>NW_027361828.1:4595000-5955000 GCF_039654945.1 Dendrobates tinctorius | reverse complement strand
CCCTTACCGTTGTACTGTGTCTATTTTTACATTTTTGTATCTAATAAAGTATGGAATTTTAATGGGACCCCATGACTGTTTTTTCAGTGTTTTCTTCACTGTATTACCTATACACTGACACTATATACAGAGCTCCTGTGTATAATATCACTGGTGATTACTGTATTATTTGTGCACTGACACTATATACAGAGCTCCTGTGTATAAATAATGTCACTGGTGGTAATAGTGTTGTTAGTATTGTGGTTTGTATTCATGATCAGTATTGTAGTATTCAATCACTGTGTGGTGGTAATTTGTGGTAGGGTCACGGTGTGGAGGTATTTGTCCCTAGTATGTGGTATTTTTCGGTCACTATGAGGTGGAAAATGCAGTGTAGTTATGGTGTGGCGGTATTTCTCCTTGTATGTGGTATTATTCAGTCATTATATGATCTGTTCATGGTGTGGTGGTATTATCGGTATTGGTATAGGGGATTGTGTTGTGTATGTCGGTCATTTGTTTATTTTGTTTCATTCACCTTTTTCGTTCTAAAATCTTACAGCCTGAACGACCATGGCTTGCCCTTCTCCCCTAGTTTTAGTCCTGGGTACGCCCATGGCTGTGACTGTACTGACCCGAAGAATAAAACTGCCTCATCAATTTTACCACATGCAGAACGGTGGAAACACCCCCCCCCCAAAAGAAATTCATGAATTGCTCGTTTTTATTCATTCTGCCTCATAAAAATCGTAATATAAAGCGATCAAGCAATGTCATGTGCCCGAAAATGGTACCAATAAAAACGTCATCTCGTACCACAAAAAACAAGACCTCACATGACTTTCCATATTTTGGCTCAAATTGTAGCTCACAAAATGTGGTGGTGCAAAAACTATTTATTGAAATAAAGTGTCTTTTAGCGTGTGACAGCTGCCAAACAGAAAAACCTGCTATAACGCCTCTTTTACATGTCCTGATATTTCCGGTACCGGAGATGTCAGTGTCCGTGTGTGTAATCCTTGCAGCACACGTGTGGCATGCGTGTGCCGCATGAGTACCACACGGACAGAAAAAGCATTGCAGTAAGCACTGTTCCCCGGCGCTGCATGCTGACCACGGGCTCTCAATCTCCCCCGCTCTGCCGGCGATTGGCGCGAGCAGGGGACAATGATGAAAGTTACATTTAACCCCCCTTAACAACCGCCAATACGCCTTTTAACAGCGGCAGTTAAGGGTACTTGAACCACAGCGCCGCTTTTTAACGGCATTGAGGTTTAAGATGATAGCGCCACCCAGCGTCAGAGATCATGTATTAGGATGGTTTGTACCGACCCCGATGTTGCGATCACCTTTATTATATAGACCCCTCAAAGTGACTTCAAATGTGATGTGGTCCCCCCAAAAAAAAAAAAAAAAATGATGTTGTAAAAATGAGAAATCGCTGGTCAACTTTTAACCCTTATAAAACTTCCTAACAACCGCGTGAGCCCGCAGCTGTGACTAGAGGTAAAAAGAACATCAGCGCTCTGACTGGCGGTATTAATCTTGCTGGCCATCAGAGCCGCTCGTGTTTCTTGCGCTGTCAAGCACAACACCTATTGTGCGGGGGTGCCGAACTCCAGCAGTAAAATACAGTAGGTGTTTGGTACGGACCCTGAACTTTACTGCTCGGGTACGCCCATCTCTAGTCTGGACCACTAGAGCAGTGAAAATAGGTGGGACCTCATGGACTCTGCTATAACTACGTGCTCATGTTTGATTTAGGGTGTGTGCACACGTTGCGGATTCTACTGCGGATCCGCAGAGGATTTGGCCCCGAGGTTCCGCAGCAGATTCTCCTGCGTTGTACAGTACCATTCTATCCTATGTAAAATAAAAAATGCTGTGCACATGCTGCGGAAAAATCAGAAAAACGCAGGTCATTTCACCTGTGGATTTAGCAAAATCCGCACGGAAAAATCCGCAGTGGAATCCTAACCATGTGCGCATACCCTTATTCTTCACACATAGCTTTCCTTTCTGATTGATATTTACATTATAGTATAATGGAATCTGGAGCTGCAGGAAGTGTGATATTCCACAGAGATGGTGGCAGTAAGCCATGTTCACACGTTGCGGTTTTTGCTGCAGTAAAGAAGCTCCTTACAAAAACCAGATTTTCCTGCGTATTTGCTGCCTTTTTTGCTGTATTTTTGTTGTCTCTTGTGCATGCTGATAAAGTTTAGTGCCCCCCAATAAAACGATGCCACGTCCTTAAGTCTTCAACCAAAAACACAGCAAACCCCGATACCTGCGTTGTTTGCTGCATTTCTGCACTTACTCATGGCTTTTTATGGGTGAAAAAAATTCTGCAAAAACACTGAAAGAAGAGACAAAGAGACAGGCTGCAGCTTGCAAAAATACAACAGCTTTCCAATTCAGTCCGGAGATAATTCTGAAGTCTCATAGCTTTTGCTGGTACTGTAAAACGCAGATTAACATTTGCATAAAAAAAGCATGAGAACATAGCCTTACGGTCCGGTTATAAGGATACTCTGTAAGAGGCAATTTGGGGATACCAAGTCAGAAAATCGGCAAATCCTGGAGCCAATATTTAGCCCCCTAGAGTGGAACAAAATGTGGATTTTCTGTTTTTTTTTTTTTTTTTTTTTTTACACTTTGTACCATACGTCTATGTTCCAGTAGGATCATTGGAGGTTTCAGGCCAATATGAGGCTGCAGTTTTTCTACGTACAACAGACATCAGAAGTTGCCATGTGATAAATTAAAGTGACCCTCCAATACTCGCCGTTCCTGCCAATTGGACTGAAGTTGGAGGAAACTGTGGGATATATGGACTTATTGCTAGGGCTGTGGAGTTGGTAAGCCAAACCTCCGGACTCCTCAATTTCCCTAATTCCCGACTCCACAGCACGGGTCACTACTACTGAGCATGTACATAAAATGCAGCACAGATTCAACTCCGCTAACAACTGAGATCAGGAAGAGAACAGACATTTGTAGGACATTTCCCTGCCTCACTACTGACCATGTACAGTGCCTTGCGAAAGTATTCGGCCCCCAGGAACTTCTCAACCTTTTCCCACATATCATGCTTCAAGCATAAAGATACCAAATGTAAATTTTTGGTGAAGAATCGACAAGTGGGAACAATTGTGAAGTTGAACAAAATTTATTGATTTTAAATGTTTGTGGAAATTCAAAAACTGAAAAGTGGGGCGTGCAATATTATTTGGCCCCAATAACTTAATACTTTGTTGCGCCACCTTTTGCTGCGATTACAGCTGCAAGTCACTTGGGGTATGTCTCTATTAGTTTTGTACATCAAGAGACTGAAATTCTTGACCATTCTTCCTTGGCAAACAGCTTGAGCTCAGTGAGGTTTGATGGAGATCGTTTTTGAACAGCAGTTTTCAGCTCTTTCCACAGATTCTCGATTGGATTCAGGTCTGGACTTTGACTTGGCCATTCTAACACCTGGATACGTTTATTTGTGAACCATTCCATTGTAGATTTTGCTTTATGTTTGGGATCATTGTCTTGTTGGAAGACAAATCTCCGTCCCAGTCTCAGGTCTTTTGCAGACTCCAACAGGTTTTCTTCAAGAATGGTCCTGTATTTGGCTCCATCCATCTTCCCATCAATTTTAGCCATCTTCCCTGTCCCTGCTGAAGAAAAGCAGGCCCAAACCATGATGCTGCCACCACCATGTTTGACAGTGGGGATGGTGTGTTCAGGGTGATGAGCTGTGTTGCCTTTACGCCAAATATATCATTTGGCGTTGCTGCCAAAACGTTCGATTTTGGTTTCATCTGACCAGAGCACCTTCTTCCACATGTTTGGTGTGTCTCCCAGCTGGCTTGTTGCAAACTTTAAACACTTTTTATGGATATCTTTGAGAAAAGGCTTTCTTCTTGCCACTCTTCCATAAAGGCCAGATATGTGCAGTGTACCACTGATTGTTGTCCTATGGACAGACTGTCCCACCTCAGCTGTAGATCTCTGCAGTTCATCCAGAGTGATCATGGGCCTCTTGGCTGCATCTCTGATCAGTCTTCTCCTTATTTGAGATGAAAGTTTAGAGGGACGGCTAGGTCTTGGTAGATTTGCAGTGGTATGATACTCCTTACATTTCAATATGATCGCTTGCACAGGGCTCCTTGAGATGTTTAAAGTTTTGGAAATCATTTTGTATCCAAATCCGGCATTAATCTTATCCACAACAGTATCACGGACCTGCCTGTTGTGTTTCTTGGTCTTCATGATGCTCTCTGTGCATCAAACAGAACCCTGAGACTATCACAGAGGAGATGCACTTATACGGAGACTTGATTACACACAGGTGGATTATATTTATCATCATTAGTCATTTAGGACAACATTGGATCATTCAGAGATCCACAATGAACCTCTGGAGCGAGTTTGCTGCACTGAAAGTAAAGGGGCCGAATAATATTGCACGCCCCACTTTTCAGTTTTTGTATTTCCACAAAAATTTAAAATAACCAATACATTTCGTTCAGCTTCACAATTGTGTCCCACTTGTTGTTGATTCTTCACCAAAAATTTACATTTGGCATCTTTATGTTTGAAGCACGATATGTGGGAAAAGGTTGAGAAGTTCCTGGGGCCGAATACTTTCGCAAGGCACTGTACATAAAGTGCAGCACAGATTCATCTCAGCTAAAGGCCGAGACCCTTAGATCAGGGACAGGACATAAATAGGACATTTTGTAACTTTCCCAAATTAATATGAAAAAATGTGCAGCACAACCTGCATTGTACTACTGCACCCAATTTGTCATATTTTAGGAGTCATTCCATTTTATACCGACTCCACCAAAATGGACACCGACTCCATAGCCCTGCATAGTGAGCTACCTGCTAAGTTATTATCCCCTCCAGGCCAAGGCTACTCCCTCTGAATTCCTCATTCCACTTGCTGAGTGTAGGAGATAGAGCTATGTATGCCGTCATTATACTACTGTGCAATAATGACCTGCCCTCAGGCCTCCGGTGAAGCCCCCCACATAGAAAGCATGCCAGATCAGCCTCATCTTCCCCAAGAAATCCCATCCTGACTGACAGCCACAGAGGAGGGCCAGCCAAAATGTAGTTATACGCATCCCATCGTTAGATCGATGCTTTCAGAACGGCATTGTTCCCATACACAAGTATTACCAGCCTCTCGCAGTCCTTAGAAGCATACATGAAATAAGAAGAGGCCAAATTGTTACTTTCATGGTAATAATTGTACGCTGCCAACAGCAGCTACTTCTTCACACACGTCATAGAAGAAAGACTGTGACAAATGTGTAATTCACGTGTTAGAGCCAAGGTGATTTCTTCAAGCAAAAGTATCAAAGTGATTATTATCAAAAGACTTACGTGAAAAGATGGAGAAACCGGGTGATTTTATGGTTCAGAAACTAGAAACGACAATCTCGGAAGTGTAAAGGAGCAATCAATGTGGACAACACACCCGACTGACGGGAAAACATTTCACAGCTATAAGTGGAACTTTATTTGCTTTTGAGAAAATGTAAGAAGATTACAAAGGATCTATAAATGTGACTAATAAGTGTTGGGGATCACTGCTGGAGGAAGTACATTGACCTCAGGCAGCAAATCCAGAGATCCTACTACGATACTCCCCAAGATCTCCCCAGAGACAAAGCCATGGCTAGCGTTTCCTCCAACATGGTGGGGGTTTATGTCAAGATCTGTGCTTTGCATTAGGCCTTTATTATAAAAAAAAAACAAAAAAAAAAAAAAAACCACAAACAAATCACATTGTATACAATCAAGGAGACTATTACTGGAACATGTTCCTAAACGTGGATGTAGCAGGTCTTTCCCCTGGCTCTCTCAGTCTATGACCAAATGCACAAAACTAGTAAGATCATAGGTAGGCTGTGTGCACACGCTGCGGATTCTGCTGTGGATCCGCAGCGGATTTGGCCCTGCGGATCCGCAGCAGATCCGCTAGTAAAATACAGTACCATGTTAGCCAATGGGATTTCAAAACCACAGTGCACATGCTGCGGATTTTTCCGCACAGATTTGCTGCGGTTTTAAATCCGCAGCATGTCAATTCTTTGTGCGGATTCCGCAGCGGTTTGACACCTATTCCATTGTCAAGGTGTCAAACCGCATGGGAAAACCGCAGGCAAATCCGCAGGTAAACCGCAGGTCACGTTACCTGCCAGTCCGTGCGCACTGTGTGCACACAGCCTTAGTCTATTTGTTTTATTCTGAGGTCCTAGAAAAACGACAAGTGACAAGTCAATGATTGTTACATTTATTGCATCTCAGAGTTGAGGCGACGTTCACAGCAAATCCAGACAATCATATCCAATTGCTATTTCAGTAGCGCAAGCGACCGTGCCACACTTTCAGTCAGGACATTGGGCAGTATTAATTACCACAACATGCTACAAGGCACAAACAGCGAGACAGGAAGCAGAAGATTGCCCTCCCAACCAAAGGAACGGCTTTGCTCCAGGACCAGTCTTACCTTCTTCGGTGGGATTAAATCCGCAGATGTCGCATATGCTTCGAACCCACCGATTCATTTCCTCTTCACTTTCGGCCACTAAATAAAATATCCGATCGATGGTTTTGATATCAAAAATATAACTATGTTCAAATTCTTTTTTGGGGAAAACCAGTCCAGCATCAACTTGCTCACAGAGGTTCAAGTCAATAATACGAATCGGCTTCTTGGCATGGTCATTCTTGTAGTATTCGAGCACATCAGGATCTCCGGTTAGGCGCCCACTGCGAAGGATAAACCACCTGCGCTTCCATGCCTAGAAAACAAGGGAGACCGTTATCAATACACATCAGGTGTCGTTACAAAGAAACATTGGATTTTGGCCCCTCTGGTCAAACAATACTGCAGCTCAAATTAATACTTCACATTGACTTGACTATTCCAGGTCTCTGTACTTCCCTTCTATCTGCAACTAAAAAATGTCAGGAAATGGGGCCCAAATCTACAGATACAGATGTGTGCAAGTCAAAACTTCAGTACTGGACATCAGTGACCAAAAACGAGTGCCAGAGCCACTCTGCCAACACAGAGGTCTTGCCCTAAGGCTAAAGACCATGAAATGGAGTGCCATTGGACGCCGTCAGGAATTATTTGTGGGATTTAAAGTGAATCTGTCAGCAGGATTTCACACCTTAAACTACAAATATGAGCATGAAGCGCTTTCAAAGACAAAGAAATCAGTGTTTGAGTTGATAAGCAAGAGAGGCTGAAGCCATTTATAGTTCTGAAGCCTCTGTCACTCCAGCTCTATTGCCTGACCAGAGCTGCCAGCTTTTGCTTCACTGGCTGCTCCTTTGCCTCAAGTCACAGCACAGAGGCCATCAGTTACGATGGAAGTGGATGGGGACTAGAGCTGGAGTGACAGATGCTTCAGATCTACAAATAATTCTTCAGCCTCTTTTGCACAGCAATTCAAACGCTGATATTTTAGTAATGGAGGAACATTCTAGCCACATCAAGGTATAGCTGGACTTGTCTTTGAAAGGGCAACACTTGCAGAAAAATAGTTTTTTTGGGGGGGTTAAAATCCTTCTTACAGATATTCTTTAAAAGGGTTTTTTCAACTTAGTAAAAAATTCAACCAAGGAGAATAAACAGTGTAAAATAAAAATGCATTACTAATAAATTGGACACCGTTACATTCTGTCTATATTGAATGGCTGCAGCAATCATGTGCCATACTATCCACGCGACTGCTGCAGCCAATCACTAGTCTCAGCAGTAAACCACTGGATGCAGCAGTACAACACTGACGGGTTTGGACGATCTGAAACAAGAGGATTCAGCGGTGATCAATGTGTCATCACTTTTTGCAATTTTTTTCTCCCTTTAGTCAAGTTTTTAATAAGTCTTAAAGGCACACTGCAATATCTTACTGCTCTTGCTCCAGCGTAGGAGTTTGTGCGTGCACCAATATTAACAGGTAAATGAGTTATCCAAGTCTTTTTTTTCCATCCATAGTGTTTCAGCTGTAGAAAATAACCTCCACTATACTAACCTCAGTGTACTGCCTCCCTGTCACCGCTTTAGCCTTTGCTGACCGTCTGCAGCAGTGATGTCGTGAGCGATTGTCTGCAACACTGTAGCTGCGATGTCACCACTGCAGAGGCGGAGAGGCAGTGCTGGAGCAGGTGAGGAAGAGTGCGATTGTTATTTTCTACAGATGAAACCCTATAGATTAAGGCAAGGGTCACACGACCTACCGTACATTAGCCTGGCGCCACAACTACATGGCATAGAAAAGTGAATGGTGTCGCACTGCATTACGCTACCACAACAAACAAGTCACAAAAAACCCGACTAAGTCCCATTTTTTGTCGTGTCGCAATGTAGCAGCAGCCATGTGTGCACTGTGACCGCTACCTTTGTCTCCGTGTAACCCCAGCCCAAATAAGAAAGGCTACACGACAAGCCCTTTAAAACCTCACGCTTTTTAGTTCCTGTTGGAAATGTTGGCAATATGTAAAAACAAAGACCTAAAACTCGAAGATTTAATAACAGTGATAAGTTCTGAATTAGTGTCAGAGGCCAAACATGTCACTTCATTACAAAACAGTCATCCTTTTCAACACATCCTCAATTTCCCCTTCCCCAAAAATAATGTCTGAATGGTTTGGATTACTCATCAAAACGCCTCTTTCTGGCTTTGTGCTTCCCTCAGATGTCTGATTGCTGTGCGCGCTCCATAACGCCACGGCGCACTTTAGAATATAAGCACCTGCTAATCTTTATGTTGGATCCTTTTAAAAAAAAAAAAAAAAAAAATGAGTCACTCATCGGGACTGGCACAGATGGGGGGTGCAAATTACTAACTGTGCATTTAATAGGGCATATACAAAGGTCTTCTGGCTGCGAGTACAAAGAAGAGTCTAGTAGTAGCATAAAGCTTAATGCCAGACAAGCAAACTGACATCAGCACCCATGCTAATCAGAGGACAAAAGTGGCTCTGTGTTCCTCAGATTGCACAAAACGCCACATAAATTACTCTTTGTTATTGGAGAATATCTCACATTCTTACACCACTTCTATTTTTGGATTTAACATATTCAGGCCCAGAGTGGAGCGCGTCCCTGGCCGTATTTAGAATGTACTTAAAAGGTAATTCATTTAACCACCCCCCCACATGCTTATAAACATGTGGTCAAAATTGTTGGTTCCCCTCGTTTAATGACAGAAAAACCCACAATAGTCACAGAATTAACTGGAATCTGACAAAAGTAATAATAAATCAAAAATCTATGAAAATGAACAGATGAAAGTCAGACATTGCTTTTCAGCCATGCTTACACAGAATTAAAAAAAAAAATAAAACTCGTGAGCTAGACCTGGACAGAAATGATGGTACCCTTAACTTAATATTTTGTTGCACAACCTTTTGAGGCAATCACTGCAATCAAACGATTCCTGTAACTGTCACTGAGACTTCTGCACCTCTCGACAGGCATTTTGGTCCACTCCTCAAGAGAAAACTTCTCCAGTTCTCACGTGTTTGAAGGTTGCCTTTTCCAGACGGCATGTTTCAGCTCTTTCCAAAGATGCTCAATAGGGTTTAGGTCAGGGCTCATAGAAGGCCACTTCAGCATAGTCCAATGTTTTCCTCTTAGCCATTCTTGTATGTTTTTAGGTGTGTGTTTTGAGTCATTATCCTGTTGCAAGACCCATGACCTGCGACTAAGACCAAGCTTTCTGACACTGGGCAGCACATTTCTCTCTAGAATCCCTTGATAGTCTTGAGATTTCATTGTAGCCTGCACAGATTTTTGACTCCCTGTGCCAGATGCAGCAAAGCAGCCCCACAACATAACAGAGCCTCCTCCATGTTTCACAGTAGGGACAGTGTTCTTTTCTTGCTATGCTTCATTTTTCCGTCTGTGAACATAGAGCTAATGTACCTTGCCAAAAAGTACCATTTTTGTCTCATCTGTCCACAGGACATTCTCCCAGAAGCTTTGTGGCTTATCAACATGTAGTTTGGCAAATTCCAGTCTGGCTTTAAGATTTTTTTTTTTATTTTTCAACAATGGTGTTCTCCTTGGTCGTCTCATATGAAGTCCACTTTGGCTCATACAACGATGGATGGTGCGATCTGACATTGATGTTCCTTGAGCTTGAAGTTCACCGTTAATCTGTTTAGAAGTTTTTCAGGGCTCTTTGGTTACCATTTGAATTATCCGTCTCTTTGATTTGTCATCAGTTTTTCTCCTGCGGCCACGTCCAGGGAGGTTGACTACAGTCCCATGGAGCTTAAATTTTTGAATAATATGTGCAACTGTAGTCACAGGAACATCAAGCTGCTTGGAGATGGTCTTATAGCTTTTACCTTTAACATGTTTGTCTATAATTTTCTTTCTAATCTCCTGACAACTCTTTCCTTCGCTTCCTCTGGTCCATGTTGACTGTGATACACATCATGTCACCAAACAGCACAGTGAGTATCTGTAGCCCTCTATACAGGCCCACTCACCGATTCCAAGATTGTAGACACCTGTGATGCTAATTAGTGGACACACCTTGATTTAACATGTCTCTTTTGTCACATTATTTTCAAGGGTACCATCATTTATATCCAGGCCTATTTCATGAGTTATATTTTTTTATAAAATTCTGTGTAAGCATGGCTGAAAAGCACTGTCTGACTTTCATTTGTTCATTTTCATAGATTTTTGATTTATTTTGATTACGTTTGTCAGACTCCAGTTATTTCTGTCACAACTGTCGTTTTTTCTGTCATTAAACGAGGGGTACCAACAATTTTGACCAAGTGTGTAATCCCAAATCGACTACAACGTAATGGATAAACAAGCACAGAAGTAGCACACACATCCTGCAACCGTTGCTAAGGCTGGTTTCACATTTGCGTTAAAACAACGCTGCGCCCTGCAGCATGTTGCATTTCGGCGCGCACGGCGCACCGTCAAAAGTGCGCAGCACGCTACTTTCACACTGGCAGCGCATGATCTGCGCACCCTATGCTAAAGATAGGGTGCGCCGATCGCATGCGTGCAAATGCGAAAGTAGGCGGTGATCCCGGATGGGGCGGGCAGGGAGCCGGCTCGGGGCGGGGCTTAACGACGCAGGGCGCAGCGTTGTTTTAACGCAAATGTGAAACCAGCCTAATAAAGCTCTTCTGCCAATAAAATCTTTGTGTTGCCCCAAAACCTTAACGAGGACATGACGATTTTAGCGATCGATTGTGGCGTCATGTTTGAGTTAACATTGCTAACATTGCTGAGAGCAGCCAACAAGGAGGATAGAGTCTGACATATTCATGAGCTCCCCCTGCACTATAGCCGGCAACTACCCGCTTTCTCCATGTGTGCTCAGTAATTAGAGAGGGACACCGCTCACAAATACATGGCTTAATTTTCTTTCACAACATAATCTTTGTCTTTTGCCCTACGAAAAAAAAAAGTTGCAATGCATTGTTTTTTGTTTTTTTCTGGTCAAGTGGGAAAACTAGTTTTTTTTTAGTATTTTTGCAGCTTTCTGATTGATCAGTGCATAGTTTATAGTGTTATCCATCAGCAGATGCTTCAAATAATTTACATCCACTTTGTTTTCTCCTTCCAGCCATTTATGAAAGCGTGAAAATATTTAACATCCAAAAGATCGAACATAGGAACAAGTCGTCTTTCCATAGAAAGGAATAGGAACATTCTTTTTCATGCTGTTGTGTGTATATTTCAAGAGTTTTAGGAGCGGACTAAAAAAAAAAAAAAAAAAAAAAAAATATGCTGAAAAAATACCTAAGTTCTGCATGTTGCAAAGTTTAGTATGCAAGTTTCCTAAATGACTACACAAATGACACATGGCTGAAAAAATCAGGGTGGTCTCTCTGAGATATCTGTGAACATTAGATGGCTTTCTTGCCAGAATCAAGAAAAGATCTAGAGTGGATAAAAAAGGTACATCATCCGAAGATAGCGGGGGGCATGGACAAAGGGGGTGGATCTGGCTATGCTGCAATTCAACCGGTCCAATTTGGGGCAGAGATTTCTGGCTATTCCCTTCTCACGTAACAGGTGTGAACTAAAAGCGATGCGCAGACAACCATCTAATATGTATGGCCATCTTCATTGCTAACGTACAAAGCGATGCAGGGAGGCACACAACGGCCCCTTCCAAATTTCAGGCAAGTGTTGGCTCGTGAGGCATCATATCCTCCTCCGAGAAGACGACCAGCTCCATAATACTACAGAAAGCGTGCACACATTTCTCCTGAGAGATGAGAGCAGGTCTCGTTCTGGACAACCGCTCTCAGGACACAAACCGATAGATTTACTGTTCAGTCGGTTGGGTTCCTAATTCAGGTAATGGAGGCCGAGACGAGGATTTATGCAACTTGTGTTATGAAAACGATTTATAGGAGAGAAGCAATTGGGATGATGAGGACGGGTGACAAGGCCAAGAAATGAAATACAAGGTTATTAACACTTTAGGAAATTGTTTTCCAGGAAGTGAAACTGATATACGACTGAACAAAATAAGGAAAAAACAGGCCGAGTGGAAGTTTCCACTCCACCAAGCACCATCCTTATCATCTGTTCCGCGTGCACATTTGGAGAACATTTCCTGTTTTTGAACTATTGTCACCACTAGCTTTTTTTTTTTTGGTGGGGGGGGGGGGGCGCAGATTTGCTGTGGCTTCATAGCCAAGATGTGTAAACATAAAAAAGTACTAAAAATAAATGCAACCGCACGGTAAAGTAAAATTAGTTTTTACTTGATAAAATGTCTTCCACTTACACATGAAATGTGTTTTGGATGTCAGGATGTGCTGTATGGAGGTTTGCCATTAACCTATGGCACAGATTGGGCCAGCCACCACTATCATTCGATGTTACTTCAATAGATGGACAAATGACTGCGAACGGTCACAAAGTTTACAATATTTTTTACTATATAGGAAAGTGCAGCAGGCTACGTTAACACAAAAACGCACACTTTCCGTGCCCATGGGATGACATGCCCCCGAGTAGCTATACAATGCCATAGATCAGCGCTTTCAGTCAGGGGTATACTTTAACAGGCTAACCATGGCAAGACCCGGCACACTGACTGACAGCCGGCTCTGCAGCCTATCCGTGCAGCTCACTATGCGCGGAGCGGTGACTGAAACCACGCCGGCCCTATATGACTGAAAGCTGGAGGCTGCTGAGTGGAATAAAATGTAATCTCCTCCCGGTAGCTGGCTTTCAGTAGTGAGGCCAGGCAGCTTTATAAAACTATTAACCAGCAGAATAACCCCATATCTGCAGACTAATAGCATTTGGGGAAATTAAAAGTTCACTTTAGGAACCTTGGCGACGCCAGCGTTTGGCATGTGTGTGTGGCACACTGTCAACCTATAAACACAAAATGGCTAGGAAGTGAAGCATCTGTGCTAGATCAGGGGAGGACTGAAGAGTTGACTACACGTATTTCTTTTTGTGTTATTTTAGAACATTTGCTGCTCGGTTCTGCACAACACCGAACAGTTATAGAACCGCCATCCTCACATTATTTTATATTACTAGGTAGTTTGTACCTTCAAACATTAGTGGCTCATTAACGGCAGGTTCCAGCATGCAACAACATCTGCAGGGTCAGAGCTGGCGGGCCACCGATAATGTTTAAGAATAAATAGCTCTGATCCCAGGAACAGTGACGTCAAGAAGAATGCTAGACTCAGAAAAAATAGATTGTATGAAGGCATGTAGGCGAGCCAAGGAAAACATCACAACGGGGCTCGTAAAAGCACAGTGCACTACCACAAGGAGAATGAGATTTCATACAGTCCCATACACTAACATCTGGGTGATGCAGGCTTTTTAAATTTAAGCAAGTATTTAGAGAACTTTCTCCATCCAAAGATGATTATTCTTTTCTGCCTGCTCCTTAGTGCTGCCGCCCTTAACCTTAAGGCTATGCTCACATGTCGCTTTTTTTTCACATTTTCGCGACGGTTTTAAAAGCGCAATTTTGCTGCGAAAAATAAGCATCCCATGCATTCCTATGGGATTCCGCAATGCTGTGCTAATGCTGCGTTTTTTTCCGCAGCAGAATCACATTACGGTAAAAAACGCAGCATGCTCATTAATTTAGCGGAATCACTGCGATCCCGCACACATAGGAATGCATTGTTCTGCTTATTTTCCGCATGTGGCTGTGCACACCATGCGAAAAGTAAGCAGAACATTTGCGGATGGTACCCACGATCCGGAGGAGGGGAGACTCTACTCGGGGATGTGGGTACCATATCTCTGTAAAAAATAGAATTAAAATAAAAAATATTGTTATTCTCACCTTCCGGCGTCCCGCGCAGCCTTCCCGCCTCTCTCCACGATCCGGGTCCCAGTAATCCTTTGCGAGAATGACCGCGATGACATCGAGATCTCGCGGGAGCACGATGTGTCGCGGTCATTCGCGCAAAGGATTACTGGGACCGGGAGCGTGGAGAGAGGCGGAAAGGCTGCGCGGGACGCCGGAAGGTGAGAATAACAATATTTTTTATTTTTTTAGTTTTTACATCCTATCTTTTATTACTGATGCTGCATAGGCAGCATAAGTAGTAAAAAGTTGGTCACACTTGTCAAACACTATGTTTGACGAGTGTGACCAACCTGTCAATCAGTTGTCCAAGCGATGCTCCAGATCGCTTGGAAAAAGCTAGCATTCTGCAAGCTAATTACACTTGAAAACGCTAGTTTTTCCGTGGGAATATAGCGGGAATTTAAATGCGGTTTTCCCGCGGAATGGAAGCCGGAATTCTTGCGGTAATCTCCGCTACGTGTGCACATAGCCTAAAGGGAATTTGTCACCCATTTTTTCATATAAGCTGCAGCCACTGCCATCAGGGGCTTATCTACAGCATTCTGTAATGCTGTAGATAAGCCTCCGATGTAACCCGAAAGATAAGAAAAACTAGTTATATTCTACTCCCCCGGGGGGGGTCCGGTCCGATGGGTGTCGCAGTCCGGCACCTCCCACCATCTTCTAGCGATGACGTCCTCCTCCTTGCTTTTCTCATGGCTTCTGCACAGGCGTACTGCTCTGCTCTGTTGAGGGTAGAGTAAAGTACTGCAGTGCGCAGGCACCGGACCTCTCTGACCTTTCCTAGCAGCTGAGCACTTCAGCACTCTGCTCTTCCCTCAACAGGGCAGAGAATTATGCCTGCGTATGAGCATGGCACAAAGCAAGGAAGAGGACGTAATCGCTAGAAGATGGGAGGCGCCGGACCCGGACCGCGACACCCATCAGACCGGACCGCCCCCCCGGGTGAGTATAACATAACTCGCTTCTCTTATCTTTCAGGTTACATCAGGGGCTTATCTACAGCATTACAGAATGCTGCAGATAGTCCCCTGATGGCAGTGGCTGCAGCTTATATACAAAAAAAAATGGGTGACAGATTCCTTTTAAATCAAACATGAAATTTGCTCAGCCCTATCATGCAGCTAAGATGACATCATAGTCCTAGCCAATTTTTTCACCGACCCATAGACTTACATTTTTGAGTTTGATCTTTAACTATAATGAAAAAAATAAAACCCACAAGTTTATCTTATTTGTGAACCGCTTGATCCCCAAAATAGCTTGAACATGCTCGCAGACTATAATGGAGTCTAGCGCTACTCATGAAAATCAGATTGTGACTATGAGGGTGTGTGCACACGGTGCGGATTCTGCTGTGGATCCGCAGCGTTTTTGGCCCTGCGGATCCGCAGCAGTTTATGCTGCATTGTACAGTACCATTATATTCAATGTAATATGAAAACCTAAGTGCCCACAGTGCAGATTTTTCCACGCGGATTTGCTGCGGTTTTAAATCCGCATCATGTCAATTCTTTGTGCGGAATCTGCAGCGGCTTTACACCTTCTCCATTGTACAGGTGTCAATCCGCAGGGGAAAACCGCAGGCAAATCCGCAGATAAAACGCAGGTCTTTTGACCTGCGGATTTAGGCAAATCCTCGCGGAAAAATCCGCAGCACAATCTGCAATGTGTGCACTCACCTTTATCAGAATCACAGGCGTTTGGGTGAGCCCTAAAATTGTGCTAAGTAAAACAGTACAAGCTTTAACAAATCTCATCTACAGTTGTGCTGAAAAGTTTACATACCCCGGCAAAACTTTTGCTTTCTTGGCCTTTTTTCAGAGAATATGAATGATAACACCAACACTTTTTCTCCACTCATGGTTAGTGGTTGGGTGAAGCCATTTATCGTCAAACTACTGTGTTTTCTCTTTTTAACCCATAATGACAACTCAAAACATCCAAATGACCCTGATCAAAAGTTTACATACCCTGATGATATTGACCTGATAACATGCACAGAAGGTGACACAAATGGGTTTGAATGGTAAAGGTAACATCCTCACCTGTGACCTGTTTGCTTGTAAACAGTGTGTGCACACCACAAAAATTTCTGTAACTTTTGAACACTAGACTGAATATACACTCCTCTTACTTATTCAGTTCATGTGTTAGGGTGCTTTCACATTGCTTTCAGGCACCCGTCCATTGGTTCTGTCGCGGCTTATTTCCGAACCCGCCCCAGCAAAACGCCATTCATGCGTATGCTGAGACGGGGCCATAGAACATAATGGTGCCGACAGGGCCAGCAGGTGATCTGCTGTGGTGCATCACTTATGTTATGTCTGACTGCTGTTCCCTCTTTGCAAACCTACCAACAGGAGAGGAACTGTGGACGAATTCCTGAGGCAAGTAAGCAAAAGAAAACTGATCGTAAAAGTTCAAAAATCCAAACCGGTATTCCTATATGACATTCATGGCACAGCCACCCGATGCAAGGTGTGCGGCTTCTCTCTGTGGCCCTTTCTGAATGGGCCAGGCGTCCCCTTATCCCAACCATTTCTGTTTGGCTACTACCCCTGTTTCAATAATGTCAACTTACAACTAATCTACACTGGGTTCTTTCTGTAACAGCTTTAAACAACTTTGAAAAACTTTAAACAGAGATGAGCCACCTACCTGCTAAAAGCAATAGAGAAATCATCACTAAAAAGTCTGTAAACTGGAGGGGGGGGGGCACGAGACCGGTTCACCTACACACATTTAATGGCATATTATGTGAACTACTAATTCGGCGTAAAAGACGGCGTGCAGACGCTCTCTACCTACACATCTGCCATCCATAGACTATGATGGGCCGAATGGGACATGTTCAGGGTATACAGCCCAACTCAAGGAAAAAACGTTGGGAAGAACGAGGTGGTTAAACAAATAAAGTGATGTATCCTCACAAGATGTAATCCCCATAGCTCCGTTATCCGATGAGGCAGGAAGCGATTACACCCTGTTTCAGTCAATAGACCGCTGCAGCCAATCATGGCCTTCAGTGGTCAGGTGATCAAGCAACAACTAGATACACATTAATTTTATCCTCTCACGCTGTTAAACACTTAACCAAGTGAGTTACTGTAGGTTCATGCCATATAGCATGTGAACCACTAAGGGCTGAACCCACATGCCTTGCCGTGGAGCGTACCTCTATCTACACGGCATCTGATGGACACTACACATCCGGTGAGACACAATCAAAGTTCAATTGTTCACAGTTTCCATTGCTTAATAAAACATGTCCCATCACACAATCATGTGATTTGACAAACACAATATATGGCAATCCTGAACTACAAGCAAAGTCATTGTAACAACAGGATATAAAACACACAAGTCACATAGCACAATGAGAACTCCAAAGCCAGGGTGGAGCCCATTCAGTGCCCTCTTCTCCACATGAAGCAGCTGTATTGTGTGTAATGAAGGTGCATGTCCTCATAAAGGAGAAGAAGTCGACACTAAGAATGCACCACTACCGTGGCAACTCAGGAGTTAAAAGCGGACAGAAGAACAGCCGCTCTCATTCACACAACAGGAGCATGGCAATGCCGGCTAACAATCCCATCTCATACAGCGGCGACAACAGTCTCTGCTATTGAAATTAAAGTGCAATCACAGAGGGGGAAGCAAATTACCTTTGGTTTCCAAGCAGAAAAACAAAATGATGTAGAAGCTTGTGGGAGCAGAGTTTACCCATGCAGCAGAGGCTTGCTTTCCTGTAAGCTTCCCATCTCCATGAGGTACCCCATCCTTATAACCTTTGACCAACAGGAAGCAGACACAATGGAAGTGGAAATAACAGTGGCTGCAATCATCCAGTGTGATTTAATGCATGAGAGGTGGGGGGCGGCCTGGTCCTAAGTGCACAGAGCTGCCTTACAACAGGTGACTGGGAAGTGGAGGCGACAATGGGACTGCGCCCCAGCCTGTGTGCTGAGCAGACAGAGGCCGTCTCCAGTCTGACACAACTATTCAATGCAGATACATTACCATCAGGCTGTGTTCAAACATAGCGGAAATACTGTGTGCAGAAAATCTGCTGTTTAACTGTCCAAGCAAAGTGGATGGGATTCATGAAAACTCTGCCCCCCTGTTGGTCTAAATACTGTACACAGCTGAACTGGGTTTCTATGGGGAGTTTTAAAAAAAGGGTTAAAAAAAAAAACAAAAAAAAAAAAAACAAGGAGAGTCAAAAGCATTAGGCCATGTGCACACAGAGCGTCATTTATTTGTTTTTGCTGCGTTGTTTCAGCGCAGAAATGGGCCAAAAACGCTATGTAAGCCTTATGTAAGCTAATCCAATGACAATCCTGAAGTGTTGTGCACATGAGCAGCAAATTTATGGGCGTATTTGCAGTGCGTTTTTTTTGTAGCGTTTTTCACCCATTGACTTCAACTGAGTCAGTCAAATCCGCTGCAAAAACGCACATATAAAAATGTTTGCAGATTAGCTGAGTTTTTGTTTTGCGTTTTACCAGCTTCCTATAGTGTTTCCCACACTTTCATTTGTGTGAAAGCGTGGGAAACACCGGCGCGGTAGTTATCAGCGGTAATGCTACTGCCTGGAAGACCGTCGGTCAGAGCGCTGCGGGATCATACTGTCAGATGTCAGCGTGACCCGCAGGCATGGGCTGATGAGACTACTGCTCCCAACAGGCTATGTCTGCTACCACTGATAACAGAGACAGAGACAGCAGGTACCACTGATGGGAGACGTAGTGTCAGTCGGCGCCTGTGCTCAACAGTAAAAACAAAAAACAAAAGCAAAACACATTATACTCACCTCACACCAAATCCCTGATGCCCTCATCTCCTAGAAATAACGTAAAATAATAAACCAACATATACACCTGTTCGCCGTAGTCCAGGTAATCCAGTGTCCCACGGGCGATCTCACGTTAGAACAGTCATATCAGGAGATGTGACCACTCTACCCGGCCGCCGGCGACAACTGCGGAAGCGATTACCTCCTATCAGTATATCACTGAGCTGCTGTGAGAGTTCAACGGAGTTCATCAGCTCCAGTGCTCTCACGGCACCGATGCGTGAGAACTTTCCCACACAACAGTGGTGCCATAAGGGAGATCACCGGAGCTGATCAGCTGATGAACTCCGGTGAACTCTCTCATGGCAGCTCAGTGATACACTGCGGGAGCGATTACCTCCTGTCAGTGTATCACCGGCTGTCTGAGAACAGTCACATCAATGACTGCTCTCAAAATTATCAGGATCATTGTGGGACATTATGGATTATCTTCTTTGTGGACAGGTGAGGAACACACTGGTTTATTATTTTATTTTTGTTGCGGGAGACGTTGGCTTTGGTGGATTAGGCATTTGGTGAGTATGGTTTAAATAAGATTATTAAAGGAGTCTTTTATTATTTCAAATTAAGGACTTTATTCCGGGTGTGTTTTTATACAATATCACTATGGTGTTAGTAATCGATGGGTGTCTTATAGCCACCTCTCCATTACTAACCTGTGGACTTGATGTCACCTGACAATACAAAGGTGACATCAACCCCACAAATATGAACCCCTCTTGCCACCGCAACAGGGCAAGTGGGAAGAGCGAGGCTAAGCACCCAGAACTGGCGTATCTTATAGATGCACCTTTTCAGGGGCAGCTCAGAGATGATGTTTTTAGTCTGGGAGGGGCCAATATTCATAGCCCATTAATATCAGCCTGTAGCTGTTTGCCTAACCTTTGCGTGCTAGATTTTATAGGGGGACCCTATGTCAAGTTTTTTCTGGGGTCCCCCTGTAAACTAGCCAGTAAATGCTAAGCAAACAGTTGTGAGCTGATATTAATAGCCTGGTAACCTTTATGGCTATTGGCTCTTTCCCAGATTATTAACATCTGCCCTCAGCTTTCCCTCTGCTGGTTATTAATATTACGAGGGAGCCCGCACTTTTTTCTTCATTTTTTTTCTTTAAAATTAACAGTTGCTGTTTGGTTACAGCCTATGTACATTTGTTTTATTAACGCTTCTACATAGGTTGGTGACTGTGTGCGTTTACTCATCGGCTTAGTAATGAGGGTGCCAGGCTCACACCTTTTCATTAATAAGCCTAGGGCTTGGTGTCAATGATAGCTGCTGACACAAAGCCCTAATCTCATTATTCTGATGCTATGGCAACAGTATGAAAAAGGTGGCAATTTAGCCAACTCCTTAGTTTGCTCCAATGCAATTTACCAATGGATTTTGATTGGCATGGTACTGTGTAAGCACAAGAGTACTTTTTTAAATGGGCTCATCTTCTCTCTGGACATGTATTTTTATATTACTTGTATTCTGACCAATGCGAGACTCACAAGTGCATTGTAGCCTTGGTTTGAAGACTCCATCACAAGTTTAGTCCTTTTACTGGGGAAAAAAAAAACAAAAACTGCTGCATGCTGCACTACTTTTTGTGTTAAAATAATAGACACCCAATAGGACCCAAGAATTGATAGGCTCCGTCTGACCCAGTGTGTCCTTCTATGGGATGATCCGTTTCTAAACCAATCAGGGCAGAAAGTATCTGAATGTCAAGGCACACCCTATGGACATGGCAGAATTTCTGCACAATTTCTGAACCCATTATTTAAATTAGGTTACTTGAACTTTTTCACTGAGTGCATTTTTTTCTTTTAACATGCTTTTTTGTGTTCTTGACGCTGTGGTTTGTCTCTTGTTGGTGTGTCATGCTGTAAATAAAGTCGCTTTGTTTTTGATACTTCCTGGTTTTTTTACTTTGACAAAACTTTATTAACATACTTAGGTGCAGATTACATAGGCTTTTTTGGTGTGTTTCCACCACGGAAACGCACTAAAAACATGTGTGTTTTCTACCTGGGAAATTTCTGTACCTAATGCAAGTCTATGGAGAAAATCCACACAGAAAACTCAGCGTACCCGCAAGATAAATTGATGCTGCGGATTTGAAAACGCACCGCAGGACAGTTTACGCAGCAATGCAGCCATGAGATTTCTATAAAAACTGTGTGAACTGTAAGGCTGCATTCAGATGCCGCAGTTTAACGCGCGATTTTGCCACAAAAACGCAAAAAAACAGCATCCAATG
Source organism: Dendrobates tinctorius (assembly GCF_039654945.1). NCBI lineage: Eukaryota > Metazoa > Chordata > Amphibia > Anura > Dendrobatidae > Dendrobates > Dendrobates tinctorius. The sequence continues at coordinate 5,933,546 of NW_027361828.1, read as the reverse complement.
CATTCCTATGGGATTCCGCAATGCTGTGCTAATGCTGCGGATTTTCCCGCGGCGGAATCGCATCGCGGAAAAATCCGCAGCATGCTCATTATTTTGCGGAATCGTGGGGATTCCACCCACATAGGAATGCATTGTTCTGCTTACTTTCCGCATGTGGCTATGCCCACCATGCAAAAAGTAAGCAGAACATTTGTGGATGGTACCCACGGTCCAGAGGAGAGGAGACTGTCCTCCGGGCTCTGGGTACCATATCCCTGTAAAAAATAGAAAAAAAAAAAAGTCGGGTTATATTCACCTTCCGATGTCCCGCGCAGTGTCCCCAGGCCTCCGCGATGCTCCAGCAGGTCCCGTTCCCAGCGATGCATTGCGATAATGACTTTTGCTGACGTCGCTGTCTCGCGAGACCGCAACGTCATCGAAGGTCATTGCCGCAATGCATCACTGGGAACGGGACCTGCCGGAGCATCGCGGATGCCTGGGGACACTGCGTGGGACATCGGAAGGTGAATATAACCCGAATTTTTTTTTTTTTTTTTTTTATTATTTTTAACATTAGATCTTTTTACTACTGATGCTGCATAGACAGCCTCAATAGTGAAAAGTTGGTCACACTCGTCAAACACTATGTTTGACGAGTGTGACCAACCTGTCAATAAGTTCTCCAAGCGATGCTACAGATTGCTTGCAAAACGCTAGCATTCTGCAAGCTAATTACGCTTGCAAATCGCTAGTTTTTCCGTGGAAAAGTCACAGGAATTTAAAATGCAATTTTCCCACGGAATGGATTCCGGAATTAACGCGGTAACTTTGGCGGGAGTTCCGCTACGTGTGAACTTAGCCTAAGACACTGAATTTTTACGCAACAATACACAGCGTCAAAAATGCACCAAAAGCTCATTGTGGAAAAGTAGCCTAGGGGTTCAGTCAGGGGTTAATTACAGTATTTTCTCGGAGAAGAAAAATGGTCTGAGTGTCATCACTGTTCAGCCTTTCATCAGAGTTTGGTCAGAGGTTCTTTAGTTTTTCTCAGGTGGGGAATTGCATAGTCTGAGAGAGATGGGGGCAGCTTCTACTATCAAACATTCTACCTCCCCTTAAAGAAACATCTATAGTTCTAAGAAAAGATGATGAAACTTACTTCCCAGAAAACACATAGATCTGACACAGCAGAAATGTCAGAAGTCAACATTATACTAAAATACACACAAAGACATTACATTTTCAGTACTTGCAAAAAAGAGGCACGACTAAGAAAAGGTGAAGTGTTAACCTGTTCCCGACAACCTGACACTGTCAGCAGGATTGTGCTCAGTAACCTACAGACAGTGTCAGGTCAGCGTTGTTATATGGATTAAAATGATATCTTGGTTGATGAAATCCATCCTGTGGTTGTTTAATCTTTATTTGCTGTTTTCAGTTAATTATATGCTCGTGTTTCGGGGCAGCCTGAGCAGGGTGGTTTTTCAGGGGTCATCATGTGGTGCTCGGATTACAAATTCATCTGTTTGGCTTATGACCGGTCACTGATCCCTTGCTGACCTGCCCGATATTTTACATACTGTATGCGTTATTATTTTGAAGAAAATAAAATTACTCTATTTTTCAGACTATAGGATGCATTTTTTCCTCCAGAAATGTGGAGGAAAATGGGGGGAGTGTCTTATAATCCAGATGTACCGGTTATGGCTTCGGTGGGGCGTTGTGGGAGCGGCATCAGTGGAGCAGCAAGTCACAGGATGCTGGAGCCGGCGGCTGTGGCCGACTCCTGTGCCCGCTGCTAAAGAGAAATGAATATTCACTGCACTCCAAGCTCATGGGCGTGGCAGGCAATGAATATTCATTTCTCTTTAATAGCATCTTGGTATGATTAGCCCCCAACCCCGATCCGGATATGCATGGCTCCATCCTTTTAATTGGTCCCCATCCTGGTATGTATGGCCCAATCCTTACAACTGGCCCTGACCCCTATTCTGGTATGCATGGCCCCATCAGAAAACATTAAAAAAAAAAAAACATTGCACTTAACTTCCCGGCGCTCCCTTGCAGCATCTTATTCCGATGCCATCAGCTGCTTTATGCTTGTAAGAAGGGCATGGCAGGGACGTCATGCACTGCTTGCAAGCTGAAGGGCAGCTGCCGAAATACTCACTGCTCTGCATGCCGGAACTGTTGCGCGGAGAGCAGCGAGTATTCATTGCTCTTCAGTAGCACGCACAATGTCAGCCGGAGCCTTCCTGCAGCTACTGGTGAATAGAGAGGTGAATATTCATTTCTCTTAAGTAGCCTGCGCAGTAGCATAATTCGGATTGCGATAGATGCTACTGCACAGGCATAGCCGGCGCCATCTTGGTGGAGTCAATTTTTCTCTCTAGCAAAATGGCGCCGCAGTGGCGCCTGCACAGTAGCATATATCACGCTCTGAATTATGCTACTGCGCAGGTGCGATGGCAGCCATTTTGGAGGAAGACTTGTTCTGAAGAAATTTATGACTAAATAAAGTTAAAATATTGATACTATAGATCTGATAAAGCTACATTGCCAGAGCCTGCATTATGAATGTAATTTTTTTTTCCCCAAAAAACACATACAATATATGCAAAATAGGGGCAGGTCACTGAGTGATCAGTGACCTGTCATAAGCCATAGAGAGGAGTATGTAAGCAGAGCACCACATAAAAACCCCCACAGCACCCCCTCCAGGAGCATCACAATCTCAACTGAAAACTACAAATGCAGATTAAACAACCACAAGTTGGATTTCATCACCAAGGTATCATTTTAATAAGTATAATGGTGTGGACCTGACACTGTCTGTAGGTTACGGAGCACAATCCTGCTGACCGGTTCCCTTTAAAGTAAAAAAAAATGTTACTCCAGTGTCAGACACCACCCTTAATTTATATTGGTATGTATAGGCCCACGCTCCCCTACAAATGATAGTGTAGCATGTGAATACAGCCTCAACAACTCTGCAGTGTTACAGATCCCAAACACTTAACATGAAATGTTAACACACAAACACTCGCTGAACACAACTGGGGAAAGTTGCAGAATAAAATCAGCTGCAAAGTCTTCTGGATTCAATCAGCTAATGAGATGAGGTAATCATTGTGCCGCTTCCCTCTGCTTCCTTGATAGTAAGCCATTACTTAAATCCCCTGACATCCTAATGCAGCCATGCCATCTACTAATCTGTTTACTACGCTACTGAGATAACATGGCCTTCCTTGTGCTCCTATAGAGCAAACTGCTAACAGGAACTAAATATATCCATTAGCTGAAAAGCTAATAATCAGCCTGACAACTGCAGAAATAAAAAAAAACATCTGACAACACTATGGAGAAATATTGCCCTATACTGCCTCCGATTCAGGCAGCCCTGACTCCACCCAGACTCACAGAATAAGATTTATATTCCATGCAATGATGGTGTGCTGCCTATAGCGCTCCTGTAATAAAACCAATGCTTCTTGGGGTTATAACTGGACATAAAAGACCTTTTTTTATTTTCTGTCAATCATACAGCGGAACAGTAGAGGATCCATGAACCTCTATAGGTGCCCTCCTATATAGACACTGACAGGTTAAACCACATTACAGTTACCCAAGTGCACAAAGTCCCTGTTGAACGTTGAGGCTATGTGCACACGTAGCGGAACTCTCGCGGAAGTTACCACGAGAAATCCGGAATTCCATTCCGCGGGAAAATCGCATTTTAAATTCCCGCGATTTTCCCACGGAAAAGCTAGCAATTTGCAAGCTTAATTAGCTTGCAGAATGCTAGCGTTTTCCAAGCGATCTGTAGCATCGCTTGGAGAACTGACTGACAGATTGGTCACACTCCTCAAACATAGTGTTTGACGAGTGTGACCAACTTTTTACTATTAAGGCTGCCTATGCGGCCTCAATAGTAAAAAGATATAATGTTAAAAATAATAAAAAAAATAAAAAATGGTGTTATATTCACCTTCCGACGTCCCGCGCAGCCTTCCCGGGCCTCAGCGATGCTCCCATTCCCAGTAATGCCTTGCGAGACCTTTGATGATGTCGCGGTCTCGCGATAATGTAGCGGTCTCGTGAGGAATAGGGACCGCTACAATATCGCGAGACCACAACGTCAAAGGTCTCACAAGGCATTACTGGGAACGGAAGCATCGCTGAGGCCCGGGAAGGCTACGCGGGACGCCGGAAGGTGAATATAACACCATTTTTTATTATATTTTTTTACAGGGATATGGTACCCAGAGCCCAGAGGACAGTCTCCTCTCCTCTCCTCTGGACCGTGGGTACCATCCGCAAATGTTCTGCTTACTTTTCGCATGGTGGGCACAGCCACATGCGGGAAGTAAGCGGAACAATGCAATCCTATGGGTGCGGGATCGCCACGATTCCGCAAAATAATGAGCATGCTGCGAATTTTTCCGCGATGCGATTCCGGCGCGGTAAAATCCGCAGCATTAGCACAAAATTGCGGAATCCCATAGGGTTGCCTGGGATGCTGTTTTTTGCGGCAAAAACGCAAAAAACCCGCGAGGTGTGAACGCAGCCTTAAGGGTATAAAATGTGCATAGTGTACCGCAATAACAAAATTACATTGTGGGGCAGATGTTAAGTCCTATGTCACTTTTAACCACTTCAGGGTTCAGGAAATAAAAAGAGAAGAGACATTCTCATGGTTCTGGCAGCATCCGCTGTGAAGCCACTTGTTCTCTATACTTAACCGCATAGAAAGAAAGGTGGTGGCACAACCGTAAGAATAATGGCAAAGTCACTGCAAGATAACGACCACCGGCTTTTTCATCTAAATGACACGGTGTGCAGATACAGTAAACGAGTTTTCACAGTTTCTCAAAATCCCTGGCCCCGGCTGCAGTCTTCAGGGTAGATGGCAGGTTTAAAGGGAACCTCTTAGCAGGATTGGGCACAGTAACCTACAGACAGTGTCAGGTCGGCGCCGTTATACTGATTAAAATGATATCTGGGTTCATGAAATCTGTCTTGTGGTTGTTGTTTAATCTCTATTTTCAGTTGTGTGTTAATGATATATGCTTGTGCCATAAGGCGGGGGTCTTCATGTGGTGCTCTGATTAGATATTCATAATCCAGCCTGCTGACAAGTCACTCATCCCTCACTGACCTGACCCCTAGTTTGCATAATGAATATCTGTATATATTTAAAAAAATAAAAATCCATTTGTTTTTTTTTTTTTTTTTTTTTTTTTAAGACTCCTCCGGAAAACAAAGCACATATATTAACTGCACACTAACCATGCAATTATGCTGCAGGGTTTTTTTGCTTTCCTTTTTAAGTATGTACATATATTCATTATGTAAATTAGGGGGCAGGTCAGTGAGGGATCAGTGACCTGTCAGTAGGCTGCATTATGAATACTGAAGCAGAGCACCACATGAAGACCCCCAACACAGGCCGCCCCGAAGCACAAGCATATCATTAACTCAAAACTGAAAATAACGCTTCAACAACTACAACCTGACACTGTCTGTAGGTTACTGTGCACAATCCTGCTGACAGGTTCCCTTTAAACAAACAAAAACTGCTTTACTCACCATCTCCAGGCCCAATGCAGGGTCCTAACCACTTCTCCATTGTGTGTTATTGTCTGCAGCGCTGCTGTCATGAGGACATCGCTACAGCTAAGAACTGAAATAATCACTGTTATTTGAAAAATGTTAAATCTAAATGCTCATTATCCGGCTTTTTTAAATTAAGATTCTAAACAGGTGCTGTTCAAACCAAGCACAGGCACTCGGAGTGCACCCTTGGTGTGTCTGAGCGGTTCAGCTCGCCTTCCAAGCTACTAGTTCTCCAGCCATCTTTGTTACCCCAGTCCATGCTCCACTAAAGCCAGAGCAGTCAATCAAGAAAGAAGCTAGCAGAAATAACAAGCAAAACAAGTAGATGAGAAGGTGCTCTGAACTGCTTGGCCATTGCTTGGATTTAAATACTCATTTTGTACTCATGGACAAAACATATCAGTCATTTGCATGCAGATTGTATTAGGGTACAGTCACTGTCAGTAATTGGCAGCGCTTTGGAGGCAGCACATGTCCAGTGTGCCCAAAGCGCTGCCGGCTATCGAGCGCAGGTGAATCCGCATGTGTTCATTGAACCGTGCGGATTCACCGCGTCCAATACATTATACGAGTCAAGTTTATCTTGCGGAGGCTCGCATTTCCACATGATAAATAGACATGCTGCGGTCTGGAAAGAAGCGCCGCATGTCTGTCTCTGCGGGCGTCGCTGCACACATAGTGGACATGGGATTTCTTGAAATCCCATCCATTACGTTGTAACATCTTGACGCTGTGGGTTAAATGCTGTGGATTACACCGCGTCCAACCCGCAGCGTTTACTGACCGTGGGAACGGACCCTTACAGTTTAGAAGACTCATTAGACCCAGGCAGGTATGGCAAGGCATGTGGCAATAAATATGTCCTTTCTAGCATAGAGGCAGTTTTTGATTTTTCCCCTTGTTACCTCTTCTGCACCGATAGTTGGGAAAAAACAGCAGTCTGATCAAAGGCCATTTTCAAAACAGTCGTAGGATTTTAGAAGATAATTTCTGTATACCTTCAAAAATACAAGTGTTTGTCAGCAGTGGTTACTTTTGCATACATAAAAGTTATGCTCACTAATAAGCCATTTCATATTGTGCCAATCACAGATCTATAGTAAATCTGCTGCTATAGACACCATTCTTTACTGCAAACTATTGACTCTCACATAAGTCAATAGTCACAGCCACGCTTCTTCGATGGATCAGATCGGCTTTCACACAGTCCTACCGCAGCTACAGGGTTTGCTTACATTTTAGGATTTCAGTTATTTGCTTAGAAATCTCTTCTCAATCAAATAGGAAATAGTTAAGGGTGAATGTTTTATAGTCACAAAATAACTTTTTGCAAAGTGACAGTAACACTTGCAAGTATTGTTTAGTTATATTACTTATGAACAAGTACCGGTACTTTGAATAAGACTTCATTCACACATCAGTATTTAAATGCCAAAAACCAGTAGTGTCCCCAAAACAGAGAACAGGTGTCAATCTGTCAATTATAGCTTTCCTCCAAGTTCCACTCCTGGTTTTGGCACATAAATACTGACGAGTGAACGAAGCCTGAAAAGGCCGGGGGTCACCACTTGCAAGAAACTCACACGCGTCTCAATACCCAGCACTGCCGCCGGTGCTCGGGACCGGAGTGTGCAGCTGCATATATTTCTATGCTTCTGAGCGCTCCGTTCCGAGTGCCGGCGGCAGTGCCGGGTATTGAGACGCGAGACTCGTGCAAGTTTCTCGCAAGTGACCCCTGATAGGGCTCATGGAGAAGTCTGTGGATCTTGGTCTGGTCACGGACTGGCCAACTGGAGCATGAACGCTTCATAAATCTCAATGAGGCTGTCAAACTCGGGTGAGGAGACCAGGGAGTGTATTGTGGTCCTTGATCAGAGAGAATACCAAGTCCTTCGCTATGTTCTCCATAGTACCACACCTCTGTGGCACAACAGATTACAGTGGTTGTTCCAGCATTCACTCATAGCCAATTATATTATTCTTCATAGCAAATATAAAGAACTACAGAATGCTAATTTTTTTTTTCGTCCCAAATATATCCACTGTGCAAGTCCTCCCTATGATTGACACAACGCACTCAAACACCATTACAGATGCTTGAAAGGTTTTAAACGCTCATTAAAATTGCATAAGGCTCCATGATTCTCATCAGCCCAGAAGATAAAGTGCATTAAATATCAACCACAAGCGAAAATCCAAACATGTATACTGCCTCCCATACAATGCTACAATATAGGGTCTCGCAAAGGTTATATCTTCAGATTAAAGCACAATAAACTGTTACATTTCGGCTAAAAATGGAGATTTAAGAAATGGTCCAGACAATCTACTGGTACATGGAATGTTAGGGCTGCAGAACATCAATATCCCTTTTAAATACAGCAAAAGCTCAGAACCTTACAATGTCCATTTACACTACAAATGACAACCAAATGCCAGCTTTAAATTGACACCACCAAGAGCGTGTGGCTCTGAGATGAGGCTTGCATGAAGAAGCACATAAGCAGAACGAACTTGCATGAACTCAGACTATAATAACAGAAGTAGAATTTGCTGCCCACCAAAAATCAAACCAAAAGACAAACCTGTTTGCTGTAGTATCGCTAGGATCCAGCAGCACGTCAGTCTACAGAAGCTGCGCTCTGCAGAAGATGACTGACCTTGGTCAAAGTTAGCCAGTTCAACCGCTGTATATTAATAAAACAAATGCAGCAATACACAAGGGACCATGAAGAGCACACGAGGATTGGTGGGCTAGCATTGTTCTGCCTTTCATCCATACTCATTGTGCAGCCTCACATTTTAGAAAAAAAAAAAAAAGAATCAAGGTTTTGCAGATGCCTCACTTCGAAAGTGCGCTTACAAACAAGAAAAGGTCACGGTGTCGCTTTTAATGTAAAATGAATATAGGCAGCCGACTTGCATCATCATGCTCCGAACAGAGGGAAGAGATGATCATTTATCGCTCCAAAAATAGCAGAGGCAAGCACCAGCATGCAAAGGGTCAACTGAAAGATATATGCAGGAACTAGTTTTCAAGCTTATTTGCCTACAGATTGTAATAATTGTCATTTTAGAGGAATTACGCCAATTGAAATATCCATGAGATGCTATGGATGGGAAAGTATTAAGTTACGTACCGGTAACGGTATTTTTCGGAAGCCTATAACAGCACCACGAGAGAGAGGGGATCAGCCCTTCAGGAACAGGAAACCTACAGATACAAAAGGGTGGCACCTCTCCCACGCATCAGTTGGATTACAGAGCTTGAGAGGCTACCATGGTTAGTACACAGCATATACACAATATATACAACCTATCTATTCTACAATTTTTTTATACCATCTCCCACATAAAGTAAATTCGTGAAACAATCTTCTAAAGGAGTGCACCCCTATATGTGAACAAGGGAGGGAACTAAGGGTGCTGTCATGGGCTTCCGAAAAATACCGTTACCGGTACGTAACTTAATACTTTTTTCGGACTCCCATGACAGCACCACGAGAGAATTACAGAGATGTAAACTAACTTAGGGAGGTACTACAGCCTGCAGCACCATTAGCCCAAAGGTGAGATCTGAGGGGGCACCGATGTCTAACAGATAGTGGTTAAAAAAAGGTGGAGGGAGGTGACCAGATGGCCGCCTTACATACCTGGTCAATTGACACTCCAGATCTCTCTGCCCAAGATGATGCCATGGCACGAGTGGAATGCGCCCACAAATTCTGTGGAGCCGGACCGTCACCTGCTGTGTAGGCAAGAGAGATAGCCTCCCTAATCCACCTTGCTAACGTGCGTTTTGATACTCTACATCCTTTCCTGGGACCTTGGAAGGATAGAAATAATGCATTCTCCTTCTTCCAAGGATCCGTGGCTGACAAATATTTAAGTAGGCATCTCTTAACATCTAAAGGCTGAAGTTTTTGTTCCTTAGGAATGGTCGGATTAGGGAGGAAAGAAGGCAGAACTATCTCTTGTGTCCAGTGAAAGTGTGATGCTACTTTGGGAAGGTATGCCGGGTCCGGCCTTAGGATTACTCTATCCTGTAAGAATTCTGTGTAAGTGGGCAATCTGGAAAGTGCCTGTATGTCACTTATTCTACGTGCGGATGTTATCGCTACCAGAAAGGCTGCCTTAAATGATATAACCTTTAGTGAGGCCGAATCTAGAGGTTCAAATTGTCTGTCTGTCATGGCTGTAAGGACTAAATTTAAGTCCCAAGGTACACATCTGTCTTTGTGTATGGGTCTCGATCTAGCAGCTGCTTTGATGAACCTCGCCACCCAATAGTTGCTGGCAATATCACATGCAAACAGGGCCCCTAAGGCTGAAACCTGTACTTTTAATGTACTTGTGGAGAGACCCAATTCGAGACCCCTCTGGAGGAATTCCAGAATCTGTTTTGTGGGAATTCCGTCCCTGACATCAAACTGAAAGGTGGACAGGAATCGCCTCCAGGTTCCAGCGTAGATGTTTGTGGTAGTTTGTTTTCTGCTTTTCAGGAGGGTATCAATTAAATTTTTGGAGAACCCTCTATCCTTTAATAGTGTCCTCTCAAACACCACGCCGTCAAATGAAGTCCCGCTACCTGTGGGTGACTGACTGCCCCCTGGTAGAGGAGATCCGGACGGTTCGGCAGTACCCAGGGATCACATACAGACATGGTCCTCAAGCATGCGAACCAGGTCCTTCTGGGCCAGAAAGGGGCAATTAATATGACCCTTGCCCGATCTTCCTTACTACCAGAGGTAGGAGGTTTAATAGCGGAAAGGCATATGCCAGAGAGAAGTCCCATCTTCTCAGAAAGGCGTCCACTGCCAGTGGATCTTCCCTGGGATTCAGAGAGCAGAATGTTTTTTCCTTCCTGTTTTCTTTGGTGGCAAAGAGGTCTACCTCCGGCTGACCCCACTTGCGGACAATCTGGTTGTAAATGTCCGTGTTTAAAGCCCATTCTCCTTGCCTTGGGGCCCTGCGGCTTAGAAAATCTGCCTTCATGTTGTCTTTTCCCCTGATGTGGAGCGCAGTTAAAGATCGAAAATTTTTCTTGGCTATCTGAAGGAGACGTTCCGTTATCCGCATCAGGGCCTCGGAGCGAGTTCCACCTTGGTGGGTGACATAGGCTACTGCTACCTGGTTGTCCGAGAGTATCCTCACATGATGACCCTGTAGGTAGATAATGAGTTCTTTAACTGCCAACTCAATTGCCAACAGCTCCCTCTGGTTAGATGAGGTCTCAGCATCGGAGTCCCAATGTCCCTGTACCATTTTGTCCCCCATATGGGCCCCCCAACCCAAAGGACTAGCGTCTGTGGTTATTATGCGGGTTATCTGCGTCCCCCAGGGCACCCCTGAGGATAAGTTTCTATCGTCGAGCCACCACCTAAGAGATGTAAGAGTCAAAGGGCTTAACGATACCTGACCCTGTAGGGAGCCCTATAAGGCCCTGCTATTAACTAGGACGTCTTTCTGAAGGGCTCTAGTGTGGAATTGTGCCCACCCGAGTGATGGGATACATGAGGTTAGAGGGCCTAACAGAGACATGGCCTGCCTGAGGGTCATGGAGGGTTTATTAATTGCCCGAAGAACCTGCTGCAGTATATGTTGTAATCTATCTAATGGCAACAGACACTGCTGAGTTTCTGAATTTAACAGTAAGCCTAGAAACTTCTGGACCCTTAAGGGCTGAAATCGGGATTTCTAGTAATTTATTATCCATCCGAGGCTCTCTAAACTGGACTTAGCCTTCTCTATCTTGGATAGACAATGGTCCATCAAATTCCCCACAATCAAAAAATCGTCTAAACATGAGACAATTAAGATATCAACCTCCCGCAAATGAGCCATAACTTCGGCCACTATCTTCGTAAAAACCCGGGGAGCTGCTGAGAGACCAAAGGCCCTATACTGATAATGATGGATTATACCGTCTATTGGAACTGCCACTCTTAGGAACTGCTGGAAATCTGCGTGGATAGGCACACGATAGTACGCGTCTTTCAAGTCCACGACTGCCTTCAAACAACATCTTTATTGTTGAATTGATGGATTCCATTTTAAAGGTGCGATTAACCAAAAACTCATTAAGGAAACGTAAATGAATAATCGTTCTAAATGTCTTATCCAGTTTTTGGATTAGGAATAAGGGAGAGTAGAAACCTCTACCTCTCTCAGATTCCGGAACTTCTACCAGGACGTCTTTCAGGCACAGGCTCAAAACCTCTGCTTCTAAAGCAGCTTGTTCGAGGGGCGTAGATCTTAAGGGAGTTGGTTTAAAGGTATCCCGTGGAACATGACTGAACTCCAACCTGAGCCCGGTGGATATTACATTCCGCACCCAGTCACTATTGGTGATCTGTAACCATGCCGGGAAGGATGACAGTCTACCTCCCACGGGAACTGCTAGTCATTGATTCGGTTTCTTTCGTTCTCTCGACGAGCGCCTGAACATGAAGCCCGTACCTCCTCTTCTTCTATCCTCCCATCTGGGACGGTCTCTATTAGGCGAAGGATTGCGCCTTCTCCCCTGACTGAATCTCCTTCTATTAAATGGACGTCGGTAGGATGCGGACCAAAGATTTGGGAATTTTTTCTTATCGTCCCCGGCTTTCTCAAGCAGTTCATCCAGGACTGCTCAAAAAAAATATTCCCCCTCACACGAGATAGTACAGAGTTTCGCTCTGGATTGAATGTCTGTCTCCCTGCCAGCATTTTAGCCACAGGGCTCTTCGAGCCGCATTAGAGAGTCCTGCTGCTCCAGCGGCCATTCTTACTGCATCAGCAGAGGCATCCGCTAGGAAGGCTGCGGCCTCCTGGATTATTGGTAGGGCCCCAAGAATTGTCTGTCTAGACGTTCCATGTTTTAACTGCGACTCGGTCTGGTTGGACAAGACCATCAAGGACCTGGCCGTGCATGTTGATGCTACTGCTGGTCTTAAAAAAACGGCTGCCATCTCCCAGGTACTTTTAAGGAAGGTATCTGCCTTCCTATGTAAGGGATCTTTAAGGGACCCCATGTCCTCAAAGGGTAGTAGTGATCTTTTTGACGCCTTCGCGATTGCCACATCTAATTTGGGGGCCTTGTCCCAATTATTCACTGTCGGATCATCGAAGGGGTATCTACGCTTGAGGGCTGGTGGTATCTGGTTTCTTCCACTCTCTGCGGATCAGATCTTGAATTTTTTCGTTCAATGGGAAGACTCTTCACTTTCTCTGCTCCAGCCCCCCCGAACATGACATCCTGCATGGATAACTGAGGCTTAGGCTCCTCCACTTCCATTGTCCCTCTGACTGCTTTTACCAGCTTGTCTACCAGGTCAAGCGGCAGGCAAAACCAACCAGAGTCCTCCTATTCTGATGAGAACGAGGGAGAAGAAACATGGGAGCCCTTACTTCTCCTCCATTCTACCGAGGAATCAGACTCCACAGGGTCCCCACCCCTAAAGCTTTCTGGTTGGGACATGGGATTTCAGGGTTTCCTTCATCTCTGCCCTGACTATGTCCCTTAAGCTTGCAGCTACAACGGGCGACTCTTCCGCCACTGTCTGCTGGATACAGGGGGGACACAACCTTTTGGGGAATGAGTCTGGTAACGGGCATGCACAATGTGCGCATTCTCTGTGTTTGGTTTTACTCGTGGCCTTTTTCCCCTAAAATAAAACAGAGGGAGTCCCCGTCACTGAGTGAACATTCACGTAGATCACATACCAGTGCCACAATTAAGTACCCTAGAATGAGGGGGATTTTGCTCAGCCGATGCTCCTGTCCGTCTAGAGGAGCCTTTATGACTGGACTGGTCACTTCGTCCCGCACGCTCCTTACTGTCACGGGACTCCTTTTGTTTGACCTGCCGAAGGTCATCCAGGGGAGGCAGTGATGACTGTCGCTGCTGCCGCCGTTGCTGCCGCTGCTCCTGATCGCTCTCCATTACTGTGGATAATGTGGCCAAGGCACGGCACCCATCTAGGGTCCTGCCTATATACCCCTCCTCAGGACAGATTTCCTCCTTCCGCGCCCTCCCCCCCAGCTGGCGCCGCTACTGTCAGGTGAACCGGCGCTTCACCGATGGACGCCACCATCTTGGGTCCTCGCGCCTGCGCAGTGGCACCGCCGACCCGGAAGCGCCTCCAGGCTCCGCCCCCTGATGTTACCGCTACTCCGACGTCACCGGAAGTGACGCGGGACGCCCGGGCGCTCCAATATGCAGCGCTCCCTGGCCCTAGCACCCTGCAGCCGTGCTGGCCCCCCTGACCACCGCGCCGCCCCCCCTGACCACCGCGCCGCCAGGAGCCCCCCGGGGGGCATACTTACCGGCGGCGGTATCTTCTATGGAGACGGACATCCTCCGGACACCTGCTCCCTGCTGCACACGCCACCGCCGTGCCACCCATCCCGGGCCACCGTGGTGTCCTCCAGGAGCTCCGCACCAGGCTGAGGTAGGAGACCCCCTCGCTACCTGCACCGGCCGGCCGGCCTGGGATCCAGCATCTCGTCTGTAGGATCCCGTCCCCTCAGGAACAGGAAACCAACTGATGCGTGGGAGAGGTGCCGCCCTTTTGTATCTGTAGGTTTCCTGTTCCTGCAGGGCGGATGCCCTCTCTTTCATGGTGCTGACATGGGAGTCCGAATAAAATACAGTTATAGGGGGTCAGTGACACATGCCATTTTTTACAAAAGGTCGGTGGGCTACCAACAACCATTTCAATGTCCTCTCAAAAGAATAGCTACAACGACCAACAAGCATTTGCTTGGCCAATCAGCTGCCCATGTAAGAGGGCCTTAAATAGTTCATATAACCGCATTTATCCCCCCCCCCCCCAATAAAGCACTAGCATCAGTGAAGGTGAGAAACTGTAATGTATCTAAGTAAAATACATCCATTTTCCCCACTTAACCACTTTTTGTCTCCAGCACCAATCATGCAATGTCAAACCCAACTAAAATCTGTCTACAAATCTGTCTGCAGTAGTGGTCTCCCTGCGGGAGGTAGCGGCTCTAACCCAGGAGCCTCGTCCGCTCGCTGGTCTTTGGAGCTGAGGGACCCCCATCCAGGAGAGTGTCAGCCCTGGGTCGCTTGGCAGAGGGAAGGTTTGGACCGGCCGCCCGATCCCCCTGAGCCCTCCGGTAAGCTGAACTTCTTCAGATCCAATCTCTTGTGCGTCCCTCCTTGCAGGGACAGGATAAACACTGATGGAATAGGGGTGGGGATGAGCCTTTTAACCTATTATGTGTTTCCTGTCCCTGTAAAGAGGAGGATGACGACGTCCTCCATGGGACTGTCAGGAGGGACGTCCTGGAAAATAATATTTTTTATTTTTACGGCTCTACATTATTAAACTTCTGTGAAGCACTTGGGGGTTCAAAGTGCTCACCACACATCTAGATAAGTTCCTTAGGGGGTCTACGCTCCAAAATGGTGTCACTTGTGGGGGGTTTCCACTGTTTAGGCACATCAGGGGCTCTCCAAACGCGACATGGCGTCCAATCTCAATTCCAGCCAATTTTGCATTGAAAAGTCAAACGGCGCTCCTTCCCTTCCGAGCACTGCCATGCGCCCAAACAGTGGTTTACCTGCATATATGAGGTATCAGCGTACTCCGAACAAACTTTACAACAATTTTTGGGGTCCAATTTCTCCTGTTACCCTTGGTAAAATAAACTTTTTTTTTTGTGAAAAAAAGTTAAATGTTCATTTTTTTATACATTCCAAAAATTCCTGTGAATCACCTGAAGGGTTAATAAACTTCTTGAATGTGGTTTTGAGCACCTTCAGGGGTGCAGTTTTTAGAATGGTGTCACTTTTGGGTATTTTGTCATATAGACCCCTCAAAGTGACTTCAAATGTGATCTGGCCCCTATAAAAAAAAAAATGGTGTTGTAAAAATGGGAAATTGATAGTCAACTTTTAACCCTTATAATTTCCTAAGAAAAAAAAATTTGGTTCCAACATTGTGCTGATGTAAAATAGACATGTGGGAAATATAACTTTTGTATGACATATTTCTCTGTTTTAAGGGCATGAAAATTCAATGTTGGAAAATTGCAAAAATTGCAAAATTTTCGCCAAAGTCTTTCCACAAATAAATGCAAGTCATATCAAAATTTTTTTTATCACTATCATGAAGTACAATATGTCACAAGAAAACAATCACCGGGATCCATAGACGCGTTCCGGCGTTATTATGGCATGAAATAAGTATTTTATCACCTACCAACCAGCAAGAATACTGACTCACAGACATGTCAGTTTTTTCTTTAAGAAGCCCTGTTTTGCACTCACCTGTATTAATCGCAGGGCTGTGGAGTCGGTAAGCCAAACCTCTGGCTCCAAAGCCCTGCCTCCCTACTGAGCATGTACATACATAAAGTGCAGCACAGATTCACCTCAGCTAATAGTAGAAATTCTTAAATCAGGAACAGAACAGACATTTATAGGGCATTTCATAACTTTCCTAAATTCTTCTGAAAAAACTACAGCACATACTGCACTGAACTACTGTACTCAATTTATTTTATATTTTAGAAGTTTGAGTCTGTCCATTTTATACCGACTCCAACAAAATGGACACCGACGCCGAGACTGACTCCACAGCCCTGATTAATTGCCCTGTACAAAGGACACCTGTCCTCACACTCAATCACAGTCCAACCTCTCCACCATGGCCAAGACCAAAGAGCTGTCTAATGATACCAGAGACAAAATTGTAGACCTGCACAAGACTGCCTTGGGTTATAGGACAATAGGCAAGAAACTTGATAAGAAGGCAACAACTGTTGGCGAAATTACTAGAAAATGGAAGAAACACAAGAGGACTGTCAATCATCATCGGTCTGGGGGTCCATGCAAGATCTCGCCTCGTGGGGTAGGATAGTTCTGAGAAAGGTCAGGAATCATCCCTGAACTACACAGGAGAACCTGGTCAATGACTTGAAGATACCTGGGACCATAGTCTCAAACATTACCGTTAGTAACAAACTAGACAGCCATGGATTAAAATCCTGCAGGGAACGAAAAGTCTCCCTGCTCATGACAGCATATGCCCAGGCCAGTTTGAAGTTTGCCAATGACCATCTGGATGATCCAGAGGAGGCATGAGAGAATGTCATAGGGTCAGATGAGATCAAAATAGAACTTTTTGGTATCAACACCACTCGCCGTGTTTGAAAGAAGGAGGATGAGTACAACCATAAGAACACAGTCCAAACCGTGAAGCATGGTCATCATAAATTGTGGGATTTTTTGCAAAGGGGATAGGACGACTGCACCGTTTTGATGGGCGAGTGGATGGAGTCATGTATCGAGAGATTTTGGCCAACAACCTCCTTCCCTCCCCATTGAAGATGGGTTGTGGCTTTGTCTTCCAGCATCACAATGACCCAAAACACACAGCCAAGGCATCTAAAGGGTAGCTCCTTAAAAGCATTTCAAGTCCTGGAGCCTCGCCAGCCAACATAACTGAACCCAATAGAAAATCTTTGTAGGGAGCGGAAACTCAATGGTGTCCAGCGACAGCCCCAAAACCTTAAAGATCCAGAGAAGAGCCTTACGTAGGAGTGGGCCAATGTTCCTGCCGTGTTTGCAAACTTGGTCAAGTACTACAGGAAAGTCTGACCTCTGTAATTGTAAACAAAGGTTTCTGTACCAAATATTAAGTTTTGCTTTTCTATTGTAAAATATACTTATTTCATGCAATAAAATGCAAACTTATGTAAAAAATTATACAATGATTTTCTGGATATTTTGTTTTTAAGATTCTGTCACTTACAGTTGAAGTGTACCTACTATAAAAAATTATAGCCCTCTCCATTGTAGGTGGGAAAACCAGCAAAATCGGCAGTGTATCAAATACTTATTTTCCCCAATGTATGTGGGTCTCAAACTAGACAACGACAGGCATATATGAGGCTGTTAAATTTGGGTTCAGGAGACCTATGGCTGCTCATGCGTGGACCACGTCAAATGGATGTGAAAAAGCGACCTAACATCAAAGGTGTGTGTCATGTCATGGGTATAGAAAATTATAGTATTTATAAGTATCAATTCTGTCCAGAAAAATTATTCTAGTAGCAAAGTTTGACCTTTGGGCTTCACTTGGATTTTTTAGCACTTAAGCTATATAACAGTAAGCCATTTTTTATCGCCATACAGGAACACGACAATCACTTGGACACCTAAGGAAAATCTCATAAAAATTTGCTAAATACGGTCAAAATACCAAAAAGTTTAGGTATACCCGGCCTAACACAATTTATGCTGTATAAAGCTAATCCAATCCTTTGAGAAATGGCTTTTATATAAACTCAACTTAATAGTGAAAAAACTTGCTCGATTGGAGACCCTAGCCAAGGCAATTCCATTTCCCTTCCCTTCTCCTACAAGCACACTTCTACCATTAAAATGTATTGTATTAAATACTTGAAACACTACTCATTGTGTAGAACAAGTACGTGATTGTTTGCTCTTGGTAAATGTGAAGCAATTATGACTCTTATTAATCTGACTCTGTGTTTCCAAGACAAAAATGCAAGACTTGTGTGCACTGGTGCTAGCCATTACATGTAGGATAATGTGCAGAAGGGGAAGATTACATATACTAACCATCAAACATCTCATTTTTCTTCAACTTTATTAAACTGAATTTGTGACCAAGCATTAGGTCTGTCATATCATGCAGAGGCTGTCAGCCACAGAGTAAACTATTGATTTGTATCTCAATATCCCAAGGAGAACATCTTTGATCTCTTGAAGACCAGTTCTATGACTTTTCTTCAGCCTGCAAATGGGAGAATTGCACTGATCGGACAGCCATCAGGGTAAGTACTGCAGCTTCCCTGCAGATGAGCGCATGGTTGGAAGTCTGGATACTGCAGGAATCTGACGCATTGCCCACAGTCACGCATCTGAAAATGTGCACCGTGTCGTGAAGAATGAGCCTCAAGTGAGGACAATTCAGCTTCACTACCATGCATCTTAAGTAATGTTTTACTGCAAAAATGAATACATTTTTGTGAAAACCACCCATAAAGTGTGAGGTCTGAAAGAAATGTATCCTAGGACATACATAGCACAGTGATCTGGTCATGAAAAGCAACAAAACTTCCATGCAGGAGAGCAAGGTCTAGCAAGGCCAAGTAGGAGTATTACAGTTCTTGCATTCTGCAGGAAAGGAGGCTGAGATCTGTAATAGTAATTGTGCAGGGTTGCTAAACAAGACATGCAGAGATGCTGTACGGAACACCAAGGTCATAAGAAAGAAGGGCGACAGTTGACCATTTCTTATAGCAAAGGTCCGCCTCATAGGGCTCGCGCTCCCATGAATAGTGGCTCGCGGCTGCCTGACAGCTTAGCGTATTAGCTCCAGGTCTAGCAAACCGGTATGAAGAGCACATCTCAAATTGGTGAATTGTGTGAACAGAAGAGCAGATCTGGATTCAAATATACTGGTCTTAGGGGTTTAGAAATCATTTAGGAATGGTATGCTGGAGACAAGATCATACTACCTGTCAGAGCTGGATGCTACAGTGTGGTCTGAATGCTAGATGCGAGAATACTGAAACGGGATATTATGGGAACCACTTCATCTTGGTATTCTGTTTCAGGGCGATTTTCGGTGGAAAAGCTTTGGTTCTCCTTATAACCATAATGAGGGCTTTGGCTGCCACTACTGTGAGGGGGTGGAAGCTGGAGGTGGCTCGCGACTCTCAGAGCGGACTGTGTATGGATGTACTGGCATATACTCTATAGCTAGGGCAGTTCAAAGCATAACTAAAAAGGTAGGAGCTAGTAGACCTGAATGTGGAGCCCAGAAGCATGTGACTGTAGTAGCTACAGAAGTTGATCTTCACCAGCAGACAAATACAGCAACCACTATGCAATGGCACTGGCACTTTAAAATGCAGCATTAGGCTGTGTGCCCAAGATAGACTTGACGCTGAATATATTTATAAAAAAAAATAAATAAAAAAAGAAGAGGACAGCCTTTTAGGGTATGTGCACAAGTTGCAGATTTGCCTGCGGAATTTTCTGAACAGAATCTGCACCTCTTGGCAGAAAACGCAGGTAAAAATCCGCACGTTTTTGATGCGGATTTTCATGCTTTTTTTTTTCCCATGCGGATGGTATGCGTTCTTGTAAGCTAAATAAAGATGTTCTTTAACAACAAAAGATTTGTGATGTCATTTCTTGTCCAACCCACACTCCTTTACACACACAGATAGATGGATATTATCTACAGATCTACCCATCAATCTCATTCCTTCAGTCTATCCATCACATATCTATCTATAGCCCCGTTACACATTGCGATATCGCTAGCAATATCGCTGTAACATCACCGATTTTGTGACGTAGCAGCGATATCGCTATGTCTGATACTTACCTCCGACCGGCTCCCTCGCTGCTCATCGCTGGTCGCGCGAGAACGTCCTGGATCATTTCTCGTCGGGCGCTTCCTGCAGGGCTTCCTGTGGCGCCGACGAGCGACGTGTGGACGTGGGCGGGAGGACGTCAGGATCGCCGCGTCTGACAGGTAAGTAGCGACCCCCGACCGCTGCTATGTCGCTGGTGAGATCTGCCTGTGTAGCAGCTCACTAGCGACCACTTAGCAATGCACCAGCGATCCATATCGTTGTCGGGATCGCTGGTGCATCGCTAAGTGTAACGGTACCCTATAGATACATAGATATGGGATAGACAGATAGGAGTGGGATAGATATATCTATAGATACATAGATATATCTATCGATAGAAAAAAATCTGTGTTAGGCCGGGGTCACACTTTACGAGAAACTCGCACCTCAATACCTGGCAATTCCGGACCGGAGCGTTCTGCTGCATAGAAATACATGCAGTCGCACACTCTAGTTCCGGGTGCTGGTGGCAGTGCCGGGTGTTGAGGTGCTAGTTTCTTGTAAAGTGTGATCTCGGCCTTAAACGCATGTTTAATTTAAATGGAAAAAACATTGCGTGGGCTCCAGCACCATTTTCTGCGCCAGAGAGGGAAAGCCGACGGCCAATATTGTTGCCTGGGAAGGGGGTAATACCCATGGATCTTCCCAGGCTATGAATATCAGCCTGCAGCTGTCTGCATAGCCTTTACTGGCTATTAAAATAGGGGACCCCTGCCGACCCCGCAAATAGCCCCGCAGACCCACACACACAGATTCACGCAGACACCGGCACACACACGCACTCTCCGCCCACACACTTCCCTCCCCGTCCGCAGCGTTTCTCGCACCCACATCTGCAGCAAAATCGCAAGATCTTTTTTCAACCTGCGGATTTGCTGTGGATGTGCCTGACTCAATGCAAGTCAATGGGTGCAGAAATACTGTAGATCCGAAGAATTGACATGCTGCGGAAAAAAAACGCTGCGAATCTGCACTCTTTTCTGCAGCATGTGCACAACAAAACTCCATTTCCCATAGATTAACATTGGCTGTGCACTATACTCCGGATTTGATGGGAATCCGCACCTCAAAAAAAAAAACGCACCTAAATCCGCAACGTGTGTACACAGCCTTACAGTCTCAGCATAGCAGATCGGATTTATAGAAATCTCATAGAAACCTTTTTAATATAGCATAAATGAACCTGGGTTGTGTGTATGAAATCCACAATGTGTCAATTTCTTTTGCGAGTACGCTGAGCTTTATGCAACGATTTTCCCCATAGAAGTGCATTGGCAGAATGGGTTTTTAGTATGTTTACACTGCGGAAGCGCATTAAAAACGCATGTAATCTGCACCTGACTGAATCAAAGTTTTGTCAAAGCCAAATACCAGGAAGTATCAAAAACAAAGATGCTTGATGCAAAACATTACATAGCAAAAAGACAAAACCACAGCATCAGACACAAAAACACATGGTAAAAAAAAAAAAAAATGTAGTGAAAAAAGTAATGAAAGATAAGCAATAAAGCCAATTTACCCAATAGGTGCAGAAGATCTGCAACACAAAAACTATTCAAATTGCAGGAATGTAGCCTTAATTTCTCTCTCTCATAATATATATATATATATATATATATATATATATATATATATATATATATATATATATTTTACACAGTATAGACCAAAAGTTTGGACACACCTCATTCAAATAGTTTTCTTTATTTTCATGACTATGAAAATTGTAGATTCCCTCTGAAGGCATCAAAACTATGAATTAACACATGTGGAATTATATAATTAACAAAAAAAAGTGTGAAACTGAAAATATGTCTTGATTACTGCTTTGCACACTCTTAGCATTCTCTTGATGAGCTTCAAGAGGTAGTCACTGGAAATGGTCTTCCAACAGTCTTGAAGGAGTTCCCAGAGATGCTTAGCACTTGTTGGCCCTTTTGCCTTCACTCTGCGGTCCAGCTCACCCCAAAACATCTCGATTGGGTTCAGGTCTGGTGACTGTGGAGGCCAGGTCATCTGGCGTAGCACCCCATCACTCTCCTTCTTGGTCAAATAGCCCTTACACAGTCTGGAGGTGTGTTTGGGGTCATTGTCCTGTTGAAAAATAAATGATGGTCCAACTAAACGCAAACCGGATGGAATAGCATGCCGCTGCAAGATGCTGTGGTAGCCATGCTGGTTCAGTATGCCTTCAATTTTGAATAAATCCCCAACAGTGTCACCAGCAAAGCACCCCCCACACCATCACACCTCCTCCTCCATGCTTCACGGTGGAAACCAGGCATGCAGAGTCCATCCGTTCACCTTTTCTGCATCACACAAAGACACGGTCGTTGGAACCAAAGATCTCAAATTTGAACTCATCAGACCAAAGCACAGATTTCCACTGGTCTAATGTCCATTCCTTGTGTTCTCTAGCCCAAACAAGTCTCTTCTGCTTGTGGCCTGTCCTTAGCAGTGGTTTCCTAGCAGCAATTTTACCATGAAGGCCTGCTGCACAAAGTCTCCTCTTAACAGTTGTTGTAGAGATGTGTCTGCTGCTAGAACTCTGTGTGGCATTGACCTGGTCTCTAATCTGAGCTGCTGTTAACCTGCGATTTCTGAGGCTGGTGACTCGAATGAACTTATCCTCCGCAGCAGAGGTGACTCTTGGTCTTCATTTCCTGGGGCGGTCCTCATGTGAGCCAGTTTCTTTGTAACGCTTGATGGTTTTTGCCACTGCACTTGGGGACACTTTCAAAGTTTTCCCAATTTTTCAGACTGACTGACCTTCATTTCTTAAAGTAATGATGGTCACTCGTTTTTCTTTACTTAGCTGCTTTTTTCTTGCCATAATACAAATTCTAACAGTCTATTCAGTAGGACTATTAGCTGTGTATCCACCAGACTTCTGCACAACACAACTGATGGTCCCAACCCCATTTATAAGGTAAGAAATCCCACTTATTAAACCTGACAGGGCACACCTGTGAAGTGAAAACCATTGCCGGTGACTACCTCTTGAAGCTCATCAAGAGAATGCCAAGAGTGTGCAAAGCAGTAATCAAAGCAAAAGATGGCTACTTTGAAGAACCTAGAATATAAGACATTTTCAGTTGTTTCACACTTGTTTGTTAATTATAGAATTCCACATGTGTTAATTCATAGTTTTGATGCCTTCAGAGTGAATCTACAATTTTCATAGTCATGAAAATAAAGAAAACTCTTTGAATGAGAAGGTGTGTCCAAACTTTTGAGATATATATTATATATATATCCACATATACACACACACACACACATACATACATATAGCTCTGGCAAAAATTAAGATACCACCACATCAAATCTCTGTCATGGCCAGCCCAAACTACAGACCTGAGCCCCATTGAAAACATCTGGAATGTAATCAAGAGGAAGATGGATAGTCACAAGCCATCAAGCAAAGAACTGCTTAAATTTTTGTACCAGAACCAGAAGTGGCATAAGGTCACCCAAAAGCAGTGTGAAAGACACTGGTGGAAAGCATGCCAAGACGCATGAAAACTGCCTAAAAATCATGGCTAGTCCACAAAATATTGATTTCCGAACTCTTCCTGAGTTAGGCTAAGTTCACACTTGCATATGGCTAGTCTGTGGATGGCTGCGTATGTCCTCCCTTATGCCCCGCCTACTTCCGCATGCACCTGCATTGTCCTGCGTACCCATCTTTAACATTGGGTACGCAGGGACATGTGTTGTATGTGGATGCTTCCGCATGTGACGTTTTGATGTACACGCCGACCGCACAGAAATGCAACATGTTGCATTTTCTAAGTAAATATATTTCTAAAAAGATGATGATATTGACTTGAAATTCTCCCCAGTTCTCGGTAACAACCCATCTAATCCACACAGGAATGTCATGCCATCAGCTGAAATCTATCACTAATTTGGAAGCAATCCTGCCGCTTAGTGAAAATTATTATCAGTTGGTTCAACTGCTGCCCTATAAAAAAAAAGGATGTCTCATTACCAAGCTGCCACAAAAGAAACAGTCTCATGATGGGTAAAACCAGCAAACTCTCTCAAGACTTTTGCAACATTATTGATGTAAAACATACTGATGGCATTGGTTACAGAAGAAATTCAAAACTACTGAATCTTCCAGTGAGCACAGTTGGGCCATAATCCGGAAATGGAAAGAACAATTTCGCAATAAAACGGCCATGACCAGGTGCTCCCCACAAGAGTTCAGACAGAGGAAAAGAATTATCAGAAGTGTTGTTTAACAGCCAAGGGCCACCTGTAGGGAATCAGCATGTACAATTGTTTCAAAGAAAACCTTGAGTAAGGGTCCCGTTACACTAAACGACGTACCTGATCGCTGGTGAGCTCTCAAACAGGCAGACTCACCAGCGATCAGGACCAACGAGGACACTGGTAACCAGGGTAAATAGCGGGTAACTAAGCACGCGCGTCCCTTAAGTTACCTGCTGTGTACCCTGGGGATACCAGCGTGCACGTGCTGGGAGCTGGTATCCAAGGTAAACAGCGGGTAACTAAGCGCGCGCGGTGCTGTTACCCACTGTTTACCTTGGATATCAGCTCCCAGCGTGAGCACGCTGGTATCCAGGGTACACAGTGGGTAACTAAGGGACGCGTGCGCTTAGTTACCTGCCATTTACCTTGGATACCAGCTCCCAGCGTCTGCTTACAGCGCTGGGAGCTCCCGCAGCGATGCATGCTGGCCAGCGGGAGACCAACGATCAAAAAATGGCCCAGGACATTCCTGCACGATCAGCGATACCCGGCAGAGGGGGGGGGGTGGTCGCTGATGCGTGCCACACACCGCGAGATCACTGATGCGCCACAAAATCGGTGACGCATCAGCGATCTCGTAAGCGATCTCGCTTAGTGTGAAGTACTCCTAATGCACTCAACTTCTATGACCCTTATGCCACACAAGACTTCATTGTTTAACAAGAAAACATGTATAAGCCCCTTTACAGTTTGCTCTACAACATTTAGACAAGTCTATGAAACACTGGGAGAATATAGTCCAGTCAGATGACACCTAATTTGAACTCTTTGGATGCCATAATACACACAGTGTGTGTTGGAAGGCCAAAAGGCACTGCATATCACAGCAAAAACACTATCAATGAAGTTTGGAGGTGGGAACATCATGGTGTGCGGCTGTTTTTTCAGCATGCGAAACTGAAACTTTAGACCAGGCTCATACTGCGTTAGGCAGCCCGTTCTACACATAGTGTTAACGGGCTGCGTTAGCGCTATATAGCATAACACGATCGCATTATGCTATACCGCTAGCGCAGATGCTTAATCTGCACTAGTGGTGACGGAGCCTCAGATGCTGCAGCCCGCGTCCGAGGCTCCGTCACTGAATGACGGCACATCGCTAGCGCATGCCGATTTCGACATGCATTAGCGATGCGCCCGATAATGGGGATTAATGGCAGTGTTAACGGACTGCGTTATGCCGCGGTGTAAAGCAGTAAGTCTAACCGACTGCCATAACGCAGTATGAACCCGGCCTTATCCTTGAAGGAAGGATGAATGGACAAATGTAGAGAGACATTTTTGATAAAATTCTGCTGCCATCTACCAGGATGATGAACATGAAACGGTGCACATTTCATGTTGCAATGATCCCAAACACAGCCAAAAAAAGCTCAATTGGTTTCAGAGAAAGAAAATAAAGCTGCTGGAATGGCCCAGCCAATCACCTGACCTGAATCCAATAGAAACTAAAGCTCAGAGTTCGTAGAAGGAGCCCACGGAACTTTGATGAACATTTCATGTCAATTGCACATTTAGAAATAGATTTGCTTAGAAAATTGGCGACATGTTCAATAATTATTTCACCGACTGTATGTATGAGAAACGGTATATATTATATATAAAACCATGTATGGAAATACACGATATGTAAAGAATTTAAAGCCTTGCCAAGTCTCGCATGTGAAATCCCAGTCACATGTAGTACCGCTCATTAAGGTCATGAATATGGATGCCACTCCACTCATAGGCGTGGCGTCCATATTCATGAGCTTAATGAGCGGTACAACATGGCGTGTGACCGCGCGCTCATACAGGAAGATGTCGGCACTGGACCATCGGAGCTGCAGCAGGAGAAGGTATGATGATGGCTAGACAGTCACCGCAGCCTGCTGTCAGCAGGCAAGGCGTATGAGTCACACTCACAACACATGCAGCAGGAGCAGCCGAGCAGGGACCGGACCACGCCACAGACTCAGGTGTGCCAGGTTCAGAATGAGCGGTGGGGCGGAGCGGTATATTGCTCTCGGAGGCGGAACATCAGCCGGCCTTATTGCAAACTTGTGCCATTACCCCGGGCTCAGAAGCGGAGGCGGAAATTGCTGCTCAGCGGGACAGAAAAAAAGCGGAAGAGACGCTTTGTCTAACACTGAAACAGTGACACAAAGTGGAATTATCTATTATACAGCCCCAAACATGTCTTCTTCAAAGCCTGCAGTGAAGAGAAAGGTTGGTGATGGGCACAGACAATTTCAGGAATAGTGGGAAGTACAATTTTTCTTTGTTGAGCACAGGGGCATCCCGACGTGTCTTATTTGCCCAGAGAAAGTTGCAGTGCACAAAGAATACAATTTGAAACGTCATTACATAACTAGACATGCTAAGGAGTATGCAAAATACCAGGGAGATCAAAGAGCCAATGGGGTTGCTAATCTTAAAAGATATCTACTGAGGCAACAAGATTTCTTTAAGAAAGCAACCAAAGAGAATGCTGCAGCAGTGGAAGCTAGCTACGTGGTTAGTGAGATGATTGCTAAAGCAGGAAAGCCATTCAAAGAAGGTGAATTTGTAAAAAAGTGCATATTATAGGCTGCAAGTATTGTCTGTCCAGAAAAGAAAGGTCAGTTTAGCAACATCAGCCTTTCTGCCAACACCGTAGCAGAGCACGTTTCTGACCTGTCAGGTGACATTTATCATCAACTGTGTGAGAAAGCAAAATGTTTCCGTGTATACTCAGTCGCTCTTGATGAGACCACAGACATCACTGACACTGCCCAGCTCGCAATCTATGTCCGTGGTGTTGATGAGCATTGTGAAGTCAGAGGAGTTGCTCATAGTGATTCCAATGCATGGCCAGACCACCGCTCAGGAGATATTTCACCAGCTGTGCAATGCCATTGAGAATGCCGGTTTACCTTGGAGGAGGTTTGCTGGAACAACTGATGGAGCGCCATCAATGACAGGGAGGAAAAATGGACTGGTGGCAGGAAGGTGTGGAGGAGGTCATTGCTCTGCACTGCATTATCCATCAGCAGGCCCTTTGCAGCAAATTCCTGAAGTTTGACAATGTGATGTCTTTCGTTGTGAAATGCATCAACCAAATTAGATCTAGGAGCTTAAACCACAGAAGGTTTCGTGCTTTTTTAGAGGAAATGGAGTCAGAATATGGGGATGTGCTCTACCTCACCGAGGTACGTTGGCTCAGCAGGGGAAACATATTGAAGAGATTTTTTGAGTTGAGAGCGGAAGTGAAAGTCTTCATGGAGAAAGATGGGGCTGCTGCTCCTGTGCTAAGTGATCCAAAACGGCGCATGGACTTAGCTTTTTTGTTGACATCACACATGAGCTTAATGTACTGAACAAGAAGTTACAAGGCCAGGGGCAACTTGTCAGTGCTGCCTATGACAACGTGAGAGCATTCTCTACAAAACTTATGTTATGGAAAGCCCAGCTTTCTCAGACAAACCTTTGCCATTTCCCATCATGCAAGGCACTCATGGAAGCAGGCACACCATTCAGTGGTGAGGAGTATATGGATGTCATTTTGAAGCTACAGGAGAAATTTGATAACAGATTTGCAGACTTCAAGATGCAAAGAGCCACAAATTTTTGCGCACCCCTTCTCCTTTGATGTGCAAGATGCCCCTCCTGTGCTTCAAATGGAGCTCATTGACCTGCAGTGCAACTCTAAACTCAAAGCCAAGTTCAGGGAGGTGAGTGGAAAAGCAGACAAGCTCGGGCAATTTTTGAGAGAATTGCCCCCCAGCTTCCCTGAGCTTTCCCGAATGTTCAAGCGGACCATGTGTCTTTTTGGGAGCACATACTTGTTGTGCGAAAAGCTCTTCTCTACCTTGAACTTCAATAAGCCCAAGTACAGGTCCAGACTTACTGATGAGCATCTTCAAGCCCTACTGAGGGTCTCAACTGCTTCCTCCCTTAAGCCAAATGTGGCTCGGCTATGCGAGAGTAAGCGCTGCCAGATCTCTAGCAGCAAGTAGGCAGAAGAAGCCATGTTCAAAACAGTTTATGTTCAATGTTCCATTCATGTTCAGAAAGTTAAATAATAAAGAACTGGTAATACAGACATTTGAATCTGAATAATAATAATTACATTTCTCTAGTCAGCAACTATATGTGGTTTCTTCAGTCTTCTATATCTGCTGTATCATCATTTTATCACTGATTGATTTCTTTTTTTCTTATGATTTTGTTAATTTATTTTTTAACACAAAATAAGATGAAAAAATAAAGACATCTGATAACATTGGAATGTTTTTGTAAGAGATTTTCTTGTGGAAAACCTGATGCGGCCCAGCCTCACCCAGATTCTACCTCCAGCGGCCCCCAGGGAAATTCAGTTTGAGACCCCTGCTTTAGACATGCTGGCTCTTCATAACAAATATCTTTGAAGCACTTCTTTCCTTGCCTTAGAGAGCAGCCATCTCTGCTAGAATGCAGGGGTGGCAAGTATCCTAGGCTAGGAGCAGAAAAAGGAAAAAAAAACAAAAAAAAAAAAAAAACACACCTTTCAGATTTTGAGAACAGAGTAGTTCAAATATGGGCAGCACGGTGGCTCAGTGGATAGCACTGCAGCGCTGGAGTCCTGGGTTCTAATCCCACCAAGGACAACATCTGCAAGGAGTTTGTATGTTCTCCCCGTGTCTGCGTGGGTTTCCTCCCACATTCCAAAGACATACTGATAGGGAATTTAGATTGTGAGCCCCATCGGGGATAGCGATGATAATGTGTGCAAACTGCGCTGCAGAATATGTTAGTGCTATATAAAAAATAAAGATTTTTTCTTTTTACAAGCACTTTGCAGTTTTAACCAATTCCGTTGAGACAACCTTTTAGAACACACCTGGGCCTTGACGAGGATGGTACACTTTGAGAATCCATATCAGAATGGCACTCTCTCTCTAGCAGAACTCACACAATGTTCATTTTAATCACAGAATAGTACAGGTTCCCACATGGATTTACAAATTAAGTACACCAGTTTCATCAGGTCTAACATTGATTTAATAATGTTTTGCAATTTCTATTGTAAAGCCAGCAACAGATCTCTTTAATTCATACCTGATATTTTTCCAGCACCATCATCATACTGCACAGCTCAGTGTAAATCAGTTTATTCATAGCGAACTCAACCAGTAGAGGCAAAGATGAACCGGCCATAGATTGAGAGTGGGTAATGAGCCAATCAAATTTAGCCTGAACTGCAACTGCTATATTTAAAAGGAAAAAAAGTACTTCCTCTGTATATTTCCTGAGATAAAATGTTACTAACCACACAGCGGGAAATAGTTAAAAGTCATTATCCTGAAAAGTGCTTCCATGCAACCAGATATAGACAAAGGACAGCAGCTCTCTACGCATGTTCAGAATTACAGATAGTGTGGCCAACCCCACAGCTCGCTAGTCCATACAATGGCCACCGGTGGTGGAGCACGTGACCAGATCTGTCCATCAGTCTCCAATAGAAAAACAGTTTTCCTATGTGCAGAGTTGTTCTATTGGAGGACACTGCTGGACATGTCAGGACACATGGCCACCACCGGCAGACATTGTACGACTGGAGAGCTGTGCAGTCTGCGAGGGACGCTGCATTAACTAGCACAGGAGGAGAGAACCTGTCACATCCAGAGATTTGCAAGTGCCATAAAATCCTGTCCCCAAACACACCTGATGAAATAAAGACAAAGTGCCACCATTTTGTAAAGTTTGCAGGTGCCGATAGTTGCCGCGTATCTGCTGCAGCTGATGTCTATGACCCGCCGGGGAATAGCAGCGCCAACTTAGCTGGAACGGTAATAGTGTGAGGCAAACACAGATTGTTTTTATCTTCTGTAGGGTTCTCAATTAATTGAGAAGAGGTTGGCCAGGGACATGGGTGGCTTGGAATGTCACCACACAAATTAATTAGACTTACTAATATACATTATTAATTTGGGACAGGTATTCTGGTTTAAGACCCCCACTTCTGTCACAGAACTTTCAGTTTTGCATTTGTCTCGACAGCGACACCCTACCTACAGCCGAAGCGGAGCTAGGATAGGGGCTAATGAACCATGTCATCATATGCCAAACACACAGATGGGGAAGCTCGATGCTTGTGTTGAAATGAAGTAGATGATTCAAGACCAGCCAATGAGGATGTGAAATCAGAACATAGGGGCTAGTTTCAGAATTAGAGCGCATTATTCAATTAATTTCTATTAGTAAATTATCCAAATAATTTAAAAAGCACCACTCCAGCATTTTTTTTATTTTATTATTTACTGCAGTGGTTCTTCAAATCTAAGTCCCGTCATACTCAACTTCCGGTGTCTTTATCTGGTATCACAGCCGCTGCCCATCTGCCTCCTGCAGCCTGTGACCTGTCGGCAGCTCCTGTGTTTCATGTCGCGAGCTGGTGGTCAGTAATCCTTGTTCTGTCTCTCACAGACTTACATTAAGAGCTTATAATAATAATAATAATACTTTATTTTTATATAGCGCTAACATATTCCGCAGCGCTTTACAGTTTTTGCACATATTTTCATCACTGTCCCTGATGGGGCTCACAATCTAAATTCCCTATCAGTATGTTTTTTGGAGTGTGGGAGGAAACCGGAGTGCCCGGAGGAAACCCACGCAAACACGGGGAGAACATACAAACTCCTTGCAGATGTTGTCCTTGGTGGGACTCGAACCCAGGACTCCAGCGCTGCAAGGCTGCAGCGCTAACCACTGAGCCACCGTGCTTATGACGTAGCTGCCAATTTCTGGCCAGCCAGTCAAAAGCTGCGGTCACAAGTTGGCACGTGGGACCGACGCAGCACTGAAAGAAGGGAAAGACGCAGGAGGGCGAGTATGAAGCCACAACGAAAGTACTTGATTAGGACACGAGTGTGCTCGGATAACACCTTATCCAAGCATTCTCACTCATCACTGGTGGTGACTTGTTTCTATGATACTTTTCCTCAGATTGTTCCACTCAAGCATTTGTAAGCCAACATCAGAAGTTGACCAAATTCTGGAGGTGTGAACGTAGCCTAAGAGTAGGAGCAGGAACCTCAGGTTTAAACCACCACTATAGCACTGAAGAAAACACAAAATGCTGGAGTGATTCTTTAATTTATGAATTTAACAATTAAAAAGGTCAATAGGGCATTAGGTCAATCAGAAGACAGTGTAAGGCTAAGTGCACATGTTGCGGAACTCCCATGGAAGTTACCGCGGGAATTCCGGAATTCAATTCCGCGGGAAAACCGCATTTTAAATTCCCGTGGAAAAACTAGCGATTTGCAAGCGTAATTAGCATCGCTTGGAGAACTGATTGACAGGTTGGTCACACTGGTCAAACACAGTGTTTGACTAGTGTGACCAACTTTTTACTATTGAGGCTGCCTATGCAGCATCAGTAGTAAAAAGATCTAATGTTAAAAATAAAAATTAAAAATCGTGTTTCTCACCTTCCGACATCCCGCGCAGCGTTCCTGATCATCACGATGCTCCCGTTCCCAGTAATGCCTTGCGAGACCTTTGATGACGTAGCGGTCTCGCGAGACCGCTATGTCATCACAGGTCCTTGCCGCAAGGCATTACTAGGAACGGGAGTAGGTGAATATAACCAGATTTTTTTATTTTAATTCTGTTTTTTATAGTCTCCTCTCCTCCAGACCGTGGGTACCATCCGCAAATGTTCTGATTACTTTTCGCATGGTGGCACAGCCATATGCGGAAAGTAAGCAGAACAATGCATTCTTAGGCTAGTTTCACACTAGCGTTTATGAGCGCAGCGACGGCCTGCGCACGGCCGCCGCTAAGCCCCGCCGACGCAACCAAACTGCAGCAGGTTGCGTTTGGCGCAGGTCGGCGCACCGTCAAAAGGACGCATGCGCCGCCAAACGCATACTGCGCACGGCCTGCGCCCCCTGTGATAAAGATAGGGGACGCAGGGCGCATGCAGCGTCATGCGCCGGTGGGCGGAGCTACTGGCGGGGCCGCGGCAGGGGGCGGGGCTTAGCGGCGGCCGTCGCTGCGCTCAAACGCTAGTGTGAAACTAGCCTTATGTGGGCAGAATTGCCGCGATTCCGCAAAATAATGAGTATGCTGTGTATTTTCCACCGCGGGAAAATCCGCAGCATTAGCACAGCATTGCGGAATCCCATAGGATTGCATGGGATTCTGTTTTTTTGCGTTTTCGCGTTGAAAAAAAAAAAAACGCAATGTGTGAACGCAGCCTAAAAAGCACCAGAGCTCAGTTTTTCACTTATGATTTTTATTCATGCGCTTAATAGAACTCAAATCGCTACAGTCTATACACGGCTGTTCAAATATCTGTATTTTTGCAGACGGAATATATCACAGAAGAATCTTGACAAACCTCCATCTGTTTTATTTTTCCATGAGAAAAAAAACTGACAATGACCCAACACGTAAGACTTTTTTGGGGGTGTAAGAGAGGATAGATTTCTGATGTCTGAATGAGGCGTTAACCACAGGAGGTCAACTTTTGAGCAAATTCTCCTTCACCGCTATTATCTCAGTGGAATTGCCATTTCTCTAACAGTTTTGGGTTTTCACTAAACAAAAGTCTACAGCGCTTTTTTTTTTTTCCATTTAGCCACAAGTAAAAGCATTCAAGACGTTTTCATTTCAGAAGAAAATGATCACCTGCCCAAGACGGTCTACCACAAAGCAGACCAAACCAGAAAATCAAGTTCCAATTACATAGCATACATACAGGTCTTAGGGCAAAGCTGTGGCAAGTTGAAACATTTGTCAGGTGAGTAAGTTTTCAGTGCTTGGGATTTCTCTCTCAGCTGAGGAGTCATCTGGGAATGTGTGCCAAGAACAGAAACTGGGAAAAACTGAAGAGCTATAAAAACCCTTTTTTGATATGAATGAAGTAGCACTTCTATTTTCTAGGATGCCCCCAGATTCCTCTAAACTTGCTTTGCTTTCCTTTTCTGGGGAGTGGGATGTGAGTGATGGGGGCACCCAACTGAAGAAAAAAGGAAAACATTCTGAGAATTGTTCTAATTAGTTCAATTTTAAGAGGCCTTATAGACTCCAAAGTGTTAAAGCATAAGTGCACAACTTTCTATGTCCCAAAATGGATCTCTAAGGCAAATTCGTAGCATTCACAGTTTTTTTTTTTTTTCTTATGTTAGACGAGTGGACCGAGTTTTTCGGCTGAAAAGACCATTGTAAAAATACTTGCGTGAACTTCGCTTAATGGCATGTACACAAGCAACATTTTTGCTGCATCAGTGCTGAAAGGAGAAACGCTGTGTAAGAATATGCATCTTTTTTAATTCAGTTTTACACACCGTCATTCATTTGAATGGGTGAAAAATGCAAAAAGAATTGGCATAGGCATTTTTATGAAAACTGCAGTAACAGCTCACAAAATGCAAGGAAAAAAAAGCAAATGGATGAGATTTTACAAATATCGTTTACTTTGCTAGCAATGTAAAATTCAACATTTTTTTTTGCAGAAAAAAAACTGCAAAGATGCTACGTGTGAACATACCCCTACATGTCCAAGAACAGATTACAGTAGGCCTTTGACACAGTTTATAAACACAAATTGTACATCAGGTGATCAGGCCAAATAGAGATCATAACCTGCAATTAATAAAACTGCTTGTGTGTGTGTAACACTGGTTAAACCAGCTGCAGTAATCACAGTAATAGCAGGCAATTAACCCGTATCATAGCATTTATGGCCTGGAACCCACGTATGACCAATGACTAGCCAACTTCTGACACGTGGAAGCTTATCTGCAAGCCTGGGCAACATAGCTATGACCAACACAAGCCATATGGCCGGCATGGTAAATAAGTACATGGCCTACTTTGGCTTTTCCAGGTCTCGGAGCACGAAGCATCGATATACAATTAAAAACATTTTGTACACATTTTTTTCCTGTCACAGCTATAAGAACTGTAAACTGCTGCAGATTTTTCTATTGAAAATATTACACAATTTGCCTACTTGTTTGCAGTGTATTTGCACAAATATCTATTATATAAAGCTTGTGTGTGTATGTGTGTATGTATGTATATGTGTGTGTATGTCCGGGATTGGCATCCGCACCGTCGCAGCTACAGCCACAAAATTTGGCACAGTCACACGTGTGGACCCCGAGAGTGTCCTAAGCTATGTTGTGAGGTGAAATTTTAACCCCGCGCGTTCCAATTCACCAAACAATTTTGCCCCTATCTACATAATGGGGAAAGAGTGTGTGTGCATCAAGCCCCGCCCCTCATTATGATGTCATAATGGTTGCCATGGTGACGCTGAAGTCATCATAGGTTGCAAGCCCCACCGCTCATTATGATGTCATAATGGTTGACTATGGGATGGAGGATGTGTGATGGGTATATGGGCACTGGACTATGGGATGGAGGATATGTATGACGGATATATGGGCACTGGACTATGGGATGGAGGATATGTATGACGGATATATGGGCACGGGACTATGGGATGGAGAATATGTATGACGGGTATATGGGCATGGGACTATGGGATGGAGGATGTGTGATGGGTATATGGGCACAGGACTATGGGATGGAGAATATGTATGATGGGTATATGGGCACGGGACTATGGGATGGAGGATATGTATGATGGGTATATGGGCACGGGACTATGGGATGGAGAATATGTATGATGGGTATATGGGCACTCGACTATGGGATGGAGGATATGTATGACGGGTATATGGGCACGGGACTATGGGATGGAGGATATGTATGACGGGTATATGGGCACGGGACTATGGGATGGAGGATATGTATGATGGGTATATGGGCACGGGACTATGGGATGGCGGATATGTATGATGGGTATATGGGCACGGGACTATGGGATGGAGAATATGTATGATGGGTATATGGGCACTCGACTATGGGATGGAGGATATGTATGACGGGTATATGGGCACGGGACTATGGGATGGAGGATATGTATGATGGGTATATGGGCACGGGACTATGTATGATGGGTATATGGGCACTGGACTATGGGATGGAGGATATGTATGATGGGTATATGGGCACGGGACTATGTATGATGGGTATATGGGCACTGGACTATGGGATGGAGGATATGTATGATGGGTATATGGGCACGGGACTATGGGATGGCGGATATGTATGATGGGTATATGGGCAAGGGACGGAGGATATGTATGATGGGTATATGGGCACGGGACTATGGGATGGAGGATACGTATGATGGTTATATGGGCAAGGGACAGAGGATATGTATGATGGGTATATGGGCACGGGCCTATGGGATCGTGGATATGTATGATAGGTATATGGGCACTGGACTATGGGATGGAGGATAAGCCGGATTACTTACCGGTAATGCTCTTTTAATGAGTCCACGACAGCACCCACTGGAGGTATCGGATCCGCCCCATTTGGAACAGGAAACCCTACAGGAAAGATAAAAGGGGGCGGTCCGCCTTTCCTCCTCAGTTTTGCATTTCAGAGTACCAGGAGGACCGCCAAGGATTAGGCAATGTCTTGTACTTATAACTTTACTTATCCAACTTTAGCAGATATACTTTTAATATTGATATTTCTAGCAGGGAGGGAAGTGAGCGGGTGCTGTCGTGGACTCATTAAAAGAGCATTACCGGTAAGTAATCCGGCTTTTTACCCTTCGCCACGACAGCACCCACTGGAGATTCCAGAGACCATCACCTGGGTGGGACCACCATGCCAAGGACAGTCCTGCCAAAGCTTAGGTCAGAAGCAGACGAAAGGTCAAGTCTATAGTGTCTATAGAAGGTAGAAGGCGATGACCAAATTGCCGCCTTACATATGGTTTCAATTGGAACGTCTCCCCTCTCCGCCCAGGAAGCCGCCATTGCTCTGGTGGAATGTGCTCTGATGTTTCCCGGAGGTTCTTCATTTTTTGCAGAGTAGGCTAAACGAATGGCATCCCTGATCCATCGGGAAATGGTGCTCTTTGTGACTCCATACCCTTTTTTATGGCCCTGAAAAGAAATGAAGAGAGCCCTACACTGCCTCCAGCTCTCGAACCTTTCAATATACTTTAGGACAGTTCTTCTGACGTCCAAAGTGTGGAATTTCTGCTCTTCCGGAGTGGAGGGATCTTCAAAGAAGGTTGGGAGGAGTATCTCCTGAGACCTATGGTACCTTGTTGATACCTTAGGCAGGTATGAGGGGTCTGGCTTTAATATTAATCTATCCCGATATACCTGCAAAAAGGGTGGATCTATGGACAGGGCCTGGATATCACCCACTCTCCTAGCGGATGTCAGTGCTACCAAGAGGTCTGTCTTAAATGATAAATATTTAAGGGATATCGTATCTATCGGTTCAAAAGGTTCTTCTGTCAGGGAGTCTAACACTAAGTTTAAGTCCCATGTAGGGATTGTGGGTATGTGAACCGGAGTTATTCTTTCACATGCCGTAATGAATCGTGATATCCACTTATTCCCTGCTATATTATGACCATACAGCGCCCCCAATGCAGACACCTGTACTTTCAGTGTGTTTACTGACAAGCCCAATTCCTTCCCTTTTTGTAGGAACTCTAAGATAGGGACTATCGGGACTTCTGCTGTATGGGATGCTGTATGAAACTGTAGGAATTTCTTCCATATCCTTTTATAAATTTGGGTTGTGGACTGCTTCCTGCTCTGCAGGAGCGTAGTAATTAATGATTGCGAAAACCCTCTTGATCTTAATAGGTGCCTTTCAAGTTCCACGCCGTCAAGTGTAAGTTGTCCACTTGAGGGTGGAAGAAAGGGCCTTGAGAGAGTAGGTTGGGGTTTGAGGGGAGAACCCAAGGATCTGTCACTGACATAATTCGTAGCCACGAGAACCACGGTCTATTGGGCCAGAAAGGTGCTATCAGGATTACTCTCGCCTTTTCCTCTCTGATTTTCTGAATCACTCGTGGCAAGAGAATCAATGGAGGGAAGGCGTATGCCAGCTTGAATCTCCATGAGGCCTGGAGGGCATCCAGTATGTCTGGGTGATCTGCTGGAGACAGGGAAGCAAAGGTCTTTGTTTGTCTGTTTTCCCTTGTGGCGAAGAGGTCCACTTGAGGATGTCCCCATAGAGCCACTATGTTCTGGAAGATTTGGTGATTGAGGCACCACTCCCCTTGCCGAAGTGTGTGTCGGCTTAAGAAATCTGCTTCTTGATTGTCCTCTCCTCTGATATGAAGAGCTGAGAGGGACAACTGCTTTCGGCTAAGCCTAAGATTCTTGCCGCAGAAGACATCAGAGTCTCTGATCGAGTACCTCCTTGTCTGTTTATGTAGGCCACTGTGGTGGTGTTGTTCGACAGGATTCTGACATGTTTCTGTTGGAGCTGTGGAAGGAAATAATGTAGAGCATAGTATACTGCTGTCAGTTCTTTTAAATTAGACGAGTATTCACTTTCCTCTCTATTCCATCTTCCTTGACAAAAGCTATTCCCCATATGGGCTCCCCAGCCTTGGGGGCTAGCGTCGGTGGTTAGGATACAAGATGGTACTATGACCCATGGGACTCCCGAGGATAGATGGTCATCATCTAACCACCATTCCAGAGAAGTCAAGACCTCCTGCGTTAGAGTTATCTTGCTCTCTAGGTGCCCACCATGTCGCCTCTGCTCCTGGAGAATCTGATGCTGCAGTGTGCGGACATGATAATGGGCCCACCGGACTGAAGGGGCACAGGAATCTAGCGACCCCAATAGCGACATTGCCCCTCTCAGACATGCGTGGTTTATCTATGGCTGCCTCTACTTTCTCTTTTGTTAGTGCAATCTTTACCTGCGGAAGTAGACATTTCTGGGTTATGGAGTTCAATTGGAACCCCAAAAACATCTGGAGGGATTGCGGAACGAGCCTGGACTTCTGTATATTGATGATCCAGCCTAGGTCCTGCAAAGATGAGATTGCATCAGCCACTCTTTCGGTACATTGGGTATCTGAGTTCCCGATTATTAGGAAGTCGTCTAAGTAAGGTACGATTAAAGTATCTTTTTGACGAACATAGGCCATCACCTCTGCCATCACCTTGGTGACGATTCTTGGCGCTGTTGAGAGGCCGAAATGCATGGCTGTGTACTGAAAATGACGGACCTTGCCATCGAATATTACTGCGACCCTTAGATATTTTTGGTATCTATTATGGATAGGAAGATGATAGTAAGCATCTTTTAAGTCAATTCCTGCCATCACACAATTTGGAAAGAGAAGCTTTATGGTGGATCTGATTGATTCCATCTTAAACTTATAATTTTTAATAAACGTATTAAGCTTCCTTAAATTAATAATTGTTCTAAACGTACCATCTGGCTTGGAAATTAAGAATAAGGGAGAGTAGAAGCCTCTACCTTCCTGTCCCTCTGGGACCTCTACTAAAACCCCTTTGCACAGTAGGCTCCGAATCTCTTCTTCGAGGGCCTTTTGTTGGGCCATAGAGTTAAGGCGGGTTAGGACAAAGAAATCATAAGGATTTTGAAGGAATTCTATTTTCATTCCTTCCTTAATAATACTCAAGATCCATGGGTTTGAGGATATTTGTTCCCATTTTGGATAAAAGAACCGTAATCTACCCCCTACAGGTGGGTCTGATTTTTTAATTTCTATTTTCCCTTCGGAACGTTGGACCCCTGAACATGGTACCCTTTTGTTTCTCTTCTTTTGCGGCCCATCTATTTGATCTTTCCGTTTGCCTCCTCCTTCCAAACGGTCGCCTCTTAAAGGTTCTCCTATAGAAAGGGATAGAAGAGTCAGGGAATGCCTTCTTCCTTTCCTTTGGCGAGTATCTCGTCTAGGGCTTTCCCCGAAGAGAAACTCACCCTCACACGGGGTTGCACAGATCTTAGCCTTTGATTGCGCATCCCCCTTCCAGCTCTTCATCCACAACGCCCTTCTGGCGTTGTTCACTAGAGCTGCTGATCTTGCTGCCAGCCGTAGAGTGTCTGCCGACGCATCAGCGATAAAGGCAGCTGCCCCTCTTATCAATGGGATAGCGGCCCTTAATTTTTCTCTGGACACCTTTTGCTCGATTTGTTGATCCAGCTGGTCCAACCACACGAGCATAGATCTAGTGGTGCATGTGCTGGCTACCGCTGGCTTAAAAATACCCGTGGTAGACTCCCAAGACCTCTTCAATGATGATTCCGCTTTACGGTCCAACGGGTCTGCTAACAAGCCTGCGTCCTCTACTGGAATAGCCGATTGTCTCGAAGTGGAGGTTATAACGGCATCCACTTTTGGCACTTTGGTCCATTTTAATAGCTCCTCATCGCTAAATGGATACTTTCTTTTTGAGGCTGATGGGAGAAAACTTCTTTGGTCATTTTTTTCCCATTCCCTCTTTATTAGTGCCTTAATTGCCGGTATTACCGGGAACGCTCTCCTTTTCTTTTCCGCCAATCCCGCAAACATTATGTCTTGTGCGGTTTGGGCACCCCTTGGTTCCTCACACCCCATAGTGCTTCTCACCGACTTGACTAGGTTGTCCACACTATCCAGGGGGAAACATGACTGTCCCTCCATGTCTGATGATGACGAGGATGTTAGTGAGGAGTCAGAGATTAACCCCCCTTCTTCCTCTGACTCTGAACTGAGGGTTAACTGCTTTTTGCTGCCAGTCTCTGAGGGAGTTTTGGCGCGGTTAATAGCCTGTATCTCCTCCCTGATTATAGCTCTAATATCCTTTGTCGACAATGCGGCCCCTTACTTTGTCTCTTTGGTGCACTGCTTACAGAGCTTCTTAGGGTAGGAGTCAGGGAGAGGTTCAGAGCATAACGCACATTCTTTATGCTTGGATTTATCCTTTTTCTTGGTCTAGAAGGGGACACCAAGGCGGGGGGGGGTGGAGAGGTCAGCTTAGCAGGTAGGGTATATACTTTGCACACTCACCCAGTGAAGCCTTATATTACCGGATCAGATGGCTGAGATACCGTCCTAGGCCTTGATTCTCCTGCTTCATTCCTGCGTCCGGTGTTGCGGTCCCTGGTGGAGCTACCTCCTGCAGAATCCCCCGCTGGAGCGTGTGCTTCTGTTGGGGACGACATTGCTGCAGCGTTCCTCAGCTGCGCCGCTGTTTAAATATGCTCTTTTTTTTTTTCGTCCCCCCGGAAGTTGCTCCTCCTCCCTGGGATCACCGCACGCATGCCCGGCGCGCTCTCAGCCATCCCCGCCACGGAAGTTCAATCATTACTTCCGGGGGGGCAGGAGACCGTGCGCCGGCCGGCTACCGCGCCGCTTTGATGTGCGGCCCCCGCTCTCCATGCGGTCCCCTTTATGCACCGCCACCGCCACTGGCGCTTCCATTTTAAAAGAAACTTCCTTCCTTTTTTTTTTTTTTTCTCTTCTGCGCCACTGGCGCTCTTACCGCTCCCAGCAGCGGTGCGTCCCGGTGCCTACCGGCGCTCTCCTGGGTGAGACGGGGCGGCTCTCCCCGGACCCAGTCATCACCCTTCGCTCACCAGACGAGGGGGGAGCCGTCTAGCGGAATCTCCCCCGACGCTGCCTCTGGACCGCAGCCCCTGCCGTTCCCATGGAGACTGCACAGGCGGCATGCCTGGCCCAGGTATTCTTTCCTGAAGGATATCGTGGCTCCGTTTGGAACAGGAAACCAAAACTGAGGAGGAAAGGCGGACCGCCCCCTTTTAGCTTTCCTGTAGGGTTTCCTGTTCCAAATGGGGCGGATCCGATACCTCCAGTGGGTGCTGTCGTGGCGAAGGGTAAAAATTATAATTTGTTATAACTAACCACAGTTAGTTACTATGCCCGGGCAGCGCCGGGCTCTTCAGCTAGTATAACATAAAATTCCAGTTTTCAGAATGAGTAATAGTGCAGTCCTGCACCCTCTAACTTATCAGCTTTGCTGTACAAACTGGGAGAGCATGAGCAGAGCCATCTCAAATATTAGAGGATGCAGATGTGGGTTTGTAACGGCGGACATCACAGGATAAGTGATAACTGTATGATCGCTTGGGGCCCAACCACAGGAAATCTCATTGTATAAACAAAATGGCAGCATTATTTTAAAACCATTCCAGCTTCACAGGAGCTTTGCATTTCAAGTCAATGTGATGGCATTGATTTTAATGTCAGATGAGAATTGCAGAGCCATTCACAATATTTTCCAGCGGCCAACATGCAGCATAATTCAGAAGCCACAATGTACGTGATATTAAGCAAAATGTACTTGGTCAGAATTCTGGCATAATTTGCACCTAGGACTCTACACAAAAAAAAAAAAATTTCATGACATGCACAATACGGAAAAAAAAAAAAAAAAAAAAAAAAGTGTGATAATTAAGGAGCACATTTCTGACACAAAGATAGCCAACTAATAGGTGGTGTAAACCTCTTCCCAAGATCCACCACACATTATTCAGGAGCACGTGTATGGAGGCTCTCAGCCCACACTATTTTCAGCACATGATAATGATTATTCAGTCTTCGTCTGCCTTTTACAGCAGCGGCTGAGGTCTGCCCGCTGTTGGTAACCTGTTAAATGCGGCTTGACATTGTCATGTTGTAAAATGGCTCCAGGAACACAAGAGAAATGGCTGCATAACTTGTTCTGCAACCAAATCATTGTTAGTGCACCTGAAATGAGACTGGAAAGTTCTGGCTACTGTACTCTATGCCGAGCACCACACAAGTCCCCTTGTGAACGATTTCATGGCGTTTGCCCAGATGGTCTCCAGGCCAAATCTATGACAGTCACCATACCCAAGACAAAAATAGAACTTATTGCTGAAGAGGATAGACCTCCATTTCAGCCTTCATTGCCATCTTGCTGTGTATCAAGATAGCCTTTAAGAGCGGTGGCATGAGGTAAACAAAACACCTGTAGCTTGATGTCTGGCTCATAGCCCAATAACGTGCAAACGCCTTGAATGATATATAGTAACCTGACCCCTCTAGTTTCCATTCCAGGTACAGTAACAGCTTGGTGTTACAATGATTTGGTTGTGGAATAAGTGTTATGGCCACATCTCCAAATAGTCCCAGGAGCCGTTCTACAACACATCAAAGCCAGGTTGCATGTTGCTCATATTACTGCGAACAGTCTGCATGTCCTACAGTGAGTGAAATAAGTATTGAATATGTCACCAAATTTCTATAGGTCATATTGTTCAAGACCTTCACAACTTTACGGATGGCATTGGTTACAGAACAATTTCTACTGAAGGTTCCAGTGAGCACTGTTGGGGCTCATCATACAAGACTCCATTGCTGAACAAAAAGCATGTTCAAGCGTGTTTACAGTTTGTTCAACAGCATTTAGACAAGCCTGCGAAATACTAGAACATAGCCTTGTCAGAGGACACCTAAATTGAACTCTTTGGATGACATGATACACACCATATTTGGGGGCCAAAAGGAACTGCATATCACCACAAAAACCCCATACCAACAGTGAAGTTTGGAGGTGGGAACATCATCGTGTGGGGCTTTTTTCAGCTTGCGGCATTGGCAAACGTCATAACTGAACGAAGGATGAATGGACAAATATATTGAACATTCTTGAAAAAAAAAAAAAAAAAAAAATCTGCTACCAGGATGATAAAGATGAAACAAAGGTGGACATTTTAGCAAGACAATGATCCCAAGTACACAGCCGAGGAAACTCAATTAGTTTCAGAGAAAGAAAATAAAGCTGCTTGAATGGTCCAGCCAATCACCTGACCTGAATCAAACAGAACTTTTAAGAAGGGAACTAAAGCTTAGTTCATAAAAGTGCATAAAAGG
Source organism: Dendrobates tinctorius (assembly GCF_039654945.1). Taxonomy (NCBI): domain Eukaryota; kingdom Metazoa; phylum Chordata; class Amphibia; order Anura; family Dendrobatidae; genus Dendrobates; species Dendrobates tinctorius. The sequence goes on along the minus strand of NW_027361828.1, from coordinate 5,890,531 downwards.
ATCCCATGTGACCTTCAAGTTTTGAAGAGTTTGTGTGGAAGAACAGGACAAAAATCACACCTGAGCAATGCATGCGACTAGTTTCTCCATATAGGAGGCATCCTGAAGCAGTCATAACCAACAAAGGCTTTTGGACAAAGCGTTAAATAAATTTCAAAAAAAGTGTTCAATAATTTTCCTGTGTCATTTGTTCATTATTATTACACATAAGATATAGACATCCATGGTTTCATTTATTTGCTTGTGGGGATTGGATGGGTTGTTACTAACAACTAGTGAGAATTTCAGGTTATTAGTACCTTTGGAGATATATTTACTTAGAAATTTGGTGACATGTACAATACCTAATTCACCCGTTGTAAATGCGCTACCCTGGCCTGCAGCGTCCCCATACTTGTGTCCTATTGAGCATATCTGGGATATTATTGGTCGGCAATTGCAAAGGGAGCTGCCAGCAGCGGATATTGATTTGTGTTCCTAAATGCATTCAGCGTGGCAGAATATTCCTCAGACGAGCAATAATAACTTCACTGATCGCATAAGTGCCTGTATTTCTGCGTGAAATGCCAATATGACGCTTGGGCAACACCGCAAAAGGCAAGAAGTGATCCAAAACGCATCCATCTAAAATGGTGTAAATAAAAACACTAGCTCGCCATGCAAAAAAAATAAATCTTCAAACAACGCTATCTACAGAAAAACTAAAAAAGATACGGGTCTTGTAAAATAGTGACAAAATTCAAGTACCAACAGATTAGCCACATGAAGGACATCAATGACATCAGATGGGTCCCATTGACCGTAAAGAGAAGGGCTTGGATTGTTTTTTTGTAGAACAAAAGCATATCCCTAGCAAACAAATAACTTCTTAATGAACAATAATATTACAAAAAGAAACATTCCCTTTAAGAGTGCAATCTAGACAACAACGCATTTAGTCTGAAACTACAGACATGACAGCGTGTGTGGTCTGCTTAAGAGACAAATTTTATGGCCAGCCTCCAAGCCCTGTAAAAAGAAATAATTTATTGAAATTGAATTTATAATATAAGCAAAACCTGGGGAAATTTTTACATTTACAATATAACGCTAGAATTTTACCTTTAGCCCCGTTGTGCATTAATATGCCCTTTGTCTCCTATAAACCAGTTTTATATTACATCTTAAAGTTATACAGACTTAAAGTGATCAAACACTGCCTTATAATGATTAAAAAATTCACAAATATACTAATAATGCTATGCTCTTATGAAAACCTTAACCCCTTAATAACCGGAGCTTTATTCGGTTTTGCGTTTTCGTTTTTTGAACCCCCTCTTCCCAGAGCCATAACTTTTTTTATTTTTCTGTCAATATGGCCGTGTGGGGGCTTATTTTTTGCGGGACGGGTTGCACTTTTGAACGATACCATTGGTTTGACCATGTCGAGTACTCGAAAACGGGAAAAAAAAATTCCAAGTGCAGTGAAATTGCAAAAAAAAAAAAAGTGCAATCCCACACTTGTTTTTGTTTGGCTTTCTTGCTAGGTTCACCAAATGCTAAAACTGACCTGCCATTATGATTCTCCAGGTCATTACAAGATCATAGACACCAAATACGTCTAGGTTCTCTTCGCTAAGTGGTGAAAAAAATTCCAAAGTTTTCTAAAAATAAAAAAATAATGTGCCATTTTCCGAGACCCGTAGCGTCTCCATTTTTTGTGATCTCGAGTTGGGTGAGGGCTTATTTTTTGCGTACCAAGCTGATGTTTTTAATTATACCATTTTTGTGCAGATGCAATCTTTTGATTGCCCATTATTACATTTTGATGCAATGTCGCAGTGACCAAAAAAAAAAAAAAATTCTGGGGTTTTGATTTTTTTCTCTTGCTGCGCCGTTTAGGTTAATCCTTTTTTTTTTTTTTTTTATTGATAGATCGGGCGATTCTGAATGCAGCGATGTCTGATTTTTTTTTTTATTGTTTTATTTTGTATGGGGCGAATGGGGTGGTGATTTGAACTTGTTTTTTTTTTTACTCTTGGCATGTTTCAATAGCCTAGAAGCTGACATAGCTCAATAGCCTCTGCTACATAGAGGCAATGCTCAGATCGCTTCTATGTAGCAGATTTACTGCATTGCTATGAGCGCTAACCACAGGGTGGAGACCTCTGGTTGTTATGCCAACGAACTGATGACCCCCGATCACATGCCGGGGGTCACCGGTGAGCGCATTTCCAGCCGGATGGCCTGGAGTGCTTATTAAATGCCGCTGTCAGAGATTGACAGTGGCATTTAACTAGTTAATAGCCGTGGGCGGATCGCGATTCCACCAGCGGCTATCGGGGGCACGTCAGCTGTTCAAAACAGCTGGCATGTCCCGGCTTTGATGCGGGCTCACCACTGGAGCCCACATCAAAGCGGGGGTGCCACCATCGGTTGTACTATTCCGTCCGATGGCAGAAAGGGGTTAAATACTAGAAGGAGATGTCCTCTACGTCAAAAGAGTTCTCATCAATGGATCCAGGGTTTTATAAAAATTGATTTAAATGTTTTTTGTTATATTTTTTTTTTAGTCCCTTCAGGGGATTTTAACCTGTGATTAATTGCTTATACTAAATGCTGCAATACAAGTGTATTGCATTATAGTGTAAATTACGATCTCCTATGAAATTCAATTATCAAGCGGCCTTAGCTTCAGAGTACCACCAAGTTGGTAACCCTGGGGGCATTCAGCAGGCCTCTGGCTGCCATGTTAACCCTTAGGGTCTCATTACACTAAGCGACGCACCAGCTATCCCGACAACGATACGACCTGGTAAGGATCGCTGGTGCTTCGCTAAATGGTTGCTAGTAAGCTGTCAAACAGTCAAGTTTACCCAACGATGCAGCAACGATCTCGGCGGGATCGCTGGTGCGTCGCTTAGTGTCACACAGCAGCGATTCTGACGACTCCCGCCTGCGTCCATAATTTCTGAGTTGCTAACGAGGTCGCTCGTCAGTTTCAAATAAAGCGATGCATGCTGGCCAGCGGGACACCAGCGATCAAAAAATGGCCCAGGACATTCGAGCACGATCAGCGACATCGCAGCGGGGGCCTGGTCACTGCTAAGTGTCACAAGTAACGAGATTGCTGGCGAGGTCGCTGTTGTGTCACAAAATCAGTGACGCATCAGCGATCTTGCTTAGTGTGAAGTACCCCTTAAAGGGAATGTCACCCCTTTTTTGAGATATCATATAATGATATCATTCCATTGTGTCACACATAAGGATTCTCTTAGTACTTTTGCTTCCCCCTGACCCCGCACCTATCATGCATAAATACCTTTTTTATATCGGTTCAGATGTAAGTAAACTGCCGCTGTCCGGTCCGCTGGGCGGGGCTTATTCACCTGCTCCCCCTCCCTGTCTTGCTCTAAACTCAATTTAAGTGGAGCTGTCGGTTCAGCGCCTTATCTAAATGGTTATCAGTGCCATTCGGGGAGCAGCACTAGCGGCAGCTGTTATTTAGCATCTTTATCATGTGGAGCAAGATCCATTCTTGAGCCTGCTTCTCCATAGCTGTCAGGGAGTGATAAGGGGTTAAAACAAAAAAAAACAAAAAAAAAAACTAGTAGGGAATATTTGACCTATCACACAATAGAGCCCAAAGACACTCATAAATCATGATTTTTGAAGATTAAGTATCTGATTATGGAACACTTTCTTAGCTGAAAGTTAGTTTGTAAGGTCAATGTGGAAGAGCAATACAGCTAATCAAAATTATGTACGCAAAATCATTTTGAAATAAGGACATGTGACCATGTCATCTTGAGGCATAAACACTGTTTTGTCCTGCTGTGCTATTTGATAGAAATTTTAAACAGCAATATTTTTTTGCACAAAGTGGATGTGATTTCATAAAACCTCATGCCTACTGTGCGTTAAGACAGAGTTGATCTGTGTTTTTCGCAAGTTTTCCTCCGCTGGCTTTTATGAGCAGCCTGAAGACAACAGTTAAAAAACAAAAAACAAAATGCATTTGCTTCGTTTACAGTTGAAACCAGAAGTTTACATACAGTATATAAAAAGACATGCATGTTTTTCTCAATATCCGACATGAAATCAGAATAAACCTCTCTTTTTAGGTCAATTAGAATTACCATGATTATTAATATTTGCCAAATGCCAGAATAATGAGAGAGAGAGAGAGAGAGAGAGAGAGCGCGCGCGAGAGAGAGAGTGAGAATATGTTTTAAGGCATTTTAATTACTGCAAAGAAAAATGTTTACACACACTAAGATTACTTTGCCTTTAAACAATTCTGGACTGCCCATATGATGTCATGTGTTTGGAAGCCTCAGATTTGGCAACATCTGAGTTAGAGACACACCTGTGGATGTATTTTAATGCACACCTGAAACACACTGCATCCCTGTGTAGCATCATGGGAAAGTCTAAAGAAATCAGCCAAGATATGAGGAAGAGAATCATGGACTTGTACAAGTCTGGCTCATCCTTGGGTACAATTTCAAGATACCCGAAGGTGCCTAGTTCATCTGTACAAACAATTAAACGAAAGTAAAAAGATGGGAATGTCCAGCCATCAAATTGCTCAGGAAGGAGACAGGTTCTGCGTCCCAGAGATGAACGAGTTTTGGTCCAACATGTGCATATCAACCCAAGGACAAAAGCAAAAGACCTTGTGAAGATGGTGGCAGAAGCTGGTAAGATTGTGCCAATATCCACAGTGAAACGAGTACTATATCATGGGTTGAAAGGTCACTCTGCCAGGAAGAAGCCATTACTCCAAAAGAAACAAAAAGCCAGATTAATGTTTGCATGAACAAAGACCTTAATGTTTGGAGACATGTCCTGTGGTCTGATGAAACTAAAATTGATCTTTTTGGGCATAATGACCATCGTTATGTTTGGAGGAAAAAGGGAGAAGCTTGGAAGCCTAAGAACACCATCCCAACTGTGAAACACGGAGGTGGCAGCATCATGTTGAGGGGTGTTTTGCTGCAGGAGAGACTTGTGCACTTCACAAAATTGATGGCATCATGAGAAAAGATTATGTGGCAACACTGAAGCAACATCTCAAGACATCAGCTAGGAAGTTATAAAGATTGGGTGGAAATGGGTCTTCCAAATGGACAATAACCTGAATCATACTGCCAAAATGGTACCAAAGTTGCTTAAGGAAAACAAAGTCAATGTTTTGGAGTGGCCATCACAAAGCCCTGATGTCAATCCTATTGAAAATTTAGGGGCAAAGTTGTGTCAGGAGAAATGGGCCCAAATTCCAACCAACTATTGTGAGAAGCTTGTGGAAGGAAATCCCAAAACGTTTGACCCAAGTCATTCAGTTTAATGGCAATGGTACCAAATACTAAACGAATTGTATGTAAACTTTTGACTTTGAAGTAATAAAAATGCCTTAACCCTGCTATTCTGTTCGTTACAACTATACACTTGTTATGTTCCGGTCACTTTTGACTGGACCTAATAAAGTCTTGATTTTTAGCTAATTTAAGTGTTTTAATTGAATAATTTTTGCAGTATTATATTGTTTGTGAACCTGGTTGTTTATAAACAAGTGAAAAATGGAAAGAAAAACTTTTTTTTGTGTCAAAACATTTAACATGGCTTTATTGGAATATTTATGCATATTGGATATTTAACGATGATCCTTCAGAACTCTGTTGTCTGTATTATGTGTCCTCTTTGCTCTCTCCAGCTGGACTGAAAATGAAACTGGATAGACTACTATGGTAATTGTCTACTGATAAGATAAAACACCCCCCACCCTTTAAGATAAGAGCTCAGAGTAAAGCCCCCGTTACACATAGCGATATCGCTAGCAATATCGCTGTAACATCACCGATTTTGTGACGTTATAGTGATATTGCTAGCGATATCGCTATGTCTGATACTTACCTCCGACCGGCTCCCCCGCTGCTCATCGCTGATCGCGCGAGAAGGTCCTGGATCATTTCTCGTCGGGCGCTTCCTGCTGGGCTTCCTGTGGCGCCGACGAGCGACGCGTGGAGGCGGGCGGAGGACGTCTGGATCGCCGCGTCTGACAGGTAAGTAGCGACCCCAGCGATGTCGCTGGTGAGATCTGCCTGTGTGGCAGCTCACTAGCGACCACTTAGCGATGCACCAGCGATCCATATCGTTGTCGGGATCGCTGGTGCATCGCTAAGTGTAACGGTACCCTTAAGCAAACACACTTTTCAGACAGACTTTATTAGTACTCTTTCAGGTCAGCATTTCACAGAAATTAGATCAGGGAACACAAGCAAAAAAAGAGAATATGTTCATTTACAATATGAAATCTTGAGAACTGAAATGAAATATTTTACATGAACAGCAGGGTAAAAATATTTGGCACACAACTACCGTATTTTTCGGACTATAAGACGCACCCCAAATTTTGGGGTGGAAAATAGGGGGAAAAAAATAATGTGTCAAATGGGGGTCCGTCTTACAGTCCGAATTCCATGGGTTGGCTGTGCTCTGTGGGGTGGCTGTGTCTACGGGGTGGCTGTGCTCTGGTCACAATATACTTACAAATCTTGTTGCGGCCGTCCCGTGGCGGTGGTCCCAATGCAGCCTCCCTGTGCTCTGTGGTGCGGTGGTGTCGGGGCTCTGTAGTGTGGCTCCAGCGGGGCTCTGTGCTGCGTGGGGGGCTCCGCCTTAATTTAAAGCCCGAAAGCTCCCGCAGCTCCGTTGCTGCGACGCGGAGGCCTCCAGACAGATGGCCGCCAGGGGCCTCCGGAAAGATGGCCGCTGCTCTGTTTCAGATCTCCGCAACGAGATCTTGTCCAGTATTTGAATTTGAGTATGCGCTGCTCCCGGCGGCCATCTTTCTGGAGGCCACTGCACTGCAGCAACGGAACTGCGGGGGGCTTTCGGGCTTTAACGAAATGCCGGCGGAACCCCCCACGCAGCACAGAGCCCCGCTGCAGCCACACTACAGAGCCCTGACCCCACCGCACCACAGAGCACAGGGAGGCTGCATTGGGACCGCCGCAACAGGATTTGTAAGTATATTGCGACCATAAGACGCATCCCCATTTTCCCCAAAAAATTTTTGGGAAAAAAGTGTGTCTTATGGTCCAAAAAATACGGTATACTGGAAGGTAATCCATCAGCAGTATTGTAATGAGAAAATGTATGTATGTGTAAATCTGCATGGACCAAAAGGACCTAAGTAAATTGATAAATAGTAGTAGACGTAATATATAGTCCAAAATGAGATTATAGCTCCTCTATTTTACTCATAAAATGGCTGGAGATCCCTATAAAAGGCTATCGGTCATTTTTGACAGAACAGCACAAGTGTATAAAAAATTGTGGAGCAAAAAGTAAACAAAAAAAAAGTACCCATAGTAAGAACCCCTCAAATGAGGAAAAGTCAATCAACCACAAGTTTCAGAACTGCATCTTGAATATTTTAAAAAATATTAAAGTTCAAAATCGGTCGTTTTTGACCGAACATAACAGCAGGGTTAAAACATTCTCGTTCTCATAATTGGCAAATAATAATTAAGGTAATCCTAACTGACCTCAGACGGGAAAGATTTATTCTGATTTCCTGTCATATTTTGAGAAAAACATGCATGTGTCTTTTTATATAATGTATGTAAACTTCTAGTTTCAACTGTAAGTGAACAATCACAGCTTTTCTGCACTAAAGGAAATGCATGAGGAAAAAGTGTGGCAGAGAACTTAGTAAAAATATTAATCAGAGCTAATTACTATGGTTTATTTTGGTGCAGACATCTGCAGAAAATAACTACAGAGACAAAACAGCATTTTTGCAGGTGGGAACTTGGCCTAAAGTTTTCCAACCTCAATAATCAAGTTGCTAACTGAAAACATGAGGTCTTGTAGTCCATTAACAGAGACCATCTTCACAAGAATGCGAAGTGGTTTATATACATTGTAGAGGTCAAGTGACTAGAAAACACTGTTTTAATCTCTTCGTCAGCTTGTTACTGCTGACTATATGTAGTCAACAGAAAGCAGAGGACTTGTGTGATAGCAATACTCAACCGTAACACTATAGAATTTACTCATTTCTATCAGTAGGATCAACGCTGCCGTCTATATGGGCATGTGTGTCACAGGAAGCTGAATAAAACGATACCTTGTTTTCTGCAACTAGACATCTTATCCCAGGGAAATATACTTTTTTTCCCCCTAATGTAAATAAGCAGTTTAGGGCTATAAGTTGGACACTGATCTCCCTGAGAATTTGTCTCCAGGGATTATTTAAAATGAAAGGGGCATAACCAGTGTGAGACATGTAATGGCCGACAGTGTTTCCTGATCTACATGTCTCACACTAGTAACTCTACCATTCACTTACAATAAGCTCTGGAGGGAGCTTTTCACAGAGATCAGCATTAGCCTATAGATCTTAACAGTTCATTTACATATTAAGAAAAACGTGGATTTCTCTGGAATATGACCGAAATACAGATATCCCTTTTATTCAGCTTCCGATTCCCATGTAAACAGCTTAGGAGGGTTGATCCTTCTAACAAATTTCCTATAAAGCAGATGAATGAATGTCTACTATTGAGGATTTTAACATTGCTAACAAACATCCACTGCCTTGAATGGAAAGTAAAGGTCTTGCCAGAATATAGCAAGGAACACTCAAATAAAAGAAACGTGAGTATTATTTAACCCCTTCACCCCCAAGGGTGGTTTGCACGTTCATGACCGGGCCAATTTTTACAATTCTGACCACTGTCCCTTTATGAGGTCATAACTCTAGAACGCTTCTATGGATCCCGGTGATTCTGACATTGTTTTCTCGTGACATATTGTACTTCATGTTAGTGGTAAAATTTCATTCAAATAACTTGCGTTTGTGAAAAAAATGGAAATTTGGCAAAAATGTTGAAAATTTCGCAATTTTCCAACTTTGAATTTTTATGCCCTTAACCCCTTCACGACCTTTGACGCCACGTAGGCGTCATGAAAAGTCGTGTCAGAATGACCCATGACGCCTATGTGGCGTCATGACTTTAAAGCCCCCCTGCGGGTCGGGTGACCTAGGTCACTGAAAGGTCACCCGACCCGCAGATACAGGGGGCTTTGTTCTTCGCCACAGGGGGCGTGGCTTCGCCCCCACGTGGCTACGATCGCTCTGATTGGCTGTTAAAAGTGAAACAGCCAATCAGAGCGATAGTAATATTTCATCAATGAAAATTGATGAAATATTACAATCCAGCCATGGCCGATGCTGCTGTAGCATCGGACATGGCTGGAGACACCGATTCCACCCCCCCCCCCCCACCGGCGATCGCCCCCCCCGCAACTGAATGACAGAGGCGATCTGCCGCCGCCATCATCTGCCCCCCTCCCATTCCCTCTGCTCCCCGCCAGATTCCGATAACCCCCTCACCCCCTCTCACCTCCCCCGGCACCTTCTAAGTCCCCCTGTCGCTCCCGGTGTCCGGCGGGTCCGGTTCATGGGCGCCGCCATCTTAGAAAATGGCGGGCGCATGCGCAGTGCGCCCGCCCGAATCTGCCGGCTGCAGATTCCATTCTTTCATTTTGATCACTCTCACAGTGATCAAAATGAAAGAAAAAGTAAATAAACCCCCCGATTATCACCCCCATAGGTAGGCAGAACTAATAAAATAAAGAAAATATTTTTATTTTTATTTTTCCATTAGGGTTAGGGTTGAAAAGAGGGTTAGGGTTAGGGTTGAAAAGAGGGTTAGGGTTAGGGTTGAAAAGAGGGTTAGGGTTAGGGTTGAAAAGAGGGTGAGGGTTTGGGTTGAAAAGAGGGTGAGGGTTTGGGTTGAAAAGAGGGTGAGGGTTAGGGTTGAAAAGAGGGTGAGGGTTAGGGTTGAAAAGAGGGTGAGGGTTAGGGTTGAAAAGAGGGTGAGGGTTAGGGTTGAAAAGAGGGTGAGGGTTAGGGTTGAAAAGAGGGTGAGGGTTAGGGTTGAAAAGAGGGTGAGGGTGAGGGTTGAAAAGAGGGTGAGGGTGAGGGTTGAAAAGAGGGTTAGGGTTGGAAAGAGGGTTAGGGTTGGAAAGAGGGTTAGGGTTGGAAAGAGGGTTAGGGTTGGAAAGAGGGTTAGGGTTGGAAAGAGGGTTAGGGTTGGAAAGAGGGTTAGGGTTGGAAAGAGGGTTAGGGTTGGAAAGAGGGTTAGGGTTGGAAAGAGGGTTAGGGTTGGAAAGAGGGTTAGGGTTGGAAAGAGGGTTAGGGTTGGAAAGAGGGTTAGGGTTGGAAAGAGGGTTAGGGTTGGAAAGAGGGTTAGGGTTGGAAAGAGGGTTAGGCTTGTGGTTAGGGATGTGTTAGGGTTAGGGCTGTGGTTAGGGGTGTGTTGGGGTTAGGGTTGGAGTTAGAATTGAGGGGTTTCCACTGTTTAGGCACATCAGGGGGGTCGCCAAACGCGACATGGTGCAACCATTGATTCCAGCCAATTTTGCGTTCAAAAAGTCAAACGGTGCTCCCTCCCTTCCAAGCCCTGACGTGTGCCCAAACAGTGGTTTACCCCAACATATGAGGTATCAGCGTACTCAGGAAAAATTGCACAACAACTTTTGGGGACTAATTTCTCGTGTTACCCTTGGGAAAATAAAAAATTGGGGGCTAAAAAATTATTTTTGTGGAAAAAACCGGATTACTTACCGGTAATACTCTTTTGTAGAGTCCACGACAGCACCCACTGAGAGAGGGGATCCGCCCCAGGAACAGGAAACCTACAGAGAGATAAATGGGGCGGTCCCCCTCGCTCCCTCAGTTTGTATTACCGAGAACAACGGAGGAACCGCCATACATGTTTTAGTCATTTTGCTTGGGCGATTCATATATCTTACCCCTATGCAGTTTTAAGCTTACTAAGTTTAATCACATATCCAACTTAAATTATAATCTCCACCACCAAGGAGACCCATGTGTGAAAAAATTCTTACGGGAGGGAAGTGAGCGGGTGCTGTCGTGGACTCTACAAAAGAGTATTACCGGTAAGTAATCCGGTTTTTCCTCTTCGCCACGACAGCACCCACTGAGAGATTTTCAGAGATAATCACTAGGGCGGGCACACCGTGTTAAGGACTGATCTACCAAAAGTTAGATCCTCGGTAGAGGACAAATCTAGTCTATAGTGACTATAAAAGGTAGATGGAGAAGACCAGGTTGCAGCCTTACATATTTGTTCAATTGGGACGTTCGCCCTCTCGGCCCAGGAGGATGATATGGCTCTAGTAGAGTGCGCCTTAATCCCCAGTGGAGGGTCTTCTCCTTTTGTCAGATACGCCATTGTGATCGCATCTCTAATCCATCTGGATATCGTGCCTGATGTAACTGCAGACCCCTTCCTGCTGCCCTGGAATGAGACAAACAGAGACCTACTCTGCCTCCAGGGACTGGTCCTATCAAGGTAGGCTAGCACAGCTCTTTTCACATCTAAGGTGTGATATTTCTCCTCGTCCTGTGTTGACGGGTTCTCATAGAATGAAGGTAGGCATATCTCTTGAGACCTATGAAATTTAGTTGCCCGTTTGGGCAGGTAGGACGGGTCCGTCTTTAAAATGAGACTGTCTCGTGTTGTTAACAGGAACGGTGGGTCTACTGACAGAGCATGAAGATCACTCACTCTCCTGGCCGATACTAAGGCCACCAGCATAGCCGTTTTCAATGAGAGGCACTTTACTGATGCTGAGCTTATGGGCTCAAATGGTGCCTGAGTGAAGGCATCCAAAACCAGAGTAAGGTTCCACGTTGGAAGTCGAGGCACATGCACCGGTTCTGCTCGTTGACATGCCGAGATAAACCGAGTCACCCATCTATTTGCTGCCACGTTATAGTTAAACAGGGCTCCTAGGGCTGACACGTGGACCTTAAGAGTGCTTACTGAGAGTCTAAGTTCTCGGCCTCTTTGTAGAAACTCTAGAATGGCCGTAATGGGTACTTCACCAGCTAGTTTTGTTGGGTGAAAGGCCAGGAACTTCCTCCACACCTTAGCATATATCTTTGTCGTGGACTCCTTCCTGCTTTGTAGCAGGGTATTGATTAGGTTCCTTGAGAAACCCTTCTGCCTCAGTAGCTCCCTTTCAAATTCCAGGCCGCTAGGTGCAGGGCTTTGGCCTGTGGATGGTAGCAGGGTCCCTGCGAGAGAAGATTCTGGTGCAGCGGCAGGATCCACGGGTCGGTTACCGACATGGCTCTCAGCCATGAAAACCACGGTCTTTTTGGCCAAAACGGGGCTATCAAGATGACCCTCGCCCTCTCCTGTCTTATTTTCCTGACTACTGTTGGTAGTAGCACCATCGGAGGAAAGGCATAGGCTAGTTGGAATGCCCAGGGTGCTTGGAGGGCATCTAGAATATCTGGGTTGTCCGACCTGTAGAGAGAAGCAAACCTTTTTACGCGCCTGTTGGCTCTGGTTGCGAAAAGGTCTATCTCCGGTCTGCCCCATTCTGACGCTATCATTTCGAACACGTCTCTGCTGAGGACCCACTCTCCCTGGTATAGGGCCTGGCGACTGAGATAGTCTGCTCGGGAGTTGTCCACTCCTCTTATATGGAGCGCTGACAAGGAGAGAAGATGGACCTCGGCCATCTCCAGAATCTTTCCTGCGATAGACATCAGTGGCATTGACCGCGTGCCTCCTTGCCGGTTTATATAGGACACTGCGGTGGTATTGTCTGTCTGGATCCTTACGTGGGCGCCTCTTAACTGCGAGAGGAAGCGAGATATCGCATAAAAAAAAATCGCTGTTAGCTCCTTTACATTAGAGGAGGCCTCTATTTCATTCTCCCGCCACCAGCCTTGTACCATGTGCTCCTCTAGGTGGGCTCCCCAACCTAAGGGGCTGGCATCTGTGGTGAGTATCTTGGAGGGAGTCACCCACCACTGTACTCCCTTCGATAGATTGGAAGGAATTAACCACCATTTTAGGGATTCAACCACCTCGGACGATAGGGATATCTTCCCTTCCAGCCGCCCCTGCAGTCTATCTCCTGCAGAATAGCCCACTGTAGTTCTCTAGAGTGGAACTGAGCCCATTGCACCGCTGGAATGCATGATATTAGTGACCCCAGCAAGGACATGCCCTGTCTCAATGATATTACGGGTCTTCCTGTAGCATTCTGTACTTTGTCGATTATGGCCATTACTTTGGCGTTTGGCAGAAAGCACTCCTCAGTTACGGAGTCTACTTGCAGGCCCAAAAACCTTTGACAGGTCACACTGTGAAACAGAATTCCCCACTATGAGTAGGTCGTCTAAATAAGGGACAACTAGGGTGTCATTCAGCCTTACATATGCCATTACTTCCAGCATTAATTTGGTAAATACCCGAGGAGCCATGGATAGCCCGAATGGCATTGCCGCAAACTGGAAATGCTGAATCCAACCTCTGAACCAGACTGCTACCCGCAGGAACCTTTGGTGCCCTTGATATATGGGGAGATGGTAGTAGGCGTCCTTTAGGTCCAAGACCGCCATATAACACCTGGGAAACAAAAGCTTTATTGCAGACTTAATCGACTCCATTTTAAACGACCTCAGTCTTAGGAAGGTATTAAGTTTTTTTAAATTTATTATAGTCCTGTAAGAGCCATCTGGTTTTGGGACTAAGAATAGAGGAGAATAAAAGCCCATCCCTGTTTCGCCGTCTGGGACCTCCACTAGAACCTGTTTAGATAGCAGTACCGCAATCTCCATCTCCAGTGCTTCCTGCTGAGAACGGGACTTCATAGAAGTCAATAAGAAGGAGTTCGGTGGATACCGAACGAATTCTAATTTTAGGCCTGATGATACAATACTTAGGGCCCACGGGTTTGATGTCACCTTCATCCATTGGCGGCTGAATCTTAATAGCCTGCCACCTACCGGTATAACGGTTTTATCGGGATCTGTCTCCTCTGAAGGGACGTTTCCCGAATAGGTTGCCTCTTTGCTTGGGGTCCTTATTTCCCCAGCGATCCTGGGGTCTAAAGTCTTTCTTTTTTCCGAACGGCGGCTTCCTGTAGGCCCTGCTGTTGAACGGAACATACGGGTTAGGGAACCCCTTTTTCCTCTCCCCCGCTTTTGTCAAAATTTCATCCAGTTCTGTACCAAACAGGTACTTACCCTGGCAGGGTATAGCACACAATCTAGTTTTTGTTTGTGTGTGTCTCCTTTCCACCCCTTCAACCATAAGGCCCGCCTGCCTGCATTGGTCAGTCCCGCGGCTCTAGCCGACAACCGGAGAGAATCCGCAGAGGAGTCGGAGAGGAAGGCCGCTGCTCCCTTAATGAGGGGCATAGAGGAAAGAAGCCTACTCCTGGCTACTCCACTTTTAATATTGTCCTCCAAGTCGTTCAGCCACACCAACATAGATCTTGCCGTACATGTGGCTGCTATTGCGGGCTTAAAGGCTGCCGTACAAGCTTCCCAAGATCTTTTGAGGAATGTATCGGTCTTACGATCCGAAGAATCAGCCAAAGTTCCCGAATCCTTCACTGGCAAGGAGGATCTACGGGAGGTAGAGGCCACTGCCGCATCCACCTTGGGGGCTCTCGACCAGGCTGTTAAGTCCTCATCGTCAAAGGGATACTTACGCTTTGACGTTAAGGGGAGGAAGGTCCTCTGACCTTGTTTCTCCCATTCCCTCTTAACTAGGTCTTTAACAGCTGGGACCACTGGGAATGCTCGGACCTTTTTACGGGAGATACCCGCAAACATTATGTCCTGAGGGGTTTTGGGGTCCTTACTCTCCGGCAACCCCATGGTATTTCGGACAGACTTCACAAGATTACTGACACTGTCCGTGGGGAAACACGTCTGATCCTCGTCCTCTGAGGAAAGGTATTCCTGGGACTTATCGGAATCTAGTTCTCCGGTATCTGACGGCGACCTGGACGCCAGCGAGACTCCTCCTTTAGGTGAACGTATTTCTCTCATGGAGGAGTGACCCCCTAGACTACTGGAACCGCCTAAGGCCCGTAGTTCCTCTCTTATCAGTGCCCGGATATCCTCCTTCTTCCGTGAGGATTCCTCCTGCAAGGCCTCCTCAAGACATGATTGGCATAATCTCTTTGGGTGGCCATCCGGGAGGGGCTGCGAACATAAGGCACACTCACTATGTTTCGCCTTCTCTGTTCTTTTAGCCTAAAAGGGGTATGGACCAGAAGGAGAAGGCTATCAATTATCTAACCTGACCAAAAAACACTCACCCGTGAATTTCGTCAGCAACTACCGGCTGCGGTGTCCGGGACCCAGGCTGAGGCGAGGCATGGGACGACTTCTTTTCCTTACGTTTCTTCTCTAACGGCTCATCTTGTCTGGAAGGCCCAATGGATTCCTTCCTAGAGCTGCCACTTCTTCTGGTGCTATTGGATCTCCTCGTAGCACTGCTCTGTCTACTGCCAAGTGGGGATACCACTAGCTGACCTAATGGGAGCGAAGCTGAGTCATCTAAGGACGACATGACTGCGCACTAGCGCTGTGTCTGTGGCTTCCTTTTAAAGCCTTTGCTATAGCTGCTCCTCTTTTTTTTTTTTTTTCCACCATTTTTTTTTTTTTCTTTTTTCAGCCACTACTGCGCATGCGCGGGCGTTGTCCCGCGGTCTCTGCCTTCAGCCTGAACCCGGAAGTCCTCCTCCACTTCCGGGTTGCCTCTCCTGGAGCGCTGGGTCACCGCAAATAGTGATGCGGCCAGCGACACCGCGCGTCTGCGCCCCCCTCCACGCACAGGGTCCTTCTCCTGCCAGGTATGACTCCCAGCAGCGCCGCTCAGCACACACCGCACAAGCCCTTCTGCCACACTGGGAGGGGGGGGGGCGCCGGTCTCCGTACGCCCGATGGCGTTTGTAATGCGTCCACCCCCTCGGGGGGGGGGGGGGGGGGGAGGGGGGGTATAGCCATCACCCCAGTGAGCTTTGGCACCACTTTCGCCTCCAGCCTCACCTGCATTACGCCAGCTCTGGGGGGGGGAAATACACCTCTCCGCCCGACGCTGCCTCCGGTCCTGGGGCCCCTGCTGCTCATATTATGCAGGCAGGCGGCTACCAGACCAGGTATCCTCTTCTGCGGGTTCCTTCCTAGGAACAGGAAACCAAACTGAGGGAGCGAGGGGGACCGCCCCATTTATCTCTCTGTAGGTTTCCTGTTCCTGGGGCGGATCCCCTCTCTCAGTGGGTGCTGTCGTGGCGAAGAGGAAAAAATGATTTTTTCATTTTCACGTCTCTGCATTATAAACTTCTGTGAAGCACTTGGGGGGTTCAAAGTGCTCACAACACATCTTACATACGTTCCTTGGAAGGTCTAGCTTCCAAAATGGGGTCACTTGTGGGGGGTTTCCACCGTTTAGGCACATCAGGGGCTCTGCAAACGTAATGACGACCGCAGACTATTCCATCAAAGTCTGTATTTCAAAACGTCACTACTTCCATTCCGAGCCTTGACGTGTGCCCAAACAATGGTTCCCCCCCCACATATGGGGTACCAGCGTACTCAGGACAAACTGGACAACAACTTTTGGGGTCCAATTTCTCCTGTTACCCTTGTGAAAATAAAAAATTGCGGGCTAAAAAAATCATTTTTTGAGGAAAAAAAAGATTTTTTATTTTCACGGTTCTGCGTTATAAACTTCTGTGAAGCACTTGGGGGTTCAAAGTGCTGCTCACCACACATCTAGATAAGTTCCTTGGTGGTCTAGTTTCCAAAATGGGGTCACTTGTGGGGGGTTTCCACTGTTTAGGCACATCAGAGGCTCTGCAAACGTAACATGATGCCCGCAGACCATTCGATCAAGTCGGTATTTCAAAACGTCACTACTTCCCTTCCGAGCCCCGACGTGTGCCCAAACAATGGTCCCTCCCCACATATGGGGTATCAGCATACTCAGGACAAACTGGACAACAACTTTTGGGGTCCAATTTCTCCTGTTACCCTTGTGAAAATAAAAAATTGCGAGCTAAAAATTCATTTTTTGAGGAAAAAAAAAAGATTTTTTATTTTCATGGCTCTGCGTTTCAATCTTCTGTGAAGCACTTCGGGGTTCAAGGTGCTCACCACACATCTAGATAAGTTCCTTGGGGGGTCTAGTTTCCAAAATGGGGTCACTTGTGGGGGGTTTCCACAGTTTAGGTACATCAAGGGCTCTGCAAATGTAACATGATGCCCGCAGACCATTCCATCAAAGTCTCCATACCAAAACGTCACTACTTCCCTTCCGAGCCCTGACGTGTGCCCATACAGTGGTCATCCCCCACATATGGGGTATCAGCGTACTCAGGACAAACTGGACAACAACTTTTGGGGTCCAATTTATCCTAGTACCCTTGTGAAAATAAAAAATTGCCAACTAAAAATTTTTTTTTTAGGAAAAAAAAAAGATTTTTTATTTTCACTGCTCTGCATTATAAACTTCTGTGAATCACCTGGGGGTTAAAGTGCTCACTATGCATCTAGATAAGTTCCTTAGGGGGTCTAGTTTCCAAAATGGGGTCATTTGTGGGGGAGCTCCAAAGTTTAGGCACACAGGGGCTCTCCAAACACGACATGGTGTCCGCTAACAATTGGAGCTCATTTTCATTTCAAAAAGTCAAATGGCGCTCATTCCCTTCTGCGCCCTGCCGTGCACCCAAACAGTGCCCCCCCCCCACATATGGGGTACCAGCATACTCAGGACAAACTGGACAACAACTTTTGGGGTCCAATTTCTCCTGTTACCCTTGTGAAAATAAAAAAATAGCGTGCTAAAAAATCATTTTTGAGGAAAAAAAATGATTTTTTATTTTCACTGCTCTATGTTATAAACTTTTGTGAAGCACTTGGGGGTTCAAAGTGCTCACTACACATCTAGATAAGTTCCTTAAGGGGTCTAGTTTCCAAAATCGTGTCACTTGTGGGGGAGCTCCAATGTTTAGGCACACAGGGGATCTCCAAACGCGACATGGTGTCCGATAACGATTGGAGCTAATTATCCATTCAAAAAGTCAAATGGCGCTCCTTCCCTTCCGGGCCCTGCCGTGCACCCAAACAGTGGTTTATGACCACATATGAGGTATCGGTGTACTCAGGAGAAATTGCCCAACAAATTTTAGGATCCATTTTATCCTGTTGCCCATGTGAAAATGAAAAATCTGAGGCTAAAAGATAATTTTTGTGAAAAAAAGTACTTTTTTTTTTTTTACGGATCAATTTGAGAAGCACCTGGGGGTTCAAAGTGATCACTATGCATCTAGATAAGTTCCTTCGGGGGGGTCTAGTTTCCAAAATGGGGTCACTTGTGGGGGAGCTCCAGTGTTTAGGCACACAGCGACTCTCCAAACGCAACATGGCAAGCGCTAAATATTCCAGCATATTTTCTATTCAAAAAGTCAAATGGCACTCCTTCCCTTCTGAGCCCTGCCGTGGTTTTTGACCACATATGAGGTATCGGTGTACTCAGGGGAAATTGCCCAACAAATTTTAGGATCCATTTTATCCTGTAGCCCATGTGAAAATGAAAAAATTGATGCTGAAAGAAAATTTTTGTTGGAAAAATTAAAATGTCCTTTTTTTCCTTCCATGTTGCTTTAGTTCCTGTGAAACACCTAAAGGGTTAATAATCTTCTTGAATGTAGTTTTGAGTAGCTTGAGGGGTGCAGTTTTTAGAATGGTGTCACTTTTGGGTATTTTCTGCCATATAGACCCCTCAAAGTGACTTCAAATGTGAGGTGGTCCCTAAAAAAAATGGTTTTGTAAATTTTGTTGTAAAAATGAGAAATCACTGGTCAACTTTTAACCCTTATAACTTCCTAACAAAAAAATATTTTGCTTCCAAAGTTGTGCTGATGTAAAGTAGACATGTGGGAAATGTTATTTAGTAACTATTTTGTGTCACATAACTCTCTAGTTTAACAGAATAAAAATTCAAAATTTGAAAATTGCGAAATTTTCAAAATTTTCGCCAAATTTCTGATTTTTTCACAAATAAACGCAAAAATTATCGATCTAAATTTAGCACTAACATGAAGCCCAATATGTCACAAAAAAAACAATCTCAGAATCGCTAGGATGCATTGAAGCGTTCCACAGTCATTACCTCATAAAGGGACACTGGTCAGAATTGCAAAAAATGGCCAGGTCATTAAGGTCAAAATAGGCTGGGTCATGAAGGGGTTAAATCACAGAGATACGGCACACAAAAAACTTGATAACTAACATTTCCCACATGTTTACTTTATATCAGCACAATTTTGGAACCAAAATTTTTTTTTGTTAGGAAGTTATAAGGGTTAAAAGTTGACCAGCGATTTCTCATTTTTACAACATCATTTTATTTTTAGGACCACATCACATTTGAAGCCACTTTGAGGGGTCTATATGATAGATAATACCCAAAAGTGACACCATTCTAAAAACTGCACCCCTTAAGGTGCTCAAAACCACATTCAAGAAGTTTATTAGCCCTTTAGGTGAGTCACAGGAATTTTTTTGAATATTTAAAAAAAAAAAATGAACATCTAACTTTTTTTCACAAAAAAAAAAAAAATACTTCAGGTTCAATTTTTTTTATTTTACCAAGGGTAACAGGAGAAATTGGACTGCAAAGGTTATTGTGCAATTTGTCCTGAGTACGCTGATACCTGATTTGTGGGGGGGAACGACTGTTTCGGCGCATGGCAGAGCTCAGAATGGAAGGAGCGCCGTTTGACTTTTTCAATGCAAAATTGGCTGGAATTCAGATCGGACGCCATGTCACGTTTGGAGAGTCCCTGATGTACCTAAACAGTGGAAACCCCCTACAAGTGACCCCATTTTGGAAACTAGACCCCCCAAGGAACTTATCTAGATATGTGGTGAGAACTTTGAACTCACAAGGGCTTTACAGAAGTTTATAACGTACAGCGGTACAAGTAAAAAATCATATTTTTTCCACAAAAATGATCTTTTCACCCCAATTTTTATTTTCCCAAGGGTAACAGGACCCTAAAAGTTATTGTGCAATTTGTCCTGAGTATGCTGATACCCCACATGTGGGGGTAAACCACTATTTGGGCGCATGGCAGAGCTCGAAAGGGAAGCAGCGCCATTTGACGTTTTTGGCTGGAATTGAGATCGGACATCATGTCGCGATTGGAAAACCCCTGATGTAACAAAACAGTGGAAACCCCCCACAAATGACACCATTTTGGAAACTAGACCCCCTAAGGAACTTATCTAGATGTGTGGTGAGAACTTTGAACCCCCAAGGGCTTCACAGAAGTTTATAACATAAAGCTGTACAATTAAAAATTCATATTTTTTCCACAAAAATGATCTTTTCACCCTCAATTCTTATTTTTCCAAGGGTAACAGCACCCTAAAAGTTATTGTGCAATTTGTCCCGAGTACGCTGATACCCCACATGTGGGGGTAAACCACTATTTGGGCGCATGGCAGAGCTCGGAAGGGAAGCAGCGCCATTTGACGTTTTTTGGCTGGAATTGAGATCGGACACCATGTCACGATTGGAAAACCCCTGATGTACCTAAACAGTGGAAACCCCCCACAAATGACACCATTTTAGAAACTAGACCCCCCAAGGAACTTATCTAGATGTGTGGTGAGCACTTTGAACCCCATATGTTGGAGAAAACTACTGTATGGACACACGTCAGGGCTCGGAAGGGAAGTAGTGACGTTTTGGAATGCAGACATTGATGGAATGGTCTGCGGGTGTCATGTTGCCTTTGGAGAGCCCCTAATGTACCTAAACAGTGGAAACCCCCCACAAATGACCCCATTTTGAAAACTAGACCCCCTAAGGAACTTATCTAGATGTGAGGTGAGCACTTTGAACCCCCAAGGGCTTCACAGAAGTTTATAATGCCAGGGCATGAAAATAAAAAAATCGTATTTTTCCCACAAACATGATCAATTAGTCCCCAATTTTTTTATTTTCCCAAGGGTAACAGGAGAAATTGAACCCCAAAAGTTGTTGTCCAATTTGTCCTGAGTACGCTGACACCCCATATGTGGGAGAAAACTACTGTATGGACACACGTCAGGGCTCGGAAGGGAAGCAGTGACATTTTGGAATGCAGACTTTGATGGAATGGTCTGCGGGTGTCATGTGCGTTTGGAGAGCCCCTGATGTACCTAAACTATTGAAACTCCCAACAAGTGACCCCATTTTGGACACTAGACCCCCCCCACGGAACTTATCTAGATGTGTGGTGAGCACTTTGAACCCCCAAGTGCTTCACAGAAGTTTATAACGCTCGGACGTGAAAAAAAAATCATTTTTTTCCACAAAAATGATATTTTTGCCCCCAATTTTTTATTTTCCTAAGGGTAACAGGAGAAATTGGACCCCAAAAATTGTTTTGCAACTTGTCCTGAGTAGGCTGATACCCTACATGTGGGGGTAAAACACTGTTTGGGCGCATAGCAGAGCTTGGAAGGGAAGGAGCACCTTATGACTTTTTCAACTCAGAATTGGCTGTAATTGAGATCAGACGCAATGTTGCATTTGGAGAGCACCTGATGTGCCCAAACAGTGGAAACCCCCAATTCTAACTCCAACCCGAACCCCAACACACCCCTAACCCTAATCTCAGCCCTAACCCTAGCGGAAAAATGGAAATAAATACATTTTTTTTAATTTTATTATTTTTCCCTAACTAAGGGGGTGATAACGGGGGGTTTGATTTACTATTTATGGCGGTTTTTATTTTTGGCAGCTGTCACACGCTAAAAGACGCTTTTTATTGTAAAAATAGTTTTTGCATCACCACATATTGAGAGCTATAATTTTTCCGTATTTTGACCCACCGAGTCATGTGAGGTCTTATTTTTTGCGGGACGAGTTGATGTTTTTATTGGTACCATTTTCGGGCACGTGACATTTTTTGATCGCTTTTTATTCCGATTTTTGGGACGCAGAATGAACAAAAACCAGCGTTTCATGAATTTCTTTTGGGGGAGTGCGTTTACACCGTTCCTCGTGCGGTAAAATTGATAAAGCGGTTTTATTCTTTGGGTCGGTATGGTTACAGCGATACCTCATTTAGGTCTTTTTTTATGTTTTGTCGGTTTTATGCAATGAAAACTATTTTATATAAAAAAATAATTATTTTTGCATCGCTTTATTCTGCGAGCTATAACTTTTTTATTTTTTCGCTGATGCTGTGTGGCGGCTCGTTTTTTGCGGGACAAGATGACGTTTTCAGCGGTACCATGGATATTTATATGCGTCTTTTTGATCGCGCGTTATTACACTTTTTGTTTGGCGGTATGATAATAAATCATTATTTTTTGCTTCGTTTTTTATTTTTTAAGGGGTTCGCTAAAGGGGTTAACTAATGGGACAGTTTTATAGGGCGGGTCGTTACGGACGCGGTGATACCTAATATGTGTACTTTTATTGTTTTGGGTTTTTTTTATTTTCAAAAAATGAATTGGGGAATATTTTTTATTTTTTTTATTTTTTTTTTTTACTAATTTATTTGGCGATTTTTTTTAAATTATTTTTACACTTTTTTTTTTTTTTTTTTTTTACACTTTATTACATAGTCCCAGGTGGGACATCACTGTCCTGTGACAGATCGCTGATCTGTCACATCACAGATCACTGTGACAGATCAGCAATCTGTCACAGGCAGTGCACAAGGCTTCCTCATGCCTGCGCTTTGCAGGCACTGAGGAAGCCAGCTTCCTCCAGGCCCCCGAAGGCCCCCGTCGCCATCTTGGATCCGGGGGCCTGGAGGAAAGGAGTCCCCTGCAGCAGCGCTGCACATTGCGCTGCTGTGGGGGGCTCAGGGAAGCACGGAGGGAGCCCCCTCCCTGCCGATGCTTCCCTTTAACTCCCGGTACACCGCGATCATGTTTGATCGCGGTGTGCAAGGGGTTAACGTGTCGGGGGCGGTCCGTGACCGCCCCTGACACATAGTGCCGGGTGTCAGCTGTGATAATCAGCTGACACCCGCCCGCGATCAGCGGCGCTCACCACGTGGGCGCCGCTGATCGCGCTAGACGTACTATCCCGTCCATGGGCATAGGGGCCCAGGTCCCATGGACGGGATAGTACGTCTGATGTCAGGAAGGGGTTAAATACATGAAGGCATGTCAATTTGGAAAATTGCTAGAACTTTAAAAAGGTATACTCAAATGCAGGTCATGAAACCATCAATCATGAAGATGAAACAGGCTCTCATGAGGACGACCCCAGGAAAGGAAGACCAAAAATTACCTCTGCTGTAGAAGGTAAATTCATCAGAGTTACCAGTGAGAGAAAACCCTAACTGACAGCACCTCG
This sequence comes from Dendrobates tinctorius, assembly GCF_039654945.1. Lineage (NCBI taxonomy): Eukaryota > Metazoa > Chordata > Amphibia > Anura > Dendrobatidae > Dendrobates > Dendrobates tinctorius. The sequence continues at coordinate 5,867,327 of NW_027361828.1, read as the reverse complement.
AATCACAGTCCTCAAATCATATAGCGCTTGCCGAATAAGCTACAACGGGAACCCGGCTTCCTGGATCGCGCCAGCTGAACAGCTGATCGTCGCCACAGCTGAATGTATCGTGGCTGTGTCACAGTCACAGCACATACATGAACAGCCTGTGTGTTGGGCTCTCCATGCATGTGCTGTGACACAGCTGCGGCACATGCAGCTGCGGCGGCGATCAGCTGTTCAGCCGCCGCGATCCAGGAAGCCGGGTTCCCATTGTAGCTTATTCGGCAAGCGCTATAGATTCACAGTGTTTCCTTCCTGATGTGCAGCCATTCCAGGACCTTAGGTATCCATGGTTACGATCACTCATAGTGACAGTTAGCTAGTTGCTAGTGGTCATAACCATGGATCCCCAAGGTCCTGCAATGCCCTGCACATGAGGAAATAGACATAGTGAATCAGAAGAACTATATACTACATTTCTAATTTGAGGTACTTACTAATATTATCATTATAACACCTACTACATATTGGGATGGGATCTTGGAGATGGGAATACCCCTTTAACATTAACTGTAAACTTCTGTGTTCCTTAGGCATTTACAGAAAAAAAAAAAAAAAGTCTAAAGGCTCCCATGCACAGAATAAAGTCGGCACCGTCAAAAGGGCGCATGCGCTGGCAAAAGCATACCAGCGCACGGCCTGCGTACCCAATGCTAATGATAGGGTACACATGTCGCATGCAGCGTCATGCGCCCATAGGAGGAGCTGACCGGAGGGGCGCGGCAGGGGGCGGAGCTGCACGTCAAGTGTGAGAGTAGCCTTAGGGAAGAGAAAAGTCACTACCTACAGTCTGGCAGCAACTCTCCCATACTGAACAAAGGAGCGCTCCTGTGTATAGTGGAGTTGGGGACAATAGCCATCAGTCAAACAATCACTTTGTTTAGCCGACAGCTATCTAATGTGTATGAGAGAGATTAGACATGTGACATCCAGTTAATACTTTGCTTCTACTATGCATTTAACCATTTTGGATGAAAACTGTCAGAAGGATCAACCTTCCCAAGTCATCTGCCATATTTTCTGGACTAAAAGACGCACCTTTTTCCTCCAAAAATGTCAGGATGTGCTCTGGCTCACAGCTCTCTGGCTGTGGATTTGGAGATGGAAGAGCAGCAGCGGCAGAGCAGTGAGTCACAGGTGGCAGGAGCCAGCAGCTGCGGCTAACTCCTGTGCTTGCTGCTAAAGAGAAATGAATATACACTGCATTCCATGCCCATGGGAGTGGAAAGCAAGTGAATATCATTTTCTCTTTAATAGCAGACATGCTGTTAGTCGCAGCAACAGGCTTCCTGCAGTTGCCGGGCTTCTGCATGTCCCTGCTACTTAAGGGAAAGAATATTCACTGCTCTCCACTCTCATAGGCGTGGAATACAGTTAATATTCATTCCCTTTAGTAGCGGGATACACGCAAAAGTCCGCAGCTGCGGCTAACAGCGTGTCTGCTATTAAAGAGCAATGAATACTCACTACTCTCCACGCACATAGTCCCACCATGGACAGCAGCGAGTATTACGGCAGCTGGCTCTGCATGTGAGCAGCGCATGACGTCACTGCCATGCGATGCTTACAAGCACAAAGCAGCTGCTGGCATTGGAACAAGATGCTTCGAGGGAGAGCAGGAAGGCAAGTATAAGGGTTTATGTTTTTTTTATATTTTTCTGAAGGGGGGCATGCCTACCAGGATAAGGATGAGAAGGACCATGCATACAATGCAACATGTTGCATTTTATTGCGTTCGGCGAGCACGTCAAAAGGACGCACGCAGAGGCATCCACATACAACACATGTCTCTGCGTACACAATGTTAAAGATAGGTACGCAGGATGTATGCGGAAGTAGGTGGAGCTTAAGGAAAGAAGTCCGCAGCACCACACTGCGGACACAAACGCTAATGTGAACCTAGCCTTAAGGTACTGTCACACTTAGCGATGCACCAGCGATCCCGACAACTATATGGATCACTGGTGCATCGCTAAGTGGTCGCTAGTGAGCTGCCACACAGGCAGAGCTCACCAGTGACATAGCAGCGGTCAGGGGTCGCTACTTACCTGTCAGACGCGGCGATCCGGACGTCCTCCCGCCCGCGTCCACGCGTCGCTCGTCTCCATAGCAGGAAGCGCCCGACCAGAAATGGTCAAAGATGTTCTCGCGCGATCAGCGATAATCAGCGGGGGAGCCGGTCGGAGGTAAGTATCACATATAGCAATATCGCTAGCAATATCGCTGCTACGTCACAAAACCAGTGACGTTACAGCGATATTGCTAGCGATATCACTTAGTGCGACGGGCCCTTTAGTCAATGGTTAGCAGATATCATGTCATCAGTGAATTCCGTTTTCTTTGACCTATGCCATATGGGCGGCTCAAGAGAGGATCCTTGTGACAGATTCCCTTTATGAAGTGGTAAATGTGAAGATACAGATGAAAGCAACAGGTATAACTAGGAAGTGGCTAAACAAGACCTTTGAAGTAACTCAATGTCATATTCATCTGCGATTTAGTTTTATACACAACCTCTCAAATGCTTTCATTTTCCTTTTATTTTACTTTGGATTAGCCAGCATCATACATAGGCAGCCAACCTGAGCAAGGCAAACTCGGTGGAATCTCAAAATCCTACCTGCTGTATCAACCTACAGTCAAACTGATCAATATATAAGGGTCATGCAAGTAAGCCTATAAAAGTTATCGTTAAATAGCAAGTAACCAAACGGCCATCTAGTCTCAGTCGCAAATACCACCTGAATTAGGAACAACACTATTTGGTGCAAAAATCCGTTTAGTAACAGATTTCCTTGGCGCGAGTACTTTACGCCCTCCTCCTAAAAGAAATATATTCTTTTTTATTAGTTTCTTAAGGACTCCGGGACTGAAACAAAGAGGCCAGAAGAATATCCACAGACAAATAGATATGCTGCAGAAATGGCACAAGTTAGCACAGTAAAAACGTCAATAATTCTTTACTAACAATTGCAATAAACCCAACAGCGGATTTAGTTTCAGTAAAGTGACCACAGCTCATCATTAGGTAACAATTGAAATCCTCGTTTAGAATATATAAATCAAATATCACGGCAGCCAAGATGTTGTCAGCCCAATCCTGCTAGGATACTGTCAGCTTGTGGAATGCAGCACAATGGATCGGAGCCAAAGCTCGAAATTTCAGCAATGAAACAAAAGCAAAAACTCTCTCAGAGTTCAGACTTCCACTTATGTTTTCATACAATGTAACATGTAGGCTAAAGACCTGGCAAACAAATCCAGAGTCAATGATTTTGGATGGCTTTGTGTGGCAGCTTGTGTTCAGGCCCATCATACTGCAATGTGCTGATAATTGCAGCAAATATAATGCCCTTAGATTACATTCCCAAGTTTCAAATAGGCCGAAGATTTCCAGCTGTGGATTTGCATGCAGAAAAAATGTCTGCATATTACAGCAGCACTGAGAAAGTGATTGAGTACCCTCATTCAAACATGGCAGAGAAAACCCAAACAGCAACCTGTGCCAATGTGGATTTGAAGTCTGACATCCACAGAATAAATTGCCACGCTGCAGTGGGAATGTCATCCTATGCAAAGCAAGTGATCAAGGGCAAGTTCACACTAGAGTTTTTTTCAGCAGCAAAACCTGATCTCTTGCAGTAAAGAAGCAGCAGGAAAAAAAGGATGTTTTCCCTTGTTTTTGATGTGTTTTTTGTGGCGGTTTTGGTATGCTAGATTTGTCTCGTGCGCATGCTGATGAAGTTTAGTGTTGGAAAAAAGTCCTATTCCATGGAATGAGGTTTCGGCACAAAAAAAAAAACAAAAAACGCAGGAACACTTGATCCCTGCGTTTTTGGTGCGTTTTCTCACCATTCAAGTAAAAAAGGTGAAAACCGCTGAAAGACGTGATATGCTTTGTCCAAAAACGACACAAAACACAAAATCCTGATGACACAAAAATCCAATGTGTGTGCATGAGGTTTCTGAAATCTCATTGGCTTTGCTGGTACTGTAAAAAGCAGCTGAAAATTAGCATAAAAACTCCTTGTGTGAACTTAGCCTAAGGGCCCCGTCACACAGAGACTCACCAGCGATCCCGACAACGATATCAACTTGCCAGGATCGCTGGTGAGCTGTCAAACAGACGGCATCACAAGCGATGCCAAGCGCGCGGCGTCACTGTGTAATAATAATAATAATAATAATAATAATAATAATAATCTTTATTTATATAGCACCAACATATTCCGCAGCGCTTTACAGTTTAACAGTTTCAAAACACAAGTCATAAGTAACAACGCTAACAATACAATAATTAAAGCAAAATAAGACGAAATAAGACGACCCTGCTCGTGAGAGCTTACAATCTACAATGAGGTGGGGGAGATACAAAGTACAGGTGTGTATTTACAATGAAGGTCCAGCCATCTTGCGGGAGTGAAGGATGGATGGAGATAGTGAATGGGCTACACACGCACACTTACACAGAGAATGACTTTGATTAGTGAATGTGATAGGCCGCTCTGAACAGGTGTGTTTTGAGGGAGCGCCTAAAACTATGCAAATTGTGGATAGTCCTGATTTCTTGGGGTAGAGCATTCCAGAGGATAGGAGCAGCACGGGAGAAGTCTTGGAGTCGGGAGTGGAAGGTACGGATTAGTGCAGAGGTTAGTCGAAAGTCGTTTCCAGAGCGCAGCGATCGGCTAGGCCGATAGACAGAAATGAGAGAAGAGATGTAAGGGGGTGCCGCACTGTGGAGAGCTTTGTGGGTGAGAACAAGTACTTTGAATTGGATCCTATAATGAATGGGCAGCCAATGTAAGGACTGGCGAAGAGCGGACGCGTCCGAGTACCGATCACCCAGATGGACGATCCTGGCCGCTGCATTAAGTATGGACTGGAGAGGGGATAGTCGAGTGACGGGGAGGCCAATTAATAGAGCGTTGCAGTAATCCAGGCGAGAGTAGATCAATGCAACAGTGAGGGTTTTTGTTGTTTCCATAGTGAGAAAAGGGCGGATTCTAGAGATGTTCTTTAGGTGTAAGCGGCAAGAGCGGGCAAGGGATTGTATATGGGATGTGAAGGAGAGATTGGTGTCAAACATAACACCCAGACAGCGCGCCTGCTGCCGGGGTGTTATTGTGGTACCACCCACGGAGAGGGAAATGTCAGATTTAGGGAGGTTAGTAGACGGCGGGAGCAGAAGAAGTTCAGTTTTGGAGAGGTTGAGTTTCAGATAGAGAGCGGACATGATATTGGAGACTGCGGACAGACAGTCACTGGCGTTCTGTAGTACAGCGGGGGTAAGGTCGGGGGAAGACGTGTATAGTTGTGTGTCATCAGCATAAAGATGGTACTGAAAGCCAAATCTGCTGATGGTCTGTCCAATTGGGGCCGTGTAGAGAGAGAAAAGAAGGGGGCCAAGGACTGAGCCCTGAGGTACCCCGACAGCAAGAGGAAGAGGAGATGACGTGGAGTCAGAGACAAAACACTGAAGGAGCGGTCAGAGAGATAGGAAGAGAACCAGGAGAGTGCAGTGTCCTTAATGCCTAGTGACTAGAGCCTAGAGAGTAGGAGATGGTGGTCAACAGTATCGAAAGCTGCAGATAGGTCAAGAAGAATGAGCAGAGAGTGGTCACCGTTACGTTTTGCTGTCAGAAGGTCATTGGTCACTTTGATAACTGCAGTTTCAGTCGAATGTAGGGGGCGGAAGCCGGACTGTGAAGGGTCTAGAAGGGAGTGAATGGAGAGGTAACGGGTAAGGCGGGAGTTAACTAGGCGTTCCAAAAGTTTAGAGATGAAGGGGAGATTGGAGACTGGTCTGTAGTTGTTTGTGCAGGATGGGTCGAGGGCAGGTTTCTTTAGTAATGGAGTAACGATGGCGTGTTTGAAGGAGGATGGGAAAATGCCAGAGGAGAGGGAGAGATTAAAGATTGTAGTTAGGTGGGTTGTGACGACTGGAGAGAGAGACTGGAGGAGATGTGAGGGAATGGGGTCGGTAGTGCATGTAGTCGGACGAGAAGAAGAGAGGAGTCTGGAGACTTCTTCTGTGATGGGATCAAATGTGGAGAGTGAGCCAGGGGAGATGCAGGAAGGGATGGGAGTCACAGCACTTGGTGGTTGGGAGCAGATTTCTTGACGGATATTAACTATTTTTTCTGTAAAGTGGGAGGCCAGGTCATCAGCACAAATGTCTGTGATAGGGGCTTGTGCTTTTGGCCTGAGGAGGGAGTGAAAAGTGTCAAAAAGTTTCTTGGGGTTGTTGGCTAGTGAGGAGATCAGGGTGGTGAAGTAGGTCTGTTTGGCAAGGTGAAGGGCAGCGTTATAGGTTCTTAACATAAATTTGAAGTGTATGAAGTCTTCTGGTGTGCGGGTTTTTCTCCATAGGCGTTCAGCACTCCTGGAGCATCGCTGGAGAAGTTGAGTTTGCGATGTGAGCCAGGGCTGTTTTACTCTGTGTTTGGAGGTTCTGAGGGTGAGGGGAGCTACTTGGTCAAGGGTGCTTCTAAGAGTGTCATTGTAGTGATGAACAGCCAGATTAGGACAGGAAAGAGGAGATTGGGGACAGAGATGAGTGTAGGGAATCTGAAAGTGTCTGAGGGTTAATAGCTTGTAGATTTCTGACTGTGTGGTAGGTAGGAATGAGCTGGGGTGGGCGAGGATTTGTGAGCGTGAAGGAGAGAATGTTGTGGTCAGAGAGTGGAAGCGGTGAGTTGTTTAGGTGGGAGATTGAACAGAGCCGGCAGAAGACCAGATCAAGGGTGTTACCGTCCTTATGTGTCTCAGAGGTTGAAAGCTGTGAGAGGCCTAGAGAGGTGGTTAGTGATAGAAGCTGGGATGCAGATGTGGAATTAGGGCTGTTAATGGGGATGTTGAAGTCTCCCAGGATGAGGGTTGGTAGTTCTGAGGACATGAAGTGTGGCAGCCAGGCTGAAAAGTGATCAAGGAAGTGGGTGGGTGAGCCTGGGGGCCGGTATATGACCGCTACCCTGAGGGAGAGGGGACGGAAGAGCCTGATGGTGTGGACCTCAAAAGAAGGGAATAAGAGTGATGGGACTGGGGGGATGACCTGGAAAGTGCATTGTGGGGACAGGAGTATGCCAACTCCACCACCAGGTCTGTTTGTGGGTCTCGGGGAGTGAGAGAATTGTAAGCCACCGTAGGAAATGGCAGCAGGAGAGACAGTGTCAGAATCCTGAATCCAGGATTCAGTGAGGGCCAACAGATTAAGGCTGGTTTCACATTCGCGCTTTTTAAGCGCACGCACGGCCGGGGGTAGCTCCGCCCCCGAGCCGGCTCTATGCCCGGCGTGCCCGCCCCTTCCTTGTAGCGCCGCCTCCTAGCGCACAGCGGCGCCTGCGATCGGCGCACCCTATCTTTAGCATAGGGTGCGCAGATCGTGCGCAGGCCGTGCGCTAGTTGCGCTTTGACCTGCGCTGCGCACTTTTGACGGTGCGCCGTGCGCGCCAAAATCCGAAAAGTTTGATTTTGGCGCGCACGGCGCACCGTCAAAAGTGCGCAGCGCAGGTCAAAGCGCAACTAGCGCACGGCCTGCGCACGATCTGCGCACCCTATGCTAAAGATAGGGTGCGCCGATCGCAGGCGCCGCTGTGCGCTAGGAGGCGGCGCTACAAGGAAGGGGCGGGCACGCCGGGCAGAGAGCCGGCTCGGGGGCGGAGCTACCCCCGGCCGTGCGTGCGCTTAAAAAGCGCGAATGTGAAACCAGCCTAAGAGAGTTGTTCAGAAAGTAGTTGTGTAGGAAAGGAAGCTTGTTACAAGCAGACCGTGGATTCCAGAGGGCACAATTAAAAGATTGAGATGAGGGAGTGCAAGTAATGTTAATCAGATTATTGTGGTTTCGATATGAGGTAGGGTAAGGGTTGAGGTTGGGGGATGGTGGACCAGGGTTGGGGGAGATGTCCCCTGAAATCAGTAGGAGAAGGAAGATAAAGAGCCAATAGTTGTTGGAATTGTAAGTAGTTTTTTTCTGCGATGTGTTTGGGCAAGATGGGCTGAGGTTTCTCAGGAAGGTGAGGAGTGTGTGGGAGCTGTACATGGGAGAAGGAAGTATAGAGGGGCTGATGTGTACGAGTCGTGATGGAGGGGGGATAGGGTGATGAATGTGGATGGCAAGGGAACACAGGAGGATAAAAGTAAAGCACATGGTTAAAGGGGAAGGCAAAGTGTGGGTTACCTGACTCCTGCCCTGACTAACTGCCATGTATAACTGCCGTTTTGCTGGATGCTTATCTTCTGTGATGCTTTGCTTATGGGATGCTTGCGTGCTGTACCCCACACTGTGTACTTTAATTACCAGCGCGCTGATGCAGGGAGCTGGTAACTAAGGTACACATCGGGTTTCTAAGGGGCGTGCGTCACTTAGAAACCTGATGTGTACCTTGGTTACCAGCTCCCTGCATCAGCGCGCCGGTAACTAAGGTACACAGAGGGTTTCTAAGCACCGCCCGATGCTTAGAAACCCTGCGTTTACCTTAGTTACCAGCACGCTGATCGCTGGTCTCCCGCCTGTCACACGCAGCGATGCGTGCTGGCCAGCGGGAGATCAGCGATCAAAAAAATGTCCTGGCCATTCCAGGACGATCAGCGATAACTGGCAGGGGGGCCGGTCGCTGGTCAGTGTCACACACAGCGATCTCGCTGGTGAGATCGCTGTTGCGTCACAAAACTTGTGACTCAGCAGCGATGTCGCTAGCGAGATCGCTGTGTGTGACGGGGGCTTAAGGGTGCAGAAATCAGCTGCTAACTCATGTTAAGTGGGCATTCCACAGCAGATATGGCACATGCAAGTGAACCTATGGGGGACCTTTGTGTTCTTCTGACATTACACTATTTGTAATATTTATTGTGAGTATTATTGTATAGTGTATTCTAAACAGGAGGGAAAAAAAAAAAAAAAAAAAGCTTTTTTTTCCCCCCACTGGCTATTCAGTGCGGATGCTTTGGCAATCCATTGCTGACACCGCTGCTTCCCTATCTGACTGCCAACATCACTTCAATATCAGCATGAAAGTAATGATCAGATGACTATTCCCCAATACTCCGAATGGCAGGTATTGATTTTCTGTTACTGTACATATCCACAAGCCTTGTTTCCATGTACATGAGGCTACTGTATGCCCAGCTATCAGTCCTCTACTGTGTGCAGGAATCTGCCCGCTCAGCAAACAGCAAGTGTTATGTGAAGCCTCCTGAGCACGCTGCCAGCCAGCATTCCCTCACACTACTACTCATAGGAGCAGACTGTTTTGAAATCGAAGTCTTCACTGTGAACAACAACCAGCACACACTACAAACACAAGCAGCGTTCCCTCCCGCCCCCCAGGAACAACAACTGGCACACATCCCCCTCCCCCCATAGGTGGCATGCATCCCGCCTGGAATTTAGAATGGAATGTGAAATGCATGGGTCACAGTTCTATTTGCAGCACATGGTGTTACGGAGCATTCAATACGAAACCATGCGGAAAATACACGTTAAAGGGGCACCCAGGATTTAAATATTCAATTTATCAGGCAAAAGTCATAACTTTTCAATTGGTATACCGGTAACAAAAATAAAATTCCGTGTTCCTGGATTTTGCAATTCCTTCCTTGTTACAATGTCCACCGTTTCTCAGCGCAACTAGTCACATTAGGAGAATGTTATGGGACTTAAAGAACAGCTTGGGGCACCATAATAGAAATATTTATGAAGAGGAACAGCCCCTATCAGTGTCTCACAAGACACGTCACTGGTTTGCTGATTGTCGAATACCGTATTGAATAATGTCCCAGAGGAGCACTGCATGGCTTATAAGACTCCTCACACTGGCACGCCACAAGGAGGAATGTTACCCCTTAGACCCCAGTCAGAAGCCACTCATGCAGAAAAATCAGATCTCATGGTTTGCACCAAAGAGGAGCAACACCATGAAACATGTCTGCAAATCGAGATTCTGATTTGGCTTTTACCCCAAGTCATTTGACAAGGCTAGTTAAAGGGATGATTTTGACTTTTAGGATTACTACTTCCAATAGGTGGCGCTATAGAGTTCGAGAGCACTTCTTCTCTGAAGAGGCAACTTGCATGATTTGCTGACTGTGACGCTAATTTAGAATTTGTTTCTATATTCTACTGAAAAACCAATTCTGTGTGAGTTAAATAAAAGTAGCTGAGCAACTCCCAAACTACATAAAGCCGCCATTTGTAGCGTGCAACGTGGACCTGCTACAATCAAAGCAATAAGTCATTGGCCAAACAAGTAGATGTGCCATACCACACCTGTGGTTGGGATCCCCAGCTCATAGCACGGGGTTCTGGTGTACAAATACTGAACAGTATGAGGTTTACAACAAGCCATTTCTAGGAACATCCTGCACCACTTCTGCCAACATACTCAAATCATTTATCGGATGTTTCTGATGCGCTTTGAGACGCAAGAGAAAACAATGGCAAGTGTTAGCACCAGATACAGCCCTAGTCATGGAAGTGCTGGGTGTCCACTGGTCAGTCTGAAAACAGCACGAACTGGGCCATATGTTCACGGCTAGGTGACGAGATGACGGTAATCATATATACCATAATAGTAATCACAAACACAGACCCTAATAAACACTTCTCAGTATAGATGGCCATACACATAAGGCCAATGCCAGCCAATCCCACAGATCAAAGCGTGACTGGCAGGTAACCTGTGTATGGTGCCTCCCAACTCTGCCCTGACAGTACACGTATGGGGGGTGAAGGACTGCAGAGTTGGATTACGGCCCCCATAATCAGATCATGTCGGGGAGAGAAGGATAGGCGCTCAAGTGTATAAACGAGTCAGGGGAGACAGCCATCTCATATGTATGGCCAGCTTTACCGACAGCAGTGGGCGAAACAGTGGACATATGACGGCTGGCTCACTCCAGACTATCCACTCATATGAACAGGCCAGGAGCAAGCAAGAAAACACCGCTTTGTCAAGTGATGGGAGTCTGTGTGCAGAAAAACGATTGGCAACATGTGCACGTGCCATGCCGGACACTGAGGTCAGGAAAAGATCCACACGCCATTGGGAGTGGGGGTGTCCACATACATGTACAGAGCTGCTTCGGAGATTCAAGAGCAGCTGGAAACAATGCGTTACTGGAGAGGGGTCCACAAGCCATCCCAAACAACATGCAAGTTGAGGGGTGTCCACGCGCCGCGCCGCGCAGGCAGGGACTGGGGTGTCCACGCGCCGCGCAGGCAGGGACTGGGGTGTCCACGCGCCGCGCAGGCAGGGACTGGGGTGTCCACGCGCCGCGCAGGCAGGGACTGGGGTGTCCACGCGCCGCGCAGGCAGGGACTGGGGTGTCCACGCGCCGCGCAGGCAGGGACTGGGGTGTCCACGCGCCGCGCAGGCAGGGACTGGGGTGTCCACGCGCCGCGCAGGCAGGGACTGGGGTGTCCACGCGCCGCGCAGGCAGGGACTGGGGTGTCCACGCGCCGCGCAGGCAGGGACTGGGGTGTCCACGCGCCGCGCAGGCAGGGACTGGGGTGTCCACGCGCCGCGCAGGCAGGGACTGGGGTGTCCACGGGTGGGTTTCCACGCGCCATCCCTGGCAGTACCGCCGTCCTGATTGACTACATCTGTCACCACCTTGTGACTGTAGATGCTGCACCTGAGCCGTCCCAGCTGCTGTGAGGCTAGGATGCAGCGCATGCTGGGAGCAGTGGTTCCCCAGGCAGCAGCACACAGGTAGCACCCCATGGCGCAGCCCCCTGCCCCGCACACAGGAGGCCTCTCCTCCTCTCCATACTTACAAAGCGCTTTAACTTTTTCTCCGGCGGAGATTTCCGCAGCCATCCCGAGCACACCACCTCTCCGCCGCCGCCCGCTCCGCCGCCGCCTCCCGAGCTCATCATCATGGTTCTCCTCAGTGTCCTGAAGGACCCGGGCTCACAGCCGCCTCCGCCCCCGATCCTGGGAAACTTCAGGGAAACTTTCAGCCCCTATCACTGGAGACGGCTCCGGGGACTGAGCGGTGGATCGCGCCCCTCTCCTCTCCCGTCAGGAATCGCTGGGCGGTCGATCGGTCTCTTCCGCCTCGTCTTCCTTCGGCCACAAGTTTCCCCCCAACCCCCTCTGAATAACAGTGGACCGGTCTTCCCCTTTGCCTGGACCGTGGAAACGGAGCCGTGAACTAGCCCGGGCGGGGGTGAGCCGTGCTATGTCCCGTCTGCTTGAGCTATCGCACGGGATAAATTATGGGAGAGACACATTTTTTTTTTCTTTCCCAACTGTGAATGTGTTTGTTCCTCCTTCTCCCTGTTTTCTTTTCCCCTCCTCTTCTCCTCCGCCCCTCGGTGTCAGCGCCGTCCCGCTCCCTCCCAGCGGCGGCCCCGCCTTCTTCTTCCCTCAGGAGCCGCGCGCAGTGCCTCAGTCAGTGCGCGTCACCTCAGCGTTACCGGCTGCGCTCTGCCGCGTCACACGGTGCGGCCACACTGTCCCAGAGTCACCTCATTGCATTCCTGTCCAGTCATTGCGACTGCGAGCTCCATAATGTGCACCCTGCAGGCAGTGTCTAAGATATGGCTGTCCTGGGAATAGGGCGCTCACAGAAGTCCCAACATTCGGGTTTGGCCATACAGCCGACTTCATTGCATTCGGGGGTGTTCACACTGCGTTTGTTTCTTGCGGTTGCATTGCACAAGCTTTCGAGGTTTTTTTTTATACACTTCAGACTTCCAAAAGACACCAAGTGGATAAAATAAGTGACGTGGCCATGACTACTCCTCTTTGGTCAGACCTCATCTGGAATACTGTGTCCAGTTTTGGGCACCACATTTTAAAAAAGACATCAACAAACTGGAGCAAGTTCAGAAAAGAGCAACCAGAATGGTGACCGGTCTGCAAACCCTGTCTTATGAGGAAAGGTTGCAGGATTTGGGAATGTTTAGTGTGCAAAAGAGAAGACTGAGAGGAGACTTAATAGCTGTCTACAAATATATAAAGAGCTGTCACATTGTAGAAGGATCAACTTTATTCTCATTTGCACAAGGAAAGACTAGAAGCAATGGGATGAAACTGAATGGGAGGAGACACAGATTAGATATTAGAAAAAACTTTTTGACAGTTAGAGTGATCAATGAGTGGAACAGGCTGCCACGAGAAGTGGTGAGTTCTCCTCCAATAGAAGTCTTCAAACAGAGGCTGGACAGACATCTGACTGGGATGATTTAGCGAATCCTGCTTTGAGCAGGGGGTCGGACCAGATGGCCCAGGAGGTCCCTTCCAACTCTATGATTCTGGTGGTTCCTGCGAGGAAGATGGTCAATACGCACAACACAAGTCAATGGGAAGACGCCTGGGCTTTCAGTAGAGAACACTAGCGTTTTTTTCATTGACTGAGTTAAGTAAAACTGCAAAAAACTGTAGGTAAAAAAACAACACTTAGGCTGTGTGCACACGTTGCGGATTCTGCTGCGTTTCCGCAGCGGTTTTGGCCCTGCGGAACCACAGCAGTTCCGCAGACATGGTACAGTACCATGTAACCTTATGGGTTTTCAAAAACGTTGTGCTCACGATGCGGTTTTTTCCGCGGTTTACAAACCACAGCATGTCAATTGTTTGGGCGGTTTCACACCTTTAACATAGTAGAGGTGGAAAACCGCAGGTCACTTTACCTGCGGATCCGCGCGGAAAAGCCCGCAGGTGAATCTGCAACGTGTGCACATAGCCTAAGTAGACGACCAAAAGAAGTGAAACAAAAAAGATGCTCCAGGTTTACAAACATCTAGTGAAAAGGAGCAAGTCCCAAAGCAGCTTTGGCTTGAAAAAGGCATCATGTGAACACACCCTTAGGATGAGTGGAGTCACTATATACCATATGTCACCACCTAAGGTGTTTTTTTTCTGTGGTGAAGAAGGTCCATTATTCAAGTAAAAGATGCCTCAGGAAACTCCTTTTCTCTGGAGTTTTGTAAACCTCTTTTGTAGCGTTTTTTGGGTTTTCTCAGTATTTTTTTTTCTGGCGTTTTTTTCCCCCCAGTGTTTTTTTTGTAAGGGGTTGTGTTGTGTGTGAAGCCACTGATGATCCCGCGACTTAATGAGGACATAACAAGTTTTCGGGAGTTTGAGTTTTTCTTCTCCTGAAGCTGTGTTTGAAGAGTTCTTTCTTTTTTTTTTTTTTGCAGCCTTTTGATTTACCCTCATCAGGAAAAAAAAAGCTCAAAACACTTCATGTGAACTGCAAATTTGATTTGACAAAGAAATGACATACTATAATTTTTTAGGTGGATTTTGGAGATAATCTGCTCTAAAAAAAATCTTTAAAAATATGTGAGCATAGCCTCAAAACCTCTAATTATTTTCTCTGAGAAATCCACTTTGCAGATTATAAGGAGATTTTTAAATTTTTGTTTTTCCTGAAGAGGTTTTAAAATTGGCTAGTGGATAAGGAAAGTGTATGTCGCTATGAAGCTGATCATGAGGTAAACCTCGCGAAACTAGGCACTGTCCAATCAAATGGCTGAAAAAAAATGTTTCAAGAAAAACTCTTTGGTATGTGCACACAATGTCTTTTTGGGCATGTATCAGGCACTGGCAGTATGATTTCAGTCAAGTATATTTGACCCCTAGGCCATGTGCACACGTTGAGTATTTGATGAGTTTTTAGCCTCATAATTTGTAAGCCAATACCAGGGGTGGAACAGTCAGAGGAAAAGTATAATAGAAACACGTCACCACTTCTGGATTTATCACCCACTCCTGGTTTTGGCTTCCAAATACTGAGGTAAAAAAATCATCAAATACTCAACATGTGCACATGGTCTTAAACTCTGTGTCATTTCAGAGAAAAACATACTTTAAAAGTTGTCCAGAGATTAAGCTGCACAGCAGACTCCTTGAAAAAACTTGCCCTCAGCAGCTTCTTCCCGCCAACGACTCGAGTCTCTAAATACGCAAGCAAGGACAGGCAGGTCATAGAGTGGTAGAGTTGGAAGGGACCTCCTGGATCATCCTGTCCAACCCCCTGCTCAAAGCAGGATTCACTAAATCATCCCTGACAGATGTCTGTCCAGCCTCTGTTTGAAGACTTCTATTGAAGGAGAACTCACCACCTCTTGTAGCAGCTTGTTCTACTCAATGATCACCCTAACTGTCAAAAAGTTTTTTCTAATATCTAATCTGTGTCTCCTCCCATTCAGTTTCATCCAATTGCTTCTAGTCTTTCCTTGTGCAAATGACAATAAAGATGATCCTTCTACAATGTGACAGCCCTTGAGATATTTGCAGACAGTTATTTAGTCTCTTCTCAGTCTTCTTTTTTGCAAGCTAAACATTCCCGAATCCTCAACCGTTCCTCATAGCACATGGTTTGCAGACCGGTCACTATTCTGGTCGCTCTTCTCTAAACTTGCTCCAGTTTGTTGATGTCTTTTTTAAAATGTGGTGCCCAAAACTGGACACAATATTCCAGATGAGGTCTGACCAAAGAGGAGTAGAGGGAAATAATGACTTCACGTGATCTAGACTGTGTGCTTCTGTTAATACATCCAAGAATTGTATTGGCCTTTTTTCTGCTGCATCACACTGTTGACTCATGTTTAGTCTGTAATCTATTAGTATACCCAAGTCTTTTTCACATGTGCTGTTGCTTTAGCCCTATTCCCCCCATTCTGTATATGCTTTTTTCATTTTTATTGCCCAGATGTAGTACTTTGCATTTTTCCCTGTTAAAAAACATTCTGTTAGTTGCTGCCCACTGCTCCAGTTTATTTATATCTTTTTGAATCCTCTATCTCTTCTTTAGTATTATCTATCCCTCCTAGCTTTGTGGCATCAGCAAAATTAATCAGTTTACCCTCAATTCCTTCATATAAATCATTGATAAAGATGTTGATCTTGAACAGGTGGTTCAGGTTCACTTTATGATGGGTTCTGCCAATCAACACCCGTATTGTACCATAATTGGCAGATTTGGGCATCAGGGGTTCTTTTATTTATGTATTTTTCTCCCCCAGGTGTTTGTCTCCTTCTGCTGGTGTATGGTTGCAAAACTCATGGTTGAAACATTTTGATGGAATAACAGAACAGTTGTGCATCTTGCACCCAATGTTGAGCTTAGCAAGTGAGGAAGACATGTCAGGTGGCGGTATTGAGTAAGACTTCCGAGACATCTTTTTAATTTCTGATGTGTCGGAACAAATTGACCCTAAAGCTACTTCTATTTTTGGAGCTTTTCTCTTGAGTGAAGCCTAGCAATTTACATTCTGTGGGTTGAGCTATCAAATAAAGTACATGAATTTGTTTTCTGAATTCCTCTGATTGCTATTTATGCAGGGCAATCCACAGAAAACATACAGTGGGTACGGAAAACTAAAATATTACATGGTCATAAGTATTCAGACTCTTTGCTCAGACACTCATATTTAAGTCACACGCTGTCCATTTCCTTTTGATCCTCCTTGAGATAGTTCTACGCCTTCTTTGGAGTCCAGCTGTGTTTAATTAAACTGATAGGACTTGATATGTAAAGGCACACTCCTATATAAGACCTCACAGCTCACAATGCATGTTAGACCAAATGAGAATCATGAGGTCAAAGGAACTGGCCAAGGAGCTCAGAGACAGAATTGTGGCAAGGCACAGATCTGGCCAAGGTTATAAAAGAATTTCCACAGTACTCAAGGTTCCTAAGAGCACAATGGCCTCCATAATCCTTAAATGGAAGAAGTTTGTGACCACCAGAAGTCTTCCTAGACCTGGCCGTCCAGCCAAATCTTGGGAGAAGAGCCTTGGTGAGAGTGGTAAAGAAGAACCCCAAGATCACTGGCTGAGCTCCACAGATGCAGTAGGGAGATGTGAGAAAGTTCCACAAAGTCAACTATCACTGCAGCTCTCCTCCACCAGTCGAGCCTTTATTGCAGAGTGGCCAATGGAAGCCTCTCCTGAGTGCCAGACATATGAAGCCCGCATAGAGTTTGCTAAAAACAAAACACCTGAAGGACTCCCAGACTATGAGAAATAAGATTCTCTGGTCTGATGAGACTTAGATAGAACTTTTTGGTGGTAATTCTAAGCGCTATGTGCGGAGAAAACCAGGCACGCTCATTATGTTAGGGGGGTGTTTTTCAGCTGCAGGGACAGGACGATTGGTTACAATTGAAGGAAACTTGAATGCGGCCATGTGCAGAGATATTCTAGATGAAAACCTCTTCCAGAGTGCTCTGGAGCTCCGACTTGGCCGAAGGTTCACCTTCCAAGAAGACAAAGACCCTAAGCACATAAATAAAATAACCAAGGAGTGGCTTCAGAACAACTGTAACCATTCTTGACTGGCCCAGCCAGAGCCCTGACCTAAACCCAATTGAGCATCTCTGGAGAGACCTGAAAATGGCTGTTCACCATCCAACCTGATGGAACTGGAGAGGATCTGCAAGGAAGAATGACAGAGGATCCCCAAATCCAGGTGTGAAAACTTGTTGCATCATTCCCAAGAAGACCCATGGCTGTAGTAGCTCAAAAGGGTGCTTCAACTCAATAGTGAGCAAAGGGTCTGAATACTTATGACCATGTAAAATTTCAGTTTTTCATTTTTAATAAATTTGCAAAAATTTCTACATTTCTGTTTTTTCTCAGTCAAAATGGGGTGTAGAGTGTACATTAATGAGAAAATCACAACTTTTTTGAATTTACCAAATGGCTGCAATGAAATAGAGTGAAAAATTTAAAGTGGTCTGAAAATTTTCCGTACCCACTGTACCTTAGGACACATTCATATGGCTAAAGTAAAGCTTTCACTAATTTCTTCTGATGAGATCCTCTTTCGTATTTGATGGGAAATGCAAAGAGGTAATATGGTCTAAAAATGTGTATGTGCATTTAGAGTCTACTACTACAGCTGCTCTGACATTCTTCCATGCTCCATAAATCTTGTATCCATAGTTAGATTATAGAAAGGAAATGCGTAAATAAATTTGTCTAATTCACACATTGTTGTCATTGTTCCAACATAAGGGGGTTGCTTCATTCAACTGAATTTCCCCCCTTGCTGCAGTTTATTAAACCCTTAGTGACCGAATCAAATTTTGAAATCTGACCAGTGTCACTTTATGTGGTAATAACTCTGGAACGCTTCAACATATCCCATTGATGTTGAGATTGTTTTTTCGTGACGCATTGTACTATAAGGTAATGGTAAATTTATGTAGATGTTTTGTGTTTTATTTATAAAAACAGAAATTTTTAAAAAAATGCAAAAAATTAGCAATAACATTTCCTCATGTCTGCTTTACATCAGCGCCATTTGTAAAATGTTTTACTTTGTTAGTATTTTAGAAGGTTTAACCCCTTAGTGACAGAGCAAATTTGCAGCTTAATGACCAAGTCAATTTTTACAATTCTGACCACTGACTCTGGAACGCTTTAACGGATCTCGCTTATTCTGAGATTACTTTTTTTCATGACACATTGTACTTCATGTTAGTGGTAAAATTTACTCGCTATGACTTGTGTTTATTTATGAAAAAAATGGAAATATGGCGAAAATTTTTAAAATTTTGCAATTTTCAAAATTTGAATTTTCATGGCCTTAAAACAGAGAAATATGTCACACAAAATAGTTAATAAATAACATTCCCCACATGTCTACATCAGCACAATTTTGGAAACAAATTTTTTTTGTTAGGAAGTTATAAGGGTTAGAAGTTGACCAGCGATTTCTCATTTTTAGGGACCACATTACATTTAAAGTCACTTTGAGGAGTGTACATGACAGAAAATGCACAAAAGTGACACCATTCTAAAAACTGCAGCCCTCAAGGTGCTCAAAACCACATTCAAGAAGTTTATTAACCCTTTGCTTCACAGGAACTGAAGCAATGTGGAAGAAAAAAAATTAGCATTCAACTTTTTTTTATAAATATTTTACTTCAGAACAAATTTTTTAATTTTCACAAGTGTAAAATTTGTTGTGCAGTTTCTCCTGAAAACACCAATACCCCATATGTGGGGGTAAACCACTGTTTGAGTGCACGGCAGAGTTTGGAAGGGAAGGAGTGCCGTTTGACTTTTTCAATACAGAATTGGCTGGAATTGAGATCGGACGCCATGTCACATTTGAAGAGCACCTGATGTGCCTAAAGAGTGGAAACCCCCCACAAGTGACACCATTTTGGAAACTAGACCCCCTAAGGAAGTTATCTAGATGTGTGGTGAGCACTTTGAACCCCCAAGTGTTTCACAGAAGTTTGAAACGTAGTGCTGTGAAAATAAAAAATCATTTTATCCACAAAAATGATATTTTCGCCCACAAATTTTTATTTTCACAAGGGTAAGAGGAGAAATTAGACACCAAAAGTTCTTGTGCAATTTGTCCTGAGTACGCCAATACCCCATATCTGGGGGTAAACCACTGTTTGGGCACACGGCAGAGCTCGGAAGGGAAGGAGCACCGTTTGACTTTTTCAATGCAGAATTGGCTGCAATTGAGATCGGACGCCATGTCGCGTTTGGAGAGCCCCTGATGTGCCTAAACAGTGGAAACCCTCCCACAAGTGACACCATTTTGGAAACTACACCCCTTAAGGAACTTATCTAGATGTGTGGTGAGCACTTTGAACCCCCAAGTGCTTCACAGAAGTTTATAATGCAGAGCTGTTACAAGGGTAACAGGAGAAATTGGACCCCAAAGGTTGTTGTCCAATTTGTCCTGAGTACGCTGGTATCCCATATGTGGGAGAAAACTGCTGTTTGGGCACACTTCGGGGCTCGAAAGGGTAGTAGTGACGTTTTGGAATGCAGACTTTGATGGAATGGTCTGCAGGCGTCATGTTGCATTTGCAGAGCCCTTGATTGCCTAAAAAGTAGAAACCCCCCACAAGTGACCTCATTTTGGAAACTAGACCCCCCCAAAGTGCTTCACAGAAGTTTATAACACAGAGCTGTGAAAATAAAAACATTTTTTTCCACAAAAATCATTTTTTAGCCCCCAATTTTTTATTTTCCCAAGGGTAACAGGAGAAATTAGACCACCAAAGCTGTTGTGCAATTTGTCCTGAGTATGCTGATGCCCCATATGTGGGGGTAAACCACTGGGCGCACAGCAGAGCTCAGAAGGGACGGAGCACCGTTTGACTTTTTAAATGCAAAATTGGCTGGAATCAATGGTGACGCCATGTCACGTTTGGAGACCCCATGATGTACCTAAACAGTGGAAACACCCCAATTCTAACTCCAACCCTAAGCCCAACACACCGCTAACCCTAATCCGAACCCTAATACCAACACACCCCTAACCCTAATCTTAACCATAACCTTAATCCCAACCCTAACTTTAACCCTAACTTTAGCCCCAACTATAACCCTAACTTTAGCCCCAATCCTAACTTTAGCCCAAGTCACTTTAGCCCAACTCTAACCCTATTGGGAAAATGAAAACAAATGCATTTTATTATTTTTCTCTAACTAAGTGGGTGATAAAGGGGAGATTGATAAACATTTTTTTATTTTGATCACTGTGATAGGGTCTATCACAGTGACCAAAATGAACCAATTGGAAAAATCTCCCTATTGCTGCTGGGTGTCAGCCGGCAGATCTCGGCGGGCACACTGCTCATGCACCCGCCATTTTCCCCTGGAAGAAGAAGCCGGAGGTCCGGGGGACTTTAGGGGGCTATGCAGGGACAACTGAGGTACCGGGGTGTGATAGGGGGACCCTATTTCTCTCTCTGATGTACGATCACATCAGAGGAGAGAGAAATTAAAGGGAATCTGTCAGCTCTTTTTTCACTTATAAGCTGCATCCACTGCCTTTCGTGGTTTATCTAGCCCCAGATCTTACCTGAAAGAGAAGAAAAACAAGTTTTATTATACTCATCCAGGGTCGGCCCGGTGCGGTCCGGGTCCGATGGGTGTCACAGGTCCAGGTCCAGTGCCTCCCATCTTCTTGCGTCACCGCCTTCCTGTTGTTTGATCGCTCCGGGGTCATCGTGATTCTGCGCAGGCGTACTTCTCTGCCCTGCTGAGGGCAGAGCAAAGTATTGCAGTGCGCAGACACTGGGCAGAGAAGTACGCCTGCTCAGAAGCGCTATGGCCCAGGAGCGATGGAGCAAGCAGGAAGGCGGTGGCGCAAGAAGATGAGAGGTGCCTGACCCGGACCTGCGACAACCATCGGACCCGCACCGCATTGGACCGTCCCTGAGTGAGTATAATAAAACTTGTTTTTCTTCTCTTTCAGGTTAGATCAGGGGCTTATCTACAGCATTCTACAATGCTGTAGATAAGCCCAAAAAGGCAGTGGACGCAGCTTATAGGTGAAAAAAGAGCTGACAGATTCCCTTTTAAATAGAAAATCGGCCTTTTTTGTGGTTGCCGTTATACCGTTAATAAGGGTGATCACAACCCTGGGATTGGTAAAAACCAACCCGAATCATGTTCTGTGGGATCTCAGCCACCCCCAGCTGCCGAGACCCCGGAAAAATTCCGACTGGTGTGGGGGGCGCTATACACTTTTTCCACAGCACTGTGGTTTAAGTACCCTTAACTGCCGCCGTTAAAACGTAAGTAAAGTTTTATCAAAACGAAGTAACAAGAAGTATACACAACACAGCAGTTTTATTAGAAAAAAAACTGTATAAAAACGAGTTAAACTTGTTAAAAAGAAATGCAAGTAACCTTAGGTATTAGGTGCAGAAATGTTGCAGGTACCAGGTCCTCCATCAATGTGACAATTTCATAATGCCAAATTAACTTATTATCAAAGTCCCTTTAAAAAAAATAAATAAATAAATACACATTTGGAATTTAAAATAAAGAGGTTCTCATCAAAGTTTTTTTGTTTTTTTTACTGTCTGGCAGCTGGTTTAATTTGGCAGTATGATTTGTTTGTCTCTGGAGCTTTCACCCTGCAATGATCTGTCATGCAGATGTCAGGGTGGATCTGTTCTAGTTGTTCATGGTCAGCAGTGTGCAGAAAATAGATAAAGACACCTCTCCATAATACACAGGATATAAGAATACATAACAAATAGACAATAAGTGCCAAAAACCATTAAAGGGAACTGCTTGTACCTGGGACCCCATCTATGAGATGTTATTCCATTAATTCTGTGTTTTTTTAATTATGTGATTCAATAAATTGAAGTCTTCACGCTGGAGATCATTTCCCCTTTTTTTTTCCTGATTAAAGGGAACTGGTCACATGAAAAACTTTATAGCGTTCTGCACTTGCCCGGCACCCGCATAGAGACCCCCGCTGCTGGTAGAAAATTAACTTTATTCCTCCCTCCAGCATACTGGTTTCACTCATTGTGCCGTCGCCACCCCTAAGAGGTGTATAAAGAGTGGTGGCTACAAACCGTGTCCCCGCCACTGACTGCCAGCAGGCTCTAATGCTGTCATTCAGTGATAGAGGTGCAGTTATACTGAGCTTGTGCTGGCGCCACCGCTATGACTGGATGCCGAACTCTGCCAGGAGGAATAAAGTTAATTTCCTCCCTGTAAGCGGTGCTCTAAGTGCGGGCACGCTCAGAACAATATTCACCTGCAGCTCAAGAGCATTTTTTCACTTAATGATAATCTTTATTTTTACTTAGCACTAACATATTCTTTGCACACATTATCATTGCTGTCCCCAATGGGGCTCACAATCTAAATTCCCTATCAGTATGTCTTTGGAGTGTGGGAGGAAACCAGAGTACCAAGAGGAAACCCTCACAAACACTGGGAGAACATACAAACATCCTCGCAGATGTCCTTGGTGGGATTTGAACCCAGGACTCCAGCACTGCAAGGCTGCAGTGCTAATCATGGAGCCACCGTGCTGCCCTACTTAACAGGTTCCCTGATCACAGTCCCTTCAGTCAGCCATCTCTCTACGACATACTAGTTCTAGGTTTGCCACTTTTTGTTGGTAGTCTCAGTTTTAAGGTTCTTTTGCTGTATAAGTGAAAGGATTATTTTTATTTCTATCTTTAGTGTTTTTAGGCTTTGGCTCCACTTACGCAAACAATATTGTTATTAAGTGATTCACGTTTCATTCTTGTTGATCTGATAACTGATGACCTTGTCTGGTTGATTTTTACACCCTGAATACCTGACTTTGAATCCTGCTTTTTCCTATTATAAATGGATGAAAATTATTAAAAGCAAATAAAAGGAAAATCATGCGCTAGCTTCTCTAGTAATACCAGACCGAAGGACATCAATTTTATTTATCTTCATTTGCTTTGAAAAGTCACTTTATTTAGCAAAGTGTATTTTATTTTATTTTTTTTTGCAGAAAACATGTCCCAAATCAGGGGTGGGGAACCTTTTTCCTGCCAAGGACCATTTAAAAGTTTATACCACCCTTCGGGGGCAGTACAAAATTATCAATTTGAAAATCACTCTGCTATGTTTGGTCAAACATTTAACTCATCACTAATATGATGTCTGAAACTACTTTTCTTTGGTGCGGCTGTGATGTTAAGTAGTATTGATGATGTTGCTACCTGTAACTGCTTTTGCTTCAGCCTGGAGAGCAGGTGACTTTTTGCAATGACATTTTTTTATAAAGAACTCGCAGCAATAAATCGTACTGAATGCTGATGTATATTATATTTATTGGACTCAAGCAGTGGGAGGTCTGCAGTATACACCACATAGGAGACAATGAGACTCTTGTATATACATCACCTAGGAGACTTCGGGGCTAGAGCATATATATCACATACCACGTATGCCACCTGCGGGCGTGACACATAGATATCACAGCAGACATGGGGCTGCAGCATAGACCTCACATGAGACATAGACATCACAGTAGACATGGGGCTGCAGGAAATACATCATAGGATACATGGGGCTGCATATACACGTCACAGGAGACACTGGGGCTGCGCTATACATGTCACAGGAGATGTGTTAGGATACCGCCAGCATGCCTGCACATGTGCTCTCCTTCCTGCATCTTTCTGCTCCCAGGACCTGTGTGCGGCACGCCGATCTTCTGGAATGGCCTTCAGGCACGTTGCTAAAGACTTTCCCAACCAATACCTGGGAGACATCTTAATAACAAGGATCCCATATAAAGAGCTGAGATGCCCAGGGATGATATCAAAACCATTTGTTCACCCCGGGCAACAGCCACATCTGCTCCAGTAATCAATAGAACAACGGAGAAGGAAAGGAGCAAAACGATGATTGCAAAATTATCAAAATGTATTAAATATTTTTCAAAAAAGTGCACAAAATCATGATGAAGTGTCAATATAAAACAGATGAATATACACCCTAAAAAGGTATCTCTCCACTAACCCAGATGGAAAAAGTGTCCACCTGTATATGATATTGTCAGTATATCCACAATAGATAGTTCGAATTGCAACACAATCAAGGTTAAAAGTACCCATGGACACACAGTACTGATCAAAATCCTCCTACATGTATATATAGTGTTAACAACAGGTCCAAAAAGGCCCTACTATAATATCATACTGCACCATTGAATAATCATAAGGTGCGGTAAAGGTAGGTATGCCCAAGTAGGAGCTGCAAAAAACAGTATGGTAAAACTATATAATATAATATTATCAGAGTGTCCACGGTGAACAGAAAAAAAAACATTGGGACCTTCCCATTGTGGATATGTTGCTATTATAATATGCATATAGGGACCTTAATTGGTATGGGCGCACTTATTCTGATTGCATCTCAATTTTTTCTGTTCAGGTGGACACTTTTTCCATCTGGGTTAGTGGAGGGATACCTTTTTTTGGGTGTATATTCATCTGTTTTATATTGACACTTCATCATGATTTTTTGCACTTTTTTGTAAAATATTTAATAAATTTTGATAATTTTGCAATCATCGTTTCGCTCCTTTCCTTCTCCGTTGTTCTGGGAGACATCTTGTATATAAGGCACCCTCCCCCTACATTAGTTAGTCTTTGTGTTTCCTGCTAGTTAGTTGTAAGGTCCCCATACTCCTGATCCGATCCGCTCTGTGTGTACCTTTCCCAGTCTACCCTGCTATACCCAGTCCCGAATCTGTCCTGCCTGTGCCTGGTCCCATTCCTGATCCATCTGACCTGTACCTTTGCTGCTCATCTACCCTGTCTGAACCCATGTATCTGCATCTGAGATGCAGTCTGAACTTGCACCCGTGTATCTGCATCCCATACTGTGGCAGTCCCATGTTCCTGTTCCAGTCCTGCTTGTGCTGTATCATCCTGCTAACCAGTTACTGGCCGATCCTGTTTCTCAGTCCCCCGTGGGGGTCAGATGCCACGGCCCTGTGAGTCTGTCCTGGAGTAGCACCTGGCATTCACATTTAGCCAAGTTTAACTACACCATCAGGGGCTTTAGTGAAGAGCAAGATGCTCGCATAGTTACTCTCCTCCAGGCTCTCTCCGAACCGTGGCACAGGGGTTCCATAACCACGTGTGTAACAAGACGTTGGGGCTATGATATACACGTCACATGAGACGCTGGGGCTGCAGTATACATGTAACATGAGATTTAGGTTTGCAGCATATATGTCACAGTAGACATGGTGCTGCGGCATATAAATCATAGGAGACATGGAGCTACATCATGTACATCACAAGAGACATGCAGCTGCGACATATACATCACAGGAGACATGGGGCTATGACTTATATATCACAGGAGACAGGGCTGTGGTATAGTCATCACAGGAGATGTTGGGGCTGCAGTATTTACATCACAGGAGATGCTCGGGCATACACGTCACAGGACACTTGAGTTTGCGCATATATGTCGTAGGAAACATGGGCCTGCAGCATATACAGCTCTGGCAAAAATTAAGAGACCACTGCAGTTTTTAAAATCGGCTTCTCACAATGTCTGACAGCCATTCCATTCCAATGTCAGTTGAATTCCAACCAGAGTACACCTCATTCTACTTAATGTGCTTCTGATTATGTGATCACCTGAACCAAATCTTATTTAATGAAGGAAAGTATAAAAAACCCTGCTGTGGTGTTCACAATCCTCTTGCAATAGGACAAGCTGGATGGCAAAACAAGTGCTAGTAATATTCCAAAAGTAATAGGATGAAAAAATAACTTTTAACCATGCCAAAGGAGTTGAAAGGAAAAGTCTTGAGTGAGGAAAAGAAGGGCTCAATTCTGGCTTTACTAGCAGAGGGATACAGTGAGCGTCATGTTGCCTCCATCCTTAACATTTCTAAGATGGCAGTCCATAACAACAAGGTCAAGCAGCAGACATTGGGGACAACAAAGCTACAGACCGGCAGAGGGCAAAAACAACTTTCCACTGACGGATGACCGTCATCTTATTTGAATGTCACTCAGCAACCGCAGAATGACATC
Organism: Dendrobates tinctorius; assembly: GCF_039654945.1. Lineage (NCBI taxonomy): Eukaryota > Metazoa > Chordata > Amphibia > Anura > Dendrobatidae > Dendrobates > Dendrobates tinctorius. The sequence continues at coordinate 5,840,995 of NW_027361828.1, read as the reverse complement.
AAGTGACCTACAAAAGGAATGGCAAATGGCAGCTGGGATGCAGTGCATGGCAAGAACAGTTCATAACAGGCTCCTAGATGCAGGGCTCAAGTCATGTAAAGGTAGAAAAAAGCCTTTCATCAATGAGAAGCAAAGGCGAGTCAGGCTGCCGTTTGCCAAAAACCATAAGGATTGGACCATAGAGGACTGGAGTAAGGTAATCTTCTCTGATGAGTCTAATTTTCAGCTTTGCCCAACACCTAGTGGTCTAATGGTTAGACAGAGATTGGAGAGGTGTACAAGCCACAGTGTCTTGCACCCACTGTGAAATTTGGTGGAGGATCGATGATGTTCTGGGGATGCTTCAGCAAGGCTGGTATTGGGCAGGTTAATCTTTGCGAAGGATGTATGAATCAAGCTGCATACAAGGTTATCCTGGAAAAATAGTTGATTCCTTCTGCTCAGGCAATGTTCCCCAACTCTGAGGACTGGTTTTTCCAGCAGGACAATGCGCCATGCCACACAGCTAGGTCAATCAATGTGTGGATGAAGGACCACTACATAAAATCTCTGTCATGACCAGCCCAATCTCCAGACCTGAACCCTATTGAAAACCTCTGGAATGTAATCAAGAGGAAGATGGATCGTCACCAGCGATCAAAGAAGAACTGCTTAAATTTTTGTGCCAGGAGTGGCATAAGGTCTCCCAAAAGCAGTGTGAAAGACTGGTGAAAGCATGCTGAGACGCTTGAGAGCTGTGAGCAAAAATCATGGTTATTCCACAAAATATTGTTTTCTGAACTCTTCCTGAGTTAAAACATTTGTATTGTTGTTTCTAAATGATTATGAACTAGCATTATTTGAGGTCTGCAAGCACTGCATTTTTTTTGTTATTTTGACCATTTCTCATTTTCTGAAAATAAATACAAAATTTAATGCTTGGAAATTCGAAGACATGTTGTCAATAGTTTATAGAATAAAAGAGCAATTTACATTTTACTCAAAAATATACCTATAAAGAGAAAAATCAGACAAACTGAAAATTTTGCAGTGGTCTCTTAATTTTTGCCAGAGCTGTACATGACAGGAAACATGGGGCTGAGGCATATACATGATAGGAGGCATGAGGCTGTGGCATATTGTTACGTTCCTAGGCGGCTCATGCAGTTCGTGAACCCACTGTGCCACAGACATGAATTACCCCTGAGATGCGTGACTAAGCAGCTACCTTGGTGTTCGGTGGAGCCTCTAGTGGTGAGGTCAGGTAGCTTCCAGGTGCCACTCTAGGGTGACGTCCGGTGGTAGCTACTAACCCCAAAGGGGCAGAGATGTTATTTCAGATTCTCAGACTAAGCAGGATGGCCACTTGGGACAAGTTCAGAAAGAACAGCCTTTTGGGACAATTACTGACAGGACGGCCACTTGAGACAAGTTCTCACTGTGCAGACAAGACGGCCCCTAGGACAGGTTCTCCATGTGAAGACAGGGTGGCCACATGGATAAGCTCACAGTACTGGCCTGGGTATTCAGCCCCCAGGTGTCATGTGCCCCGTCCTGTGTGACACGGCCAGCAGGCCGGTAACTAATACAACAGGACACGGCACGTATAATTGTCCAGTGTGACGCAGCCCGCAGGCCGGTAACTAATACAACAAGACACAGGGGATAGGGAAACATTTACAACGGTGGGCCCTGCGATAGGGAACGGGGAATGTGGAGACCTCCTGCACTCCCCTGAGTCAGTGTCCCTAACACTCCTAACGTTCCCTATAAAGGCTCCTCACCTGTCGCCGATCAGGATACCTGTCACCCTAGCACACCCTACACCTATTCCTTACTAGGGAGCTGGGTGGTGCAGGCACTGGCTTCACCGCTGTACTAACACCAACATGAGGAAAAGTGACAAACAGGGAAACACTTAGCTTTGCTCTGATGCATTTGCTTCAGGCAACAGAGTCCAACACCTGAGTGCATCTTCCTCCCACCGTGTCCAACACCTAGGTGCAGCTGTCCAGCAACTTAGTCCAGCACCTGAGTGCAGCTGTCCAGAAATGGAGTCCAGCACCTGAGTGCAGCTTCCAGCAAGAGTCCAGCAACTGAGTGCAGCTCTACACCATAGCTGCCAATCCACCAAGCTTTGCAAGAATTCTTCACTGACACCATAGCTGCCACTCCACCATGCTTTACACGAACTCCTCGCTGACACCATAGCTGCCACTCCACCATGCTTTACACAAACTCCTCGCTGACACCATAGCCGCCACTCCAGGACTCTGAGTTGTCCTTGACTCTCCTCAGCTCCTTCCTTCACCCAGCATGGTTGGAAAAGACCAACAATATCACCAACGTCAGTGAACACAACTGACACACCTTTATTGAGTAAACAAACCTGTTAGTGATTCTCGTGCAATTACACTAACCACCACCGGGGGCCAAACTATCTCTAAAAAACACCAGTGCAATGACCATACTGGCTACCGGGGGGCAAACAGAACAAAAGACACCACCGTGTAATAATCCTAATGGCCCCCGGGGGCAAACCCAAGTCCGAGCACACAGCTAAAGGAAAAAAAAAAAAGGTTACTTTGCATTACATCAGCCATGATCCAGCATTGGTTAAAACTAAAAGAGAAAGAGCGCAATAGGGTCTTACCCAGGTAAAAGAGATATAGTTCAAGCTGTTATACTCACCAATAGCAGGAGAGTTGGAGGCATAAAGGAATAGAAGTCAAAGCTGCTGCACATCCAAATGGCCACTCCGTGACCATAAATCATCAGATATCAAAGAAATAATTTTCGGATTAACCGTGCGCTGCTAGACAAAACGACTCCTTTCCAGATTGTGTACTTGTATACTTTTATTTTCCCAACGCGTTTCGAAGTTTCAAACTTCTTCCTCAGGGGATGATATGTACCTAGGGAGGGGGGACCTGCAACATACAGTTGCACACCAAACCACCTAACAGAAATATAGGGATTGCTCAGGCACCTCTCAATAGAAGAGGGTTCCTTGTATACAAGATGTCTCCCAGCTATTGGCTAGGAGGCACCTTGCAGGTGAAAACACATTAAACTAAATGCCTCCCAGCGGTTACTGGGAGCATTTACAATGTGTGCATGCTGCCCCTTTAAGAACAAGGGAGCGCATGCACCCGCGCCCTAGGCACGCGGCTGAGACAGTGCGGCGTCCATAAAGGAGTCAGGAGCACGCTGGGGGATTACAGGCCGAGGAGGTGAGTAAGCTGGTGTCCCTGCATGGAGGGACAACATGACACCATGCATGAGCGCCACGCATAGCGTTACACATATAGGTTACAGGACACATTGGACTACGTCATATACGTCACAGGAGACATGGGGCTGTGGAATATACGTCACACGACACAGGGCTGTGGTATAGTCATCACAGGAGATGCTGGGTCTGCGATATAATCGTCGCTGGGTCTAAGGTATAGGCATCACATGAGACGCTGCGTCTGAGGCATAGACATCAGAGGAGACACTGGGTCTGCGGTATAATCGTCGCTGGAGACGCTGGATCTGAGGTATAGACATCACGTGAGACGCTGGGTCTGCGGTATAATCGTCGCTGGAGACGCTGGATCTGAGGTATAGGCATCATATGAGACGCTGGGTCAGAGGTATAGACATTACAGGAGACACTAGGTCTGCGGTATAATCGGCGCTGGAGACGCTGTGTCTGAGGTATAGGCATCATATGAGACGCTGGGTCAGAGGTATAGACATTACAGGAGACACTAGGTCTGCGGTATAATCGGCGCTGGAGACGCTGTGTCTGAGGTATTGGCATCATATGAGACGCTGGGTCAGAGGTATAGACATTACAGGAGACACTAGGTCTGCGGTATAATCGTCGCTGGAGACGCTGTGTCTGAGGTATAGACATCACGTGAGACGCTGGGTCTACGGTATAATCGTCACTGGAGACGCTGGATCTGAGGTATAGATATCACGTGAGACGCTGGGTCTGCGGTATAATCGTCGCTGGATCGGAGGTATAGGCATCATATGAGACACTGGTTCAGAGGTATAGACATTACAGGAGACACTAGGTCTGCGGTATAATCGTCGCTGGAGACGCTGTGTCTGAGGTATAGACATCACGCGAGACGCTGGGTCTGAGGTATAGACATCACATGAGACGCTGGGTCTGCGGTATAATCGTCGCTGGATCTGAGGTATAGGCATCACGTGAGACGCTGGCTCAGAGGTATAGACATTACAGGAGACACTAGGTCTGCGGTATAATCGTCGCTGGAGACGCTGTGTCTGAGGTATAGACATCACGTGAGACACTGGGTCTGCGGTATAATTGTCGCTGGAGATGCTGGATCTGAGGTATAGACATCACGTGAGACGCTGGGTCTGCGGTATAATCGTCGCTGGAGACGCTGTGTCTGAGGTATAGACATCACGTGAGGCGCTGGGTCTGCGATATAATCGTCGCTGGCGACGCTGGATCTGAGGTATAGACATCACGTGAGACGCTGGGTCTGCGGTATAATCGTCGCTGGAGACGCTGTGTCTGAGGTATAGACATCACGTGTTGCGCTGGGTCTGCGATATAATCGTCGCTGGAGACGCTGTGTCTGAGGTATAGACATCACGTGAGGCGCTGGGTCTGCTATATAATCGTCGCTGGAGACGCTGGATCTGAGGTATAGACATCACGTGAGGCGCTGGGTCTGCTGTATAATCGTCGCTGGAGACGCTGGATCTGAGGTATAGACATCACGTGAGGCGCTGGGTCTGCGATATAGTCGTCGCTGGAGACGCTGGATCTGAGGTATAGACATCACGTGAGATGCTGGGTCTGCGGTATAATCGTCGCTGGAGACGCTGTGTCTGAGGTATAGACATCACGTGAGGCGCTGGGTCTGCGATATAATCGTCGCTGGCGACGCTGGATCTGAGGTATAGACATCACGTGAGACGCTGGGTCTGCGGTATAATCGTCGCTGGAGACGCTGTGTCTGAGGTATAGACATCACGTGAGGCGCTGGGTCTGCGATATAATCGTCGCTGGAGACGCTGTGTCTGAGGTATAGACATCACGTGAGGCGCTGGGTCTGCTATATAATCGTCGCTGGAGACGCTGTGTCTGAGGTATAGACATCACGTGAGGCGCTGGGTCTGCGGTATAATCGTCGCTGGAGACGCTGGATCGGAGGTATAGACATCACGTGAGACGCTGGGTCTGCGATATAATCGTCGCTGGAGACGCTGTGTCTGAGGTATAGACATCACGTGAGGCGCTGGGTCTGCGGTATAATCATCGCTGGAGAAGCTGGATCGGAGGTATAGGCATCATATGAGACGCTGGGTCAGAGGTATAGACATCAGAGGAGACACTGGGTCTGCGGTATAATCGTCGCTGGAGACGCTGTGTCTGAGGTATAGACATTACGTGAGGCGCTGGGTCTGCGGTATAATCGTCGCTGGAGACGCTGTGTCTGAGGTATAGACATCACGTGAGGCGCTGGGTCTGCGGTATAATCATCGCTGGAGACGCTGTGTCTGAGGTATAGACATCACGTGAGGAGCTGGGTCTGCGGTATAATCGTCGCTGGAGACGCTGTGTCTGAGGTATAGACATCACGTGAGGAGCTGGGTCTGCGGTATAATCGTCGCTGGAGACGCTGTGTCTGAGGTATAGACATCACGTGAGGAGCTGGGTCTGCGGTATAATCGTCGCTGGAGACGCTGGATCGGAGGTATAGACATCACGTGAGACACTGGGTCTGCGGTATAATCGTCGCTGGAGACGCTGTGTCTGAGGTATAGACATCACGTGAGGAGCTGGGTCTGCGGTATAATCGTCGCTGGAGACGCTGTGTCTGAGGTATAGACATCACGTGAGGAGCTGGGTCTGCGGTATAATCGTCGCTGGAGACGCTGTGTCTGAGGTATAGACATCACGTGAGACACTGGGTCTGCGGTATAATCGTCGTTGGAGACGCTGTGTCTGAGGTATAGACATCACGTGAGGAGCTGGGTCTGCGGTATAATCGTCGCTGGAGACGCTGTGTCTGAGGTATAGACATCACGTGAGACACTGGGTCTGCGGTATAATCGTCGTTGGAGACGCTGTGTCTGAGGTATAGACATCACGTGAGACACTGGGTCTGCGGTATAATCGTCGTTGGAGACGCTGTGTCTGAGGTATAGACATCACGTGAGGAGCTGGGTCTGCGGTATAATCATCGCTGGAGACGCTGGATCGGAGGTATAGACATCACGTGAGACACTGGGTCTGCGGTATAATCGTCGCTGGAGACGCTGTGTCTGAGGTATAGACATCACGTGAGGAGCTGGGTCTGCTGTATAATCGTCGCTGGAGACGCTGTGTCTGAGGTATAGACATCACGTGAGGAGCTGGGTCTGCGGTATAATCGTCGCTGGAGACGCTGGATCGGAGGTATAGACATCAGAGGAGACACTGGGTCTGCGGTATAATCGTCACTAGAGACGCTGTGTCTGAGGTATAGACATCACAGGTGACACTGGTTCTGAGGTATAGATGTTACAGGAGACACTTGGGCTGCATTATAGACATCACGAGGTAGACACTCTGGCTGCAGTATAGACGTCACAGCAGACATCGGGGTTACCACTGTGGTCTTCTTTGAAACGGAAGCGCATTGCATTGCAGAGCAAGAAGAAATTAAAGTGCTGGCAGCCGTCAAAATGCAGCTGCAGGCCTGAGCACTCTGGTCCCCATGAATCTGCCCAAGGGCCGGAGAAAGTGTCAATCAATCCGTGGGCTTGCAGTTTCCCATCCCTGCCCTAAATGTTTGCTATTCCGTTGAAGAAACATATAGTCTCTCTGTTGTTATGCAAGTGCCTGCATTTCAGATGGAGTCTCAAATTTTGTCCCTTTCCCTAGTATACCATGACTTTCAAATGCCCCGACAAGTACAATCTAGTGAACTCGGCTCTGGGTTCACTGTAACCAGTGCAGGATCCCAGAAACTATGACTCGCACTTGACTATGTGAATGGAGTCTGTTGAATCACCCTGTAGATGTAACAAAAGCTGAGGTATCATTTATAGGCAGATACCACCTTGCTGTCAGCAGACAGATTGCCCTTGGATATATGCAATGTAATGTCCACTGGCACAGGCTTTTTCTACTTCATCTTACAGTAGCATGGTGTAGAGTTAGAGACTGTGATTCCAGCGATGTGTCACTTACTGGGCTGTTTGCTGTCATTTTGGTTACATCACAGTTTTATCTGCTGCATTGACATCAAGCATATGTAAACAAAAGATCAAATCTAAGGGTCTTTTTACACGGATTGACAAGTAGTGCAATACTTTACGGTAAGATACCATTGCTGATCATTAAACTTTACTGATCAGTAGTCATTTAACCCCTTTACCCCAAAGTGTAGTTTGCATGTAAATGACCTTGCCAATTTTTACAATTCTGACCCCTGTCCCTTTATGAGGTAATAACTCTGGAATGCTTCCATGGATCCCACTGATTCTGACAATGTTTTCTCGTGACACATTGTACTTCATGGTAGTGGTAAAATTTCATTGCTATTACTTTTGTTCATTTGTGAAAAAAATGGAAATTTGGTGAAAATGTTGAAAATATCGCAATTTTCAAAATTTGAATTTTCAAGGCCTTAAAACAGAGAAATATGTCACACACAATAGTCAATAAATAACATTTCCCACATGTCTACTTTACATCAGCACAATTTTGGAACCAAATTTTTTTCTGTTAGGAAGTTATAAGAGATAAAAGTTGACCAGCGATTTCTCAGTTTTACAACACGGTTTTATTTTTAGGGACCACATCACATTTGAAGTCATTTTGAAGGGTCTATATGATAGAAAATACCCAAAAGTGACACCATTCTAAAAACTGCACCCCTGAAGGTGCTCAAAACCACATTTTAAAAGTTTATTAACCCTTCAGGTGCTTCACAGGAATTTTTGGAATGTTTTTTAAAAAAAAAAAATGAACATTTAACTTTATTTCACAAAACATTTACTTCAGATCCAATTTGTTTTATTTTACCAAGGGTAACAGGAGAAATTGGAACCCAAACATTGTTGTGCAATTTGTCTTGAGTATGCCGATACCTGATATGTGGGGGTAAACCACTGTTTGGGCGCATGGCAGAGCTCGGAAGGGAAAGCGCACAGTTTGACTTTTTCAACACAGAATTGGCTGGAATGGAGATCAGACGCATGTCACGTTTGGAGAGCCCCTGATGTGCCTAAACCCCTCAATTCTAACTCCAACCCTAACCCCAACACACCCCTAACCCTAATCCCAACAGTAACCATAACCCTAACCACAAACCTAACCCTAATCCCAACCCTAACTTTAGCCCCAACCCTAACTTTAGCCCCAACCCTAACGGGAAAATGGAAATAAATACCTTTTTTTATTTTATTATTTTTCCCTAAATAAGGGGGTGATAAAGGGGGGTTTGATTTACTTTTTATAGCGTGTTTTTATGATTGGCAGCGGTCACACACTAAAAGACGCTTTTTATTGCAAAAAATAGTTTTTGCATCACCACATTTTGAGAGCTATAATTTTATTTTAGCCCACAGTCATGTGAGGTCTTGTTTTTTTGCGGAACAAGTTGACATTTTTATTGCTACCATTTTTGGTCACATGACATTTTTTGATCGCTTTTTATTCTGATATTTGGGAGGCAGAATGAATAAAAACCAGCAATTCATTAATTTCTTTTGTGGGGGGGGGCGTTTATACTGTTCCACGTGTGGTAAAATTAATAAAGCAGTTTTATTCTTCGGGTTAGTATGATTACAGCGATACCTCATTTTTTTTTAATGTTTTGACACTTTTATACAATAAAAACTATTTTATAGAAAAAAAATTATTTTTGCATCTCTTTATTCTGAGAGCTATAACTTTTTGTTTTTTGCGGAACAAAATGTCGTTTTCAGCTGTACCACGTGTATTTATATCCTTCTTTCTGATCGCGTGTTATTCCACTTTTTGTTTGGCGGTATGATAATGCACTGTTTTTTGCCTTTTTTTAAATTTTTTAATGGTGTTCACTAAAGGGGTTAACTATCTGAACCCGCTTAATCCAGAATACCCAATGCACCCCTGAACCCCCATGCATTCCTCACCCTCTGTTTTTTAACTGGTATGTCTGAACCCGCTTAATCCAGATGGCCCCCTGCACCCCCATGCATTCCTCACCCTCTGTTTTTTAACTGGTACGTCTGTACTCTGTTTTTTCCCCTGACTTTAATTCCATGTATGATACTTCAAACTTACTGTATGCATATTAATATGCCCATGCTCCTCACACCTAGTATTATCCTTCCATCTTATTCTGCCTCTTTCTCCAGCTTTGATGCTAGTCAAATGTGCTATTAACCGCAATCTGTTAATTGCTCCCTGCTGTGAACTGTCCTCCAGCCCCCTCCTCCTCCTCCCTCTCTCCCTCACCTGGCTTCTTTTCATGGACATTTGAATGGTATAAGTTGAACAGAGCAGGTAAGATATGACATCATTTGAAGTGACATCTTTAAAGTGTTACATCAGAAATAGTACAGAAATCGGTCAGAAGGTAAGAATAACCACTGCTTTCTAATTTTTATTGCTTTTCTTTTCTTACCATGCTTACATTTGCCCTTACCGTTTTTGCACCATTAATCTTCACTCTCCTTCGCTATCCCCAAACCCCTTCACCCTTGAACCAAATAACTATCTGCCCCTCTCTCTTACCCCCCACCTTGCTTCATCTGCAGACATACTCCTTAACCTCAGACCTCTCCTACTGACATACAAGACGATCACTCTCCTTCATCCTCCTGCTTTCCCTTTCTCTGCTTCTTCTCACTGCTGGCTGACATATCCCCCCAATCCTGCCCCCTCCCTTCCTCATACATCCCACTAATCCTCACCTCTATCTTTCTCACACTAAGAGAAACTACCGCAATCCCTCACTCTTAAAACCTGTGCCACTGACCCCCACCCTCCCGCACCCTCTCTGGAGCACTTTGGAATGCTCGCTCCGTCTGCAACAAGCTCCACGTGATCCACGACCTCTTTACCTCCCGCAATCTTTCCTTCCTGGCCCTCACTGAGACCTGGCTAACACCCCCTGACATGGCCTCCCCCACCGCACTGAGTTATGGCGGCCTCCACTTTACCCACACTCCTCGCCCTGGCAACAGACATGGTGGAGGAGTGGGTTTCCTCCTTTCTAAAAACTGCTCCTTAAACCCTATCCACCCTCCCTTATCCTCCCTTCTTTCGAGGTTCACTCTGTCCGTATCTACTCTCCCTCTAATCTCCAAATGGCTGTCATATACCGACCTGTTATGAATGGGAAACCGAGGAGGAAAAAAGACAACAAGCTAAGTCTCAGAAAACCAGAGAAGTTGGTAACTATGCAGATTGCAGATCCCTGATCTTAACCGCACAACTAGCAGCAGTCATGGAGCGTTCCTACATTGGTCCTAGACGCCTCGTCACAACCAGAGAACTGCATAAGCCTAAAGCAGGAAAAGAGGAAAACTAACTGCCCCAGAGCAGACCCCAAAGGAAAGACAGCCCCCCACATGTATTGACGGTGAAACAAGATGAAAATACAAACAAGGCAGGAAAATAGGCTGAGCAAACGATGGGGCCCGGCTAACTAAAAAGGACAGTAAATTAAAGACAATGTCTGCAATCTGCCAAAAACAACCTACAAAAATGTTGTCCAACACTTCTGATAGCAAAATTAACCCTGAAATCACTGGACTTCTAAACCTATATCAGCACTCTGAAATATTATGAGACAGAGCAAAAAAGAGGCCAATCTAATAAGGGACAAAAAGCAGATTGGCAAATACTGATTAATAGGAGTGGAATTTCAGCATAGCCCCAGCAGGGGCAGGCTGATTACAAAACAAACTGAATTGACCAACAAGCGCAAGTGTGAACATTAGCAAAAAACAAACTTAACTTGAGAAGACTGGAAGAGAGCTGAAGTCCAGGACCTGAGAAGCAGACTGAATCACCAGCACCCGGATAGGATGTCGGCTGTCTTATATCCAGTCTGATACTCCAGAGATCCAATCGTTATCTTCCTCATCAGGTGACTGACAGATCACTACCACTTAAACCAACCGCACTACCTCCTGTCACCACCAGAGGGAGAACGGAAGGGGAACTCTCAACTGGTGGAGCAGAAAATGAGTTCATGACACCGATCACTGTGCTCAGCCACTGCCTTCATCGACCAATTCTCCACCTGGCTCCTCCACTTTCTCTCTGCTGACATCCCCACCATCATCATGGGGGACTTCAGCATCCCCATTGACACCCACCAGCCAGCAGCCTCCAAACTCCTGTCACTTACCTCATCCTTTGGACTCACTCAGTGGTCCTCCACAGCCACCCACACAGATGAACATACATTAGTCCTCATCTTCACCCGCCTCTGTTCCCTACCCAATCTCACAACCTCTCCCTTCCCGCTATCTGACCACCATCTACTCACTTTTTCATCCTTGTCCTTCTCACCTGCCCCCCCATGTCCAGCCACAAGCACATCCTTGCAGAAAACTCGCACACCTAGACATTCACAGACTCTCAGAATCTCTTCTACCTATGTCCTCCATATCTTCACTCCACAACACGGACAGTGCCACCGCTTTCTACAACGCCACCCTCACATCAGCCATAGACCCAGTCGCCCCTCTCATGCATGGCAAAGTGTGACAAATCAACAGGCAACCCTGGCACAACAACCTCACCAAAAAACTTTGACAAGCATCCAGGGTCGCGAAGCGGAGTTGGAAGAAAACACGCCTGCCAGACGACTTCACTGCTTTCAAACAAGCTACACTTGCCTTCAAATCAGCCCTCACCTCTGCTAAACAGACCTATTACACAAACCTTGTATCTTCATTATCCCACAACAACTGTTCCGCACATTTAACTCTCTCCTCTGCCCACCACTGCCACCTCCAATTCCCCTCATGTCTGCTGAGGACTTTGCCAACTACTTCAAAAACAAGATCGACCAAACAAGGCAAATCTTTACTGTTCCACCACCCCAACCACTCAACATACCAGACCTCTACCCTTCCCTAATAACCTCCCTCTCCAACATCACTGAAGGAGAGCTTACTCATCTCCTTTCCAAATCACACCTCACCACCTGTGCACTTGACCCCATCCCTTCCCACCTGCTCCCCAACCTCACTAACCTGATCATTACAGCCCTAACCCATCTCTTCATCCTATCCCTATCTTCTGGTACCTTCCCCTCTGCCTTCAATCATGCCACCATAACACCCATCCTCAAAAAAATCAACCCTTGACCCAACTGCTATGCCCAGCTATCACCCCATATCACTGCTCCCATTTGCTTCCAAACCCCTTGAACAGCATGTCCATGCTCAACTTTCCTCCCACCTCTCATCTAACTCCCTTCTTGACATCCTCCAAACTGGCTTCTGCTCCACCACTCCACTGAAACTGCCCTGACCAAAATTACTAATGACTTACTCACAGCCAAAGCTAACAGACAGTTCTCCATCCTCTTCCTTCTCGACCTGTCCTCTGCCTTCGACACAGTCGACCACTGCCTACTGCTACAGATTATTTCTTCCCTTGGCATCAAAGACCTTGCCCTGTCCTGGATTGCCTCATACCTTTCTGACCGCACATTCAATGTTTCCCACTCCCACACTACCTCCTCATCCCGCCCTCTCTCTGTTGGAGTCCCCCAAGGCTCTGTCCTGGGGCCCCTACTTTTTTCCATCTATACTCTTGGCCTAGGACAACTCAAAGTCCCATGGCTTCCAGTACCATCTGTTATGAATGGGTCACCGAGGAGGATAGCAGGAACAGGCTAAGCCACCATAAGACCAGAGAGGTTGGTAACTAAGCGGATTGCAGACCCCTGATCCTATCCACACAACTAGCAGTAGCTGTGAAGCGTTCCTACGATGCCCTAGACACTTCGTCACAGCCGGAGAACTAACTAAGCCTAAAGACAGAAAGGTGAAATCTAAACTGCCCTGGAGCAGATCCCCAAAGCAATAGACAGCCCCCAAACATATATTGTCGGTGAGACAAGATGAGACACAAACAGGCAGAGAACAGACTGAGCAAATGGTGGGGCCCAAGCTGTCTAGACAGGACAGAAAAGATACTGTCTGCAACCAAGCACAAAACCCTTAAAAAGTCCAACACTTCTGATATACAAAAAAGCTGAGGTCATACGATCTCACCCCCGCTAGATCAGCACTCTGGTATTAACTGGAAGCAACGCAAAAAAGATACTTACATAACAGGGGACTGAACAAGCTGCAACATATGAAGCAGGGCCCAGCACTGCCCCCAGCAGGGAGCACGCTGAACCCTAGCAACAAAGAAAAAAGCAGAAAAAAAGGCAAAACCAGATTAGATGCAAAGGATTAGCAAAAGAATCACTTAGCTGAACAATGCAGATCAGGCAGGGGACAAAAGAACTCCAAATGCACAGGGAGAAATCACCAGTAACCTCCAAGAGCAGCCAGCTCAATTATATGCTACCAGCCAGTAATCCCAGGTTTCCAATTATTGTCATCAGGTGGGGAACTTCCATCCACCTGGCCAGCTCCACTACTCTCAGCAACCACCAGAGGGAGCTTCGGCTCAGAGCTCCGAGCAAGAGAATTCACAATAGTACCCCCCCTTGAGGAGGGGTCACCGAACCCTCATCCACACCACCAGGCCGATCAGGATGGGCCAGGTGAAAGGCACGAATCAATCTCTTGGCATGGATGTCAGAAGCAGAGACCCAAGAATTATCCTCCTGGCCATAACCCTTCCACTTGACCAAGTACTGAAGTCTCTGTCTAGCCAGACGAGAATCCAATATCTTCTCTACCTCATACTCCAAATTACCCTTAACCAGTACAGGGTCAGGGGGCGCTGCCATGGGAACGACTGTCTCCACAAACCTTTTCAACAAAGATTTATGAAAGACGTTATGAATCTTAAACGTAACTGGAAGAGCCAAACGAAAAGAAACGGGGTTAAGGATTTCCAAAATTTTATAAAAGTCCAATAAACCTTGGCTTAAATTTTGGAGATGCAACCTTCATGGGAATATTTTTTGAGGACAGCCAAACCATATCACCCCACTTTAAACCGGGTACTAATGGTCCTATGCCGGTTGGAAAACCATTGGGCCTTTTCCTGAGAGTGGGACAACTTATCCACTGCTTGGTCCACCTACCCCGAAGAAAATCGAGGATGAAACCCAAAGTTACAAAAGAAAGGAGACATCAAAGTGGCTGAGCTAGCCCTATTGTTTAGCGCGAATTCGGCCAAGGGCAAAAATGAGACCCAATCATCCTGATCAGCAGATATGAAACATCTCAAATAGGACTCCAACGTCTGGTTTGTTCTCTCAGTCTGCCCATTGGTCTGAGGATAAAATGCAGAGGAGAAAGACAACTGAATTCCCAGTTTGGAACAAAAAGCCCTTCAAATTCTGGAAACAAACTGGATCCCTCTGTCCAACACAATGATCTCAGTAATCCCGTGCAAATGAACCACTTGTTGTAAAAACACGGGCACCAATTCAGAAGAAGATGGCAACTTTGGGAGTGGTACAAGATGGACCATCTTAGAAAATCTATCACAGTTCAATCAAATATCAGTCATTCTCTGAGAGACAGGGAGATCAGAGATAAAATCCATTGAGATATGGGTCCATGACCTCCTGGGCACCAGCAGAGGCATCAACAAACCACTAGCACGGGAAAAGGGCTTAGACCGAGAACAAGTCCCACAGGACTGCACAAAATTCCTGACATCATGAGATATGGCAGGCCACCAAAAAGACCGACTCACCAAATATCTGGTACCAAAGATATGTGGATGACCAGCCAACACGGAGCAATGAATTTCAGACATTACTCTTTTCCCCCACTGGTCAGGGACATACAATTTTCCCATAGGGCATCGTTCAGGTTTATCCTCCTGAAATTCCTCCAGGGCACGTCTCAAATCAGGAGAGATGGCGGAAAGAACTACACCCTCTTTTAGAATGGTCGTAGGCTCGGTCACGTCAAGAGAATCCACGAAGAAACTCCTATAAAGGGCTTCCGCCTTAACATTCTTAGTGCCCGGAAGAAAGGAGACCACAAAATTAAAACGCGTGAAAAACAAGGCCCACCTAGCCTGTCTAGGATTCAAGTGTTTGGCTGATTCAAGATAAATCAAATTCTTGTGATCGGTAAGGACCACAACTTGATGTCTAGCTCCCTCCAACCAATGTCTCCACTCTTCAAATGCCCACTTCATGGCCAATAATTCCTGATTCCCCATGTCATAGTTACGCTCAGATGGAGAAAATTTTCGAGAAAAGTCACAGGGATTCATCTTAGAGGTTACTGGATCTCTTTGAGACAAAACGGCTCCTGCACCAATCTCAGAAGCATCTAACTCCACCTGAAATGGGAGTGAAACATCAGGTTGCCATACAACCGGAGCAGAAGTGAATCTCTGCTTAAGCTCCTGAAATGCCGAGACTGCCTCTGGAGACCAATTCACCACATCAGCGCCCTTTTTGGTCAAATCCGTCAGAGGTTTAACAATACCAGAAAAATTACTTATAAATTTACGGTAGAAATTAGCAAAACCCAAAAACTTCTGAAGAGCCTTCAGAGAAGTGGCCTGAACCCAATTATAAATGGCCTGTACCTTTGCCGGGTCCATTTCAATAGCAGACGGGGACAAAATGAATCCCAAAAACGAAATCCTCTGTACACCAAAAAGACATTTCGATCCCTTAACATACAGAGTATTTTCCCTCAAAATCCGGAACACAGTCCGAACATGTTCCATGTGAGAATCCCAATCACTGGAAAAGATCAAAATATCATCCAGATAAATGATCAAAAACTTATCCACAAGGTCCCGGAAAATGTCGTTCATAAAGGACTGGAAGACAGAAGGGGCAATAGTGAGCCCAAAAGGCATCACCAGGTACTCAAAATGTCCCTCCGGAGTATTAAACGCCGTCTTCCATTCATCCCCGTGCTTGATGCGAATAAGATTATACGCCCCCCTGAGCTCATATTTGGTAAACCAACAAGCACTTTTAACTCTGGAAAATAAATCAGGGGTAACGGGTACTGATATTTAACAGTGATTTTGTTAAGGGAACGATAGTCAATACATGGCATTAATGAGCCATCTTTTGTGGCCACAAGGAAAAAACCAGCACCCAAAGGCGAAGAGGATGGTCTGATATAACCCTTCTCCAATGATTCCTTGATATAAGATCGCATAGCTTCATGTTCAGGTACAGATAAGTTGAGAAGCTGACCCATGGGAAATTTACAACCGGGCATTAACTCAATTGCGCAGTCGTAACTCCTATGAGGAGGCAAAGACACAGACTTACTCTCACTAAATACATCAGAAAACTCAGCCAAATAGTCAGGAACGTCTTGAGACTGGGGAGAGGGGGAGAAAACAGGATTATCATTATGAGCATATTGACAACCCCAACTCACCACAGACAGAGATTTCCAATCTAAAACAGGATTATGGGTTTGCAGCCAAGGAAAACCCAGTACAATAGTATCATGTAAATTGTGCAACACCGAAAATTTACAATTCTCTTGATGGTCCGGGGCGACCCGCATTACCACCTGGGTCCAAAACTGGGGTTTATTCTCCACCAAAGGGGTAACATCAATCCCCCTCAAGGGAATAGGGGTTCTCAGGGGCACCATGGGGAAACCACAACGCTTGGCAAAGTCAAGATCCATCAGATTTAAAGCTGCTCCTGAATCAACAAAGGCCTTAGCAGAAAAAGTAGACAAGGAGCAGATCAAGGTAACGGCCAACAGGAACTTAGGCTGCACACTGCCCACCGCAAATGCATGAGCAAAACGTTTTTGTCACGATCCATGCTGGATTGTGACAGATAAAAGCACATGTAACCTTTTTTTTTGCTTTAAGCTGTTTGTTTAAAGTTAGTTTTGCCCTCGGTGGCCATTAGGGTCATTAAACAGTGGTGTCTTTAGATCTAGTTTTTCCCCTGGTGGTGGCTAGTATTATTACATGGGAATCACTAGCAGGTTTGACTGCTCTGGCTCTTGTCCATAAAGGAGAGTCAGGTGGTCTCACTCACTGTTGGTGATATTGGTAATTTCCAACAATCCTTGGTGGAAGAAGGAGCTAGAGACCATGCAGCTCAGTCAGAGTCCTAGTGTGGAAGGAGCAACAGTGAAAAGTTCCTTGCAGCTCTGACAAAGCTTTGGTAGTAGCAGCTATTCAGGAGGAAAGCTGCACTCAGGTGCTGGACTCTGTTGCTGGGAGCAATAGCAACAGAGCAAAGCTAAGTGGTTTTTCCCTGTTTGTAACTTTCATTATGTGTGTTTTGGTGTAGTAGTGGGATTAGTTTCTGCACCGTCCAATTCATTAGAAAGTGATAGGTGCAGGGCGAGCTAGGGTTTTTAGGTATCCTGCTCTTCGCCAGGTGCGGAATCTGCCTAGGGACCGTCAGGAGTGTAGAGACACTGACTCAGGGGAGTGCAGGAGGGCTCCACGTCCTCGTTCCCGATTGCAGAGCCCTCCATTGTATCGGTTTCCCTGGTGTTTCCCTTATCTCTGTAAATTCGCCCTGCTGGAGGCGGTGTATCCAGATACACGTGTAACTATTGAAATTCACCTGCTGGAGGCGGTATATCTGGCTGCACGTTTCATTGTTTAAATTCGCCCTGCTGGAGGCGGAGTATCCAGTCACCCGTGATATCACAGTTCTACTCGTTTAGGGCAGACAGAAATAACATGAGAGGTGTCCCCACAAAAGAAGCATAACTTATTGCGCCTTCTGAACTCTTGACGTTGCGCCCTAGACAAAACCCTATCACATTGCATGGGTTCAGAAGTTTGTTTAAAAGGCAGCACCGCCTCTCGCGTACTTTTATGTTCATGTAAATGTCGATCAATTTGAATGGCTAATGACATGGAGTCGTTAAGACCAGAGGGGAAAGGAAATCCCACCATAGCATCTTTTACGGTTTCTGCTAGACCTTTCCGAAAGAGAGCTGCTAGGGCATCATCATTCCATTTAGTAAGGTCCACCCACTTTCGGAACTTCTGGCAGTATAACTCCGCAGCATCCTGACCCTGGTTCAATGCCAATAAGGTCTTCTCAGCTTGATCAATAGCATTAGGTTCATCATATAACAACCCCAGGGCCTGAAAAAACACATCCACATTAGCCAGAATAGGATCTCCAGGTGTCAGAGAAAAAGCCTAATCCTGGGGATCGTCACGCAGCAGGGAGATGACAATTTTAACCTGCTGCACCAAGCTCCCCCATGAATTAGGCTTCAAAGCAAGAAATAGTTTACAGTTATTCTTGAAATTCAAAAATTTAGACCGATCCCTAGAAAACACATCAGGAGTAGGGATCTTTGGTTCTACAACAGATGATTGAGCGAGATAGGCAGAAATTCCCCGCACTTAAGCAGCAAGCTGCTCAACATTATTGGACAATTGCTTAGTCTCCATTAAAGAAAAAATCCTCCTACGGCCCCAGAAAAAAAAAGAGGAAAAAAATATATAAAAAAAATTCTGACACTTTTTTTTACAATTCTTTCCTTATTTTGAGTACCCTAGAGTCTGCGGTTAGGCTGGTGATTCTGTTATGAATGGGTCACCGAGGAGGATAGCAGGAACAGGCTAAGCCACCAGAAGACCAGAGAGGTTGGTAACTAAGCGGATTGCAGACCCCTGATCCTATCCACACAACTAGCAGTAGCCGTGGAGCGTTCCTACGATGCCCTAGACGCTTCGTCACAGCCGGAGAACTAACTAAGCCTAAAGACAGAAAGGTGAAATCTAAACTGCCCTGGAGCAGATCCCCAAAGGAATAGACAGCCCCTAAACATATTATCGGTGAGACAAGATGAGACACAAACACAGGCAGAGAACAGACTGAGCAAATGGTGGGGCCCAAGCTGTCTAGACAGGACAGGACAGAAAAGATACTGTCTGCAATCAAACACAAAACCCTAAAAAAGTCCAACACTTCTGATATACAAAAAACCTGAGGTCACACGATCTCACCCCCGCTAGATCAGCACTCTGGTATTAACTAGAAGCAAAGCAAAAATAAACTAACATAACAGGGGACTGAACAAGCTGCAACATATGAAGCATTGTGTTCTAATATGAAGCAGGGCCCAGCGCTGCCCCCAGCAGGGAGCACGCTGAACCCTAGCAACAAAGGAGATAGCAGAAAAAAAGGCAAAACCAGATTAGATGCAAAGGATTAGCGAAAGAATCACTTAGCTGAACAATGCAGATCAGGCAGGGGACAAAAGAACTCCAAATGCACAGGGAGAAAGCACCAGTAACCTCCAAGAGCAGCCAGCTCAATTATATGCTCCCAGCCAGTAATCCCAGGTTACCAATTATCGTCATCAGGTGGGGGAACTTCCATCCACCTGGCCAGCTCCACTACTCTCAGCAACCACCAGAGGGAGCTTCGGCTCAGAGCTCCGAGCAAGAGAATTCACAACAACCACCTGTATGTGGACGACACTCAGATCTACTTCTCTGGCCCAGATGTCACCTCTCTGCTGTCCAGAATCCAGGAGTGTCTATCAGCCATATCCTCCTTTTTCACCTCTCGCTTCCTAAAGCTCAATGTAGGCAAAACTGAACTCATTATCTTTCCTCCATCTCAAGTATCTTCCCTACCCGATCTATCTATTAGGGTAAATGGCATCACGCCCTCTCCCGCACCTGAAATCCGCTGCCACGGAGTAACTCTCGACTCTGCCCTGTCCTTCAAACCACACTTCCAAACTCTTGCCACCTCATGTTGCCTCCAACTCAAAAATATTTCTAGAATCCGTCCCTTCCTCAGCCCTCAATCTACTATAACTCTTGTACATGACCTCATCATGTCCCGCCTTGATTACTGCAACACCCTCCTCTGTGGCCTCCCTGCTAACTCTCTTGCACCACTCCAGTCTGTCCTCAATGCTGCTGCTCGACTAATCCACCTCTCTCCTCACTACTACCTGTCTCTCTCCTCTGCAAATCCCTCCACTGGCTCCCAATTCACCAACGAATCCAGTTCAAACTACTAACACTGACCTACAAAGCCATCCACAGCCTATGCCCCTCCCTATATCTCTGAACTAATCTCCCAAATCTTCCCTCACGTAATCTTCGATCCTCCCAAGACCTCCTACTCTCCACACTTATTCGTTCCTCACACAACCGCCTCCAAGATTTCTTCCAGATATCCCCTATCCTCTGGAATTCCATGCCTCAACACGTCCAATTATCCACCACCCTCGGATCCTTCAAACGGAACCTGAAATCCCATCTTTTCAGGAAGGCTTACAGCCTGCAATAACCATTCTGCCACCTCACCACCGCCCAAGCTGCCGCCTCAAAACCACCAGAGCTGCTGCACCCCCGACCTCCTGTCTCTTTCCCATTATCGCATAGAATGTAAGTCCGCAAGGACAGGGTCCTCTCCCCTCTGCACCAGTCTGCTATTGTAAATTTGTTTACTGTTAACGGTATCTATAACTTTGTAAGTAACCCCTCTTATGTACAGCAACATGGAATTAATGGAGCTATATAAATAATAATAATAATAAAATAACTAGTGGGACAGTTTTATAGGTCGGGTCGTTACGGATGCGGCGATACAAAATACTGTATGTGTACTTTTATTGTTTAAATTTCTTTATTTAAATATTGATTTAATGTTAGAATATTGATTTTTATTATTTTTTTAAATATTTTTACAATTATTAAAAATTATTTTTATTTCATTCTATGTTTTACACTGTGTCCCACTATGGGACAATCATTTTGTGCAGGCCATATAAGCTGTCAGTGCTGCATGTAATTTCTCACTAACCTCAGAGACATCATGACATGCACTGCGCATGACAGGAAGTCTGAGCTCTGGTAAACCCGGATGTCGTCATGCCGCGGCGTCTCCGATCCAAAGGCAGAGGGGATGTCAGAGCTGACAGCCCCTCTGCCTGCTCCCGGAAAGCTACGATCATGTTTGATCGCAGTATGCTGGGGGTTAAAGTGCCGGGAGCGATCCGTGACACCCGGCCACGATCAGCTGATCATGTATGACGTACTATTCCATCTATGGTCAAAGGGGCCCAGGTTACATGGATGGAATAGTATGTCAAAGCTCAGAAAGGGATTAATAACCCATTTACACAGGCAGAACAAAGTAAATGATGCACACTGAGCTATCTATAATAGATCACTGTGCGCATAGGCTGCCATGGTTCTTGGCAGTACATGTCCTGTTTACTCAGGATGATGTTCCACCAAAAACAATTATCTTTTTCTCTGTGAAAAACATAATTTCACTCGATAAAGTTTTTTCTCGTTTATTGGGTAATTGGGAGACTGTTTTCACTGCAAGATACTCATAAAATGAGTGTTTTAAAGGGAATCTGTCACCAGGTTTTTCCTGCTCCATCTTAGAGCAACATAATGTAGAGACAGAGACCCTAATTTAATTGATGTATTACTTACTTGTCTGTTTGATTTCATTTTGATAACTTCACGGTTTTATCTGCTGCAGATCTAGCAGCTCTCTGAATACTGAGCTCTATACAACCCCACCCACACCATTGATTGACAATGTTCTGCTCATGTACAGTATATACACAAAGCTGCCAATCAGTGATGGGGGAGGAGTTATACAGAGCTTATGATATGCATGAGTACCTAGCAGGAGGTTTACTAGTCCTCCAGTGATAAATTCACTGTTTTAACAGCAGGAAATTATCAAAACTAGACTAAGCAGCCCAGTAAATGACACGTCGCTGGAATCAGGGTCTCTGTCTATACATTATGCTGCTCTCAGATTAAGTGTCAAAAATCAGGTGACATTCCCTTTAAGAAACTTTCAGTCTAAATGCAGCTTAAGGATGAAAATAAGTAAATCCACCCAAACAGTAGAAGGCTATGTTCCCAATGAGATATTAGTGAGTTTTTTTACGTTGTGTTTTTTTAAAAAAAATGCAAGTAACTTATTTTAATTAATGGGTGAAAAAATGGTGCAGAAAGTCTGCAACATCAAAAACTCACCAAAAGCTCAGTGTAGCAAAGGCTTCCTAAGCATTTAAAAAGGTCCCTTTCGTCTGTTTCAGTAGGCTCTACAATCATGGGGAAGACTGCTGACTTGACAGGTGTCCAGAAGGCAGTCATTGACACACTCCACAAGGAGGGTAAGTCACAAAAGGTCATTGCTAATCCAAGAATATTAATGGAAAGTTGAGTGGAAGGAAAAAGTGTGGTAGAAAAAGGTGCACAAGCAACTGGGATAACCGCAGCCTTGAAAGGATTGTTAAGAAAAGGTCATTCAAAATTTTTGGGGAGATTCACAAGGAGTGGACTGCTGCTGGAGTCATTTCTTCACGAGCCACCACACACAGATGTATCCAGGACATCGACTACAAGTGTCATATTCCTTGTGTCAAGCCACTCATGACCGACCAATAGACAACTCCAGAAGCGTCTTTCCTGGGCCAAGGAGAAAAAGAACTGGACTGTTGCTCAGTGGTCCAAGGTGTTGTTTTCAGATGAAAGTAAATTTTGCATTTCATTTGGACATCAAGGTCCCAGAGTCTGATGGAAGAGTGGAGAGGCACATAATCCAACCTGCTTGAGGTCTAGTGTGAAGTTTCCACAATCAGTGATAGTTTGGGGAGCCATATCATCTGCTGGTGTAGGTCCACTGTGTTTTATCAAGACTAAAGTCAACGCAGCCATCTACCAGGAAATTTTAGAGCACTTCATGCTTCACTCTGGCAACAAGCTTTTTGGAGATGGAAATTTCATTCTCCAGCAGGACTTGGCATCTGACCACACTGCCAAATATACCAATACCTGGTTTAAAAACAACAGTATTACTTGATTGGCCAACAAACTCGCCTGACCTTAAGGCTATGTGCACACGCTGCGGATTGGTCTGCAGATTTTTATCTGCGGAACCGCAGGTAAAATGTCCTGCGGTTTTACCTGCAGATTGGCCTGCGGTTTATCACCTCTACAATGGAGATGGTAAACCGCAGCAGAATCCGCAGAAAAGAAGTCACATGTCATTTCTTTCTGCGGATTCAAAACTGCAGCTTTTCCGCAGTTAAAAATCCGCAGCATGTGCACAGCAGATTGTAAATCACATAGAACTGCTGCAGATCCGCAGTGGCCAAAACCGCAGCGGATCCGCAGCAAAAACCGCAGCGTGTGCACATAGCCTAACCCCATAGAGAATCTATGGGGTATTGTCAAGAGGAAGATGAGAGACACCAATTATTGAGTGCATTTACTTAACATACATTTCAGTAGGCCAACATTTCGGATTTTAAAATCATTTTTCAAGCTGGTGTTATAAAGTATTCTAATTTACTGAGATAATGACTTTTGGGTTTTCATTGGCTGGAAGCCATAATCATCAACATTAACAGAAATAAACACTTGAAATAGATCACTCTGTTTGTAATGACTCTATATAATATGAGTTTAACTTTTTGCATTGAAGAACTGAAATATATTAACTTTATGATGATATTCTAATTTAGTAAGAAGCACTTGTAAATCCCTAGTCTTGTCCAGGCACTAACACAGACCCTGGCTAATCATACATGACTGAGATAGTCCCAATCCGGTCAAACACAAAAGCTATCTTCCATAGCAACCACCGATACTTGCAGTGTTGTGCACAATGCCTGTGCAGTTTCTTCTCAGAGAGAGCTTCTGACTTGTCCCTCTCTTGAGCTCCAACACAAATCCACTCTGGTCAGCTTCCCCCAGATGACTCATTTAGATGAACACCTAGCCTGTTTAAATGAAGAGCTAGCCAGGTGCACATAAATAAAGCCGGCAGAGCTAGGATTAAACCCAAGGCTACATGAAATTGCTACATCATCTACGTCGTAGACCAATCCAATGGACGTCGCTGGTCTTTATCTGTCGCCTCCTTTCTTCTTGCGATTGCTGTCCTCCTTGCTACATGTGAATGACGCATCCTACATCATCCACACAGTGTCCTCCATCATGCTCCCGCAGAGGTGTACTTCTCTCTGCCCTGCCAAGGACAGAGCAAAGTATTGTACTGTGCACATACCAGCGTTCTTTACCTTTTCCCAGCGCATGCACATTACAGTACTTTGCACTGCCCTCAGCAGGGCAGAGAGAAATACGCCTGCGCAGGAGCACGATGGGGTCCACTGTGTGGATGACGTAGGACGCGTCATCCACATGAAGTAAGAAAGAGGATGGCGATCGCAAGAAGAGAGGAGACATCCATTGCTCCACGAAGCAGGCGAGTATAATGAAAGCTATTTATTGTGTTATGCAGAGTGCATTGGGGACATACTTTATATATAGCATTCTAGAATCCCGCAACAGAGGGCTTAAAGGTGCTGGTCCTACTTTATATGGGAAAAACCTGGTGACAGGTTCACTTTGACCCCTTAGCACAAATTACATACATGTATGTAAGCGCTTTGGTCACCTCTTTCTGCACATAGTATATGCTGGCTATTAGAGATGAGCAAAACAGGTCGGACTGATTCATAAGTCGCCAACTTATGCCAAAGTCGGGTTTTGCCGACCGAAACCCGACCACAGCGTGAAGTCGTCCATGCGGTCGGCAAAACGAGCGCCAAAGTCGGATTTCCGAGAATGCTTGCACGTGACTTTTTTTTCAGCCAATGAGCAAGGACGTACACTGTGGGCAACGAGATGACATGTGCAGCGTCCGGAGAGAGAGAGAGAGACATGTAGGTGTGTTTACTGTTCTCCACTCACTACCGACTGCTTCCCCATTAACTTGCATTGTGTTTTGTGTTTCAGTCGGACCTCCGACTTTTCCCGATAGTCGGCCGATTTCGTTCGCCTCGACTTTTGAGAAAGTCGGGTTTCATGAAACCCGACTCGACCCTAAAAAAG
Organism: Dendrobates tinctorius; assembly: GCF_039654945.1. Classification (NCBI taxonomy): domain Eukaryota; kingdom Metazoa; phylum Chordata; class Amphibia; order Anura; family Dendrobatidae; genus Dendrobates; species Dendrobates tinctorius. The sequence goes on along the minus strand of NW_027361828.1, from coordinate 5,816,022 downwards.
GCAAAGTCGCTCATCTCTACTGGCTATGTTACATAACCAGCATCCCTCAATAATAGAAGCAAGCAGAGCAGTGTACTACTTTCCATTAGCCCCCTAATTGCTGCGTACCAATGGCCCATTGCTGCTATTTTGGTACTCTACCTCAGCCACATATTCAGCTTCATAGGAGGCTGCAATTTTAACTATACACAGCAATGCTATGGTATTGCATTATATAGTATAAGCGATCAGATGTTTGCAGGATCAAATCCCCTGAATGAAGTAGAAAAAGAAAGTTTAAAAATTAGAATAACCCTTATTAAAAATAAATTAAATAAACATATTTCATATCAGCATGTCCATAAAAGTCAGGTCTATTAAAATATAAAATGAATTAAAACTATAAAGTGGGAAAAAAAAACAACGTCAGAACTATGATTTTTTTAACCGCCACACCTACTTAAAAAACTATAATATAAACAAATCACAATGTCCTATGTAACCAAAATCATTTTAATTGAAACCAACTGGAAACAAGAAAAAAAAAAAATCAAGTCCTCACTTAGCTACATTGATGAAAAAATATAAACATTACATGTCTTCAAAAATGGTGACACAAACCACATATTTTTTTCTTACAAACCTCTGAATTTTTTTTTCCACCACTTAAATAATAAAAAAAAGGTTTGGTATTACCATAATCATACTGACCTGGAGAATCAGGTTTCATTTTTACCATGTAAGGAATACCACAAAAACAAAATCAAATAGCAAAAGTGCAATTTTTTTCACCACTTTATCCTACTTAGACTAATTTCATGGTATGGTAAAACGAATGGTTTCATTCAACAAAATCCCTTGTGTGCCTATGCCGGTGAAACATTTTATAAATGAGGAAGAAAGGGAGGAAAAAATGCAAATGAGAAAAATGAAGATTGGATGTGGAGGCAATGAGTTAAACTTTAACACTCCTCTTCCAGCAATGGACTATTACTTTGCAGTAACAATTCACTGATTGCTGACTGCTGTAATAGTACATCACAGCCATAACTCTAAAAAGTGACTATTTGCATGTAACCTTAAGGTACCTTTACACTTAGCGATGCACCAGCGATGCCGACAACGATATGGATCGCTGGTGCATCGCTAAGTGGTCGCTAGTGAGCTGCCACACAGGCAGATCTCACCAGCGACATAGCAGGGGTTGGGGGTGTCGCTACTTACATGTCAGACGAGGCGATCCTGACGTCCTCCCTCCCGTGTCCACGCGTCGCTCGTCGGCGCCACAGGAAGCAGACGACGAGAAATGGTCCAGAACGTTCTCGCGCGATCAGCGATAACCAGCGGGGGAGCCGGTCGGAGGTAAGTAACAGACATAGCGATATCGCTAGCAATATTGCTGCTACATCACAAAATCGGTGACGTTACAGCGATATTGCTAGCGATATCGCTATGTGTAACGGGGGCTTTAGGTTTGGCCCTAGTCTGACGCTAAACTTATATTTCAGAGTTTGTGGCTGCCATCTAAACAAATGGCCACTGATTGCACCTATATCAGCATGGGTGCTGGCCCATTTCTTCTGTTTTAGTTTCTTGTACTTTGTAGGTACGGGAGGGGTGGCTCCCCATTTTGGGCTGTGAATTCCGTCTATATATTACATAGGTCTCAGCCCTGCTCTTCCTTTATCTGTTTTGAGGACCCGCTGGCACAAAACAAGGTGAACTATAAAAGATAGGGACTATCCTGACTGGGTAGACCTTGTTGGGGTGGGATGGCTTTTATACTCTATCAAATTTGAGTCAACTAAGTACCCTATGTTATATACATGTACTATTAGTATTTATATACTTACTGCAGGATATTTGCTCATTAGTTTTTATCTTGGGTTCTGCCTGCTTTCTAAATAACATGATCTTATCCATCAAACTTGAGTGTCAAAAATATTTTCATGTGGTAGTTTTTTAAGTCAGTCTGTAATGATGAAGTAGATCTTGTACATTGCTATACAGACAAATTGCATGTTTAATTTGTTTGCTAAATATACTTGCAGTGAAATATCAGTAAAAATGTAAGGGCAGTGATACAAACCATTAGGCTTCTGCCTATGATACGCAATATTGTTAAAAGGTATTTTGGCTCAGAGAAGGATGATCAAGTTAGAAAATATATAGCATATTATAGATTGGATATGGGCCACAATATCAATTTGCTAAATTCATACTATGCTGTTAAATAAGTGAAAATGATTGGGCTAGTTTTATATGGGCTGTACATTTTAATGCACTGTTCTACACAAACACCTACGGTATTCTGTAAATAACAGCACAGCATATTTATCTGTAGGGTCTAAACTATTGACAAGGCAAAAGTATTAGAGCATGTTCATGCTGATTTTTCTGCCTCAAAAAAATTCACAAATAAAAATTGCTTTGTTAAAAAAAAATTTTTTTTGGCATAGCTTTGAGCCACCACTGATTTTTCATAATGTTTTTGACTTATTTTTCTCAGTTCTTTTTGATATATCTTAAATTAGAATATGGGATGTAGAAATGCAGTTTGATTTTTTTAAACATCTTCCTGCAGCAAAAATCTTACTAAAAACACATAAAAGCTGCAATAAAAAAACAGGGCAAAAACAAGCTTTTTGCTTTGATTTACACATGGAAAATTGTGTCAATTGGTAATTTTGCTTTACTGTGAGTTATAGATTGCGCCAATTATGTGTGTTTTCCATTTACAATCATTGGAAAATTTGCTGACAGTGGATTTAAATGTTTTTTTATATGGATTTTGGAGCAGGAACATACCCTATGGGCTCATACTCACTTGCGAGAGACTCGCACGATTCTCGTGCAAGTCTCTCGCATGAAAACCTGGCACTGCCACCGGCACTTGGACCGGAGCGTGAGGCTACATGTATTTCTATGCAGCTGCACGCTCTGATCCCAGTGCTGGCAGCTATGCCAGGTTTTCATGCGAGAGACTTGCACGAGAATCGTGCGAGTCTCTCGCAAGTGAGTATGAGCCCTTAGAGTGGATTTAAACACTGCAGATTTTGATTCAGAAATTTCTGAAACTGAAAATCTGTTCCTTTCATCAAATGGGGATGTGGGTGTTTCAGATAAACGGGATGGTTAAAGAAATGCTAACAAAAATATCTGCTGCATAAATGATACAGGTGTCATCAGTGTGACTGTTTTACCATCAGTGTGTCAACAGTGCGTCCCTTTTTACCAAAAGTGTCATTGTGGTTTTTCACAGATAATAAAGAAATAAATAAATTACAAAGCTTCTCCTATACTTTGCAAAACATGGATGAATGCAATCTGGGTGCTGTACATGTATTTTCTCTGACTCTTACACTTGTACTGGCACTTTTCATTCATGCTGACGGAAAAAAAAATGGAAATGTCTCTTTATGTTTTACACGGACACATGGTTGGTGAAAAAAAAACAGACATGTGAACAGCATCATAGATTATAATGGGTATGTGTTTTGTCTGTGAAAAAAATGGATACAGCATGTACATCTGAATAGGGTCTGTGAAGACACAGCATTATATCTTAATTAACCAGACAACTATTTTTAGCAAGCCAGAAAGAATAGACTGTGATCTATGTTTTCAATGTATGTGTTTTTCTTTCTGATTGTTTTCTGTACCAGTCTGTTGCTTATGTAAGCCTGTAATATTGACTTGTAAGATGGCACCTGGGGAAACATATAGTGCTCTTATCCTTGATGACTAGTGATGTTTTCCGATATGCAAGTTATACATTGTCTAGACTAGAGTTGTTGATTTTTAAATCAGAGGAGGAAAACCTATGCAAGCAGATTACATAATCAAACATGGCCGCCATCATTCTGCCCCTTATCAGTGATGCTGGATTGAAGGATACTTGTTAAACATAAAAAGAGGTGATATACCTCTATGAGACAGGGAGAGGCAGCCAGAGATTCTGCCAAGACATTCATACATCCAAAGGACCAGAGACAGCACCGCAGCCAATACATCATGGCTCCATCATGAAGGACACGGCTCTATCATTTTAGAGGAAACAACCTAGGGGACCAAAGCCCCGGTTTGAAGAATACAGATCTTTTCCATTGACCATCGCTGAACCATGGATACGTTTGGAGAAAGTCAGGATTGGGACCTGCTGGTCGCCTGGCTCCATGGAGATGTTTGGGGAAGCAAGGTTGTGACCCTCGTGTCAACTGGCCTTGTACCTCAATAGACTGTCATCTTCCTAAGCTTGTCGTTACCTCCTCTCTGTGTGCGTGCCACAGGTGGGGTAATCGACCATGGAAGCTCTGAAGTAACAGCTGTCATTATCCCAGCGAGTCAGTGGAAGAGTGTGAGACTCTGTAATGTGCACCATCTTGGGGTATTTTGTTGGGACTGTTCTACGTGTTATCTGCCTGTTTTGTGGTTCAATAAAGTATTGCCACACTGATATTCCCTCATTCTGTGTTGTCTGAGTAGCGTTTTGCTCATGTTAAAGGGGTAGCAGGCGTGCGGTGGAACGAACCCTTATCCAAACGGACGGCAAAACATCCCGCACACAGAGAACACGAATTGATGTCCACTGTGTGCACGGACAGCCGCCAGGAAAGAAGCGCTACTGTAAGCGCTGTTCCCCTGTGGCAGGTGGTGTTATTCTCAAGCTGGTTAGGGGCAATGGATATGGCCCCCCCAGCCTAAAAACAGCAGCCTGCACCCGTGAGTTTTGCTGGGTTGGTTCAAAAACATAGGGGGAACCACGTCGGGTTTTTCATTCATTCTCATCTACTCCCGCCAGAGCAGGGGAGAATGACAGCCGCGTTCAGCACCTGCGGCAGGGGAACAGCGCTGCTCTGGGGTCCTCCTTCCCTGCAGGTCCCCGGATCCTATATTGCCGCAGGGGCCTGCAGGGATGCGGCTTCCTCAATGCCTGCAGAGCGCAGGCATGAGGAAGCCTTGTACAGCACCTGTCAGATCGCTGATCTGTCACAGCGCTGTGTGATGTGTCAGATCAGCGAACTGACACATGACAGTGATGTCCCCCCGGGACAATGTAATAAAGAAAAAAAAAAAAAAAAAAAAAATCACAAAAAAAAAAAAATATTCCCTAATAAATTCATTTTTTGGAAATAAAAAAAATAAAAAATAAAAGTGCACATATTTAGTATTGCCGCGTCTGTAACCACCCGCCCTATAAAAAACTGTCCCATTAGTTAACCCCTTTAGCGAACCCTTTAAAAAATAAAAATCAAAAGCAACGCAAAAAACAACGCTTTATTATCATACTGCCGAACAAAAAGTGCAATAACGTGCGATCAAAAAGACATATAAATAACCATGGTACCGCTGAAAATGTCATCTTGTCCCGCAAAAAACGAGCTGCCATACAGCATCATGAGTGAAAAAATAAAAAAGTTATAGCTCGCAGAATAAAGCGATGCAAAAATAATTATTTTTTATATAAAATAGTTTTCATTGCATAAAAGCGCCAAATCATAAAAAAAACATAAATGAGGCATCGCTGTAATTGTACTGACTGGAAGAATAAAACCCCTTTATCAATTTTACCGCACGCGGAACGGTGTAAACGCACCCCCCAAAAGAAATTCATGAAATGCTGGTGTTTGTTCATTCTGCGTCCCAAAAATCGCAATAAAAAGCATTCAAAAAATGTGACATGCCCGAAAATGGTACCAATAAAAACGTCAACTCGTCCCGCAAAAAATAAGACCTCACATAACTCAGTGAGTCAAAACATGGAAAAATTATAGCTCTCAAAATGTGGTGATGCAAAAAGTATTTTTACAATAAAAAGCGTCTTTTAGCGTGACAGCTGCCAAATATAAAAATCTGCTAAAAATAGTAAATCACCCCCTTAGTTAGGGAAAAATAACAAAATTAAAAAAAGTATTTATTTCCATTTTCCCATTAGGGCAAGGGTTAGGGCTAGGATTAGGGCTGAGATTAAGGTTAGGGGTGGTTGGGGTTAGGGTTGGAGTTAGAATTGGGGGGTTTCCACTGCTTAGGCACATAAGGTGCTTTCCAAAAGCAACAGGGGCTAATTAAGGGATATTATTGCTGCAGTGATGTATTTATTTTATTTTTTTGAGAATACCATTTTAAATGGGGGAAGGTCCTGTTACTGCGCAGAGCGACACTATGTCGCCTTTTTTTCTTCATCTGGTGTATTGTAGAAGTTGGGAGAAAAATAAGTAATGTGTTCTGCAAGTTGAGCTCTAGATAACGGTATTATTTCCTGCAGAGACGAGCCCTGGCTGGAAGATGTGATGGCGGTCTGTGCTGGATGAAAGATGAAAAGTGAAGCTGAAGGACTTCACCTAGAGACGTCACTGGTGAGTCAGTGTGCAACCTGTACACTGATAATATACACTATACACTATATGCAGAGTGCCTTTGTACAATGTCACCAGTGATCACTGTATTACCTGTACACTGGCACTATATACAGATCTCCTGTGTTTAATGTCACTGGTGATCACTGTATTACTTGTACACAGACACTGCATACTAAGCACAGATCTCCTGTGTATAATGGCACTTATGGTGATAGTATTATGTTTTGTTTTTTTAGTAATGATCAGTATTGTAGTATTCAGTCACCATGTGGTGGTAATATGTAGTGTGGTCATGGTGCTGTGGCATTTGTCCCTTTTATGTGCTATTATTCTGTCACTGTTGCGGCAATATGTGGTCTGGTCATGGTGTGGCTGTATTTGTTCCTTGTACGTGGTATTATAGGTCACTAGTGGTCGGAATATGTGGTCTGGTCATGGTGCAGTGGTATTTGTCCCTTTGGATGTGATATTATTGGTCATTTTAAAAAAATTGAAAAATAAATAAAAAAAATATACCTAAATTGCATTGGATTTTTTAACAAATGTTTAATAGGTTAGAGTAGAGTAGGGTCTGGCCAAAAGAGTCTACCTTGTCGTGGTGGCAGATTTAAAAAAATCTTTTGACCAAAACAAGAGCTGCTGGCTATGTTTGTGATCTGGAGATGGGAACTGTTAATGTTTGATTGGTGAGTTTTTCCAAGAGAGAGCGGTGGGACTGTGGACAGTTTGAGGGGTGGAGATTGGGTGGAGTCTCAAGGGGCCCCGAAAATTTTGCCAGTATGGGGCCCCAAAATTCCTAGTGGCAGCCCTCTAGTAGATCATTAGAGACTTTAGTGAGGGCAGTTTCAGTAGAGTGTAAAGAGTGGAAACCGGATTGTATAGAGTTGAGAAGAGAGTTATCTGAGAGATAGCGGATGAGACGGGAGTGGACCATGCATTTCAGGAGTTTATAGATGAAGGGAAGATTAGAGACAGGTCTATAGTTAGCGGCACAGTTTTGGTCGAGGGATGGTTTTTTAAGTAATGATGTATGATGGCATGCTTAAATGAAGATGGAAAGATACCATAAGAGAGAGTTTGAATATTTTTGTTAGGTAAGAGGTGACAGCAGGGGAAAGGGACTGGAGGAGATGTGATGGAATGGGGTCACTGATGCAAGTGGTCGGCGAGAAGATACAAGGAGCCTGATTCCTTCTTCTTCTGTGACTGGTTCAAAGTCAGAGAGTGAGCTAGATGCCGTGGGAGAGGGAGGACAATGCAAGGTATGAGGGGATTGGGAGATAATTTCCTGTCAGATATGGTCAATTTTTCTTTGAAATAATTGGCCAGATTGTCAGCGCGGAGATCCTTGGTTGGGGCCTGCACACTTGGGTTGAGCAGGGAATGAAAAGTGTCAAAGAGACGTTTTGGCCTATTGGATAGTGAAGTGATGAGGGTGTTGAAATAGGTTTGTTTGGAGAGGTGAAGGGCAGTGTTGTATGTTTTAAGCATAAACTTATAATGGATGAAATCTTCGGGTAGATTGGATTTTCTCCAGAGACGTTCAGCGCACCTGGAGCACCGCTGCAGGAAACATGTTTGCAGCGTGTGCCACGGTTGTAGCCATCTGTGCCATATTGTTCTATGTATAGGAAGTGCAGTTTCATCCAGGGCACTTTGCAGTGTTTCGTTGTAAATGCTTCAGTACAGAATCAGGACATGAGAGGGAGGAGATAGGGACCAATGATGACTGCAAGTTCTTTATAAGTTTCTGGGTGATAATGGCCTGTATGTTTCTATAAGTGTGGAAAATAGGGGTGACCTGAGCGAGATGGCCGTTCTTGAAAGAGAATGAAAGAAGGTTGTGGTCAGAGAGCGGGAGAGTGGAGTTTGTAAAATCATCCACTGAGCAAAGCCGGGAGAAGACCAAGTCAAGGGAGTTTCCGTCTTCATGCGTTGGAGAGTTAGTAAGCTGCGAATGGCCGAAAGAGGAGGTTAGATATAAAAGGTGAGTAGCAGATGGGGAGAGGGGAAGAGCAATGGAGATGTTGAAATCACCCATGATGAGGGTGGGGATGTCACAGGAGAGAAAGTGTGGAAGCCAGGTGGCAAAGTGATCCAGGAACTGATGGGAGAGGTCCGGAGGGCGATAAACCACCGCCACTCGCATGGAGAAGGGGATATAGAGTCTGACAGAATTGACCTCAAAAGAAGGGAAGACAAGTGAGGGTACCTGAGAGATAACCTAAAAGGTACATTTGGGTGATGGTCTTTTTCTAACGCCTCCCCCTGCTCTGTTGTCCGATCTTGGGGTATGAGTGAAGTGTATTCCACTGTTGTGAGCTCATTTTCTCATTCACCTTTGATGTCCGATGAACTCCATCTGCTGGTGAAAGGAGGTGGTGAAACTGATTTGGATGGGAGAAACCTGTCACCTGAACAGGTGGATTGCGATTGGACATCCGGAATCTGAGTGGATATAAGGCAGCCGACGCCCGGTAGGGTTGCTGGTGATTTCTCTGCTCTGAGCTCTGGCCTCCAGTTCAGTTCCTGTCTTCTAAAGCTAAGTTTTGCTCTGTTATTGTTCCATGAGATTTTGTCTGATTTGCTTAGTTTTGTGTTCTGCCAGCCCCGGCTGGGGCTCTGCTGAATTTCCATTTTTGTCCCTGATCAGTTAAATCTCTTTTGCTCTGTCTTCAGAATATATCGGAGTGCTGATATAGGGATTTTGAAGTCTAGTGACTTCAGGGCCGTTTTTCCTATCAGACGTGTTGGGACATTTTGGTAGGGTTTTTGCGGATTGCAGCCAGCATCTTTTCTGTCCTTTCCTATCTAGTTAGTAGGGCCCCATCGTTTGCTCTGCCTGTCTTTCTGTCTGTGTTTTCATCTGTTTTCACCGACAATACATGTTGGGGGCTGTCTATTGCTTTGGGGTCTGCTCTGGGGCAGTTTAGATTTCCCCTTTCTTTCGGCTTATTTAGTTCTCCGGCTGTGAAGAGGCATCTAGGACCACCGTAGGAATGCACCATGGCTACTGTTAGTTGTTGTGAATAGGATCAGGGGTCTGCAATCCGCTAGCTGCCAACCTCTCCGGAATTCTGGACTTAGCTTGCATTTTTGTTTTTACCTCCTCCGGTGACTCATTCATAACATTCCACCATGTGAGAGAGCAGCAGCAGTGGTGGTGTCTGACTGTTGGATCCAGGTTTCAGTAAGAGCCAGGAGGTTAAGAGAATTAGAAAGGAAGAAGTCATGGATGAAGGAGAGCTTATTACACACTGAGCAAGAATTCCAAAGGGCACAATTGAGAGAGACAGAAGGCATGCAGGGAATATTAATAAGATTAGAGGGGTTTCTGAGTGTAGCAGTTCGGGGGGTTTAACTTGCTATAACATGAGGGGCCAGGGTTGGGAGAGATATATCTTGCGACTAGGAGAAGGAGGATAGAAGGAGTGAGCAGAAGGTTAAGTGATTTGTGAGAGCATCTCTTGCGTTGGATGGAGGGACTGAATGGATCTGTGTTTAGCAATGTGAAATGTTATGATTGAGTCACCGTAGGAGGCAAAAACAGAAATGCTAGCTAAGTCCTGAAAACCAGAGAAGTTGGCAACTATCAGATTGCAGACCCCTGAACCTATCAACACAACTAGCAGTAGCCGTGGGGGGTTCCTACGATGACCTAGACCCCTCAATCACAGCCGGAGAGATACATAGGCCTAAAGAAGGAAAGGGGAAATCTAACTGCCCCAGAGCAGACCCCAAAGCAATAGGCAGCCCCCCACATATAATGACGGTGAAGCAAGATGAAAACACTTACACAGACAGAAAGACAGGCTGAGCAAAGACGGGGCCCAAAAACTACATAGATAGGAACGGAAAGGAAGGCTGCTGTCTGCAATCTGCCAAAACCCTATCAGAGACAAAAGCCAACAAGCTGATATAAAAATGGCCCTGAAGCAACTAAGCTTCAAAAACTAAATCAGCACTCAGGTACCTTCAGAAGACAGAGCTCACGGAACACTGCACACTCCAGCAGGGAGTGGCAGAATCCAAAAGCAAGAAAAACAAAAACAAATCTTAGATGCAAAAAGGCAAAACAGAAAACTTAGCTTTAGGAGAGCAGGAATCAGACTGTTGTCCAAGAGTCCACAGAGAAATCACCCGCAGGGTAGAAAGGGCGTAGGCTGCCTTAAATCCAGTCAGTGACTCCACTCAGCCAATCATCCTCATCAGTCCCAGGTGTCTGATAATCAGGCTCACTACCTTCCTTCACTAGAATAGGGAGTTCACCAGGCCTCAGTGACGGGGGGGAAAATGAACTCACAACAGTACCCCCCCCTTGAGGAGGGGTCACCGAACCCTCAACAACGCTAACAGGGCGATCAGGGTGAGCCCGATGAAAGGCACGCACCAATCTTTTGGCATGAATATCAGAGGCAGAGACCCAGGAATTATCCTCCTGACCATAACCCTTCCACTTAACCAAATACTGGAGTCTCCGTCTAGCCAGACGGGAATCCAGAATTTTCTCTACCTCATATTCCAAGTTACCTTCAACCAATACAGGGTCCGGAGGTGCCACCTCAGGCACAACTGGCTCAACAAACCTCTTCAACAAGGACTTATGGAACACATTATGGATCTTAAATGTGACAGGAAGAGCCAAACGAAAAGAGACCGGATTAATAATCTCCAAAATCTTGTAAGGTCCAATAAATCTAGGCTTAAACTTAGGAGAAGCCACCTTCATAGCATTATTTTTTGATGATAACCACACCATATCACCAATCTTAAACTGGGGACCAATGGTCCTATGTCGATTGGAAAACCGCTGGGCCTTTTCCTGGGAGAGAGATAACTTATCCACCACTTGGTCCCAGATCTGGTGCATTCTCTCCACCACAGTGTCAACCCCTGGGCAGGCAGAAGGCTCCACCTGCCCTGAAGAAAATCGAGGGTGAAAACCAAAGTTACAAAAAAAAGGTGACATCAAAGTGGCAGAACTAGCGCTATTATTTAAAGCAAATTCGGCCAAGGGCAAAAATGAAACCCAATCATCCTGATCAGCGGAAATAAAACATCTCAAATACGACTCCAAGGTCTGGTTTGTTCTCTCTGTCTGCCCATTGGTCTGAGGGTGAAAAGCAGAGGAGAAGGACAACTGAATTCCCAACTTGGAACAGAACGTCCTCCAAAATTTAGACACAAATTGAACTCCTCTGTCGGATACAATGTTCTCAGGAATCCCGTGCAAGCGAACCACCTGTTGCAAAAACAGAGGCACCAACTCAGAGGAAGATGGCAACTTAGGGAGTGGTACAAGATGAACCATCTTAGAGAACCTATCACAAATCACCCAAATAACAGTTATTCTTTGAGAGCCCAGCATATCAGAGATGAAATCCATTGAAATATGGGTCCATGGCCTCCTGGGGACCGGCAAAGGCATCAACAACCCACTAGAGCGAGAACAAGATTTAGACCGGGAGCAAGTCCCACAGGACTGCACAAAATTCCTGACATCATGAGACAAGGTGGGCCACCAAAAAGAGCGACTCACCAGATCTCTAGTACCAAAAATACCTGGATGACCAGTCAATGCAGAGCAATGAACTTCAGACATCACTCTCTTCTTCCACTGGTCAGGAACATACAACTTTCCACTGGGGCAACGCTCAGGTTTGTCCTCCTGGAACTCTTGCAGAGCAAGTCTCAAATCGGGCGAGATGGCAGAAAGAACTACCCCTTCGCCTAAGATGGTGGCAGGCTTGGTCACCACAGGAGAATCAGCAAAGAAACTCCTAGAGAGGGCGTCTGCCTTGACATTCTTAGTTCCAGGAAGGAAAGAGACCACAAAATCAAAACATGTAAAAAACAAGGCCCACCTAGCCTGTCTAGGGTTCAAGCGTTTAGCCGACTCTAGGTAAATCAAATTTTTGTGGTCAGTGAGGACCACAACTTGATGTTTGGCTCCCTCCAACCAATGTCTCCACTCCTCAAATGCCCATTTCATGGCCAACAGTTCCCGATTCCCCACATCATAGTTACATTCAGATGAAGAGAACTTACGGGAAAAGAAAGCACAGGGATTCATTTTAGATGTTACCGGATCCTTTTGGGACAACACCGCTCCTGCACCAATCTCAGAAGCATCCACCTCTACCTGGAACGGGAGTGAGACATCAGGTTGCCGCAGAACCGGGGCGGAGGTAAATCTACGCTTCAGCTCCTGAAAGGAAGCAACCGCCTCCGGAGACCAATTCAACACATCTGCACCCTTCCTGGTCAGGTCAGTCAATGGTTTGGCAATACTAGAAAATTTTGCTATAAATTTCCGATAAAAATTAGCAAAACCCAAAAACTTCTGGAGGGCCTTCAAAGAAGTGGGCTGAACCCAATCATAAATGGTCTGTACCTTGGCCGGGTCCATTTCAATAGTTGACGGAAACAAAATAAATCCCAAAAAAGAAATTCTCTGTACTCCAAAAAGGCATTTTGATCCTTTGACATACAGAGAATTCTCTCTCAAGATCTGGAACACAGTCCGAACATGTTCCACATGAGAATCCCAATCCTTGGAGAAGATCAAACTATCATCCAGATAGATAATCAAAAATTTATCGACAAAGTCTCGGAAAATATCGTTCATGAAGCACTGGAAGACAGAAGGGGCATTAGTGAGCCCAAAAGGCATCACCAGGTACTCAAAATGTCCCTCCGGAGTATTAAACGCCATCTTCCATTCATCCCCCTGCTTAATGCGGATAAGATTTTACGCCCCCTGAGGTCAAGCTTGGTAAACCAGCAAGCACCTCTGACTCTAGAGAATAGATCCGAGATCAGGGGTAAGGGATACTGATATTTAATAGTAATTTTATTGAGGGCACGATAATCAATACAAGGCCTTAAAGAACCATCCTTCTTGGCCACAAAAAAAAACCCGGCACCTAAGGGTGAAGAGGATGGTCTAATATGACCCTTCTCCAACGCCTCCTTAATATAGGACCGCATATCCTCGTGCTCGGGTACAGATAAATTGAAGAGCCGACCCTTAGGAAATTTACATCCCGGGTTTAGTTCAATTGCACAGTCATAACTCCTATGAGGAGGCAAGGACGCAGACTCATTCTCACTAAATACATCATAGTAGTCCGCCAAATAGTCAGGAACCTCATGTGACTGAGGAGAGGTGGAAAAAACCGGAGCCTCACTAAAGGTACACCGGCAACCCCAACTCACCACAGACACAGACTTCCAATCCAATACTGGATTATGAATCTGCAACCAGGGAAACCCCAGAACAACGGCATCATGCAGACCATGCAACACCAAAAATCTGCAATTTTCTTGGTGGTCTGGGGCGACCCGCATGACCAACTGGGTCCAAAACTGAGGTTTATTTTTAGCCAGAGGGGTAGCATCAATCCCCCTCAAAGGGATAGGCGTCTGCAGAGGTGTCAACAGAAATCCACAACGTTTAGCAAAATCCAAGTCCATTAGGTTTAGCGCTGCTCCCGAATCCACAAAAGCCTTGGCGGAAAATGTGGACAGGGAACAGATCAGAGTAATCGCCAAAAGAAACTTAGGCTGAACCCCACCAACAGAAAACGTGTGTGCAAAGCATTTCTCACGTTTAGGACAAACAGAAATAACATGTGAGGCATCTCCACAGAAAAAACACAGCTTATTATGCCTTCTGAATTCCTGACGTTGCGCCTTAGACAAAACTCTATCACATTGCATAGGTTCAGACGTCTGTTCAACCGGTGGCAACACCTCTCGTGTAATCCTGCGTTCACGTAAACGCCGATCAACCTGAATGGCTAAAGACATAGAATCGTCCAGACCAGAGGGAACAGGAAATCCCACCATAGTATCTTTTACGGCTTCTGACAAACCCTTCCGAAAGAGAGCAGCCAAGGAACTATCATTCCAGGTAGTAAGGACCGCCCACTTTCGGAACTTTTGACAGTACAACTCTGCAGATTCTCGACCCTGGTTCAATGCTAACAGGGTCTTTTCAGCCTGATCAATAGCATTAGGTTCGTCGTACAGCAACCCCAAGGCTTGAAAAAATGCGTTCACATTAGTCAGAATAGGGTCATCTGGTTTCAAAGAAAACGCCCAATCCTGGGGATCGCCGCGCAGGAAAGAGATGACAATTTTAACCTGCTGCGCGGGGCTCCCTGACGAGTTAGGCTTCAAAGCAAAAAATAATTTACAATTATTTTTGAAACTCAAAAATTTAGATCGATCCCCAAAAAATACATCAGGTGTGGGGATCTTTGGTTCAACAGCATGTGAACGAGCAAGATAGGCGGAAATTCCTCGCACTTCAGCAGCGAGCTGCTCCACAAGATCAGACACTTGCTTTATCTCCATTGAGAGCAAAAACAAAAATTCCCCCTACGGCCTCAGAGATATAGAGGAAAGAATATACACCTTTTTTTTTTTATTAACCCCTTCACCCCCAAGGGTGGTTTGCACGTTCATGACCGGGCCAATTTTTACAATTCTGACCACTGTACCTTTATGAGGTCATAACTCTGGAACGCTTCCATGGATCCCGGTGATTCTGACATTGTTTTCTCGTGACATATTGTACTTCATGTTAGTGGTAAAATTTCATTCAAATAACTTGCCTTTATTTGTGAGAAAAATGGAAATTTGGCGAAAATTTTGAAAATTTCGCAATTTTCCAACTTTGAATTTTTATGAACTTAAATCACAGAGATACGGCACACAAAAAACTTGATAACTAACATTTCCCACATGTTTACTTTACATCAGCACAATTTTGGAACCAAAATTTTTTTTTGTAAGGAAGTTATAAGGGTTAAAAGTTGACCAGCGATTTCTCATTTTTACAACACCATTTTATTTTTAGGACCACATCACATTTGAAGCCACTTTGAGGGGTCTATATGATAGAAAATACCCAAAAGTGACACCATTCTAAAAACTGCACCCCTTAAGGTGCTCAAAACCACATTCAAGAAGTTTATTAACCCTTTAGGTGCGTCACAGGAATTTTTTTGAATATTTAAAAAAAAATGAACATGTAACTTTTTTTCATAAAAAAACTAATTCAGGTTCAATTTTTTTATTTTACCAAGGGTAACAGGAGAAATTGGACTGCAAAAGTTATTGTGCAATTTGTCCTGAGTACGCAGATACCTGATATGTATGGGGGAACGACTGTTTCAGCGCATGGCAGAGCTCAGAATGGAAGGAGCGCCGTTTGACTTTTTCAATGCAAAATTGGCTGGAATTCAGATTGGACGCCATGTCACGTTTGGAGGGTCCCTGATGTACCTAAACAGTGGAAACCCCCTACAAGTGACCCCATTTTGGAAACTAGACCCCCTAAGGAACTTATCTAGATATGTGGTGAGAACTTTGAACCCACAAGGGCTTTACAAAAGTTTATAACGTACAGCGGTACAATTAAAAAATCATATTTTTTCCACAAAAATGATCTTTTCACCCCAATTTTTATTTTCCCAAGGGTAACAGGACCCTAAAAGTTATTGTGCAATTTGTCCTGAGTACGCTGATACCCCACATGTGGGGGTAAACCACTATTTGGGCGCATGGCAGAGCTCGGAAGGGAAGCAGCGCCATTTGACGTTTTTGGCTGGAATTGAGATCGGACACCATGTCGCGTTTGGAAAACCCCTGATGTACCAAAACAGTGGAAACCCCCACAAATGACACCATTTTGGAAACTAGACCCCCTATGGAACTTATCTAGATGTGTGGTGAGAACTTTGAACCCCCATGGGCTTCACAGAAGTTTATAACATAAAGCCATACAATTAAAAAATCATATTTTTTCCACAAAAATGATCTTTTCACCCTCAATTCTTATTTTTCCAAGGGTAACAGGACCCTAAAAGTTATTGTGCAATTTGTCCTGAGTACGCTGATACCCCACATGTGGGGGTAAACCACTATTTGGGCGCATGGCAGAGCTCGGAAGGGAAGCAGCGCCATTTGACGTTTTTGGCTGGAATTGAGATCGGACACCATGTCGCGTTTGGAAAACTCCTGATGTACCAAAACAGTGGAAACCCCCCGCAAATGACACCATTTTGGAAACTAGACCCCCTAAGGAACTTATCTAGATGTGTGGTGAGAACTTTGAACCCCCATGGGTTTCACAGAAGTTTATAACATAAAGCCATACAATTAAAAAATCATATTTTTTCCACAAAAATGATCTTTTCACCCTCAATTCTTATTTTTCCAAGGGTAACAGGACCCTAAAAGTTATTGTGCAATTTGTCCTGAGTATGCTGATACCCCACATGTGGGGGTAAACCACTATTTGGGCGCATGGCAGAGCTCGGAAGGGAAGCAGCGCCATTTGACGTTTTTGGCTGGAATTGAGATCGGACACCATGTCGCGTTTGGAAAACTCCTGATGTACCAAAACAGTGGAAACCCCCCACAAATGACACTATTTTGGAAACTAGACCCCCTAAGGAACTTATCTAGATGTGTGGTGAGCACTTTGACCCCCCCAGTGCTTCACAGAAGTTTATAACGCCCGGGCGTGAAAATAAAAAATTCGTATTTTTTCCACAAACATGATCTTTTAGTCACCATTTTTTTATTTTCCCAAGGGTACCAGGAGAAATTGGACCCCAAAAGTTGTTGTCCAATTTGTCCTGAGTATGCTGATACCCCATATGTGGGAGAAAACTACTGTATGGGCACACGTCGGGGCTCGGAAGGGAAGTAGTGACGTTTTAGAATGCAGACTTTGATGGAATGGTCTGCGGGTGTCATGTTGCCTTTGGAGAGCCCCTAATGTACCTAAACAGTGGAAACCCCCCACAAATGACACCATTTTGTAAGCTAGACCCCCCAAGGAACTTATCTAGATGTGTGGTGAGCACTTTGAACCCCCCAGTGCTTCACAGAAGTTTATAACGCCCGGGCGTGAAAATAAAAAATTCGTATTTTTTCCACAAACATGATCTTTTAGTCACCATTTTTTTATTTTCCCAAGGGTACCAGGAGAAATTGGACCTTAAAAGTTGTTGTCCAATTTGTCCTGAGTATGCTGATACCCCATATGTGGGAGAAAACTACTGTATGGGCACACGTCGGGGCTCGGAAGGGAAGTAGTGACGTTTTGGAATGCAGACTTTGATGGAATGGTCTGCGGGTGTCATGTTGCCTTTGGAGAGCCCCTAATGTACCTAAACAGTGGAAACCCCCCACAAATGACACCATTTTGTAAACTAGACCCCCCAAGGAACTTATCTAGATGTGTGGTGAGCACTTTGAACCCCCCAGTGCTTCACAGAAGTTTATAACGCCCGGGCGTGAAAATAAAAAATTCGTATTTTTTCCACAAACATGATCTTTTAGTCACCATTTTTTTATTTTCCCAAGGGTACCAGGAGAAATTGGACCTTAAAAGTTGTTGTCCAATTTGTCCTGAGTATGCTGATACCCCATATGTGGGAGAAAACTACTGTATGGGCACACGTCGGGGCTCGGAAGGGAAGTAGTGACGTTTTGGAATGCAGACTTTGATGGAATGGTCTGCGGGTGTCATGTGCGTTTGGAGAGCCCCTGATGTACCTAAACTATTGAAACTCCCCACAAGTGACCCCATTTTGGACACTAGACCCCCCACGGAACTTATCTAGATGTGTGGTGAGCACTTTGAACCCCCAAGTGCTTCACAGAAGTTTATAACACTCGGACGTGAAAATAAAAAAATCATTTTTTTCCACAAAAATGATATTTTTGCCCCCAATTTTTTATTTTCCTAAGGGTAACAGGAGAAATTGGACCCCAAAAATTGTTTTGCAATTTGTCCTGAGTAGGCTGATACCCTACATGTGGGGGTAAAACACTGTTTGGGCGCATGGCAGAGCTTGGAAGGGAAGGAGCACCATTTGACTTTTTCAACTCAGAATTGGCTGGAATTGAGATCAGACGCCATGTTGCATTTGGAGAGCCCCTGATGTGCCCAAACAGTGGAAACCCCCAATTCTAACTCCAACCCAAACCCCAACATGCCCCTAGCCCTAACCCTAACCCTAGCCCTAACCCTAGCCCTAACCCTAACCCTACCCTAACCCTAACCCTAGCCCTAACCCTACCCCAACACACCCCTAGCCCTAACCCTAGCCCTATCCCTAATGGAAAAATGGAAATAAATCCATTTTTTTTATTTTATTATTTTTCCCTAACTAAGGGGGTGATAACGGGGGTTTGATTTACTATTTATGGCGGTTTTTATTTTTGGCAGCTGTCGCACGCTAAAAGACGCTTTTTATTGTAAAAATAGTTTTTGCATCACCACATATTGAGAGCTATAATTTTTCCGTATTTTGACCCACTGGGTCATGTGAGGTCTTATTTTTTGCGGGACGAGTTGACGTTTTTATTGGTACCATTTTCGGGCACGTGAAATTTTTTGATCGCTTTTTATTCCGATTTTTGGGACGCAGAATGAAGAAAAACCAGCGTTTCATGAATTTCTTTTGGGGGGGTGCGTTTACACCGTTCCACGTGCGGTAAAATTGATAAAGCGGTTTTATTCTTCGGGTCAGTACGGTTGCAGCGATACCTCATTTAGGTCTTTTTTTATGTTTTTGTCGGTTTTATGCAATGAAAACTATTTTATATAAAAAATAATTATTTTTGCATCGCTTTATTCTGCGAGCTATAACTTTTTTATTTTTTTGCTGATGATGCTGTGTTGCAGCTCGTTTTTTGCGGGACAAGATGACGTTTTCAGCGGTACCATGGATATTTATATGCGTCTTTTTGATCGCGCGTTATTACACTTTTTGTTTGGCAGTATGATAATAAATCATTATTTTTTGCTTCGTTTTTTATTTTTATTTTTTAAGGGGTTCGCTAAAGGGGTTAACTAATGGGACAGTTTTATAGGGCGGGTCGTTACGGACGCGGCGATACCTAATATGTGTACTTTTATTGTTTTTTTTTATTATTATTTCCAAAAAATGGATTTATTGGGGGAATATTTTTTTTTTTTTTCTAATTTATTTGGCGATTTTTTTAAAATTATTTTTACACTTTTTTTTATTTTTTTTTACTTTATTAAATAGTCCCAGGTGGGACATCACTGTCCTGTGACAGATCGCTGATCTGTCACATCACAGATCACTGTGACAGATCAGCGATCTGACACAGGCACTGCAGAAGGCTTCCTCATGCCTGCGCTTTGCAGGCACTGAGGAAGCCAGCTTCCGAAGGCCCCCCGAAGGCCCCCGTCGCCATCTTGGATTTGGGGGCCTGGAGGAAAGGAGTCCCCCGCAGCAGCGCTGCACATTGCGCTGCCGTGGGGGGCTCAGGGAAGCACGGAGGGAGCCCCCTCCCTGCCAATGCTTCCCTTTAACTCCCGGTACACAGCGATCATGTTTGATCGCGGTGTGCAAGGGGTTAACGTGTCGGGGGAGGTCCGTGACCGCCCCTTACACATTGTGCCGGGTGTCAGCTGTGATAATCAGCTGACACCCGGCCGCGATCAGCGGCGCTCACCACGTGGGCGCCGCTGATCGCGCCCGACATACTATCCCGTCCATGGGCATAGGGGCCCAGGTCCCATGGACGGGATATACCGTCGGATGTCAGGAAGGGGTTAAACACAATTCTTTCCTGCTATAGAGTAACCCAGGATCTGCGGTTTGGCGGGTGATTCTGTTATGATTGAGTCACCGTAGGAGGCAAAAACAGAAATGCTAGCTAAGTCCTGAAAACCAGAGAAGTTGGCAACTATCAGATTGCAGACCCCTGAACCTATCAACACAACTAGCAGTAGCCGTGGGGGGTTCCTATGATGACCTAGACCCCTCAATCACAGCCGGAGAGATACATAGGCCTAAAGAAGGAAAGGGGAAATCTAACTGCCCCAGAGCAGACCCCAAAGCAATAGGCAGCCCCCCACATATAATGACGGTGAAGCAAGATGAAAACACTTACACAGACAGAAAGACAGGCTGAGCAAAGACGGGGCCCAAAAACTACCTAGATAGGAACGGAAAGGAAGGCTGCTGTCTGCAATCTGCCAAAACCCTATCAGAGACAAAAGCCAACAAGCTGATATAAAAATGGCCCTGAAGCAACTAAGCTTCAAAAACTAAATCAGCACTCAGGTACCTTCAGAAGACAGAGCTCACGGAACACTGCACACTCCAGCAGGGAGTGGCAGAATCCAAAAGCAAGAAAAACAAAAACAAATCTTAGATGCAAAAAGGCAAAACAGAAAACTTAGCTTTAGGAGAGCAGGAATCAGACTGGTGTCCAAGAGTCCACAGAGGAATCACCCGCAGGGTAGAAAGGGCGTAGGCTGCCTTAAATCCAGTCAGTGACTCACTCAGCCAATCATCCTCATCAGTCCCAGGTGTCTGATAATCAGGCTCACTACCTTCCTTCACTAGAATAGGGAGTTCACCAAGCCTCAGTGACGGAGGGGAAAATGAACTCACAACAGTGAAAAGAGCATGAGTGCTATACATAGGAGAGGAGAGGAACGTGGGGCCAATATAGATGGAGTGTAAAGAGTGCAAGAATGGTGGATGTGAGTAAATGCAGAAGCCAGGATACAGATTCTACAAATGCATATGGTAAATAATTGTTGTAGTCCAAACGTACTGTGATTAGGTTTATTTAATTGTCTTACCTGTCTCCTGCCCAACTCCCACGGTATAACTGCCAAGTACTTTGATAAAATGTACTTCGATTAAATGTACATAAATGCCCCCCTGCATAAATGCTTCCCCAGGCTATGTCTCAATAAATAGGAGGCTAGCTCTAAAGGTACTGTCACACTTAGCGATGCTCCAGCGATATAACGCGGTCAGGATTGCTGGTGCATCGCTAAGTGGTTGCTAGGGAGCTGCCACACAGGCAGATCTCACCAGCGACATAGCAGGGGTTGGGGGTCGCTACTTACCTGTCAGACGCGGCGATCCTGACGTCCTCCCGCCCGCGTCGCTCGTCGGCGCCACAGGAAGCCCAGCAGGATGCTGACGACGAGAAACGGTCCAGGACGTTCTCGCGCGGTCAGCGATAATCAGTGGGGGAGCCGGTCGGAGGTAAGTATCAGACATAGCTATATCGCTAGCAATATCGCTGCTACGTCACAAAACCAGCGACGTTACAGCGATATTGCTAGCGATATCGCTTAGTGTGACAGGCCCTTAAGATCTCTCTTTTACCTCGTTAGCAGTCAGTCAACTAAGTTAAGGCAGCAGGAAGCCATAAATGAACTAACAAATAAACAACTATGCAGGCCTACATGGATCATATACCACTTTGAAAAAGTTGCATGACCTTACAGCATAAAGGGACAAGCAGATTAAGTTTAAATGCCTAAATACCATTACATATGCTTGCAAATATGAATATGATTAACTGTACACATGCAAGTAGGTTTGCAAAATTGTGCTTACAAAATGGGGGGGGGACATTTAAGCTATATAAGGGTAAATGGGGACATGGAACCAGAGCTGTGGAGTCGGAGTCGTGGAGTCAGAGCTCATTTTGGTGGAGTCGGAGTCGGTATAAAATGGTCCGACTCCGAAAATATATAATAAATTGGGTACAGTAGTTCAATGCAGAATGTGCTGAATATTTTTTCTTAGGAATTTGGGAAAGTTCTGAAATGTCCTAGAAATGGCTGTTCTATTCCTGATCTAAGGCTACATTCACACACAGCGTTTTTGCTGTGTTTTTTGAGGATACGTTTTTCAGCTGCAAAAGCAGATCAGCTTTTTAAAAAACCGCATCACCTGAAAGGTTTTTGAGCTCATAGATAATGTTTTCAATAGCAAAAGCAGATTAGAAATCTTCTCTATCTATCCATTTATCCTTATCTGTCTATCCATATCTTATCTGTACCAAAAAGAATGAAAGCCGGGTAGCACACAGACTAACACTCCATTTTTTTTGGCACCAGTCAGGTACACCTCATAGCTGCCCAAAAGGACGCCCAGGACAGGCATTGCTCGTCTTCAGTAACACATCAACATCAATTGATAGTTGGAATAAATAGACTGCATTCACCACATCTTAAGGTGCAGGCTTTATTTTGAAGTGTAGGGGTGTGCAGTATAAGGTTCTGCAGCAGCTGAGGTGTGCAGTATGAGATACTGCGGAATAGTATGAAGTTCTGCCCCCCCAGTTTTGATCCTGGCTAAAACCATTTCTTATAGATATGGAAAACCCTCAGGTAACCCTAAATGAAGGTCAATGGACACAGGTGGCTGAATTGAAGGAATTGCTTAATCACCTATTTACTGTGACTAAAAAATTACAAGCTGAGGATTTAACTCCTGGCATTTTCATAAGGCAGTGGAAGAACTTGCTATTTTGCCTGTCCCAAAGAGGAGATTTAATCGCAGATGGCATTTCTGCTTCAATGAAACAGAGAGAGACACAGCTAATGGAAAATAACATTTTTCTGGCAGCTGTTTATGTGGACCCAAGTTATCGTATATTGCTTGATGATCAACAGCTTTCTAAAGGAAAAGAAGCTCTGACTGAGGTAGCAGTTAGTTTAAGTGGCCTACAGGAGGACTGCCAGGTGCAAGAGGACTTGGGTCCTGACAGTGCTACTGCTGCCATATCTTCATCCTCATCAGATGAGGAGTTTGACTTTGACAAGTATTTGGATGATATGGAGCAGGCAAAGGGTTGCTGCAAGGAAAAAGATTTCACTCCGTCTCCTATAGCAAGCAGATTGACCATATTTCAGCAAAATGTTTCACTTGCTCTCAAAGAAATAGAAAAATTCAACCGTTCATCAAAACTGACTGTGCATGAGGCAATTCCTTTATACTTGGAAATTGTTAGAGATGTTGCCCATGTGATTACGGCTTTGCCTCCAACCCAAGTTAGTGTAGAAAGGTTGTTCTCTGGCCTTAAAATTATTAGGTAAGATTTTAGGTCATCTATGAAGGAGGATCTGATGGAGGCAATTCTATTTCTTAGAACAAATTCATAGACAGCACAAATGTTATTTAGTATGTTTTTTGTTGACAAGTGTTTTTTGCTGTGACAACTCCTGGAGTGGACCCTCTGGGTCGTGACACCTACCCTCCCAGGGCGAGCTGACCTAGTGAAGACCACCCCCTATACAGGGAGTGTCAGGGGCAAGCCCCAGGGGGTGAGGCACCACGACTGCTGGCACCAGGCGGCCGGCTCACAGGAGACACGAGTGGGTGAGTGTGTCTGCAGGAACGTGTAAAGCGTGGACACGGGAACACGTGGTATACAGAGACTTCGTTCGTCCGGGTGTGAGTGAAGCAGGATGCGTGCAAGGAGCACGTCAGAGCACTGAGTCAGGCAACAGGTGTGCCAGGAGGTGTAACAGAGTATAGGAGCAGGGTGTGTGCCAGAGGGCACAACTGAGCATAAGACAGAGCACAGGATTGGTACATGTGCCAGGAGGCACAACAGAGTAAGAGACTGAGTACAGGATCAGAGCATGTGCCAGGAGGCACAACTGAGTATGAGACAAAGCACAGGGTCCGAGTGTGTGCCAGGAGGCACAACTGAGTATAAGACAGAGCACGGAATCAGAGTGTGTGCCAGGAGGCACAACTGAGTATAAGACAGAGCACGGAATCAGAGCAAGTGCCAGGAGGCACAACCGAGTATGAGACAGAGTACAGGGTCAGAGCATGTGCCAGGAGGCACAACTGATTATGAGACAGAGTACAGAGTCAGAGCGTGTGCCAGGAGGCACAACCAAGTACAAGGCAGAGTGCAGGTTCAGAGCGTGTGCCAAGAGGCACAACAGAGTGCAAGGCAGGGGACCTGAATACAGCGCACAGCCAGGCAGGGACACGGCAGACCAAGCCAGGAAGCACAACAATAATCAGGCACCTCCCCTAGGAAGAGGTAGCCTGATATAGCACATGATCACGAGAGCTTCCTGGGTCAAGTCCTCCAGTACCATAGAGAGGACTGACCTGGAGACCGAACTGAGAAAAGCGCACAAGCGCAGACATAACATGGAGGAGACAGGGACCTAGGTACGAGAGGTGCGCGTGCACACCCGGCGGGACCCCCGGAGTGACCGCGGCTCCGGAAGAGAGGACGTCGGGACCGAGGTCCGGCCCCCAGGTGAGTGCGGCGTGACATTTGCCACTTACATAATTACATAGTGATATATATACACTCACTGGCCACTTTATTAGGTACACCTGTCCAACTGTGTGTTAAGACTTAATTTCTAATCAGCCAATCACATGGCGGCAACTCAGTGCATTTAGGCATGTAGACATGGTCAAGACAATCTCCTGCAGTTCAAACCGAGCATCAGTATGGGGAAGAAAGGTGATTTGAGTGCCTTTGAACGTGGCATGATTGTTGGTGCCAGAAGGGCTGGTCTGAGTATTTCAGAAACTGCTGATCTACTGGGATTTTCACGCACAACCATCTCTAGGGTTTACAGAGAATGGTCCGAAAAAGAAAAAAAATCCAGTGAGCGGCAGTTCTGTGGCCGGAAATGCCTTGTTGATGCCAGAGGTCAGAGGAGAATGGGCATACTGGTTCGAGCTGATAGAAAGGCAACAGTGACTCAAATTGCCACCCGTTACAACCAAGGTAGGCAGAAGAGCATCTCTGAACGCACAGTGCGTCGAACTTTGAGGCAGATGGGCTACAGCAGCAGAAGACCACACTGGGTACCACTCCTCTCAGCTAAGAACAGGAAACTGAGGCTACAATTTGCACAAGCTCATCGAAATTGGACAGTAGAAGATTGGAAAAACGTTGCCTGGTCTGATGAGTCTCGATTTCTGCTGCGACATTCGGATGGTAGGGTCAGAATTTGGCGTAAACAACATGAAAGCATGGATCCATCCAGCCTTGTATCAACGGTTCAGGCTGGTGGTGGTGGTGTCATGGTGTGGGGAATTTTTTCTTGGCACTCTTTGGGCCCCTTGGTACCAATTGAGCACCGTAGCAACGACACAGCCTACCTGAGTATTGTTGCTGACCATGTCCATCCCTTTATGACCACAATGTACCCAACATCTGATGGCTACTTTCAGCAGGATAATGCGCCATGTCATAAAGCTCGAATCATCTCAGATTGGTTTCTTGAACATGACAATGAGTTCACTGTACTCAAATGGCCTCCTCAGTCACCAGATCTCAATCCAATAGAGCATCTTTGGGATGTGGTGGAACGGGAGATTCGCATCAGGGATGTGCAGCCGACAAATCTGCGCCAACTGTGTGATGCCATCATGTCAATATGGTCCAAAATCTCTGAGGAATGCTTCCAGCACCTTGTTGAATCTCTGCCACGAAGAATTGAGGCAGTTCTGAAGGCAAAAGGGGGTCCAACCCGTTACTAGCATGGTGTACCTAATAAAGTGGCCAGTGAGTGTATATATATATACACACACATATACACACACACACTGTATATCGATATTACATATTTACAATTTATTACAAGAATAGAGTACACGTCACTCCGTCTTCGAGGTGCACGGAAAAGGATACCACTCCTCAAAATGTATAGTATAAGAAATTCCGGCACTCAAAAGAAATATATGCAGAAGAAATTTATTATACAACAGATTCTCCCAAAATTATATGACGTTTCGGTCTACAACTCAGACCTTCATCAGACTAGAGGTATGGAGGTATATGTGAGCATGGAAAGTCCATGGAAGGCAGCCACGATAAGTAGCAATATTCTCCTTTTTGGAGTAGGTAAAAGCCTACTACGGGGCGACCCAGCCCCCTGCCAGCGCTGCGTGCACGCCTGACTATGTGCCCACAGGGACTTTCTCCCTTTGTCCCAAGACCTGGATATCTCTCTCCTCCCCTTCAAAAAGGAGAATATTGCTACGTCATAATTTTGAGAGAATCTGTTGTATAATAAATTTCTTCTGTTTTTTGTGTTCTAAAGTTGTATTCCAATAAATATATATTATGTTCCATCTAAATGTCTTGATTATTGTATCATAAAAATGATTAAATGTCTGATGTTCACATTGTACTACAATAAATTTTTCACTTAAATATAAGCAATATATGTTGGAGTCGGAGTCGTGGAGTTGGGAGTCGGTGGAAGGGAAATTGAGGAGTCGGAGTCACAGGTTTGGCTTACCGGGCTTGGAGGAAATGCCGGCGGAGCCGCCGCCCCTGCACCGGAGCACAGAGAGCCGCTACCCCTGCACCGGCGCACAGCCCGCTGCCACCACCGCACTACAGAGCCCTGCGGCACCCGCACCAGCCTCCGGAGGTTAGTATATTTCGACCAAAAGACGCACCCCCCCACTTCCCCCAAAATTTTTTGGGAAAAAAGTGCGTCTTATGGTCCGAAAAATACGGTAAGTATTTGGTAACCTAACAACATGCAAGATTTCTGGCTCTCAAAGTCCTGTGACTTCTTCTTTAAGAGGCTCCTCTGTCCTCCAGCCCCAGCACAGCTGCCCCAGCCCCAGCACAGCCCAGCCCCAGCGCAGCTGCCCTAGCCCCAGCACAGCTGCCCCAGCCTCAGCACAGCCCAGCTGCCCCAGCCCATCTGCCCCAGCCCAACACATCTGCCACAGCCCTGCTGCTCCACCACAACCAACCTGCCCTAGCACAGAGTCGCCACCGCATGAACCTGGACCACTGAATGACCCCTGTGACACTCCTCCACCTGTGCCGGATCCCTTCCCAGGTAAGCTGAATTCTGACTGTAAGACGTACCCCCATTTGACACATTATTATTTTTTTCCCTATTTTCCTTCTGAAAATTGGGGTGCATCTTATGGTTCGGTGCGTCTTATAGTCCGAAAAATACGGTACTTTCCACCATAATTTGCAAAATAAATCTTGCCAAATCAGACAAGGTGATTTTCTGGATTTGTTTACTCATAGTTGTGGTCTACCTATGATGTCAATTACAAGCCTCTCTCTTCTTTTTAAGTGGGAGAACTTACACAATTGGTGGCTGACAAAACACTTTTTTTTCCCGCTGTACAGTTAGAAAATATGCTGTCTACTTCCTAACTAGAAACACAAGATAGGTGCAGGGGAAAGACCAAAAACAGCAGAGAAAAACATTAACTGGTTTAAGCTACAGCAGAAAGGCAGGACATCCTAATGAGACCATCAGCAGCAGGAAATATCAGCAGCATCCAAAAGGTGATAGTGCAGAAAAATAAGTAAATGAAAACACCGGCTACCCTAAAAAACTGAAGCAACGATAACAGAAACTAAACAACTGGAGAAAAGGTGTATCTGCTGTGGCTCGGTAGACATAAAAGCCGACCACAAAGCAGGTCCAATGGTTTGAACCCAGATACATGACAGCTGACTTCTTTAGATTTTTTTTGCAAAGTCTAATCTGGCCTTTTTATTTGTAAGGCTGATTAATGGTTTACACCTTGTGGTCAACCCTCTGAATTTAATGTAACTCTAATTAAGTTATCTTTATAGATACTAAAGCACCTACTTTCTGGAGAGTGTTCTTCAATTGGGTGGATGTTGTGAAGGGTTTTTCTTCACTATGGAAAGGATCCTGCTACCATCCACCACTGTTGTATCCTATTGACGTCCATGCCTTTTTGAGTTCCCATGCTCAGCAGTGCACTTTTTTTTTCAGAATGTACTTGTCATGGGGTTATCATGACAGTGTGGAGCCAGATAACCTCAGCGTCTGATTGCTCCTACTCCAGCCCGCAAAAGAAGCACTTCTCCTTTATTTTAAATGGGTTTATTTCTTCTGGCAGAACAGGGGTTAATGGGCCATGTTGGAAATCCCTGTGGTCAGTTGTGCTCGGTTAGACATGGCTGCATGGCTGTCGGTGGGAGAGGAGTACATAGGAGGAGAGTTGAAGGAGTTATTAGTGACTGTTGCTTGGTTTGTATGCATGGTAATTCCTTATCCTTCTGTTTTTGTTTATTCCCCTACCTTCACATCTCAGTGCATTCCTCTGTTACATGTGAGTGTATATTTTGTATGCCTGGAGATTTCTGTTAATCCTTGTCCGTGTTGCCTTGTTTGTCGGGTTGGTGTTCTATGGTGCACAGTAGCGCACCCTTTTCCCTGGGTGGGGTAGGAAAACAGACGGAGGGCTAACTTAAGGCAAGGCAAGGTGGGAGGCTCCGGCATCTTCGCCATCTGAAGTATCCCTGGGAACAGGGCAAGCTAGGGCGCCCCCTAGTTAGGGACAGTGAAGGAGCCCCTGGTTCCGGGTCACAGCTGTGTTGTGACAGTAAAAAGCTGTTGATTTGGCCACTCCTAATATTTCTGCTATATCTGTGATAGATTTCTTCTTTTTTCAATCTAATGATGGTCCTTTGACTGCATGGCATGTGATGGGTTCACAGCAACAGATTCCAAAAGAAAAATTCCACGTCTGGAATCAGCTCCAGACATTTTACATGCTTAATTGATAATGGGTCAATTGAGGGAAAAGCCCATGCAGCCCATTCAAGTGCATTTGAGACAATTGTCCAATTACTTTTGGTCCATTGAAAAAGAAGCAGCTACATATTAAAGAGCTGTAATTCCTAAACCCTTACTCCAATTAGGATGTGAATACCCTCAAATTAAAGCCGAGAGTTTGCACTTACCCTTAGTGACAGAGCCAATGTGGTACTTAATGACCCAGCCAATTTTTACAATTCTGACCACTGTTACTTTATGAGTTTATAGCTCTAGAATGCTTAAACGTATCCCACTGATTCTGAGATTGTTTTTTCATGACATTGTACTTCATGTTGTTAGTTGTAAAATTTCTTCAATATAACTTGCGTTTATTATTGAAAAATTGGCAAAAAACTTTGAAATTGACCAATTTTCAAAATTTTAATTTTTGTACCCTTAAATCAGAGAGTGGTGTCACACAAAATTGTTAATAAATAACAATTCCCACATAATAACAATTCCCACATGTCAGCTTTACATAAGCAACATTTTGGAAACATAATTTTTTTGTTAGTATGTTATAAGGGTTAAAAGTTGACCAGCGGTTTCTCATTTTTCCAACAAAATTTACAAAACTATTTTTTTTTTAGGGACCACTTCACATTTGAAGTGAGTTTGGCGGGGGGACAACATAACAGAAAATACCCGAAATTGACACCATTCTGAAAACTGCACCCCTCAAGGTGCGCAAAACCACATTCAAGAAGTTTATTAACCCTTCAGATGCTTCACGAGAACTAAAGCAATGTGGAAGGGGGAAAAAAAAAAATGAACATTTTACTTTTTTCACAAAAAACAATTTTTTTTATTTTCACAATTGTATCCGGAGAAAATGGACCACAAGATTTGTTGTCCTCGTATACTGCCCCATAGTGCTCACATACTGCCATATAGTGCCCACATACCGCCATATAGTGCCCACATACCGCCATATAGTGCCCACATACCGCCATATAAGGCGTGAAACGCAATATGGTTTTTTGTTTTTTTTTATTTAAAAAAAAATCTTGTGGGCTCCTGCTTAATTTTCATAACAAGCAGAGGGAATGCCGATGGCTGAGGGCTGATGTTAATATTCTGGGAAAGAGCCAATAGCCATAAAGGTTCCCGGGCTATTAATATCAGCACACAGATGTTTGCTTAGCCTTTACTGGTTATTTTACAGGGGAACCCCAGAAAATAATTGACATGGGGTCCCCATATAAAATCAAACCAGCAAAGGCTAGGCAGACAGCTGCGGGATGATATTAATAGCCTGGGAAGGGGCCATGATTATTGGCCCCCCAGGCTAAAAACATCTCAGCCACCCCAGAAATGGTGCATTTTATGCTAGACGCAGAGACTTTCTGCAGCCAGATGTAGAGCGACTGTCTGACACACTCGTGATACTCACCTCCCGTGCTGGGCGCCGTTCCAGCCGTTTCTGCACTCGCGTTCCCGAGGCTCTCGTGTGGTTGTTATGTCACATTGTAACAATTATAGTGTAGCACTCAGGAATCTCTTGGCTTGAGACAATGAGTAAACTGAACAGAAGTATGGTAACAAGTCTGTATTTACACAAATAAACACGTGCAGCAAGTGAGCAACAGTTCAAGAAAACACAGAAAACAGGGAAATAGTGAAGTAGTTCATATGCAGCACTGCTGCAGGCAAAGTCTCATGGGCGAGGCACACACTAGGGAAAGCCGTTCAAAAGACACAGTTCACAACAGGACTGGCAGTCTCTGAATAAGAGTTCAGAAAACAAGACAGGGCTGCGAGTCTCTTAGGAAGTCCAGAACAGTCACAAATACTGCCACTGCACACCAACTAGGTTAGCTGAAGTAGGCCAAGCTTACATGTCCTAAGCAGGCAGGTGGAGACAGATGCAGAGGAACTCACACACAGCTTGCTACTGAGAACTGGAGAGGTTTGCTGGAAGGGCTGAACCAGATCGATTGGAGAGGAGCAGTCTCTTGCAGCACAGAGCCAGGGATTCAAGCAGAATACACAAGCATGGACTGGAAGGCAAACCAGGGTTATAAAGACAGGGAAGGCGGATCACACAAGCAGAAGCAAGGCAGCAGACGCCATCTTGAAAAAGGGCAATAAAGCACCACAGATGAGCAGAGAATCCAGAGTCCTGACACATGTGTGCCTGGTGCCCAGTCAGCACTGGTGTCACGGTCTCCGCCTTTGGACAAATTGAACATCAAGAGGAAGTGAGAGAGCAGCCGCAGCCTTGACTTCCCTTGATGTTCGATTTGTCCAAATGTGGGGTCAGTTGATTGGCACAAGGCTCACATGTCATAACAACCACACGAGAGCTCTGGGAATGCAAATGCCGACACTGCTGGAACAGGTGGCAAGTGTAAGCTTTTTTTATTTTATCGGGGCCAAGCGTTGAGTAGGAGAAGGGGAAAAAATTATACAACAATGCTACCAATAAAAACATCAAATAATCCAGCAAAAACAAGATCGCACTCATATCTGTCATCTATCTTCAGAACAGTTGTTGATTTCCATATTACTAGCAGCTCACATTCTCTAGCCAAACAACATTGCTCCTCAAAATACTCCTACAAAATTTGTGCTATAATAACATAATGAATTGTCTGCCATATGAAACCAGACTAACCCTTTATTGGTGGCTTTAAATTTGTACACCCTTGTGTGAGCCATTAAAGATTTATGGAAGAATTTAAATTCCTGTAGGTATAACAAATCACAAGATCTGGAAAATAAAATCAATGTCAGGCTTTTATTCAAATGCTGTTGTTTTTTGGTGAGCAGGGTAATCTCACAGATTCTGACTTTTACATTTTTATTCTCATGTGTTCCTTGTTTCACAACCTAGCTTGTTCCTATTTTAGGATGCTCCTCTTGATATGAACAGGAAATATGTTTTGTAACATTAAGCGTGAAAATGTTTATTTTTTATTTTTATTTTTTAAAGGCAAAGTACTGATAGAAAGAGGAGCACAATGACAAATGACTTCACAATGCCACAAGCAAATGTGTTGAAACCTATTACGGTAATAAGTGTAGTAAAAGCAATGGCTAAAATAGTGATGGTGACAAGTCACGAGACAGCAAGTCTCTAGCAAATTGTGTGATTAAAATGTTTAAAAAACATCCAAATCACAAACGTCACTTGCGATTTGCACTTGAAAATCTTTTAAGGCAAAATCACGTATAACCTGTGACCTGCAATATGACATTTTTTGTGTTTTTGTGACGGTTGCATCGCTGCGACACTGTTCTGCGCTACTATTGACAATCATTAGATGCAATGTTGCCATGCGTCTTTGCAATCTTTATGATATTGTTTAGCCCTATTTGCATTATTTCTTTAAAGGGTTTTCCAGTTTGGGAAAAAAACCTGTCCCCTGGCTGCAGTTTGTTTTTAAAAAAACTTCTTTATTCACTCTCTCCGGGTTCCAGAACTGACTTTCCAACACTGCTCCCAGTATCTCTTAGGCTATGCTCACACGTTGCGTTTTTGCTGCATTTTTTTCCACAGGCAAAACCTACTCTTGGTAGTAAAAGCAGGTTTTGCTGATTTTTTGCTTCCTTTTTGCTGTGTTTTTTGTTGCCCCTTGTGCATGTTGATAAAGTTTAGTGGCACAAAAAAGGCACGATTTAACTTCCTTAGATTTTTACAGCAAAAACGCAGAAACAACTGAAACCTGCTTTTTTTGCTGCATTTTAGCACTTGCCCATTGTTTCCTATGGCTGAAAAACAGTGCAAATATGCTGAAAAAACACTAAAAGAATTGACATGCTGCAATTTTCAAAAATGCAGCAGTTTTTCAAGTCAATCAGGAAAATAAAAACAATGTGTGTGAATGAGATTTCTGAAATCTCATAGACTTTGCTGGTACTGTAAATCGCAGCTTAAAATTGGCATAAAATAGCAGCAAAAGAAAATCGCAACGTTTGAACATAGCCTTAGTGCCTGAAGGGCTGAGATCACGTTGTCGACGTGACGTTATCACTGTAGACAATAAGGGTATGTGCACACGCTGCGGATTGGGGTGCGGATTTGGCCGCACGGATTTTGAAAAATCTGTAGGTCAAAAGACCTTCGGTTTTACCTGCGGATTGGCCTGCGGTTCTGCCCTGCGGTTTTTCATCTCCACAATGGAGGAGATGGCAAACCGCAGCGGAATCCGCAGAAAGAAATGACATGTCAATTCTTTCTGCGGTTTCAAAACCGCAGGAAAACCGCACTGAAAAATCCGCACCGTCTGCACTGCGATTTTTTATTCCCATAGGGAATAACGGTACTGTACACCACAGCGGCCAAATCCGCTGTGGAACTGCAGTAGAATCCGCAGCGTGTGCACACACCCTAATAGACACCAGAAACTGCAGCAGAGACTCATGCTAGACCTGGGGAAGGTGAGTAACGCACCCTTAATTTTTTAAAACAAACTTCAGCTTGAGAAGAATGGTTTTGCATACCAAGAGCCAGATTTGTCCATTATGCTGAAACATTTTTTTTCCATTTAAAAAAATGCTGTGTTACCTTCATTATTTATTTTGACGCAGTTGTAAGAGGGCTTGTTTTTTTCAAGATGAGTTGATTTTATCAGTTGCATCACATTGGTATCCGTGTACATTTGTTAAACTTTTATTAACTCTTAATGTGTAACTAACTTTCATCCCGCACAAATAAATTGTTAAATTTACTCTGTTGGGTCAATTTGATTATGGTGATGGTAAATTTCTACAGTTTTACTTTTCGCTTATTTTTCTTTCACCAAATTATGAGAGGAATACGCTTACAATTTTCCATCAACAGAGCTTTATGAGGGCTTTTTTTTGGGTGACACTGGTACATGCACCTTTTTGATCACTTTTATTACGCTTTTTGGGAGGCAAAATTAACAAGAAAAACAAAACTGTTGCTCATAACTTTCTTATTTTTGCATAGATGGACATGTATGAGGGCCAGTTTTCTGTGGGATAAGCTGTGGTTTTTAGTGGTATCATTTTGGGGCACTTATGACTTTTTGATCACTTTATTTTTTTTTAGTATTTTGCATAAGCAAAAAAAAATAAATCTGGGATTGTTATTAATTTCATTTTTGTACACAGATCACTACACAGTAAAACTGATATATTAACTGCAGATCGATACAACTACAATGGGTTTTTTTTGTTCCGCTACTTTTGCACAAGAAAATCACTTTAATGAAAATTAATATTTTTTTTTATTGGTTATCATTCTAAGGCTGGTTTCACATTTGCGTTTTTTAGCGCTGGAAAAAAACGCTAACCTGCGCATGCGTTTTTTCCCCTATATTTAACATGGGTGCGCATACCTGCGCGCTTGTAAGCGCATGTATGCGATTTTCATGCGCTGCGTTTTTTTGGGGTGTGCGATTGGATTTTCCAGACGCATCATGTTGCATTTTTTGGCCCTGCAAAAAAGCGCATGCGCACATATGCGCACGTTTTGCGCTAAAAATGGCCATTATAGCCTATGGATGCGCATATGTGCGCACTGGCATGCTCATGTAAGCGTTTTTTTGCATATGCGTTTTTTTTTTTTAACCATGGAATTTAGGGGTTTGAGTTAGAGTTAGGGTTAGTTAAGGGGGTTTGGGGTTAGGGTTAGGGTCAGGGTTAGGGTTGGGTTTTGGGTCAGGGTTAGGGTTTAGTATGGTTTGGTTAAGGGTTAGGGTCAGGGTTAGGGTCAGGATTAGGGTTAAGTATGGTTTTGTTAAGGGTTAGGGTCAGGGTTAGGGTTAGGGTTAGGGTTAGGGTCAGGGTTAGGGTTAGGGTTAGGGTTAGGGTCAGGGTTAGGGTTAGGGTCAGGGTTAGGGTTAAGTATGGTTTTGTTAAGGATTAGGGTCAGGGTTAGGGTCAGGATTAGGGTTAAGTATGGTTTTGTTAAGGGTTAGGGTCAGGGTTAGGGTTAGGGTTAGGGTCAGGGTTAGGGTTAGGGTTAGGGTCAGGGTTAGGGTTAGGGTCAGGGTTAGGGTTAAGTATGGTTTTGTTAAGGATTAGGGTCAGGGTTAGGGTCAGGATTAGGGTTAGGGTTAGGGTTAGGGTTAGGGTTAGGGTCAGGGTCAGGGTTAGGGTTAAGTATGGTTTTGTTAAGGGTTAGGGTCAGGGTTAGGGTTAGGGTCAGGGTTAGGGTTAGGGTTAGGGTTAGGGTCAGGGTTAGGGTCAGGGTTAGGGTTAGGGTCAGGGTTAGGGTTAGGGTTAGGGTTAGTTAGGGTTTAGGGTTTGGGTTAGGGTTAGGGTTTAGGGTTAGTTAGGGTTTAGGGTTTGGGTTAGGGTTAAGTATGATTTGGTTAAGGGTTAGGGTCAGGGTTAGGGTTAGGGTTAGGGTCAGGGTTAGGGTTAGGGTTAGGGTCAGGGTTAGGGTTAGTAAAGTCATGGTTTGGGTAGTGTGAGGGGCCACCTAAAAATGTTGGAAAAAAACGCAAACGCGGTAAAAACGCGCTAAAAACGCATACAAACGCATAAAAACGCTGCGTTTTTTTCATGCATGCTCATAAAAATGCTTGAAAAAAACGCAGCAGTTGTATGCTTATGTATGCGTTTTTTCAATGCGTTTTTTTGCGGGAAAAACGCGCTGCAAAAAAAAGCAAGTGTGAAACTAGCCTAAACACCTTAAGGCCGGTTTCACACAGTAGTGGCCTGGTGTAGTGACAGTTTTCTCACGTACCGGAGACACCGACACACGTAGACCCATTCAAATAAATGGGTCTATGCAGATGTCAGCGCGTTTTCACGGACCATGTGTCCGTGTGCAAAACAAGGAGACATGTCCGTTTTAACATGGACACACGGCCTGCAACACCTGCTGCACACGTGCACATGGAGAACTGTTTACACGGACGGCCGCCAGGAAGAAGCGCTACTGTAAGTGCTGTTCCCGGCAGCTGGTGCTGACCACGGCTGTAATTCTTCTCTCCTGCTCTGCCGGCAGGAGAGCAGAATGAATGAGAACCCGACTTGGGGTTCCCTCATTTTCATAACCAACCAGATGAAACTTACAGCTGGGGGCTGCAACCTTCAGCTGTCAGCTTCAGTCAGGTTGGCTGTGAAGAATAGAGGGGTCCCCACGCTGTTTTTTTAATTATTTAAATAATTTAAAAAATGGCATGGAGTCCCCCTATTTTTGACAACTAACCTGACTAAACCCGACACCTGAGGGCTGATATTCTCAGGCTGGTAAGGGGCCATTGATCTTGGCCCCCCCTAGCCTAAAACCAGCAGCCCCCAGCTGCCCAGAAAAGGCGCATCTATTAGATGCGCCTAATCTGGAGCTTTGCCCAGTTCTTCCCACTTGCCCTGTAGTGGTGGCAAGTGGGGTAATAAGGGGTTAATGGCACCTTTTGATTATAAGGTGCCATTAAGCCCGGATTAGTAATGGAGAGGTGTCAATAATACACCTATCCATTACTAATCCTACAGTAAAGAAAGGGTTAAATAAACACAATCACACAATAAGAATAAATTATTTTAATGAAAAATACAACACACACATTTTTATTATCTTTATTATACTGGTAATTCCTTAGCGAAGCCATCGATCTTCTGAAAAAAAGTTGAAAATAATAAAACAAATCTATACATTACCTGTCCGGCGCTCAGTCACGTTCCACGGCGTAAATCCATCTCGGGGTTAATATATTTACAGTGGGAGTGCTGCTAATACAGCCACTCCCAACTGTAACTGACTGGGGAATGAATGGGAGCAGCCGACGCATGCTCAGTAACTAGCGGTGACGTCACCGCTCATCATTGAGTCTGGCTCTGCTCCATTCATTCCCCGGTCAGTTACCTTGAGGGCATATCTGGAAGTTTAGAAGACAGCCTCAGTGCACAGTGCACATCTCTGAAGCCGGGAACCATACACCTGACTGCAGAGATGCAGTGATGCTGTCATAATGACATGCAGCCTCACTGACGTCAGCGGTAGTCAGTGTGGCTGTGTGGAGTCCCCTGGCTGCCCTGAGGTAAACTGATGAGCGTGGGAAAAAGTTCAGAAACTTTCCCACGCTTATTAGTTCATCTCTGGTCAGCCGGGGAGGCTGCGCAGAGATGAATTAATTCATTCAGCAGTGGTTTACAGCGGGGCCGGTCGCATTAGCACTGGTACTGTTGTAAACTAGCTAACCCCTTCTGATGGATTTCAGCGGGGGACCTGACTGAACAGCGGAGAGGTATGTATATTGTTGTTTTTTTATTTTATTTTTTTTACAGATCCATGGCTTTTTTTTGGATTAGCAGATGAATAAATGTGGTCAAAAACTTGGTGTGTAATTTTTAATTAATGTCTGTGTGTGTTTTTTAACCCTTTACTATTCTAGGATTAATAATGGATAGGTGTCTTATCATTAATCCGGCTTAATGTCACCTTCCAATAGCAAGGTGACATTAACCCATTATTAACCCATTAGCCACTACTACAGGGCAATGGGAATAGAGAAGCTAAGAGCCAGAAAAGGTGCATCTTATAGAGCCGGCAATTGATTTAGTGGCTATTCTGCTAAGTAGAACTCTGTGAAATATAAATAAATATATATGTGCCTCAATGACATATATATATATATATATATGTATTCTATGTGTCTATATCTATTCTTTCGTTTGTGTTTAAACCTGTCATTGAGATCCATTATATGTCCATTTTGCAAGTCGGCGAGAAAATCTCATCATACGGATGCCATACTGATGTCACACAGATGTTTAGATGCGAGAAATTCACATCCTTGCATGACAATCGGATGACATACGGATCACTGTTCAGGGAACATTTCTGCGCATTATAACCGTAAAATACAGACCGTATTTTTATATGTTATGTGTGACTCCAGCCTTATTTTGTGTCTCATCAATCCAAATGTAAAACTTCCCTTTCTATCTGTGCACAGGTTTCCTGTCATCCTAAGGATGCCATCACCTAATCAGGAAGACTGCTTGTCTTTTTTGTAGCCTTCATTGATCTCGAACTGTTTGTATATTAGATTTCTATTTGTTTTGATTAAATCCACGTGGTAATTATATCACATGTAATAAGAATGATAATAACATATGTGGATACCAAGAATCTGTGTTGTTTTCACTTAGAAAATGTAAATGTGTATTGATGAAGAGAACAAGTTTTTGAGTAGTAATATAATCAGCTACTTATTTTAGCTGCCTGTTAAATTATTCACAAACCAATCCTCCATGCTTCTGTTCACAACCACAACATTATTCTGCACAATGCCACTATAGAGAATTGCTGAAAGTGCTGGTCACAGCCAAGATTTACTGACAATCTTTTCACCAGAGGCAATAGCACCAAATCTGCAGTTAGATCTAATAAATGGATTGTATTCAAGTAACCTCTTACTGGTCTTCCTGAATTTAACAAGAATGGCCTTTCCTTAGAATGTGTGTGTGTGTGTGTGATTCCCTGTATCCCCACAATCAGCAAAAGTAAGGACCATGACACTTCTCTGCAATACCCCACACATCATTTTCTAATTCATGTGGCTGACTGTTGCTTTGCAGCTGAGCCCCAGCTTAGATGTATTCACTTGAATGGGGCTGAGCTGTAGTACCAAACATATGGATATGTTGGCTGCTATAGTGAAGGGGTTGTAAAAAGTGTGGTGTAGTAACCACTATGCCCGCTAGGGGGCACTGTGTGGCGGTTCCAAGGGAGAGGATGAGTTGCAGAGTCCTGAAGGATGGTTGTGTATCTCAAAGGGGGTGGCTTTGAGATGGAGACTTAGTTATGCGTATTGATCAGCAATGGTATTGCTGAGGTGTTATTTCAAGGTATAAGGGAGAAGTCTCTAGGTGACTTGGGAGTTGGGCGGGCCAGTTACCTACAAACCCACCCAGGGGTGTGTCTGAAAACGCCTGTAGTAAAAGACTATGTGAGGGTGTGAAGGACCTGTGATGAGGTCATAGTCACGTGACCCAGTGGGTGTGGCTATAGACCATATAATGTTGCCAGGGTAGGTCACATGGGAGGAATGCTGGGACCTGATTGGTCCAGTGTGGAAGGTCCTGCAGACATGGAACTTCCTGCCTGACAGCACGTGTGAAGTGGCTGTGAGCAATGTGTGCCTGAGAGTTCCCTGGAGGGAACGAACGTGTGCGGAATGCTGCAGCCGCATGAGGAACCCTGACGTGGGTGAGATAATTGTGAGGACTGTAGAGCCTGCGTACTGGACATTGATAATAAGAGTGAAGCATTATAATGGACGCTATGCTGGTAATGCTATTAAGTGAACTTTCTGTTGCTGCTGTGGTTTATGAGGTGTGAATAAACCGCAAGGACTGTATGATTTGATTGAAAATCCGTGCCGGAATTGGTTTATGTTCGCTGCAAGCGAGAATCCCCTAAGTAAATGACAGCGCTACCTCACAAAAGGTATTGGCGAATAGCTTCGGATAAGTGCTTATCTGAATAGTTTTAGCGGTTTCCGAATAGCTGCATCGGGAACCCCGATACCTGGAGCGCTCCCGATAATCAGCAGTTCGGCACCACAGCTGCAGGCGACTGTCACACAGCCGCGACACCTGCAGCTGTGACGCTGAACTGATAATTATCGGGAGCGCTCCAGGTATCCGGGTTCCCGATGCAGCTATTCGGAAACCGTTAAAACTATTCGGATAAGCACTTATCCGAAGCTATTCGCTCATCCCTAGTTGTAAACCCTTTTATCCTGCTGATCTGTTGGTTAGGCCTCCACTGACTGACTGAAGGTCAGACCTCCACTGACCACACATTGTTATATTATGAAAAGACCTCTATAACATAAAGGTTCATCATTAATCTATCAGCAGGATTTTACTACCCCATTTAAAAGCATGATGTAGGGAAAGAGACCGAGAATTCAATAATTTATCACTCAGATTACTGGGTGCAGCGTTTTTGACACAATCATAGTTTTTAGACTAAGGGCCCCGTCACAGATAGCGATCTCGCTAGCGAGATCGCTGGTTTTGTGACACAACAGCGACAGTGGCGGATTATAATGAGGTCAATTTGGGCAGTTGCCCCGGGCCCAGTGGGGTTAAGGGGCCCACAGCCCAGGCCAGTAAATTGCCCCATTATAATCCGCCACCGCGCAGGGCCGGATTATAGGCAGGGCAGGCGGGGCTTCAGCCCCGGGGCCCCCACCACAAGAGCTTCTAAGGGGGCCCCCACCACATTCCTGCTGGCTGCTGCAATGGCACTCCATCTTCTCCCCACCTAAAAGTGAGTGACCGTGGGGGCGGCATTATGTGCTCTGCTACCAGCAGCATCTACAAGTAGCGTGAACGCTGATGCTGCTGGTAGCGTGCAAAGGCTTGTGATGAGATCACAGGAGGTAAGGTGTCAGGGCCCCCGATCATGTGACCCCTGTCTCCTCCCCTCCTGTGACCTCATCACAGGTCCTGTGCGCACAGCACTGAGAGCAGCCATGTATGTGGAGTGCGGCTCTGCGGGTGGAGGTAGGTGCTGGAGGCTCCATTATTCTCTCTGTGGAGTGGGGCTCTGCGGGTGGAGGTCGGTGCTGGAGGCTCCATTATTCTCTATGTGGAGTGC
The DNA here is from genome assembly GCF_039654945.1 of Dendrobates tinctorius. NCBI lineage: Eukaryota > Metazoa > Chordata > Amphibia > Anura > Dendrobatidae > Dendrobates > Dendrobates tinctorius. The sequence continues at coordinate 5,775,728 of NW_027361828.1, read as the reverse complement.
GGCTCTGCGGGTGGAGGTCGGTGCTGGAGGCTCCATTATTCTCTATGTGGAGTGCGGCTCTGCGGGTGGAGGTCGGTGCTGGAGGCTCCATTATTCTCTATGTGGAGTGCGGCTCTGCGGGTGGAGGTCGGTGCTGGAGGCTCCATTATTCTCTATGTGGAGTGCGGGTGGAGGTCGGTGCTGGAGGCTCCATTATTCTCTATGTGGAGTGCGGCTCTGCGGGTGGAGGTCGGTGCTGGAGGCTCCATTATTCTCTATGTGGAGTGCGGGTGGAGGTCGGTGCTGGAGGCTCCATTATTCTCTATGTGGAGTGTGGCTCTGCGGGTGGAGGTCGGTGCTGGAGGCCCCATTATTATCTATGTGGAGTGCGGCTCTGCGGGTGGAGGTCGGTGCTGGAGGCTCCATTATTCTCTATGTGGAGTGTGGCTCTGCGGGTGGAGGTCGGTGCTGGAGGCCCCATTATTATCTATGTGGAGTGCGGCTCTGCGGGTGGAGGTCGGTGCTGGAGGCTCCATTATTATCTATGTGGAGTGTGGCTCTGCGGGTGGAGGTCGGTGCTGGAGGCCCCATTATTCTCTATGTGAAGTGTGGCTCTGCGGGTGGAGGTCGGTGCTGGAGGCCCCATTATTCTCTATGTGGAGTGTGGCTCTGCGGGTGGAGGTCGGTGCTGGAGGCCCCATTATTATCTATGTGGAGTGTGGCTCTGCGGGTGGAGGTCGGTGCTGGAGGCTCCATTATTCTCTATGTGGAGTGTGGCTCTGCGGGTGGAGGTCGGTGCTGGAGGCCCCATTATTCTCTATGTGGAGTGTGGCTCTGCGGGTGGAGGTCGGTGCTGGAGGCTCCATTATTCTCTATGTGGAGGTCGGTGCTGGAGGCCCCATTATTATCTATGTGGAGTGCGGCTCTGCGGGTGGAGGTCGGTGCTGGAGGCTCCATTATTCTCTATGTGGAGTGTGGCTCTGCGGGTGGAGGTCGGTGCTGGAGGCTCCATTATTCTCTATGTGGAGTGTGGCTCTGCGGGTGGAGGTCGGTGCTGGAGGCTCCATTATTCTCTATGTGGAGTGTGGCTCTGCGGGTGGAGGTCAGTGCTGGAGGCTCCATTATTCTCTATGTGGAGTGTGGCTCTGCGGGTGGAGGTCGGTGCTGGAGGCCCCATTATTCTCTATGTGGAGGTCGGTGCTGGAGGCTCCATTATTCTCTATGTGGAGTGCGGGTGGAGGTCGGTGCTGGAGGCTCCATTATTCTCTATGTGGAGTGTGGCTCTGCGGGTGGAGGTCGGTGCTGGAGGCTCCATTATTCTCTATGTGGAGGTCGGTGCTGGAGGCTCCATTATTCTCTATGTGGAGTGTGGCTCTGCGGGTGGAGGTCGGTGCTGGAGGCTCCATTATTCTCTATGTGGAGTGCGGCTCTGCGGGTGGAGGTCGGTGCTGGAGGCTCCATTATTCTCTATGTGGAGTGTGGCTCTGCGGGTGGAGGTAGAGAATAATGGAGCCTCCAGCACCTACCTCCACCCGCAGAGCCACACTCCACATAGAGAATAATGGAGCCTCCAGCACCGACCTCCACCCGCAGAGCCACACTCCACATAGAGAATAATGGGGCCTCCAGCACCGACCTCCACCCGCAGAGCCGCACTCCACATAGAGAATAATGGAGCCTCCAGCACCGACCTCCACCCGCAGAGCCGCACTCCACATAGAGAATAATGGAGCCTCCAGCACCTATGTGGAGTGCGGCTCTGCGGGTGGAGGTCGGTGCTGGAGGCTCCATTATTCTCTATGTGGAGTGCGGCTCTGCGGGTGGAGGTCGGTGCTGGAGGCCCCATTATTCTCTATGTGGAGTGCGGCTCTGCGGGTGGAGGTCGGTGCTGGAGGCTCCATTATTCTCTATGTGGAGTGGGGCTCTGCAGGTGGAGGTCGGTGCTGGAGGCTCCATTATTCTCTATGTGGAGTGCGGCTCTGCGGGTGGAGGTCGGTGCTGGAGTCCCCATTATTCTCTATGTAGAGTGTGGCTCTGCGGGTGGAGGTTGGTGCTGGAGGCCCCATTATTCTCTATGTAGAGTGTGGCTCTACGATTCGTGACCCCCGTCACGTGACGAGGGGGGCCCACAGAGTCTGAACTGCCCCGGGCCCTGGCTACCCTTAATCCACCCCTGAACAGCGATCTCACCAGCGAGATCGCTGTGTGTGAGAGCGATCAGCAACCGGCCCCCCTGCCGGTATCGCTGATCGTTGTAGGAAAGGCCAGGACTTTTCTTTGGTCGCTGGTCTCCTGCTGGCCAGCATGCATCGCTGCGTGTGACAGGCGGGAGACCAGCGATCAGCTGGTAACTAACGTACACATCGGGTATCTAAGGGACGTGTGTCCCTTAGATACCCGATGTGTACGTTAGTTAAGGGACGCACGTCCCTTGGATACCCGATGTGTACGTTAGTTACCAGCTCCCTGCATCAGCGCACTGGTAACTAACGAACACAGCGACGCCGCACAATTGGCGTCGCTGTGCTGATCCCTGGTGAAGCTGTCTGTTTGACAGTTCACCAGCGATCACATAGCGACTTACCAGCGATCCTGACACCTTGATATCGGTGTCGGGATCGCTGGTGGGTCATTATGTGTGACGGGGCCCTTAGCTATGTAGCAGAGCTGCCCCGATGACACCAGGAGGTGGAGTCGGACTACTGCTCACTCACCAGCTAGTCACAGCAATGATAATCACCAGGTAATAAAACCTTCATTTTCAGTAAACAACAACACACAGCTTGACATGTGACACATTGTTAAAATCTGTCCTTTAATCCCTACCTCACCCTGTCCTCCGATTACATAGCAAAAACCTGCTGACATATTCTCTTTAATAATTATCTAATTTACTTCTGAATTTCTCTTCGTGCAAAAGGGGATGAGTGATGATTTGCCCATCATCAATATTGTTCTACCTCTATGGGACTTATTATATTGCTCATCCCGATCTTCTGGGTCCATGATTAAACTTCCATAACTACAGTTGAAATTGAAAAGTAGACTAAGGCCTGTCTCACACTTCAGTTTTTTTGTGTCAGTCAAAATCGGCCAATTTCGGAAAAAAACGAATCCGCCAAAAAAGGGCGGATCTGTTTTTTCCCCCCATAGACTTACATTAGTGGCGGATCTTGACTGACGGTCGTCCGTCACATCCGATTTTTGACGGATCCGCCAAAATTTTACCCTCTCCCGGGCGGATGAGACAGACTCTGCAACGTTTTTTTTGTTGACAGTCCGCTATTTGCAACTGCACATGCCCGCAAGCTCTGCTCCGGGAACATTTTTAACCCTGAATGCCGTTCCTTTAAAATTCAGCCTTCGCCGGATCCGTCAAAACAACGGTCACACGTTGCTGTAAAAACGGCGACGGTTCCGTTTTCCGCCATTTTCGCGGATTACAACTGATCTGAAAAACGTAAGTGTGAAACAGGCCTTAGGCATAGTGCACACTGAATTCGTGAACTTGCCCAAAATTACATGTTGGGACATTTTCCCAGCATGTACTGTAATGTTCCCATAAAGTCCTTATTTACCACACAAGGCCATATGTGTTTTTTTCCAGCCTCCGTCTGGCCAGTATACGTCTGCATACTATTTATTTAACTATATAGCAAAGATTGCACTTGCAACAAAAAGGACCACCACAACTGTACAGCATATATATATATATATATATATATATATATATATATATATATATATATATATTTTTTTATTTTCACAATGGGGAAACCTACAGTTAGGTCCATATATATTTGGACAGAGACAACATTTTTCTAATTTTGGTTCTAGACATTACCACAATGAATTTTAAACAAAACAATTCATATGCAGTTGAAGTTCAGACTTTCAGCTTTCATTTGAGGGTATCCACATTAAAATTGGATGAAGGGTATAGGAGTTTCAGCTCCTTAACATGTGCCACCCTGTTTTTAAAGGGACCAAAAGTAATTGGACAGATTAAATAATTGTAAATAAAATGTTCATTTCTAGTACTTGGTTGAAAACCCTTTGTTGCCAATGACTGCCTGAAGTCTTGAACTCATGGACATCACCAGACGCTGTATTTCCTCCTTTTTGATGCTCTGCCAGGCCTTCACTGCAGTGGTTTTCAGTTGCTGTTTGTTTGTGGGCCTTTCTGTCTGAAGTTTAGTCTTTAACAAGTGAAATGTATGCTGAATTGGGTTGAGATCTGGTGACTGACTAGGCCATTCAAGAATATTCCACTTCTTTGCTTTAATAAACTCCTGGGTTGCTTTGGCTTTATGTTTTGGGTCATTGTCCATCTGTAGTATGAAACGATGACCAATCAGTTTGGCTGCATTTGGCTGGATCTGAGCACACAGTATGGCTCTGAATACCTCAGAATTCATTTGGCTGCTTCTGTCCTGTGTCACATCATTAATAAACACTAGTGACCCAGTGCCACTGGCAGCCATGCATGCCCAAGCCATCACACTGCCTCCGCCGTGTTTTACAGATGATGTGGTATGCTTTGGATCTTGTGCTGTACCACGCCTTCGCCATACTTTTCTCTTTACATCATTCTGGTAGAGGTTGATCTTGGTTTCATCTGTCCAAAGAATGTTCTTCCAGAACTGTGCTGGCTTTTTTAGATGTTTTTTAGCAAAGTCCAGTCTAGCCTTTTTATTCTTGATGCTTATGAGTGGCTTGCACCGTGCAGTGAACCCTCTGTATTTACTTTCATGCAGTCTTCTATTTATGGTAGATTTGGATATTGATACGCCTACCTCCTGGAGAGTGTTGTTCACTTGGTTGGCTGTTGTGAAGGGGTTTCTCTTCACCATGGAGATTATTCTGCGATCATCCACCACTGTTGTCTTCCGTGGGCGCCCAGGTCTTTTTGCATTGATGAGTTCACCAGTGCTTTCTTTCTTTCTCAAGATGTACCAAACTGTAGATTTTGCCACCCCTAATGTTGTAGCAATTGCTCGGATGGGTTTTTTCTGTTTTTTGCAGCTTAAGGATGACTTGTTTCACCTGCATGGATAGCTCCTTTGACCGCATGTTTCCTTCACAGCAAAACCTTCCAAATGCAAGCACCACACCTCAAATCAACTCCAGGCCTTTTATCTGCTTAATTGAGAATGACATAACGAAGGGATTTCCCACACCTGTCCATGAAATAGCCTTGGAGTCGTTTGTCCAATTACTTTTGGTCCCTTTAAAAACAGGGTGGCACATGTTAAGGAGCTGAAACTCCTAAACCCTTCATCCAATTTTAATGTGGATACCCTCAAATGAAAGCTGAAAGTCTGAACTTCACCTGCATCTGAATTGTTTTGTTTAAAATTCATTGTGGTAATGTCTAGAACCAAAATTAGAAAAATGTTGTCTCTGTCCAAATATATATGGACCTAACTGTAGTCAGTCATCCAGACCATGGCCACTGTCAAGCGTATGCTTCTTCAGCATAAAATGCCTGACATTGGCCACAAATGCTATGTGCACATAGCATTAGCAAATCTGCATCACCTTTAAAAACTCATAAAATGGACTTTTATAGTGATTTAGGAGTTGACAGCATATGGAAGTGGATTTGCTGCATTTACTGACCATATCTTCTTTATTGTAAAGATAGGAGAGGAAACGCAATTTAACCAGATTATTTATATTTCCCTAAACAAATGATTTATGAAAAAGAAAGATCTGTGCAATGTTTGATCACCTTTGTCAAAATGGGCTTCACCAATACAAGGGCTTATTAGACACATGAGGTGAGGTGGATCCTCCAAGCTCAAGGTCCGGGTGGGCACAAGGGCCACAGGCGTTGGTGCAGCAGATACGTGGGGTATGCAGGACAGGACAGAAGAAGGACAGGAATCATTAGGCAGACTACAGATGTCCAAAGAACAGCAGACAGGCAGTTGGAATGCTGGGATCCACAGGCAGACTGGGAGACGTCCACTGGAGCACATGCTCTTTCTGGCCCTCATCTACAAGGAGTACCGCTGTGCGGCTGCCAAAGAAAGGGAGTGAGCAGTCCGTTGTCTTTGGATAGGACGAGCTGGTGTTTGTTCACTAGTTTCAGTAACATTACCAGCTAACCCACGTACACGTCGAACACCAAGCCTATTCCCCATCACTAAATTAACAATCACTATTTATTCTCTGAGATGGTGTGCCTGAACAACAATATTAGCCCAAACGATTTTGATTTGGAAATGTGGCCTGGTGCCTGCCCAACAATATTGGCCCAAACAATTTTGATTAAGAAATGGGGCCTCCTGCTTTCACCCCAACATTAGCCCAAATGATTTTACTTAGGGAATGGGGCCTGATGCATAGACACCAATATTAGCACTAACAATTTGGAATAGGAAATGTGACCTGGTGCAAGCAATCCAATATTAGCCCAAACAATTTTGATTAGCAAATGGAGCCTCGTGCCAGCATCCCAATATTATTCCAAACGATTTTACTTAGGAAATGGGGCCTGCTACATATACACCAATAATAGCCCTAATGATATGGATTGGGAAATTGGGCCTGGTGCCAGCTCTCCAATATTAGCCCAAAAGATTTTGATTAGTAAATGTGACCTCCTGAGTCCTGACTGCAACACAATATTAGCACAAATTATGTGAACTAGGTAGTGGACTCCTTCCTGCACAACACTAATAGCACAAAGTAGTTTGATGCTGAAAGATCGATTTCACACAGAACTGGATCCTATCTAACTATATGACAACTTGCAGCACATGCAGGGGCAGCCTCTCTGCGCTGTTACACTCACAAAATGGTGCCAGCAAAACAAAATGTCCGATTTTTATTCGGCAGCCAATGACAGAAGCCCTTGTGTCTGGATGTTGGGGATGGTTTGTGAACCCTGATTGGCTGCCAGAATGTACACACATTAAGTTAATAAAAAAATTACCAAATTGTTCCCAAAATTTGACGACTTTGAGGGAAATTTACAGAAAAAGTTTGCACTCTATCGTGCTAAAGCATGTTAATGTGATATATGAAATATGAATAGCAATATGGCTTTTGAAAATTAGGAAAAACGAATGAAACGCTTTGCACAATATTTGGCCAAATAATGTCTGCCCATCAACCATCGTCAAGGTGGTCTCAAAGACTGATCGGTCCCTGACCTGTGTGAATACCTCTCCTAGGCTGATATCTGAATTCCTGGGTAGTGTTGAGTGATACCATCTGATATAGAGAAATATCGGATCGGATTGGATCGGACCGATACCCAAAAAGTATCGGGTATCGCCGATTCCGATACCCGAAGTCCCATTCAAGTCAATGGGACAGAAATATCGGAATTAAAAAAAACCTTTCTTTCCTTGCACATCCAGTTCGGGAGGGGGGAAGAGTGTGGTCGGTGCATGGGCGGACACTATGTGTGTCTGTGTGTGCAGGCGGGGTCTGTGCCGGCAGTCGGGGGTCTGTACAGGCCTGCCGGGGGCCTGTTCCGGCTGCCGGGGGTCTGTACGGGCCTGCCGGGGGCCTGTGTCGGCTGCCGGGGGTCTGTACGGGCCTGCCGGGGGCCTGTGTCGGCTGCCGAGGGTCTGTACGGGCCTGCCGGGGGCCTGTGCGGGCCTGCTGGGGGTCTTGTGTGTGTGTGTGCAGGCATATGCCTGCTACAATGACAGTGATTGACACATTAGCCAATGATGGGACAGTAGTAGTCCCATCATCCGGCTAATGTGTTGAATGTAAAAAAAAAAACAAAACTACATATATACAACATTCATACAACATACATACTTCATATATACAACATTCATACTACATACATACTACATATATACAACATTCATACTACATACTTCATATGTACTACATTCATACAACATGCATACATTCATACTACATACATACTACATATATACAACATTCATACAACATACATACATACATAATACATATATACAACATTCATACAACATACATACATACTACATACTTCATATATACTACATTCATACAACATACATACTACATATATACACCATACATGCATACTACATACTTCATGTATACTACATTCATACAACATACATACTACATATATACAACATTCATACAACATACATACTTCATATATACTACATTCATACAACATACATACATTCATACTACATATACACAACATTCATACTACATACATAATACATATATACTACATTCATGCAACATACATACTTCATATATACTACATTCATACAATATTCATACTACATATATACTACATACATTCATACAACATACATACTACATATATACAACATACATACTACATTCATACTACATATACATGTATACAACATTCATACAACATACATACATACTTCATATATACTACATTCATACAACATACATACAACATTCATACAACATACATACATACTTCATATATACTACATTCATACAACATACATTCATACTACATGCATACTACATATACACAACATTCATACTACATACATACTTCATATATACTACATTCATACATACTACATTCATACAGCATACATACTACATATATACAAAATTCATACAACATACACACATACTTCATATATACTGCATACTACATACAATACATACATATAGACATACAGTACATATAACAGAGTACATAATCACCATCACTTGCCACTTTGATCCCTGAAGCCAGTGTCATCTGTGAAAAAATATGAAAATAACAAACAACCGACATGCTGCCTGATCCGCAGAAATCCACGAGTGTCCCACGCCGATCTCCCATGGACAACAGCAGCATCAGCAGATGCGACCGCTCTCTAGGGGGCTCCAGGAATACAATGACGGGAGGTAGGTATCCTTCTGCACTGTATTCCTCCGCCAAGGTAAAAAAATAGTCCCTAGTCTCACTTTTGGCATTGCTATGTGAGAAAGTTCCCACGCAGCTTTTGCCATAAAGCGAGACCAGTGAACGATAGTAACCTCTCAGTGATGCAGTGCAGCAGATCATCGTGGGACACTCGTGGATTTCTGCGGATCAGGGAGTATATCGGTTGTTTATTTTCTAATTTTTTTCATAGATGACACTGGCTTCGGGGATCAAAGTGACGAGTGATGGTGAGTATGCACTCTGTTATATGTATTGTATAAATGTATTGTAAGTAGTATGTAGTATGTATGTTGTATGTCTGTAGCATGTTTTATGTATGTACTATGTATGAATGTTGTATATATGCAGTATGTATATATTTTTTTTTTTCTTTACATTCAACACATTAGCCTGATGATGGGACTACTACTGTCCCATCATTGGCTAATGTGTCAATCACTGTCATTGTAGCAGGCATAGCCCGATGGGACTTGTAGTCCCATCGGACGATGCCTGCACACACACAAGACCCCCGGCAGGCCCGTACAGACCGCCGGCACAGGCCTCCGGAAGGCCCGTACAGACCCCCGGCAGCCAGCACAGGCCCCCGGCAGGCCCGTACAGACCCCCCGCAGTCGGCACAGACCGCGCATCATGATGCGCACAGACCGCGCATCATGATGACATCATTTCAGCAGCCAATCACAGCCACAACAGTGGCTCATTGCATTATGGGGACTTCCGATTCCGGTATCCGATATTGATAAAATATCGGTACTTGGTATCGGAATTCCGATACAGCGAATATTGGCCGATACCCGATATTTGCAGTATCGGAATGCTCAACACTATTCCTGGGTGAATGTGGACACCTCACTCAGTAAAGCCTGCATTTATGGGTCGGTAGGGACCTGCTGTAATTAAAATCACCACATGGTGAAGGGTGGAGTGCTTGGTCAGCAAGATAACATAGAAATAACAAAAGAGTGACTGGTACATCCAAACTAGTCTGAATAGGTGCATATCAGGAGCAGCTACCTCCATATACAATATGCTATTTTTGCACTTTTTTTTGTATATTATATATGGGGGTATAGGTAGCTGTTCCTGGTATGCACTTTTTCAGACTAGTTTGGATGTGACAGTCAGTCTTTTGTTATTTCTTTGAGGGAAAATGTGACATAATTTCACACAAAACCTCCAAAATGGCAGGAACAACATTGTTAACACCTTTTCAAAATTGTGGGTAAACAAAAAGGGGAGAAGTTGACTCTTTGCACTGTGTGTCTGTGTGTGCCACATGGAGCACAGAAAGAAGAGAAAAGGACTGTCTGAGGAATTGAGAACCAAAATTTTTGAACAATATCAACAATCTCAAGGTTACAATTCCATCTCCAGAGATCTTGATGTTCCTTTGTCCACGGTGCGCAACATAATGAAGAGGTTTATAACCCTTGGCACTGTAACTTATCTATCTGCGAGTGGACAGTAGAGAAAAATTCATGAAAGCTTGCAACGCAGGAAAGTCCGGATGATGGATAAGCAGCCCCAATCAAGATCCAAAGAAATTCAAGCTGTCCTGCATGCTCAGCATGCATTATCCATCGATATTCAAATGAAATTAAACACTGGCAGGACCCACTGCTGACACAGGCATAAAAAGCTAGACTGCAGTTTGCCAAAATGTAAGTGAGTAAGCCAAAATCCTTCTGGCAAAGTGTCTTGTGGACAGGTGAGATCAAGATATTGCTTTTTGGTAAAGCACATGATTCTACTGTTTACCAAAAATGGAATGAGGCCTACAAAGAAAATAACACAAAACTTAGTCATATATTATGGATGTTCAAAGATGTTTTGTAGTTGATTCACTGCCTCTAGCACTGGGTGCCATGACTGTGTGCATGTCATCATGAAATCTAAAGGTTATCAAAGCATGTTAGGTAGCAATGTAGTACGCACTGTCAAAAAACTGGATTTGCATCCTAGGTCATGGGTCTTCCAGCAAGACAATGACCCAAAACACACTTCACGAAGCACCCAGAAATGGGTGGAAACAAAGAGCTGGAGAGTTCTGAAGTGACCAGCAATGAGTGCAGATCTAAATCCCAACACCTGTGGAGAGATCTTAAAATTGCTGTTGGGAGTAGGCGCCCTTCAAATATGAGAGATCTGGAGCATTTTGCAAAATAAGAGTGGTCCAAAATTCCAGTTGATAGGTGTAAGAAGTGTATTGATGGTAACAGGAAGTGATTGATTGCAGTTATTTATTCCAAAAGGTGTGCAACCAAATATTAAGTTGAGGGTGCCAACAATTTTGTCCTGACCATTTTTGGGGCTTTGTGTGAAATAATGTTTGCCTTTTTTCGTGTTGTTCTATTACACACAAAGGAAATAAACATGTGTAATTACAATAATTTTGGGGGAGAAATACTTCATTTTCTGGAACAATTTCATGGGTGCCAACATTTTCGACCATGACTGTGTATGTGTATTATATATATCATTTTATTCAGCTTTCTGGCGCCCGGGGCAAGAATTCGGTATGGCACCCCCCAACCCCAGCACACATGCAATTTGCACACTAAGGGCTCATACTCTGAAGAGTCTCGCACATCAATACCCGGCACTGCCGCTGGAACTCGGATCGGAGAGTTCAGCTGCATAGAAATACATGCAGCTGAACGCTCCAATCCGAGTGTTGGCATCAGTGCCGGGTATTAACGTGCAAGACTCGTCCGAGTTTCTCGCATGTGAGTATGAGCCCTTAGTCATGTAATATATTTACTTTTGTTTCACAAAAAATTTCCTTTAGACCTATTTTTTTTTTTTTTTTTTTTTTTTTTTTACTTCTGCAAGGGTAACAGGAGAAAATGGACCATACAATTTGTTGTGCAATTACTCCGGCGCACGCCAATACCCCATATGTGGGGGGAAAACTACTGTTTACGCACACGGCAGGGGCTCAAAATGGAAGGACGCCATGTCTTGTTTGGAGAGCCCCTGATGTGCCTAAACAGTGGAAACCCCCAACAAGTGACATCACTTTGGAAACTAGACCCCTTAGGGAACTTATATAGATGTGTATTGAGCACCTTAAACTCACAGGTGCTTCACAGAAGTATATTACGTTAAGCCATGAAAATAAAATAATCACATCATTTTTCCCAGCTAAATCTTTTTTAGCTCCAAATTTTGAATTTTCATAAGGGTAACAGGAGAAATTGTGCCATACAATTTGTTGTGCAATTTCTTCTGAATGCGCAGATACCCAATATGTTTAGGAAAACATCTGTTTGGGTGCACGGCAGGGCTTGGAAGAGAAGGGTTGCCTTTTGACTTTTAGCAGACACCATGTCGTGTTTGAAGAGCCCCTGATGTGCCTAAACAGTGGAAATCCTCCCCAAGTGACACCATTTTGGAAACTAGACCCATTTGGGAGCTTATCTAGATGTGTGTTCAACACCTTAAACCCCCAAGTGCTTCTCAGAAATATAGAACGTTAAGCCGTGGAAAAAAAAAAATCACATTTTCTGCGAAAACTTTTTTTAGCTCCAAATTTTGCATTTTTCCAAGGGTATCAGGAGAAAATGGACCCCATAATTTGTTGTGCAATTTCTCCTGAGTTCATCGATAGTGCATATGTTGTCGAAAACTACTTTTGAGGCACAGTGCAAAGCTCAGAAAGGAAGAAACACCACATTACAGTACAGATTTTGCTGCACTTGTTTGAGGATGCCATGTTATACTGGCAGAACCCCTCATAAATGACCCCAACTTACAAACTAAACCTCTCAATTACTTCATATAGAGGTGCAGTGATTATATGGACACCACTGGTGTGTCACAGACTTTTATTCCATTGAGCAGTGTAGATAAAATAATTTACATTTTTACCACCAAGATTGTGTGTTAGCCCCAAGTTTTACATTTTCATACTGGGAAATGGGTAAAAATGGCACCAAAATTTGTCACGCAATTTCTACTGAATGTGGCATACCCCATATGTGGCTGTACAGTACTACATAGCCATATGGAGAGACTCGGGAGAGACGGAACGCTATTTGCCTCCTGGAAAGCAGATTTCCCTAGAATAGTTTGCGGACTCCACATAAAGAGCCCCTAAGTGCTAGAAAAGCAGCATCCCTCCTCAAGTGACCCTATTTTGGAATTTATAACCCTTTGGAATTTATCTACAGATGTAGTGATGATTTTGACTCTATGGGTGTTTTCCAGAAGCAAGCAGCAGTGGATGTTGCTGAGTGAAAATTGCAAACTGGCATTGTAGTGACCAGTACATTATGCCCAGCTCATGGTTCTGGAGACACACACCTGTAAGATAGGCGGGCTTACATCACTACAAAAATGCCAAACATGTAGGTGCTAAATGTGGTTTACACACTGGGGCTCAGAAGGGAGAGGTGCATTTGGATTTGGGAGCAGAGAATTTGCTGAATTTCTTTTGGGGGGCGAGAAGTTATTTCGCTTCTCCAGAGCCTTTGTCCTACCAGTAATGTGGAAACCCCTATATTTCCATTAACAGATGACGGACCTGAGTGAGGATTTGCTTTTTTGTGGATTGAGTTGAAGCTTTTGGGAACATTTTACATAACATTTATGATCACATTTATTTGGCGCTCTACGCTGAGCACTTACTTTCCAGCTAAATCTACAAGTGACGTGACAGATGAAACCCACAATGGATCCATTCACTATAGTAATGCAGCAGAATTACTCTGGATGCCATCTGGCCTCTGTTCAGTGGTGGTCTTCTTTTCAGCAGTGCACAAAACTGTGGTCGACGGCACTTTTACGCAATACTAAAAAGATGGACACCGCCGAATCACAGGCCAGACGGCGTCCACAGTGCCTCCATCTGCCTCATTATAGGGACTCTTCTGCTAGGTGTTCCATCTGAATCACGTATTTCAGAGATTTACATGGAAACCCCGATGTAAGCGCTCAGCGCAGAGCGCAGGATAAATGTGTGGCGAGCCTTACTGCGATCTTTGGAAGACAGAATTCAAAAATCAACAGCATGTGAAGAATTGGTTTTATTTATTTTTACGCCGTTCCTCGTGTGGTATAAGTGATTTGACAACTTTATTTTTCGGGTTGGTGTGATTACAGAGATGCCAGATTTATATCGGGTTTCTATGTTTGGCTGCTGTGCTGTCACACACTAAAAAACACTCTTTATTGTGAAAACTAGTTTTTGAATCACCATATCTTGAGAGCTATCATTTTTCCATATTCCGGCCGACAGAGCTATGTTATGACTTGATTTTTGCGGGACAAGTTGACATTTTTATTGGTACCATTTTCGGGCACATGACATTTTTTGATCGCTTTCTATTTCGATTTTTAAGAGACAGAGTGAACAAAAACCAGCAATTCAGGAATTGCCTTTTGTTTGTTTTTTATACCGTTCCGCGTGTGGTAAAATTGGTAAGGCAGCTTTATTCTTCGGGTCAATACGATTACAGTAATAACCAATTTATATTTTTTTTATGTTTTGGCGCTTTTACACTATAAAAACTTTTTGCATCGCTTTATTCTGAGAGCGCTAATTTTTTTAATTTTCTGCTGATAGAGCTATATGACAGCTTGTGTTTTGCAGGACAAGATGACGGGTTCAGTGGTATCATCTTTTGATCACATTTTATTGCACTTTTTGTTTGGCGGTATGATGATAAAGCATTGTTTTTTGCCTCGTATTTTATTTTTTTACGGTGTTCACTGAAGGGGTTAACTAGTGGGACAGTATTATAGAGCGGGTCGTTATGGACGTGGCCATACTAAATATGTGTACTTCTATTGTTTGCTTTTTTTTTTTTTTTCTTTATTTGGGGATTTTTTTAAAAAATTATTAGACTTCTTAATTTTCTTTTTTAAATATTATTATACGTTTTAAGAATTTTTTAAAATTTTTTTTACACTGTCCCAGGATGGGACATTACTATATAGCATGATCTGAACTGCAGGGCATCAGACCAGCATCTGACAGGCATAGAAGGAGGCGTTTCAATTCGTGCTCTCTGCCGGGACTGGGAAGCCACCTTCCCTTGTAGCCAGGGGTCTCCATAGAGAGCAACAGTACAATGCGATTGCATCGCGTTGTACTGATGGAAGCGCGCAGCAATTCTCCTCTGTCCCTGTTACTGCTGACAGTCCGTATGAGGCCGCTCAGTGTGTCGTACCTGTACTGTTTGCTTGAACGCAGTTCCTGCAGAGCAGTACATGCATGGTGCATGTCAGGAAGGGTTTGTGCAATGTCTTGATGATTGCTATCTAATGCCTTGGAAATTTTTTGTACCCTTCTCCTGATTAGGGCTTCCACTAGGAATTTCAGGGTCCCATACTGGCAACATTTTTGGGGTCCCCTTGAAACTCCACCCAGGCTCCACTCTAGCCCCACCTCCACCCCTCGAACCTTTCAGTCTCACCACCCTCTCTTTGAAAAATTCCATTTCTGCACCATGTTCTCACCAATCACACATTAACAGTTCCCATCACCAGATCACATACACAGCCAGCAGCTTTTGTTTTTGCTAAAAGATTTTTTAATCCACCACCGTGATAAGGTAGACTCTTTTTGCTGGGCTCTACTTTACTGTAACTTGTTAAAATATACAATATAATTTTTGGTATTTTTATTTTTCAATTTTTAAAATGATCAATAATATCACATACAAGGGACAAATACCACAGCACCATGACCGAATCACATATTACCACCACATGGCAACCAATAATACCATATACAAGGAACAAATACCACCACGCAATGACCAGACCACATATTACCACCACATAGTGACCAAATAATACAATACTGATCATTAATAAAAAAAACACAATACCAATGCCATTATACATAGATCTGTACTTAGTATACAGTGTCCGCTTAGGCCTCTTTCACACTTCAGTTATTTGCATCCGTTACAATCCGCCAAAAAGGCGGAAAAGCGGATCCGTTCTTAATTGATGTGAACGGATGGCACAGGATCCGTTTTTAGACGGATCCTGAAAATGAGGAAATTTAAAGGAAACGCTGGCCGGGACGAGAGAGAGAGATTTGTCCGGCACCCAGACAGAATGTCGGGTAAATTCAGTGTCTGGAGGATCCGCTGGGAAAAAAAAGTTACAATCTCCGTTACAAAATCTTTGAGGATGGAAACGGACAGAAACATTATGGCGGATCCTCACAAAAACGGATGCAACGGACGGCAATCAGTCAGGAGCCGCCAATAATGAAAGTCAATGGGGGAAAAAACGGATCCTCAAAAGAAAATTGCGGATACGTTTTTTTCAAAACCTGGCGGATTGTGACTGATTGTAAAAAACTGAAGTGTGAAAGAGGCCTTACATGTAATGTGTGCTTAAATATACCCGGGAACCAATCAGAGAGCATCATAAGGTAATGAAGGCGTGAACTATCTGTGATGTCACGAAACACCTCTTATGGCGCATGCGCAGATCTGCACTAATGTATGAATCGCTTCCCAATGATGCGCTCCCTTGGACTCCAAGTTGACATACAAGAGGTCTAAGTGTGGGGCACTCATGAAAGCGAACACCAATGCCTAAACTGTGCAGGCGCACCTAGTGTTCGAGATACAGTGATCATAAAAAAATTGTGTGTAATAAAATTACTAAAAAAAGGGTTTATAAATTTCATATATAATGATTTTATTAAAGGAATAATATATTATAATTATTAAAGTGCAAAAGTGCATGTAGTGCAATTATAATAAAAATAACTAGAACCACAGTATAATGACTTGGAATTAATTTTTATTCCTTTACCATGTATGTGATAATTATATAATATTATATATTCAATAGTGTTTATGGTGCAAAGATAGTCACAAGAAGGAGTGGAATAGTCACAGAAAAAACTAATACCCTATATCAATAATTAGAATAACCACAGGGAAATTCCAATACAAATATTCCACGCAGCAAAAAAAGGGAAGAAAAAGAAAAAATGAAAGGAAAAAATTGGGTAGAAAGGAGACTAGAAAAACCTAGTAATAGGATTCACACTTATCTAAACATGCTCTCACAAAATCTACCAAAACCCTGATGAAACGATGTAAAAATTAGACTAATAATTCCTTATTCCCCATCAAATGCAAAATAGGAATAATAATACAAAACATATTATAATGCTGGAATCCCTGAAAAACAGGCCAAAGGATATCAATTATAGCCAAGATATCATCATGTACATTGGAATGACCATGCAAAATACACATTGTAATTATTAGTCCACATAGTAAAATTCTTCTTCTTCCCTCAACGATTCTTCTTATAACAGGAAAGGTCTCCTCTAAAGTGTGGAATATCCAAATGGAAAAAATCATGTGGAAGAAAGGGAACAGATGCTCAATCTATATAGGAACAAACATAAGCATAATTAAAATCAAATAAAATAAAATAAACCCCACCCACCCCATAAAAAGATGCCACAAACAATAGATCTCTACAAAAAGGAGGCAAAACCTAATTTTTCGTTAAGGCCCAACAGACTCATCGTGCCCAGCCGATGTATCCGTTGGCTTTCTTTTTGGGCAAGGATCTTAGATGGAGCTCCCTCTCAGATATCCAAAACAGCTTGATCTATTCCCTTAATCCTCAAACCACTTGCATTACATTGATGGTAACGCTTAAAATGCCTAAGCAAGGTTTTCAAAAGGGAATCATCTGTAATGTTCTTGGCTTTTTCAATGTCCCTCACATGGTCACGGGTTCTGATCTTAAGTTCACGTGTGGTAAGACCCACATAGATCTTACCACAAGGACACTGGGCATGATAAATAACACCCTGTGAGGAACAATTGATATGCCTTCTTATTTCAAAAGTTTTGGACCCATCCTGATTCTGAAAAGTACTTGTTTTTACCAAATTAAGACATCCCTTGCAAATGCCACATGGGAAAAAAACAGGTTTACCCGTAATTTTTCTTTGCTCTTTTTTTATTAGTTTCTGAAACATAGTGGCTATGCACCAAGATGTCCTTCATATTTTTAGATCTTCTGGCCACAAAATTCGGGGTAGAAGGAAGTAATTGCTTCAGAATCTGATCTATTAGTAAAGTGTGCCAATGTTTATGGACTATCTCCGTGAGACCTTTCCATTGGCCATTAAAAAATAGAAATAAATCGTACCGTATCCATATTTGATGATTCCTTCTTATTTTTGGATTGCCCATAGATAAGTTGGTTCCTGTTAATTTTTGAAGCTCTCGAATATCCCCGCTTAATTCATCTCTTGCTGTAGCTTCTTTCTATAAATCTTCTGAAAAGATCTTCAGACTGTTTTTCAAATGCTTGATGCTTGATCATCTGAGCAAATTCTTTTTGCCCGAAGGAATTGACCAACCGGTATTCCATTTATCATAGATCTCGGATGTGAAGATTATGCCAGCAAAAAGGAATTAGTTGCTGTTTGCTTATGAAAAATATCGGTATTCAGATGACCGTCAGGAGAGGCAGAAATAAAAATATCTAGAAATTCCAAACTTCTTCCATATTTAAAGGTAAGTTTCTCATTGATCTCATTTTGATTGAGCCTGTCAATAAGAGCACATAATTCATCAGAGAAACCCTCCCAGATAAAGAGTATATCATCAATATACCTCATGCAGTTATGGACCTTGTCCACACCTTGGATGAGGTCATCCTGAAAAATACTATGCTCCCATGCCCCTAGAAAAAGGTTGGCATAAGCCGGGGCACATGACGCCAGCATTGCTGTACCCTGTAACTGTAAAAAAATTTTCTCCATTAAGTGTAAAAACGTTATGATTCAAAAGAAATTCCAAAAGTATCAAAATTAGGTCACCAATGGGGGGTCAATACTACTGGAGTTCAAAAACCACTTGACCACCGCCAATCCATCATGATGTTTAATAGAAGTGTACAGGGACTCAACATCCGCCGTTACCAGGATCATATTAGGATCCAGCTGTAATTGGTCAATCCTCTGTAGGGCAGATGTGGTGTCCCTGACATATGAAGGTAATTCAGCGGCCAATGGCTTTAGAAAAAAATCTGCAATATCTGAGATGACTTCACATAAACTCGAGTTACCTGCGACAATGGGACGTCCTGGCGAGTCCAATGAGTTTTTGTGCAACTTGGGGATGAAATAAAAAGTAGCCCATTTTGGGTGAAAATTACGTACATTATCCAACAATTTCTTTGAAATAATACCTTGAGTATAGGCATCTTCTAGGATTTTAACCAATTTGGCCTGAAAGGAAGACATGGGGTTGAAGGTTAATTTCCGATAACATTTGTTGTCATTAAGTAATGTATAAGCCTGCTTTTCATAGGTATTGGTTGGCCAGATGACTAAATTGCCTCCTTTATCCGCCGTTTTAAAAATGACATCCTCCCAGGTTTTTAATTCCTCCAAAGCAATTTTTTCTTTCTTTGTGAGGTTAGACTGTCCATATTTGTTCCTAGATAAAATTTCAATATCATTGTTTACCAGCTGAGTGAATATTTCAATTGCTGGACAGATACCCAATGGTGGAAATTTTTTTGATTTGTCAAATAAACTGCTAGGAATTGTACTTACCTGTTTACTTGAAGCCTCTTCTTCAAGGGATTGCAAACTCTCTAGGGCATCCTGTTCCTCTTTTGTTGTGAATAAATCCTTACTTTGATTTTTGAAATGTAATTTTTTCAATATCAATTTTCGCGAAAATAAATGTGTATCTTTCACCGCTGTAAATGAATCAATATTAGAAGAAGGTGAAAAGGTTAGCCCTTTCTCTAATACACTGTGTGCAGAATTATTAGGCAAATGAGTATTTTGATCACATCATCCTTTTTATACATGTTGTCCTACTGCAAGCTGTATAGGCTTGAAAGCCAACTGTCAATTATGTAAATCAGGTGATTTGCATCTCTGTAATGAGGAGGGGTGTGGTCTAATGACATCAACACCCTATATAAGGTGTGCTTAATTATTAGGCAACTTCCTTTCCTTTGGCAAAATGGGTCAGAAGAAAGATTTGACGGACTCTGAAAAGTCAGAAATTGTGAGATGTTTTGCAGAGGGATGTAGCAGTCTTGAAATTGTCAAACTTTTGAAGCGTGATCACCGAACAATCAAGGCAAATAGCCAACAGGGTCTCAAGAAGCGTGTTGATAAAAATAGGCGCAAAATAACTGCCCGTGAATTGAGGAAAATCAAGCGTCAAGCTGCCAAGATGCCATTTGCCACCAGTTTTGCCATATTTCAGAGCTACCACATTACTGGAGTATCAAAAAGCACAAAGTGTGCCATCCTCAGGGACATGGCCAAGGTAAGGAAGGCTGAAAAATGACCACCTTTGAACAAGTAACATAAGATAAAACGTCAAGACTGGGCCAAGAAATATCTTAAGACTGATTTTTCTAAGGTTTTATGGACTCATGAAATGAGAGTGACTCTTGATGGGCCAGATGGATGGGCCCGAGGCTGGATCAATAAAGGGCAGAGAGCTCCACTCTGACTCAGACGCCAGCAAGGTGGAGGTGGGGTACTGGTATGGGATGGTATCATCAAAGATGAACTTGTGGGACCTTTTCGGGTTGAGGATGGAGTGAAGCTCAACTCCCAGACTTACTGCGAGTTTTTGGAAGACACCTTCTTCAAGCAATGGTACAGGAAGAAGTCGGTATCGTTCAAAAAAAATATGATTTTTATGCAGGACAATGCTCCATCACATGCATCCAAATACTCCACAGCGTAGCTGGCCAGTAAAGGTCTAAAAGAAGAAAAAATAATGGCATGGCCCCCTTGTTCACCTGATCTGATCCCCAGAGAGAACCTGTGGTCCCTCATAAAATGTGAGATCTACAAGGAGGGAAAACAGTACACCTCTCGGAACATTGTCTGGGAGGCTGTGGTGGCTGCTGCACGCAATGTTGATCGTAAACAGATCAAGCAACTGACAGAATCTATGGATGGAAGGCTTTTGAGTGTCATCGTAAAGAAAGGTGGCTATATTGGTCACTGATTTTTTTTTTTATTTGTTTTTGAATGTCAGAAATGTTTATTTCTAAATTTTGGGTTATTATATTGGTTTACCTAGTGAAAATAAACAAGTGAGATGGGTATATATTTGGTTTTTATTAAGTTGCCTAATAATTAAATAGATATCCTCCTAAGATAGCCAAATCTAAAAAAAACACCACTCCAACTTCCAAAAATATTAAGCTTTGATATTTATGAGTCTTTTGGGTTGATTGAGAACATAGTTGTTGTTCAATAAAAAGAATCCTCTCAAATATAACTTGCCTAATAATTCTGCACGCAGTGTACACTTAATTGAGTATCAGTCAAAATGTGATCAGACAAATTAACTACCTTAAAGTGATCTTTCCCTTTACGTCCAAGTTGTGGCTTATTGAACATATCAGGGAACCTCTTTCTTTGATTATTACTTCTGAGGGAAAAATCCCTTCTATGTTCATTATCACATAGGGAAATATTACTTTCTGCTCCTGAAGCAGAAGTTTCAGATGGTTCTCTAGATCTTTGTTTCTGTGACGAAATTTTTTTTCTGTTGCCATTTATAAATTTTCTCAGTTTCAAAGTCAATGGTATCTCATTGAAATTTTTTTAATTTACTAAGGCTCACCTCTTCATCCCACTTGACCGAATCCTCTTCAAGTTCCTTAAGCCATTTATCAAAATTTTCCTTAGGAATATCCTTTTGTAAATTTTTTTGAATCGTTTCTAATTCATCATCAATTTCCTGTAAGGAAATGGTATTTTTGTCCACCAAAATTTGTAAAAATTGAAAAGAACATGTAGCAGCTGTTGTCATCCATCTTTTAATCAAATCATCCTTTTCTAATTCATATGTAGGGTATAAATTAACCCTCAACCCTCTCGGAATAATTTTAGTGGATAAATAATTTTCCAGGGAACTCCTGTTCCACCATATTTTAGTTTTGCGGTGTAACATTTTTCCATAACGATACATCAATTCTTTATGATCTTTTGTAGCATCTTGCGAAACATTCTGGGCACTCTGTTTAAAAATATTCGATGTTTTAGTAAGCCAGGAAGTTTCCTTGGCTTTTAAATCCATAATAAGCGGACTAGTCTGTTTGGAAAAACAGCAAACCAGTAAATATACTTGAAATTAGTCCAAAGACCACATATATTCTGGCACTTCAAAATATCAGAAACAAACATTTTCGGGCCAATATACAATGACGGCACCAAAAATCATGAGATCCATTATGAGAATAAAATATCAAATTTTATTTACAAAAATACAGTGTAGTACTAGAAACCTACATTAAATTGCACCTGAATGGTTGTGGCCCAATCTGATATATGCTGCAGGTTAACCCCTTCACTACCAAGGGTGGTTTGCACGTTAACTCCTGGGCCAATTTTTACAATTCTGACCACTGTCCCTTTATGAGGTAATAACTCTGGAACGCTTCCATGGATCCCGGTGATTCTGACATTGTTTTCTCATGACATATTGTACTTCATGTTCGTGGTAAAATTTCATTCATATAACTTGTGTTTATTTGTGAAAAAAAATGGAAAGTTGGCGGAAATTTCGCAATTTTCCAACTTTGAATTTTTATGCTCTTAAATCGCAGGGATATGGCACTCAAAAAAACTTAATAGATAACATTTCCCACCTGTTTACTTTACATCAACACAATTTGGGAACCAAAATTTTTTTTTGTTAGGAAGTTATAAGGGTTAAAATTTGACCAGTGATTTCTCATTTTTACAACACCATTTTTTAGGGACCACATCAAATTTGAAGCCACTTTGAGGGGCCTATATGATAGAAAATACCCAAAAGTGACACCATTCTAAAAACTGCACCCCTTCAGGTGCTTCACAGGAATTTTTTGAATGTTTAAAAAAAAAATGAACATTTAACTTTTTTTCACAAAAAAAATTACTTCAGGTTCAATTTTTTAATTTTACCAAGGGTAACAGGAGAAATTGGACTGCAAAGGTTATTGTGCAATTTGTCCTGAGTACGCTGATACCTGATATTTGGGGGGGAACCACTGTTTGGGCGCATGGCAGAGCTCGGAAGGGAAGGAGCGCCGTTTGACTTTTTCACTGCAAAATTGGCTGGAATTCAGATTGGACGCCATGCCACGTTTGGAGAGCCCCTGATGTGCCTAAACAGTGGAAACCCCCCACAAGTGACCCCATTTTGGAAACTAGACCCCCCCAAGGAACTTATCTAAATATGTGGTGAGCACTTTCAAACCCCAAGGGCTTCTCAGAAGTTTATAGCGTACAGCCGTACAATTAAAAAAATCATATTTTTTTCCACAAAAATTATCTTTTCACCCCCAATTTTTATTTTCCCAAGAGTAACAGGCCCCCAAAAGTTATTGTGCAATTTGTCCTGAGTACGCTGATACCCCATATATGGGGGTAAACCATTATTTGGGCACATGGCAGAGCTCAGAAGGGAAGCAGCGCCATTTAACTTTTTTGGCTGGAATTGAGATAGGGCACCATGTCGCGTTTGGAAAGCCCCTGATGTGCCAAAACAGAGGAAATCCCCCAATTCTAACTCTAACCCTAGCTCTGACCCTAGCCCTAACCCTAGCCCTAATGGTAAAATGGAAATAAATAAAAAAAAATTTATTTTATTATTTTTCCCTAACTAAGGGGGTGATAACGGGGGGTTTGATTTACTATTTATGGCAGGTTTTTATTTTTGGCAGCTGTCATACGCTAAAAGACGCTTTTTATTGTAAAAATAGTTTATTCATCACCACATTTTGAGAGCTATAATTTTTCTATATTTTGACCCACCAAGTCATGTGAGGTCTTATTTTTTGCGGGACGAGTTGACGTTTTTATTGGTACCATTTTTGGGCACGTGATATTTTTTGATCGCTTTTTATTCCGATTTTTGGGACGCAGAATGAACAAAAACCAGCGTTTCATGAATTTCTTTTGGGGGGGTGCGTTTACACTGTTCCGCGTGCGGTAAAATTGATAAGGTGGTTTTATTCTTCTGGTCAGTACGGTTACAGCGATACCTCATTTATGTCTTTTTTTATGTTTTAGCGGTTTTATGCAATAAAAACAATTTCTATATAAAAAATAATTATTTTTGTATCGCTTTATTCTGCGACCTATAACTTTTTTTTATTTTTTTGCTGATGATGCTGTGTTGTGGCTCATTTTTTGCGGGACAAGATGACGTTTTCAGCGGTACCATGGATATTTATATGTGTCTTTTTGATCGTGCGTTATTGCACTTTTTGTTCGGCGGTATGATAAATCATTATTTTTTGCTTCGTGTTTTATTTTTATTTTTTAAGGGGTTCGCTAAAGGGGTTAACTAATGGGACGGTTTTATAGGGTGGGTCATTACGGACGCGGCAATACCAAATATGTGTACTTTTATTGTTTTTTTGTTTTTTTTATTTTCAAAAAATGAATTTATTAGGGAATATATATATAATTTTTTTAAAATTATTTTTACACTTTTTTTTTACTTTATTATAATGTCCCATCAATCTGTCACAGGCACTGATGCAGGCTTCCTCATGCCTGCGGTCTGCGGGCAGTGAGGAAGCCAGCTCCCTGCAGGCCCCCGAAGGTCCCCGTCGCCATATTGGATCCGGGGGCCTCCAGGGAAGGCGACCCCCGCAGTGGCGCTGCACATCGCGCTGCTGTGGGGGTTGCAGGGAAGCACGGAGGGAGCCCTGTTGTGAGTTCATTTTCCCCTTCATTACTGAGGCCCGAGGAACTCCCTCTTCTGGTGAAGAAAGGTAGTGAGCCTGATTGTCAAACACCTGAGGCTGATTATGATGACTGGCTGAGTGGAGTTACGGACTGGATATAAGGCTGTCGACGCCCTTCTGCCCTGCGGGTGATTTCTCTGTGGGATCCTTGGAGACCAGTCTGAATTCCTGCTCCTCCAAAGCTAAGTTTGCTGCTCTGCCTTTTGCTTTTGTGTTTTGACTTTGTTTTTGCTTTGTTTTTCTGGATTTCTGCCATTCCCTGCTGGGGTGTGCTGAATTCATTTAGCTCTGTCTTCTGAAAATACCTGAGTGCTGATTTAGTTTTTTGAAGCCTAGCTGCTTCAGGGCCTTTTTCATATCAGCTGGTTGGCTTATGTCTTTGATAGGGTTTTGGCAGATTGCAGACAGCAGCCTTCCTGTCCTTTCCTATCTAGGTAGTTTTGGGGCCCCGTCTTTGCTCAGTCTATCTTTCTGTCTGTGTTAGTATTTTCATCTTGCTTCACCGTCATTATATGTTGGGGGCTGCCTATTGCTTTGGGGTCTGCTCTGGGGCAGTTTAGATTTCCCCTTTCTTTCTTTAGGCCTATGTATTTCTCCGGCTGTGATCGAGGGGTCTAGGGCATCGTAGGAACCCCCCACGGCTACTGCTAGTTGTGTTGATAGGTTCAGGGGTCTGCAATCTGATAGTTGCCAACTTCTCTGGTTTTCTGGACTTAGCTTGTATTTCTGCTTTTGCCTCCTACGGTGACTCATTCATAACAGAATCACCCGCCTCACCGCAGATTCTAGGGTACTCAATAGCAGGAAAGAATTGTAAAAAAAAAAGGTGCATATTTTTTTCCTCTATATCTCTGAGGCCGTAGGGGGAATTTTTTTTTTCTCTCAATGGAGATAAAGCAATTGTCTGATCATGTGGAGCAGCTTGCTGCGGAAGTGCGGGGAATTTCCGCCTACCTTGCTCGTTCGCATGCTGTTGAACCAAAGATCCCTACACCTGATGTATTTTTTGGGGATCGATCTAAATTTTTGAGTTTCAAAAATAATTGTAAATTATTTTTTGCCTGGAAGCCTAACTCGTCAGGGAGCTCCGCGCAGCAGGTTAAAATTGTCATCTCTTTGCTGCGTGGCGATCCCCAGGATTGGGCGTTTTCTTTGAAACCAGATGATCCTATTCTGACTAATGTGAACGCATTCTTTCAAGCCTTGGGGTTGTTGTATGATGAACCTAATGCTGTTGATCAGGCTGAAAAGACCCTGTTGGCAGTGAACCAGGGTCGAGATTCTGCAGAGTTGTACTGTCAAAAGTTCTCTAAGTGGGCGGTCCTTACTACCTGGAATGATAATGCCTTGGCTGCTCTCTTTCGGAAGGGTTTGTCAGAAGCCGTAAAAGATACTATGGTGGGATTTCCTGTTCCCTCTGGTCTTGACGATTCTATGTCATTAGCCATTCAGGTTGTTCGGCGTTTGCGCGAACGCAAAGCAGCACGAGAGGTGTTGCCACCTGTTGAACAAATGTCTGAACCTATGCAATGTGATAGAGTTTTTTCCAGAGAGCAGCGTCAGGAGTTCAGAAGGCGTAATAAGTTGTGTTTTTTCTGTGGAGATGCCTCGCATATTATTTCTGTATGTCCCAAACGAGAGAAACGCTTTGCACACACGTTTTCTGTTGGGGGTGTTCAACCTAAGTTTCTTCTGGCTATTACTCTGATCTGTTCCCTGTCCACATTTTCCGCCAAGGCTTTTGTGGATTCGGGAGCAGCCCTAAACCTAATGGACTTGGATTTTGCTAAACGTTGTGGATTTCCAATGACACCTCTGCAGACGCCTATCCCTTTGAGGGGAATTGATGCTACTCCTTTGGCTAAAAATAAACCCCAGTTTTGGACCCAGGTGGCAATGCGGGTCGCCCCAGACCATCAAGAAAATTGCAGATTTCTGGTGTTGCATAATCTGCATGATACTATTGTTCTGGGGTTTCCCTGGTTACAGATTCATAATCCAGTTTTGGATTGGAAATCTGTGTCTGTGGTGAGTTGGGGTTGTCGGTGTGCCTTTAGTGAGGCTCCGGTGTTTTCCACCTCTCCTCAGTCGCATGATGTTCCTGATTATTTGGCGGACTTTTATGATGTATTTAGTGAGAATGAGTCTGCGTCTCTGCCTCCTCATAGGAGTTATGACTGTGCAATTGAACTGAGCCCGGGGTGTAAATTTCCCAAGGGTCGGCTCTTCAATTTATCTGTACCCGAGCACGAGGCTATGCGATCCTATATTAAGGAGGCGTTGGAGAAGGGTCATATTAGACCATCCTCGTCACCCTTAGGTGCCGTTTTTTTTTTTGTAGCCAAAAAGGATGGATCATTAAGACCTTGTATTGATTATCGTGCCCTCAACAAAATTACTGTTAA
Source organism: Dendrobates tinctorius (assembly GCF_039654945.1). Lineage (NCBI taxonomy): Eukaryota > Metazoa > Chordata > Amphibia > Anura > Dendrobatidae > Dendrobates > Dendrobates tinctorius. The sequence continues at coordinate 5,748,713 of NW_027361828.1, read as the reverse complement.
ATATCAGTATCCGTTACCCCTGATTTCTGATCTATTCTCCAGAGTTAAAGGTGCTTGCTGGTTTACCAAGCTTGACCTCAGGGGGGCGTATAATCTTATTCGCATTAAGCATGGGGATGAATGGAAGACAGCGTTTAATACTCCGGAGGGACATTTTGAGTACCTGGTGATGCCTTTTGGGCTCACTAATGCCCCTTCTGTCTTCCAGTGCTTCATGAACGATATTTTCCGAGATTTTGTCGATAAATTTTTGATTATCTATCTGGATGATATTTTGATCTTCTCCAAGGATTGGGATTCTCATGTGGAACATATTCGGACTGTGTTCCGGATCTTGAGGGAGAATTCCCTGTATGTCAAGGGATCTAAATGCCTTTTTGGAGTACAGAGGATTTCTTTTTTGGGATTTATTTTGTCCCCGTCAACTATTGAAATGGACCCGGCCAAGGTACAGGCCATTCACGATTGGGTTCAGCCCACTTCTTTGAAGGCCCTCCAGAAGTTTTTGGGTTTTGCTAATTTTTATCGGAAATTTATAGCAAAATTTTCTAGTATTGCCAAGCCATTGACTGATTTGACTAAAAAGGGTGCTGATGTGTTAAATTGGTCTCCGGAGGCTGTTTCTTCCTTTCAGGAGCTGAAGCGAAGATTCACCTCCTCCCCGGTTTTGCGGCAACCTGATGTCTCACTTCCATTCCAGGTAGAGGTGGATGCTTCTGAGATTGGTGCAGGAGCTGTTTTGTCCCAAAAGGATCCTGTAACATCTAAAATGAATCCCTGTGCTTTCTTTTCCCGTAAGTTCTCTCCATCTGAACGTAACTATGATGTGGGGAATAGGGAACTGTTGGCCATGAAATGGGCATTTGAGGAGTGGAGACATTGGTTGGAGGGAGCTAAGCATCAAGTCGTGGTCCTCACTAACCACAAGAATTTGATTTACCTAGAGTCGGCTAAGCGCTTGAACCCTAGACAGGCTAGGTGGGCCTTGTTTTTTACACGTTTTGATTTTGTGGTTTCTTTTCTTCCTGGAACTAAGAATGTCAAGGCAGACGCCCTCTCTAGGAGCTTCCTTGCGGATTCTCCTGTGGTGACCAAGCCTGCTACCATCTTAGGCGAAGGGGTAGTTCTTTCTGCCATCTCGCCCGATTTGAGACGTGCTCTGGAAGAGTTCCAGGAGGACAAACCTGAGCGTTGTCCCAGTGGAAAGTTGTATGTTCCTGACCAGTGGAAGAAGAGAGTGATGTCTGAAGTTCATTGCTCTGCTTTGGCTGGTCATCCAGGTATTTTTGGTACTAGAGATCTGGTGAGTCGGTTTTTTTGGTGGCCCTCCTTGTCTCGTGATGTCAGGAATTTTGTGCAGTCCTGTGGGACGTGCTCCCGGTCTAAATCGTGTTCTCGCTCAAGTGGGTTGTTGATGCCTTTGCCTGTCCCCAAGAGGCCATGGACCCATATTTCAATGGATTTCATCTCTGATATGCCTGTCTCTCAAAAGATGACTGTTATTTGGGTGATTTGTGATAGGTTCTCTAAGATGGTTCATCTTGTACCACTCCCTAAGTTGCCGTCTTCCTCTGAATTGGTGCCCCTGTTTACAACAGGTGGTTCGTTTGCACGGGATTCCTGAGAACATTGTATCTGACAGAGGAGTCCAGTTTATGTCTAGATTTTGGAGAACTTTCTGTTCCAGGCTGGGAATTCAGTTGTCCTTCTCCTCTGCTTTTCACCCTCAGACCAATGGGCAGACAGAGAGAACAAACCAAACCTTGGAGTCATATTTGAGATGTTTTATTTCTGCTGATCAGGATGATTGGGTTTCATTTTTGCCCTTGGCCGAATTTGCTTTGAATAATAGAGCTAGTTCTGCCACTTTGATGTCACCTTTTTTTTGTAACTTTGGGTTTCATCCTTGATTTTCTTCAGGGCAGGTGGAGCCCTCTGCCTGCCCAGGTGTTGACACTGTGGTGGAGAGAATGCACCAGATCTGGGACCAAGTGGTGGATAAGTTGTCTCTCTCCCAGGAGAAGGCCCAGCGGTTTTCCAACCGACATAGGACCATTGGTCCCCAGTTTAAGGTTGGTGATATGGTGTGGTTATCATCAAAAAATATTGCTATGAAGGTGGCTTCTCCTGAGTTTAAGCCTAGATTTATTGGACCTTACAAGATTGTGGAGATTATTAATCCGGTCTCTTTTCGTTTGGCTCTTCCTGTCACATTTAAAATCCATAATGTGTTCCATAAATCTTTTGTTGAAGAGGTTTGTTGAACCTGTTGTTCCGGGAGAGGCACCTCCAGACCCTGTATTGGTTGAAGGTAACATGGAGTATGAGGTAGAGAAAGTACTGGATTCCTGTCTGGCTAGACGGAGACTCCAGTATTTGGTTAAGTGGAAGGGTTATGGTCAGGAGGATAATTCCTGGGTCTCTGCCTCTGATATTCATGCCAAACGATTGGTACGTGCCTTTCATCGGGCTCACCCTGATCGCCCTGGTGGCGTAGTTGAGGGTTCGGTGACCCCTCCTCAAGGGGGAGGTACTGTTGTGAGTTCATTTTCCCCTTCATTACTGAGGCCCGAGGAACTCCCTCTTCTGGTGAAGAAAGGTAGTGAGCCTGATTGTCAAACACCTGAGGCTGATTATGATGACTGGCTGAGTGGAGTTACGGACTGGATATAAGGCTGTCGACGCCCTTCTGCCCTGCGGGTGATTTCTCTGTGGGATCCTTGGAGACCAGTCTGAATTCTTGCTCCTCCAAAGATAAGTTTGCTGCTCTGCCTTTTGCTTTTGTGTTTTGACTTTGTTTTTGCTTTGTTTTTCTGTATTTCTGCCATTCCCTGCTGGGGTGTGCTGAATTCATTTAGCTCTGTCTTCTGAAAATACCTGAGTGCTGATTTAGTTTTTGAAGCCTAGCTGCTTCAGGGCCTTTTTCATATCAGCTGGTTGGCTTATGTCTTTGATAGGGTTTTGGCAGATTGCAGACAACAGCCTTCCTGTCCTTTCCTATCTAGGTAGTTTTGGGGCCCCGTCTTTGCTCAGTCTATCTTTCTGTCTGTGTTAGTATTTTCATCTTGCTTCACCGTCCTTATATGTTGGGGGCTGCCTATTGCTTTGGGGTCTGCTCTGGGGAAGTTTAGATTTCCCCTTTCTTTCTTTAGGCCTATGTATTTCTCCGGCTGTGATCGAGGGGTCTAGGGCATCGTAGGAACCCCACAACGGCTACTGCTAGTTGTGTTGATAGGTTCAGGGGTCTGCAATCTGATAGTTGCCAACTTCTCTGGACTTAGCTTGTATTTCTGCTTTTGCCTCCTACGGTGACTCATTCATAACAGAGCCCCCTCTCTGTCGATGCTGCTTTTAATCCCCGGTACACCGCGATCATGTTTGATCGCGGTGTGCCAGGGGTTAACGTTTCGGGGGCGGTCCGTGACTGCGCCTGACACATTGTGCCGGGTGTCAGCTATGATAATCAGCTGACACCAGGCCGCGATCAGCGGCGCTCACCACGTGAAATCCACTGATCGCATTAGACGTAGTATTCCATCCTTGGGACTTAGGTCCCAGGTCACATGGACGGAATAGTACGTCCAAGGTAGGAAAGGGGTTAAAATAAATGACCTCAATATCAGCAAGATTGAATAATATCACAGCTGAAAAAGTGCTAGAGGATTGCTGCATAAAGCCTCAAAGGTTCAACATTAAGGTTCGAAAAATACAGTGTGGAAATAATCTGTGACAACACTACAGGCAACTCACTCTGAATGTAATAGAAACTCACATTAAATTGTACCTGAATGATGGTAACCCAGTCTGATATATACTGCAGATAAAAATAAATGACCTCAATGTCAGCACGATTAAATAATATCACGGCTGAGAAAATCCTAGAGGATTGCTGCATAAATCCACAAAGGTTCAACATAAAGGTAAAAAGGGTAATACCTATGAAAACGCTGATACCTCTGAGGACAAGTGGCTTCCGGGAACCTGTGTGGCCGACGCCAACAGTTAAGGGACAGGGATCCGTGTTATGCTGACCGGAGCCAGTGAAAGACTGTGTTTAGGCTATAGAGCAGTGTTCCCCAACTCCGGTCCTCAAGATCCACCAACAGGTCATGTTTTCAGGATTTTCTTAGTATTACACTGGTGATAATTGCATCACCTGGACAGACAAGAATTCAAACACCTGAGCAATTCTCAAGAAATCCTGAAAACATGACCTGTTGGTGGACCGGGGTTGGGGAACACTGCTATAGAGCCTGCGTGCTGGATATGGCACAGCCTGTGTGCCCACTGGTCTGAGGGATCAAAGCCCTGTTTATGGACATTGGTATTTTGTTTTCTCGGATCTAAAGGCTGACTTACTCTGTGTTTGTCCTGCTGGGGATATGGAGTAATAAACCTAGGTGAACTTTTAAGAAAAATTAAGTCCTCCTGTATGTTATATTGCTGCCAAGCAAGTGTACCTCAACCCGCTAGTGATCGCTACGTCACAACTCCCATAGCATAATGCAGCCCCATAGTATAGTGCACCCCCATAGTAGTATAGTGCACCTCATAATATAATGCACCCCCATAGTATAATGCACCCCATAATACAGCGCACCCCATAGATTATACCGCTGCTTTACAAAAAAATAAATTAAGTTTCTCCTTACCTGGCCGAGATCCAGCCGTGTCCTTTGCTTGCTACATCTGAGGCGCGGACCTTCGTTATGGCGTATGACAGAGACATCAGCTGCCGGCCTGTGATTGACTGGTGGCTATTAACTACCGCCGTGTGAGGAATCTCCCACACGTCAACAAATTTTAACTGATCGTTACTGAGATGACAGAATCCTGCTCATTGGGCCTCATATGCCAGTAAGGGAGGCCCTGCTCCTGATGGATAACCTTCAATTATTAGAGGCAGAAAAAAAGAGAAAGTCAGCTCACCTTGGATTCCTAAGGTCCAGGACTCGCACAGATGTAGGCTGAATAGCCAGTGTAGGAACAGGAAAAGGCAGGGTGATTCCAGGGAGAAAAACTGCGACTTCATGCTAAAATAAAGTTTTTAATGAGCTATTAAAATATGAACATCTCAAAGTTATGATCCACTGAATAACAATCAACGCATACTAGCAACAAAACACAATAGTGCAGCATTGAAACCAACGCGTTTCGATTTGCATCTTCATCATGGCATGATTCAATAATTAGATCCCTTTGCTGTGTTGTAAGCTTTTTACAGACCATGGCTTTTGCTGCAAAATGCAACTAAGAAAATGTCAGGAAAATCCTACTAGAACAGTTAAACTTTTTATATGGGGTTAATCAGAATCACTTTAAATGACGGCTGCTGTGTACAGACTACTATTCAACTGTGGCTAATTTTGAACATAACTACATCCCCAATTATAACCATACATATGCAACTACATTATTTTAGTTTTATTTTTATTTTCCCTTCAAAATGATTTCATTTTTTTCCTCAATGGATTTGTGTAACTTATAGGTAACAGAAAAAGTGGGAAAGGTTCTGAAATGATTTTTTTGGCATTAATTTTTTTACATGACAAAAACCTGGCATTTTAACAGGGGAGTGTAAATTTTTATATCCACTGTATAGAAATATATTTATATATTTTTTTTTTTTACATCTTCACATGGCAGGACATTCTTCAGTCAGTGGTACAATATCTTTTAGGCTATGTGCACACGTATGCAGAAAAGTTCTGCATACAAACAGGACTCCTTCCCAGAAAATGCGCGTTTTTTGCGCAAAAAAAGCGCATTTTTATGCGTTTTTTTTTTCCGCGCGTCCCCAGACACATAGATAATAGCCAGAAATGCGGAATTTTCCATGAAATTTATAAGCATGCAGCGTTTTTTTTTTTTTACCACAAAGTGTTTTTTTTGCAGAAAAAAACCCATCAATATGCACAAAAAGTGCAAAATGCATTAAAATGAATGGGAAGCTTCTTTTAAATTTGCAAAAAAAAGCGGAAAAAAAAACGCAACGTGTGAACACAGCCTTAAGGCAATAGCCAAGAAATTCTAGAGAATATACGAACACTTTCAGCACTGAAAGAGTTCAAGTAGAGCGAAACGAAATGCGTTTTTTTTTTTTGTTTTTTTTAGTAATTCGCTTCTACTTGGATTCAGCAAAATGGCAACTATTGACTTCCATTTTTCAGAACAATAAAAGACGATTAAAAAAGTAAAAAAATTAATACAAAAAAAACTCCTATACTCACCTCTCCGGCCCCTGCACTCCTCATCGCCATCCATCTGGTCTAGTCCATATTGCATTTTCAGATTGTTGTCAACAGTGATGAAATTCTCAGGCCTCGGTCACTAGGCCGAGGCTTTCGAGTTTTACTAGGCCTGGGAGGGTCCTGAAAATGTATCCGTAAAGGTCTCTGCCAGAGAAGTGAACAGCACAATGCGTGTAATGATTTTTATTATTTTGTGTTTATTACATTTTTTTATTAGTTATTGGGTCTAAAGATAATTTCTCTGTAAATCGAATTTCGTGGGAAAAACCATGAGAACAAGTACGGTAAATTCGATTTTTTTTTTTTTTTTTTTTTTTTTTTTTTTTACCTTATCCGCGAATCTCTAGGTCTAAGTGAAAAAAATTTAGGCCCAGATTCATCAAAGCATACTTGACAGCTTAAATTGCTTTGTAAAGTCGCAACATTTTTGTGCTACTTGGAGTTGGCATTTTCATACTAGTTTCCCCCTACGCCAGCAAAATGTGCGATGCTTGGTTGTGACACCACAGATTGTCTAATACACGAGTTGTGCTGTTCCTTACAGGGGAAATCTTACTCCAGTCTCTGACTAAAATAAGATTTGTGGTGAGTAGTGTTGAGCATTCCGATACCGCAAGTATCGGGTATCGGCCGATACTTGCTGTATCGGAATTCCGATACCGACTTCCGATATTTTTTCAATATCGGAATTCGGCATCGGAATCGGAAGTTCAAAGTTGATTGACAGACTGACGTCATCATGATGCGCGGTGTGTGCGCATCATGATGCGCCGTCATTTCGGGCCTTCCGGGGGTCTCTGCCGGCCTGCCGGGGGGCTGTGTGGACTGCCCGGGGTCTGTACCGGCCTGCCGGGGGGCTGTGCCGGCCTGCCGGTGGTCTGTGCACCCTGTGGGGGTCTGTGCCGGCCTGCCGGGGGGCTGTGCCGGCCTGCCGGGGGGCTGTGCCGGCCTGCCGGTGGTCTGTGCAGGCTTCGGGGGTCTGTGCAGGCATCGTCCGATGGGACTACAAGTCCCATCGGGCGATGCCTGCTACCATGACAGTGATTGACACATTAGCCAATGATGGGACAGTAGTAGTCCCATCATCCGGCTAATGTGTTAAATGTAAAAAAAAAATAAAAAAAAATTACATGCTACATACATACAACATGCATACTACATACATGCTACATTCATACTACATACTACATACATGCTACATTCATACTACATAAATACTACATGCAACATACATACTACATATATACTACATATATACTACATGCATGCTACATACATACTACATACATACTACATGCATGCTACATACATACTGCATGCTACATACATACTGCATGCTACATACATACTGCATGCTACATACATACTGCATGCTACATACATACTGCATGCTACATACATACTGCATGCTACATACATACTACATATATACTACATGCATGCTACATACATACTACATGCTACATACATACCACATACATACTACATGCTACATACATACCACATACATACTACATGCATGCTACATACATACTACATATATACTACATGCATGCTACATACATACTACATATATACTACATGCATGCTACATACATACTGCATGCTACATGCATGCTACATACATACTGCATGCTACATGCATGCTACATACATACCACATATATACTACATACATACAATACATTCATACAATACATACATAGACATACAGTACATATAACATAGAGTAACATACTTACCAATACTTGTCACATTGTTCCCCGAAGCCATTGTCGTCTACGGAATAAATATTAACATAACAAACCACAAAAATACTCACCCACGATCCGAAGCAGTCCACGAGTGTGTCCCACGACGATCTTGGGTAGAGAACTGCAGCATCAGATGATGCTGCCGTTCTCTACGGGCTGCAGGAATCCAATGACGGAAGGTAGGTATCCTTCCGCACTGTATTCCTCCGCCACTTAAAAAAAAAAAAGTCCCTAGTCTCACTTTATGCCATTGCTGCGTGGGAAATTCCCACACAGCAATGGCATAAAGTGAGACTAGGGACTTTTTTTTTTTTTAAGTGGCGGAGGAATACAGTGTGGAAGGATACCTACCTTCCGTCATTGGATTCCTGCAGCCCGTAGAGAACGGCAGCATCATCTGATGCTGCAGTTCTCTACCCAAGATCGTCGTGGGACACACTCGTGGACTGCTTCGGATCGTGGGTGAGTATTTTTGTGGTTTGTTATGTTAATATTTATTCCGTAGACGACAATGGCTTCGGGGAACAATGTGACAAGTATTGGTAAGTATGTTACTCTGTTATATGTACTGTATGTCTATGTATGTATTGTATGAATGTATTGTATGTATGTGGTATGTATGTAGTATGTATGTAGTATGTATGTAGCATGCATGTAGCATGCAGTATGTATGTAGCATGCATGTAGCATGCAGTATGTATGTAGCATGCATGTAGCATGCAGTATGTATGTAGCATGCATGTAGTATATATGTAGTATGTATGTAGCATGTAGCATGCATGTAGTATGTATGTGGTATGTATGTAGCATGTAGTATGTATGTAGCATGCATGTAGTATATATGTGGTATGTATGTAGCATGTAGTATGTATGTAGCATGCATGTAGTATATATGTAGTATGTATGTAGCATGTAGCATGCATGTAGTATGTATGTGGTATGTATGTAGCATGCATGTAGTATATATGTGGTATGTATGTAGCATGTAGTATGTATGTAGCATGCATGTAGTATATATGTAGTATGTATGTAGTATGTATGTAGCATGCATGTAGTATATATGTGGTATGTATGTAGCATGCATGTAGTATGTATGTAGTATATATGTAGTATGTATGTAGCATGCAGTATGTATGTAGCATATATGTAGTATGTATGTAGCATGTAGTATGTATGTAGCATGCAGTATGTATGTAGCATGCATGTAGTATATATGTAGTATATATGTAGTATGTATGTTGCATGTAGTATTTATGTAGTATGAATGTAGCATGTATGTAGTATGTAGTATGAATGTAGCATGTATGTAGTATGCATGTTGTATGTATGTAGCATGTAATTTTTTTTTTTTTTTTTTTTTTTTTTTTTTTTTACATTTAACACATTTAGCCGGATGATGGGACTACTACTGTCCCATCATTGGCTAATGTGTCAATCACTGTCATGGTAGCAGGCATCGCCCGATGGGACTTGTAGTCCCATCGGACGATGCCTGCACAGACCCCCGAAGCCTGCACAGCCCCCCGGCAGGCCGGCACAGCCCCCCGGCAGGCCGGCACAGCCCCCCGGCAGGCCGGCACAGCCCCCCGGAGCCTGCACAGCCCCCCGGCAGGCCGGCACAGACCACCGGAGCCTGCACAGACCCCCTGGCAGGCCGGCACAGCCCCCCGAAAGGCCCGTACAGACCCCAGAGAGGCTGTACAAGGGCAGGAAAGGGTTTTTCTTATTCCGATACCGGAAGTCCCATAGACTTGAATGGGACTTCCGGTATCGGAATCGGCGATACCGATACTTTTTTTAAAGATCGGCCGATACCATCCGATACGATACTTTGAAGTATCGGACGGTATCGCTCAACTCTAGTGGTGAGGCAAATATCTCTTGTCTATCGCTCCTAATGAAATTAGAAGCGTGCGCCCAATGTCGGACTGGGTTACCAGTAATATTAACTCCTGGGCCCTACTTTTCAGCTACAAATATTATCATCATTCGCAAATTTCTATAGCAATAAAATGGGTTGATTGTTGAATAAAAAAGATGCCTTTGTCTGTACATAGTGAATCAAGTATACTGTGCCAAGTGCTGCTCACATAAGAGGGTGGTGGCACGCTCCTGCCCAGGGGCTAGCTGGAGAATTCTCCTGTGGGCCAGTCCAAGCCTGCGTGCGCCTCAATGAATAAGGAACATCTGACTAAAACATACCCCCTCATCAAGACCAGCATGAAAATCGGCAGTCTTGGTGAATCTGGGATAGAGTTTTATTTACCCAAGTGTAACATTTCAGCTTCCCAACTGTGCATGAATAAGACTTTAGTTGAGTAGCTGAAACATTGCACCTACATAGGTGAAAAAAACACCACATTTTCTGCACTTTGACCCCTGATCTCAACTTTTGCTTTTAATTGTATATTTAACCAGTTCATGACCAGGTACATTTTATTTTTTTTCTTGCATTAGGTTCAAAGAGCTGTTGATTTTTACATCTTTTTTTGTCATACATGGGGCCTAATTTTTGTCATTTTCATCCTTTTTTTGCAAGAAGACAATTCATGTGGGAAAAGAAATACATGTCTATTTTTCACTATTTCTGGTTATTTTTTATGATCACAAAGGAGAAAAGAAATGTGTTTTAAAATATGTTACTCTTTATGTAAGAATTATTTTTTATATCTGATTTTCTTTTTTACTACGGCTGCGGGCTAGTAACAGTGATTTGGATCGTAGCGGTTTTTATTTATTTTTCACCAGCTTTTTATTTATGAAACTACTTCCTTATTTTTCAGTTATTTTACATACAGTATTATGCCCCCTAAAAGATCATAAAAGATCTTAGTGGGCATTTCAGCATTTAAAGGGATGGTCCAGTACATGTTCTTTATAAATATCTTACTTTGCACCCTAACCATTTTTGTAATTGGCTTCATTACTAAATTCCCTACACTTCTCCCTCTCTGTCTAATCCATAAAAGAGCTCTTTTAATTCACTTCCTGTAACATTTTCTTTGAGGGGAGTCTCAAACAGGATGTCACAGGTGGCTGGGGCTGCACTCACTTCCCTGCAGGATCTATCATCCCACCTGGAACAGGACATCATCAGGGGAAAGAGCTGCAGTTATAGTCTACAGTTTCTTGCATCTATGCCCTCTGAGAATGTCTTGGGTCCATGGTGAGATAAGCTGCAGGGAAGTGATTGCAGCCCCGGCCTTCTGTGACATCCTGTTTGAGACTCCTCTCAAATGAAATGCATAACTCCCAAGTTTTGAAGAAGGGAAAGAGGGACAAAGGTTGCAGCGCACGCAGCAGCAAATTTTAGGCCAGTCCCGACCACACCCATTTCACAGCTAGACACACCCCTGTCCATGCCCCAACCACACCCAGAGAAAGGAAGAGGGAAAAGAGAGAAAGAAAGCAGAGAGAGAAAGAACAGAGAGAGAGAAAGAAAGCGGGGAAAGGGAGAACAGAGAGAAAGAAAGAACAGAGAAAAAAAGAAAGAGGTGAAAGAACAGAGAGGGAGAGAGAAAGCGTGGGAAGAAAGAACAGAGACAAAGAAAAAGAAAGGGGGAAAAAAAGAACAGAGAAAGAAAGAGGGGAAAGAAATAAAGAACAGAGGGAAAGAAAAAGAGCAGACAAAGAGGGGAAAGAAAGAAAGAACAAAGCGAAAGAAAGAGGGAAAAGAAAGAGAACAGAGAGAAAGAAAGATAGGGGAAAGAATGAACAGAGAGAAAGATTAGAGAGAAAGGAAGCGAAAGAACAGAGCGAAAAAAAGAACAGAGAGAAAGAGAGCAGAGAGAGAAAGAAAGAGGGGAAAGAAAAAACAGAGAGAAAGAAAGTGGACAGAAAAAAAGAACAGAGAAAGAGAAAAAAACAAAGAGGGGAAAGAAATAAAGAACAGAGAAAGAAAGAGAAAGATTAGAGAGCGAGAGAAAGAAAGAACAGAGAGAGAAAGAAACAAAGAGAGAAAGAAAGATTCTATGAAGATACAGCCTGGCTCCCATTGTAATGTCCACCTGAGCCTCCCGATGCAGGACATATCATGATCCGCTCACATGGCCGGCATCCCCGATTCCAAGGCAATCCCGCTGTCCGAGGACACGGTGATGGGTCTGAATCATTCCTTGAAGTGCCTCCATGGTTCCGTCACAATCTCCTCCCGAAATTACCTAATTTCCGGTAATTTTCTAGCACGTCACTTCTAGTGGAACGTCACATGTGAATTTTAAAGTGCTCCTTGGGGCTCCGCCGTGTACTCCTGTGTCCGCAAGAAAAGTATGCTCCCGGCCGGGACAGACTCTCTCAAAATCGGGACTGTCCCGCTGGATCCGGGACGGTTGGGAGGTATGAATGCTCCCCACCATACACCTTGTACACGCATAGTTTTGCTTTGTATGCCTCATACACCCACAGCTCCACTCCGTACACCTCGCTCTCATACGGCTCCAATCCATAAATATCGTACACATGCGGCCACGCTCTGTACACCTTGTACACACATGGTTCCACGCCGTAAACCTTGTACACTTGTGGCTTTGCGCCATACACACGTGGCTCCACTCCGTACACCCTTTACACACATGGCTCTGCTCCGCTCCGTAAACACACGGCTCAGCTCCATACACTTTGTACACACAGGACTCCGTTCCATACACCTTGTAAACACATGACTCCGCTCCGCACACCTCGTACACACACACGGCTCCGCTCTGTACACCTCATACACACGTGGCTCCGCTTCGTACACACACGGCTCCGCTCTATACACCTCGTACACATGCGGCTCCGCTCTATACACCTCGTACACACGCGGTTCCGCACCATACACCTCGTACACACGCGGCTCCGCTCTATACACCTCATACACACGCAGCTCCACTCCATACACCTCATACACAAGTGGCTCCACTCCATACACCTCATACACACGTGGCTCTACTCCGTACACTTCGTATGCGCACGACTCAGCTGCATAAACCTCGTACACGTGCGGCTCAGCTGCATAAACCTCGTACACGCGCGGCTCAGCTGCATAAACCTCATACACACATGTGGCTCCGCTCTGTATACCTCGCGCACACACACGTGGCTCCGCTCTGTATACCTCGCGCACACACACGTGGCTCCGCTCTGTGTACCTCGTTCACACACACGTGGCTCCGCTCTGTGTACCTCGTTCACACACGTGGCTCCGCTCCGTGTACCTCGTTCACACACGTGGCTCCGCTCCGTGTACCTCGTACACACGTGGCTCCGCTCCGTGTACCTCGTACACACACGTGGCTCCGCTCCGTGTACCTCGTACACACACGTGGCTCCGCTCCGTATACCTCGTACACACACGTGGCTCCGCTCCGTATACCTCGTACACACACATGGCTCTGCTCCATATACATATGGCTGCGCTCCATATACCTTGTACACACACGGCTTCGCTCCGTACACCTCGTACACAAGTAACTCCGCTCTGTACACACACACACGGCTCTGCTCCGTACACCTCATACACAAGGCTCCGCTCCATACACTTTGTACACACAGGACTCCGTTCCATACACCTTGTAAACACATGACTCCGCTCCGCACACCTCGTACACACACACGGCTCCGCTCTGTACACCTCATACACACGTGGCTCCGCTTCGTACACACACGGCTCCGCTCTATACACCTCGTACACATGCGGCTCCGCTCTATACACCTTGTACACACGCGGTTCCGCTCTATACACCTCATACACACGCAGCTCCACTCCATACACCTCATACACAAGTGGCTCCACTCCATACACCTCATACGCACACGGCTCCGCTCCATACACCTCATACACACGTGGCTCTACTCCGTACACTTCGTATGCGCACGACTCAGCTGCATAAACCTCGTACACTTGCGGCTCAGCTGCATAAACCTCGTACACGCGCGGCTCAGCTGCATAAACCTCATACACACATGTGGCTCCGCTCTGTATACCTCTTACACACACGTGGCTCCGCTCTGTATACCTCGCGCACACACACGTGGCTCCGCTCTGTATTCCTCGTTCACACACGTGGCTCCGCTCTGTATTCCTCGTTCACACACGTGGCTCCGCTCTGTATTCCTCGTTCACACACGTGGCTCCGCTCTGTGTACCTCGTACACACACGTGGCTCCGCTCCGTGTACCTCGTACACACACGTGGCTCCGCTCCGTATACCTCGTACACACACGTGGCTCCGCTCCGTATACCTCGTACACACACGTGGCTCCGCTCCGTATACCTCGTACACACACGTGGCTCCGCTCCGTATACCTCGTACACACACGGCTCCACTCCGTATACCTCGTACACACACATGGCTCTGCTCCATATACATATGGCTGCGCTCCATATACCTTGTACACACACGGCTTCGCTCCGTACACCTCGTACACAAGTAACTCCGCTCCGTACACACACACACGGCTCTGCTCCGTACACCTCATACACAAGCCTCCGCTCCATATACCTCGCACACACACATGGCTCCACTCTGTACAGCTCATACACACATGGCTCCGCTCAGTATACCGCGTACACACACATGCCTACACTCCATACACACGTGGCTCCGCTCCGTACACCCCATACACACACGACTCTGCTACATCCACCCTGTAAACCCCTCCTGACCTCACACATAAACTTCCCCTCACCAGCATCATGACAACCAGCACAGCAGAGTCCTGCAGACACACCGAGCCCCTGATCATGTGACCCTGACTCCTCCCCTCATGTGACCTCATCACAGGTCCTGGGCGGACAGAAGCAAGAGTCTAGCCAGTCATCGCAGGCTGTGGGGAGTGCTGTGGGGGGGGGGGTGACGGTCTCTGGCAGGGTGAGGATGGGTTGGTGCTGCGGGGGCGTGTGGTTATCTCCCTGCAGTGTAGGACAAATAGAGTCCTGCTCGGGACAGCGGGAAAGGCAGTCGAAAATGGGACTGTCCCACCATATCCGGGATGCTTGGGAGCTATGGAAATGTCCCGGAAGGGAAATAAAAAAAAAAACACATAGATTAGCTAGATAGTTAGAAGTTTAGGGTATTTTATAATAAAGCTAATTACAAAAGTGCTTTTGGTATAAAGATAGATCTTAACAAAGGACATTTTTGGTGCTGTGCAACACTTTAAATATACTTTTTCTCTTTTTTTTTTTTTTTTAAATCTGATTACCTTTGTTACTGGGGCTGCTGTATTAGCTCCAGTTACAGTGGAAATTAACCCTGCTGACTAGCATTGTTGACTTGGTCTCCTAGGACCCGGCTGCTCCAGTTTCCTCCCTGAGCCCAGTGATCACATGATTTCTGAGTCTGGAGGAGGAAGCGATTTTAGCGATGTCTATTGCCATGTATATAGTGATAGGGAATGTAGAGAGGGCAACAAACGATCCCTGCCTTCTCTATGGTGAGTCTATGTCTTGCAACCAGCTCCCCAATCCTGAAGTTGCACAATCTTAGGAAGCTATGTGCTCTACTATGCAGTGACATTTTAGAACATCACTACTGCGTAGAATATACATGTAAAGCACCATGGAATAAATGGCGCTATAATAATAAATGATAATAATAATAATAATATGGAGAACCCAGATGTTTATTGTCTATGGGAAGTAAATGTTCTTTGTGCTTATATCCCAAATGCTAGTGCCTGGAAGTGAACATTGATCTTGGTGCCTATGTCCCTACTGTGAATGAAATAATACAGGATCCAAGTCATGTAATTACCAGAATTAGTGTTATTCCTCATGTACACACATTACAGCTTGATGTTTTTAGTGGTAGTCAATTTCTCTTCATAGAGGTTATCTCCAACCCTTTCGCAATGTGCCACAGCAATCCGTTTTCCAAACAAACATCCAACAGCTGATTTTTTTTTCAGGAAAAGCGGAGACCAACCAGTGATTCTCTTATAGCATCCAGGACATTTCCAAGGAATTTTGATTTTCTGTTTGTATGTTTCCTCTGCTTTTGGAATAAGTTGATGCCATAGAAGTAGCAAGAAATTAAACATGTTGGCTTTCCCACTTCTTGTCAGCAGATATTAAGTTACGGTAATGAAAATGGCAAATTTTAACATTTTTTCTAGTTTTGCTGCAATCAAAGCGAATGTCAAAATTGCAGCAAATAGTCTCGCCTGTATTTTAATAAACCCACAACTATGGTCAGGCCAAGTGTGTGTCAGTGCGTAACATCTGGTCACCGTTATTCTATGTCTACAGTGAGCTTTACGGATGCATTCGTCTCTATGGAGGTCAAAACAAGCTGCGGTCAAAGTCTCCTGGCAGAAATCAGAAGAGTCAGTTTGGAGAATATCATCTACGTTACATTGTCAGGGTATCCGCTGACATGCGTATTCCTAATGTCTACTGGCAGCTTTTGAGAACTATGTGATAAGCACAGGACGGTTTTCGCCAGACTTCAGCGTTGATGTTTCTGTACAGTTCACAGTTGCACAATAAAAGTAAATGAAGCAAACAAGGGACACTAGCTTCCGGCTTAGTATAGCTGATCTTCATGAATTTCATTACATGAAGGAAAAATGAAAACAACCTGAAGGGGAAGTTATTTCGCTGGGTGTGTTTCTTTGGTAAACTTTTTTTTCTTGATAATCAGAAACAAAAGCAAAACTAGTAGTGTCTAAAGAGAGGTCATTTCTCAGCATGACAATACAGGACACACCCAAGTAGGGAAATAATTGTTTCATGTTGTGCCATCATCTCCCAGCAAGTCATACTGAGATTGGATTGTGTGGAATGCAGTTCCTTGAGAGATTTCCGCGCCTTGTAATATACACATGAGAGACACCAAGTGTGGACATATATAGGACATCCTCGGAGAACGTACATGAATCAGTTGCAGGTTAATCGATACTTTGTGGATGTTACAAATTTATAGGAAAAACGTTCTGTCCAGGTCTTCAGTACCTAACAAGAATATTACATAGCACACACCCTGTGACTGCTATAAATCTCAGCTTTATTTGCACTTTCATATGTTTAACTTCGCCAATCTTGCATTTTTCAATTTTTAGTAATATTTCGTTTTGTTAGCTCAATCTATGTTTCAAACATATTTTATCACATGTATTACGCTCCGCTTGGCAATGGCTGAAAGTTGTGCTCATCTGGATATAATCAGTAGCAGATAGTCCCTCAAAGGGTCTATATTGTGTTTTAAGATTGCAAAGAGTTTAAGTCAAATTTCCTGAATTTGAACATTTTGCTATTCGATTCACATGTATTTTTTTTTTAAATGCCCAGACACTATTTTGGTGAACCATTAAGGCAGGCAAATGTAAAAATAAAAAATAACACCTCACCACTCCCCCATCCGGTCGCCCTCATGCTCACCGTTCGGTCCTCAGGGCCTCTTTATTTCAGCCATTACGCTCTTTTACATTTTTTTGCTATAAGCTGGGGCTTCTGGCAACATCCAGGCTTTGAAGGTCAAAGCACAGTGACCCCTAAGGCCTGGTCACAGCCGGAAGTACCAGCCTATAGTGAAGAACATGCAGATAAGGCCGCCTGACAGCTGAAAGAGGAGGCCCTGAGGACCAGACGGCAGCCAACTGGGCAGGCATGGAGGTGAGGTAAGTCAGGAAGTGAGTGTTATGTTTTTTTCTTTCTTTACATTGTACTGTATGCTTATTATGCTCTAGTGTCTATAGAGACCCAGGGTATAATAGGGACTATTCAATTACTGGCACATAACTTCATCTTTTAATGACATCCGCTGTAATTGGAACTTGAAACGATCCTCTCATTACTAGTTGCTGCATCCAACAGGTTATACTAGCGAGGAGATAGAAAACAAGTAGATGGAAAGGCAGGTGCACTTTGACGAGCATTGAGCAAAACCTTTAGCATATTTGAATAAATCAAAGTTTCTCTCAAATGCAGCAATAGATTTGGACACTAAAGATATGATTTTTACTAGGGCTATATCACCTACAAGATCAAGGTCTTGGTTTGAACAGTCATTTTGTGCTGACAGACTCCCCATAAGGCCCCGGTCACACATTCAGTATTTGGTCAGTATTTTACCTCAGTATTTGTAAGCCAAAACCAGGAGTGGGTGATAAATCCAGAAGTGGGGACGTGTTTCTATTATACTTTTCCTCTCATTGTTCCACTCCTGGTTTTGGCTTACACATACTGAGGTAAAATACTGAATAAATACCGAGTGTGTGACCGTAGCCTCAGGTAAGTGCACATTACATCTTATCTATGCCCGTTATTTAACTGTATGAGAAAGCTCGGCAGACTACATGTTCCTATACAAAGGGCTACTGCAAAAACATTTTAGAATGTGTGGATGCTGTGGGAACTATCCCGACTGTGGTCCCTGTTGGACAAATACCTCTTCCGCATATACATGCCATAGCGGCAAAATATGCTATGTTCCCTTAGCCTAAGAAATTAATTTTGTAATGGCCACTTTTTAAAAGTTTTGTAGAAATTAGGATAATGGTGTCCAAATCATGCTGACAGTTGAGGCAGCAAGCAAAGTTTTAATGTTACAAACTCTTATTCTGTTCTACTAGCAAGTCAAGCATTAGTTGTGCCGATATGAAAGAATTATTATTATTCTTCGATATAAAAGTGATAATGTGTATGTAATTATGAAATGACCAAGTGAGGCTACGTCTACATTCTTCCAATCTATTGTGTATGCCGGCTGTGATGTGCTGTCCCATTTACGGCTCAGATAAAATGATAACTGTTCCTGCATTTTCTAGCCAATATTAGACTCACATGAATGAAGTAATACAAAGAGAGGTTCCTTTATTATCCTTAAGTGGACTCACAGAACGAGAAAGTCAACTACTTTATCTATGAATCCCTGCTGTAATATTGCATTATTAGGCTTGTCTCTTTTTATATAGTATTACAACACTTTATTACCGTCATTTTCTCAGAGTGTTAAGAGGATTGCAAACTGTGATATATGAAGACAAATGATACAAAATCATCAAAGACCTCTGCACGATTTGACTAAAATGATTTCATATACTTTGAATATTGCACTTTTGAACTTGTGAAGCTACGCTGGATGTAATTTAATTTCCATCAAAAAAATTTTCTCTCAAGTTTTTTCCTCACAACCAGCCAAAAGAAGGCATCGTGTGACAGTTGGTTGAAGTTAAAATGCAAGAGATAGAGGGTGGAATAGAATGATGCCTTATCTGTGAAACGATGATTATTCATGAGAAATCAACATTTTTCTTATATGTAAAAGTATGTGGGCTGTGGGGATCTATTGTTTAGACACAGATCTCCCTGGGAATTTGCCTCCAGAGCTTATTTTCTCTTAATGTGTAAAGGAGGCGTTACCAGTATCAGGGCCGGCCTGTTAGCTAGCTCCAGGTTTTCATGGGCCCTGGGCAAAAGAGTCTCAGTGGGCCCCTTTAGATTTCACTTACTACTTACATTACATGAGTGATATCTATAGCTCAGAAACTGGACAGTATAGTCCTCCATACAGTATTATAGGTACCACATAGTGCGCCATACAGAATAAAATGCACCATATATTGCTCCATACAGTATTATGGGCACCACATAGTGCTCTATACAGTATATGATGGGCCCCATATATTGCTCCATACAGAATAATGAGCCATATATAGTGCTCCATACAGTATAATGAGCCCCATATAATGCTCCATACAGAATGGGCCCCATATAATGCTCCATATGGTATATCTTATGGTTCAGCATATAATGCTCCAGTATATGGTGGGCCCCATATATTGCTCCAAACAGAATCATGCCCATATAGTGCTCCATATATAATTGGCCCCATAAGATACTCCATATGTAATTGGTCCCATATACTGCTCCATATGTAATTGGCCCCATAAAATGCTCCATATGTAATTGGCCCTATAAGATGCTCCATATGTAAATGGAGATGAGTCCGGTTTCACAGAGGTATGGTAGCCAGTAAGTTCCTGGTAGCCAGTAAGTTCCAGGATGCTCAGACCACAAACTGACACATTGTGATCCACATCTAATGTGGTGTACTTAATTATTTGTACTAAATGTCCAACTGGAGGTCTGTATGTGGGGGAGACAGGGCAAAAACTGAGAACAAGGATGCATTCTCATCGTCACACAATAAGAGAAAAAAGAATGGATCTATCTGTGGCAAAACATTTTTGCATCCCCGGTCATAGCATGATGGACATTAAATTACTTGTATTAAAAGGTAACTTCAAGTCTCAGAGAGAGAGAAGAATCTTGAAGTACAAATCTATGAAAACTTTCAACACATTCAGTGCAGGAATGAATGTGTCACATGGATTTATGTCTTTTTACATCAATTAAGGAATTTGCTCTTCAGACCTTCTGGGGTCATCACAACACAGAACTAGACCCCATCAGAGGGCAATAAAACTTTCAGGCTCCTTATCTATGAACTGCTCCAATATTTATGTTTAACCCTCTCCCATAATGACAATTCTGCTTCACATCACTTGTCTTATCTATTGTGTTATTTCTGTTTTGTCTTGTGTATAAATTGTTCAGATGTTGTATTAGTCTAGCCTGATGAAGAGACCTGAGTAGTCTCAAAAGCTTGCAATGTGTTACCATCTTTTCAGTTAGCAATTAAAAGGTATCAACCACTGAGGACTCTCAATTCTAAATATACTTCTATCTACTGGCTAACACAGTACAAAGATATATATCTTTCCTGAAACAAAAATAAGCACACATGTTTGGTATCACCGAGTACAGATTGACATGATGTATAAAAATGTCCCACTAGTTAATCCCTTCAGTGAACACCATAAAAAAAATCAAAAACATGTAAAAAAAAACAAAAAACCCTGTTTTTTTCATCATACCATCGAACAAAAAGTGGAACGTAAATAAAAATGGTACAGTTGAAAACGTCATCTTGTCTCTCAAAAAACAAGCTGCCATACAGCTATATGGCAATGCAAAAACAATTTTTTTTTTTATAAAATATTTTTTGTGTAAAAGTAGCAATACCTAAATGCAAGATATAAATGTGGTAATGCTGTAATCGTACTGATCCGAAGAATAAAGCTTTCTTATCACTTTTACCACACGGTGATCGGCTTGAAAAAAAAACCTGCTCCTGAATTGCCCAAGCCCTCGCATGATGTCTGCAGAAATAAAGAAAAACAATAGCTCTCTAAATATGGCGATGCAAAAAAAAAGTGTTTTTCGTGTGTGATCGTAGTCAAACATAAATAAGCAACATAAAGTTGTAGCTGCAACGAATCGAAAAAAATAAAGTTGTCAAATCCATGACACCGCACAAGAAACGGTGTAAAAATAAATAAAAACAATTCTTGCTGTTGATTAGTGATGAGTCAGTATACTCGTTACTCGAGATTTCCTGAGCATGCTCGGGTGATCTCCGAGTATTTGAATGTGCTCGGAGATTTAGTTTCTGTCACCGTAGCTGCATGATTTGTGGCTGCTAGCCAGTCTGAATACATATGGGGATTGCCTGCTTGTTAGGAAATCCCCACATGTATTCAGGCTGTCTAGCAGCCGCAAATCATGCAGCTACGGCGACAGAAACTAAATCTTCGAGCATATCCAAATACTTGGAGATCACCAGAGCATGCTCGGGAATTCTTGAGTAACGAGTATACTCGCTCATCAATACTGTTGATTTATTTATTCTGCCTCAAAAAAAACATAGTAAGCCTTGGCTCACATTTATCCTGCACTCTACGCTGAGCGCTTACACTGAGGTTTGTGTGAGAATCTCTGAAATATGTGATTCAGATGGAACATCCAGCAGAAGATTCCCTATAATGAGGGAGATGGAGACACTGCGGACGCCATCTGACCTATGATCCCAGGGTGTCTGTCTTTTTAAAGGTTCATAAAAGCTCGGTCCAATGCAGCTTTGTGCACCTCTGAAAAAAAGTACAACGCTGAACAGAGACCGGACGGAGTCCAGAGTAACACTGCTGCCTCATTATAGTGAATGGATCCCTCAGAGGTGTCATCTGAATCATGTCATTTGGAGATTTAGATGGAAACCCTGATGTAAATACTCAGCATAGAGCGCACGATAAATGTGATCCAAAATGTTATGTAGAATGTTCCTAATAAAAGCTTCAACTCAATCCACAAAAAATGCTCCCACTCAGGTCCGTCATCTGTTATCGGAAATATAGGGAGCTTCCTCATTACTGGTATCACAAAGGCTCTGGAAAAAGTGAAATGGCTCCTCGAACCTCAGAAGAAATCCAGTGAATTCTGTGCTGCCAAATCCAAATGTACCCCTCCCTTCTGAGTCTCAGTATACCTGAACCACATTTAGCATCCACTTGTTTGTCAGTACTGTAGCGATGAGAGTCCGCCGATGCGACCGAGCACGGAGGGGCGAGTGACCCGCCAACACCAGGTGATGCACACCCACCGACGTCATATTGATGATCTACCATAAAGAAAAAGGGACAACAAACTGAAAAAATGGACTTTATTGAACACAAAAAAGTGGGATATTGGTAACAAGGAAAAATACTTACATTTTGTGAGTGGCAACCCTGCCACTAACATAAATCCAAACAAAATTTTTAGTCAGCCTGCTGCTACTCTGGACCCCGTGTGGTCAAACATAAACGAACAAAAAACAGGAGCATCATCTGACAAAGCAAAAATGGACTGTGGATATGCAAACCATGTTGAGACGATAGTTACCCTATGAGGGGTGTTAAATCCCAATATCCCCCCTCTCATCCTAGCACTTCTTCTGAATCCCAACCAAAATGATGTATTTGAAGGATGATACGACTCACAGAGAGTGATAAAAATGTATTAATCTATTACAAAGTTAAAAAACATCTGCGTGTTTTGGATTGCCCCTTCATCAGGATGGATTGCTGTAGTCTCCTTTGTCTGCTTATGCACCTTCTCCCAATTCTGTAAGCTAATCAATCACTGTTTAGTTCACAACTAATTTTCTCACCTATTAGTCTTATAATCTCCCTAATAGATGTTATGGCATATGGCATAATGTCTGAAAAAACATCCAAAAGTTAAGAGCAAAAATAATCAAATAAGGCTGGTTTCACATTAGCGCTTTTTAAGCGCACGCACGGCCGGGGGTAGCTCCGCCCCTGAGCCGGCTCTCTGCCCGGCGTGCCCGCCCCTTGCTTGTAGCGCCGCCTCCTAGCGGACAGCGGCGCCTGCGATCGGCGCACCCTATCTTTAGCATAGGGTGCGCAGATCGTGCGCAGGCCGTGCGCTAGTTGCGCTTTGACCTGCGCTGCGCACTTTTGACGGTGCGCCGTGCGCGCCAAAATCGAACTTTTCGGATTTTGGCGCGCATGGCGCACCGTCAAAAGTGCGCAGCGCAGGTCAAAGCGCAACTAGCGCACGGCCTGCGCACGATCTGCGCACCCTATGCTAAAGATAGGGTGCGCCGATCGCAGGCGCCGCTGTCCGCTAGGAGGCGGCGCTACAAGCAAGGGGCGGGCACGCCGGGCAGAGAGCCGGCTCGGGGGCGGAGCTACTCCCGGCCGTGCGTGCGCTTAAAAAGCGCTAATGTGAAACCAGCCTAACGAATAACAATCACGACAGTTTAAAAAGGAAAAAACTTTGGGGCCATTTTTAGTTTATTTTCTTCCCCTTCTTCCAAGAGACATAATTTTTTTTTTAAATATAGACATATACAGTAAGGGAATACTGACCAAATACTGAACGTGAGAACATGGCTTTACTGAACCCTAAGGACATCGAAAAAATTACCAACCCTTGGCTATACTGAAACATACTGTATATATTTAGGTAGACTCATAAACTAGCTAGTACAGCAAGTTCACTTGTATATATCCAGCCCAAGTAAATCGATCTAACGGGCAGAAAATAACAAAATACAGGTCTAATAATAATGGGAATGGCCTTTTAATAGTAGCTGTTCTGCACTCCAAGGCCGTGTTGATCCCCTGCTATAGTTATATATGAAGTGTACATCTGGTACAAAATGTAAAATCCATGGAGGTAATCTGATTACTGTTAGTTTTTCAGGCAGTGTTAGTTGAATATGACAGATCCTAGTATCAAGACTCTCACCCGGCTGGTAACACAGTCTGTGTGCATGAAGCAGCAGGGTCCTGAGCGGATGACGTCATACTTAGCTCTGTGAGGGCCTCTAATGGCTGTGAAATGGTACTACACGCACGCATTTTTCTTCCTCAAGGAATGACTCTTCTAGTCTTAATATAATAGTCTTCTTAACTCCACAGTGAATCAGTGCTGCAGAAATCCCTTCAATGCTACAAATGTTAAATTGTCTATACATTGTTTGTAATTTGAGTAAGTTTAAAAAAAGTTTTATTATTACTAATGAATAAAACATGTATAAAAATTACCAATAAATCGATAATTCCTTAAAAAATCCCTATTGTATTTCCTATTGTACCACTTGGACACAGTATAACAGTAGAGATGAGTAAATTTCTTTGACTGGAACTGAATGCTCTTCAAATTAAAAAAAAAATTAATATTCTACACATTATGTTTTTTTTCAATGCATACATGCACGGCGCATCGGGAGGCGCGTACATGTATGACGTGATGATCTTGTCCGGACTGGTACATCGTGATTACGATCACGGTGTGACAATGGTCTCTGTTCTGCCCTCTTAATAGGACAAAGAATGTTTTATTATCGCTAGGTTAATTATAGCACCATCTAGTGGTGGCTGAATTTATAGCAGTGTCTTCAATAGCATTATAAAGCCTGTGACTTTAACAGAAGCAATGCACTATGGGATTAAAGCAGTGCTTTGTGGGAAGGAAGCAATGTATTCTGGGATGAAGGGCCATTTTGCTTATGTGGATCTCATAGGATGCACATGTTATTTTGTCCTCCTGTGTAACCTTTGTTTTTCCTGCAACTTCTCTACTTGAGTCACTACCCGACTAAAGCATATCTGGTAAGCTTAATCTTTCTTGCAATGCAGTGATTCAGAGAGGTGTTATTTACTGTCTAGCAGCCAATAGATGTCATTAACCCTTTAGTTGCCAGTTCTCAGTAAATGTAATCATAAACTAATGTATTCCTATGTAATGTTTGCATCTCAATGTACACTTCTGTGATTGTGTTAGCTATGATCATCTGCCCAATACTTATGCATGTTATTTGTATTCCTTGTAGTTTTACCGCGCATATTCTATACTCTTCACAAATAAACAAGTTAGACTATAGAGAACAGTCTGCTTATTTTGGAAGACAGAGCTGTGGTTTATACTGTATGCTGGATTGCACATCGTGTCAGCGTGCCTGAAGGCAGAATAGTCTCCATGGTGACCAATGGCCATGGGATCACCTAACTATGGTGGCCTTTAAGGTCCTGCCGTGAGCAGGACCTGACACGTCTTCTACCTGTTTGAGTCTGACAGGTCTAATACCCCTTAATGTAAAAGTATTAGACCAGTGATCAGGTCAGTGAAAGTTGATGTCCCATACTGGGACTAAGTAAGAAAAAAAGTAAAATATAGTTTGTAAAAATGTGAAAAAATAAAAGGGAAAGTAGAGAAAACAAAGAAAAATGTTTTCCAAGTAAATACGCTGTTTTTCTGTAAAAACAAAAGTAACAAAAAAAAAAGGACACATAATTGGTATTCAGAATGAATCTGGAAAATTATTATATTATTTATCCCATTAGGTGAACATCGTAAAAAATAAGCTTGCCAAAAATATAGCTTTTTCTTCATACTGACATGAAAAACAATAAAAAGTGCTAAAAAAATTCAAAAATTGTCTAAAAAGTCATCATCTTGCAAAAACAAGCCCTTATATAGCTCTCCTGGAAAAAAAAAAGTAAAAAAATTAAGTGTGATCATGGAAAAGCAAATTGTAATTTGTAATAACATGATTTTAATGTGTAAAAGAAGCAAAACAAACTATATACATGTGGTATCTCTACGATCGTACTGAACCAAATGGTAATGTTTTCTTATCAATTTTACCGCACAGTGAATAGCATGAAAAAAAGAGAATAAAAACTATTTACCAATTGCTTGATTTGTTCACTCTGCCACCCAAAAGTTGAAAAAAAAGGAATCAAAATATGTTATATAGTCCTAATTGGTATGAATAAAATCTCATCCCACAGAAAACAAGCCCCATTACACAGCTTCTTCAGGGGAAAAATAAAAAAGTTATAGCTCTCAAAATATGGCGATGCAATAACAAAGATATTTATGTAAATCATTTTTTTAGCATGCAAACATAGCAAAATTAAAATTCTACATAACCCAGGCATCGCTGCAATTGTACTGACTCGAAGAATAAAGTGTTCTTATCACGTTTATGGTGATAAAATGACAGCGTATGTACAGCGATGGACAGAGTAAAATGTAGTAAAAAAAAATTAGACATTTCCTGAATTGCTGTTTATTTTGTTTGTCAAAATTGGAATAAAAAGTGTTTAAAAAATATTATGCCCCAGAAATTGCAGCAATAAAAACTTCAACTCATTCCACTAAAAACAAGTCCCTACTCAGATCTGTCATGTGTCAACAAAAATAGAGTTTCCATAACATAAAACATAACTCCGCAACATAACTCCAAAAATAACAATCCAATAAAATCCACACTCCAAAAGGCAAATGCCACCTCCCCTTCCTTCTGAGCCCTGCAGCATGCTCAAACTACACTTAAAGGGAACGGTACCGCTAAAGTAAAAAAAAACAACTGAGTAGATATATTAATCTGTAGGTTGATAGCCTTTTGAAGACGTTCTGAAAGCCTGGCTAAAGTGAGGAAATTAACTTTATTCCTCCGTCTTTCAGTCATAGAGTTGCGGCCAGCACAGATTCAGTCACCACTCAGTACAGAGTGAGCAGCGTCTGTAACCGATCCCCGACACTGACAGCCTTGCTCGGCAGTGCGTCAGTGGAAAATGCCAGTGGCGTCAAGATAGTCACTACAACCATAGATGGTCTATGGTCTCGAGAAAGAATTAGGAAGATTATGCAAATTACACTCTAATGATACTTTGATCCGAGTTTCATAGTTTCCATGAAAAATGAAAAATAAAACAACATTTTACAAATGGTGCTGATGTAAGGCAGACGTGAGGGAAATGTCATTTATTGATGTTTTTGTGTGGTACGTTCATCTGGATTAAAGGGATAATCATTTAAAGTTTGAAAATTGCAATTTTATTTTTTGTCAAATGCATGATATTTTTATAAATAAATAAGTGCAAAACATATCACCCAATTTTACCATTACCATAAAGTATGATGTGTCACGAAAAAAACAGTCTCAAAATCAATTGTATATGTGTGTTAAAGCTTTTCAGAGTTATTGCTACATAACAGGACACGTCAGAATCCCAGTCACTAGGGGGTTAACATTGTAACGATTGTATTTTTTCATTTTCACATAGCCAAATATTAAAGAAATATGTGCTACACTTATGGGATAAAAATGCTCATCACATCTGCAGATTTGAGATGAGTGGATGGATTCAAGTTACATTTCTTGAAATTCAAGGTTTGATGTGAATTCAAACATTTTGAGATTCAATTTGTGGTTTATAAAAATTAACAAAAAAAACCTTGCATGTCGCCATTCCACACATTGCTGAAGTATCCTAGGCAGGCTAATGTCATTTTGCATTGCTGCATGACCTTCCCCATAATGCCCTGCAGTTATGACATCATATGGATTAATGGATTATCCTATCTTGCATAAGAAAGGCCAATAACTGGGACATCAGGAATCAGCAGTTACCAGTGAAGTGCAGCTTGTACAGCAGAATGATTTTCGATATCCACGGTCATTGGGCAAGTTTGTCTATTCTGCAGAGTTTAAAGAGGTTGTCCGGTTCAAACCGATAAGTCTGCAGTCACTGTGCACTGTGGGGATTTGCCAGTTTCTAGGTTAAGACCGGAGGGCATGTATAAGTTATGCATACTCCTGGCCAGTGTGCTTGGTCTCACTCCACACTTGTAT
Organism: Dendrobates tinctorius; assembly: GCF_039654945.1. Lineage (NCBI taxonomy): Eukaryota > Metazoa > Chordata > Amphibia > Anura > Dendrobatidae > Dendrobates > Dendrobates tinctorius. The sequence continues at coordinate 5,720,732 of NW_027361828.1, read as the reverse complement.
TGAGCGAGGCCACGCGACTGACCAGTGGGCGCGGCCAACTAGAGGGTGCGGCCTCGCTCAATACAAGTGTATGTAGAAGGAGGCTGTGCACACTGGTCGGGAGTATGTATAACTCATACATACCCTCCGGTAGCGAATCATAAACCGGCGAATCCCTGCAGCGCACAGTGCATGTGTTTGGGGGTTGGGATTCATAAGTCTGCAGTGACTGCAGACTTATTGGTTTGGACCAAACAACCCCTTTAATCCTTACACCCCAAAGCCTGTTTTCTCCTTCCTGACCAGGCCAATTTTTTTCAATTCTGATCAGTGTCACTTTATGACGTAATAACTCTGGAACACTACACTGGATCCCACTGATTCTGAGGTTGTTTTCGCGTGACATACAGTCATATGTTAAAGTTTGGGCACCCCTATTAATGTTAACCTTTTTCCTTTATAACAATTTTGTTTTTTGCAACAGCTATTTCAGTTTCATATATCTAATAACTGATGGACTCATTTATATTTCTGGATTCAAATGAGGTTTATTGTACTAACAGAAAATGTGCAATCTGCATTTAAACAAAATTCGACCGGTGCAAAAGTATGGGCACCCTTATCATTTTCTTGATTTGAACACTCCTAACTACTTTTTACTGACTTCCTGAAGCACTAAATTGGTTTTGTAACCTCATTGAGCTTTGAACTTCATAGCCAGGTGTATCAAATCATAAGAAAAGGTATTTAAGGTGGCCACTTGCAAGTAGTTCTCCTATTTGATTCTCCTATGAAGAGTGGCATCATGGGCTCCTCAAAACAACTCTCAAATGATCTGAAAACAAAGATTATTCAACATAGCTTTCCAGGGGAAGGATACAAAAAGTTGTCTCAGAGATTTATCCTGTCAGTTTCCACTGTGAGGAACATAGTAAGAAAATGGAAGAACACAGGTACAGTTCTTGTTAAGCCCAGAAGTGGCAGGCCAAGAAAAATATCAGAAAGGCAGAGAAGAAGAATGGTGAGAACAGTCAAGGACAATCCACAGACCACCTCCAAAGACCTGCAGCATCATCTTGCTGCAGATGGTGTCACTGTGCATCGGTCAACAATACAGCGCACTTTGCACAAGGAGAAGCTGTATGGGAGAGTGATGCCAAAGAAGCCGTTTCTGCAAGCACGCCACAAACAGAGTTGCCTGAGGTATGCAAAAGCACATTTGGACAAGCCAGTTACATTTTGGAAGAAGGTCCTGTGGACTGATGAAACAAAGATTGAGTTGTTTGGTCATACAAAAAGGCGTTATGCATGGAGGCTAAAAAACACAGCATTCCAAGAAAAACACTTGCTACCCACAGTAAAATTTGGTGGAGGTTCCATCATGCTTTGGGGCTGTGTGGCCAATGCCGGCACCCGGAATCTTGTTAAAGTTGAGGGTCGCATGGATTCAACTCAGTGTCAGCAGATTCTTGACAATAATGTGCAAGAATCAGTGACGAAGTTAAAGTTACGCAGGGGATGGATATTTCAGCAAGACAACGATCCAAAACACCGCTCCAAATCTACTCAGGCAGAGGAGCAATTACAATGTTCTGGAATGGCCATCCCAGTCCCCAGACCTGAATATCATTGAACATCTGTGGGATGATTTGAAGCGGGCTGTCCATGCTCAGCGACCATCAAACAACTGAACTGGAATTGTTTTGTAAACAGGAATGGTCACAAATACCTTCATCCAGGATCCAGGAGCTCATTAATAGCTACAGGAAGCGACTAGAGGCTGTAATTTTTGCAAAAGGAGGATCTATGAAATATTAATGTCACTTTTATGTTGAATGTTGAGGTGCCCATACTTTTGCACCTGTCAAATTTTGTTTAAATGCAGATTGCACATTTCCTGTTAGTACAATAAACCTCATTTGAATCCAGAAATATAACTGAGTCATATTTGACCCTATCTTGAAAAACAGACCCCACAAGAAATTTATCTAGATGTTTGGGGAGCACTTTGAACTCCAAGGTGCTTCACACAAATATATAACATTGAGCCGTGAAAATAATTAAAAAAAAAATATTTAAAAAAATCAAATTTTTTCCACAAAAAATGTCCTTTTAGCCCCAACTTTTTTTTAAATTATCACAAGGGTAACAGGAAATTGGACACCCAAAAATTGCTGTGTAATTTCGCCTGAGTATGCCGCTATCTGGAAAACCACTGTTTGGGTGCATAGCTTGGCTCAGCAGGGAAGGAGTGACAAGTTTGCACTGCAGACTTTGATGGAATAGTCTGCTTGCCCCTGATGTCCCTAAATAGTGGAAACCCCCCACAAGTGACCCCATTTTGGAAACTACGCCCCTCAAGGAACTTACCTAGAGGTGTGATGAGCACCTCGAACCCTCAAGTGCTTCACAGAATTTTAAAAAGTGGAGTCGTGAAATTAAGAAAATATTGCTTTAGCCCCAGACTTTTCCTTATCACAAGAGGAACAAGAGAAAATAGAATCCAAAAATATGTTTTACGATTTCTCCTGAGTAAACAGATACCCTATATGTGGTGGAAAACTACTGTTTGTGCACACAGCAGGGCTCAGAAGGGAAGGTGCGCCAATTGAATTCTGGTGCGCAATTTTGGCAGGAACAGATTGCGGATGGCATGTCACATTTGAAGGGGCCCTGACATGCAAAACAGCAGAAATTCTTACAAGTGACCCCATTTTGGAAACTAAACATCTTGAGGAATTCATGTAGGGGTGTATTGAGAATTTTTAACGCTCAGGAGACTCACAGAACTGTATAAAATTGGGCTGAATCAATGGACTATTACCACTTTTTCCACTAAAATGTTGCTTTAGTCCAAAGATTTTAATTTTCAAAAGGGATAATAGGGGAAAATGAACTGTACAATTTGTTAAGCCATGTCTCCTGAGTACTACAATATCCCATATGTGGTCAAAAACTAGTTTTGTGTCACAGTGGACAGCTCAGAAGGGAATGAGTGCAATTTTTCCTGAGTGAGCAAATACCCCTCATGTAACTAGTTTTCCGGCACAAAGGAAAGCTCAGAAGGGAAGGATCGCTATAATGTGGTGCAGATTTGGCTGTTATGGTTTGCGGGTGCCATGACCCACTGTACCCTGAGGTATTAGAATAGCAGTATCCCCCCCATAAATGACCCCTTTTTACAAACTACACCTCTCAATGAGTTCATCTAAAGCCCCCGTTACACACTGCGATATCGCTAGCAATATCGCTGTAAAGTTACCGATTTTGTGACGTTGCAGCGATATTGCTAGCGATATCGCTGCATGTGATACTTACCTCCGACCGGCTTCCCCGCTGATTATCGCTGATCGCGCGAGAAGCTCCTGGATCATTCATCGTCTGTCACTTCCTGCGGCGCTTCCTGCTGTGACGATGAGCGACGCGTGGAGCCGGGCGGGAGGACGCAGGATCGCCTCGTCTGACAGGTAAGTAGCGATCCCCGTCCCCAGCGATGTCGCTGGTGAGATCTGCCTGTTTGGCAGCTCACTAGCGACCACCTAGCGATGCACCAGCGATCCTGACCGCGTCATATCGCTGGTGAGTCGCTAGGTGTAACGGTACCCTAAGGGTGCAGTGGTCATATTGACACCACAGGTGGGTCACGGAATTAAAACCATTGGGCAGTGAAAAAAAAAGATTATATTTTTACCACAAAAATGTTTTAGTTCCAGATTTAACAATTTCACTTTTCACGTAGGAAAATGATTAAAACTGGTAACAAAATCTGTCAAGCAATTTCTGATGAACGTGGCAATACCCCATATGTGACTGCACACTATTGCATATCCACACTGCAAGACTTGGGAAGGAAGGAGCGCAATTTAACTACTGGAGAACAAATTATCACGGAATAGTTTGCGGACTCCATCTAAAGTAACCCCATATTGAAAATTACACCTCTCTGGGAATTTATATACAGATGTAGTGATGATTTTGACCCCATGTGTGTTGTTCAGACACAAGCAGCAGTGGATGTTGCTAAATGAAAATTGTTAATCTACTTTGTAGTTCCCGTACATTGTGCCCAGCTCGTGCTTCTGGAGACCTGGACCCCGTAAATTAGCGGGGCTCTTAGCGCTACAGAAATGTCAAACATGTGGATATTAAATGTGGTTTAGGCACACTGGGGCTCAGAAGGGAGAGAGGCATTTGGATTTGGTAGTGCAGAATTCACTTTCTTTTGGGGGGGCGAGGAGCCATAGTGCTTTTCTAGAGTATGTGTGCTACTAGTAACGTGGAAGCCCTCTATAGTTCCAATAACAGTTGACAGACCTGACTTGGGACTTGCTATTTTTGTGGATTAAGTTGAAGCGTTTGTTGGGAACATTTTAAATAACATTAGGATCACGTTTATCCTGTGTTCTACGCTGAGCACTTACATTGAGGTTTCCATCTAAATCTCAGTGACATGATTCAGATGAAACCCCAAAGGGATCCATTTACTATGAGGCAGCAGAGTTACTGTTGACTCCATCTGGCCTCTGTTTAGTGGTGTCCGTTTCAGAGGTGCACAAAAATAGACACTGCTAGATCATAGGACAGAAAGAGTCCACAGTGTCGTCACCTACCTCTTTATAGTGAATCTTCCATTGTGGGTTCCATCTAAATCATGTATTTCAGAGATTTACATGGAGATCCCAGTGTAAGCTTTCAGCACAGAGCCTAGAATAAGTGTGCATCGAGCCTTACTGCAATCTTTGGGAGGCAGAATGAACAAATCAACAGCAGGTCAAGAATTGGTTTTATTTATTTTTTTTGCCATTCCTTGTGCCGTATAAGTTTAGACTATTTCATTTTTTGGGTCTGTGACATTACAGGGATACAAGATTTATATTGGTTTTTTTTGTTTGGCAGCTGTCACACACTAAAAAAAAGTATGGTGATAGCCACAGCCACAACACCATGAGGACTGTACAGACCAGTAATCCGCTGCATGTGGTTAACAACAAAAGACTGTTCCTTCATCGGTCCTCCTGGGCTCAGGTTAAACCCTGGTAAGGCTACTTTCACACATCCGGTGTGTGGGGTCCGGCGGCGTGCGGCGAAAAGCCGGGCCGCCGGATCCGGCCTGCAGCCGTGACACCGGATGTGTGTGCGGCGAGATGATACGGCTCGGACATTATTAAAGGAGCTGCAGGACAGAGGCAGCCAATGAGACAGCTGCTGAAAGGGAGGTGAGGGGAGGAGAGGATAGGAGAGGGGAGGGGAGGAGAGGGGAGGGGGGTGGAGAGAGAGAGACATGGGGGGTTAACATTAGTGTCCAGGCAAGAGAATCTCTCTCTCTTGCTGGGCACTTGTGGGGTTAACCCCACAGAGAGATCTCTCTCTCTCACCCAGACACTGTGAGTGTTAACCCCACAAGTGCCCGGCGAGAGAGATCTCTCACAAGTGTCCGGGTGACAGAGAGAGATCTCTCTCTCTCTCGCCGGGCACTTGTGGGGTTAACATTCACAGAGTCCGGGCATGCGCTGTGGAAAAAGCCGGTCCGGCGCTGCAAAAAAACGTTACATGGAACGTTTTTTCCAGACGCCGGACAGGCTGTTTTTGCCGGATCAGGCAAAAACCGGATACGCCGCATAGGTATCCGGCGCGATGCGGCAATAATGAAACTGAATGGGGGAAAAACCGGATCCGGTGGCAACCGGCGCCGGATCCGGTTTTTACACTTTTCGCCGCATCGCGCCTGATGCTGAAAACCGGATGTGTGAAAGAGGCCTTAGAGATCAGCTTACAATAGTACAAGGAAACCTGCAAGACAGAGACCCTGGACTGTGGGAAGATCAAATCAATAACAGTTAGTACATGGATAATGGCCAGAGCATTGAGATGCACATACATTACTCATCCAGGAGATCACGTCTATTCCGAATCCTTTGATGTCTAAACCCCAAGTAAGGGTTGATTATTATTGAAACTAAGGAAATACGCTATCTGGCAGGTAATATCTCCTGCCATTACCAACATAGGACTTCTCATTAGAAGCACTGAAAGGGAAACGTGGATCATCTCGCCTGTTTTACCTACAGTATGTTAGACACAGGGAGCCTGGACTCTGGAATCGATGAAAGTGGTGTTGGTGGTGGGGGGGTTGTTAGTAAAAATCCTCTGATACGAGAGATCATTTTGAACTGCCTCTATACGAGTCATTAGTCCGGACATTATATATAAGTCAACTTATCTATCTATGTATACACAGATATATACACGCAAGGCCTAAAAGGCAATCTTCTCAGTGATATTTATACACCCAGACTGCCATGGTGGGAGTAACCATACCCTATAGCTAGAGAGAGTAGTTTTCTCCCTATCACATAAACAGTGCAACTTCAGAAAAACTTGAAATAATCTTCACCACTCCCTAAATTAAGTCCACATTTTGTCAATGCTCTATTTTCCTCATATTATCACAAGCTTTTTACCATAAGGCTGGAGTCAGACAACGTATAAAAATACAGACCATATTTTACGGTCGTAATACGTAGAAATGTTCCCTGTACAGTGATCCGTATATCATCCGTTCTCAAGGTGTGGCTGCGGTTTTTGCGCATGTAAGCATCCGTATGCCGAGGTTTTCTCGCCAGCTTGCAAAATGGACATATAATGGAGCCCAATGACAGGTTAAAACACAAACGAAATAGATATATACACATAGAATACGTGTGTGTGTGTGTGTGTGTATGTGTGTGTATATATATATATATATATATATATATATATATATATATAATATTTCAGAGTTCTACAAAGCAGAATATCCGCTAAATCAATTGCCGGCTTCTGTAAAATCAATACAAAACCCGACATGACACATGGTTTACAAACAGTAAACCATTTCATTTATTTTTTTTTATATGTGTTTGACTAATAATTAGATTAGGGTATTTGTGTAAAATTTGGAACATGTAGGTGCTAACCCCTTATTTTAATTCGTTGAAAAAAATTGCGTGGGCTCGCGCGGTAAATTCACAACCAGAGAGGGAAAGCCAGTGAGTGAGGACAGATATTAATAGCCTAGCGAGGGACCATTGTTTTTGCCCCCCCAGCTAAAAAAAAAAAAAAAATCTGTCCCCAGACACCCCATAAAAGGCACATCTATAAAATGCACCTTTTCTGGCACTTAGCCTCTCTATTCCCATTGCCCTGTAGTGGTGACTAATGGGTTAATAATGGGTTAGTGTCACCTTGCTATTGAAAGGTGACATTAAGCCGGATTAATAATGGAGAAGTGTCAATAAGACACCTATCCATTATTAACCCTAGAATAGTAAAGGGTTAAAAAAACACACATATTAATTTTTTAATGAAATAAACACCTAGTTTTTGACCAAATTTATTCATCTGCTAATCCAAAAAAGCCATGGATCTGTAAAAAAAAAAATATGCATACCTCTCCTCTGTTCAGTCAGGTCCCCTGCTGCAATCCATCAGAAGGGGTTAAGTAGTTTGCAATGGGGACAGATGCTAATGCGACCAGCCCCGCTGCAAACCACTGCCAAATGGATTAATTCATCTCTGTGCAGCCTCCCCGGCTGACAGGAGATGAACTAATAAGCGTGGGAAAGTTTCTGAACTTTTTCCCACGCTCATGAGTTCACCTCAGGTCAGCCAGGCGACTAGTCAGGTCAGCCAGCGGTAGTCAGCCTCACTGACTACCGCTGATGTAATTTCCATAGCAAGGTGACGTTAACCCATTATTAACCGATTAGCCACCACTACAGGGCAATGGGAATAGAGAGGCTAATGCCAGGAAAGGCGCATCTTATAGATGCGCCTTTTCTGGGGTGTCTGGGGGCAGATTTTTTTTTAGCCGGGGGGGGGGCAAAAACAATGGTCCCTCTCTAGGCTATTAATAGCTGCCCTCACTCACTGGCTTTCCCTCTTTGGTTACGAATTTACCGCAGGAGCCCACGCAATTTTCTTCAACGAATTAACCCCTTATTTTAACACCTACATGTCCCAAATTTTACACACATAACCTAATCTAATTAGTCAAACACATAGAAAAAACTAAATGAAATGGTTTACTGTATGTAAACCATGTGTCATTTCATGTCGGGTTTTGTATTGATTTTACAGAAGTCAGCAATTGATTTAGCGGCTATTCTGCTATGTAGAACTCTATGAAATGTAAATATAAAATCTCAATGAAATGTATATATATTTATAGTAGTTGGCATATATATATATATATATATATAAATTAGTGTGACTCCGGCCTAACTGTTCACATTTGAGAGTGGAAATTCCTGTCTGCAACAAGTAACTACACAACCTAAGATAGAGTGACTATCTACAAATTTGGGTATGATTGACTCACAATAAAGCAACAATGTAGCTGACAGCACTTCAGACATAAGGATGCACGTTCTGGTTCCACTTGACCCAAATGGAAAAGTACATACCACGAAGGAAAGAAGAACAGCATCCAATCCGGGTGAATTGTACTTTCACCCAAATTGGATGCTGTTCTTCTCTCCTTTGGGTATGACTGACTGTCCAGCTGGTGTGTGGGAAATTCTCTCAATAGCAGATGTTGGAATGAATAAATATTATACCACCATGGTTACTTACCGGTAGCCGGTTTTTCCGGAACCCATGACAGCACACCTGAGAGAGGGATCCGCCCCGCCAGGACAGGAACCTACTGAGATATAAGGGGCGACACCTCTCCACCACTTCAGTTGGTTACAGAGCATTGAGAGGACTTTCCGGTTAGTTACATGTTAATCCAACACCACATCACACAAATGCACCCTACTAAACGTGCACACCCATACGGTGAAAAAAGGGGGGGGAATATATGTGTGCTGTCATGGGTTCCAGAAAAAACGGCTACCGGTAAGTAACCATGGTGGTTTTCCCTTCACCCATGACAGCACACCTGAGAGATTTTTGGAGACTTCGAAACACCTTAGGGAGGGACCACAGCTTGCAGCACCCTTCTACCAAAGGTTAAGTCAGCAGAGGAGGATAGATTTAATCTATAGTGCTTAAAGAAGGTTGAGGGTGAGGCCCAGGTAGCGGCCTTACAAATTTGTTCAATCGATACCTCTGCCTTCTCAGCCCAGGTCGCCACAGCTCTGGTGGAATGAGCTTTGATGCTGTCAGGAATCGGAACACCACTAGCTGTGTAGGCTACACTAATGGCCTCCCTAATCCATCTGGCAGTAGTCCCTTTTGAAACCCCGTAGCCCTTCCTTGCACCCTGAAAGGCTACGAACAAGGACTGGGACCTCCTCCACTGGCTAGTGACAGATATGTATGCTAGCAGGGCTCTCTTAACGTCCAGACAATGGAATTTTTCCTCCCCTGAATTCTTTGGATTGTCGCAGAAGGATGGGAGGATAATCTCCTGACCCCGATGGAAATCTGATGCTACCTTAGGCAGATAAGCGGGGTCTGTTCTTAATATCATCCTATCCTGAAAAACTTGTGTATGGGGTGGGTTTACCGAGCGAGCCTGCAAGTCGCTTACTCTACGGGCCGAAGTGAGGGCCACTAAAATGATCGTCTTTAGAGTCAGGTACTTTATGGGTAGTTGATGTAAAGGCTTGTATGGTTCTTTTTTAAGGGCTTCTAGTACCAGGTTTAGATCCCACGGGGCTATTCTGGGTATTGGGATAGGCCTAGACCTATGGCAGGATTTGATAAACCTGGCTACCCATCTATTTGCTGCAAAGTTGCAATTATAGAGTGCTCCCAGTGCAGATACCTGTACTTTTATAGTGTTTACTGCTAACCCCAGCTGTAACCCTGATTGTAAAAACTCCAAGATGGCATTAATCGGGGGTTCTAGTCGTAACGGCTTACCTAGGAATTGCAGGAATTGATTCCATGTTCTGCCATAGATATTGGTCATCACTGATTTTCTACTCTTTAGCATGGTGGCTACCACACCCGGGAGAGAACCCTGTATCTCTTAAAAGCGACCTTTCAAATTCCAAGCCGTCAGATGGAATCCTTTGACCTGAGCGTGGAATATTGGGCTCTGAGCTAGTATGTCCGGAATTTCTGGCAGAACCCATGGATTGGAGAGGGACATCCTTCGCAGCAGAGCAAACCAGGGCCTTTTTGGACAAAATGGGGCTATTAGGATCACCCTGGCTTGATCGTTCCTGATCTTCTTGACAACCGTTGGGATCAGAGCCACTGGGGGGGGAACGCATAGGCTAGCCTGAAGTGCCACGGAATCTGCAATGAGTCCACTGCCCATGGTTTTTCTCTTGGATTTAGTGAGTAAAACCTCTCTGTTTGTCTGTTGTGCTTGTTGGCAAAGAGGTCTATCACCGGTTTCCCCCAAAGCTGTGTTATCTTTTGAAAAATGGACCGATTTAGCGCCCACTCCCGTTGCCTCAGAGTATTGCGGCTCAGGAAGTCGGCCTCTACGTTTTCTGCCTCTTTTATATGCAAGGCTGTTAAGGAGTGTAGGTGTTGTTCCGCTCTGCCCAGAATGTCGCTCGCTGCCTTCATTAGGGAGTGTGATCTTGTCCCCCCTTGGTGGTTGATGTACGCTACCGTTACTTTGTTGTCCGACATGATGCGGACATTGCGACCCCTGAGTAGGGGAATAAAGCTGCTTAGGGCTTCGTTTACTGCCCACAGTTCTCTCAGATTGGACGATGCCCCTATTTCTTGAGGCCTCCAGGAACCCTGGGCTACATGACCCCTTAGATGTGCCCCCCACCCCGAGGAGCTTGCATCTGTTAATATTATGTCGGTCGCCTGTCTGTCCCAAGGCATTCCCAGAAGCTAAGTTTGTACTGTCCAGCCACCAGTTGAGAGAGTCCCTGGTTTCTAAGGAAAGCTCCAGTCTTCCTTCTAAATGCCCTCTCAGCGATCTTTGTGCTGATAGTATCTGCCTCTGGAGCGGACGGGTGTGAAATTGAGCCCACCTGACCGCCGGAATACAGGCTGTCAGTGTACCTAGTAGAGACATCAACTCCCTCAAAGTCATAAAAGGTTTGTCTCGGGCAGCCAAACCCATGTTCTGTACCTTCTCTATTTTGGTATCCGGAAGCAGACATGCTTGCTGTTCCGAATCCAGGATAAATCCCAGGAAGGTCTGTTTTTAAGGGGCTGTAGTTTTGATTTCTTGAAATTTATTATCCACCCTACTTCCTGTAGGGTGTCGGTCATGCGGCTCAGTTGTGCTGTGCAGTGGTCTTCTGAGCTGCCCACTATAAGGAAATCGTCCAAGTAGGGTATTATGACCGTATCGTGAATTCGGAGGAAGGCTGTTACCTCCGCTATGATCTTGGTAAAAACCCTCGGGGCTATAGATATACCAAATGGAAGAGCTCTGAATTGGAAGTGCCTGAGTATGCCCTGGATATAGAGTGCTACTCTCAAATATTTTTGGTAACCCGGATGGATAGGGATGTGCTAATATGCATCCTTTAAATCGACAACGGCCATAAAACAATCTTGATGTAGCAGCTTTATGGCCGTACTAGGGGGATTCTTTTTACCCTTTCTTCAGCAATGTCTTAATTGAACCCTCGATTTCTGACCTAAGGGCCGATATAAGATTAGCTGCAAAACTAGGCACTTCTTCCATGGTTCGCTGAATGCAACTGGTGCAGAGGTCTTTCTGCCAGTCTCTTGCTAGGGGAGTTTTACATATGGCTCAGTCTCTATTATTTCTCTTACTTCCCGCTTTTTTAGGCTTTTCCTACAGAGCAAACATACAACAGGGAAACCCTATTAATATAACACTAACATTCACGAAGATCACTCACCACCCGTAATCAAGGGTACCGGACTGGGAACTGGGAGGCTGCGTCGGAGCACGCAACCTGTGCTCTTTGGACCTTGAGGAGTCCCCCGACCTGCAGCTGGGCCGACTGCTGCTTGAATGGCTTCCATGTTTTCTGCCAGAGGGCTGTGAGGGAGGCAGGGACAATGAACGCTCCTGTTCTGACTCCATTTTGCACGCCCGTTCTGCCGCTGCTTCCTCCTTTTAAAAGACGTGCCTCCGTCCTGGTGGGTGTCTCCTCCTCCCTTGCCCCCGCCGGCCGACCGCTTCAGAAAGCCAGCCGGCGTCGCACTCGGCGCCATGACACCGTCGCCCTTTGCTGACATCAGCCGGCGCACCCTCTCCTCTGCGCCGCTGACGTCAGTGGCCGGAAGGCGCCCGCGGCTCTCCCCTAACGGCTTCGGGGATCGAGGTCCCAGGCCTGCGCGAGGGGAGGGCGGCGCAGCGGGTTCTCCAGGAGCCACCAGGATCTCCGCCTGCGCCCACACGAACCCGGAGCCCGAGGGGTCACCAGGGACTGTGCCTCCAGCACCCGACGGCCGGCACTACAGGTGAGACACCTGTTCTTCCTGCGCCGGGACGGGCCTGGGCTCTTTTCCTTTCTTCCCTTTCGCCATGATAGGCACTGCCACAGTGGGATTCCCTCCAGGACAGGAACCCAACTGAAGCGGGGGAGAGGTGCCGCCCCTTATATCTCAGTAGGTTCCTGTCCTGGTGGGGCGGATCCCTCTCTCATGTGTGCGGTCATGGGTGAAGGAAAAAAAACGCTTTTGTTCTTGGTAACAATGGTTTATGTATACCTACCACACTAAGTCAGCCATGATATTAACATCACACTCAGACACAAACTGGACAGTTGTAGTATTTTACTTTCACTTTTAGCTGAGAACACACAGACTTGAAGCACAACAGCTACAATTTTGACTGTAGATACATTTGTAGGTTTGAATACAATATTTTTCATTACTCTGTACGGATCTTGCTCTACAGTTGCATGAACACACCACTTGCTGCAATTCTATGGACTGAAATTAATTGTCATTGCAGATTCAATAAACTTCTCTCTATTTGATAGTCAGTTTACTAAATAGCAAAACTATATATATTTACTTACTGAAAATGCTGTGATATTCCAGGAATAATGCCCTAAAGCGCTGGACCCTAGATCTCTCTCTCCACTGCCTAGTATTAGGTCAAATCTGTCTCTAGTAACAGAGAAGTAAAGAGAGGTCACTGGGAGTGAGGGTAGAGCTTTACTCCTGCTGTAGGCAAAGGTAGAGCTGGGCATCTCCCTTTCATGACTGGCTTATGCAGACTTTCCTTTCCCTTCATTTCTGCACAGCCCGCAACTTTTACTCTCCACATATTTAATAGCAAAATCAGTCCTCCAATTTTGCAAATGAGCTTATTATTTAAGAGGGTTGTCCACTACTAGGACAACCCCTACTCAACTTTAATATTTGCGCTTGTTAAAATAAAAACACTCCAATGCAGTTACAGTGGTTCGTCATTGGCGTTCCCTGGGCTCAAGTCACATTGCTACCACGAGAGCCATGTGACCAATCAGCAACAGCCTCCCCGTTGCCCCCCTTAGGAAAAATCGAACATGAAGATGTCAGAAAGCACTGGCAGCCATGACTTCCTGTTGGTGTTTGATACACCCGAAGGCGGGGCCAGTGAAGCCAGTGCTGGTTGGGTTGTAGGGCTCGCGTGACCCCCACAACCTCACGTGAGTCTTGAGAATGCGAGTGCCGACACAGGTAGAACAGTGTTAGCACCAGAGGAGACTATAGGTATTTTTATCTTAACAGGAGGGGAAGTGGGGAGGGGAAAACATTTAGATTGAAAAGAGATTGTCTGAGTAGTGGACAAACCCTTTAATTTTACCATTTCCCCCCCCATCTTTTGGCAACATTTTTCTCTCTCACTTTGCTGTCATTTTGATCTCTTCTTTGGCTCTCAATGTGCTGTTGTCATCTCCACCTCCTCTGGATCTCACTGTCCTGCAGTCTGTTAGTCCTTCTCTACTCTCTGTACCTACTACAAGAACAGAGGGGAGGTGTTTCTGTTAAGAGCTGGCATGCCACTGGTCACCGTAGTATGTCAAGAAGCTGCAGCATTGTACACTCCTGGCAGACAGCTTAGGTCAAGTTAACTTTCTGCTAAAAGAGAGTGGATGGCTGTTAACTGCAACAGCTTAAGGGCTCACTGCATGAAAGTAACCCAGGAATATGCTCCCAAACCAGTCAGGAAAGAGTCTTATAGCTGTGGTGCTTCCTACTATGTGGGTGGGTAAGGAGGCGGCTATAGAGCTGAGTATTGGTTAAAAAACCCTAATACTCCCCTGTCTAGCTGCACCCATCTGGTCATCCTCTTTCTGCAGTTATCTGCCACATAGATAGCCTCATCATTATAGGCCATGACTGTGTCCAGTCATGGAACTCACTGTGTCAAAAGGTCGCAGAGCACATTTTGATGTCACAACCTTACAATATCCAGTGACTTCTAAGACCTGGACACGGCTGGATATCCTGGCCTATTGTTAAGAGGCCGGAAATGCGGCTTGCCACAGTTGAAAGAAGAGCGGACAGCAGGGAGTGAGCAGCTGCATAGCCGGAGTGGTCAATCATGAAGTATTTGTTTTCTTTTTTCCATTTTTTTTTTTTTTTTGCAGTTTCTATTCTAACTTGCGCACAAATTTTAATTACAAACAAACCTACAGAACATATCTGGTTCGTGACCCGGAGACTTGCTGTATTTTGATAGGATTCTAGGTGTTTCGCTACAAAAAGTTTGAGAGTAACCCTAATCTAAGATTACATCCACACCAGGAATTTAGTCACACAACATTGTGGCTGCACAATTAAAGCCTCCATAGAAAAACATTCTTTCATGGGATATAACGATCCGGCATAATTGTAGTTAAAGAAGTTGTACCAACTTTGGATGTTATCCCTATCCATATGATTGGGATAACTTGCCAAACGCTGGGGGGCCCAACCAATCCCGAACGCTAAAGAACAAATGCACTATACACAGATGCACACACATGCGCACACACACACACACACACACACACACACACACACAGTATTTTTTATTTTAAAGAAATAACAGCAAGAACATAAGAACATTTATGGAACCACTGTTTTACTTCAGCAATAAAGTAACTTTAAGCCGCAATTCATAATATTAACAATATTGAATACTTATCACACGAGACAATCCAGAGGAATCTCATTTTGATTTACAGTACTGCAAGGCACATACAGAACTTTCCCTCATTTACACAGCAGATGTACTCCCTGAAGTAGAACTTTTAAAAATTCTGAAAACAATTTAGAAATACTATAAAGTTAGCATTTTGTTTTCTAGATTAAAAAAAAAGTTTGTAGAAGATCATGCATTTTCATAAAAAGTGACTTCATGGATCTATACACATATTCTTTCTGGTGCTTTAAATTTAAGTGGAAAATACCCTGAACTGGATCAGAATGCAAACCATTATTGCTTTCGGCATAGGATGCACCATAAAGCTTTCACTATTTCAGGAAAACGTAACAAAACAATGTAGTGAAAAAAAAAAATACGAGTTTCACAGATTGCTACACTCTTATAATTGTATTTATAGAAGAACTGTATATATAGGCAGCATTTTTTTTTTTTTTAAGGAGGAACATACTGATGCATATCCATTCAAGTTTACAGAAATCTTGTAAATATAGAAGCTGCCCGTCAATTCAATGGATTGGTTTATGTTTAGTGAAATGCGATATATCACAGTCAGAAATTGAGCTACACAGTCTCGTCGGCCAGTGTGGTTTTGTCATCAGTGCATACTGGACAATATATTGACATTTATTCAAAACACAAGTCTGCCAATGGTGCTGAACCCTCCTTCTCCACCGCCGCCGGTGGGACCACAGCTCCCAGGTGGGTCATTGTCATCAAAACCATTAGGTCGAAAAGAGCACGAAGCAGATGCTGCTTGTAGGGCTCGTGTGCGTGCATTCAGTTCTTGCTCCTAAAGAAGGTAAAAAAAAAAAAAAAAATACATTCTTGTTACGTGAAAGAAAACAAATACACAATTATATATACCACATACTAAAACCCAATGAGTCCACATGAATTTTTACAGCGTATCATTAATTCTTGTCCTTATATACAGGGTGGGCCATTTATATGGATACACCTAAATAAAATGGGAATGGTTGGTGTTAGGCATTGGTTTCCTGCCTCTGCATAGGAGGAATCCCGAGCCTTGCTGTCTGTGGTCTCCCATTCCTCTCCGGCTGCAGAGGAGCATGCTCAGCAAAGACGATGTTCCCGGCGTCTTGCTCAGTCTACTACTGTTGGCTTGGTTACTGCTGCTAATCAGGGTTCAGCTATAGTAACCTGCAATAGCCAGCAGCGAGCAGCTCCTGGGACTAAGTCCTTCTTTCGGTTCACTGAGCATGCCCGTGGGAAGTCCTCTCATTGGAGGTCTGAGGTCACATGCTCAGGTCCTATTGCTGCTCCCATTGGACCACTAGGAAGGTCCCGGGAAGGACGCTGCTATAAAAGAGTCGCGTGGCCATGGGCTAGTATAGACTCTTATAAAATCAAAGAAGAAGAAATGTGTAAAATGGACAGTTAGCTGTCACAGGGTGTAGCAGAAAGACTCGTACCGCACTAGGTATGTACAGCACAGCTCTGGCGGACGCCACTAACCAGCCTAAACTTAGGACTGGAAAGTGCTTTAGCTGCGCACGGCGCCGCTGAAACGGGAGCTGCTGTACACGCGGCACAGTAGTGCCTTAGGTAGGATGGCACAATATGTTGCTAAGAGAGGTGCTGTGAACTGGGAGCACTGTGGCATTAGACTTAGCCACTACAAGGCGCTGACTCTGACTCTAATAGCCCTAAACCATATGTATCCAAGGGAGGGGAGTCATAATCAGTCAGTCACCAGATACATGCATCCATCATCACTCACACAAAATACCATAAGACTCTATACTAATAGCAAAAAACTTGCAAGCGGAATCAATAACACTCCGGCAGGGGGAAGGATGCACGTCATTCTATTCGCCAGTGACATGATCGTGGATCACCGATGGGTTGCAATGACAGCTGCATGTCTGGTGAAGTCCTACAAGCGTGTTCTTACGGAGCTGATCAAGACAGCAAAAAGTTCAAATCACCACCCTTTCTCAGCTTTAAAAATGATTAAAAAAAATAAACCTGTAGTATCACTGTTAAGAAAAGTTCAATCTATCAAAATACAAAAATAATTAACCCGATCGGTAAACATAGGGGACAGTACATAGTGATTTTAGTACCCACCCATTTCTGTCTGTATGAGTTTATTTTTTAATAGATTACTAATAAAATCTGTTTTTTTTTTTATAAAATTCTCACAAATGTGCTACATTCAACGATCGGTAAAAAAAAAATGCCAAAATTACTGTATAGTATTTTCGTAGCTGCAGCTGCAAAAATGTAGTAACAAGCAATCAAATCATCATATCTATCCATTAAAGGGTATCAATGAAAAAATTGTTTCGCTCCACAAAAAAAAGAAGCTCCATCGACCGAAAACTTTACAGGTCTCAGAAAATGGAAACACAACCCAATTTTTTTTTTCAACTTTTCTCACCACTAAGATAAAAAAACCCTGAACATTTTATTTTGCCGTAATCGTACAGATGAGTAGAATTATATATTACAAAGTAATTTTTACCACACAATGTACGCTGTAAAAAACAATTTCCAAAAAACAATGTCAGAATTGTACTTTTTTCACAATTTCTCCCCACTTTCCAGTACACTATGTGGTAAAATGAATGGTGTCATTCAAAAGTTCAACTTGGCCCACAAAAAGCAAGCCCTCATATGTCTATGCAGACAAAAAAAAAAATACAAAAGTTATAGCTCTGTGAAGGGGAGGAAAAAATGAAAACGTTGTGAAGGTGTTAAAAATCAACAATCAAGCAGTTCGGCATGGGGAAAATATTCTATTTTTGTGAAAATATATATATACATACATACAAACACTTGGTCTGTAATAAATTATATATATATATATACACACACACACACACACACACACACACACACACACACACACATCACCCTTCATCTTTCAAAAATTATTTAGCAAATGCTTCTATAGAATACATAGCCCTCGTTGCAGGAGTAGGAACGTCAATGAAGACTTGGGATCTGCACCACCAGGTGGCAAAAGACCAGGGCTGTGGAGTCGGAGTCAGTTTTGGTTGGAGTCGGAGTCGGTAGAAATGTACCGACTCCAGCTTTAAAAAAAATGTATTAATATTTCATAATTGAACTTTCATATGAATTTTATAAATGTTACTCAAATATCTATCAAACTATGAACAACAGTGATAAGCAGTTCTGCTGGAGATAGACATTTCTTACTTCTTGTGTGTCACTGTTCTCCACTGCCCTTATCTAATCTTATACTTGGTTAACCTCATGCTGCCCCAACCCCCCTACTTACAATGTATGAAACTGAAAGTGAAAATGTGTTTCAAATTCTTAGTAGTAAAGCTCCTCCTCTAGACTAGATCATACTAGGTGTGCGTCTTCCAAGCATCTCACAGCTGCCTGCTACTCAGAAGAGGAAGACTGTAAGAAGTATTATCCTTTCAACAAACTTTGCATCAGTTAACTGTGAGTACATGAGGAATAATAACAGTATTACTGACCACTATATCAGTTGTACGACCTGGCAATAATTTTGTACAATTGTTGTTAGGAAAAACAATTGTCATTTGGATTGTGAATGCAGAATTAAAAACCTGAGAATGTCAAAGAAGCATCACATTAAATCAGCTGTATTTGAACATTTAACCATCACTCAAGATAGAAAACATTATGTCTGTCAGTGTATGACAAATGATCCAGACGAAAACAAATGCTGTGAAGCCAAGATGAGTGCATATTCAGGCAAAGAAAATGCTCCTACCAGAGCTTCTAATCTAAAGAGACATTTACAGCGCTTTCATCCAGAAGTACTGAAAGCAGTGGATGAGAGAGACTGCATCCAAACCAATGAACCAGTGCCCAGCTCTTCCAGCCAAACAAAGGAGCAGAGAACTTTGCAGCCATCAGTTGCAAGATATTTTGTCAGTGACAAAGTTACTGTGACAATGACAGTAGATACATTTAAAAAACAGATCATAGAGCTTGTTGTAAAGGATAGTGTGCCTATTTCATTATTTTCATGACCAGCTTTTGTGTCTGAATGGGGAAATGGCCCGCAAGCTTGGTGTTTCTCTGGGGAGAGAGAGAGTATTAGAAAATTAGTAATCGAAGCTTTGAAACAAAAGGAAGAACTTAAAAAAACTCTCAAGGGACGCTTTCTGTTTCTTAAAATGGATGCCTGCACACGTCTCAGAGTGAACTATTTTGCCATCAATGTCCGATTTGTTTGTGACAAAAATGAAATAGTTACCAAGACATTGGCAGTAAAAGACACCAAAGCTCATCACACCAGTGAGTTTCTCCAGGTCTTGGTGGAAAAGGTTCTGCAAGACTATGAACTTAAAAAAGAGCAAGTTCTTTCTGTCGTAACTGACAATGCTTCAAATATAAGTACTATTAAGCTAATGAATGAGAGTAATGATGGTGACCAGCAGCTAGAAGAACATTCTGGGTCCACAGACACAAATGTTTGAAATAGAGGAACACAGTATTGTAACTGAGGAGCAAACTGAAGTTGCTTCAGATGAACAGCAACATGATAGTTTAGATGATCTTGTTGAAACTGTGTCAATATGTTCTTTCATTCATCACATGCGCTGTGTTGTGCATACGCTACAGCTGGCTATAAGAGACAGTCTGCAAGAAGGACATGCTGCTGCACTGATTGGCAAGGTGAGAAAATTGGCTACTGTTGCCAGAACCCCTAAAGTTGACTCAATTTTGAAGAGACGTGCTGGAAAAGGGGCAATTATTGATCAAGCCACACGATGGGGCAGTACTTACTTAATGATTCAGCGCTTGGTTGAACTGAAAACCTTTCTTGTAGACATGGCTAACCCTCAACTGACGCTAAATGAAAGTCAGTGGAATCAGGTGACTGAGCTGGAAAAATTGCTAGAGCACCCATTTACAGTGACTAAAAAATTACAAGCAGAGGACTTAACTCCAGGTATTTTCTTAAAGGAGTGGAAGAACCTGATGTTTCGCCTGTCCCAAAGAGGAGGGTTAATTGCAAGTGGCATTGCTACATCAATGAAACGGAGAGAGGAGCTACTATTACAAAATAACATTCTTTTGGCAGCTGTTTATGTAGACCCAATGCATCGGATTCTTCTAGATGATCAACAGCTAAGTAAAGGAAAAGAAGCTCTGTTTGAAATAGCAGTAAGGATGAAAGGGTTGCAGAACAGTCAGGAGTAACAAGAATAATTTGGTCGTCCTGCCACATCTTCACCCTCATCATCAACTGATGAAGAATTTAATTTCGAAAAATATTTGGATCACAAGGACCGTGCAAAGCGTTCCCGCATAGAAGAGTCATCCCCATCAAGGAACACAGCCAGTACATTTCAGCAGAATTTTTCATGTGCACTAAAAGAAATTGAGAAATTTGACCGTTCATCAAAAATAACAGTGCAACAAGCGATTCCTCTGTATCCTGACATTGTCAGAGATGTTGCCCGAGTGGTTACTGCTTTGCCACCAACACAAGTTGGTGTAGAGAGGTTGTTCTCTGCTCTCAAAATAATTAGATCAGATTTGAGGGCATCCATGAAGGAGGATCTGACAGAGGCAATACTTTTTCTGAGGACAAATTTATAGATTTCTTCTTATTAACTGCATAAAAGTGTTTATTGCATATTTACTTACAGTTTAGAAAAGTTTATAAAAGTTATTTGCTATATTCTAATTGTATTCTAATAAATGTAGTTTTTGCTCTAAGTGGTCTGATTACTTATATGATGGTGAGAAACTGAATAAGCACGATGTTTAATATTTTACAACAGTAAATTTGTTGCTATGAATTGGCCATTTATGAAGGAGTCGGAGTCGGAGCCGGAGTTGGAGTCGGAGCCTGATAAAATCCAGGAGTCGGAGTCAGAGTCGCAACTGTGGCTTACCGACTCCACAGCCCTGCAAAAGACAGTGGGCAGTCATTAACAGATTTCAGTTACTACAATCCACAGCATAGTTATTAGCCCATACCTGGAGATAGAGCTTGTTATCCTTTGTAATAGCATCCATGAGCTCCTTCTGAAGTGGGGGCTCTCCATTGACCCATAGTCCATGAGCAGAACTAGACTGCACGTTCTCCAGATCACCAGAGCTGTGCTTTTTATATATCAGCACATAGGCAGTATCCTTTGGAAATCGACTTGTAATATTTAAAACGGACTGAAATGATGTAAAAGTCACTCTGCTGTCATTAAACAGAAACCATTCTTTTGACAGATCATTGCACGGCTTGTCATTTCCAACAACAGCGTTGCAAGTCTCCTTGCCTATTATCTGACTCTGATGAGAAGTCAAGGTGGATTTCTCTGGTTGGATACAGCTTGTTGAACTGGAGATGTTCCTAGCGTATGAGTAATAATGACCACTTTCTGAAGAGGTGCCAGAATGGACCACAATGGAACTTAAGACATAAGGTATAAGTTGTGTGCAGCTCATGTCTTCTGTACCAGATGGTTTTAGCTTCTTGGCCAAGTTTTCTCCAACATCAGGAATGTCAACATCTCTATTCCAATCTCCAGGGGAAGCCACTGAGGTAGTTCTCTCTACTGGCAGCTCAAGTACCAGTGGAATGGACACATTATCCAGAATTTTACGCCTGACGTGACATTTTGGATCATATGAAAATCTTAATAAAGTTAATATGAGGTACTCTGGCTCTTCCAGAATTTGCATAGTCTTTTCAGCATTCTGGAGGGAAGAACACTTTTCGCAATGATAACGATTTTCTCCATTAAGGATTTCAGGAGCTAAGAAATAATTTAACAAGTCTGTTACAGACAAGGGTTTATCTCGCCCACTGTTTCTACAAGAGTCAATAGCACACTCTACTGTACTTTCACATTTAGGGGTGTTTATTGCACAGGAACTATTGGCCTGAACATCACTCCTGGCAGATTTCGGCTTGGTGGAGTCATTGTCACATTCAGTAAACGGAAGATTTTCACTTTTCAGTTCAGTTTCTGGTACAACATCAATTTCTATACAATCGTCATCTTTTTCTACAGGTGAGCAGATCATGTTGTGTGCAGGTTTATCAGCTGCTGAAGGACAAAATGCTAAAGAAAGGTCTGAGAAGGCCTCTATCTTCTGTGACGTACTCCTGCAGTTCAGGCAGCAAATGTTGGTTTGGAGCTTTCCTCCAAACATACTTTCTATTAGGGTCTTATCATCTCTTCTCCAGCTTGTGTTTTGTAGATTGGGAATGACATCTGCTCCTGAAGGGGAACATGGCTGCACATCAGTGATCATAGTATCTGGACTCCTGGAGGACAAAGCTTTGAGGGTCTTCTCCTCTTCATGTAATCTAACAAAGACAAATAATTTATTAACAGCATGGGAGGACAAATAAAAATTAGATGGATAAGAAAAGTGATCGATTAGATCCACCAAAATAACCTCCACACTATATGATCTGCAAAGTACACTACTCTGATGGACGCAAGTGGCTATTTTTCTTAATCAATTGTTACCATTATCAGGGGTATTCCTTTACCATACATAAGAGAAAAAAAAATATTACTGAGCCACCTCTCTTTTTTGAATATTAATAAAACTTTTATAGAAATTGTCTGATATATATTAATAATAAAAAAATTATTCTTCTAAAGTCTTGAGGCTGCTTATCTCCCACAGCCTGAAGACATTGTCAGCTGCCACCTGTAATTGGCTAAGGTGCCTCCTATACTATTACAGCTTCTTGGAAAGTACAGACATACTTGAGCAAAATCAGTTTGTGACGCCCATTCTATGTCAATGTAGGATCTGCTTTAACTACTTTTTACCAAGGAAATGGGTTATTTAGACTGAGGGAAAGAAAAGTAAACCAATTACTACAATTCTACTATACCTGTCTAAGAGAAATCGGAGATATTCAGAACAATCTTGCTGAGATCGTGGTGTGAACCAAGGTGGTCTAGATGCATCGAAAAAAACCTGGGGTGCATATGCTTCTCTCTATGAAAGGAAGAAAATAAAACAAACTAACTTCAAGCAACAATAAACCTTTTATGGCCAGCCTACTTTAGGAATTTAGGACAAAGCATTTTTTGTTATTTCACTGTCGCATTCAAAGAACTATGTGGCCAATTCATTAGGACAGACAATGCGCACACCAGCCTTAATAAAAGGCCCGCTAGAGTATGACGTGCCATATTGATTATATGGCGCACGCTACTTAATGAATTCAGGCATCTTCCCCTGCATTACACTGACCATTCATACGCGGCAGCGTCGTGCAGGGGAGAAAAGAACATGTCCCCCTCTGCTGACTAATCTCTGCAGCTACTGTGAAAAGATACAGCAGAGTTATGTGTCATTACAAGCCTTCAAGATCAAAGCTTTCCTGTCAGTTTGAAGCAGCTCTTTGGTGTTTTTACAGCCCCTGATTGGAGTAACATTCTGGAGAGATAAATGTCGAGGAGGGAGCGTTTTTTTCCCCCGTGTGTTGCTGCCTGCTTACAATTGGTCCAAGTCATACAGAAGAAGAAGTACACGCCCACAGAGACAAATCTCTGGTAATGCTCAGTTGACTAAAAGAAGAACCTAAACTTTGCAAGCGATTTTATTTTTTGCAATCTATATCACTATAGCTGCTGTGTGGTTTTTCATAGTTAGTAGCTGGTTCTAGCAAAGTTCAACCCTCCGCCTCTTCGTAACAAAGCCAGTGCAGAGTTTTGTTTGCGTCCTGTTGCAGACAGATCAGTGGTGTGAAACTGCAAATGCTTCTTTTACATAACTGGTCTCACCAGCATTCAACAAATAGATAAATTATTAATAGTCCTTGTATGCAGCCCACACTGCAGTACATCTTTTTCCTGTTCACGCTATATGCAGCTCAGCATGCAGTATATCTGTCTGTCACTTCTATATACAGCCCATTCTGCAGTTTCTCTCTCCTTTCTGTCCCCTCTACATAGCCGTTCCTGCAATATAGTTTTCCTTTCTAAACCCTAAATATACAGCTTCATCCTGGAGTACATTGCTCCTCTAAGTTACTGGTATGAGTTCTCCTTTCCATGACATCATCGCTCACAGTAGAAGCTCTGTTCTCCACACAGTACAGCTATGCTGGCAGGATGCCAGCCGAGGTTCTGCACTGTGCGAATCAAATAGAGCATCATGAAATACAGGACCATTCCTATTGCAACTGAAGGGTACATAAAGCCGGAAAGTTAATTCTTAAGGGAGTGATATGTGCAAAACAGGGCAGATTTAGGTTATATTGACACAAATGAATACACCCCATCAAGGGTGGGAAAATATTTTTTTACTGCCAAGGGAAATTTGAATATTTTTTTCCATCCTTTGGGGATGGAACAAATCACGCTAACTCTGCCCACAAGCTATGTTCTGACATCAGGACTTAATCTTTCATTGCATGCGCATCATTGTTCAGTAAGGAATGCTGCGTGCATGTGCTCACAGAGCAAGAAGGAACTAATGGGCCAGCAACCTTCAAAATATAGCTGCCTGCCCAAGCATTGCGATCCTTGGGAATCTGCCCGGGAGCGGGATAGAGTCATCGAGGGCCGTATACGGCTGGATGGCCAGAGGTTCCTCACTCCTGGCTTACATGTATAAAATACACTCTCCATGCAAAAAGAACTGCCTTAAAGTGGTTGCCTTTTTCGCTCAAAATAGCCTGTAACCTGAAAATGTAAGGGGTGGGGAAGAAAACCCGATCTGTGCAAGATCTATAACATACAGTGAACCTTGCTGACTGTCAAATGCTTTGGAAAGTCTTATTTCTATTTTTTTCACTGAATACCTGGGTATGAGCCAAAAATGCAAAAAGGTGCTGGAGTTTCTTCATCAATGAGTTGCAGCCATTCAAATTAAGGGATAGTACCTGCCTCCTAAAACTGAAAGGAAATTAGATGAATATATGTATGAACGGATTCCAGGACCTTAACATTAAACACTGTAGTTTTTTGTGTTGTAAGACTCTGTCACATCCAATCTACACATCTCAGGTTTCAAAATGAGCAATTAAATTACATCTAAAATGTATATTTTTATTCATAACTGAAAATATCACACTCATACAAGTTACCCAGAAATCAAAATATAGACACTGACAGGAAAAACAAGTGTAGTTTTGTGTTTTTTTGTAACACATCAAAACTGTCACATCATATTCAACTAAAACGTGGACACAAGTAGCCTCCACTCGTGGTGAAACGAGGGTCAGGAGACTCTCGCTATCCCAATAGGTGGGACACTTGTGCCACAGTTTCAGCTATGCAATGCTCCGAGAGGTTATTTTCTCATTTGTGCAGGTCCACATTGGTCTCGCTTTAGTTAACATTACCACGGTTATATCGACGACGAGAAGATTTTAAAGGAGTGTTACTTTATGTTTATAAAACTGGTAAAATAGTCCTACCCAACATGAGACTTCATGAAGAATAGATGCAATATATAAAAAGATTTTTCTAACTATGCAATTAACTTTGGTTGTTATCTAAAATACTCTTTAGGAATGCTACTTACAAAATTAGTGAATACCGCCCAACATATTAACAGTAACAATTTCTTCTATCATTTAAAGGAACATGCAAGACGTCATTTACGCAGGTTTTTTTTTTTTTTTGCATATGAGAAAAACAGCTCCATTTTGAACCGTGTTTTTTACAAGATTGTAATCTGTTGGTCAGTGTGTCTGTTTTTGCCATACTTGTTGCATTCATTTCCAAAAAGAAAAATTTCCAAGTTTCTTCTACCTATTAGACAGTGAAATACAAAAAGTACTGGGATGCAACTATGCTGTTTTTTTTTGCAGACCTACTGACTTGATCGGACAATTTTGACTCCTAGAACGGATCAAAATCAGAGATTTCTTTGATTTTATCCGCCAAAGAAAAAAAAGAAAGGAAAACTATAGAATATACTTCTAGGTGTCCCTGTGAAAAAAAAAAGGATACAACACGTACAACAAAACTGATGTCTGAATGAGGCCTAAATCAGATTTATTCAATCTTGACTACAAGGTTTCTGATCAATTTCTTGAGGTTGCCAGTGACTCTGGTGTGGGCCATTGCCCTTCACAAGCTAGAGAGCTTTGAATTCACAGGAAGGAGTAAAAAAAATAAAATAAAATTTCTGTAGAGCACTCATAGCTAGAAAACTGTGGTGCTCTATAGTGGGTGTGGGGGCGTCTCTCCAAACAGTAGTGCAAAACACAACACAACACTTACCGTATTTTTCCGACCATAAGACGCACTTTTTTCCCCCAAAATTTTGGGGGAAAGTGGGGGGTGCGTCTTAAGGTCGCAATACACGGTTCTAACCTGGTAGCAGCGGGCGGGGCTCTGCGGTGCGGTGGTGGCAGCGGGCTGTGCTCCGTTGCAGGGGCGGCGGCTCCGCCGGCATTTCTTCGCAGCCCGGAGGCCCCCGCAGTTCCCTTGCTGGCCGCTGCCATGTTGCGGTGGCCTCCGGGAGCATGGACGCCGGGAAGTTGGCCGCCGGTCCAGGGACGGCGCATGCGCAGCTTCAGATCTCGTCCCGAGATCTCAGTGGACGAGATCTCGTTGCCGAGATTTGAATCTCGTCCCCCCGAGATCTCGGGACGAGATCTGATCCCGCGCATGCGACATCCCCGGACCGGCGGCCATCTTTCCGGCGTCCATGCTCCCGGAGGCCACCGCAACATGGCGGCGGCCAGCAAGGGAACTGCGGGGGCCTCCAGGCTGCGAAGAAATGCTGGCGGAGCCGCAGCCCCTGCACCGGAGCACAGCCCGCTGCCACCACCGCACCGCAGAGCGCCGCCCGCTGCCACCACCGCAGAGCCCCACCTGCCCCAGCACAGCTGCCCCAGCCCTACTGCCCCTGCCCCAGCACAGCTGCCTCAGCCCCAGCGCAGCTGCCCCTGCCTCAGCACAGCTGCCCCTGCCTGCCCCTACCCCAGCGCAGCTGCCCCAGCACAACCAACCTGCCCTAGCACAGAGCCGCCACCGCACGAGCCTGGACCACTGAATGACCCCTGTGACTACTTCTCCACCTGTGCCGGATCCCTTCCCAGGTAAGCTGAATTCGGACTGTAAGACGGACCCCCATTTGACACATTTTTTTTCCCCCTATTTTCCTACTGAAAATTGGGGTGCGTCTTATGGTCCGGTGCTTCTTATAGTCCAAAAAATATGGTACTAGTACCACAAGGCCACAAGCGAGTGCCATGATATTTTGCACTATTATTAGGAAGGAGTAATAAACATTCAATTGAGTTTACAAGCCTGGCAATGAACTACTTCTGTATAGTAGTCAATAGAATAGTAACAGTGGAGGCAAAATATCCATGTACGTGCTGATTTTATGGTGTATTAATCAATGGAGCAAGGCTATATAATCAGATTATAATGAATAATGCTACCCAGTCATTCCTGCTCCATATCATTCCATGTTGCATCTCTTGTACTAAGCGACTCTTACATGTTATCATTGCTTCTTTTTCAGTAGATACTGCCACTGGTTACAGGTGCATAACATTGCTAAACTCTAGGTACTTACTCTGTAGCCATAAAAAGTGCTTGTAAGACACTATTCATATAACAAGTATTCCCTAGGTTGATTAGCCCAGTTTTTCCAGTTTCTGATTTTCCTGACAGCCTGGGTAGACAAGATGCTAAAGCATTGGATTGGGATGTCCAGGCACTTTGGTTTAAAATAAGTTTAACTTTTTCTTCAGATGGTTTGGGCAAGTCCTACAAGAAAACAAAATGAGAAAATCTGAAGACTTTGCTACCCATTATATATACATACATACATACAGTTGTGTGAAAAGTGTTTGCCCCTTCCTGATTTTCTATTCTTTTGTATGTTTATCACACTTAAATGTTTCAGATCAGAAAACAAATGTAAATATTAGACAAAGATAACACAAGTAACCACAAAATGCAGTTTTTAACTGAAGGTCTTTATTATTAAGGGAAAAAGAAATCCAAACCTACAGGGCTCTATGTGAAAAAGTGATTGCCCTCTATCATTTCAGAAAAGGAACATTGTACCAACAGTAAAATATGGTGGTGGTATATGGTGGTGGTAGTGTGATTGTTTGGGGCTGTTTTGCTGCTTCAGGACCTGGAAGACTTGCTGTGTGAAATGGAACCATAAATTCTGCTGTCTACCAAAAAATCCTGAGAATATCCGGCCATCTGTTCATGACCTCAAGCTGAAGTGCACTTGTATTGTGCAGCAGGACAATGATCCAAAACACATCAGCAAGTCCACCTTTGAATGGCTATAGAAAAACAAAAGACTTTGGAGTGACCTAGTCAAAGTCCTGACCTTAATCCAATTGAGATGCTGTGGCTTGTCCTTAAAAAGGCGGTTTATGCTTGGAACCCCTCCAGTGTGGCTGAATTACAACAATTCTACAAATATTAGTGGGCCAAAATTTCTCCAGAGTATTGTAAAAGACTCAGCCAGTTATCGCAGCTAAGGATGGCCCAATCGGTTATTTGGTTTAGAGGCCTTTACATAGGGCCCCTTAAGGTTTGGATTTCTTTTTCCATTAATAATACAGACCTTCATTTAAAAACTACAGTTTGTGTTTACTTGTGTTATCTTTGTCTAATATTTAAGTTTGTTTTCTGATCTGAAACATTTAAGTGTGACAAACATGCAAAAGAATAGGATATCACGAAGGGGGCGAACACACTTTTTTTATACAACTGAACATACATGTAAATAAATTGACTATCCCAGCAATCCCCACTTAAAATTGACTGCCAATAATTCCATGTGAAGCCAACAGAGAATGCTTCTTTGAAGGTGGAAGAAGGGCCTCCTTGCTTTCCACAGACGTGTAGACCCAAGAGGCCACAATCAGGAACCTCATGTGTCAGCAATTCAATAACTCATAAAAAACAAACACAAAAAGCACATTAGCATTTGAAAGATTACATTAACCTGAATACCAAGGCAGATGTTCTGCTGAAACAACATAACCAGCAGGTTCTTCTTGATGAGTAGGCCTATTAAACTCATCGGTATGATACACAAAATAATAATAAATTAAATGCATTATCAAACAGGAACTGGATTTTACAGTAGAAAATAAAATGCAATGTCGGCTGTTTTATCTTTGTTACAGGAATAGGAAAGAACAATTCCACATATTGTTGTACTAATGAGCATTGATTGACTTCATATATATGAATTAACGCTCATTGCTGTCAAAGAACCCTTGGATGCAACACTATTATATTTGCAAAACCAAGAGATAAAAAAGGAGGCTGTATGATGCCAATTGACGATATGGGGACAAAATTTAATCATGATGGCATGGATGTTTGCCAGTGTAAATTGGTTCAATAACATTCAAATGGAAGGAATTTTTACCAGTCTCAACTGGCAAAAGCTAAACCTCTAATTGTAGACAGGCTAAGTGCACATATTTATAAGAACAGGACCAGTTGCATAATAAAGCACGGGAAAGCATCACCACCTGGCGAGCTTCCCAGCAAAAAACCTCACCAACTCCAATAAATTGTGGCATACCAGAGAAACAGGAGTACACGGTGAAAACAAGAGAAATAAATAAATGTAAATATTTATTGTACATACAAAATACATGAAGAGTATTACAAAATAGTCATAGTGCACCAAAGAACATGCAGGCAAGCAAAAGGGTCCACCCCTCTGACAATGCAGTCCTAAATTAGTAAGCACTCCGGTCAAGTGACCCAAAGAGATAAAGCATATAGACCTATCTAAAAAAGGATATGACAATGCAGCTTACCGGGATGAGTAAGTGCCAGAGAGAGAGCCCCACAGCCAGATGTCCGCCCCATCCACGGACATCTGGCTGTGGGGCAACCTTCCATGACAGCATTGGAAGCATACCAACCTATACTGCACCTGGGGGGGGGGGACAACGGCCTGAAGAATTTTTCGGCCAAAGATTAGATCCCAGTTGGACCAAGGTCCAACCTATAGTGTTTAATAAAGGTATGCAACGAGGACCAAGTTGCAGCCCTGCAGATCCGCTCGGAGGATGCACCTGCGCTCTTAGCCCATGAGACAGAAGTAGACTGTGTTGAATGAGCCCTGATTGCCGTAAGGGGTGTGATGTTCTGTGCTAGATATGTTTCAGAGATGGCCTTCTTGATCCAGTTGGCAATGGTGTTTTTTGTAACCCTCCTTCCTTTATTTGCACCCGACCGGTTGTGGTCGATTCTATAGGGCTTAGTACAACTCAAGTATTGAAGGTTTATGCGCCTTACACCAAGCGCATGAAAACATTTCGGTTTTAGGATTGCTGGGTTCTGGCAAAATGAGGGAAGAATTATATTCTGTGACCTAATAAAGTTAGACACGACCTTCGGGAGAAAGGATGGATCAAGGGAGAGAACAAGAGAATCATTCCTAATGGTTAGGTAGGGCTCTCTATTTGAAAGAGCCTGGAGCTCCCCTATACGCCTCGCTGAGGTTATTGCTTACAAGGAAGGCCGCTTTACAGGAGAGGAGCTGAGAAGTATAAGATGATAGGGGCTCAAAGGGGGATTGAGTGAGCCCCCTTAAGCACCACATTTAAGTCCCATGGTGGAATAACAATTTGTTTTTTGGGATGTAGCCTAGTGGCTGATATCATGAACCTTCTTATGCCCCGGTGGCTGGCTAAGTCGCAGTTGAACCTGGAGCTTAAGGCCAAGACTTGTACCTTTCGGGTCCTAGGTTTTAGGCCTAACTCGAGCCCCTTCTGTAAGAAATCCAGGATACGATGGGTCAGGAGGATTCGGCAGGCACCATGATGACAATCTCTTCCATACTTTGTTGTATATGGCATTGGTGACTGGCTTCCTTGATTTCTAAGGGGTCTCAACCACCGTCTCTGATAGACCCTTGGCCCTCAGGATCTGGGCCTCAGTAACCATGCCGCTAACTTCATTCCCCGAAGGTTTGGGTGCTGTAGGGGGCCCTGCAGGAGGAGGTCGTCTTCCAATGGTAAGAGGAGCGGTCCATCTACCTGGAGTCCTGTAATTAAGGAAAACCAGCTCCTCTTCCCAGCGGAGCCACCAAGATGGCCGGGGTTCGATCTTCTCGACTCTTTCTCAGGATTGCGGCAAGGATTGAAATTGGGGGAAAGACCTGCGCCAAATGGACCCACTTGTGAGCAAATGCATCTACCCCTAGTGATCTGTCCCTGGGGTACAGGGAGTAGTTTCCTACTTGAGCGTTTCTGCTTGATGCTAGCCGATCCACCTCCGGAAGGCCCCACTTGTTCACTAGTTTCTGAAAGATTCTTCCATTCAGACTCCACTTCCCAGGCTGGATACATCTTCTGCTCAGGAAGTCTGCCTGAAGATTCTAGGTCCCCTTTAGGTGGACTGCTGTTAGTGAAAGGAGGTGCCTTTCGGCTCAGGAAAGTATTCGTCCTGATTTTTTAGGCTGTTGTAAATGCACGACCCGTGGCCTGCGATTGCGGGCTGGTCTCCCATTCTGGTCCTGGCCTCAATCTGCTTAGCGGCCGCCACCTGACAAATGCAGTCACGCTCAGCCTATTATGGCCGGTGGCTCTAACTTCGTGCCACCTTTGTCGTAGATACTGATATGATGACCCTGGACCAGGTGTCTTGCAGCCAGGAGAGCTTCCTCCACTGCTTTCAGCTCCCTGAAATTAGAAGATCTCGTATTCACTTCTTGACTCCATAACCCCTGGGATATCACGGCTGCGACCAAGGGGACATGGGACCAGCTGACGCCTCTGCGCAGATTTTTGTGGTCTATCTACCAAGCCAGTGAAGCTTTTACTTTCCCTGGGGTCAGGACTCTCCTGTTTAGGCAATTGTGCTCTCTGTTCCAATTTCCCAAGATATGGGGCTGGAGGATTCTGGCATGGGCCTGCGCCCCGAGCACCGACTGGATGCAGGACGCCCTCGATCCTAGTACTGACTGGAGGGTCGGGGACCTCTACTTTCTGAAGCTCGAGATCTTTGATATTATAGTCACTTGATAATCTTCCAAAAGGAAGGACATCTGTTTCCTTGAGTCCAAGAGGACTCCCAAAAGCCTTATCTCCTGAGAGGGTTGGATCTGTGTTTTTTTATATTCGGGATTCACCCCAGAGATCGGAGAATATCCAGAGTTTGAGCTACCTGGTTTTCCAGAGTCTGGTAGGAGGTTCCTATTATCACTAGGTCGTCCTGGTAAGGTACAATGCATATACCCTGGCCTCGGACATGGGACACAGCTCTGCCATAGGTTTTGAAAATACTCGTTGGGCAGAGGATATCCCAAAGGGAAGCACTTTCCTCTGAACCCCAACAGACCGCAAACCTTAGATATTTCCTGTGAGCAGGATGAAAAAGGAATGTGAAAATAGGCATCCTTCAGGTCTATGGTTGCCCTGAAGGAATGAGGGCCTATCAAGAGAATGGCAGCCTTTACTGACTCCATTTTCCTTAAGATTATTATTATCCTCCCCCTGTGGGCTTCTTTACTAGAAAATAGCCTAGAATAATGACCCTTTCATGCTCTCCCACAGGGAACTGAGATTTGGCGCTTTGATTGCAGGAGGAGCTGAATGCTGGACTTTAGCGTTGCCAAAGTTTCCCGAGATGGTAGGGAGGTGACCCAGACCCCGCAGGGAGGAGGATTCGAATTCTAGAAGAAAGTTGTCCTTGATTACTCTGAGGACTCAGGGGCTGTTGGAGATTAACCCCTTCATGACCCAGCCTATTTTGACCTTAATGACCTGGCCATTTTTTGCAATTCTGACCAGTGTCCCTTTATGAGGTAATAACTCTGGAACGCTTCAACGCATCTTACCGATTCTGAGATTGCTTTTTCGTGACATATTGGGCTTCATGTTAGTGGTAAACTTAGGTCGATAATTTTTGCGTTTATTTGTGAAAAAAACCCAGAAATTTGGCGAAAATTTCGCAATTTTCAAATTTTGAATTTTTATTCTGTTAAACCAGAGAGTGATGTGACACAAAATAGTTACTAAATAACATTTCCCACATGTCTACTTTACATCAACACAATTTTGGAAACAATTTTTTTTTTGTTAGGAAGTTATAAGGGTTAAAAGTTGACCAGCGATTTCTCATTTTTACAACAATATTTACAAAACCATTTTTTTTTAGGGACCACCTCACATTTGAAGTCACTTTGAGGGGTCTATATGGCAGAAAATACCCAAAAGTGACACCATTCTAAAAACTGCACCCCTCAAGCTACTCCAAACTACATTATAGGAGATTATTAACCCTTCAGGTGCTTCTTAGGAACTAAAGCAAGTGGAAGGAAAAAATGGACATTTTATTTTTTGCACCACAAATTTTCTTTTATCATTAATTTTTTTCATTTTCACATGGGCTACAGGATAAAATGGATCCTAAAATTTGTTGGGCAATTTCTCCTGAGTACACCGATACCTCATATGTGGTCATAAACCACTGTTTGGGCGCACGGCAGGGCTCTAATTCTAATTCTAACCCTAATTCCAATGCTAATCCTAACCCTCTTTCTAACCCTAACCCTCTTTCCAACCCTAACCCTCTTTCCAACCCTAACCCTCTTTCCAACCCTAACCCTCTTTCCAACCCTAACCCTCTTTCCAACCCTAACCCTAATGGAAAAATAAAAATATTTTCTTTACTTTATTAGTTGTGCCTACCTATGGGGGTGATAATCGGGGGGTTTATTTACTTTTTCTTTCATTTTGATCACTGTGAGAGTGATCAAAATGAAAGAATGGAATCTGCAGCTGGCAGATTCGGGCGGGCGCATGCGCCCGCCATTTTCCAAGATGGCGGCGCCCATGAACCGGACCCGCCGGACACCGGGAGCGACAGGGGGACTTAGAAGGTGCCGGGGGAGGTGAGAGGGGGTGAGGGGGTTATCGGAAGCTGGCGGGGAGCAGAGGGAATGGGAGGGGGGCAGATGATGACGGCGCTGTCATTCAGTTGCGGGGGGGGGGTGTGGAATTGGTGTCTCCAGCCATGTCCGATGGTACAGCAGCATCGGCCATGGCTGGATTGTAATATTTCATCAATTTTCATTGATGAAATATTACTGTCGCTCTGATTGGCGGTTTCACTTTTAACAGCCAATCAGAGCGATTGTAGCCATGTGGGGGCGAAGCCACGCCCCCTGTGGCGAAGAACAAAGCCCCCTGTATCTGCGGGTCGGGTGACCTTTCAGTGACCTACGTCACCCGACCCGCAGGGGGGCTTTAAAGTCATGACACCACATAGGTGTCATGGGTCGTTCTGACACGACTTTTCATGACGCCTACGTGGCGTCAAAGGTCGTGAAGGGGTTAACTGCCAAGAGTGGAAAAATTTTTTGAAAGCCTTCCTCCCACCGGGTCTGAGTCATTGTTCCTGC
Source organism: Dendrobates tinctorius (assembly GCF_039654945.1). Taxonomy (NCBI): domain Eukaryota; kingdom Metazoa; phylum Chordata; class Amphibia; order Anura; family Dendrobatidae; genus Dendrobates; species Dendrobates tinctorius. Next base: position 5,686,399 of record NW_027361828.1, on the reverse strand, counting down.
TGCTGTTGCTGCTGGGGGACTAGGATATTACTGCCTCTCCCCTTAGTATAGCTCCATCCCTTCCCTTTTGGCTGGGGTGACTGGTTCCGGGGGGGCTCGAGAAAACCGCTTCCTTGGGATCTTTTGCTCCCTTTCCAAGGATTTCATCCAGAGCTGGGCCAAAGACGTGTACACCTTTGAAGGGGATGGAATAAGCTTAACTCTGAAGGTAATACCCTCGCTTCATGTTTTAAGCCAGAGGGCTTGCCCGGCAGAATTAGACGGATTACTATAGATGTGTCCACCGGGAAGCCTGTACCTCTGTAGTATAGGAAGGGAGTCAAGAAGCTCACCGCCTGAGAACTATTATTTTCTAGCTCCTCTAGCCACTGGAAGAGGGATCTAGAAACGCCCGTGGAAGCAATTCCCGATTTTAAAGGCAGAGGTCTTCCAGACTTTTCTGAGAAGGCTCTCTATTTTAAGGTCCCTCAGACCTTAAGCTGGGATGCATCATCAAAATGGAAGAACTGTCACACTCAGTCTAGAATGGCAGACGGCTTTTTGAAAGCATGACCCGTGACCTGCATTTGTATGCATGATCCCCAGAGGGAACACATGTTTAACTTCTGATGGAGCGGAATAGTTGTCTGTTTGGGTACCTCCAAACATTCACCAGGGATTGCTGGTCTCCCATTCTGGTCCCAGCCCAGCTTCAAGTTGCTTAGTGGCTGACACCTGACAGGGGCAGCACTAACCAGCTCTTCCCCCTACTCCGAAGAAAAAAAGATATCTTCTGGCTTCAGACGTTCTAGGGGCTCTCGACTCCTTATCACTCAGATCAAGTCTGAAATTTTTTTATTTTTTTTTTGAGGGAGGAGAGCCCGCAGGTGAAGGAGTGGAGAACCTTGGAGGATAGGTGGCAGACAACCTGAGCACAGGGAAAACATACACACTCCTTGCAGATGTCATCCACCCATGCTGCAAAGCACCAGTGCTTTGCGCCCTGACCACTCCGTCTGTGCATGCCTGACAATTTCCCCCCCAATGCTGTGGGGAGTTTTATGTTACATACGGCGCATTTAACAGACTTTTTGGTGGTATTGGTGCCTTTACGGGAGGACTTGTCTCCCTACAAGAGAAGAGAGAAGTATTTTGATGAACTTAGACCCCTACACCCAGGACGGCACCAATAGGACTCACCCCAATAGACACTTACTGTGGCTGGGGCAGCGCTGGGCTCTGCAGATGCAAGGCAGGAAGAACTATGCTGACGGGATTCGTCTTACCTGTCGGCGTCTTCCGGCGGGTTTGTAAAAGGTTAAAAATCCACCCTCAGCGCTTCTTTTATTTCCCTCCCCCCTCCTCCCAGGGTCAAGAGCAGGCACAGTCGTTTCTGGAAAGCTCTGCACGCTGTCAGCCATCCGGGGGGCTCGCCATAAGCCGGACCGGAAGTCACCTGCGCTCCAGGGTGGAACGCATACCTCGGAAGTGTGCCACTTCCGGGACGCCGACAGCCGTGTGTGCAGGAGGAGGAGAGACCGGGGAGCTGCGGGAGGCCTCCGGTTGGGGATCACTGGCCCGCTTTACCCCCCGAGGGAGCGCAGGTGGGCCAGGAAGGTCCCGAATTCAAAGAAGACGGGAGCAGCACAGAGGAGGGAAGGCAGAGCCACCGACCACCACTGCCCGGCCATTTAGAAATCCATCAGGTATACTGCAGCGGCCAGCCACGCAGCATACCTCTAACCTCTCCATGCCCCATGGAGGACAGGAAAGACACTGGTGAGAGGGAGGTGGGAGGGGCCTTTTAACCTCTTTGTACTTCCTGTCCCCTGTTAGGGCGTGGAGACAACCTTCTATGCTGTCGTGGAAGGTTGCTAGAGAAAATTGTGCTGGTGTAAACACGTGGGAAATGTTATTTATTAACTATTTTGTGCGACATGACTCTGGCTTAAGGGCATAAACATGAAAAGTTTGAAATTTTTTCACAAATACATTCAAGTCGTAACAAACAAATTTTACCACTATCCTGAAGGACAATATGTCACGAGAAAACAACCTCAATCGGTGGGATCCATTGAAGTGTTATTACCTCACAAAGTGACTCTGATCAGAACTGAAAAAAATTGGCCTAATCAGGAAGGTGAAAACATGCTTTGGGGTTTAAGGATTAAAAGGGGTTGTTTGGTCCAAACCAATAAGTCTGCAGTCACTGCAGACTTATGAATCCCACCCCCTCAAACGCATGCACTGTGCGCTGCAGGGATTTACCGGTTTCTGACTGGAGGGTATGTATGAGTCATACATACTCCCGACCAGTGAGCTGTTATGAATGAGTCACCGTAGGAGGCAAAAGCAGAAATACAAGCTAAGTCCAGAAAACCAGAGAAGTTGGCAACTATCAGATTGCAGACCCCTGAACCTATCAACACAACTAGCAGTAGCCGTGGGGGGTTCCTACGATGCCCTAGACCCCTCGATCACAGCCGGAGAAATACATAGGCCTAAAGAAAGAAAGGGGAAATCTAAACTGCCCCAGAGCAGACCCCAAAGCAATAGGCAGCCCCCAACATATAATGACGGTGAAGCAAGATGAAAATACTAACACAGACAGAAAGATAGACAGAGCAAAGACGGGGCCCCAAAACTACCTAGATAGGAAAGGACAGGAAGGCTGCTGTCTGCAATCTGCCAAAACCCTATCAAAGACATAAGCCAACCAGCTGATATGAAAAAGGCCCTGAAGCAGCTAGGCTTCAAAAACTGAATCAGCACTCAGGTATTTTCAGAAGACAGAGCTAAATGAATTCAGCACACCCCAGCATGGAATGGCAGAAATCCAGAAAAACAAAGCAAAAACAAAGTCAAAGCACAAAAGCAAAAGGCCGAGCAGCAAACTTAGCTTTGGAGGAGCAGGAATTCAGACTGGTCTCCAAGGATCCCACAGAGAAATCACCCGCAGGGCAGAAGGGCGTCGGCAGCCTTATATCCAGTCCGTAACTCCACTCAGCCAGTCATCATCATCAGCCTCAGGTGTTTGACAATCAGGCTCACTACCTTTCTTTACCAGAAGAGGGAGTTCCTCGGGCCTCAGTAATGAAGGGGAAAATGAACTCACAACAGTGAGCGCAGCCTCCTTCTACATACACTTGTATTGAACGAGGCCACGCCTACTGGTTGTCACGTCACTATACGGGGCGTAGCCTCGCTCAATACAAGTGTATGGAATGAGACCAAGCACACTGGCCGGGAGAATGTATAACTTATACATATACTCCGGTCCCGAGTCAGAAACTAGCGAATCCCCACAGTGCACAGTGACTGCACACTTATCAGTTTGGACCGGACAACCTCTTTAAACTTTGCAGAAATCGCTGGTCAAATTTTAACCCTTAACTTCCTAACAATTTTTTTTTTTAATAATGTTTCAAATATTGTGCTGATGTAAAGGAGACATGTGGAAAATGTTATTTATTAACTATTTTGTGTGACATAACGCTCCGATTTATGAGCATAAAAATTAAGTTTGAAAATTTCCAAAATATTTGTCAAATTTACATTTTTTACACAACAAAACAAAAAAAAATTTGAAGAAATTTTACCACTATCATAAAGTACCATATGTCACGAAAAAAAAATCTCAGAATCAGTGGGATTCGTTGAAGCGTTCCAGAGTTATAACCACAAAGTGACAGTGGTCAGATTTTAAAATTAAGGCCTGGTCATTAACCTACAAAGTGACTTGGTCCTCAAGGGGTTCAAAGTAAAACTGTGGGCAGGTGAAAAAAATAAAGACATATGTACAAGGCCTGGGATATGTTTTTCAGTACATTGTAAGTTCTTGAAGTTGTTGAGTTGGAAACAGGAAAAGCGGTCAAGAGACTTTAACCGCTTCACGACCCAGTCTATTTTGACCTTAATCACCTGGCCATTTTTTTCAATTCTGACCAGTGTTCCTTTATGAGGTAATAACTCAGTAACGCTTCAACGGATCCTAGCGATTCTGAGATGGTCTTGTTGTGACATATTGGGCTTCATGTTAGTGGTAAAATTAGGTCGATAATTTTTGCGTCTTTCTGTGAAGAAAAAAAAAAAAAATATATCGGAAATTTGGCAAAAATTTCGCAATTTTCAAATTTAGAATTTTTATTCTGTTTAACCAGAGCGTTATGTGACACAAAATAGTTAATAAATAACATTTCCCACATGTCTACATCAGCACAATTTTGGAAACAAAATTTTTTTTTGTTAGGAAGTTATAAGGGTTAAAAGTTGACCAGCGATTTCTCATTTTTACAACAATATGTACTAAACTATTTTTTTTTTAGGGACCACCTCACACTTGAAGTCACTTTGAGGGGTCTACAGTCATGGCCAAAAGTTTAGAGAATGACACAAATATTAATTTTTACAAAGTCTACTGCTTCATTTTTTCTAATGGCAATTTGCATATACTCCAGAATGTTATAAAGAGTGATCAGCTTAACAGCAATTACTTGCAAAGTCAATATTTGCCTAGAAAATGAACTTTATCCCCCAAAACACATTTCAACATCATTGCAGCCCTGCCTTAAAAGGACCAGCTAACATCGTTTCAGTGATTGCTTCATTAACACAGGTGTGGGTGTTGAGGAGGACAGGGCTGGAGATCAATCTGTCATGATTAAGTAAGAATGACACCACTGGACACTTTAAAAGGAGGCTGGTGCTTGGCATCATTGTTTCTCTTCTGTTAACCATGGTTATCTCTAAAGAAACACGTGCAGTCATCATTGCACTGCACAAAAATGGCCTAACAGGGAAGAGTATCGCAGCTAGAAAGATGGCACCTCAGTCAACAATCTATTGCATCATCAAGAACTTCAAGGAGAGAGGTTCACTTGTTGCCAAAAAGGCTCCAGGGCGCCCAAGAAAGACCAGCAAGCGCCAGGACCGTCTCTTAAAAGTGTTTCAGCTGCGGGATCGGGCTACCAGCAGTGCAGAGCTTGCTCAGGAATGGCAGCAGGCAGGTGTGAGTGCATCTGCATGCACTGTGAGGCGGAGACTCTTGGAGCAAAGCCTGGTCTCAAGGAGGGCAGCAAAGAAGCCACTTCTCTCCAGAAAAAACATCATGGACAGACTGATATTCTGCAAGAGGTACAGGGAGTGGACTGCTGAGGACTGGGGTAAAGTCATTTTCTCTGATGAATCCCCTTTTCGATTGTTTGGGACATCTGGAAAACGGCTTATTCGGAGAAGACCAGGTGAGCGCTACCACCAGTCTTGTCTCATGCCAACTGTCAAGCATCCTGAAACCATTCATGTGTGGGGTGGCTTCTCAGCCAAGGGAATGGGCTCTCTCTCAGTCTTGCCTAAAAACACAGCCATGAATAAAGAATGGTACCAGAATGTCCTCCAAGAGCAACTTCTCCCAACCGTCCAAGAGCAGTTTGGCGATCAACAATGCCTTTTTCAACATGAGGGAGCACCTTGCCATAAAGCAAAGGTGATAACTAAATGGCTCAGGGAACAAAACATAGAGATTTTGGGACCATGGACTGGAAACTCCCCAGATCTTAATCCCATTGAGAACTTGTGGTCAATCATCAAGAGACGGGTGGACAAACAAAAACCTTCAAATTCAGACAAAATAAAAGCATTGATTTTGTAAGAATGGACTGATATCAGTCAGGATTTGATCCAGAAGTTGATTGAGTGCATGCCAGGGAGAATTGCTGAGGTCCTGAAGAAGAAGGGTTAACACTGCAAATATTGACTTGCTGCATTAACTCATTCTAACTGTCAATATAACCTTTTGTTACTCATAGTATGATTGCAATTATATTTCTGCATGTGATAAAAACATCTGACAAACACATAAAAACCAGAGGGCAGCAGATCATGTGAAAATATAATATTTGTGTCATTCTCTAAACTTTTGGCCATGACTGTATATGACAGAAAATATCCAACAGTGACACCATTCTAAAAACTGCACCCCTCAAGCTACTCAAAACTACATTCAAGAAGATTATTAACCCTTCAGGTGCTTCACAGGAACTAAAGCAACGTGGAAGGAAAAAATGGACATTTTAATTTTTCCAACAAAAATGTTCTTTTAGCATCAATTTTTTTCATTTTCACATTGGCAACAGGATAAAATGGATCCTAAAATTTGTTGAGCAATTTCTCCCAAGTACACCAATACTCATAGTGTGGTCATAAACCACTGGGCGCACGGCAGGGCTCGGAAGGGAAGGAGCGCCATTTGACTTTTTGAATGGAAAATTAGCTACAATCGTTAGCGGACAACATGGCGAGCCCCTGTGTGCCTAAACATTGGAGCTCCTCCACAAGTGACCCCATTTTAGAAACTAGACCCCCCAACGAACTTAACTAGATGCATAGTGAGCACTTTGAACCCCCAGGTGCATCACAAAATGATCTGTAAAAATGAAAAAGTACTTTTTTTTTTCACAATAATCTTTTTTAGCCTCAATTTTCATTTGTACATGGGCAACAGGATAAAATGAATCCTAAAATTTGTTGGGCAATTTCTCCTGAGTACACCGATACCTCATATGTAGTCATAAACCACTGTTTGGGTGCACGGCAGGGAAGGAGCGCCATTTGACATTTTGAATGGAAAATTAGCTCCAATCATAAGCGGACACCATGTCGCGTATGGAGATCCCCTATGTGCCTAAACATTGGAGCTCCCCCACAAGTGACCCTATTTTGGAAACTAGACCCTCCAAGGAACCTATCTAGATGTGTTGTGAGAACTTTGAACCCCCAAGTGTTTCACAGAAGTTTATAACGCAGAGCCGTGAAAATAAAATTTTTTTTTTCACAAAAATGATTTTTAGCCCGCAATGATTTATTTTCACAAGGGTAACAGGAGAATTGGACCGCAAAAGTTGCTGTCCAGTTTGTCCTGAGTACCCTAATACCCCAAATGTGTGTGTGTGTGTGGGGGGGGGGGGGAAAGAGGACCACTGTTTGGGCACATGTCGGGGCTTGAAAGGGAAGTAGTGCCAGTTTGGAATGCAGACTTTGAAGGAATGGTCTGCAGACGTCATGTTGCGTTTGCAGAGCCCCTGATGTGCCTCAACAGTGGAAACCCCCCACAAGTGACACCATTTTGGAAACTAGACCCCTCAAAGAGCTTATCTAGATGTGAGGTGAGCACTTTGAACCCCTAAGTGCTTCACAGAAGATTCTAACGCAGAGCTGTGAAAATAAAACATGGATTTTTGTGAGTACTCACCGTAAAATCCTTTTCTCCGAGACGCTCATTGGGGACACAGGTACTGTGGGGGACACAGGTACTGTGGGTGTATGCTACCGCCATCTGGAGGCTGACAATAGGCAAGCAACACAAGGTTAGCTCCTCCCCCCCGTATACACCCTCGCCCTGAATGCGGGCGGAAACCAGTTTAGTGCAAAAGCAGTAGGAGAACAATAACAATCAGCCTTAATGCAGAAAAACAATATGTCTGGCAAAGGACCACCCTGACATTCACAAAAGAACATACATTAAATAAACGAGAGCCAACTTGGCTAACAGGGTGGGTGCTGTGTCCCCCAATGAGCGTCACAGAGAAAAGGATTTTACAGTGAGTACTCACAAAAATCCATGTTTCTCTGCCTCATTGGGGGACACAGGTACTGTGGGACGTCCCAAAGCAGTCCCTGGGTGGGAGATTGACTCACGGATCCAAGCTACATGCACCTCCTGTTTAAAGGTGCGCCATCGCTGCTTGGAGAATCCTTCTACCCAGGCTCGCATCCACCGAAGCCTGAGTATGGATACTATAATGTTTAGTAAACGTGTGCAGACTGGACCAGGTCGCTGCCTTGCATACCTGTTCCGCCGAAGACTGGTGCCGAGGCGCCCATTGCCCGAGTAGAGTGCGCTTTGATCCCTGATGGAACTGGCGCACCTCTGATGCGATAGGCCTCCTGAATAGTTAAATGGATCCATCTGGCTATGGTCGCTTTTGAGGCCGCGAGCCCCCTCCTGCGCCCCTCAGGGAGCACGAACAGCGTATCCGTCTGGCGAAAAGGTGCCGTCCGCGACACGTACCTCCTGAGTGCTCTCACCAGGTCTAAGGTGTGAAGAGCTTTCTCCACGCGATGCACCGGTGCTGGACAGAACGAGGGCAAGACAATATCCTCATTGATGTGGAAAGAGGACACCACCTTCGGAAGAAAGGGGGAAGCCGGTCTAAGCACCACCTTATCCTTGTGGAAAGCGAGAAAAGGTGCTTGGCAAGACAGAGCCGCCAACTCAGACACTCGCCTCACGGAGGTAATAGCCACCAAAAACACCACCTTCCAAGAGAGGAATGATAAAGATATATCCTGTAGCGGCTCAAAAGGAGCTTCTTGCAGGACACTCAGGACCAGGTTAAGGTCCCAGGTGTCCACTGGCACCTTATAGGGAGGTACTAAATGAGAGACTCCCTGGATGAAAGTCTTCACCTGCATATCAGTAGCAATCTTCCGCTGGAAAAGAACGGACAACGCCGAAATCTGTCTCCTGAGGGAGGCCTGATTGGAGAAAGGCCAAGATGTTGGGAATAGAGAATGTTAGGGGCGAAAACCCCGCTCTCGGCACCAAGTGAAGAAAATTTTTCCAGGTGTGATGGTAGATTCTTGCCGAGGTAGACTTCCTGGCGCTAACCATTGTAGCGACCACTCCACACTCAAACCCAGCCTGGGTCAGAATCCAAGATTCAACGGCCATGCCGTCAAACACAGGGCCCCTGAGTTCGGGTGGAAGATCGGGCCCTGGGACATTAGATCTGGACGCTCTGGCAGTCGCCATGGGATGTCGGTGAGCAGCTGCACCAGATCTGCGTACCACGCCCGCCGGGGCCAGTCTGCTGCTAGCAGAATCGCTGGAACCCCTTCTATCTTGATCTTCCTGATGACCCTCGGAAGTAATGGCAACGGGGGAAGCAAGTATGGAAGGCGAAACTGGTTCCATGGTAGAACCAACGCATCCACCTCGAACGCTCGCGGGTCCCGTGACCGAGCGACGTACATGGTTACCTTGGCGATCATTCTGGACACCATCAGATCCACGTCCGGAGTTCCAGCAGATTTGCCAACTATGAGGAAGACCTCGGGGTGCAGGGTCCATTCCCCAGTCACGACCTCCTGCCAGCTGAGGAAGCCTGCAGCCCAATTTTCTACTCCTGGGATGTGGACTGCCGACAATACCAACTGGTTCTTCTCGGCCCACTGAAGGACGAATCCTATCTCGTGCATGGTTGCCCTGCTGCGCGTGCCCACTTGATGATTTACATAAGCCACCGCCGTGGCGTTGTCTGACTGAATCCGAATGGGCCGTCCTGCTAGAAGGTGCTGAAAATGCTGCAGCGCCCGCCGGACCGCTCGTATTTCCAACAGGTTGATCGGGAGGCGGGCCTCCTGTTGGGACAATTGGTCCTGAGCCGTGTGATGGCGAAAAACTGCTCCCCAGCCCAGGAGGCTGGCCTCTGTCGTGACCACTAGCCAGTGCTCTGGGGGAAAAGGTTTCCCTTGAAGAAGGGAGGATCTGATTGTCCACTACTCCAGTGACTGCCTGACTTGAAGGGACAGCCGGCACTGCTGATCGAGCGAAAACAGGTTCCTGTTCCAAGCTGCCAATAGAGCATGCTGTAGTGGGCGAAGATGAAACTGGGCAAATGGAATTGCTTCCATTGCTGCCACTATCTTCCTCAGTATCCTCATTCCAAAACGAATGGTGTGAGGGACAGGCTGCTGGAGCTTCTGGACTCCTTGCTGGAGCGCTAGGGCTTTGTCTTACGGGAGAATCACCGACCCTCGGGAGGTATCGAAGATCATTCCTAGAAAGGAGATCCTCTGGGCTGGCACAAGGGATGACTTTTTCCTGTTGACCAACCACCCTAAGCGGGAGAGCATATCCAGAGTAATTCCGACATTCTCCTGGCATGCCCGAAATGAGGGGCCCTTCACCAAGAGGTCGTCTAAGTAGGGCAAGACGACTATGCCCCGAGAGTGTAAGATGGCCATCACGACTGCCATTACCTTCGTGAACACTCTGGGGGCGGTGGCTAGCCCTGCAAACTGGAAGTGACGGCCATTGATGACGAATCGAAGGAACCTTTGATGCGGTGGAAAAATGGGGACGTGCAGGTAGGCGTCCTGGATGTCGACAGAGGCTAAGTAGAAAAAACCGTCTTGGGGGGTACCTGATAAACCATCTTGTACCCCGAAGACACCAGTTCTGCCACCCATGAGTCGTGTGCTACGTACGTCGACCCAGACATGGCGAAAGAAAAGCAGGCGGCCGCCTACCCTGCTGATGTCGCCTACAACGTGCTGCGAGTCATTTGGCTGAGAACTTCTGCGGCCTGGTTCCTTCTCGACCTGGGCTGGCGCACGCGCATCCTCCCCAATGGACTGGGTCTATATGAGACCTGTCGCTCCCTATCCTGGTTGGAGCAATTTGGGCCGGGCCAACTGGTGGCCGTCGTCCACCCGGTATTGCGAAAGGCACGAAGCCGTGCCGAGACCTGGCGAAAAGGCTGCTTAACTTTCTGCTGCGGGAGGAAGCTGCTTTTTCCCCCGTCGCGTCAGAGATGAGCTGACCCAACTTCTCCCCGAACAGGCGGCCTCCCTGATAGGGCAAGGATGTCAAAGACTTCTTGGAGACAGAATCAGCTCGCCAAGTTCTTAACCAAAGGGCTCTCCTAATGGCTACCGCGTTAGCAGCTGCAGATGCCGCACAATTGGCCGCATCTACGGAAGCATTGATCAAGTAGTCTCCAGCCATCACAATCTGACTTGCGACCTCTGACACCTCCACAGGCAGGTCTCTACCCTGCAAGGCCCTATTCAATGATTCTGACCATGACATCATAGCCTTGGCTACCCACGTTGCCGCAAACGAGGGAGCAATCGCTGACCCCGATTCCTCAAAAACTGATCGAGCCAGGCTATGAGTCTATCAGTGGGGTCCTTAACGGGTGAGCCACTCGGTACCGACAACAGAGACTTCGAGGCCAGGCGTGACACTGGCGGATCCACCACTGGTGATTCCGTCCATCCTTTATGGAGTTCCGGGGCAAATGGATATCTTGCCTCTATGGTCTTCTGGCCCGAAAAATGCCTATCTGGGCGTTCTCTGTGCCGCTGCACTATATCCTCAAATTCCGGGTGAGTACCAAACACTCTGTGGGGTCGCCTGGCCCGTTTAAAGGCTACTTTATGGCTCGAAGCCAAAGTAACCTCATCTTCTACCCCCAGGGTCTGATTGACAGCTTCAATGTGGCTGTCCACTGTCTCTCGACTCCCTGGGGCATCAAGGTCTAGTGGCCCGTCTGAGTCACTATCCGAACTCTGCCTACTCCCGACCATTGGTGAGGGAGAGCGAGATGCTGGACTTCCAGATTCCGAAGGACTGGATAGACCGGGAGACCTCTTGTGGGTCCGCTTCCTTCGCACCTACCTGGAATGAGAGCGGCCCCTGCAGGCCGAAGGCTCTTGTGAGGTGAAGGACCCCTCCCAGATCAGCGAGGCACTATCCTTGCCTCCATTCGTGGGGCGCGAAGAGACTCAATCGCCCTTGTAAGCGATGCGATAGATTGGGATAATGATAGGGCCCATTGCGAAGGATTTTGTTCCCTGGACTCAGCAGCCGGGGGGGCTCCTGGGCACGTTCGGAATCGCAGGCCTCGCACAATTTGTTGCTCTGCGCACGCGGAAACGCAGCCTTACAGGAGATGCATGCAGTGTAGAGAAAAGAGAGCTCCTGCAGACTTGGTTGCACTCACTGCTCCTGCGTCCCCCTCACGCCAACACTCCTGCGTCTCTGTGCTTCTCCGTGGGGCAGGCCGATCACTTTACCGGTTGCGGCCTGCCCCGGTCTGAAGCCGGGGCCTCAATTTATCCGGCGCCCGCCCAGGCTTCCAGGGGGCGGACCCCGGAAGTGACGCTGCGTAGCCGGGGGCGGAACTTCTGCCCCGGCCTAGCTCCTAGCTCCGGCCGAAGCCGCGGGCTAATTTTTAACACCCGCCCGCGGGGTGGCGGCCGGCGGCGGCGCCGCCGCAACTGCGCTCTGCGGCGGCAATGCTCCTGTGCTAATCCAACCCAGCGTCACAGGAGGAGCCTATTCTTGCCTGCAGCGCCGCATCTCCCCTGCTGCCCAGGAGCCTTACGCACGGCCTAGCCGGACCCAAGCCCACCCACGCCCTGTACCTTCATCGCCAGCAGGTATGCAAACTATCGGGGAGGCGGGGGTGGTGGGGGGATCCCGGACGGTGCAGGTACCCTCAATCCATCCAGCTTCCGAGGCCGAGGAGATGGACCGTCCGCCGCCTTGCAGCACCTCCGTCTAGCGTTGGTGGAGCAGTGGGGGCCGCTCGGACCGTCTTGTGCCTCTGTTAAGCCACATGGTTTCCATACCTAGGGGTGGTCAGGGCTAGGTTTGGCATCATGTCCCACGTCACGGGAGAGGATATGTGGAGGGATACTCGCACGTGCTCGCCCGTTGATGGTTTGGGGAAATCGGAACCTTTCAATAGGATCCGTTGCCCCTGTCTAATCTTCATGGAAAAAAAAGTCTGGCGAAAAAGACCAGACGTGTGCCTCCATAGACACTAAGCAAAAAACTGGTTTCCGCCCGCATTCAGGGAGAGGGTGTATACGGCGGGGGAGGAGCTAACCTTGTGTAGTTTGCCTAGTGTCAGCCTCCAGATGGCGGTAGCATACACCCACAGTAACTGTGTCCCCCCACCCAATGAGAAAAAAAATTCATACTTTTTCCACAAAAATGATCTTTTAGCCCCCAAATTTTTATTTTCTCAATGGTAACAGGAGAAATTAGACCCCCAAAGTTGTTGTGCAATTTTTCCTGAGTACGCCGATGCCCCATATGTTGGGGTAAACCACTGTTTGGGCACACGTCGGGGCTTGGAAGGGAGGGAGCACCGTTTAACTTTTTGAACGCAAAATTGGCTTGAATCAATGGTTGCGCCATGTCGCATTTGGAGACCCCTTGATGTGCCTAAACAGTGGAAACCCCTCAATTCCAACTCCAACCCTAATCCCAACCGTAACCACAACACTAACCCCAACACACCCCTAACCCTAACTCTAATTCCAACCCTAACACTAATCCCAACCCCAACGGAAAAACGAAAATAAATACTTTTTAAAAAATTTTTTTTATTACTTTTCCCTATCTAAGGGGGTGATAATGGGGGGGGGGGTCTTTACTATTTTTTTTTATTTTGATCACTGTGATAGACCCTATCACAGTGATCAAAATGTACCTGGAATGAATGAATGGAATCAGTGTTTATTAAATATAAGTATAGGTGATCACATAAAATATGATACTGACCAAGGCTCCTTCCTGCCCCCTATACTTATATTTAATAAACACTGTTTATGGATGGTATTTGGAGAGGTGAATGAGACCTCTAGCACTGTATATTTATATATTTAGTAAACACTGTCTATGGCTGATATTTAGAGAGGTGCATGAGACCTCTAGCACTGAGCACTTTATTTGCAATATTATATATCATTTGGAGATTAATTATTTTTAATTATTTTGTGCACTTGCAATAATAATTATTAAATATATGTATATACCAATGGCGCTAAAGCGTACACCCATAGAACACAAAGCAGCAAGTAATAAGACAACACACCACTCAAGTTGTCTCCATAAAATAATAATAATAAATAAACCTGATAGAAACTTGCGCTAATTAAATGTGTCTTGGTTAAATAAAGATATCTTATGAAGAAGTCTATTACCTTTATTGAAGCTAAAAACTGGCGAGGCAGGGAAAAGGGTCTTCAGAATGCAGGGTGGATTTCCAGGTCCTTTCCCAATAATACTCCCCGACACAGGTATATAAAAAGTTACTGGAGCTAAAGGGTGCTACCTCCTAGCATGCCGCCGTCCCGGCCGGTGACTGGCGCGCAGCTGGAGGTGTATATCGGCATGCTGTAAGAGTACCAGCCGCCGCTTGCAAAAGCAGGCCTGCAAGGTCCAAAAAAGCTGAAGGACCTTGCGTGACGTCACAGTCACGTGATAGATCACATGACAGGCAAGAAAGCCCTATGGGGCGCTGATGGGGCCAGAAAGCAATGGCAAATCCTACGCGTTGCGGAATTCACTGATTCCTTCTTCAGGGATGGCCCCCTAGAGCAAGAGGAACCCTTATATAGCCTCCAGTATATAGCAATGGAGCATTATACTATGCATTAAAAGCAAATAGCTCAATCTCGCTATTTAAACCGTTTGGGATCAGAGTATTCAATTCAAATATCCATTTACTTTCCACCCTGGACATCTGATGGATAAAATTACCTTTCCTGATACTTCTTTTAACTATTTGAATCCCAGTCACTTTAGTGTCCCTTAGGGAGCTCCCATGATGTGTAAGATAATGATTAGAGAGGGGGTGACCTGTGAATTTCTTACAAATATTCCGTAAATGTTCCCCAATTCTGACATTTAAGGGACGTATCGTTCGACCTATATATAATTTATCACATGGACATGTGATACAATATATCACCCCCTTCGTGTCACAGGTGATAAAATCACGAATCTGAATCTCCATGGATTTATTTATAATAGAGAATTGTTTCTTACTGCCTAATTTTCTGCAAGATACACATTTTTTGCAGGGAAAAAAACCTTTTAATTGCTGTTGTGAATGAGAATTGGGGCCTTTTTTAGATATTGAAATAGAAGGGGCTACCAGGTTACCTAAATTATTTGCCCTTCTAAAGACAAACCTAGGGCGGGCTGGTAGAACTTCCCCTATGATTTTATCATTCTTCAAAATACCCCAGTGTTTATTTACAATTTTTCTGAGAATTTGACTATTTGAATTATACTGGGTGATGATAGGAATCTCGTCTATACTAATATTTTCTTTATTTTTTTATTTTATGTCTGAGGAATTATTCCCTTGGTATATGTCCAATATATTCCCTGGTTGCTAGCAGGGATTGGGTATCAACCTTTTTGACAAAATTTTTTGATTAGAGTTTCAGCCTCAGTTAAATAGTCCTGTGACTTGGAACAATTTCTATGAGCCCGTGTGAATTGGCTCTTTGGAATATTAAGAAGCCAACTTGGGAGATGACAGCTTTCTAGCGAAATATAATTGTTTGAATCAGTGGGTTTGTGAAATAGTTGTGTCTGAATGGTGTTGTCCTCAATAAAGATTTTTAAGTCTAAAAAGTTAATCTCCGTGAGACTAGTAGTTGCGGTAAATTTTAAAAAAATAACAATTTTTATTCAATTCATCAATAAAATCTGTTAAAAGAGTAGGCCCCACCAGACCAAATAAAAATAATATCATCTATGAAGCGGTGCCAGAGTACCAGATTCGCGCGCAGCCTGCCCTCGGGAAAGATGGTTTCATGTTCCCACTTGCCAACATACAAATTTGCATAACTGGGCGCGAATCTGGTACCCATAGCGGTCCCCCACTTCTGGGAGTAGTAGTTCGCTCCATAGTAAAAATAGTTGTGGGTGAGTATAAAATAAATACAATCGACAATAAAAGCAATTTGGTCGCTGGGAAAGCTTTTAGCCTCTGACAAAGAATTCCGCAGATTTGCAACCCTTTTCATGTTCAATAACTGTGTAAAGGGAAGTTATATCTAAAGTCCCTAAGATGAAATGATCTTTCCATTCTATAGTATTTAAAACCTGTAAAACATGAGTAGTGTCCTTCAAATAGGCTGGAAGGGCAGGGACTAATTGCTGTAAATGGTAGTCCACAAACTTAGAAAGATTAGCCGTCAGGCCGCCAATAGCCGATATTATTGGTCGGCCCGGGGGTTTGATCAAACTCTTATGTATCTTTGGGATGTAATAAAAATATGGTATCCTAGGGTGAGTGGTGTTGATAAAGTCAAATTCCTCTTTCTTAATGTACCCCTTATCGAAACCACATTTGATGAGGACCTGCATTTCTGCAAGGTACCTTTCTGAAGGGTCACTGTCCAATAATTCATAGGTACGTGAATCCGATAGTATCCTCAAAGACTCTTCCTCATAGTCAGAAGTGTTCAAAATTACTATGCTGCCCCCTTTGTCAGCCGGTCTTAGTGTAATTGCATGATTTGTCTGAAGCCGTTTAATAGCTGAACGTTCACTGCTAGATAAATTATATTTAAATTTTCTACATCTTTTATCAGATATACTCCTGATATCCTGTATCACGTTATTCTGAAATGCCTCAAAGGCTTCTGAGTATTCTTGAATCGGATTGAAATTGGATTTCTTCTTTAGACCGGTATGCTGATAAGGGTCTATAATTTCAAACGGATTTGTGACGTCGCTAGAAGTCACTCTTTTTTTCATATAGAATTTTTTTATGGCTAATCTCCTCATAAAAGTTTTGATACCAATAAACACCTGGAACTTGTTAAAACCCACACTGGGTGCAAATTTGAGGCCTTTACTCAGTAATCTTTTCTCATTATCCTTTAAACTGTAGTCACTAAGATTAAAATTTTTTTGTTCTGAATGGCTCACTTGATCCTCTGGTATTTGTTTATTCTTTTTTTTGGTAAATTTCCCGCCCCTACATCCCCTCTGCCGTATTTTTTTGGACCCACCTGAAAAAACGGCAAATGGCTTTGTTTAGTTTTAGGTTTATTTTTTGTGAGAAGAGGACCCTCATTGAGGGCTGGGGGTAATTGATTGGGATTGTTATTAGAAGTAGAAGGATGGTTAACTGTACTTGCAAGAGGAGAAAATCTATTTTGGGTGGGAATAGCGGGCACCGGTGTGGATGCAGTAACCGCCGTCTCTCCGAGTAGTATATTATCTATATTAGAGTCCCCACATTGTATATGAGCTGTTTCTTGTCCATTATTGACATTGATATCGTCCATACCAGAGGTTAAATGGATCGAAAATCTTTCACTAGAGGATAAAAGAGAAGAATTTTCCTGTCCATGTACTTCATCAAGAGTCACCAATGGGTTAAATGGTCTGGAGTGGACATGGCTTTCCTCAATATGTGAATCATTACTACAATAAGTGGGTTGATGCCAGCGTGTCGAATGATGTTGATTGCCTGGATCGTTCCCAAAATCTCTCCCAAATTTCTTTTTTTTCCTTTCTATAATCTCCTTTTCCTTTACATGTATCCTCCTCCGTATACTAGCGGAGAGATGTATTATATCAGGGTGTTTTTCGTATGTTTTTATGACTTCAAATAAACTGGAGATTTCATCCCTAATCTTAATCAAGCCATCCTTTCTTTTTTTGATGATAAAGGAAACTGCTTTTTTGGAAAAATCATGGAACATATTGTCCCATTCAGCTAAAGTGTCCCCATCACCAATGTCCCCCGAAAGGGGTTTATAGACAAGTCCCTTAGGGATGATATCCCTAGAAATGTACCTTTCCAATGTGGCAATTTCCCATAGGTCCCTCATCTCTTTTATGAGAAGCTGTTCCAATGTTTTCAAAGAGCTGATGCCTAGATTAATACCTTCTT
This sequence comes from Dendrobates tinctorius, assembly GCF_039654945.1. Classification (NCBI taxonomy): domain Eukaryota; kingdom Metazoa; phylum Chordata; class Amphibia; order Anura; family Dendrobatidae; genus Dendrobates; species Dendrobates tinctorius. The sequence goes on along the minus strand of NW_027361828.1, from coordinate 5,668,919 downwards.
TACTATAGGGGACTGATAGTTCTTTATGTGGAGAGCAAAAAAAACTTTGAATATTACATAATCTTTCTTTCCTATCAGACCATAAGCTAGTCATATTATAGTTTTAGGAGTGCTTTTATTGTCGATTGTATTTATTTTATACTCACCCACAACTATTTTTACTATGGAGCGAACTACTACTCCCAGAAGTGGGGGACCGCTATGGGTACCAGATTCGCGCCCAGTTATGCAAATTTGTATGTTGGCAAGTGGGAACATGAAACCATCTTTCCCGAGGGCAGGCTGCGCGCGAATCTGGTACTCTGGCACCGCTTCATAGATGATATTATTTTTATTTGGTCTGGTGGGCCTACTCTTTTAACAGATTTTATTGATGAATTGAATAAAAATTGTTATTTTTTTAAAATTTACCGCAACTACTAGTCTCACGGAGATTAACTTTTTAGACTTAAAAATCTTTATTGAGGACAACACCATTCAGACACAACTATTTCACAAACCCACTGATTCAAACAATTATATTTCGCTAGAAAGCTGTCATCTCCCAAGTTGGCTTCTTAATATTCCAAAGAGCCAATTCACACGGGCTCATAGAAATTGTTCCAAGTCACAGGACTATTTAACTGAGGCTGAAACTCTAATCAAAAAACTTTGTCAAAAAGGTTATGATACCCAATCCCTGCTAGCAACCAGGGAATATATTGGACATATACCAAGTGAACAATTCCTCAGACATAAAATAAAAAATAAAGAAAATATTAGTATAGACGAGATTCCTATCATCACCCAGTATAATTCAAATAGTCAAATTCTCAGAAAAATTGTAAATAAACACTGGGGTATTTTGAAGAATGATAAAATCATAGGGGAAGTTCTACCAGCCCGCCCTAGGTTTGTCTTTAGAAGGGCAAATAATTTAGGTAACCTGGTAGCCCCTTCTATTTCAATATCTAAAAAAGGCCCCAATTCTCATTCACAACAGCAATTAAAAGGTTTTTTTCCCTGCAAAAAATGTGTATCTTGCAGAAAATTAGGCAGTAAGAAACAATTCTCTATTATAAATAAATCCATGGAGATTCAGATTCGTGATTTTATCACCTGTGACACGAAGGGGGTGATATATTGTATCACATGTCCATGTGATAAATTATATATAGGTCGAACGATACGTCCCTTAAATGTCAGAATTGGGGAACATTTACGGAATATTTGTAAGAAATTCACAGGTCACCCCCTCTCTAATCATTATCTTACACATCATGGGAGCTCCCTAAGGGACACTAAAGTGACTGGGATTCAAATAGTTAAAAGAAGTATCAGGAAAGGTAATTTTATCCATCAGATGTCCAGGGTGGAAAGTAAATGGATATTTGAATTGAATACTCTGATCCCAAACGGTTTAAATAGCGAGATTGAGCTATTTGCTTTTAATGCATAGTATAATGCTCCATTGCTATATACTGGAGGCTATATAAGGGTTCCTCTTGCTCTAGGGGGCCATCCCTGAAGAAGGAATCAGTGAATTCCGCAACGCGTAGGATTTGCCATTGCTTTCTGGCCCCATCAGTGCCCCATAGGGCTTTCTTGCCTGTCACGTGATCTATCACGTGACTGTGACGTCACGCAAGGTCCTTCAGCTTTTTTGGACCTTGCAGGCCTGCTTTTGCAAGCGGCGGCTGGTACTCTTACAGCCTGCCGATATACACCTCCAGCTGCGCACCAGTCACCGGCCGGGACGGCGGCATGCTAGGAGGTAGCACCCTTTAGCTCCAGTAACTTTTTATATACCTGTGTCGGGGAGTATTATTGGGAAAGGACCTGGAAATCCACCCTGCATTCTGAAGACCCTTTTCCCTGCCTCGCCAGTTTTTAGCTTCAGTAAAGGTAATAGACTTCTTCATAAGATATCTTTATTTAACCAAGACACATTTAATTAGCGCAAGTTTCTATCAGGTTTAAATAATAATTATTACTATGCACTTTATTATGATGATTAAATTCTCTGTAAAATTGGTCACTTGAAATATTATTTTGGTCACTTTTTATTGTTATGGTTATTTATGGTCTCCTTGGTGTCCAGCCATTAAGGCTATCTTCTGTGCCCCTTGCATACAATTTGTTTTTAATTGTTTCTAATTTCATTTTTATATTAAAATACATAATTCCTATGAGATTAAAAATAAACTTCTTTACGCTACATCTTGTCTCTAGTATCATTAATTTATATTTCTGTACAACAAATTATGGTATTTTTTTTAATAAAATAGTGTCGGTACTTTTTGAATAGCCTTTGTTTTGGGTCATTAGTATACAACTATGCCTAGCTTTCCACCTCCAACAGGAGTATACGGCCGAAAATGATTCACAACAGAGCACACGACGACTCGGTCTGCATCATTCTAGTCAATGACACTGTCAGCACATATGCCAGAATCCCATTTTGCAGAGGAATGGAGGGGTGGGGGAGAGAGGGGTTGGGATTCAGACGTGAGCCCCAACAGGGCCACTGAATATAGGAAAAAAACACCATGTGAGCGGGCCCTAAGAAAGTAGCTGGGTTTGATGAACCACCTTTTTTTTTTTTTTTTTTTTTAATTACATTGTGCAGACAGCCTGGAATGAGCAGGCTGAGTAAGTGGGTTGCCCTGGATAACGGTTCTACGAGACACCTTGTCCTGTGCAGTCCATATGTAATAGGTATGACCATTTTTGGTGATGTGAAGGGGCGAACTGGCTTAGTGTACTCACTTCATGATTTTAGGCTCTTTAGCATTTCTTTGTGCAGCAGTTCATGTCATTCACTTAAAACATCTTTTACAGGAGCAGCCGAAGCGGCAATCGGTGCTGAGATTAGTACCATTCACTTACACGGATTGATTGTTTCTATTACCTGTCATCATATAAAGGGGCAGCCTCTCGCAGCCGACAAGGCAACACACTGCTAAGCTTAATTTGATTAATTAACTGGTAAAGTTGTGCATTTTTTACTTCTACTCATTCAATTCTAGATGAACCTTTAACCTTACTGGGACTTCAAAACCGTAATTCATCACTAAAGAAAATGGCAGAACAGAGAATTTATCATTTGTCAATTAAATAAGAGTAATTACCTTAACAGCTTCCAAAATAGGCTCATAAAGATCAGGAAATCCAGAATAATGATAGATCATGCAGTGCATCAATTCTGAAAACTGGATTAGAAAAGTTGTACTTGACAGGAGTCCATCGCTTTTAAAAGAATGAACCAAATTAACAACATGCGGGACAATCTAAAGCAGAAAAAGACAAAATAAATCACTGTTAACCTATAGAAATATACATTTTACCATTATTCACGCAACTTAAGAGAGCACCACGTGTCAGTATCTGCAAAGTTTATTTATTTCACTTGCTTATACATAGTACCATTAACTCCATAGCACTTTACAGACTTCAGCATCACTGTCACCATCGGGACTTGCAATCTAAATTCTATATCAGTAGGTCTTTCGAGTGTGCTACTACTATCTAAATGGGAACCTCTTTTTCATCATAGCTCAGAAATTCTTTATGCACTAGCAAGGGAAGAAAAAAAAACAACAACATAAAAGGACCATTAAAATAAATTTTAAATTGTGTTTCCCCTTCCAGAAGTGGGTGATCATATGAAGAAAACCTGTTAGCGCTTCATGTACGGTATTCATGTGCGGTATTATATATACAACAATCAGGAATGCATAGTTGGTGATAAACCTTCTCTGCTGTCTCTGTGGACATACTGTTTGTCTGACATCTGCCTCCACATTCCATGCAGCTGCTGACTCTCTAATAACATCATTACAGAGACATAAGTGGATCGCACCGACTGTTTAAGTTAGTGGCCGATCCGCCAGCAGCTAAGCTAGTCATACACATATAGGCAAGCTTAATGGCACAGTCACGCCCTCCACCGCCGCCGCTACTCACCTGCGCGGCCCCTTGCGCCTCCCGAATCTTCTGCGCACCTCCCGGCGCGCCCCCGCTCCAGACATCCCGGGTCCCCGGCGTCGCTCCTGCGCCCGACGTCTCACCCGGTGCTCAGACTTCTGGCAGCAGTGACACGGTGGCTCCGCCCCCAACATGGCGGCACCCACCGACTATTTCTACTCGGCGCTATTCCACTGGAGACCGAGAACTATTGGCCATAAAGCTGGCCCTCGAGGAGTGGCGCCATCTTCTCGAGGGAGCCGTCCATCCGTTTATCATATTCATGGATCATAAAAATTTGGCTTACGTTCTGTCCGCCCAAAGGCTCAACCCACGGCAAGCCCGATGGTCTTTGTTTTTTGGACGCTTTGATTTTGAACTCCACTTTCGACAAGGGAATAAGAACATCAAAGCCGACGCTCTATCACGGTCCTTTTTGTCAGTGGACAAGGAAGATGGGCCTACGCATATCATCAATCCGGACAAAATCCTTACCGTACCCTCCACTAAGCGTACTTTCTCCACCACCGGGTAAGACCTTTGTTCATAGTGGAGACAGACCGAAAGTCCTGCGTTGGGGTCATTCGTCTAAATTTTCTGGACATGCTGGAGTCAAGAAAACTCTCTCTCTCGTCTCCCGCAACTATTGATGGTCTTCGCTTCGCCAGGACGTGTTGGATTTCATCGCTTCTTGTCCCTCGTGTGCCAGGAACAAAGTCCCTAGACACCTTCCTTCGGGACTCTTACCTCCGTTGCTCGTGCCTACGACCCCGTGGACCCATATCGCTATGGACTTCATCACCGATTTACCTCCCTCCTCAAGATGTACCGTAATCTTAGTGGTCGTTGATCGGTTTTCCAAAATGGCTCACTTCATTCCATTGTCTAGCTTGCCTTCTGCCCCTGAGTTGGCGAAGATTTTCTTGCTCCACGTTTTCCCACTCCATGGCTTCCCTCAGCATATTGTCTCGGATCGAGGAGTTCAGTTTACCGCCCGTTTTTGGCGAGCTCTCTGCGGATTGATGAAGATCACTCTGGATTTCTCCTCAGCCTATCATCCCCAGTCGAATGGTCAAGTTGAGCGAGTCAACCAGGTTCTGACTTCCTACCGCCGGCATTTTTCCAATGCTCACCGGGATGACTGGGTTTCTCTTCTCCCATGGGCTGAAGTGAAGCCTACTCCAAGTCTCCCTTTTTTGTGGTTTTTGGACAACATCCCGGCATCCCCCTTCCCGTTTCCCCCACCTGTACCGGCGGCGGACTCCTTGTCTGTGGACTTCTTGCAGATTTGGAGGGACATCAAGGAGGCTCTTGAGAGAGCCAGTTGCAGAATGAAGAGGTATGCCGACAAAAACGTTTGGACGCTCCTCCGTATCTCCCCGGAGATAAAGTCTGGCTATCCTCACGGTATATCAGACTGAGGCTATGTGCCCACGTTAGCGTTTTTAAACGCTCAGGAAACGGATCCCCTTCCCAGAAAACGAGCGTCTTTTTCTGCGCACGTTTTTTGCACAAAAGACGCTCATTTTTGATGCGTTTTTGACGCGCGTTTTCTGGGAACATTGGGGAAGGCTAAAAAAGGTCAGCAATGCGGAAATTAATGAGCATGCTGCGTTTTTAGCCGCTAAGCGATTCCTGAGCGTTTAAAAACGCATGCATTGGCACAAAAAGCCAAAAACGCATGCAAATTAATTTGAAGCTTCTTTTAAGCGTTTCTACAGCGTCTGAGCCGGCACAAATGCTGCAGAAATGCTTAAAAAAACGCAACGTGGGCACACAGCCTAAAGATTCCCTCCTCTAAGTTAGGTCCACGTTACATTGACCCCTTTGAAATCTTAAGGCGTATCAATGACGTGGCCTACAAATTGAAATTGCCCGCCTCGCTGAGAATCCCCAATGTCTTTCATGTATCACTCCTCAAACCTGCGGTATTTAACCGCTTCCACTCGGCCTCTTCTCAAAATCCCCAACCTAGTTGTTCTGACAATATCTTTGAGGTGAAGGATATACTCGCCATGAAGACAGTTAGGGGGAGAACCTTGTTTTTGGACGATTGGAGAGGTTTCTGACCTGAGGAGAGATCTTGGGAATCTCGAGAAAACATTAATGCTCCTCTTATCATGAGACGATTTCTCACCAGCATTAGGAAGGGGGGGGGGGATACTGTCACGCCATCCACCGCCGCCGCTACTCACCTGTGCGGCCCCGTGCACCTCCCGAATCTTCTGTGCACCTCCTGGCGCGCCCCCGCTCCAGACATCCGGGGTCCTCGGCGTCGCGCCTGCGCCCGACGTCTCACCCGGCGCTCAGACTTCTGGGAGCAGTGACGCGGTGGCTCCGCCCCCAACATGGCGGCGCCCACCGACTATTTCTACTCGGCGCCAGGCCTGGTAAGGGGCCTGATTATCTTATGCGGTGACGCTGTCCTCGCTGCCAGCGCTCGCCCTGTCTTCAGGCCCTTTACCGCTACCTTTGCTGTCTGCCTGCGCTACCACTGGTAGCTTCTGTGTTCTCCACTTCCTGCTTTGCTCCGTGTCCCTGACTTTGTCCCTGCTTCTGGGTCTCCCTCCGTACTACCTCCTCTGGCAGGCTGTCTGGTGTACCTCGTGCCTGCGGGTTCCCTTGTCTGTCCGCTCTGAGCCCTCTTGTCCGCTGTATTATTGTTTATTTTCTCCTTCTCTTGCAGCCTCCAGTCTCCGCCATCCCCAAGTGCTCCTGGTCCTCACGTCTTTCTCGCTCCGTGGTCCCCGTGTTCCTCACTTCAGTTGCAGCTCAGATTCTCCACCGTTGTCTCCCTGGTGCTTACCCCAGTCGCCCCTTTGGCTCCGGCTGTCACTGTTCCATCCCCTGTGGGCCTGCCCCTAACACTCCCTGTATAGGGGGTGGCTCCACCTGGTCAGCTCGCCCCGGGGGCTCTGGAGCTGTGACCCAGAGGGTCCAATTCCGGGTTGTTCTAGCCTTTTCTCACAGCACAACCGTTACAGGCACACTATATGCAGGAGGTCCAAGCATGTGGTTATTGACAGGATCAGCCAACCGCCTAATGTTTATAGCCACCTCCTAACTCTCCCCTCATCGTAGAGGTTGGGGGAGACTGTGAATTGGATTACATTAGCCCATAAATTGCCTTTTATCTCATATTCCATGGGAAATAGTAGTTGTCAGTGATGCCTGGAAGCCGTTTACTCTCCTAATCCTAGGGACACCTTCCGCCTTATAGGTCACATGGCGTGTAACCCAGAGAAAGGGTAACAGAAGGCAGGACACTCTTTCAAAGCTTCTCATGTCCAGAGCGTTCTCCCCGAAGTTTGTGCGGGTTTCCGCCTACACTTCAAAGGCATACTGATAGGGAATCTAGATTGTGAGCCCCATTGGCGACAAAGATGATGTCTGTAAAGTGCTGTGGAAATTGGTTACAATATATACGGTAACTGTGTAAAATGAACAAAAAAAACAAATCAGCCCATCCATCCTTGTGCAATATATCTTCCGATAAATTTAACTTGTGGGCTAAGAATTGACTAAAAAATGGCTACATTGGATTTCTTGAACAAAAAAGAAAAAATTATCACTTCACATTATCAGGTCCATATTTCAGATTGCCCCTGAATCATTGACATTTGACCATGATTGTTGAATATTTTCTCCATTCCAACTAGTTGCAAATGACACATTTTAGAATATTTATACCTGGACACTTAAACCCCAAGCAATACTATACAAAATGTACAAAAAGCTCTTACCATGTGAAAAGCCTCTGGAGAATGTTGAAAACTAAGCAACATGTGAGAAAGGACAGCCAATGCTCCTGGCCGCACCAGAGGAAACCAGAGTCTGTTAAACACCTAAAAAAAAAAAAAAAAAATTAAACAAAATGGTAACAAATCAGTAGATGTGAAAACGTTTCACCAAAAATTTAACTCGACAAAAAAGTGGCCGAAGAGCAGCACATATGGATGCAGCAAAGTAACTAAGCATGGCTCTAGCATCAGCTGTGGCCCCCAATTCTGTGCCTGGGGGGACCCAATTTAGAAACCTTACCATGACTTATCGAAGCTTCTACACTTACACGATCTACCATCAATGATTATTCTTATATCCTTGTGCATGGCAGAAACATATATATATTTCTCATTTATTACTATTATACATTTCTTTCACATGAGAGAACAGCATAAAAAACATCACGACCTTTAGCCAATAAGCTGAACTTTACAAATGCAGTGCCTTAACTATGCTTTTTTCTGTAGGGACGTAACTATTCCCTTTTGTATTAGAACAGAAGTATCTTCAGAAGAGGAACAATACTATGTGGTGTGAACACAGACGTCAGCAGCCCTTTGCCATCTGAGCCATTGTTCCTTTTGTTAGGGTAACTAATGTCATCAGCACAAACTGTCTCAAAATCTAAAAAAAAAAATAAAAAAAAAAAATAAGAAGAACCTAACAGTGGATAATGAATCTCCATTCTGACCATGACATGTACTGGAGAATAGTTTTCCATCATATTTACGCATATCATAACAGCACTTGCCAAGGTCACTGTAAAAAGATTAGGAAGCATTTTCACCAACTAAATTGTCATCCACATTTACACTTCCAAGTGCACAACCATTAATATGAATGGATATTGTACAAGCAATGCAATAGCTTGCTTCTAGGGTGGAATAGCTGTACATCGAGTATACCGTCAGATGGAGCATTAGCGCAGCACACGTAATCCAGTACAGAGCTGTACTACCATTATACAACATCTGTGCCAACTGCAACGGCAGCAGGAAAGTGAAAAGAATATAAAAGCAAGGGCCAGCAATCGGTGCGCTCGAGTATCCAATCAGATTTTGAATGTGTCTACTGTTTCAGTAAACTGCAGACATGTTGGGTGGCGTGGCCCAGCGGTGAATGCGGTGAGACGTGCCTTTCCTGAGCTCCAGAGGCATTCATCCTGAATCTTTTAGTGGCAGAGAAACGGACCAGCAACCCACTCACCAGCTACCGGGGAACTGATCTCTGGCGGTATCATGATGTGCTCTAAGAAGTAGTGGAAAGATGCACAAGAGGTTCTGGCCAAAATCCAAGATGGTGCCTGCATTACTGGCGGAGGCAGAAAGACGTGATAGGAGATGTGGCAGCGTGACTGAAGAACTTTGCCCACAGGCCTCCTTCCTCCAGTACCCTGCTCAAGAGGTCAGTGCCTGCTAGACTGGGAATGAGGGAAACACCTGGTGAAGGGTCCCATTTTATTATAACCCATGGAGGAGACTGAGTCCCCTGAGCTAAGGGGTAACCCCTCAAAAGGTATAATAGTTCTACTGCAGCTCCTAAAGGGAAAAGCTGTTATCCTCAAAGAGATCTCCCATGGGGACTCCCCCTCCCTGCAAGATGTCCTTAATGCAGCTAATAAATGGAACTTTACCCTCAACTCTCTAATGGGATGAGTTGTCCATATACAGGAATCTATTTCTATAAGCCATGATGCAGAATGGGGCAGAACGCACCACAGCAGCATTGGACAGCAGAGTTAGGGTACCTTTACACTTAGCGACGCTCCAGCGATCCCGACAACGATACGTCCTGGTAAGGATCGCTGGTGCGTCAATGACGCAGCAACGATCCGTATAACGACCTTGGCGGTCATTGGTACCTTGTCACACAGCAGCTATTCTGACGACTCCCGCCTGCGTCCATTGGTTCTGCGTCGCCAACGAGGTCGCTCGTCGGCGTCAAACACAGCGATGCATGCTGGCCAGCGGAACTCCAACGATCAAAAAATGGCCCAGGACATTCGAGCATGATCAGCGATATCCAGCGGGAGGGCCGGTCGCCGCTATGTGTCACACGTAGCGAGATCGCTGGAGAGAACGCTATTGCCAACACAAAATCGGTGACGTTTCAGCGATCTCGCTAACGATCTCGTTATGTGAGACTGGGCCTTTAGTGAGCTGAAGGACGCTCTCCCACCAGTCCACAGAAATCTATTGAGTCACACACAGGCATTCGAAGCTCTAAATGCCAAGGCTGATGACCTTGAAATACGGCATAGACACAATATTAGAATGGTAAGGGTCCCTGATAAGGCTGAGGGGAACAACCCAGATCAAAAGAAAAAAAAAATGGTTACTATTTATTTTTATTATTATTATTATAGCATCATTAATTCTATCGTGCTGTACATAAGAAGGGGTTACATACAAATTACAGTTATCACTTACAGTAAACAAACTTACAATGACAGACTGATACTAAGGGGAGAGGACCCTGCCCTTTCGGGGTTACATGCTACAGGATGGTGGGGAAGGAGACAGTAGGTTGATGGGTTGCAGCAGTTCCGGTATTGGTTGAGGTGAAATCTCCGGTAGTGGTGAGGAGGCAGCGGCGACATTGCAGGCTGTAGGCTTTCTTGAAAAGGTGGGTTTCCAGGTTCCGTCTGAAGGATCCGAATGTGGTTGATAGTCGGACATGTTGGGGCACAGAATTCCAGAGGATGGGGCTATTCGGGAGAAGTCTTGGAGGCGGTTGGGTGAGGAACGAATAAATGTGGAGGAGAGAAGGAGGTCTTGGGATGACAGGAGATTAAGATACCTTCACTCCTTTGTTTGCTGTGGAAAGAGCTCACAGGGTCACCACAAGACCGGGCCCAGTAGACAGACCCCGAAGGCCTAATCAAAATTATGCACTATAACAAGGACGAAGTTATCATATTAACTGCTTCACGACCTTGAGGTTTTCAAGTTTTGCGTTTTCGTTTATTTTGTTCTCCTTTTTCCCAGATCCATAACTTTTTTATTTTTCAGTCTGTATGGCCATGAGTGGGCTTTATTTTTTTGAGGGAGAAACTGTATTTTTGAACAACACCATTGATTTTACTATATAGTATGCTGGAAAATGGGAAAAAATTCAAGTGTGGTGAAATTGCAACCAAAAAAAAAGTGCAATTACACAATTCTTTTTACAATGTTCACTAAAGGCTAAAACTGACCTGCCATTATAATTCTCCAGATCATTAAGAGTTCTCAGATAAACATGTACAGGGTTTTTTTTTTTTTACTCAAGTGGTGAAAATTAAAAATTGCGCAATTTTCTGAGACCCTTAACGTCTCCATTTTTGGGGAGTTGGGGACTTATCTGGGCTTATTTTTTGAGCGACAAGCTGACGTTTTTATTGATACCATTTAGGAATAGATATGATGATTTGATAGGCTGTTATTGCAATGTTACGGCAACAAATAAAAACATAAATATGGCGTTTTGATTTTTATTCTCGTTCCGCTGTTTACCGATTGGATTAATTTACTTTATATTTTGATAGATCGGAGATTTCTGAATGCAGCGATACCAAAGGTGTATTTTTTTATGGTTTTATTTTCAATGGGGTAAAAGGGGGGCGATTTGAACTTTTATTTTCTTAATATTTCTTTTAAACTTTTGTTTATTTAAACTTGCTTTAATAGTCGCCTTAGGAGACTAGAAGCTGCGATCTACACATAGCAGGGCTTCACCTCTGATGAACACCAGCCCATGGCCATTCAAATGAGATCTGCAATGATCATGTGACGAGGCACCGATGGACGGGTCTTATGACACGCTTTCGGCATGATAAAGTTAAATGCTGCATTTAACGTGTTAACAGAAGCAGGTTGACCACGATTCCATTTGCAGCGGTTAGGGGCACACGAGAGCTGATCAAATCAGCCGTAATGTGCCAAGAATGATGGAGGCTCAGCACGGAAGCTCGCATCCATCAAAATGGTCGGCAGATAACCTTTATGTCCAAGGTCGTAAACATGTGCGACATCAGGTTGGGGAGATCAGAAAATCTTTTTCCCCCAGACTTCTCAGTGGGAGGTCCAGAGCAAAAGGTTCCAGTTTCTAGATATAAAGAGGATGAGGACACTGAGCCTGCAATACTCGATCTACCCTGCCAAGCTCAGGGTGATCGCCCTTATCAATACTTTTATTGAATCCTCAAAATACACACTTATATGGCTGGACAGTCACAAGCAACAAATCAGGCAAAAGGCTGGAAGGGCCCGAGACAGCCCTAATGGACATTGATGCCAAAAATCCTTTTTCTCATTACGTGCTATTAATTTCTTCCTGTTGTAGGACTGTGTCCTCATTTTAAGCGAATATGTGACATTACTACTATTGAAGCAGGAATTTATGGTCCAAACCTGTGTTCTTTTTACTTTAGTTTCTACATTAGTATATCCGGTTGTCCATAAAAACACGAACAGAATGATATGTTTATTGTGTTTCTTCCTGAAGAGGTGCATGCACCCAATGGTTAGAAGTTCGCTTGAGCCCCATCCCTTACCAGAAACGGCAGGTTTACAACATAAATAGGGGGGATGGGGTGGGGTAGGATGCTTCTGTACCAACAATTTGATACTTTTAAGAGCCGAAAAAATGGATAATTCACAAGGATTACATGGGTGTTCTTTTAAAATGGGTACAAAGACTGATTTTATTTCTTGTAATAATCATGAATTGAATAATTTCAAAATATTTGCAATCCTTGAATACATAAATAGATTCAACTCAGCAATAATAAGGTTACAGGAGACCGTCAATCAGATACACAGATGCTGGATGGGGTACACAGATGCTGGATGGGGTATACGTTACATTCAGCTAATTCTAATTACTCAAAAGGAGGTTAGTCTAATTGTACATAAAGGTATCCCGTTTACGCATATTGACTCCTTCAAGGACCCTGAAGGTAGATGTGTTGGGGTTGGATGTAAAATCAGCACTTTGAATGTATCTTGTTGTAGTCTATAGAACCTCCATATTCAAACATTCTTGTGAAAAAGATTCTTTGTGAAACTGGTGGTATGGCTGGTTATACCTCCTCTAGTGAAATAATAGTTAATAATATTTGCAATCTTCGTAGGGATAAGTTTCCGGGGGTTAGTGGTACTTTGTCCTATTTTGGCCGCCTTATCTGAGAGGTGGGACTGACATTTGGAGGGAAAAGTTCCCAAACGTAAAAAGGATTTTTTTTTTGTACCTCTTCAATCCCTATCAAGAATTAATCTAGAATTATGTAATAGCCAAATAATGCCACCAATTTCTAAAGTTGAATTGGTGATGTATGCGATATGCCATCCATAACCCATCTAGTGGGCGTGGCCTCGCCTCCTGGACGGCTGTGTCGCTTGACGGGCACAGCCTTGCCTAATACAAGTGTATGGAGCGAGGCCGCACCCACTAGACAGGTCCTGCCTGGGAGAATGTTTAACACATACATCACCACCGTTCCCAGCTCAGAAACTGGTGAATCCTTGCAGCACACGGTGTATGCGCTGGGGGGGGCTTTATAAGTCTGCAGTCACACAGAGTGACTGCAGACTTACCAATTTAGACTGGACAACCCTTTTAAAGGGAATCTGCCACCCCATTTTTCAAGTAGCAGCTGCCGGCACCATCATCAGGGTCTTATCTACAGCATTCTGTAATGCTTTAGATAAGCCCCCGATGTAACCTGAAAGATAAGAAAAATGAGTTATATCATACTCACCGGGAGGCGGTTCAGTCTAGGTCCGATGGGTGTTGCGGTCCGGCGCCTCCCATCTTCTAAAGGTGACGTCCTTTTTTGCTGCCTTTCGTGGCTCCTGCGCAGGGGCACTGCTCTGCCCTGTTGAGGGCAGAGCAGAATACTGCAGTGCACAGGCGCCGTACCTCTACCGGCTCCTGCGCACTGCAGGACTCTGCTCTGCCCTCAACAGGGCAGAGCAGTGCACCTGCGCAAGAGCCACGACAGGCAGCAAAGAAGAGGACATCACCGTTAGAAGATGGGAGGCGCGGGACCGGACCGCAATACCCATCGGACCAAAACTGGACCGCCACTGGGTGAGTATAATCCAACTCATTTTTCTTATCTTTCAGGCTACATCGGGGGCTTATCTACAGCATTACAGAATGCTGTAGATAAGCCCCTAATGGTGGTGCTGGCAGCTGATACTCGAAAAATGGGGTGACAGATTCCCTTTAAGGAATTCTTTGATATCGATTCAGGGTTGGCCCCTAACAATGTGGTTTGAAACGCTATGAAGGCCTTTTTAAGGGGTGCACTGATTAGAGATAAAACTGGCAAAAGATAACTCACCGAAAAGAGGGGTCAAATTAGAATGTAAGGTTCGGGAAACCTGTTTACCCAGGACAATAACCCTGAGAACAGAATGGTCTGGATTAAGGCCCAAAAACAGATAATTTCAAATAGAGCAAGTTGACAACAAAAGAATATTAGGCTGTCCTCCACCACCCCTGCTTTTCACTACTGCAGTAGAGCGTGTAGCCTGTATCATTAGACAACACCCGGGTATTTGGTGCGTTAAATGCGGTGGCAAAGAGGAACAAATTGCCCTGCATGCAGATGACTTGTTGTTATTCATTCACAATTTGAATACCTTTCTCTCAATAATAGATATCATCTCTAAATTTGGGTTCTTTTCTGGCCTAAATATTAATTGTGTGAAATCTGCTTTACTCTCCCTGGATACGAATGTACATATTTGACCAAATGAGTCTTTAGCAATCCCAGGGGTGTAAAAGTTTAAATACCTGGGCATTTATATTACCTGGGAGGGAAATGACTACATCCCTTAATACTTGAGTCCCCTGGTAGTTAAGATAAGAAATGAAGTTCAGCATGGGGGATATTACCCCTCCTTGGCAGAAAAAAAACTAAGTGCGCCTTATGCCTTCTGTATTCTATGCGTTACATACCGTATTTTTCGCTTTATAAGACGCCCCTGATTATAAGACGCACCCCCAAATTTGGTGAAGAAAAAGAGAAAAAAATGTTTTTTTTTTTATGTTAAATAGAGGTGTGTCTTATAATGCCAGTGTCCGTCTTACAAATCATATATATGCCCCTCATCCTGGTAACCTTATAACCCCTATCCTGGCACATGGCCCCCCTTGTGCTGGCACATAGCCCCCATCCTATCCTGGATATGCCCCCCCCCCAGTCACTATATGCCCCCCTGCTGGCACTCACATGGCCCCCCTCTCTCTATATGCCTCCCTGCTGGTACGCACACGGCCCCCCTTCCCTATATTCCCCCTGCTGGCACACATTGTCCCCGCGGTCCTATAATCCCCCCTGCTGGCACACATTGTCCCCCCCTCCATATATTCCCCCCTGCTGGCACACATTGTCCCCCCTCCATATATTCCCCCTGCTGGCACACATTGTCCCCCCCCTACATATATTCCCCCCTGCTGACACACATTGTCCCCCCTCCATATACTCCCCCCTGCTGGCACACATTGTGCCCCCTCCATATATTCCCCCCTGCTGGCACACATTATCCCCCCCTCCATATATTCCCCCCTGCTGGCACATATTGCCCCCTCCCATCCCTATATTCCCCCCTGCTGGCACACATGGCCCCTCGTTCATATATTTCCCCCTGCTGGCACACATTGTCCCCCCCCATCCCTGTCCCTATATTTCCCCCCTGCTGGCAAGCACATGCTAAAATAATAAACAGTTAACTCACCTACTGATGATCGCTCCTGCTCCCAGCTCCCCTGTGGCTTACCTGTGTCTGTGCTCAGTCTGCTGTCATCCTCCTCCTGAAGGGCACACGCAGCTGCTGCTCATTCAAGCAGCTCATTGTAGCTACAGGACCTTCCATGATGTGACCAATAGGAGCTGCTCAGCTGCAGTCATGTGACTCGCAGTGCACACTGGGAGTCATGTGACCGCAGGTCCTATGGTCACATCATTCAAAGTCCTGAAGTGATGAGCTGCCTGAATGAGCTGCTGCTGCCGCTCACCCTGCAGGAGGAGGATGACAGCAGACTGGACACGGGAAAGCCATGGGGGAGCTGAGAGCAGGAGTGATCATCAGTAGGTAAGTGTCTATAGTGACTGGGAGTGAGTGCAGGCAAATGTAATATGCACCGCTCCCCTGTCTACCAACTCGGCGCTGTTTCAGCACCGAGGTGATGGACAGCGGGTGCAGTGAATATTACATGAGAATAATGAGCGGGAGCACAGGACCTCCCGCTGTCTCTGCAGCCCCCATCCAGCCCACCCCAGCCCCCTGACTCCATGCCAGAGCCGCCCTCCCCCACTCTATAACACAGCAGCACACAGATTCGCTTTATAAGACGCACCCCCCAAAATTTGGGGGAACAAAAGTGCGTCTTATAAAGCGAAAAATACGGTAATTCTCCTGTTCGGATCCCAAAGAACTGGTTTAAAAAAAATGCATATCTTTCGAGACCTGTTCTAGACAAAGGAAGTCCCTAGAATAAAACTGGAAAAACTACAGTAGCCTAAAGATCAGGGTGGTTTAGCCCTTACTAATGCATGGGGGGGTATTTTCTGGCCTTTCAGCTCCAAAATTTTAGGGGGTAGGCACTGAAAGACCATGGACGCAAAGTTTGTGGTACTGAAATAAACGGGGGAAGTACTATAACCAAATTTTGGAATTCCTAGAATCAAACATATTCAGAGCCAAATCTAGGAATGCCCCAACCCTTGCCCTTATACATAAAGTATGATGGACCTGTAAAATATTGTGGTGTATAGGAGCTTCTTCTAAATATTCTCCAATATGGAAAAATCCATGCTTGAGAAAGCTTTGTCATCTGGTAGGGCTCGCTGAATGGAGGAAACAAGGGTTGAAATACTTATACAGGTTACATTTATACAGGTTACTTATACAGGTTACATTACCTCTGTATGTTTGATCAACTTAATTTCAGTTACAAAACTCTTGATTTTTTTTTTATAAATACCTACATTCAAGACATGCTATACGGGCCCAATAAAACCTATCATATAAAAAGCAACTAGAGGCCCGATTTCATTAATGTTCAAATCTTTGTTATCCGATATTCTGGGTAATCCCATGATCTTGATCAGGTCTAGATGGGAAAGATATAGAGACAATTTCCTTGGAAAAGTGGGAAGATATATCCTGGAAAGGCATCTATTAGGCTATGTGCACACGATGCATTGTTGATGTGTTTTCGCTGCGTTTTTTTCTGTCCGCAAAATGGTCCAAAAATGCAATGGAATCCTTATGCAAGGTAATTCAATGACAATCCGGAATTGTTGTGCACATGATCAGTAAATTTCTGCGCATATTTGCAGTGCGTTTTTTTTATGCAGCATGCCAATTGTTTTTGCGTTTCTGCAATCATTAACTTCAATTGAGTCAGTCAAATCCGCAGCACAAACGCAGGTATAAAAATGTTTGCATATTTGCTGCTTTTGTTTTGCGTTTTACCGACTTCCTATGTTTCCCACGCTGTCATCTGTGTGACACAGCATGGGAAACACTGGCGTGGTGGTTCTTATCGGCAGTAACGCTACCGCCAGTCAGAGTGATGGAGGTCATGCTGTCAGAGTCATGCCGCAGCTGTGACTGTGCAGGTGAGACTACTGCTCCCTTCGGGCTACGTCTGCTGTCACTGGTAACAGTGACAGCAGGAGCCGCAGATGGGAGACGTAGTCTCATCTGCAGGTGCCTGTGCCCACAGTTTAAAAAAAAACAAAAAAAAAGTAAAAAATAAAATTACATACATATTCAAATAAAAAAAAAACAAAAAAAAAAAAAAAACACATTATACTCACCTCACACCAAATCCCCAATGCCCTCGTCTTTTAGAAAAAGTGTAAAATAATAAATCAACATATACTCTCCTGTCCGCTGTAGTCCACGTAATCCAGAGTGTCCTACAGCGATCTCACATGTAAAACAGTCACATCGGGAGATGTGACCGCTGTACCCAGCCGCCGGCGGTACATTGACAGGAGGTAATCTCTCCCACAGTGTATTACTAAACTGCCGTGAGAGAGTTCATCGGAGTTGATCAGTTCCGATACTGTCACTTACAGCACCGCTGCCTGAAAACTTTCCCACGCAGCAGTGGTGCCATAAGGGAGATCACCAGAGCTGATCAGCTGATGAACTCCGATGACCTCTCTCACAGCAGCTCAGTGATACTCTGCGAGAGCCATTACCTCCTGTCAGTGTATCGCCGGCTGTCTTTGAGTGCAGTCACATCACTGATGTGACTGCTCTCAGTGATCAGGATCGTCATGGGACATTATGGATTATTTTCTCTATGGACAGGTCAGGAATATTGTGATTATTTTTGTTGCAGGAGACATTGGCTTCAGTAGATTAGGTGTTCAGTGTGTATGGTTTAATTAAGATTATTAAAGGAGTTTGTGTCATTATTTCAAACAAAGGACTTTATTCTGGCTCTGTTTTTAAACAATTTCACTATGGGGTTACTAATGGATGGGTGTCTTATAGACACCTCTCCATGGGGTGGCACAGTGGCTCAGTGGATAGCACTGTACCCTTGCAGTGCTGGAGTCCTGGGTTCGAATCCCACCAAGCACAACATCTGCAAGGAGTTTGTATGTTCTCGCCGTGTTTGCGTGGGTTTCATCCGGGCACTCTGGTTTCCTCCCACATGCCACAGACATACTGATAGGGTATTTAGATTGTGAGAGATGATAATGTGGGTAAACCAGGGCTGTGGAGTCGGAGTCGGTGCTCATTTTGGTGGAGTCGGAGTTGGAGTCAGTATAAAATGGACCGACTCCTAAAATATATAATAAATTGGGTACAGTAATTCAATGCAGGATGTGCTGAATATTTTTTCATAGGAGTTTGGGAAAGTTATGAAATGTCCTATAAATGGCTGTTATATTCCTGATCTAAGGCTACATTCACACACAGCGTTTTTCCTGTGTTTTTTGAGGATACGTTTTTCAGCTACAAAAGCTGATCATCTTTTTAAAAAACTGCATCACCTGAAAGGTTTTTGAGCTCATAGATAATGTTTTCAATAGCAAAAGCAGATTAGAAATCTGCTCTATCCATTTATCCATATCTGTCTATCCATATCGTATCTGTACCAAAAAGAATGAAAACCGGGTAGTACACCAATATATATTCTGTTCTATCTAAATATCTTGATTATTGGATCATAAAAATGATTAAATGTCTGAGGTTCACATTGTACTACAATAAATTTTTCACTTAAATATAAGCAATATGTGTGGGAGTCGGAGTCGTGGAGTCGGAGTTGGTGTAAGGGAAATTGAGGAGTCGGAGTCGCAGGTTTGGCTTACCGACTCCACAGCCCTGGGGTAAACTGTAAAGCGCTGCAGAATATGTTAGCGCTATATAAAAATAAAGATTATTATTTATTATTACTAACCTGTGGACTTAAAGTCACCAGATAATACAAAGGTGACATCAACCCCACAAATATGAACCCCACTTGCCACCACTAAAGGGCAAATGGGAAGAGCAAGGCTAAACGCCAGAATTGGCGTATCTTATAGATGAGCCTTTTCTGGGGCAGCTGAGAGATGATGTTTTTAGTCTGCGAGGAGCCAATATCCCCCATTTTAATAGCCAGTAAAGGCTAAGTATACAGCAGTGAACTGATATTAATAGCCTGGGAAGCTCCATGGGTATTACCCCCTTCCCAGGCTATAAACATCTGCCTCCAGCCACCTGCTTTCCCTCTGCTGGTTATTAAAATTACGCGGGAGCCCACAACATTTTTTTTTTTCTTTAAAATTAACAGTTGCTGTCTGGTTACAGCCTATGTATGTTAGTTTTGTTAACGCTCCTACATAGGCTGGTGACAATGTGTGTATTTGTGTGTTTGTGTTTACTTATCGGCTTAGTAATGAGGGTGTCGGGCTGACACTTTCATCAATAAGCCTAGAGCTAGGTGTCAATCACAGCTGCTGACACCAAGCCCTAATCCCATTATTCTGATGTCACTGTATCAGCATGAAAAAGGTGATGTTGAAGCAATAAATTACATCACAAAACTTTTTTTTTTTAAATTTTAGCTCAAAATCATTCATTGCTGTACAAAACCGCATGGAAAAAAAAATACATGCAAAAACGCGCGTTTTTGCCGCAGCGATTTTCCTGCCAAGAGATGCAGAAACCTTGCGGAAATTTCTGCAAGCAAATATTGAACGTGCGCACATAGCTTTACTGTGGAACAGAGAAGATCCCAACTATTTCTTATTCTTAGAGGATATAGCACTCCAAAAATCATGCCTATGTTCAAGATGTAGCAAGGAAGGGGCAGACTTGGTCAGCTGGTGAGACTTCTATACCCACACATAGAGGGCTGTATACACCAAGGCCTGCTATGTACAGTGCTTTGTACAGTCCACTGTCAGCATTGTTAATGGCGTTGTCCTTTACGTGGACAACCTTTTTTAAAATACTATATTCCCTTTGGCAAAATAAAAATTATTCATATTCACCTCCTGAGTTTCTTGAGGCTCGCATGACATTGTAATACCATGTGAGCACTGCTGCCATCAGTCATTAATGGGCTGCTTTGCTTAGATTTCCCTTGGACATGCAAAGAAAGTGTGAGAAATGCAGCCCATTAGCAACTTCAGATTGTAGTAGTGGACAACCCATTTAATATTTAAAAAAATAATTATGAAATGACATAGGTGCAGCTGTTTACATACCAATTCAATTTTGAGCAATGTGACATCAATGAGAATAGTAAACTTCTGGACGGCAGCCAATCCCTTCAACAGAGCAATCACCCAGGTCTCCACATGTTGTGCTAGAGGCCAGGAAAGCCAGTCAATCATCCTGAAAGAGAGAGGACAGCAAGTTCTAAGCACTGAACTCTCAGCACAAGAGATTCAAGAACTAATTAGAGGATTTGTCTAATGATAGATATAGTAATCAGCCGGCTGAGTAGGGAAAAGCGCTTCTGTAGCACTCAGGCAATGCTGCTGTACATGATATGAGCAGAGCCAAAAACCTCAAGCGATTTCCAACCTGAGGACAGAAGCTGTCCCTGAAAATGAATGCTTCCATGGAATAACATGGCAACGAACCAAATAAAATATTGACAAATGAGTACTAAGTAATGATCACATACACAACAGCAGAGCCCATCCCCACCTGTCTTGAAAGTTAGCTACATGTTGAGGAATTGACAGAAACAAGTATGAGTTATACATTCATTATCTATAGTGAGTAAGGTGTGCAACACTGGATAGGCCCCTTTAGGAGTTATCCTCTGTGTGAAAGATTGCTGTTTTTTGGCTTGCCATCCTGAATATTGTTCTGCTGTGTTGCTACGATAAATATATAAAACGTACTAATATACCATTATTTGTAAATGTCCATGGTCTGATAACAGCCCTGGTTCTGGGTCCAGACAGTTACACTGTAAGCCAATGCTATAAAACAATAAGTCAAATCTGCAACTCCCTCATACATGGCTTATCTTTAAGTGATACATTTACTAAGGTAAAATTGTAACATCAGGCTATTCCACACCATGATACAATAATCAAGCTATTTCCTGTTTACTCTAGCAGTTCGGAGATGACTGCAGGGGCGCCAAGCATTCCTTCCCAGCGCCTTTTTCCCATGATCGGTAAAGCAGGAGCCTCACTACTGACCATGTACATAAAGTGCAGCAAATTCATCTCAACTAAAAGCCGAGATCCTCAGATCAGGGGCAGAACAGACACTAACAGGACATTTCAGAACTTTCCCATATTATTATGAAATATATGAAATATGAAATATTTAGCACATAATGCATTGTACTACTGTACCCAATTTATTATACATTTTAGGAGCTGGAGTCGGTCCATTTTCGACTCCACAGCCCTGCTTTAACCCCCCCTGAGCTCTTCCTGCACAGTTCTAGTGTTGGCACATCCTCAGTGCCGAGTGTAAATTGAGCTGGACTAGCTACTCAAATAGACAGTCAGCCAGTCCCCTTCACGCAGCACTTTCCAGTGCAGACAGATTTGGGAGTTACTAGGACTGTTATTACTGCTGTACTTCAGCATTTTAGTAATTTTACATATTTATAATAGCAATACATCTGAACACACACACAGCTTTCGCTAAAATTAAAATCCTGACTGATTCACATGAGAATATCTCATTTGTGACCTTGCACAACCATCTACTTGCGGTCAAAGCTCTTTGTCACTGCTCAGATTTCGGTGACAGAAAATCTGACATAAAATTGAGAAAGGGGCCAATAATTCTTTAAAGACCAGGTAATCTTTAATTTTTTGGGGGGTGCTTTCGTTTTCTCCTCACCTTCTTTCACAAACCATATGTCACGGGTTTACCACGTCAGAAAGCCAGACGAGCACATCGTCTGATTTCACATACTCCTGCATTGATTAGAAACACTTCCCCTTCATATTAAACGGTGCAGGTTTGTTAGTAGTGTAAGGGTTAAACTGTTCAGCTTAGAGTTTCTGAATCCTCCCTGCTTGGATGAACTCAGCTGTGCACTATTAGCCACTCCCCTCTGCTATATACAGTATACATGCCTCCGGCAATCTGGATTGCCAGTATTAAGTCTTGTACTGCTTGGTGAGCAGTCGGTGGTTGGTAGAGGCGTTTAGAGTATTGTTCAGTGACTGTTGCTTCAATTTTTTGGCTGTTTGTAAATTCTCTTCCTCTGCCATTTGTCCTTTTCTCCCCAGTATTCCCCTCTGTGGGCTGAGAGTGCATATTTGAATGATTGATATTTTCCTTTATCCCTGTATGTCCTTCCTTGTTCATCTGGTTTGTGTCTATTCCTACACTATTACTCCCAACTTCCCTGGGTGGGGGAGAGGGTCAGATATAGGGCTGATTCAGGAGCTCATCAAGGTGTCTTTATCGTCAGAAGTATTCCAGGGAGCAGAGATAGTTAGGGTGCCCCTAGCGTTAGGGACAGGGAAGGAGCCAAGGCCCCACATAATGTGACAACAGACTTGTAGCTTTTTCATTTTAACATTAACAGATGTGTGAGCGCTAGTTTTTAGAGGGACAAGCTGAGGTTTTGAATAGCACCAATTTTACTATATAATATACAGAAACATGGTAAAAAAGTTACAAGACTGATGAAGTGGTGAGAAAAATGCAAATCTGCTATTTCTGGGGTTTTGATTTTATGGCATTCATTCATTTTGAGGTACAAATGATGTGGAAACAGGTCAGTTCAAGTGAAGGCTTGTTTTTTGCATGATGAGCTGATGTTTTTATTGATACCAAATTTTGTGTACATACAATGCTTTGAATGCACATTATTACATTTTTTTTAAGGAGGTAAGGTGATCCAGAAAATAAAAAAATGCAATTACAGCATTTTGACACCTTCTCTTTATAGCATTTACCAATTGAGATAATTAATTACATAATTTAACAGATTGGACTTTTATAGTAATATCAAATATTTATCTTTGTTCTTTATTTTTAATGGGGGAAGCAGGACAGGCCAGTAACTGGGTAGCGGGTTGATAAGGCACAAGCAGGACAGCCACAATATGGCATAACAGATGCAGATTTTTAGGTGCAAGTTCAGACATCGTAGACAAGCAGCATAGGTACAGGACAGACAGATCAGGATCGGGACTAGGCAAAGGCAGGACAGACTCAGGTATGAGAACAGCAGGGTAGACTGGGACAAAGGGCGGATCAGATATGTAGCACAGCGACCTTACAACTGACTAGCAGGAAACACTAGAATTAATAGGAGAGGATGCCTTATTTACAACATATCTCAGTTATTGACTGGGGACATCTGTCAGCTGTGGGAGCGCAAGTTGGCCCTTAAATAGTCAGGGAGCGCTCGCACTAAGCCTGTGTGCCACGCGCAGTTCCTGGGAGCAGACAGACGCCAAGGGAGCGCGGACTGGTAAGTGCACACGCCAGCGTCAATGCAGCGAGGTGGAGACAAACAAGTGCAGGGGTGCGAGGGTGGTCCTAAAACTTATACTATATATTGTGAAAATCTCTATCCCCTATGGAGCTCAGCCTGTGGCTGAGCTTCACAGGAGGACCGATATAACAGCATCAAGAGCCTTCATCTAACCTGTCATAGCAACCCATGGGTCCTCCCGTGAACTCACCAATGGGGGCTGGCGCACAGAGGCCTCGGCAAAAGTTCAATTCAAGTGCTGCTGTCAGAGACTAACAACAGCATTTAAATTTAAATACAGATACTTGCTATATAATATAGCTGGGATCTGCCACGTATGGAACAAGCACTGCTCGAGCCCCCTGCATACGCAAAGCCCCCTTCCCTAGGGCTTAAATACAAGAACGCTTTACAAAAAGGAGTTAAAGAAGATTTGTCGCCAGATCTTAAAACATAAACAGTATACATCATGGAATAGCGCACCCAGCCCTGAAGAGGATGGTGGACGTACTTTGAAAATACATTCAAGAATTACTATTCAATTCTTTCTGAATATTCAGCATTTTATGAGAAACTATACACGGCCAGATTTTTGGAATCAAAGACACTGTGAAATCAGGGGGGCCTGACCACCCTACTGACAGATTGGCTTTAAAGGGAAGGTGACATCCAAAAAATTTTTTTCAGCAATTGAAAAAATGTAAAGAATTAATGTTTACATTTTCTTAAAAAATATTATCATTTGTTTTTAATTTTGTAAAATATGAAAAATAATTTTAAAAAGTTTGGCATTTCCACTTAACACTAGGGGGAACAGCTACTGAAGTTTGGCACAAAAACCTAGTGCAACTAGCTCACATTACTGCACTGGAGTAAATATGGGTGGAGTTTACTGACATGGGTGTGATGTCATTCCTCTCCTCCCCTTCTGGGTGTTTGCTAAGGGAAAAGAGAGGATGACATCTAGGAACAATAGTGAGCTGCCATTTTGATGGGGCCTGCAAAGTTACTGACTGTCTTTGCATGCAAAGTCTGGATCAGGACAGGTCATCAATCAGCAGAAATGTTTCCTGGATTTCTGAGGAGCAGACAAGCAGACGGTCCATCCATGTGTATAAAACACAGGCTCTATGTACAGTCCCTGGCACCGAACAGGGCGCCCCCCATAGACCAGCACACTGCACTCCTAAAATACTCTGTGCTGCTGTCACCCTGCTCCTTCCACCATATATCAGGCCCCTGTCGCCTCACTTTCACACATTGCCAGGACAGGATCTGAGGAGAGGAATGGGGTCTTCGGTCACCGAGGATGGCAGGCAGCAAGGATTCTGGGAGCAGGGTGACAGCAGCACAGAGTATTTCAGGAGAGCAGTGTGCTGGTCTATGGGGGGGCACAGAGGGAGGTATATGGGGGAGGAGCAGGGTGACAGCAGCACAGAGTATTTCAGGAGAGCAGTATCACACAGGATAGGTTTAGATACACGGCTCAGCACACAGTATCACACAGGATAGGATTAGATACACGGCTCAGCTGACAGTATCACACAGGATAGGATTAGATACACGGCTCAGCAGACAGTATCACACAGGAGAGGATTAGATACACGGCTCAGAAGGCAGTATCACACAGGATAGGATTAGATACAGGGCTCAGCAGTCAGTATCACACAGGAGAGGATTAGATACAGGGCTCAGCAGTCAGTATCACACAGGAGAGGATTACATGTCCAGCAGATTGCCAAGTGTTTTGAAACAGCAGGGAGCAGCTCCTCCTATGTTTTGCAAGAGCAGGGGCTGCAGCTGGCCGTGTGTTTTGGAAAGAGCAGGTCGTCTCCAGCAGCTCGTCCTGGTTCCTCTCCTATAGCTGGTATGTGCAGAGTGAACATCCAAGCCCTGTTATGCTGGAACAGTACAGCATCCTGGACTTGCAATAGAGTGTAAATGAAGCTAAAAGACAAGCACTGGGCTCTAATAAGATGGCGCCTGGCCACACCTACAGCTGTGAATTGAGCTGCCCACAGAGGCGTGCCCAGTTCACTCCTGATGCAGCTGCAATGAAAGAGATAGGGTCGGGAGCCAACTATTGTCTCTTATGCCCAGGGACTGCCGTAAATGAGCATGGAAAGTGTCGCTCAGCAGCCAGAGAGGTAAGATGGCAGCCCCCAGTGGCTGCATTACTACAGAAAAAAGAAAATAGTATAAAAAGATATTGTCCCCTAAGCTTGACTCAGTGGTGTGCATGTTTTTTTTTTACTGTATTAATGCCACCACTGGGGGCTGCCATCTTACCTTTCTGGCTGCTGAACGACACTTTCCATGCTCATTTACGGCAGTCCCTGGGCATAAGAGACAATAGTTGGCTCCCGACCCTATCTCTTTCATTGCAGCTGCATCAGGAGTGAACTGGGCACGCTCTGTGGGCAGCTCAATTCACAGCTATACAGTTTTGGCCAAAAGTATTGACACCCCAGCAATTCTGTCAGATAATACTCAGTTTCTTCCTGAAAATGATTGCAATCACAAATTCTTTGGTATTATTATCTTCATTTAATTTGTCTTAAATGAAAAAACACAAAAGAGAATGAAACAAAAAGCAAAACATTGATCATTTCACACAAAACTCCAAAAATGGGCCAGACAAAATTATTAGCACCCTCAGCCTAATACTTGGTTGCACATCCTATAGCCAAAATAACTGTGACCAAACGCTTCCGGTAACCATCAATGAGTTTCTTACAATGCTCTGCTGGAATTTTAGACCATTCTTCTTTGGCAAACTGCTCCAGGTCCCTGATATTTGAACGGTGCCTTCTTCAAACTGCCATTTTTAGATCTCTCCTCAGGTGTTCTATGGGATTCAGGTCTGGACTCATTGCTGGCCACCTTAGAAGTCTCCAGTGCTTTCTCTCAAACCATTTTCTAGTGCTTTTTGAAGTGTGTTTTGGGTCATTGTCCTGCTGGAAGACCCATGACCTCTGAGGGAGACCCAGCTTTCTCACACTGGGCCCTACATTATGCTGCAAAATTTGTTGGTAGTCTTCAGACTTCATAATGCCATGCACACGGTCAAGCAGTCCAGTGCCAGAGGCAGCAAAGCAACCCCAAAACATCAGGGAACCTCCGCCACGTTTGACTATAGGGACCGTGTTCTTTTCTTTGAATGCCTCTTTTTTCTCTCCTGTAAACTCTGTTGATGCCTTTGCCCAAAAAGCTCTACTTTTGTCTCATCTGACCAGAGAACATTCTTCCAAAACGTTTTAGGCTTTTTCAGGTAAGTTTTGGCAAACTCCAGCCTGGCTTTTTTATGTCTCGGGGTAAGAAGTGGGGTCTTCCTGGGTCTCCTACCATACAGTCCCTTTTCATTCAGACGCCGACGGTTAGTACGGGTTGACACTGTTGTACCCTCGGACTGCAGGGCAGCTTGAACTTGTTTGGATGTTAGTCGAGGTTCTTTATCCAACATCCGCACAATCTTGCGTTGAAATCTCTTGTCAATTTTTCTTTTCCATCCACATCTAGGCGAGGTTAGCCACAGTGCCATAGGCTTTAAACTTCTTGATGACACTGCGCACGGTAGACACAGGAACATTCAGGTCTTTGTAGATGGACTTGTAGCCTTGAGATTGCTCATGCTTCCTCACAATTTGGTTTCTCAAGTCCTCAGACAGTTCTTTGGTCTTCTTTCATTTCTTCATGCTCAATGTGGTACACACAAGGACACAGGTTGAGTCAACTTTAATCCATGTCAACTGGCTGCAAGTGTGATTTAGGCTGGTTTCACATTTGCGTTAAAACAACGCAGCATGTTGCATTTCGGCGCGCACCGTCAAAAGTGCGCAGCACGCTACTTTCACACTGGCAGCGCATGATCTGCGCACCCTATGCTAAAGATAGGGTGCGCCGATCGCATGCGTGCAAATGCGAAAGTAGGCGGTGATCCCGGATGGGGCGGGCAGGGAGCCGGCTCAGGGCGGGGCTTAACGACGCAGGGCGCAGCGTTGTTTTAACGCAAATGTGAAACCAGCCTTAGTTATTGCCAACACCTGCTAGGTGCCACAGGTAAGTTACAGGTGCTGTTAATTACACAAATTAGAGAAGCATCACATGATTTTTCGAACAGTGCCAATACTTTTGTCCACCCTCTTTTTTATGTTTTTTTTATGTTTGGTGTGGAATTATATCCAATTTAGCTTTAGGACAATTCTTTTTGTGTTTTTTAATTTAAGACAAATTAAATGAAAGAATTTGTGTTTGCAATCATTTTCAGGAAAAAACTGAGTATTATCTGACAGAATTGCAGGGGTGTCAATACTTTTGGCCACAACTGTAGGTGTGGCCAGGCACCATCTTATTAGAGCCCAGTGCTTTCCTTTTAGCTCCATTTACACTCTATTGCAAGCCCTGTTATCACTGATGCTGTACTGTTCCAGCATAACGGCTTGGATGTTCACTCTGCACATACCAGCTGCAGGAGAGGATACAGGACGAGCTCCTGGAGACCGAGCTGCTCGTTCCAAAACACCCGACCAGCTGCTGCCCCAGCTCTTGCAAAACATAGGAGGAGCTGCTCCCTGCTGTTTCAAAACACTTAGCAATCTGCTGGACATCTAATCGTCTCCTGTGTGATACTGACTGCAGAGCCGTGTATCTAATCCTCTCCTGTGTGATACTGTGTGCTGAGCCGTGTATCTAATCCTCTCCTGTGTGATACTGACTGCTGAGCCGTGTATCTAATCCTCTCCTGTGTGATACTGACTGCTGAGCCGTGTATCTAATCCTCTCCTGTGTGATACTGACTGCTGAGCCGTGTATCTAATCCTCTCCAGTGTGATACTGACTGCTGAGCCGTGTATCTAATCCTCTCCAGTGTGATACTGACTGCTGAGCCGTGTATCTAATCCTATCCTGTGTGATACTGACTGCTGAGCCGTGTATCTAATCCTATCCTGTGTGATATTGTGTACTGAGCCGTGTATCTAATCCTATCCTGTGTGATATTGTGTACTGAGCCGTGTATCTAATCCTCTCCAAGGTGATACTGACTGCTGAGCCGTGTATCTAATACACTCCAGTGTGATACTGACTGCTGAGCCGTGTATCTAATCCTATCCCGTGTGATACTGACTGCTGAGCGTGTATCCAATTCAATCCCGTGTGATACTGACTGCTGAGCCGTGTATCTAATACTATCCTGTGTGATACTGACTGCTGAGCCGTGTATCTAATCCTATCCTGTGTGATACTGCTCTCCTGAAATACTCTGTGCTGCTGTCACCCTGCTCATCCACCATATATCTCCCTCTGTGCCTCCCATAGACCAGTACACTGCTCTCCTGAAATACTCCGTGCTCCTCCCCCATATATCTCCCTCTGTGACCCCCCATAGAGCAGCACACTGCTCTCCTGAAATACTCTGTGCTGCTGTCACCCTGCTCCCAGAATCCTTGCTGCCTGCCATCCTCGGTGACCGAAGACCCCATTCCTCACCTCAGTTCCTGTCCTGGCGATGTGTGAAAGCGAGGCGACAGGGGCCTGATATATGGTGGAAGGAGCAGGGTGACAGCAGCACAGAGTATTTCAGGAGAGCAGTGTGCTGGTCTATGGGGGGCACCCTGTTCGGTGCCAGGGATTGTACATAGAGCGCTGTGTTTTATACACATGGATGAACTATCTTCTTGTCTGCTCCACAGAAATCCAGGAAACATTTCTGCTGATTGATGACCTGTTCTGATCCAGACTTTGCATGCACAGTCAGTAACTTTGCAGGCCCCATCAAAATGGCTGCTCACTGTGTTCCTAAATGTCATCCTCTCTTTTCCCTTAGCAAACACCCAGAAGGGGAGGAGAGGAGTGACATCACACCCATGTCAGCAGATTCCACCCATAATTACTGCAGGGCAGTAATGTGAGCTAGTTGTACACTAGGTTTTTGTGCCAAATTTCAGTAGCTGCTCCCCCTAGTGTAAACAAGTGAAAATGCCAAACATTTTAAAACTATTTTTCATATTTTACAAAATTAAAAACAAATGATAATATTTTTTAAGAAAACGTAAACATTACTTCTTCACATTTTTTCAATTGCTGAAAAAATTTTTTTTGGATGGCACCTTCCCTTTAAAGTCAATAGCTCTATGTTTAGAATTTGCCATCACATTTTCAGGAATAGGGGTTTCTGAGCACTGGCAAAAAGCCCTAAGGCAATTTTGTTCTGGAAATCAGATTTATCAAGCTCCTATCAGGAAATATTTTGGACATTGTGGAAGGTTTATCAAAACTATATTTGCAGTTTTCCATAGCGATAATCTACTTAAGTCTAGTTGAGTGAAATTTTAGAGTACTGGTTAAATTGTGGTAAAGTTGCCAATAATATGAAATATTTTGCTCCTATTGAGCCATAACCTTTAATGTAGTGCTGTCCAGCCTAACAGCGATTACTAAAGTGGAGTACCTGCACAGAGCCTGGGTCATGCTTGCATCCTTCACATTAGGATCCGTGGTCAAACTTCTGATGAGGACAGTGATCATCTGTAAAGGAATATGCTGTACTAGGCTGGCCAAGGCAACAGACGGTTCAAAGGAAGCATCTGAAATAAATCATCCCCAAATAGAAACACATTAAGCAACAGTGTGAATACAGCTATGTGGTACAGTGAAGATAGACTCAAAGACCATGGGTAAGACAAGTGTCCACAAAAACTGCAGAACCTTAAAAGATAACACAACTAAAGCACAAATGTACAGGCACAAACAAGAAGACATGTCACCAAGTCATAACCAGCCATTATTTGCTCAATTATTTTATTCCCGCTGCTCCCCTGAATATTCCATTTTTTTTTTTTTTTTAAGGGAGTCTGTCAGTAGAATCAACCGACCTAAGCCGTATATATGGGCATGCAGGTCATAAAAAGATGAATAAAATGACATCTTGATATCTGATGTCTAATTCCATAGAAATTCAATTTTCTTTCATGTAAATAAGCTGTTAAGCACTATGGACAGACACTGATTTCTCTGAGAATCTGCCTCCAGTGCTTATTTTAAATGAAAAGGGAGAGTTACCAGAGTAAGACATGTAATAACTAACACTTTGCTTTCATAATCATACACTCCTCTGGAACGAGATCAGAGCTAACGTTGTACAGCAGAAGTGACGCTTGTCTCATTACAATACAGGAAAGATGTTTATCTTTGTACCGTGTTAGCCAGTACATAGAAAAATATTCAGAATTGAGAGTCCTCAGTGGTTGATACCTTTTAATGGCTAACTGAAAAGATTGTAACAAATTGCAAGTTTTCAAGACTACTCAGGTCTCTTCATCAGGCATTGACTTGTATTAGTCTGGCCTGATAAAGAGACCTGAGTAGTCTCGAAAGCTTGCAATGTCTTATCATCTTTTCAATTAGCCATTAAAAGGTATCAACCACTGAGGACTCTCAATTATGAATATTTTTCTGTCTCATTACAAACATTTGCAGCAGCACTTGTTCTCTCCTAATAAATCAGCTTCCATCTTAGCAGCCAATGTGGGGAAGGGCAGTAGAGCAAAGCTGACAGCACTGCGAGAAGACAAGTGCAAAAGTGCTTTTTGTGTTTGTAACGGCACAAAGATCTACTCTGCTGTACTCTCTGATTTATCTGGACTTTGCAAAGGCACTTGATACTGTACTACATAACAACCTTATACTGAAGCTCAATAAGCATGGACTGGGGGGAAACTATATTCAGAAGGGTAAGGAATTGGCTAAATGACAGGAAATAAAGTCATCATAAATGGTGCGTTCTCTAAATGGGATATAGTCAGCAGTGGGATACCGCAGGGATCTGTGCTAGGACCGATTCTTTTTAACCTCTTTATTAATGACCTTTTGGATGGGATTGAGAGTAAAGTGTCAGTCTTTGCTTTGCTGACGTCACCAAACTATGTAGGATACTAACATCTGACCTTGACAGCACAATTTTGCAAAATCTGGATAAGATAAGCAAACACTTGACAAATGAGATTTAATGTAGATAACTGTAGAATAATGCACCTAGGACGGAGTAATCCTATTCTTGCATATACATTAAATGGGACCATACATGGGACTACAGAACAGGAGAAGGACATGGGTTTTCTGGTTACAGGTAAGCTGAGCAGTAGTAGTCAATGTCAGGCAGTAGCCACAAAAGCAAACAAGATTTTAGGGTATACAAAAAGAAAGATATAAACCACTAGTGAGGCCACATCTAGAATATGAGATCCAGTTTTGGGCTCCACATTTAAAAAAGGACATTCAGAAATTAAAGTCAGTTCAAAGGTGGGCAACTACATTAATACAAGGGATGGAAGGCCTCTCATAAGAGGAGAAGTTGGGCTTGTTTAGCTTAGAAAAATGATGCCTCAGAGGAGATCTCATTTACATGTATAAATATATGAGTGGTCAGTACAAAGGACTGGCAAATGACTTATTCCTTCTAAAGACCATACTAAGAACCAGGGGGAACTCATTACTGGTGGAAGAAAGGCGATTCCAACAGATAAATAAAATAGGAAAGGGTTTTTTTTATAGATAGAACAGTCAGACTGTGGAATGCCCTACCACAAGAGGTAATAATGGTCGACACAGCTTTTGAAAAAGGTCTGGATCATTTCCTCAATACACAACATTGTGGGTTATAGTTAATTTAGTGACAAAATGAACAATTGGTGGAAAAAGGTTGAACTTGATTTACCTAGGTGTTTTTTCAACTTATATAACCATGCACCTATGCACTGTGTTGGTTATAATCGGACACAGCTTTGTAGCAAAACTGACAGCACTATGAGAGGACAATTGCTGCTGTAAATGTTTGTAATGATACAAAGTTTACTTCTGCTGTACTCTGTGAGCTGTGATCCCAGTCATTACATACAATGCCTACAAGTAGTATTCAACCCCCTGCAGATTTAGCAGGTTTGATAAGATGCAAATAAGTTAGAGCCTTCAAACTTCACACAAGAGCAGGATTTATTAACAGATGCATAAATCTTACAAACCAAAAAGTTATGTTGCTCAGTTAAATTTTAATAAATTTTAAACATACAAGTGTGGGTCAATTATTATTCAACCCCTAGGTTTAATATTTTGTGGAATAACCCTTGTTTGCAATTACAGCTAATAATCGTCTTTTATAAGACCTGATCAGGCCGGCACAGGTCTCTGGAGTTATCTTGGCCCACTCCTCCATGCAGATCTTCTCCAAGTTATCTAGGTTCTTTGGGTGTCTCATGTGGACTTTAATCTTGAGCTCCTTCCACAAGTTTTCAATTGGGTTAAGGTCAGGAGACTGACTAGGCCACTCCAACACCTTGATTTTTTGCCTCTTGAACCAGGCCTTGGTTTTCTTGGCTGTGTGCTTTGGGTCGTTGTCTTGTTGAAAGATGAAATGACGACCCATCTTAAGATCCTTGATGGAGGAGCGGAGGTTCTTGGCCAAAATCTCCAGGTAGGCCGTGCTATCCATCTTCCCATGGATGCGGACCAGATGGCCAGGCCCCTTGGCTGAGAAACAGCCCCACAGCATGATGCTGCCACCACCATGCTTGACTGTAGGGATGGTATTCTTGGGGTCGTATGCAGTGCCATCCAGTCTCCAAACGTCACGTGTGTGGTTGGCACCAAAGATCTCGATCTTGGTCTCATCAGACCAGAGAACCTTGAACCAGTCTGTCTCAGAGTCCTCCAAGTGATCATGAGCAAACTGTAGACGAGCCTTGACATGACGCTTTGAAAGTAAAGGTACCTTACGGGCTCGTCTGGAACGGAGACCATTGCGGTGGAGTACGTTACTTATGGTATTGACTGAAACCAATGTCCCCACTGCCATGAGATCTTCCCAGAGCTCCTTCCTTGTTGTCCTTGGGTTAGCCTTGACTCTTCGGACAAGCCTGGCCTCGGCACGGGAGGAAACTTTCAAAGGCTGTCCAGGCCGTGGAAGGCTAACAGTAGTTCCATAAGCCTTCCACTTCCGGATGATGCTCCCAACAGTGGAGACAGGTAGGCCCAACTCCTTGGAAAGGGTTTTGTACCCCTTGCCAGCCTTGTGACCATCCACGATCTTGTCTCTGATGGCCTTGGAATGCTCCTTTGTCTTTCCCATGTTGACCATGTATGAGTGCTGTTCACAAGTTTGGGGAGGGTTTTAAATAGTCAGAAAAGGCTGGAAAAAGAGATAATTAATCCAAACATGTGAAGCTCATTGTTCTTTGTGCCTGAAATACTTCTTAATACTTTAGGGGAACCAAACAGAATTCTGGTGGTTTGAGGGGTTGAATAATAAATGACCCTCTGAATAAACTTTTCACAATTTAAAAAAAAATTAAACAAAGAAATAACATTCTTTTTTGCTGCAGTGCATTTCACACTTCCATGCTGATCTACAGTCCAAATGTCACAATGCCAAGTTAATTCCGAATGTGTAAACTTGCTAAATCTGCAGGGGGTTGAATACTACTTGTAGGCACTGTATCTCACGCTGGTAACTTCCCCTTTCATTTAAAATAAGCTCTGGAAGCAGAATCTCTGAGCGATCAGTGTCCAGCCCATAGATCTTAGCTAATTTACATATATAAAAAAAGGAGATTTCTCTGAAACAAAATATCAGATAGCAGATATCAAGGTATCATTTTATTCAGCTTCCTATGACTAACATGCCCATGAGATTGCTTAGGAGGGTTGATACCACTGACAGATTTCCTTTAAATCCGCCATACAGTTACTGAGATATGGATTTTTATTTTCTGCTAATTGTTATTTTCTTTACCAAGGGGGCATTGCTCACAGGAAATTAATCCAGAGAAACCTAAAGACACCCCCCCAGAGAATCCTGTGAGTCATTATCACTTGTAAAGACCATAAAAATGAGCACTAAATAATAAGGCCCATTTCTCTTTAACTGTAAGGGCCCCGTCACACATAGCGAGATTGCTGATTTGTGACGCATCAGTGATCTCTCCAGCGATCTCGCTGTGTGTGACATCCATTAGCGACCGCCTCCCCCCCCCCGCCGGGTATCGCTGATCGTGCATGATCATCCTGGGCCATCGCTGCGTGTGGCAGCGGAAGACCAACGATCAGCGACGCTGGTATCTAGGGTAAACAGCGGGTAACTAAGAGCCGCGTGGCTCTTGCATACCCGCTGTTTACCATAGATACCAGCTTGCTCGCTGGTGAGTCTGTCTATGTGACAGGTTATCAGCGATAAGCCTATGTCCCAGCGATCCCATCCATGTCGAATCGCTGGTGGGATCGCTGGGACATCGTTGTGTGTAACGGGGCCTTAAGGTAAATTTAAAAAAAAAGTTGTAAGGGAACCGTTCATCAGTTTTGTCATATAACAACTAAAACTATGACCTTATTCAGCGCCTGTGCTGCATTCCATAAATGCTTTTATAACCCCCTGACTCCCCTGTACATCCCCCAAAAACCTTTTTAAGTTCTCTTTTGCTGTATGGAAATCGGGTCAGTCCGTTCGATTGATGTGGTTTTGGGCCTCTCCATCCCTCCCATCCGGCTGCTGCGCGCTCTTCTTTAATT
The DNA here is from genome assembly GCF_039654945.1 of Dendrobates tinctorius. NCBI lineage: Eukaryota > Metazoa > Chordata > Amphibia > Anura > Dendrobatidae > Dendrobates > Dendrobates tinctorius. The sequence goes on along the minus strand of NW_027361828.1, from coordinate 5,633,714 downwards.
GACAAGGATGACATCTCGCATCATCCACATTGCCGAGTGAAATCTTGCACCTGTGCACAGAAATAGTGGCTCGTGCCTGTGAACTATGCTTTATCCTACTGAGTCGAAAATGTAAGTGCGCCCACAATAGGGCAAATAAGGTCATTGTTTTAGTTGTTACATGACAAAACTGGTGACAGCTTCTTTTTAAAACTGTAACACTCAGGGGAGTAAAAAATTGCCCTCTTTTACCTTGGTAATAGGTCCTCCATTGATTAAAAAGGAATTTGTCATCAGGTTATTGCTACCTCATCTGAGGGCAACATAATATAGGGGCAGAGACCGTGATTCTAGCAATGTGTCACTTACTGGGCTGCTTACTTCAGTTTTAATAATATCCTTGTTTTATCTGCTGGAGATCCACAAGTTCTCAAAGGCTGTGTGCCCATGTTGCTTTTTTTTAAGCGTTTCCGCAGAGTTTTTCACGCAGCGGAAAAGCTTAAAAACGCATTCCCATGCAATCCGATGGGATTCGGCAGTTGCAGTGCCCATGCTGCAAATTTTAACGCTACGGAATCGCATAGCGGTAAAATCCGCAGCATGTCCATTCTTACAGCAGAATCACAGCGATTCCGCCGCCATAGGATTGCATTGAAACGCTCACTTTACGCATGTGGCTGTGCCCACCATGTGTAAAGTGAGCGATTCATCTGAGGATGGTACCCAGGGTCTGGAGGAGAGGAGACTCTCCTCCATGCCCTGGGTACTATAATCCTGTTAAAAATAGAATTAAAATAAAAAATAGGGATATACTTACCCTCTGTCGGCCCTCGGAGCTCTCCCGCCTCTCAGCCACGCTGCCAGCATCTTCCGTTCCCAGGGATGCATTGCGCGACTCACCTGAGATGACATCGCAGTATTGCGAGTGTGGCGTCACTAAGGTTCTTCGCGCAAAGCATCCCTGGGAACGGAACGTACCGGGAGTGCCGCTGAGGAGATCAGGGGCCGTCAGGTGAGAATAACCATATTTTTTTAATTAATTTTTGACATCCTATTTTTTACTACTGATGCTTCAAATCGCTTGGAAAGCACAAGCATTCTGCAAGCTAAAAACGCTTGCAAAACGCTTGTGTTTTGCCGGAAAACGCATGCGAACTCCGCATGCGTTTTACCAGCGGCAGGGAGTTGCGGAAATGCTGCGGACATTTCCACAGCATTTCTGCAACGTGGGCACTTAGCCTAATGCTGAGCTCTGTATAATTCCACCCACACCACTGATTGGCAGATTCCTGTGTACACTGTGCATAAGCAGAAAGCTGCCAATCAGTGGTGGGGTGGGGTCATACAGAGCTCATGAATATGGAGGACTACCTGGCAGCAGGTTTATTAGTCCTCTAGTGATAGTGTCCTAAGGGAAGTTTTATCAAAACTACACTTAGCAGCAGGGCTGTGGAGTCGGTAAGCCAAACCTCCGACTCCCCAGCCCTGCTTAGCAACCAAGAAAGTAACATATAAATCTGGGTCTCTGTTTCTACATGATGCTGCTCTCAGATTAAGTGGCAAAAATTGACAGACTCTCTTTAAGAGGAGTAGACAGTTGATTGGAGTGGGGCTGTTTCACAGGGAACAGCTTCATGAGGCTATCAGTTATAGATAGAGATCCTGAAGAAGTCATCCCTCTATGATGTCAACTTTTACATGGTTTTAGGCTGTGTGCCCACGATGCGATTTTTAAGCATTTTTGCTGTGATTTTCTGCGCAAAAACGTTTAAAAAACTCGTACAGAACGCACCCCATGCATTCCTATGGCATTCCGCACATGCTGTGCTAATGCTGCGCTTTTTTCCGCGGCGGAATCGCATCGCGGAAAAAACCGCAGCATGTTCATTTTTTTTGCGGAATTGCAGAGAATTACCGCGATTCCACACCCATAGGAATGCATGAGAACTGCTTACTTCCCGCATGTGGCTATACCCAACATGCGCGAAGTTAAGCGTCTCATGTGCGGTTGGTACCCACGGTGTGGAGAAGAGGAGACTGTCCTCCAGGCCCTGGGTACCATACCCCTGTAAAAAAAAAAGAATACAAAAATCGGGGTATATTTACCTTCCGGCGTCACGCGCAGTCATCCCGGGCCTCAGCGTTCCCAGTAATGCCTTGCGGCAAGGTCCTGTGATGACGTAGTCTTGCGTTACTCTAGCGGTCTCGTGAGATCGCTATAGCAACGAGAGACCAACGTCATCACAGGTCTCGCAAGGCATCGCTGAGACTGCACGGTACGTCGGAAGGTAAATATACCCCGATTTTTTATTTTTTTATAATTTTTAACATTCTTTTACTATTGAGGCCGCATAGGCGGCCTCAATAGTAAAAAGCTTGTCACACTTTTGTCAAACACGATGTTTGACGAGTGTGACCAACCTGTCAATCACTTTCCAAGCGATGCTTCAAATCGCTTGGAAAGTGCTTGAATATCGCATGCGAAAATCGCGGCAAAATCGTGAACATAATCGCGGTAAAATCGTGCGGGAAACAAACGCGCGATTTCTGGGAAGGAGTCCGGTTTTGAGTGTCCGGATTAAAACGTAACGTGGGCACATAGCCTTACTCATTTATTGTATTTTTTTTGTATTTTGTAGTGTAGCTTCATGCCACAAAACTACCCGTAGGTGTAAATAGAGCTGGTAGCTAAGAATAAGTTGAAGGTTTAAGTGTACCCACACTCATTGTCCTGCATGGTGAGACCTTCTGACGTTGTATACGAACTGGCCAGAACAGTAGTAGAGGAAGCTGTACCGTGCCAGAAGTATCGCCCAGAGTGCATATGCAATGTACCACACCAGCAGATCTGACCGCTTGGTAACATAAGGCTATGTGCAGACGGTGCGGAATCTGCTGTGGAATTTTCCGCGCAGATTTTACTAAATCTGGAGGTAAAATGACCTGCGTTTTAGTGCAGATTTAGTGCAGTTTTTGTGCGGATTTCCCCTGCAGTTTTCACCTGCAGATTTCTATAATGGAGCAGTTGGAAAACTGCAGCAAAACCGCACAAAAGAAGCGACATGTTGCTTCTTTTATTCCACACCAAATCTGCGCGGAAAAATCTGCAGCATGTGCACAGTGTTTTTTGTTTTACATAGCCTTAAATGGTACTGTACATAACGTGCAGTTCTGCATGGCCAAATCTGCTGCAGAACTGCACAGAATCTGCACCGTGTGCACAGGGCCTAAAAGTGTAAGCAATCAGCACAGATTTTGCTAACTGGACAAAAAGGTCTTCTGATCAGATCTTTACATATCTTGCCTTACCTGTAGAAGAAATAATGGCAAACACTTCTTGTAGGGAAGGCAGTAAAGTGCATGGCTCAGCCTTCCATATATTCTGTAGCAAGCTACTAACTTTGGTGACTTGAGAAACATATTCTCGTAATTCCTTCTCCAGTGTTGAAATACACTGAAAATGTCCAATGGTCCTAACTAGCTGCTGGCAGAAGGATATGGACATTTTACCTTTTGGGACACATTGTACAAAGTCACTCAGGAGCTCACTTAACCTAGCACACAATAATGGCTCTGGCCTTTCACAAACTATCCTCAGAACTTCCACTTGGAGGACAGCAAAGATGTCCAGAACTGAAGGACAACTCATGATCAACTTGAGTCCACTGTGAATGTAGTCAATAATGCCTACATCCTTACGATCTAAGGACCCATAACCTTCTTGTAAGAGCGTTAGTACAAAATTTCTATTGAAAAAGTTCTCAAATTCTGCACGGTGATATCTTGCATATGCTTCCAAAACCTGGTGCCCGACTTGCTTCTGAAAACAGTCCTCACCCTCCAATACCAATCGGGTGGTCAAGGTGAACATAGCTTTGCACTGCTCCTCATTGATTGAGTTCTCAGCAGATTCAACAACCTTTTTGACAATAACTTTCTTCAGGTTTAAAGGATGAGAAGAAGTCACTAAACCTTCCAAAATCTTGTCCATTTTGATGACGCAAACAGAAAGACTTGCATCTGAAAAGAAAAAAAAACATTTAGCTGTGTCATAAAGTCACTTCAATTTGGAGAGACGAGCGGGGCAGGTGGTGATAGCAGACACTGGTGGTAAGTGGAAGTGAGTGGAGCAACCCTAACCCTTTAAAGTTATGACAAAGTGACATAATCCCTACTTGGGTGTGAAGTGACAGTCATATTGTTTTGATCCATGTACTAATTTCTAGAAATGTTGTGACACAATATAATCAGGAGCTTAGGACAGCCGGAGACATGTGACTTCAGAGGCACTGGTTGGGAGGACACTGATGTATAGTTTAACCCCTTAGCGATGACTGTCGTACATGGCCATTAGCTATCACTACATGGAGCAGGCTCAGGAGCAGAGAATGCTCCATGCAACAGAGTAGTCGGGTCCTAAACACATCCAGCTCCAGAGAGTAACTAATGTGATTAGTGTTAGTAAATTAGTTTAATCACTTAAAGGGAATCTGTCACCACTTTTTCCGCATATCATGTAAAAATATTCAACTCAGTGTCACCTATGCATTATAACAGTACTATTTATACCCCTTGACTCCCCACCTTTGATCAATAAATACCGTTTATATTCCTCCCGCGGTGTATGTAAATATGCTCGGTTCGGTCCGATGGGCAGGGCTTATTGTCCGTCTCTCTCTCCCCCGTCTTGATTTATGCATTTCTTTCTTGTAATTACTGCGTTTGCGTACTGTTATCATGTGTGCGCAATCAAATGGCCTTTCGCGACTGCGCAATATGCTTTGCCTAACAGTGGTCATCGCATAAAATCAGTATTGCGCATGTGCCAGCATATGCCATTACGTTCAAAGGCCCGGAAGTATTGCGATGCGAATTGTGTGTTCCCTCATGCATCGCAATAATTCCGGGCCATAGAACGTAATGGCGTATGCCGACGCATGCGCAATACTGATTTTATGTTTTGCCCACTGCGCTCGCCGAAAGGCCTTTTGATTGCGCACGCGCAGTAACAATCTAGTAACTAATAACACCCAAACAGATGCATGTATTTGTGCAAACATCCCAAGTACATGAGAAAAAACAAGAATTGTATTTTGAAGTTGCCAAGTCTCAATCCTGAAGGCTGTGAGATGCTGTGGCATGACCTGAGGAAGACTGAGGCACCCCAGAAATATTTATAGCCTGAAACACATTAGCAGAGAGGAATGATACCAATTTCCTCTTCATTGTGCAACTTTTATTTACAACTTCAAAATACATTTGGCGGAGGGGATCATTACTAAAGGGCATCTACAGGTTAATGACCAGTCCCGACATGTGAAAGAGTAGTAGTTGGTCAGTCTCAGGTTCCTATGTATGGAGCAAAGAACACGTGATACCCGGAGATCCTAGCACCCTCCTGTAACAGCAGCAAGCTACTGTTCATCCATTTAAATGGTGGCACATAAATCGTGCAATTGTTGGGTGCCAACACGGTGAAGGCCCTCATCTTAGCCCTCAACCTGTATTTTTATGATTTGGCAGGGTGGGGAGGACACTCTACAGATAAATTCAAGGACTAGCTTAATATGAATTTGTTTAATATCAAACTTACTGATGATGCAATAAGAGAAGTGTGGAATTTCTGGATATCCTTACTGAAATAGACGCAAATTCACAATTACAGTCAGATGTTTACCAAAACCTCCCACCAGTGTATTCCTTATTGCATGCTACATCTAGTCATCATTGCACTACTATAAGGGCCAGTTGGAAAATTCCTCAGAGTTAAACAGATAGGTTTTAACTGATCCTAAATGTGAAATACAAGTGGAAGATCTTAAAAGTAGATTTCGATATAGAGGCTACAGCAATTGATGCCTCAATAACGGTTATACCCGTGATTTTTCCTATGACTCACAGCTGAGAAGAAGAGGACAGAGGATTAGAGATCAGCGAATATGTTCAGAAAACGATCGCCGAATATGAATTTGCTATATTCGTACCGAACTTATGTTTGACGATCGTAGGTAAACACTGTAGAGAACAACACCTAAGCGCCAGAATTCTTGGATATTTTTTCAGCTGCCGCATCACCCCAGAAAATGCAATAATAGTGATCAAATTATCATATGCACCCGAGTGAGAATGGGATCCAAAAAAAAAAAAAAAGTCAGCTTGCTACGCAAAAAAAAAAAAAACAAGCTCAAACAGGTCCATCAATGGTTAAATAAAAGCGTCACGAGTCACAAAAAGTGGTGATACAAACCTTTGCTTTATAAAACACGACCAAAAAAAGAAAAGCAATGGTAGACTTGAGTTTTATAACACTGAAAAGACTTTTTTTTGCAGTGTACAGTATAATGCATATTAAAAATGAACAGAGACATGTAAAATTATAGCTCATCCCCATAAAAAAAAAACATCACAGCTATGTTGCCAGAAAAAATTTTTTTTTATGGTTCTTGTAAGATGAAAAGCGGGAAGGGACCAAAAGTTCCAAAACAGAAGGGAACAAAAACAAACAAAGAAAGAAATTGCCTGCTCATGAAGGGGTTCATTTCTGGGGTGCACTAACTTTCTCTGAGATGCATTTACACTGAAAGATTATCATGTGTTGTCAGTTTAGTATGTGTTTTTCTATAATTGACAATCATGTCACACTTTCCAAGAGGTAAACGCAGAGATCTAGGGAATTCCAAAGGGTTCACTTACTTTTTCTGCCAAGTATAGCTATATAGCCTGAGTTCGTGCTCTTGCGCCATGCTGTCACCTAGTAAGTGTTGCACAATGAATGTGCCGCTGCAGCAGTGACAAGATGAAATACACAACCGCGTGGGCACAAGGCCACAAAATGGAAATAGGACATGAAGGTTTGTGCTGTGTGCCCACTGCCACCAAACCCAGATCAGACTTAACACCCCCAGAGGGAGCAACGATCCTCTATAGGTAGAAGCTATACAACACGTTCTATTAGGGCAGAGCCACTTCATTCACAGACACAGGCTGTATAGCACCAGCACATTGTACATCGCTGTAAACAGGCTAGTCACTGGCGTCATGGGCAGCACAGGTAAACGGGTCGACTCCCGGGAACCAAAGCTTCCATTACTAAAGATGGCGGTACATCTTCAGCGGCTGACAGCTATGCCTGCTGCCGTATAAGTGGACGCTCAGTTAGGCTGAGCACGCATGTGTCTTCAATGGGGAATGAGCCGCTACCAGACTCACCTGGTGACATCTCCTGGGAACAAAACAATGGGGCACTAAAATTCAACACCCTTTTTTCACCCTGATCTTTCCCAGAGAAGTGTCTGCGGACCCCCATAGATACTTGGGCCCTTCTAGTGGAAATCAGCAGGAGACTTTTCTTTAATGTGGAGGAGGAAATTAAAGGGGTTGCCCAATCAACAATAAAAAACAGACGGGACGGCGCTGCTCCTCCGCTGTCATCCCCCGTGGACCCCCCGTCGCCTCCTCAGATCTAAGCCCCGTGGACCCCCCGTCGCTCTCAGCCCCGTGGCCTCCTCAGATCTAAGCCCCGTGGACCCCCCGTCGCTCTCAGCCCCGTGGCCTCCTCAGATCTAAGCCCCGTGGACCCCCCGTCGCTCTCAGCCCCGTGGCCTCCTCAGATCTAAGCCCCGTGGACCCCCCGTCGCTCTCAGCCCCGTGGCCTCCTCAGATCTAAGCCCCGTGGACCCCCCGTCGCTCTCAGCCCCGTGGCCTCCTCAGATCTAAGCCCCGTGGACCCCCCGTCGCTCTCAGCCCCGTGGCCTCCTCAGATCTAAGCCCCGTGGACCCCCCGTCGCTCTCAGCCCCGTGGCCTCCTCAGATCTAAGCCCCGTGGACCCCCCGTCGCTCTCAGCCCCGTGGCCTCCTCAGATCTAAGCCCCGTGGACCCCCCGTCGCTCTCAGCCCCGTGGCCTCCTCAGATCTAAGCCCCGTGGACCCCCCGTCGCTCTCAGCCCCGTGGCCTCCTCAGATCTAAGCCCCGTGGACCCCCCGTCGCTCTCAGCCCCGTGGCCTCCCGTCGCTCTCAGCCCCGTGGCCTCCTCAGATCTAAGCCCCGTGGACCCCCCGTCGCTCTCAGCCCCGTGGCCTCCCGTCGCTCTCAGCCCCGTGGCCTCCTCAGATCTAAGCCCCGTGGACCCCCCGTCGCTCTCAGCCCCGTGGCCTCCTCAGATCTAAGCCCCGTGGACCCCCCGTCGCTCTCAGCCCCGTGGCCTCCTCAGATCTAAGCCCCGTGGACCCCCCGTCGCTCTCAGCCCCGTGGCCTCCTCAGATCTAAGCCCCGTGGACCCCCCGTCGCTCTCAGCCCCGTGGCCTCCTCAGATCTAAGCCCCGTGGACCCCCCGTCGCTCTCAGCCCCGTGGACCCCCCGTCGCTCTCAGCCCCGTGGACCCCCCGTCGCTCTCAGCCCCGTGGCCTCCTCAGATCTAAGCCCCGTGGACCCCCCGTCGCTCTCAGCCCCGTGGCCTCCTCAGATCTAAGCCCCGTGGACCCCCCGTCGCTCTCAGCCCCCTGGCCTCCTCAGATCTAAGCCCCGTGGACCCCTTGTCGCTCTCAGCCCCGTGGCCTCCTCAGATCTAAGCCCCGTGGACCCCCCGTCGCTCTCAGCCCCGTGGACCCCTTGTCGCTCTCAGCCCCGTGGCCTCCTCAGATCTAAGCCCCGTGGACCCCCCGTCGCTCTCAGCCCCGTGGCCTCCTCAGATCTAAGCCCCGTGGACCCCCGTCGCTCTCAGCCCCGTGGCCTCCTCAGATCTAAGCCCCGTGGACCCCCCGTCGCTCTCAGCCCCGTGGCCTCCTCAGATCTAAGCCCCGTGGACCCCCGTCGCTCTCAGCCCCGTGGCCTCCTCAGATCTAAGCCCCGTGGCCCCTGTCGCTCTCAGCCCCGTGGCCTCCTCAGATCTAAGCCCCGTGGCCCCCGTCGCTCTCAGCCCCATGGCCTCCTCAGATCTAAGCCCCGTGGCCCCTGTCACTCTCAGCCCCGTGGCCTCCTCAGATCTAAGCCCCGTGGCCCCCGTCGCTCTCAGCCCCGTGGCCTCCTCAGATCTAAGCCCCGTGGCCCCCGTCACTCTCAGCCCCGTGGCCTCCTCAGATCTAAGCCCCGTGGCCCCCGTCGCTCTCAGCCCCATGGCCTCCTCAGATCTAAGCCCCGTGGCCCCCTCAGATCTAAGCCCCGTGGCCCCCGTCGCTCTCAGCCCCATGGCCTCCTCAGATCTAAGCCCCGTGGCCCCCGTCGCTCTCAGCCCCGGGACCTCCACTGATCTCCTTACATGTACAATGTCACATGACCGCTTCCGTCTGATGAAAGAGTGAAGGCTGCAGTGGTCACATTATCCAGAGACTGGTGAGGACACAGGGCTGAGAGCCTTGTTTTATGTAGCACCATAGGGACGGTCACAGAGCTGGCCACTAGTGGACTATCCCTTTAAGGCGTTAGTTTAGGGGCCTCTCGGGGTATAAGTAGCAGGAAGGCCCCGTGCTGCTGGGCTGAGGGCAGTGACCCCTCACACTGAGCTCTGAGGTGACGGGACCCCTCCGGCACAATGCCAGGCAGCACCACAGTGCCTACATGGCGGGGGAGAGCAGCTCTCCGGTGTTCCCCTCACCTCTTCCGGCTGCCATTGCACTCACCTGTCACTGACTCGGCACAGCAGGGCCTGCAGCTTCAGCATCGGTCGGCGCCGACGTCCACAGCGGAGAACAAGTCGCGCAGCTACAATCTGGGTCACAGGTAAACGCCACTAGTCACTGCTCCTACACACAGCGCCGCCATATTGTGCGGTAAGGCTCATACCGGGAAGGACCTTCCGAGTGACGTCACATGGTCAGGTGACATCATCGAGTCATGTGACAGTGAAGCAGGCGGCGTAGCAGCAGAGCAGAGGCGCTAGTACGCCTGTGTGTGCCGGGTGTGATGGCCGCGTCAGGATCGGAGGTGATCTTTTGAGGATTTCCCCATACCCACACCGCAGTAGACGCCTCATTGCTGAGGTGATCGGAGTGGATCTGGTGAGGTCCTCAGGTAGTCACCTCTGATCTAGACAGTGCAGCACTGACAGGACTAGAATAGAGCCCCTCATACAAACTTCACTGTAGGCTCCTCATCTGGCTGCTTAATGGTTTTTTATGGCGTTTCTCAAGGTTTTAATGGAGCAAACAGCGTAAGTCAGACTTGAATATTTGTTTTTCCTGATTTAGAATATGTACATATTTATTGTTGCTTTTGGTAATATAAGTACAGGCAGGGTCAGGCTGGGATGTCTGGGGCCCACCAGGGGAATGGACTCTAGGGGCCCACCCTACAGTTATATGCAAGTATCTGCGCTATCCCCATTATAGTGGAGTATCGGCTGTAAACCACAGGCGGCTCCTGGACATTTACTGTGCGCCCCCATAAGGCCGTAGAATCATAGAATCGTAGAGTTGGAAGGGACCTCCTGGGCCATCTGGTCCAACCCCCTGCTCAAAGCAGGATTCGCTAAATCATCCCAGTCAGATGTCTGTCCAGCCTCTGTTTGAAGACTTCCATTGGAGGAGAACTCACCACTTCTCGTGGCAGCCTGTTCCACTCATTGATCACTCTAACTGTCAAAAAGTTTTTTCTAATATCTAATCTGTGTCTCCTCCCATTCAGTTTCATCCCATTGCTTCTAGTCTTTCCTTGTGCAAATGAGAATAAAGTTGATCCTTCAACAATGTGACAGCCCTTGAGATATTTGTAGACAGCTATTAAGTCTCCTCTCAGTCTTCTCTTTTGCAAACTAAACATTCCCAAATCCTGCAACCTTTCCTCATAAGACAGGGTTTGCAGACCGGTCACCATTCTGGTCGCTCTTTTCTGAACTTGCTCCAGTTTGTTGATGTCTTTTTTAAAATGTGGCGCCCAAAATTGGACACAATATTCCAGATGAGGTCTGACCAAAGAGGAGTAGAGGGAAATAATTACTTCACGTGATCTAGACTGTATGCTTCTGTTAATACATCCTAGAATTGTATTTGCCTTTTTTGCTGCTGCATCACACTGTTGACTCATATTCAGTCTGTGATCTATTAGTATACCCAAGTCTTTTTCACATGTGCTGTCACTTAGCCCTATTCCTCCCATTCTGTATATGCTTTTTTCATTTTTAATGCCCAGATGTAGTACTTTGCATTTTTCCCTGTTAAAAACCATTCTGTTAGTTGCTGCCCACTGCTCCAGTTTATTTATATCTTTTTGAATCCTCTCTCTCTCTTCTCTAGTATTAGCTATCCCTCCTAGCTTTGTGTCATCAGCAAATTTAATCAGTTTACCTCAATTCCTTCATCTAAATCGTTGATAAAGATGTTGAACAATACAGGGCCCAGGACAGAGCCCTGTGGTACCCCACTTGAGACATTCTTCCAACTGGATGTGCAGCCATTTACGACCACTCTTTGGGTCCGATCACTAAGCCAGTTATGAATCCACCTAACAGTTGCCTTGTCCATTCCATACTTAGTCATTTTTTCAATAAGGATTGTATGAGAGACTTTGTCAAATGCTTTGCTGAAGTCAAGATATACTATATCTACAGCAATCAGTGATTCCGTCATAGAAGGAAATTAAGTTAGTCTGACATGACTTATTAGTTACAAACCCATGCTGACTCTGTTTAATCACTTCATTCTTATCCAGGTACTGACATACATGTTGTTTAATAATTTGTTCAAAGATCTTTCCTGGTATAGAAGTCAGACTCACCGGCCTATAGTTGCCTGGGTCCACCTTCTTCCCCTTTTTGAAGATAGGAACAACATTTGCTCTTCTCCAGTCTTCTGGGACTTCTCCTGTTCTCCAAGAATTTTCAAAGATTATGGAGAGGGGTTCAAAGATTATGGAGAGGGGTTCAAAAATTTCTTCTGCTATCTCCTTCAGTACTCTGGGGTGTAATTCATCTGGACCTGGAGACTTGAATTCATTTAGGTTAGCAAAGTGTTTCCTCACTATCTTTCTGTTTATAGATATCCTGGATTCTTCTATACCCTTAATAGGACAGTGAAGAACAGTTGATGTTACGTTTCCTTTCTGAGAGAAAACAGATGCAAAATAGGAATTTAAAAGTTCGGCCTTCTCAACATCCTGTCTTATCCTTTCATCATTTTCATCCTGTAAAAATCCTATAGCATCTTTGACTTTCCTTTTACTTTTGACACATCCCCAAAATCCTTTATTATTGCTTTTGACATCTCTTGCAAGCCTCAATTCATTTTCGGCTTTAGCTAATCTGATTTGTGCCCTGCAGGTTCTGCAGACAGCATTATATTCTTCTTTAGATATGCCTCCCTCTTTCCATTTTATAAACATTTTTTTTCTTCCTTTTTAGCATGTGCTCAAGTTCTGTGTTCATCCATCCTGGTTTCCTTAAATGCTTCCTATTCTTCCCTCTTTTCGGAATTGTTAACAATTGTGCTTTGAGAATTTCATTTTTCAAGATTTCCCATCCTTCCTGGACATTTTTGTCTTTAAGGATATCCAGCCATTGGATCCCTCCAATTCTCTTTCTGAATCCCTTAAAATCTGCCTTTCTGAAATCTAACCTTGACGTCGGAGTTCGTGTTCACACACAGCATTTTTTTCGCGTTTTTCCCACGGATTTACCAAAAAATCCCCTCAAAAAATGCTTAAAGGAAGCTTCCCATTCATTTTAAGGCCTCTTTCACACATCCGGTTTTCAGCATCAGGCGCGATGCGGCGAAAAGTGTAAAAACCGGATCCGGCGCCGTTTGCCACCGGATCCGGTTTTTCCCCCATTCAGTTTCATTATTGCCGCATCGCGCCGGATACCTATGCGGCGTATCCGGTTTTTGTCTGATCCGGCAAAAACAGCCTGTCCGGCGTCTGGAAAAAACGTTCCATGTAACGTTTTTTTGCAGCGCCGGACCGGCTTTTTCCACAGCGCATGCCCGGACTCTGTGAATGTTAACCCCACAAGTGCCCGGCGAGAGAGAGAGATAGATCTCTCTCTGTCACCTGGACACTTGTGAGAGATCTCTCTCGCCGGGCACTTGTGGGGTTAACACTCAGTGTCTGGGTGAGAGAGAGAGATCTCTCTGTGGGGTTAACCCCACAAGTGCCCGGCAAGAGAGAGAGATTCTCTTGCCTGGACACTAAGTGTTAACCCCCCATGTCTCTCTATCTCCACCCCCCTCCCCTCCCCTCCCCTCCCCTCTCCTCCCCTCTCCTCCCCTCCCCTCTCCTCCCCTCACCTCCCTTTCAGCAGCTGTCTCATTGGCTGCCTCTGTCCACCTCGTCCTGCGGCTCCTTTAATAATGTCCGAGCCGTATCGTCTCGCCGCACACACATCCGGTGTCACGGCTGCAGGCCGGATCCGGCGGCCCAGCTTTTCGCCGCACGCCGCCGGACCCCACACACCGGATGTGTGAAAGTAGCCTAATGCATTTTGCACTTTTTGTGCATATTGATGCGTTTTTTACAGCAAAAATAACTCTTTGCAGTAAACAGCATGCTCATTAATTTCACGGTAAATTCCGCATTTCTTGCTATTTTCTATGTGTCTGGGGACACGCGGGAAAAAAAACGCAAAAAACGCACGTTTACTGGGAAGGAGTTCTGTATTTATGCAGAAATTTTCTGCATACGTGTGCACATAGCCTTACTGGGATGTATAATTTTGGTAGTTTACATTAATGGGGTTCTTTGGTTAAAACAAGTTATCACTGCTCCATGGGCTCCACAGGATAGGTGATCGCTTAGGTCCGACCATTGGAAACTGCACCGATCGGAAGAATGAGAAAGTTTTATCGTTGATTGAACACTTATCCCCATTTCAAAATGGAGCGGCAGGTGGGATTTCTGACCGCAGCTCCATTCATTCTCTTTGAGGCTTCTAGAAAAAAACAAGTGCAGCCACTGAGGGAAAGAATGGATCCGTGGTCAAGTCGGACATGCCACTCCAGTCTAATGGGGATAAAAAGTTCCACATTTTGGTGAATGGGTCCAAGTAGTCAGGCCCCCACCAATCAATACGTTATCACTTATCCTGTGGAGAGATCATTACTTTTTTCCACAGGCTCTGCCGCTGTGTACAAAGTATTTAATCACAAATGGAAATCAAAAAATCTAATATCAGAGAGAACAAAAGACCACCATACACAACACAATCCCCTATACCAAGACCAATACCACCACATACAGGAAGAAATACAACTATACCATGACCAGACCACATAGTGACCAAATAATACTACATACAAGGGAAAAATACCACCACACCATAACCAGACCACATATTACCACCACACCACATAGTGACCAAATAATATGACATATTGCCAGCATATAGGGACCAAATAATACCACATACAAGGAGAAATTCTGCCACACCGTGACCAGACCACAAATTACCACCACATGCTGACCAAATACTACAATACTGATTTTGACTACAAACCACAATACTAACAACACTTATTACCACCAGTGACATTATTTATACACAGGAGCTCTGTATATAGTGTCAGTGTACAAATAATACAGTGATCACCAGTGATATACACAGAAGCTCTGTATATAGTGTCAGTGTATATGTAGGTAATACAATGATCACTAGTGACATTATACACAAGAGCTCTGTATGTAGTGTCAGTGTATAGGTAATACAGTGATCACTAGTGACATACACAGGAGATCTGTATATAGTGTCAGTGTACAGGTAATACAGTGATCACCGGTGAAATTATATACAGGAGCTCTGTACACAGTATATAGTGTGCGTGTTCATGTAATACACTGACTCACCAGTGACGTCTATACTTGAAGTCGTTTATCTTTGCTTTTCTTCAACCAGCACAGACCGCCGTCACTTCCAGCCAGAACTCGTCTCTGCAAAAAATAACACAGTCATCAATAGCTGATCACTTCCAGAGCACTTTCCCCACTTTTTCCCTGACTCCTACACTACGTCAGATGGAGAAAAGCAACATAGTACCGCCCTGCACAGTAACAGGACCTCCCTTTTGTTCCCTCCATGGAAAACCGTTTCCTAAAAAGAAAATTATATTATAGTAGTAATAATGTCCCTTAATTGGACCTTAAAGAAATAATGTTCCACACTTGTCACCATAAACTAATATAGCATGTTCCTCATTCTGGCCCTCGAACAGTAATTAAGTCCCTCATCTTGGCCCCCTTTATTTTATAATATGCCTCAGCCTGGCCCCCCTTATTTTATAATATGGTCCAGCCTGGCCCCTAGATATCCATCCCTCTTCCCCAGCTATACATACTGGCCCTCATATGTCCCTTGTCCTGCCTCACCATATATCTCTCCTGGACCCCCATATATCCTCCCTGGTCCCTTGTCCTGGCTCCCCCATATATATGCATCCTGCCCCCCATTTATATGCTTCCTGGTCTCTTGTTCTGCCCCCCATATATCCATCCTGGACCCACATCTATGCAACCTGCCCCCATATATATCCATCCTGGCCCCTCCCCAAATATCCATTCTGCCCTCCATATATATGCATCCTGGTCCCTTGTCCTGCCCCCCTCCCCCATAAATCCATCTTGTCCCCCATATACTGTATATACATCCTGGCTGTACCAGATATATGCATCCTGGCTCCCCATATATCCATCCTGGTCGCCTTCCCTCTGTATGTGTATCCATCCTGGCCCCCTTCCCCCGTATGTGTATCCATCCTGGCCCCCTTCCTCCCGTATGTGTATCCATCCTGGCCCCCTTCCTCCCATATGTGTATCCATCCTGACCCCCTTCCCCCGGTATGTGTATCCATCCTGGCCCCCTTCCCCTCGTATGTGTATCCAGCTTGGGCCCCTTTCCCCCGTATATGTATCCATCCTGGCCCCCTTCCCCCCCGTATATGTATCCATCCTGGCCCCCTTTCCCCTGTATGTGTATCCATCCTGGCCCCCTTTCCCCTGTATGTGTATCCATCCTGGCCCCCTTTCCCCTGTATGTGTATCCATCCTGGTTCCCTTCCCCCTGTATATGTATCCATCCTGGCCCCCTTCCCCCCGTATGTGCATCCATCCTGGGCCCCTTCCCCCCCTGCATGTGCATCCATCCTGGGCCCCTTCCCCCCCTGCATGTGCATCCATCCTGGGCCCCTTCCCCCCCCTGCATGTGCATCCATCCTGGGTCCCTTCCCCCCCTGCATGTGCATTCATCCTGGGCCCCTTCCCCCCCCTGCATGTGCATCCATCCTGGGCCCCTTCCCCCCCCTGCATGTGCATCCATCCTGGGCCCCTTCCCCCCCCTGCATGTGCATCCATCCTGGGCCCCTTCCCCCCCCTGCATGTGCATCCATCCTGGGCCCCTTCCCCCCCCTGCATGTGCATCCATCCTGGGCCCCTTCCCCCCCCTGCATGTGCATCCATCCTGGGCCCCTTCCCTCCTGTATGTGCATCCATCCTGGGCCCCTTCCCTCCTGTATGTGCATCCATCCTGGGCCCCTTCCCCCCCAGTATGTGCATCCATCCTGGGCCTCCCCCCCCCCCTGTATGTGCATCCATTCTGGGCCCCTTCCCCCCAGTATGTGCATCCATCCTGGGCCCCTTCCCCCCTGTATGTGCATCCATCCTGGGCCCCTTCCCCCCTGTATGTGCATCCATCCTGGGCCCCTTCCCCATGTATGTGCATCCATCCTGGGCCCCTCCCCCCCCCATATGTGCATCCTTCCTGGGCCTCTTCCCCCCCTTTATGTGCATCCATTCTGGGCCCCTTCCCCCATATGTGCATCCATCCTGCGCCCCTTCCCCCTAGTATGTGCATCCATCCTGGGCCCTTTCCCCCTAGTATGTGCATCCATCCTGGGCCCTTTACCCCTAGTATGTGCATCCATCCTGGGCCCCTTCCACCTATGAGAGAGAGAAAAAAAGAAAAAAAAATAGCAGACATAGCAGAGCCCGGTGAATGTGTGCACACACTTTCCAGTATCCATCGGGACGTGCGCCGCAGTGGTTCAGGTAATGAATGCTGCGTGCGTGTGCCCCTGCACATACGCGGCCTGTGCTTTTAAGTGATCTACTTCAAGTGTTTATTTCTGTTAATGTTGATGGTTATGGCTTACAGCCAATGAAAACCCAAAAGTCATTATCTCAGTAAATTAGAATAATTAACAAAAAAAAGGCTTCCTAAGCGTTTAAAAAGGTCCCTTAGTCTGTTTCAATAGGTTCCACAATCATGGGGAAGACTGCTGACTTGACTGATATCCAGAAGACAGTCATTGACACACTCTACAAGGAGGATAAGCCACAAAAGGTCATTGCTAAAGAAGCTGGCTGTTCAGAGTGTTGTATCCAAGGAGTATTTTTGGTTTTGCATTTTCATTTTTTGCTCCCCTTCTTCCCAGAGCCATAGCTTTTTTATTTTTTGGTCAAAATGGCCTTGTGAGGGCTTGTTTTTTTGCAGGACAAGTTGTACTTTTGAACAACACCATTGGTTTTACCATATTGTGTAATAGAAAACGGGAAAAAAATTCCAAGTGCGGTGAAATTGCAAAAAAAAAGTGCAATCCCACACTTGGTTTTTGTTTGGCTTTTTTGCTAAAACTGACCTGCCATTAAGATTCTCCAGGTAATTATGAGTTCATGGACACCAAACATGCATAGGTCCTTTTTTTATCTAAGTGGTGAAAAAATTCCAAAGTTTGTAAAAAAAAAAAAAAAAAAAAAAAAAGGCATTTTCTAAGGCTGGTTTCACATTTGCGTTTTTTAGCGCTGGAAAAAAACGCATACCTGCGCATGCGTTTTTTCCCCTATATTTAACATGGGTGCGCATACCTGCGCACTGGTCAGCGCATGTATGCGATTTTCATGCGCTGCGTTTTTTTGGGGTGTGCGTTGGGATTTTCCAGACGCAGCATGTTGCATTTTTTGGCCCTTGAAAAAAGCGCATGCGCACGTATGCGCACGTTTTGCGCTAAAAATGGCCATTATAGCCTATGGATGCGCATACGTGCGCACTGGCATGCGCAGGTATGCGTTTTTTTAGCGCTGCGTTTTTTTGGTGGTGTCCACTTGTTGTCCTAGTTATAATCTTCTAAAGTCAAAAAAAAAAAGTCTATATAAAGGAGGTGCCTGCCAAAACTCTGCCACTACTACACTGACAGATTGAAGAGCAGACAGTCAACCAAGAACCCATCTGATCAGCGAAGAATGTGAGTATATTACATTATATGCCTGTCCTTTTAAATTATGTATGTACTAATGATTTTTATTATTTTTACATGCAGTATGTCTTCAGAATCAGAGTATTCCCCATCGCGGCAGGAATTGGCGCAAGCAGACCGTGAGGTGATTATTTTTGTGCATCTGGTAAGTATATCTGCTGCTTCTCCAAATCTCTTACGTTTTTTTCAACTTTTTTAAGACATCGTCATCATCCTCTTCTGTGGACGGGACTAGTGAGGGCGAAGAGCAGGAGCAGCGAAGCCAAGTCCCGGTGGTGATACGGAATGTAAGTATCAAATGATTTGTAATGTTCTTTATTTTTTATCTTCTATTTTTACTCTTTTTTATGTTTCTTTTTTTGTAACTTTTTATTCAATTTAAATTGGATTATTCTAATGAATGTGTTTTGTCTAGGTTCCACAACGGGATGAAGACGTGTACCTGGATAATGAGCAGCTCATCAGCCTGGTCCAGGAGCGTTCGCCGTTGTGGGACAGCCGTGACCGGCTGCACAAGGACATTGTGGTGACCCGGCGGCTATGGAATGAGGTGGCCGCAGCGTTGATGGATGGCTGGGACAGCGCCACAGCATCCTACAAAAAGGCGTTTAGTGAGTATTTCCCTGCTCTGTATTGTGCCGCAGTGACTGTTGTCCTTGACGGCACTGTTGGGTTTCGTGCTAGGTGTATTCTAGCAGGAAACCCAACAGTGTCATCGTGGTCTACAGTGACTGCTTTGAGTATTGTATTGCTACATTGTGCCGCAGTGACTGTTGTCCTTGACGGCACTGTTGGGTTTCGTGCTAGGTGTATTCTAGCAGGAAACCCAACAGTGTCATCGGGGTCTACAGTGACTGCTTTGAGTATTGTATTGCTACATTGTGCCGCAGTGACTGTTGTCCTTGACGGCACTGTTGGGTTTCGTGCTAGGTGTATTCTAGCAGGAAACCCAACAGTGTCATCGGGGTCTACAGTGACTGCTTTGAGTATTGTATTACTACATTGTGCCGCAGTGACTGTTGTCCTTGACGGCACTGTTGGGTTTCGTGCTAGGTGTATTCTAGCAGGAAACCCAACAGTGTCATCGTGGTCTACAGTGACTGCTTTGAGTATTGTATTGCTACATTGTGCCGCAGTGACTGTTGTCCTTGACGGCACTGTTGGGTTTCGTGCTAGGTGTATTCTAGCAGGAAACCCAACAGTGTCATCGTGGTCTACAGTGACTGCTTTGAGTATTGTATTGCTACATTGTGCCGCAGTGACTGTTGTCCTTGACGGCACTGTTGGGTTTCGTGCTAGGTGTATTCTAGCAGGAAACCCAACAGTGTCATCGTGGTCTACAGTGACTGCTTTGAGTATTGTATTGCTACATTGTGCCGCAGTGACTGTTGTCCTTGACGGCACTGTTGGGTTTCGTGCTAGGTGTATTCTAGCAGGAAACCCAACAGTGTCAGCGTGGTCTACAGTGACTGCTTTGAGTATTGTATTTCTACATTGTGCCGCAGTGACTGTTGTCCTTGACGGCACTGTTTTTTTTTTATCAACAGTGGACAAAGTCCGAACACGTTGGCGTTCGATCAAGGACCGCTTCAACAGTGATGTTCGTGCTGAGGGCCAGGTTCGCAGTGGATCTGCGTCAAGGACCAGAACTAGATACCGTCACTATAACGCGTTGCAGTTCCTAAGACCGGTCCTTGCCACGAGATCGTAAGTATTATAAATTTTGGGTTTTTATTTTTATTAATCTGTGTTTTTCTAATCCACAGCTGATGCTTCTTGTAAAGGCATGGTAGTAATGATTTTCCTTTCTTCAACAGCACCTGGAGCAGCACCCTGCAACCTGGCCCTGGAGCGGTCCTTCCTCGGACGTCCTCTGACCCGTCCCAGCCATCCGACAGCCAGGAAGCACCTTGCAGGTCAACCACACACACAGCTGGTGACCAGGAAGCTGGGCCATCAGGTGTTCCCCTGTCCCAGGTCTCTGCCACTGGTTATGCGGGCACTACCCGCCAGCGGCAGAGGGCCTTGGACAGGAATGTCTTGCCCGAGTTTATGCATTTGAGCGAGACATTTAATTCCAGCCTCAAGTCACTGTCCGACAGAGTTGAAAGCGGTTTTGCACTCATGGAACGTGGTTTTAACCACTTTGAACACCGCTTCAATTCTGTAGAACAGCGCCTTGACCGTCTGGAGGCCGACCTCAACAGACCAGCACACCATTTTTTTAGTAAGATTGAAAAGGGCATGGCGGAACACCTTAGTCCTGATCAACAGCTGAATGTGCTGCAGGCCTGCAACAATGCTTTCTTGCAGGCTATGCAGCATAATCGGTACGGTCAGCAGTCAGTGGTGTCCTTTCCACCTGTGCCACCATTGACTCGCTTCACCTCACTACCGACTTGTGCTGCATACCACTGCACGGACACCTCTATTCAAAGCCAGGACACCCACCGTTACACCACCACAAGTCTGAGTGCAGCTGGTCACTTCACCGACACCACCATGGCAAGCGCTGCTCCTGTCTGGAGCACCACCGCCACTCCCATGCATGCGTGGAGCTCAGCCACCACTAGGCAAACATGGAACAGCCCTGCCGCTACAACAACGTGTAGTAGCCCTGCCACCACCACTCTGCAAACCTGGACCATCACTGCCGCCACCAGTCCTCCTGCAAGGACGAGCACTGACAACGAAGAGCAGCAGCAGCAGCCACCTCAGCAGCAGCTCCAGCCACCTCATCAGCAGCCACCTCAGCAGCAGCAGCCACCTCAGCAGCAGCAGCCACCTCAGCAGCAGCTGCAACCACCTCAGCAGCAGCTGCAACCACCTCAGCAGCAGCTGCAACAACCTCAGCAGCAGCTGCAACCACCTCAGCAGCAGCAGCCACCTCAGCAGCAGTCGCCACCTCAGCAGCAGTCGCCACCTCAGCAGCAGCCGCCACCTCAGCAGCAGCAGCCACACCTGCAGACGGGGGACCTACACTCAATATTTGCCCCTACTTCAAGGCGAAATCCATCAAGGCGGGCATTGGGCCAAAGTCGGTCCAGGCACACAAGCCTACGGCGACATGCCATTACAACTAATGTACCTGAACAGATTTCCTCTCCTCCAAGTGTTCCTAGTTTGATTCCCTTAACTGGACTACCTTCCCCCACAAGTTTTGTTGCCCCTTCCCCTCAAACACCGTCTTCAACAGCAAGTGTTGCATATTCCCTGCACACCCCCAAATTGAAACCATCTGCCCCCAAACGCCGGAAAAAATAATTTTTTGGTTTATTTTTGTGATAAAAAATAAATTTACATTTGTGGTTCACCATTACTAAGTTTAATTAATGTTGTTTGCGCCGCTCACACACACTGATGGGTAAATACATGTTAAAAACCAACCCAAGGCCTAGTATAGTCATATGTGAAATAACACGGACTAGTATAGTCATACCAAGGCCTAGTGTAATAACTCGAGTTTTACCAACTTGGATCTGGTTTCATGAAAAACAAACTGTTGAAACTTGTCTTAAAAATAAGTTTCTTTCTAGTTTCACCAGTTTGTTTTTTGTGAAACAAGATGCTAGTTGTTAAAAATCGAGTTATTACAGTAGGCCTTGGTATGACTATACTAGGCCGTGGTATTTCACATATGACTATACTAGTAGGCCCAAGGCCTACTATACTCATATTTGAAATACCACGGCCTAGTATAGTCATTCAAAGGCCTAGTGTAATAACTCTAGTTTTACCAACTAGAATCTGTTTTCATGAAAAACAAACTGTTGAAAATTATAAGTTTCTTTCTAGTTTCACCAGTTTGTTTTTTGTGAAACAAGATGCTAGTTTTTAAAAATCGAGTTATTACAGTAGGCCTTGGTATGACTATACTAGGCCGTGGTATTTCACATATGACTATACTAGTAGGCCCAAGGCCTACTATACTCATATTTGAAATACCACGGCCTAGTATAGTCATTCAAAGGCCTAGTGTAATAACTTGTAAGTTGGAATGGAGCAGATTACATTCATCCACTCAATGCTGACTTGTATTCCCCATGGACTTTCATTGGGGTTGGGTTTTGAGGGTTGTGTTTTGAGAAAATCACATACTTTGTTTTCAACTAGTTGCACAATTTTCTCTTGAAAAAAAATGGTTTCCTGATTCATGGCCTGCAGCTTTGCTCGTTCCAATATATTTCACGCAGACTAGCAATGCTGCATTTTAACTCATATGTGTATTTACCTGCCCAGGTGTGTGAACATCAAAAAATTCAGTTATACATGGGAAGTTTATTAAATTGGAGTTTAAAAAATATAGTGCACTCAGTAATGGTATCAAATAAGGTTTTTTATTACCATAAACAAACAAAAATATTACACCATTTCATCTTGCCAGTGCACCCGTCCTACATCAGAAATAAAGTAGGCCGCAAATTGGTCCCTCATTTGGCCAACTTCAACGGATGACCTGAGAGTGTGCTGAGTGAATTCCGGCAATGGGTTAGGAGCATCATCGTCCAGTTCAAAGGTCGGGTGCTCTTTAGCCATCACAAAGTTATGTAGAACCACACAGGCCTTCACCACCTCATCGACTGTTTCAAGTTTAAGATTAATGGCCGTGCCCAGAATTCGCCATCTGGAAACAAGAATCCCAAAAGCACACTCGACAGTTCTTCTGGCCCTGGTCAGCCTGTAATTAAATATTTTTTTGGTGTGGTCCAAGTCCCGGCTGGAGTAGGGTTTCAGTAAGTTTCCGCACATTTGAAAAGCCTCATCGCCAACCATTACAAAGGGCAGTGGCGGAGCTTCGGTGTGAGGAAGAGGCCATGGCATAGGGAAATTAAATTGGTTGCCATACAACCTCCGGCCCATGTCTGAGTTTTTAAAAGCCTGTGAGTCATTACCACGGCCAAATGCTCCAATGTCCACTGCTACAAACATACATCCGGCATCCGCAATCGCAATGAGTACTATTGAAAAGTACTTTTTGTAATTATAGTACTCAGATCCCGTTCTTTGGGGTTTGATGATCCGTATGTGTTTACCATCAACAGCTCCCAAACAGTTGGGAAAATTGCATACTGTCCAGAATTTGTCAGCAATTTCCATCCACTTTTCAGCGGTGGGCAGGGGCATAAATTCTGGGCAAAGAACATTCCAGAGAGCCCGGCAGGTGTCAGCAACAATTCCAGACAAGGTAGAGATTCCAATACGGTACTGGAAGTGTAGTGAAGATAGGGTTTCTCCAGTCGCCAGGAATCTGTGAACAGACAAAGAAGTAAAATTAATATTTATGTATATTATTTTAAAAAACTATAAAACAAAATATTAGTACATTCACGAAAACTAATTACCCACGGTTTTGAATACTAAATTTAAAAAAACCATCAGACCGCACCCCTTGGTTTTTAAAACATACCGTAATGTCACCAGTAGCCGTTCCTCAGGAGGAATCGCACGACGGAGCTGTGTGTCCTGTCTCCGGATGGATTGTTGGACACGAGCAAGCAAATCCATGAAACTTTCGTGGGACATCCGGATATAATCTGTAAATTTCTCCGGGTTTGACTGGAGCTCGCTGTAGAGGGTGTGGTATGCCCCACGGCTCTCCCGGAGTTCAACAATCGGATGTATCCACATACGCCACCGTCTTCGCTGCCTCTCTCTCTTCCTTTGTTCATGGCAAGCAACTGCATACGCCTGAGCCATCGCGATGTCCAAATCCAAGTTGAAGTGAAAACTCTTCCAGCGCAGATCCATGGTCACGAGAAGAATCAAGCAAATGTGAAGAATACTGTAGACAGGGTCTATATATTAACATACCACACCCACAATGAAGTCCCATTGGTCTTTTGTGTTGTTGAATGGTTGTTTTTTCATTTTTGTGGGGTTTTTCCAAAATCTGTAAAAAAACGCAAACGCACAAAAAACGCATACAAACGCGCAAAACCGCTGCGTTTTTTTCCTGCATGCGCACAAAAATGCTAGAAAAAAACGCAGCGTTTGTATGCATTTGTATGCGTTTTTTTAATGCGTTTTTTTGCGGGAAAAACGCGCTGCAAAAAAAAGCAAGTGTGAAACTAGCCTAAGACCCGTAGTGACTCCATTTTTCAGGATCTGGGGCAGAGTGAGGGCTTATTTTTTGCGTGCTGAGCTGTTTTTATTGATACCATTTTGGTGCAGAAACGTTCATAATTCTGGCGTTTCTATTTTTTTTCTCGCTATGTCGTTTACCGATTTGATTAATTTTTTTTTATATTGATCGGGTGATTTTTGAACGCAGCGATACCAAATATTTCATTTTTGTTAAAATTTTATTTTGAATGGGGGGTGATTTGAACTTTTATGTTTTTTTTTTTTTTTTTTTTTTTTTACTTTTTGCATGCTTCAGTAGTCTCCATGGGAGACTAGAAGCTGTACTTGTCCAATCGCCACTGATACATACATAGAGCAGGGCAGCAAATTTATACATTTTATTTAGACCATGTGATCATCTTTTTTTCTCCTTTTCTATTGCACATGACGATTGGTCTTTAATGTGTCCAACACTTGGCAGAACTATTCAGTTTGTTTTAAGTTTTGTAAGGCAGTGGTGGCACCATACGCAGTGAAGAGGCAGTGACCCACAAAATTCAAACACAAATGCCTTTTTAATGTGTTATCTTCACACATAAAAGTTCAAATTCACACAAGTGCAATATTAGTGTTCAGTTCACACCAGTTCATAGCACTTCATAGTACACAACATTGCAGTCAGTACACACACTGGTCCTCCTCTGACTAATTCCCGTGGGTGTCCTGCACCGCTGTATCACAGTCTCTACTCACAGCCGTACACAGACCTTGAGGTCCTCCTGTCTGCAGCTGTGACACATGCCAGTCCTTCCTTCGGGCACAGGACTGTCTACCTCCGGTTCACCACTGGGTACAAGACACAGATCTGTGACCAGTCATCGTGGACAGCAGCACCACTGTGTACGCTGTGGGTTGCCAGGCCTCTCTCTGGCCCTGAGACTCACTAAGCACTCACTAATCCTTTCCTGCAGGGCTTTTATCACAGAAATCTGTGGCTTTCAGCCACATGGAAAACCTGGATCTGGAATGGAACAGACTGCAACACTATCATACTGCAATCTGTTTCAAACCCAACATCCAGAGCAGGTCTTCCGTACCTCTGCCTTGGACACTAACATGTCCAAGGCTAACACTTACTTTTATTATCAGTCTGCACTGCAGTCACAGCTGACTAACATGAAGTACAATATGTCACGAAAAAACAGTCTCAGAATCAGTGGGATACGTTGAAGGGTTCCAGAGCTGTAACCTCATAAAGTGACAGTGGTCATAATTGTAAAAATTGACCCAGTCATTAAGTACCAAATTGCTCTGTCACTAAAGGGTTATAATAAAATTATTGCAGCCGAAACCTCGTCCAACTTCAGCCAGCCAATTAAATCATTGGGTGGGTGGGGTTTAGGCCAGGTGCATAAAGTTTCGTCTTCTGATCATTGTCATTTTACCCCGTGAGACAATTCAGTGATTGTCAGTGGCTCTCACAAGGGTGCCTCGCTCCCATGGTTGACAGCAGGGTGCCTCGCTCCCATGGTTGACAGCAGGGTGCCTCGCTCCCATGGTTGACAGCAGGGTGCCTCGCTCCCATGGTTGACAGCAGGGTGCCTCGCTCCCATGGTTGACAGCAGGGTGCCTCGCTCCCATGGTTGACAACAGGGAGCTGGCTCTTTGTACCAGATTCCATCACTAATAAATTCCTTGAGGATTGTAGTCTCCAAAATAAGGTTACGTTTGGTGGGTTTTTGCTGTTTTAGCACCTCAGGAGCTCTTTATATGTGATATGGGTCTGCAATCTGTTTCAGCCAGAATTGCCTCCTTCACTCCTAAATAGCGATCCTTCACTTGCGAGCCTTGCTGTATGCTCAAACAATACTTTCCCACCACAGGAAAATGGGATAAAGCAACATCTTAGGCCTGTTTCACACTTCAGTTTTTTTGTGTCAGTTAAAATGCGCCAAATTGGCAGAAAGCAGATCCGTTGGTAACTGATGTGAATGGATGCCACCGGACCGTTTTTTTGACGGATCTGATGAAGGAAGAATTTTAAAGGAACCGCTGCCCGAGAGAGAGAGAATTTTTTCTGTCCGCCAGAAATGATTTCAGGGTTAAATTTCCGGCTGACTTCATTCCTCTGGGCATGCGCACTATAAAAATGCGGCTCCTGCAGCAAAAAAAAGTTGCATGGTCCATCCAGGCATCTTGGCGGACGGAAAAAAATTGATGGATCCGCAAAAAAACGGATCCAACGGATGGCCATCCGTCAAGATCCGCCAGTAATGCAAATCAATGGGGAAAAAAACGGATCCGCCCAAAAAAATGGCGGATCCATTTTTTTGCAAATACGGCGGATTTTGACTGATGGTCAAAAACGGAAGTGTGAAACAGGCCTTAGTTGAAAGAATGAACAGTGTTTTTTATGCAAATTTTCAGCTGCATTTTACATCACCAACAAAGCCTATGGGATTTAAAAAAATCTCATGCACACATTGGTTTTCTTGTCATCAGGATTTTGTGCTTTGCATGTTTTTTTTTGCACAGCGGAGCATGTCACTTCTTTCAGCGTTCTTTCAGCATTTTTCACCCATTCACTTAAATAGGTGGTGAAAAAATGCACCAAAAACGCAGGGATCAGGTTTTGCTGCGTTTTTTTGTGCCAAAACCTGATAGTATGGAATAAGACATTTTTTAACACTAATCTTTATCAGCATGCACAAGAGACAAATCTAGCATGTCATAACTGCCACAAAAAAAGCAAGAAAAACTAAGGAAAACATGTTTTTTTTGTAACTTCTTTCCTGCCAAGAGATCAGGTTTTGCTGCAGAAAAAAATGCCTAGTGTGAACTTACCCCTAAGGGTACTAATTTAAAGTCCAAAAATGTAGATTTTTTTTTTGTTCAGCACGTTTTTCTAATTTTCCAATATTTTCCTAATTTAACAAATTATATCAACCTAAATTTACTGCAAACATAATGTACAATGTGATACAAAAAAAAAACTGACCAGCACATCCCTACTAGTGTGAATAGTGAAAAGTCCTCCTGCTCGCAGTGCTGTCAGACAGGTCCTGCGAGTTCACGGCCATCGAACTCACTTCACCTTTCTGACGTCAGCGCTCGCACTATGGGAAAATTTCCCATGGTGCTCGCGCCGACATCACATAGGTGAAGTGAGTTCATTGGCAGTGAAATCGCAGGACCTGTCTGACAGCACTGCGAGCAGGAGGACTTTTCCTGTCATTTTCCGATGGTGCTGAGGTCACAGGAGTTCATGCCGTCAGCAAGCACAGACTCAGTGACGTCACCGCTCATCACTGAGCTTTTGCACGGTGCTTCCCATTCATTCCCCAGTAGTTTACAGCCCGAGCGGTCGCATTAGCACTGCTCCGGCTGTAAACTGATTAACCCCCTTATATGGATTTACGCTGTGGGACTTGACTGGGCGCCAGACAGATATGGTATATTGTTTGTTTTTTTTAGCTTTTTTTACAGGAGATCGAGGGATTCGAGATGAGATTAGCAGTGTAATAAAGATGTAAAAAATGTGTGGTGTATTATTTCATTAAAAGACTTTATTCTTACTGTGTGTGTGTTTATTTACCACTTTACGTACTATAGGATTAGTAATGGATAGGTGTCTTATTGACACCTCTCCATTACTAAGCCGGGCTTAATGTCACCTTACAATATAAAGGTGACATTAACCCCTTATTACCCCACTTGCCACCTCTACAGGGCAAGTTGCAAGAACACTACAAATCCTTTTCTGGGAAGCTGCAGACTACTGTTTTTAGGCTGGGGGGTGCCCATATTCATGGCCTCTTACCAGCCTGAGAATAGCAGCCTGCACCTGTTAGTTTTGCCGGGTTGGATAAAAATATAACGGGGACCCCACGCCGTTTTTTTCATTCATTTTTCCATGATCGCGCTGTTGCTGGTAGAGCAGGGAGCATGACAGCCGCGTTCAGCACCACATGCAGGGGAACAGCGCTTGCAGTAGCCACTTCTTTCCCGGCTGCGGTCCGAGCTCAAGGAGGACAGTGTACACTGTTCTCCGTGTGCTGTACGTGTTGCGGCCCATGTGCCCGGGTCAAAACGGACATGTCTGCATGTTTTGCACACGGACCGTGTGTCCGTGAAAATACGTTGACATCTGCATAGACTCATTCATTTGAATGGGTCTACGTGTGTCAATGTCTTCGGTACGTGAGAAAACTGTCACTACACGTACCGGAGCCACTGACGTGTGAAACAGGCCTTAGAGAAAAGTCCCATACCCTCAGAAGTACCTTTTCCATGTGTTACATACACACATACACACAGGATCAATTACAAACACTGATACCAGTCCATTAGTTCTTAACCACATTCAGTCGCCTCGTTGGCTTTTCTTGTCCTGAAAAGTTATTGTATCTTCTCCCAAGAAATCATAATCTTGGGGCACTGCTGCCTCACAGCATTTGATTCCTGCAGCTAGCAAAAATATACTGGAAGGAATTGAGCGCTGTCGGTATTTGTAGTGGCTCAATTAATTCCTGAATTAACTCATTTAACTCCATATTCAATATCAACTGCTGCATGTAAGGTGGGTGACAGAGGAAGATCTCAATTTTTAGTTGTGTCGCCATTTTCCGAGGCCAGTGACATTTTAATTTTTCTGTCGATGGAGTTGTGTGATAGCTTATTTTTTTGGAGCAAGATAATGTTTTTATTTATAATTTTTTTTTTTTATAGATATGACATTTTGATCACTTGTTACAGCATTTTTTTGTAGTATTGCAGCAACCGAAAAAAGCATAATTTTGGCCGTCTTTTTTTTTCTGTTTACATTGTTTACCAATTGGGTAAATTATTTTTATATTTTGATAGACTGAACTTTTCTGAACACATTGATACCAAATATATGCATTTTTGTTATTATCTTTATTTTTGATGGATAAAAAGGGGGTTGATTTTGAACTTTTATGTTTTTTTAATATTTTTTAAAACATTTTACTTTTCACTGCACTTGAATGTCTGCTATAGAATATAGTAAAAATCACGGCCTTCTTTGAAGTCGAACAAATGTTTCTTATTAAAAGCATTTTTTTTAGGGTTAAAAGCAAAGATAAACAGTAGGAAACAATGGGTAAGTGCAAAAACGTAGCCAAAAAGACAATTATCAGTTTTTGCTGTGTTTTTGGTGCTAAAACATAAGGAAGTTAAATCATGTTTTTTTGGGCCACTAAACTTTATCAACATGCACAAGATGCAATAAAAACACAGCAAAAACTGCTTTTTGTTAGTAGCTTTTTTACTGCCAAAAAAGCTGATACTGCCTGCAGAAAAAAACAGCAAAAATGCAATGTGTGAACATACAGTGGGGAAAAAAGTATTTAGTCAGTCAGCAATAGTGCAAGTTCCACCACTTAAAAAGATGAGAGGCGTCTGTAATTTACATCATAGGTAGACCTCAACTATGGGAGACAAACTGAGAAAAAAAAATCCAGAAAATCACATTGTCTGTTTTTTTTTTCATTTTATTTGCATATTATGGTGGAAAATAAGTATTTGGTCAGAAACAAAATTTCATCTCAATACTTTGTGATATATCCTTTGTTGGCAATGACAGAGGTCAAACGTTTTCTGTAAGTCTTCACAAGGTTGCCACACACTGTTGTTGGTATGTTGGCCCATTCCTCCATGCAGATCTCCTCTAGAGCAGTGATGTTTTTGGCTTTTCGCTTGGCAACACGGACTTTCAACTCCCTCCAAAGGTTTTCTATAGGGTTGAGATCTGGAGACTGGCTAGGCCACTCCAGGACCTTGAAATGCTTCTTACGAAGCCACTCCTTCGTTGCCCTGGCGGTGTGCTTTGGATCATTGTCATGTTGAAAGACCCAGCCACGTTCCATCTTCAATGCCCTTGCTGATGGAAGGAGGTTTGCACTCAAAATCTCATGATACATGACCCCATTCATTCTTTCATGTACCCGGATCAGTCGTCCTGGCCCCTTTGCAGAAAAACAGCCCCAAAGTATGATGTTTCCACCACCATGCTTTACAGTAGGTATGGTGTTTGATGGATGCAACTCAGTATTCTTTTTCCTCCAAACACGACAAGTTGGGTTTCTACCAAACAGTTCCAGTTTGGTTTCATCAGACCATAGGACATTCTCCCAAAACTCCTCTGGATCATCCAAATGCTCTCTAGCAAACTTCAGACGGGCCCGGACATGTACAGGCTTAAGCAGTGGGACACGTCTGGCACTGCAGGATCTGAGTCCATGGTGGCGTAGTGTGTTACTGATGGTAGCCTTTGTTTACGGTGGTCCCAGCTCTCTGCAGTTCATTCACTAGGTCCCCCCGCGTGGTTCTGGGATTTTTGCTCACCGTTCTTGTGATCATTCTGACCCCACGGGGTGGGATTTTGCGTGGAGCACCAGATCGAGGGAGATTATCAGTGGTCTTGTATGTCTTCCATTTTCTAATTATTGCTCCCACAGTTGATTTCTTCACTCCTAGCTGGTTGGCTATTGCAGATTCAGTCTTCCCAGCCTGGTGCAGGGCTACAATTTTGTTTCTGGTGTCCTTTGAAAGCTCTTTGGTCTTCACCATAGTGGAGTTTGGAGTCAGACTGTTTGAGGGTGTGCACAGGTGTCTTTATACTGATAACAAGTTTAAACAGGTGCCATTACTACAGGTAATGAGTGGAGGAAAGAGGAGACTCTTAAAGAAGAAGTTACAGGTCTGTGAGAGCCAGAAATCTTGATTGCTTGTTTCTGACCAAATACTTATTTTCCACCATAATATGCAAATAGAATGAAAAAAAAACAGACAATGTGATTTTCTGGATTTTTTTTTCTCAGTTTGTCTCCCATAGTTGAGGTCTACCTATGATGTAAATTACAGACGCCTCTCATCTTTTTAAGTGGTGGAACTTGCACTATTGCTGACTGACTAAATACTTTTTTTCCCCACTGTAACCTTAGATAGCCTGTGGAATAGGTTGACTATTAGGGTCAGCCCATAGTGGGAGGACTCAAGTGGGCATAGAAACTTGTTTCCTGTTTGTTAGAGAAGTGTAACGCTGATGGGTGTAAACCCACAGTGCCATGGGCCTGGCTTACCCTAGAGGGGCCTAACTAAGTGACTAAGTGTCAAATGGGTCTTCACTAGGGCCTCTCATGGTAAGCTGCCAGTAAATACCAGGTACCACTCCAGGGCAGTCCCCGAGACTGTATCAGAGGTATGGGTATCAGATACAGCAGGGCAAAGGCATGGTCAGACAATCCAAGGTCAGGGCAGGGAGCAGAGGTTTGATACACGCAGCCAAGGTCAGGAGCAGAGAGGTCAGACAGACGGGTGAGCAAACCAGGTCATTAATGGGAGACAGAATATGGGGAAGTGCATAATCTAGGTGCTAGCAGGTTAATCAATGTTTGGGTAAAGAGTGTTGGGAAGAGCTGTCCAAAAAAAAGAGCTTGGCACAGGATAGGCCGGGGAACCTAATCTCTGTAGGACACATCAGAGACCGGCTACGCCCCCTAAAGCCAAATAGAAGCCACATTCAGATGCAGTAGTGCTGAGGAGTGCTGCAAGAGGCAAAACTCAGCGAGTGCATTGACCACTATGAGTAGGGTGGCGCTGAGGAGACAAACAGTAACTGCCGTGACTGAGTTGAAGATAAACTTCTGAAGGAGTTAAAAGTATTGCTGTTTAGGAGAAGGCCATAAGTAGGGAGTGTCTTTAGTTCCAGTCATATTAAATATAGCAAGTTTGAGTACAAGTTCTGCCCGCAACTTACTATTACTTATACATCTGGAGTGTGGCGTTAGAAGAAGGTGTCTACCAATTTCAGTGAGTACAGCCGTACCATATCAGCTGTGGGAGGCAGAATTTCCTATGACCGCTAGAAGGAATGGGCTACATAGGCACAGTGTTAGCTGGTCCTGGAAGATAGTAGTTTCTATTCTGACAAGGAGGGAACATGGAGTTACAGCTCTAGTGGTGGATAAGAAAGGTGACAGAACAGGAACACTTGATAGTACTCCTATGCTTGTTAAATCAAATTGTACCATCAAAGTGCTGTGTCTGTTATGCTTAAGGTGAAGTGTAAATCTAGAAATGGGAAACAGCACAGAATAAGGGTGATACCCTATGGAGGGAGAGAAGGAGAGTGCTGATTATGTTCTCCTGATGGAGTTGTCACAGGCACAACTCCTATGTAGGCATGAAGAAAAATAGCTGCTGCTGCCCCGTGGTTCAGGGATACATCCTCCAGGTGATATTGGATCAGGTTGGATAAACAAGTGTGTGGTCTGCGCTGCTGGAGTGAATCAATTCTTCAGGAAAGATGATGAGTAAAGGCTTTTTTTTTTTTCAGAACAAGGTTCAACGCTGTACCAGCGTCTTTTTCTAGTGGAAAAAAAACAAATGTGGTTTGTTTTTTTTTTACTTGAAAAAGACGCCGATATAATGTTTTGTGAATAATAAACCTTTTCCTTTTTTGAAGAATTGATTCACTCCAGCAGCACAGCCCACCCATGTGTTTATCCAACTGGATCCATGCTTAAGAAGAAGGCGTCCGTATGATAGAGTACAATTTTACCGAAAATGTATTGCCTGCTATAAATTGTTAAAGTTCTCTTTAAGGAACTACAGTAAAAATGTTTATATCTGTTTACATCGGTCCATCAAACCATGTATTGCCTGAAAAGGGTTTCACAGCAACCCACCACAATCACATACACACACGCGGGGTACCATAACTGGGTGCTTTGGGACCATGAAGGAAACCTCTTCACGAGTGGTCCCTTACAGAACTGTACCGACTATGAGACACATTTTTCCCCCAAACAATTTTGGAGGAAAGTGGGAGGGGGTGCATCTTATAGTCCAGATGTACCATAGAGTCTAGCTGCGGAGGGGGGAGTGACAGCAGCAGAGAAGCAGGTCACAGGAGGCAGGAGCCGGCAGCTAACATATGTGCCCAGTGTAAAAGAAAATGAATATTCACTGCTCCCCACGCCCATAGTCTCTCTCTCCTCTATGCACTGAAGCCGACACTGAGAGTTGGGTGGAACAATGGGCATGAGGAGCAGTGAATATTCATGCGCTTTAATAGTGGGCACAAGTATAGCCACAGCTACCGGCTTTCTGCAGTGGGTGGGCGATCACGTGTGTCCGCTATTAAGGAAAATTAATGTTCACCGTTCCCCACTTCCATAATCTCGGGCATGGGGAGCAGTGACTATTCCGGCAGGTAACCTTGGCATGTGGCGGAGCATGGCAGTGACATCATGTGCGGCTTACACGCTGAAATCGGCTGCCAGCATCAGAACAGGATGCCGCGCTGCAAAGGAGCAGAGGGGAGGTAAGTAGAATTGTTTATTTTTTTTATGTGTGCGGCATTATGGGTGCCATATATACCAGGATGGGGGTCAAGTATACCAGGATGAGAATAGGGCCATGTATACCAAGATGGGGATGGGGCCATATATACCAGGATGGGGACGGTGCCATATATATTAGGATGGGGGTGAAGGCCAATATTCCTGGATGGGGGGCCATATATACCAGGATAGGGAAAAATACGATGATTGCTTTTTTTCATCTTCTGCCTTCCAAATATAGGAATAAAAAACAATTAGAAAATGTGTACCCTAAAATGGTTTAATTAGAACAAATCCTAAAGGCCCCGTCACACTAAGCGACTTACCAGTGATCCCGACAACGTTATCAATGTGTCAGGATCGCTGGTGAATCACTATGTGATCGCTGGTGAGCTGTCAAACAGACAGCTTCACCAGCGATTAGCACAGCGACTGTGTTCAGCGCTGATTCATGTCAAAAATAGAATCAAAATAAAAAATATTGTTATTCTCACCTTCCGACGTCCCGCGCAGCATTGCCGCCTCGCTCCACGCTCCGGTCCTAGTAATCCTTTGCGAGAATTACCGCGATGACGTCCGTTCTCGCGGGATCGCGAAGTCTCGCGGTCATTCTTGTAAAGGATTACTGGGACCGGAGAGTGGAGAGAGGTGGGAATGCTGTGCGGGACGTCGGAAGGTGAGAATAGTAATATATATATATATTTTTATTATTTTATCGCTGATCGCTGGTCTCCCGCCTTTCACACACAGCGATGCGTGCTGGCCAGCGGGAGATCAGCGACGAAAGAAATGTCCAGAGATTTCCCAGAGCGATCAGCGATACTGGCAGGGGGGCCGCTCGCTGATCGCTGGCACACACAGCAATCTCGCTGGTGAGATCGCTGTTGTGTCACAAATAGAGTTGAGCGATACCGTCCGATACTTCAAAGTATCGTATCGGATGGTATCGGCCGATCTTTAAAAAAAGTATCGGTATCGCCGATTCCGATACCGGAAGTCCCATTCAAGTCTATGGGACTTCCGGTATCGGAATAAGAAAAATTCCCACACAGCAATGGCATAAAGTGAGACTAGGGACTTTTTTTTTTTAAGTGGCGGAGGAATACAGTGCGGAAGGATACCTACCTTCCGTCATTGGATTCCTGCAGCCCGTAGAGAACGGCAGCATCATCTGATGCTGCAGTTCTCTACCCAAGATCGTCGTGGGACACACTCGTGGACTGCTTCGGATCGTGGGTGAGTATTTTTGTGGTTTGTTATGTTAATATTTATTCCGGAAAAGACAATGGCTTCGGGGAACAATGTGACAAGTATTGGTAAGTATGTTACTCTATGTTATATGTACTGTATGTCTATGTATGTATTGTATGAATGTATTGTATGTATGTAGTATATATGTGGTATGTATGTAGCATGTAGTATGTATGTAGTATGTATGTAGCATGCATGTAGCATGCAGTATGTATGTAGCATGCATGTAGTATATATGTAGTATGTATGTAGCATGCATGTAGTATATATGTAGTATGTATGTAGCATGTATGTAGTATGTATGTGGTATGTATGTAGCATGCATGTAGTATATATGTAGTATGTATGTAGCATGTAGTATGTATGTGGTATGTATGTAGCATGTAGTATGTATGTAGCATGCATGTAGTATGTATGTAGCATGCATGTAGTATGTATGTAGTATGTATGTAACATGCATGTAGTATGTATGTAGTATGTATGTAGTATATATGTAGTATGTATGTAGCATGTAGCATGTATGTAGTATGTATGTGGTATGTATGTAGCATGTAGTATGTATGTAGCATGCATGTAGTATATATGTAGTATGTAGTATGTATGTAGTATGTATGTGGTATGTATGTAGCATGTAGTATGTATGTAGCATGCATGTAGTATGTATGTAGCATGCATGTAGCATGCATGTAGCATGCATGTAGTATGTATGTAGTATGTATGTAGCATGCAGCATGTATGTAGCATGTATGTAGTATGTATGTAGTATATATGTAGTATGTATGTAGCATGTAGTATGTATGTAGCATGCATGTAGTATGTATGTAGTATTTTTTTTTTTTAACATTTAACACATTAGCCGGATGATGGGACTACTACTGTCCCATCATTGGCTAATGTGTCAATCACTGTCATGGTAGCAGGCATCGCCAGATGGGACTTGTAGTCCCATCGGACGATGCTTGCACAGACCCCCGGACATCAGCACAGCCCCCCGGCAGGCCGGCACAGCCCCCCGGCAGGCCGGTACAGACCCCCACAGGGTGCACAGACCACCGGCAGGCCGGCACAGCCCCCCGGCAGGCCGGTACAGACCCCCACAGGGTGCACAGACCACCGGCAGGCCGGCACAGCCCCCCGGCAGGCCGGTACAGACCCCGGGCAGTCCACACAGCCCCCCGGCAGGCCGGCACAGCCCCCCGGCAGGCCGGCAGAGACCCCCGGAAGGCCCGAAATGACGGCGCATCATGATGCGCACACACCGCGCATCATGATGACGTCAGGCTGTCAATCAACTGAACTTCCGATTCCGATGCCGAATTCCGATATTGAAAAAATATCGGAAGTCGGTATCGGAATTCCGATACAGCAAGTATCGGCCGATACCCGATACTTGCGGTATCGGAATGCTCAACACTAGTCACAAAAGTTGTGACTCAGCAGCAATCTCGCTAGCGAGATCGCTATGTGTGACGGGGCCTTAAGAGGTTATAGTTCTCAGCATGTAGCAAAGTAAAAACAAATATATTTTTCTGTCAAAAAAACAGCTTTTAATGTGCAAACTTAGCAAAACATAAACACAAATCGATAAATCTAGTATAGATGTAATTGTATTAACTCTGACATTATAATTGTTTTACCCCATTTACCAAACAGTGAATTGAGAAAATAAAAATTGTATATGGACTTATGTTTATTTGTTCAGTCTGGTTCTCGAGAATCGGAATAAGGCTAGAATCACATGTATAATGTGCTCTATGCTGAACATTTTCATTGGGGTTTCAATCTAAATCTCCAAAAACAGCATTTAGATGAAACACAGACAGAACCATTCACTATTATGTCCTGTGTTTTTAGGCATTCCCGAAAGAGTGGCCGACCACATATGGAATCCAGAGTGATTCTATTTGTCACATTATAGGGGATGGTTCTGTCTGAATCTCTTTTTTTTTCAAAGATTTAGAAGGAAATCTACGGATAAATACACAGTGCTATATAATATGAAGACTGCAATATATTAAGAGGATAAAAACTTTGATGGGAGTGCTTCTTTAAGAGCAATAAAAAATGCTGCTTATATTAAAATAGTATCAATAAAATTTTCCACTCAACTCAACCTGCAAAAAAATATAATCCCACTTGACAGTTCTGTCACCTATCAATGAAAAAATAGGTAGTTTCCATGTTACTAGACACACAATGGCCTGGGAAAAGCAACATGACTCGCAAAAAACAAACCAGCAGAATCTGTGCTCCTAAAGCCAGATGACAGCTCTTCTGAGTCAGACATTGTGTCCAAACTATGTAGTATTTGTGAAATGTAAAGAAAATGATATGTGGTTTTCTAAATATTTTAAATATATAAATCTAAAAATTTTGACCTGCATTTGTATTCAGTCCCCCGAGTCAATACTTTGTAGGATTACCTTTTGCTGTAATTACTGCTGCAAGTCTTTTGGTGTTTGTCTCTAGTAGCTTTGCACATCTAGAGGATGAAATTTTGCCCATTCTTCTTTGCAGACTAGCTCTAGCTCAGTGAGGTTGGATGGAGGCGTCTGTGAACAGCAATTTTCAAGTCTTGCCACAGATTCTCAATGGGATTTAGGTCTGGGCTGTGACTGGACCATTGAAACACATTAATTTACTTTCATCTAAACCATTCCATTACAGTCCTGGCAGTATTGAATTCAAGTCTCCAGGTCCAGGTGAATTACACCCCAGAGTACTGAAGGAGATAGCAGAAGAAATTTTTGAACCCCTCTCCATAATCTTTGAAAATTCTTGGAGAACAGGAGAAGTCCCAGAAGACTGGAAAAGAGCAAATGTTGTTCCTATCTTTAAAAAGGGGAAGAAGGTGGACCCAGGCAACTATAGGCCGATGAGTCTGACTTCTATACCAGGAAAGATCTTTGAACAAATTATTAAACAACATGTATGTCAGTACCTGGATAAGAATGAAGTGATTAAACAGAGTCAGCATGGGTTTGTAACTAATAAGTCATGTCAGACCAACTTAATTTCCTTCTATGACGGAATCACTGATTGGGTGGATCAAGGAAATGCTGTAGATATAGCATATCTTGACTTCAGCAAAGCATTTGACAAAGTATCTCATACAATCCTTATTGAAAAAATGACTAAGTATGGAATGGACAAGGCAACTGTTAGGTGGATTCATAACTGGCTTAGTGATCGGACCCAAAGAGTGGTCGTAAATGGCTGCACATCCAGTTGGAAGAATGTCTCAAGTGGGGTACCACAGGGCTCTGTCCTCGGCCCTGTATTGTTCAACATCTTTATCAACGATTTAGATGAAGGAATTGAGGGTAAACTGATTAAATTTGCTGATGACACAAAGCTAGGAGGGATAGCTAATACTAGAGAAGAGAGAGGATTCAAAAAGATATAAATAAACTGAAGAAGTGGGCAGCAACTAACAGAATGGTTTTTAACAGGGATAAATGCAAAGTACTACATCTGGGCAATAAAAATGAAAAAAGCATATACAGAATGGGAGGAATAGGGCTAAGCAACAGCACATGTGAAAAAGACTTGGGTATACTAATAAATCACAGACTGAATATGAGTCAACAGTGTGATGCAGCAGCAAAAAAGGCAAATGCAATTCTAGGATGTATTAACAGAAGCATACAGTCTAGATCACGTGAAGTCTTTATTTCCCTCTACTCCTCTTTGGTCAGACCTCATCTGGAATATTGTGTCCAGTTTTGGGCACCACATTTTAAAAAAGACATCAACAAACTGGAGCAAGTTCAGAAAAGAGCGACCAGAATGGTCACCGGTCTGCAAACCCTGTCTTATGAGGAAAGGTTGCAGGATTTGGGAATGTTTAGTTTGCAAAAGAGAAGACTGAGAGGAGACTTAATAGCTGTCTACAAATATCTAAAGGGCTGTCACATTGTAGAAGGATCAACTTTATTCTCATTTGCACAAGGAAAGACTAGAAGCAATGGGAGGAGACACAGATTAGATATTAGAAAACTTTTTGACAGAGTGATCAATGAGTGGAACAAGCTGCCACGAGAAGTGGTGAGTTCTCCTTCAATGGAAGTCTTCAAACAGAGGCTGGACAGACATCTGACTGGGATGATTTAGCGAATCCTGCTTTGAGCAGGGGGTTGGACCAGATGGCCCAGGAGGTCCCTTCCAACTCTACGATTCTATAGTATGTTTAGGGTTGTTGTCCTGCTGGAAGTTGAGCCTATGCCCCAGTCACATGTTTTTTGCAGCATCTAACCAGTTTTCCCCCAGGATTACCCTGTTTTTAGATTCATCCATCTTCCCATCAACTCTGACCAGTTTCCCTGTCAGTGCTGAAGAATAGCATCCCCACAGCATGATGCTGCCACCACCATGGTGGTAAGGATGTTTTCAAGGTGATGTGCAGTGTTAGTCTTCCTCTACACATAGCATTTTGCATTTAGACCAAAAAGTCCTGCTTTGGTCTTCTCTGACCAGAGCACCTTCTTCCACATTCTGTGTCCCCTACATGGCTTTTTGCAAACTGGCTTGAATTAAAAATAGCTTTCTTGCTACTCTTCAATAAAGGCCAGATTTGTGGTGTATACTACTTAAATTTGTCCTGTGGACAGCTTCTCCCACCTGAGATGTGGATCACTGCAGCTCCTCCAGAGTGAACATGGGGTGCTCTTGGCTGCTTCTCTAGTTGTCTCCTTGCTTGGGATGTCAGTTTTTGATAGACATCCATGTCTTGGGGTAGGTTTTCTTTTTCCATTTTTGGATGATGGATTGAATAGTGCTTTGTGATATGCTCAGATCTTGGGCTATTTTTTTATAGCCTAATCCTGCTTTACTCTTCTCCACAACTTTATCCCTGACCTGTCTAGTGTGTTTCTTGGTTTTCATGATGCTGTTTGAGCCCTAATGTTCTCAACCTCAAACCTCTGAGGCCTACACAGAACAGCTGTAGTTATACTGAGAATAAATTACAGGTGGACTCAAATTTCTTATGTGACTTTTGGAGGTAATTAGTTGTTAGGTGTCGGGTTCCTGCCTCTACACAGCAGGAATACCGGGCCTTGCCATCTGCGGTCTCCCATTCCTCTCCAGCCGCAGAGGAGCCTGCTCAGCAACGATGTCATTCTTGGCATCTTGCTTAGTCTACTACTGTTGGCTTGGTTATTGCTGCTAATCAGGGTTCAGCTATAGTAACCTGCAAGAGCCAGCAGCGAGCAGCTCCTGGGACTAAGTCCTTCTTTCGGTCCACTGAGCATGCCCATGGGAAGTGCTCTCATTGGAGGTCTGAGGTCACATGCTCAGGTTCTATTGCTGCTCCCATTGGACCACAGGGAAGGTCCCGGAAGGACGCTGCTATAAAAGAACCGCATGGCCGCACGGCCATGCGCTGGTATAGACTCAAATACTTATGGAGTGTGTGACATCGGCGGTCGTGCCCGCCGATGCCCCTTTAGCGACGGCGCCCGCCGCAGCTTTCTCTCACCTGCGCCCTCCGGTTCGCGCGTTCCTCCGCGCTGCTTGCCGCTCTGCTGCGGGTGACCGCGGCGGCCTTAGGCCGCGCACGCGCGTTCCCCCGGCCTCTTCCGTTGGCAGGGGGCGTCGCTAGGGGAGGGTCTGTAGGGCGCACTTCCGGTCTCCGCATATATCAGGCGTCCGCTCTATTCTGAGGGCGCCTGATGATTGTTTGTGACTCGCAGCACCCATCGGTCCCACCTTCTTCTGTGTACCCTGCCTATCCTTGCTGTTCCTTTGTCTGCCCTGTTCCTGGTCCGTGTCTGTCTGCCTGTCTCCTTCCTGTGGTCCTCGCTGTACCTTTCCTGTGGGCTTCCAGCCTTTTCCTACTGCCCTCCACTTCGCTACTCCTGCTCTGTCTGCCAGTCCTCCGAGTCGTCCCTGCTGGCTCCGGCTGTCGCGGTTCCGCCCCCTGCGGTCCTGCCCCTAACGATCCCTGTATAGGGGTCGGTCTTCACCAGGTGTGCTCGGCCCAGGGGCTCCGGATCCGCGATCCAGAGGGTCCACTCTTGGACGTATTAGCCAGAGGCGTCACAGTATCATCAGGCCATGGATCCCGCCGGTGCCGCAGCCGCCACACAAAAGGAATTGCTTTTCCTTCGTGAAAATCAGAACCGGATAATGTCCTTTATGAAGTCTATGGACACCCGGTTGTCCGCCCTGCAGACCTCTGACCCCGGGCACGCTCCTCTCTTAGTCAGCCTTCAACAGGAGCTCGCGCAGCAGCGCGACGCCCAATCCCACATCTTGGGTTACATGGCATCCGTGGATGACCGACTGCTGGCCCTGCAATCCTCTGCTGCCGCTGCAACTTCCTCCCCGGATGTAGCCCCTACTCCGGCTCCCCGTCTGGGTAAACCCCCCAGGTACGGCGGAGATCCCAAGTTATGCCGGGGTTTTTTAAATCAATGCAGGCTACATTTTGAGCTTGCCCCCCTTCAGTACCCTACTGACCGCGCCAAGGTGGCGTTCGTTGTGTCCCATCTTGAGGGTGAGGCCCTGTCCTGGGTGAACCCCTTGTGGGAAAGAGATGACCCCGTAGTGCTAAATTTACAGACCTTCTTAGAAACCTTTCGCAAGGTATTCGATGAACCGGGTCGCTTAGCATCCTCCACTGAGGCCCTTTTTAACCTCCGCCAGGGTTCCCTCACAGTGGGGCAATACGCCATCCGCTTCCGGACCCTCTCTTCTGAGTTAGGGTGGAACAATGAGGCTCTAGTGGGAGCCTTTTGGAGAGGCCTCTCCAGCAAGATCAAGGATGAGCTGGCCGGGCGAGACACCCCCACCACTCTGGAGGACCTTATTTCGCTGGCCACTCGCATAGACCTACGCTTTCAGGAGCGCGCTAGAGAGGCAGTCGGAGAGAGAAGGTCCTTTAGGTTGTATCAGGCTCCTGTCCCCCGTTTCCCTGTATCTCCTGTTAGCGCCGCTCCTGAGCCTATGCAGGTTGATCGGGTCAGACTGTCCGAGCAACGCCGCAGGGAGAGGATGACCAAGGGCCTCTGCCTGTACTGTGGAGGGGCCAGCCATTTTGTGCGTTCCTGTCCAGAGAAGCCAGAAAGGTCGGGAAATGCCTCCACCTAGGTCAGGTAAGAGAGGACCCCCTAGGTGATCAAAATTCCTCTCTTCCCCTTACTCTTTCAGCTTTGCTAATTACAGGTCGGGGGCGTGGGTCTGTGGAGGCGTATGTGGACTCGGGTGCTGCCGGTAATTTCATCCGCCAGGAGGAGGTTGACAAACTCCAGATTCCGGTGTTGGTATTGAAGAACCCTCGCGCTATTTCCTCCGTTGATGGTAAACCTTTACCCGGACTCATCACCATGATTACCGTCGAAGTAGATCTTCAAATCGGAGCTCTCCACCTCGAAAAGATAGCCTTTTATGTCCTGCCACAATTAGCCCATGCGGTTCTCCTAGGACTGCCCTGGCTCAGACGGCACGAGCCTGTGATTGACTGGCGCTCTGGGGAAGTTCTCCGTTGGGGGCACTCCTGCCAGGAGCACTGCCTACGGGCCCTCACGCGTCCTCGTCCATGCTCGAAGCCTGCCGACCTCCCGGGCTTACCCGCACCCTATCACACGTTTGCCGACGTGTTCAGCAAGAAGGAGGCGGATTCCTTACCCCCTCATCGCTCCTATGACTGCCCTATCGACCTAGTTCCTGGTGCCACTCCTCCCAGAGGGAGAACTTATCCTTTGTCCCCAGCAGAGACCTCGGCTATGTCGGAATATATACAGGAAAATCTG
This sequence comes from Dendrobates tinctorius, assembly GCF_039654945.1. Taxonomy (NCBI): domain Eukaryota; kingdom Metazoa; phylum Chordata; class Amphibia; order Anura; family Dendrobatidae; genus Dendrobates; species Dendrobates tinctorius. The sequence goes on along the minus strand of NW_027361828.1, from coordinate 5,591,137 downwards.
GCCAAGGGGTTCATCCGAAAGTCCTCGTCCCCTGCGGGCGCAGGTTTCTTCTTCGTCCGGAAGAAAGATGGGTCCCTGCGACCCTGTATTGACTACCGGGGTCTGAACAACATCACGGTCAAAAACCGGTACCCGCTCCCGCTGATTCCTGAACTCTTCGACCGCCTGAGGGGGGCCAGAATCTTCACGAAGTTGGATCTGCGGGGAGCTTACAACTTAATCCGAATCCGAGCGGGGGACGAGTGGAAGACGGCCTTCAATACCCGGGACGGCCATTATGAATACTTGGTCATGCCGTTCGGTCTCTGCAATGCTCCAGCGGTGTTTCAGGAATTCGTAAATGAGGTGTTCCGAGACCTACTCTATTCCTGCGTGGTGGTGTATTTGGACGATATCCTCGTTTTCTCGACCGACCTCTCCTCCCACCGGAGAAGTGTACGCATGGTCCTGCAGCGCCTTCGAGAAAATCGTCTTTACGCCAAGATCGAGAAGTGCCTCTTCGAGCAAACAGCGTTACCCTTCTTGGGGTACATCATCACGGATTCCGGTCTTAAGATGGATCCGGACAAGCTGTCCGCGGTACTTCAGTGGCCTCGTCCGGTTGGCATAAAGGCCATCCAGCGTTTCCTCGGCTTCGCTAATTATTACCGGCAGTTTATACCCCACTTCTCTACAGTCACCAAGCCCATTACGGTCCTGACCCGTAAGGGGACGAAGCCTAACGTCTGGCCCTCTGAAGCCGAGGACGCCTTTCTTGCCCTGAAACGCTCGTTTGCTTCTGCTCCGATTTTACACCGTCCAGTGGCCAGTAGGCCCTTCATTCTGGAGGTTGATGCCTCCTCCACTGGAGCTGGGGCAGTTCTCTCCCAACAGGCTCCATCTGGACGTCTTGTCCCCTGCGGGTTCTTCTCCAAAACCTTTTCTCCGGCGGAGTGCAACTACTCCATTGGGGACCGGGAATTATTGGCCATTAAAATGGCGCTGGAGGAATGGCGATATCTGCTCGAGGGGTCAGTGCACCCCTTTACTATCTTCACGGACCACAAGAACCTGGCCTACCTGCAATCTGCCCAGAGACTCAACTCCAGACAAGCCAGGTGGGCTCTGTATTTTTCCCGTTTTGAGTTTAAGCTCCACTTCCGGCCCGGCAGTAAGAACATCAAAGCCGATGCGCTTTCCAGGTCTTTGCAGCCTCCGGAGAGGGAGGAGGATCCATCATATATCATCGAGCCGGCTAAAGTTATCTCCGTGGCCCCCGTGAGTTTCTCTAACCCTCCGCCTGGCAAGACCTTCGTCCCTCCAAACAAACGCCTGGAAGTACTGCGCTGGGGACATTCTTCCAAGGTTGCTGGGCACGTTGGGATTAAGAAGACTCTTTTGCTTCTTTCCCGGTATTACTGGTGGTCCTCTCTCCACCAGGATGCAAAGGACTTTGTAGCCTCCTGCAGGTCTTGTGCTCAGAACAAGGTTCCAAGGACTCTCCCCTCCGGCCTCCTTCATCCGTTGCCTGTCCCAGAGGCTCCTTGGCAGCAAATCGCCATGGATTTCGTGACTGATCTCCCTCGCTCGGCTGGGTGTACTACCATCTTAGTCGTCGCTGACCGCTTTTCCAAGATGGCCCACTTTATTCCCTTGGTCGGACTGCCATCTGCCCCAAAATTGGCCGAAATCTTTATCCACCACGTGTTCAGGCTACATGGCCTCCCTCTGCGAATCGTGACCGATCGAGGGGTCCAGTTTACTTCCCGATTCTGGAGGGCCCTCTGTCGGCTCCTGGGCACGTCTCTCGACTTCTCTTCAGCGTATCATCCTCAAACCAACGGCCAAGTGGAACGGATTAACCAAATTCTGACCACCTACCTACGCCATTTTTCTAACGCCCATCAGGATAATTGGGTCTCTCTTCTACCTTGGGCGGAATTCGCTCATAATAATCATTCCAGCGAATCAACGTCCAAGACACCGTTCTTTGTGGTAACTGGGCTAAATCCTGGGGTTCCATTGCCCTTTTCCGCATCGTCTGGAGTTCCTGCAGCAGACACTCTCGCCAAGGAGTTTTCGCAAATTTGGAAGGAGACCAGAGAGGCGCTCGAGCTAGCCAACGTCCGAATTAAGAAACACGCGGACAAAAGACGAAGGGATCTACCCCCGTACCAGCCCGGGGACAAAGTCTGGCTTTCTACCAAACATATCCGCCTGAAAGTCCCTGCTTACAAATTAAGTCCTCGGTACATCGGGCCTTTTGAAGTACTTGGGCGCATTAACAAGGTAGCCTACAAATTGAGGTTGCCGGCGTCACTCCGGGTCCCTAACGCCTTCCATATCTCGCTCCTTAAACCTGTGGTCTTGAATCGGTTCCAACCAACCTCCATGTCCCCTCCCTCGCCAATTTGTTCTGACAATGTCTTTGAAGTAAAGGACATCCTGGCTATGAAAAGGGTCAAAGGTAAGACTCTTTTTCTTATCGACTGGAAGGGTTTTGGCCCAGAGGAGAGGTCCTGGGAGCCCCGAGAGAATGTCGATGCCCCCCTTATCATGAAAAGATTTCTAACCAACCTCAGAAGGAGAGGGCATATGGGAGGGGGTACTGTGACATCGGCGGTCGTGCCCGCCGATGCCCCTTTAGCGACGGCGCCCGCCGCAGCTTTCTCTCACCTGCGCCCTCCGGTTCGCGCGTTCCTCCGCGCTGCTTGCCGCTCTGCTGCGGGTGACCGCGGCGGCCTTAGGCCGCGCACGCGCGTTCCCCCGGCCTCTTCCGTTGGCAGGGGGCGTCGCTAGGGGAGGGTCTGTAGGGCGCACTTCCGGTCTCCGCATATATCAGGCGTCCGCTCTATTCTGAGGGCGCCTGATGATTGTTTGTGACTCGCAGCACCCATCGGTCCCACCTTCTTCTGTGTACCCTGCCTATCCTTGCTGTTCCTTTGTCTGCCCTGTTCCTGGTCCGTGTCTGTCTGCCTGTCTCCTTCCTGTGGTCCTCGCTGTACCTTTCCTGTGGGCTTCCAGCCTTTTCCTACTGCCCTCCACTTCGCTACTCCTGCTCTGTCTGCCAGTCCTCCGAGTCGTCCCTGCTGGCTCCGGCTGTCGCGGTTCCGCCCCCTGCGGTCCTGCCCCTAACGATCCCTGTATAGGGGTCGGTCTTCACCAGGTGTGCTCGGCCCAGGGGCTCCGGATCCGCGATCCAGAGGGTCCACTCTTGGACGTATTAGCCAGAGGCGTCACAGTGTGTATGATGATGGATGCATGTATCTGGTGACTGACTCCTTATGAAACCCCTACCCTTGGTTGTGTCTGTTGTTAGGGTTTAGCGGTTAGAGTCAGCATCTGTCAGTGGCTAGTGTTTACGCCACAGTGCAGTCCAGTCTTCTGCACACTAGCATCCGATGGTGTTGCCCACTGCAGGGCACTATCGTACTGCGGCAAGTGACAGCCACTCCTATGCGACGCCTTGCGCAACCTGTGTACTTATCTGGCCCAATCCTGGGCGATTAGTGGAGTCCACCAGAGCAGCACTGTGCACACTTGCACGCGTTATCTATTATAATGACTCTTGCTGGCACCGCAGTCGTGGCGCCGAGCGCTAGCGGTCTAGACGGACTCCAGTCCTGCGGTCTAAGGGCCGAGCCCTGTGACCTTACGCTATTCGTTTCCTCTGCCGAGTCCTGTGGAGTTAACAGGCTCCAGCGTTTTAGCGACTCTGTGAAGTAACAGAGTTTGCCCCTGTGCATACCGGGTCAGTGGTTAACCCGTCGGTGTTCACTTAGCACTCTGCCATTACTAAGCTGCAGTTTTCCATCTCTGCACGGTGGACCCCGGGTTGCGATCCCACTTCCTTATATTTTATATTTAGTGCAATCCGCAACCCTAACATTAGTCACTTATGATTTTATTTAGAGGTATCAGATTACAGGGTGTTGAAAGCAAATGCACATCACAATTTTTAGATTCATATTTTTAAAATAATTATAAAACCATTTATGATTTCCTTTACACTTCGCAAATAATTGCTACATTGTGTTGATATATCACATGAAATCCCAATAAAATAAAATAAAATTTGTGGGTGTAACGTGAAAAAATGTGTAAAAGTTCATGGGGTATTTTTCGAGGCGCTGAATACTATTGCCAAAAGCCTGACTAGTAAAATCAAGAAATTAAAATGAATTGTGGGGATAATGGAGACATGGCTGGACAAGAGTATGAATAGGATGTTTATTTATAGAACTGTAGTCTATTCAGGAATGACAGTATAAATAAGTTAGTGGGAAGACTTTGTTTATATGTAAAATTGTCCATAAAGTCCATCCTGCACAATATTATATGTGAGAACAATGAAAATGTACAGTCTCTGTGTGTGGAAATAAGGAGAGGGAGAAAGAAAAATAAAATACCGATAGGGGTTTGTTATGTCTCCTAATATAATGGAAGCAGCAAAAATATCCTCATAAAGCAAAAGAAATGAAGCAGCAAATCAGTGACAAGTCACTATTATAGGGGACTTCCACTACCCTGATATAAATTAAGGAGCAGAAACCTGGAGGTCCATCAAAGGAAACAGTGAACCCTTCGAAACTGGTGCAGGAGCCAACAGAAGTAAAGGCACTTCTAAACCTAGTTTCATAGGCCAGACAGAATATATTATGGCACAGTAACAAGATATCTCAGGTCTTGGATAAAGCTAGGGGTGTCCTAGCTATCCCTGTTCTCAGGATTACTTCTGATGGTGAAGAAGCCGGGGCCACATGTCTTGCTGAGCTCCTGAAACAGCCCCTGTCCCCTCCCCCACCCAGGGAAGTGGGGAGTTGTGTACATGAATACACAAAACGAGACAAACGAGGGAAGACATACAGGGATAAAAGAAATTACCAATCATACGAATGCGCACTCACAAACAACAGAGTTGAACACTGGGAAGTAAAGGGAGGAAACACCAAATAGGAGAGAGTGAGGGTAAGCACACAGACAAATCACCGCGCAACAGTCTCCTGAAAAACACTCCTCTCTGTTGTGGTAAACCCGTGACTGAATATCAAAGGCTGGGTGTCATTTATATAACTCTACAAAAACCGCACATAAAATATTAGCAAATTATTTAATCGTATTTATTAGTTAATATAACAACACAAATACAATTGGACATGATTGAAAACCATTAAAAACAGTGAAAGCGGTGGTAAGAGCAAATATTAAATAATTAAAGAATAAAACATAGAAACAAAATTCATGGGCTAAAGTGTAGCTAGATTGTACAGAGAATGAATCATTACATCCAGGAGGTGGCAGTAGAGCATTATACAATAATATCAAAAGAATAAAGCGCAATGATATAACACAATGACCCAAAATAAATTGGCCACCAAACTGAGACATGACACAATGCAATAGCCCGGCCACAGTTCTTCTCCTGTGACAAGCTTTCTCAATTAGATTTCACTTAGTTATTAGTGACTACAAAAAATGTTTTCTTTTATAATATGTTTCATTTTCTAATTTTCATTGGTCAAGAGATGATCTTAATGCTATAAACTGGGACAATGTCCTCAAAAGTAAAAGTACACAAAGCAAATGGAACACTTTTTAAGCATCCTGAATGTGCACAATATATACCCCGTTGGAATAAGCAAATAGGAGAAAATCATGATGGCTAAAAAGTTGCAAGGGGCACAGTAAATGACAAAAATAAAGTACTGAGGAACTAAAGATTGAGACAGACTCATTGCTAAAGAAAGTAAGAATACTCCAAAAATAAACTTTAGGCTACTTTCACACTTGCGTTTTTTTTGCGCTACACTGCGCTACGCTGCGTGCGCAGTGCAAACGCGCATAAAAAAACGCATCATGCGTTTTTATGCGTTTTTGTTTTTATTGCGCATGCGTTTTTGGAAAAAACGCATGCTTTTTTTGCGCTGGCGTGCGCATGACCATGCGCACATCAGCGCACCCATAGACTTTAATGGGTGTTTGGGTGAATTTTGTGCACATTGCGTGTGCATGCGTTTTTTTTGAGACTGGTTGGACGCTCAAAAAATGCAACAGGATGCATTTTGTGCGCCCGGGCGCACACTACAAAAAAACGCATGCGCATACAAACGCATACAAACACATGCCAATGCGCACCCATGTTATTAATAGGGAAAAATACGCATGCGCAAAAACGCAGCACAAAAAAACGCAAGTGTGAAACCAGTCTTACCCACATAAACAGTAGGAGACTCAAAAATGACAGTGTTGGCCCAATCAAAAATAATCTGAGTGAAATGGTGTTAGAGGATGAGGGAAATGTCAATCTAATAAACGTCTTCTTGACACAATTTACACAGAAAAATCTAATAACAATTGACATCACCACAGAAACTAGAAATTCTCCATTAAATGTTACCTGCTTAGTGCAGCAATAGGTGCAGCACAGCCTGGATTTTATACACCCCCAAGGTCTGCGGGGATTAAGTGCCATGAGAGACAGACCATTATTTCTAATAAAAGAAAACAAATCCCACATACGACCAAAAGGTAGTATATAGGCATTTCCAAAAATATAATAAACGTACAAGAAACTTATGACCAATAAAATGAAATATAAATTTTATTAATTTCAACAAAAAACAATTGACACACGTAAATATTAGAAATAGAGACAAAAGCAGAGTGTAATTTATCACTCAGAAAAATAGTAAAGATCTTTCCTAGATGTACAGCAGGTAAAGTGCTATGTAAGGTACGGAAAGTATTCAGACCCCTTTAAATTTTTCATTCTTTGTTTCATTGCAGCCATTTGGTAAATTCAAAAAAGTTCATTTTTTCTCATTAATGTATACTCTGCACCCCTTCAAAAGCAAATGTAGACACTTTTGCAAATGTACTAAAGAATAACTGGTCATAAGTATTCAGACCCTTTGCTCAGACACTCATATTTAAGTCACATGCTGTCCATTTCCTTGTGATCCTCCTTGAGACGGTTCTACTCCTTCATTGGAGTCCAGCTGTGTTTAAACTGATAGGACTTGATTTTGTAAAGGCACACACCTGTCTATATAAGACCTCACAGCTCACAGTGCAAGTCAGACCAAATGAGAATCATGAGGTCAAAGGAACTGGCCAAAGAGCTCAGAGACAGACTTGTGGCAAGGCACACATCTGGCCAAGGTTACAAAAGAATTTCTGCAATACTCAAGGTTCCTAAGAGCACAATGGCCTCATAATCCTTAAATGGAAGACGTTTGGGACCACCAGAAGTCTTCCTAGACCTGGCCGTCCAGCCAAACTGAGCATTCCTGGGAGAAGAGCCTTAGTGAAAGAGGTAAAGAAGAACCCCAAGATCACTGTGGCTGAGCTCCAAAGATGCAATAGGGAGATGGGAGAAAGTTCCACAAAGTTAACTATCACTGCAGCCCTCCACCAGTCGGGCCTTTATGGCAGAGTGGCTCAACGGAAGCCTCTCCTCAGTGCAAGACATATGAAAGCCCGCATAGAGTTTGCTAAAAAACCATTGAGGGACTTCCAGACTATGAGAAATAAAATTTTCTGGTCTGATGAGACGAAGATAGAATTATCATCAAAAAGTTCTAAGTGGTATGTGTGGAGTAATCTAGGCACTGTGTTATGAATGGGTCACCGAGGAGGATGGCAGGAACAGGCTAAGCCACCAGAAAATCAGAGAGGTTGGTAAATAAGCGGATTGCAGACCCCTGATCCTATCAACACAACTAGCAGTAGTCGTGGAGCATTCCTACGATGCCCTAGATGCCTCGGCACAGCCGGAGAACTAACTAAGCCTAAAGCCAGAAAGGTGAAATCTAAACTGCCCTGGAGCAGATCCCCAAAGGAATAGACAGCCCCCAAACATATATTGTCGGTGAGATAAGATGAGACACAAACACAGGCAGAGAACAGACTGAGCAAATGGTGCGGCCCAAGCAGTCTAGACAGGACAGGACAGAAAAGATACTGTCTGAAATCACGCACAAAACCCTCAAAAAATCCAACATCTGATATACAAAAAACCTGAGGCCCCATGACCTCATCCCCACTAGATCAGCACTCTGGTATGAACTGGAAGCAAAGGAAAAGATGCTAACATAACAGGGGACTGAACATCTGACACAAGCTGTAACATATGAGCGGAGCCCAGCGCTGCCCCCAGCAGGGAGTATGCTGAACCCTAGCAACAAAGCAGAAAGCAAAAAAAAGGCACAACCAGATTAGATGCAAAGGATTAGCAAAAGAAACACTTAGCTGAACTGTTGTGAATTCACTTTCTGGCCTACCTCTGGTTACTAGTGAAGGTAGTGGAGCTGGTTATATTGACAGAGGGGTCGCGAGTTCTCTTTCCGGGCTCCCTTTGGTGGTTACTGGAGGTAATGGAGCTGATTTAATTAACAGAGGCCTGCCACCTGATAATGAGGAGGATGACTGGAGATCTGGAGTCTCTGACAGGATTTAAGACAGCCGACTCCCTCTATCCCTGCTGGTGATTTTTCCTGCCTCCTGAGGTCTTCGTTTCCAGCTCAGTACCTGCATGCTCAGCTAAGTGTTCTTTTGCTATTGTTCACATTTGATCTGGTTTTGTCTTTCAGTTTTGTGTGGTCAGCCAGCCCCGGCTGGGGCTGTGCTGAATTTCCTTGCTTATGTTACTGCTTGTGCCAGTTTGTTTTGTCCCTTATTAGATTGGCCTCTTTTTGCTCTGCTTTCAGAATATACCAGAGTGCTGATATAGTGGGCGAAGTCTAGTGACTTCAGTGTTTTTCTATCAGACGTGTTGGGCATTTTTTGCAGGGTTTTTTGCGTGACTGCAGAGTCTTTCCTTTCCTGTCCTGTCTAGTTAGTGTGGGCCCCATCGTTTGCTCAGTCTATTTTCCAACCTGCGTTTGTGTTTTAATCTTGTCTCACCGACAATATATGTTTGGGGTCTATCTATTCCTTTGGGGTCTGCTCTGGGGCAGTTTAGATTTCCCCTTTCTTGCTTTAGGCTTATTTATTTCTCTGGCTGTGTCGAGGTGTCTAGGATCATCGTAGTTACGCTCCACGGCTACTGCTAGTTGTGTGGATAGGATCAGGGGTCTGCAATCTGCTTAGTTACCAACCTCTCTGATTTTCTGTGGCTTAGCTTGGTTTTGCTTTCCTCCTCGGTGACCCAATCATAACACTGAACTATGCAGATCAGGCAGGAGACAAAAGAACTCCAAATGCACAAGAAGGAAATCACCAGCAACCACCATGAGAAGTCCGCTCAATTGTATGCTCCCAGCCAGTAATCCCAGATTCCCAATTATCATCGTCAGGTGGCAAACTTCCATCAACCTGGCCAGCTCCACTACTCCCAGTAAACACCAGAGGAAGCAGAGGGAGCTCCGGCTCAGAAGTCTGAGCAAGGGAATTCACAACAGCACTGCTCATCACCTGCCCAATACAATCCCAACAGTGAAAAATGGTGGTGGTAGCATCATGCTATGGGGGAGTTTTTCAGCTGCAGGAACAGGACGACTGGTTGCAATTGATGAAAACATGAATGCAGCTAAGTACAGAGATATCCTGGTTAAAAACTTTTTCCATAGTGCTGTGGACTTCAGTCTAGGCCAAAGGTTCACCTTCCAACAAGACAATGACCCTAAGCACACAGATAAAATAACAAAGGAGTGGCTTTAGAACAATTCTGTGACCATTTTTGACTTGCCCAGCCAGAACCCTGACCTCAACCCAATTGAGCATCTCTGGAGAGACCTGAAAATGGCTGTCCACCAACGATCACCACCCAACCTGATGGAACTGGAGAGGATCTGCAAGGAAGAAGGGCAGAGGATCCTTAAATCCATGTGTAAAAACTTGTTGCATCATTTCCAAGAAGACTCATGGCTTTACTAGCTCAAAAGGGTGCTTCTACTCAATACTGAGCAAAGGGTCTGAATACTTATGACCATGTGACATTTCAGTATTTCTTTTTTAATAAATTTGCAAAAATGTCTACATTTCTGTTTTTTTCAGTCAAGATGGGGTGCAGAGTGTACATTAATGAGGAAAAAATGAACTTTTTTTGAATTCACCAAATGCCTGCAATGAAACAAAGAGGGAAAAATTTTAAGGGGTCTGCCTGCTTTCTGTTCCCACTGTATACATGAAAATATGCCAATGCAGAAGAAAAAAACCATGCCAATATATAAAAAAATGCTATGTAAAAAGGTAAAAAATAAATACCCTAGGTAAACTGCAGTGCAAAACATAATTCATCTCGCAAATTCTACAATAAATAATACTGGTAATAAAGAATGTGTCAACAAGATTTGATCATGTGTTTGAAAAATAATAATAATAAGTGGTCTATAAGAGGCACAAAGTCCTTAAAGTGAATCACAGTTATTTGGTCATTTAAAGTGCAATGTACGAACTAAGCAAATTGCAATGCAGGGATTAGTAACTGTACATGGTATATTCTTATAATATAATGTAACAAATTCATTTAGCAAAATAAGCATCATAAATAAAGTGCAATGCAGAGATACAGGCAGAGCCTGTAGTGACAGAGCACCAAGTAATGAACCATGGTAACATGAATATAAAAGCACATAGAAACCCGAGTTTTGGTAGCAAGGACCCCAATGGTCTATTATTTCTAATATTCAAGTATTGATAATAAGGTCTGTCCCACAAGACTGACATAGCAAATGTGGTAACAATAATCAAAGAGGGGTCAAAACTCTAACCTAGATTCTTTAGGTTGATGTTCTCCTCAATCATCACCAAAATCTTTGAGAGATTTCTAATATGTTATACTGGAGTGTATTAATAAAATCAGCCTAAACATTAATATGGTTTTATGAGGGATCTGTCCTGTCCTATTAATTTGATCAGCTTTTTTGAGGAGGTAAGTTCCAAATTGGACCAGATTAACTCTCATGAATGATGCATTTGTTACAATGGAAACCAATAGGTCACAACAAGTGAACAAGTAGTGAAAGATAAAACACCTTTATTGGAACAATTGGTGAAATGTTGGCACAACTAATGGAGGAGCCCGCATATACAATAGGAGAATAAACATATTAAATAAATAAATTAAAAATACAGCAGCATACCACATAGAGGTAAATGACGAATCACAGAGCATAATAGATAAGACCACCAGGAATAGGTACATGAATAAATAGTACTAGAAATCAAATAAAATACAAAGGTACTAATGAATCTGTGTTAGGGCAATAATATCTAATGACCTAGTGGTGGGAAGTAATAGGTACTGTGATTACAAGAGGTAAGCACACCAGGAAATCATACGGATGTAATGACGATAGCACACAGTGTCAAAAATGTCAATTCATATACATGTCATAAATGTGCAAGTCAATAGTGCAATGAAAAATATGAGTCATACAAAGGTATGTGTGATTACCTGGTGGTGAGCTGTATTGGCGCGGCACATACTCCGATGCGTGTTTCGGACTGCGTCCTTCATCAGTTTTATGTGACATTTGATACAATAAAAGGTTAGTACATTAAATGAGAACAATGGGACTAGGGGAACATATGTGTAATTGGGTTAACAACTGGTTCAATGATAGGTAAAGAAGGGTGGTTATTAATGGAACACCCTCTCACAGAGGTCAGCGTTTACATTAGGGTATCATGTTAGTGGGAGGTATTGGGCCCTCTTCATTTAAATATATTAATGATCATGTTAAAGGCATCCTGAGTAGAATTTGAATATTACAGATATCTAAATTAACAGGACAGGGATCTATCTGATGATCTTCATCTACCTAGAACTGCAACAATACCAAGGGGGCATCTTCTATGTCTAGAGGAAAAAAATTCTAATCACAGAAGCTGATTCTTTACCCTAAAGCCCCCGTTACACACTGCGATATCGCTAGCAATATCGCTGTAAAGTCACCGATTTTGTGACGTTGCAGCGATATTGCTAGCGATATCGCTGCATGTAATACCTCCGACCGCTCCCCCGCTGGTTATCGCTGATTGTGCGAGAAGCTCCTGGACCTTTCCTCGTCGGTCACTTCCTGCTGGGCTTCCTGTGGCGCTGACGAGGGACGCGTGGAGCCGGGCGGGAGGACGCAGGATCGCCGCGTCTGACAGGTAAGTAGCGACCCCCGACCCCAACGATGTCGCTGGTGAGATCTGCCTGTGTGGCAGCTCACTAGCGACCACCTAGCGATGCACCAGCGTTCCTGACTGTGTCATATCACTAGTCGGGATCGCTGGTGCATCGCTAGGTGTAACGGTACCCTAAGAGCAGTAAGATTAGAAAGCTCTCTGCAACAACCTGTTGTAATGGTTGATTCACTAAAAAAGTTCCAGGTAGACCTGGATGTTTTCTTGAGAAATATAATATTATAGGTTATGGGTACTAGATTATGTGACAGTATGTTGATCCCAGAAGCTAGTCTGATTGCTGTATGTGGAATTAGGTAGGACATTTTACCTTTATTATGGAGCAAATAGAATCTACTTCATTGGGGTTTTTTTTTTGCCTTCCAGTGGTTTAACATGTTAGGAAATAGGTTGGATTCAATGTTTATACTTTCAAACTTAAAACTATAAAACCACATAAAAAGAGGATATCAGACAAAAGGCTAAAGCTTCAAAGGGAGCTACAATGCCAAAATGACACCAGCTAATCAGGCAAAAGCAGAGAAATAGTATTGGCAAGTAAATAGAAATTATGCAATCAATATAGTAGCAAAGCCGCAACAGAACAAGCCAAATGGCAAATCCCAATGGAAAAATCCAGAAAGAAATAAATGCATGTTGGTTAAGAGGAGGATTCAAACACTTTTTTATTTTTACGCTGATGGAGTTGTATGGTGGCTTGTTTTTTGTGTGACAAGATTACGTTTTCAGAGATACCATTTTTATTTAAATCGGTCTTTCTGACTGCGATTTATTCCACTTTTTGTTCGGCAGTATGATGATTAAAGCATAGTTTTTGACTCGTTTTTTATTTATTTTTTTAGCGGTGTTCCCTGAAAGGGTTAACCAGTAGGACAGTTTTATAGGTCGGGTCGTTCCGGACGCGGCAATACCAAATATGTGTACTTTTTTTGACTATTTTTTTGCATACCTCAAATAAATGTATTTATTGGATTAGAAGAATATTTAGAATTGAGAGTCCTCAGTGGTTGATACCTTTTAATGGCTAACTGAAAAGATGGTAACAAATTGCAAGCTTTCGAGACTGCGCAGGTCTCTTCATCAGGCTAGACTAATACAAAATCTGAAAAATAACATATTTGTACACAAGACAGCACATAAATAACTTAATAGATAAGACAAGTGATGTGAAGCGGAATAGTCATTGTGGGAGAGAGATAAGCATAAATATTGGAGCAGTTCATAGATAAGCAGTGTGAAGGTTTTATTGCCCTCTGATTGCCAGTCTGGTTCTGTGTTGTGATGACCCCAGAAGGTCTGAGGGGCAAATTCCATAATTGATGTAAAAAGACATAAATCCATGCGACACATTAATATCTGCAATGAATGTGTCGAAAGTTTTCATAAATTTGTACTCAGAGATTCTTCTCTCTCTGAGACTTGAAGTTACCTTTTATTGGATTTTTATTGGATTACAATTTTTATTAACTTTTTTTAACGTTTTTACATTGTCCCACTTCAGACTGACAGATCACTGATCTAATACGCTGCAGTGCTTCTGCAGAGTATTAGATTCATACCATTCTAAATAAAAAACACAAATTTGGTATTGCTGAGTTCAGAATTGACCAATCTCTCAATATATAAAAAGAATTAATCCGATTGGTAAAAGGCGTAACGAGAAAAAAATACTTGGACCTGGGCCCGAATTCACCATGGAGATGATCAATACAACGCGATTGCTTCTCGTTGTGCCAATGGGAGCACAGAGGGAGCTCCCTTCCATTGTGATGCCCCACGATGTCACTGTCACTATCAAATAGAGCTGACACCCGAACTCGATCGCGGCAGTACTCATCGTGAGCCCGCGTGATCATGGCGCCGTACATATATACTGCTGTTTGTGGGAACGCAGCTCTCGCGGCACCATGTATATACTGCACAAGTCGAGAATGGATTAATCAATTTTTTTAATAATATCTATTTTAGTAAATTAATAAAAGTTTAGTGTTATTATTGGGCCTTTTTGCTTCCATTTTTGAATGTTTTTTAGCTTTCTGCCCCTTCACAACATGTGCCATACATGTACTACTCATGTTGGGTCTCCCCCTTGGAATCATGAACCACCTGCGGCTGTTAATGTGTCTAATGCTGTTGTCAATCTCTGACAGCATCATTTAGCATGATCGCTCTGGAAACGCCTCAGTAATCCCACCCATCGGCACCTGTGTCACATAACTGCATGTTGCTGATGGGTTGGCATGACAACCCGTGGTCTGCAGGAGACCCTTGTGGCTGTCATTGCCGGATAGCTATAAGCGCCTCCCAATGGTGGGCACTCAAAACAAGTAAGCATTTCTGCTACATAGAGCAGAATTGAAGCTCTGCTTTGAGTAACACAAGTAATCAGTGTCACGTGCCCAGTCCTGAGTGACGCGGCCCGCAGGCTGGTAACTAATACAACAGGACGCGGCACGTGTAAATGTCCTGTGTGACACGACTCGTAGGCCGGAAACTGATACAACAAGACATAGGGAAAAGGGGAAACAGTTACAATGTTGGGCCCTGCGATAGGGAACGGGGACTTGGAGACCTCCTGCACTCCGCTGAGTCAGTGTCCCTAACGCTCCTAGCGTTCCCTATGTCGGTTCTGCACCGGGCGATGATCAGAAACCTGTGACCCTAGCACACCCCACCCCTATCCCTTGCTAGGGAGCTGGGTGGTGCAGGCACTAGCCTCACCACTGCACTAATACACACCAAGGAAAAACATAAACAGGGAACACAACTTAGCTTTACTCTGTTGCACTTGCTCCTGGCAACAGAGTCCACCATCAGAATGCAGCTTTCCTCCTGAATAGCTGCCACCACTCTGTCAGAGCGACAAGAAAATCCCCTCTGACCATGTCCAACAACTGGGTGCCACTTTAGCAACAGCATCCAGCGCTAGACTGCCACCTTGGAGCCACAGAGTCCAGCACCTGAGTGCAACTGTCCAGCAACCGAGTCCGGCACCCGAGTGTAGCTTTCCAGCAACAGAGTCCAGCAAACTGAGTGCAGCTCTACACCATAGCTGCCACTCCACCAAGCTTTGCAGGCATTCTTCACTGGCACCATAACTACCACTCCACCATGCCCTCCAAGAACTCCTTGCTGACCCCATAGCTGCCATCTCAGGACTCTCCTCCAGCTCTTTCCTTCACCCAGGCTGCTTGGAAAACACTAATATCACCAACCTGAGTGAGCACTACTGGCACACCTTTATTGAGGAAACACACCTGTTAGTGATTCCCGTGCAGTTACACTCACCACCACCGGGGGCAAACTAGAACCAAAAATACAGTGCAATGACCATACTGGCCACCGGGGGCAAAAACTATCTCCAAGCACAGAGAAAAAAAAAGTTATCAGTGCTTTTAACTGACATGATCCAGCAACGATCATGACAATCAGATGATCACAGCTTCTGGTCTCCCATAGAGTGTAAAGTAAAAAAAAAAAAAAAGTTTAAATCACCCCCCATTTGCACCATTCTAAATAAAAAACAAATTTGGTATTGCCGCATTCAGATTTGCCCAATCTATCAGTATATAAAAAGAATTAATCCGATTGGTAAACGGCGTAACTAGAAAAAAATACTTGGATCTGGGCCAGCCACTGTGCTTACAGCGCTATTCCATAGTGGTGGCACACACCAAAGCAGCTGCATGCAGTTCATCCAGTAGACCAGAGGCAATCAGGTACCATGTAGTTCCCACTATGGCTGTTGCTTATCTCATCTCCATACAATCCTCAGGATACTATTGTATCTCTTATACCTTACCTGGTTTATCCACTAAGGACATTCACTTCCTTATTTATCATCTCTCGCCTGGTACTCACCATCTCACATAATATGAATATTGGCTTTGCACAAATCTGGATCAAACAATCAACAATAACCTAACACCTAGTCTTTTCTGTTATGAATTGAGCACCACCTAGAGATGACAACTGGAATGCTCTCCAGATCACAATCTAGCACCTCCTGTATCCCATTAATAATTTTGTGTTCTACGACACTACAGCTTTCATTATATTACGTATATCATAGACAACCTGTAATTATTAGGCAATTTTTAATATTGTCATAAAAAGATTGCGCTTGTTGCCTTCATTCACAGGATGCATTTTGATGCATTCCATTTGAAATGTATATAGAGGATATTTCTAAAAGAAATGTATATAGAGGATATTTCTAAAATAGTTCTAGATATAAAGAATGGTACAATAAATGTAAGTTTGTAATTTACTAGATTATTCCTATGTATTTTTTCCATCACCTTTTTTTTTTTATATATGTAACCTATTTTTTTGTTTGCACAAATCCCACAGTTTTGATGAAGGTCTGATTGTAAGACTGAAAATGTTTAACTTTTTTTGATTGCCTGAGTAAAAATATTTTCATTTACTGCAAATCCATGAGTGCCAAGTTCTACTTTTGTTTGAGAAAAAAAAGATAAAACGCCAAAATTAAGTTTTTCTGGTCACTGCAGCATTGCATTAAAATACAATAACAGGTGATCAAAACATTGTATCTACACTAAAATGGTATCAATACAACATCAGCTCGGCGTGCAAAAAATAAGCCCTCACCCAGCCCTGTTCCCAAAACATGGAGACGCTACGGGTCTTGGAAAATGACACAATTTTTATTTTTTTTTAAAACAAACTTTGGATTGTTTTTCACCACTTAAATAAAAAAGAATCTAGACATGTTTGGTATTTACTAACTTGTAATGACCTGGAGAATTATAATGCCAGGTCAGGTTTAGCATTTGCTGAACATAGTAAAAAAAAATTGTGGAATTGCACTTTTTTTACAATTTCACCGCACTTGGATTTTTTTTTCCTATTTTCCAGTACATTGTTTGTTAAAACCAATAGTGTCATTCAAAAGTACAACTCATCCCACAAAAAACAAGCCCTCACATGGCCATATTGACAGAAAACTAAAAAAGATATGGCTCTGGGAAGAAGGGGAGCATAAAACAAAAACGGAAAATGGTACGGAGGTGAAGAGGTTAAAGAAGGCGTCTCAGGGTTTCTTAAATTTCCATGCATAAGTCAAAATGTGTGGTCAAAAGATGTGGCACATGATTTATTTATTCCAAGAGTATTGCAAAGGACCATGGGATAGAGATCTACCATCCTGTACAGTAAAGTTCAGGGTCCATACTAAACGTCTACTGGTCGGGCACAGAATCCGAAGAGGGACTTCACCAAGAAGTCTGTGTTACTGTTCAGGTTCTGCACCCCAAACACCAGGTGTTTTAGTAGTTTTAGTAACGCTGCACGGTGCAGCGCTGCAGCGTGAGACTTTTTTCTCATGGTACTAGCAAGGATGTCACTGAGGTCACTGTAATTCAGAAGCCCGGCTGGGAACCCAGCCTCAGTGATGTCACCGCTAGTCACTGATTCTGTCCTCACAGCAGCTCATTCTCCAGTGGTTTTCAGCCTGGATGGTCGCATCTTGGCACTGTCCAGGTTGAAAACTATTTTTCCCATACATGGATTATGGCGTGGGACAGAAAGTTGGTCAGATGTTGGATATGGTTGTTTTTTTTTTTGTTTTTTTTACAGTAAACCATGGCTTCAATGGAATGGGCGTTATGTGAGTATAACTACAGTATGTTCGCTATTTTTTGTGTTTCAACTGTGTTCATTAAATTTTAATTTTTTACATAAGGATAAAACAGAGGGAAGGGGAAGGATTGGTAAACAAAGGAAATCAGGGAAAGGGAAGAAAAAGGGGGTTAAAATTTAGAGAACTTAGAATATAGTTATATTTAAAAGAAACAAAAATGAACAATACAATAATCAAGATGTATCTGATGAACAAACATTGTAGTATAACCAACGTCAGTTTACGTAGAAACAAATCCTGAAATAAAATATAAAATATGAAATATTTCAGCCAAATCAACCACATATTAAAGTATATACAGTTGTGGCCAAAAGTATTGACACCCCTGCAATTCTGTCAGATAATACTCAGTTTCTTCCTGAATATGATTGCAAACACAAATTCTTTGGTATTATTATCTTCATTTAATTTGTCTTAAATGAAAAAACACAAAAAGAATTGTCCTAAAGTGCATCAGCGCGCTGGTAACTAACGTACACAGCGATGCCGGGCGCTGGGTGTCGCTGGTGAAGCTGTCTGTTTGACAGCTCACCAGCGATCACATAGTGACTCACCAGCGATCCTGACATATTGATATCGTTGCCGGGATCGCTGGTGAGTCGCTATGTGTGACGGTGCCCTTAACAGCATGGCACCTCTAGAAATTGCAATCCTTGCCCACTCTTTCTTGCAGTAGTTTATCTTCTAGCAAAGCCATTCTTTTGCTGATTTGGAGATATTCTTAAGCTCGTTGTCGTGCAGAAAGGTGAAATTCCTCTTCATCTTCACCTTTTTAGCAGGGGTCTGAAGGTTTTGTACCAAAATTGACTGACATTTGGAATTGTTCTTTATTCCCTCCTCTTTGACTAACACCCAAGTTACAGCTGCCAAAAAAATTCCCAAAGTATAATGTCTGCACCATGTTTCACTGAGGGTATTGTGTTTTTTATGCAGAAAAATAAAGCTTTGTCTCATCAGACCATAACATATGTTCCCACATTCTTTTGTCAAACTTGATGTAGGTTTTAGCAAAACATAATCCAGATCTTTTTATTTAAAAAAAAAAGTTTCCATTTCCCTAACCTACCCAACATGTCAGACATATGAAACATATGAAAGATTGCTGTCACATGCAGTACACAACCAGTGCTTTTCAGAAATTCCTGAAGCTCTTTTAATGTTGCTGTAGGCCTTTTGGTAGCCTCCCAAACCAATTTTATTCTTTCTCTTCAGCAATTTGAAGATAGTCCAGTTCTAAGTCAATATTGTGACAAATTTAAGCCACTTTTTTATGACTGTCTTCACAGCGTTCCATGGTAAATCTAATGTTTTGGAAATGTTTTTGTTCTATTTTACTCACTAATAACTTTGGGCACTGAGATTCCTATGCTGTATTGTAAGCTGTTTACAGACAATGCCTATCAGGAAAATCCTACTAGAACAGCTAAACTGTATATGTGGTTAATCAGAATCACTTTAAATGATTGTAGCTGTGTACTTACTACTATTTGACATGAGTATAAATGTGATTGGCTAATTTGGGCCACAACCATATCCCCCATTTTAATAGGGTGTTCACACTTATACAACCATATGTTAATGCTGAGCCCTGTATTACCCCACCCATATGACTGATTGGCAGCATTCTGCGCACACTGTACATTAACAGAAAACTGCTAATCAGTGATTGGGGTGGGATTACACAGAGCCAGTTGACTAGGAGGCACAAGGCAGCTTGTCCTGTAGAAATAATCTCCTGCTAATAAAACACCGATTTTATTTAAACAACACAAAGTGACACATCACTGGAATAAGGGTCTCAGCCCCGCCATCATACTGCGCTAAGATTACATAGCAAAAACTTGCTGACAAATTCCCTTTAGAGGAGAAAAAAGTTCTAAAACTATTCTTCTTGGTATTCTTTTTTTACACGGCATTTTAACAAGGTGGGTAGACTTTTACATCCCATGTAAATAGAAAAGGTGAAAGGTTTCTTATAGATGGGTCACACTACAAGATATTGTAATGAAAGGTGTCAGCACTTTAAAGAGGATCATATAAAGACAATGTACAATTGATCGAGAAAGGTTCTACTTGATGGTCCTTTGTCTTTTTTGAGCCATTGTAAGTAATAGTGGCTCTATGGACCTTTTGGGGGCAGTCCTATTACTATTTATACTAAATGGGGGCATGATATATCTGAGCACACAAGGCTTTAATTTTTCTACAATTTACTTTTTGGATAATTTCACAATTTAGTAAATGAATTATTGCATTGTCACTAGATGGCGATATTGTTACATGATACTGTCATATTGTACCCAAATATTACAAATTATTTAACTGACATACAAAAGATAACATAAAACCAGTCAATGCAAACTATAAAAAGATTACTAAATTGTAATTGCATCATTTTATTACAAATATTCATCTTTGTAGAAGAAATTTAGAAATAAAAACTGTTTATCAATATAATATTTATGGTTGGTAATACATTAATGCGTGTGAGTACTTTGCAGAAGAAAGTGTTACTAAATAGGAACAGATTTTCTTAACATACTTCATAAAATCCTTACACACTTATTGACAGCCTAGAAACTTGTTCAGTCAGTAGGGGTTCTACATAATACAGCTTTTTATGCTCTCCGAAGGCTTGTACAGTATATGTCATTGCAGGTCATGTGAACCAACTCGATTTCTACAGATTAGGCTTTAGGCTAAACACATGAGCGAAGTCTTGGGGTTTTCTTGATAATCTTTATTTAACCCCCCCATGCAGGGATTAAGGGTACAGTAGGTGCACACACTGCAGATTCTGCTGCGGATCCGCAGCAGATCCGCAAGCAATGTACAGTACCATGTTAGCCAATGGGATTTCAAAACTACAGTGCCCACAGTGTGGATTTTTCCGCGGTATTATATCCGCAGCATGTCAATTCTTTCTGTGGATTCCGCAGCGGTTTGCCACCTGTTCCATAGGGGAAAACCGCTGGCAAATCCGCAGGAATACCGCAGGTCACTTTACCTGCGGTTTTACCTGCAAATCTGCACGGAAAAATCCGCAGGTGAATCCACACTGTATGCACTCACCCTAAGAGTTTGGGGCACATACTCCCTAGGGTTTGTCATAGTTAACAATTGATGTAAAATAGCTAAATATTCCAGAATGCATTACAAAGTTGTCAGACTGGATGGCTAGCAGAATGCATCCACTACCAAAGGAAGGCGGCTGCTGTTGAGTCATGCCTCTGGATTTGTACCCTTGATTCTGTGTTTTGTGGTCAGTGTATCTTTCTGCAGAGCCACAGCAGATTCAACTTTTCTTTGGATGTTTTTGTTCTCTTATCTTTGTTTCTGTTGATTTTAGGATACACTTTTGATTCACTTAGGCTAGTTTCACATTTGTGGACGGAGGGCTGCGGACTTCGTGAAGCCCTGCCCCCCACCGTGCCTCCTGTTAGCTCCGCCCATTTCTGCGTGCAGCTTCCTGCGGCCTGTGTACCCTATCTTTAACATTGGGTACGCAGCCCGTGCCGCAGTATGCGGATGCCCCCGCATAAAATTCGAACATGATGCGTTCTACGCGGGTCGTCATACCATCAAAACGACGCATGTGGCGGCATCCACATACTGTGGCACGGCCTGCATACCCAATGTTAAAGATAGGGTTCGCAAGCCGCATGCTGAAATGGGCGGAGCTAACTGGTGGATCGACGGGGGTGGGGCTTCTCGGAGGAAGTCCGCAGCCCTCCGTCCGCAAATGTGAAACCAGCCTTAGCTGTAGGTTTTGTTGATTGGGGTTGTTTGGTGTGTTTCCTTTATTCCATAGGAAACTGCAATTATAGCTTTCGAGTTGGGGATGCCATTGCGTTATCTTAGAGTGCAAACCTCCGTGGAGAGAGAGGGACAGACCAGGGTCAGAGGAGGACTTTTTCCTAGTCTAAACAGGGACCTGTCAGGTTCAGGTATTTATTTGTCTTCCTGGATTGTACGTTACCTGTGTGAATGTGCTTTGGCAGTCATAACAGGTTGATTTCAAGCACAACTGTAGACAAGTGGCTGTGATGGCAAGGATGATGCCAGACCCAGAAGCAGTAAGTGGGATGTGACCGACAGAAGAGCAGACCATGAGAGCAGATGAGATGAACAGAGCGCTGCGCAGAGACAGGCACATGGTAGCTAATTTATTGTTGCATCTTTTCCTCTCTCAACAGCTGCTAGACAGCCTGAATACATGTGGGGATTTCCTAACAAACAGGCAATCCCCACATGTATTCAGGCTGGCTAACAGCCGCAAATCATTCAGCTATGGCAACAGAAACTAAATCTCCGAGCACATCCAAATACTCGGAGATCACCCGAGCATGCTCGGGAAATCTCCAGTAATGAGTATACTCGCTCATCACTAATGTTTATACTTCTGCTGAATACTTTAGAATCAATGCGACATCTCCTTGTTTTTGTATTTGTTTTCAATTGAAATTAGAAATGTCTAAATAGACACTTTATGTTATAAAGTACTAATAGATGGAAATGCCTCACCTCCTGATACTGATAAGTTCAGGCTACAGACTAATGTCTATGCATCCCCCCACATTGGGCTTGTTTGATTGGGCTTGTTTGATTTTGAACTGACGATTCTTTTGATCTTTCTAAAATAAACCTCCGCCAGAGACCCCGAGCTAGCGCTGCTGTCTATAGGAAAGTCTGAGGAAAAAGCTGCTGGCTGAACAATTGCTGGGCCATCATTTGGCTGACAGCTGTCTAAAGTGTTGGGGGTTTCTTTAGTCTTAAGAATTCACAATTTTGCAACCTATCTTTGTTCCACAATTGTAGCAACCTATCCTTGAAATCTAGAAACTTTTCACTGGCAATGAAGACATGGCTCATGCTTAGTCTGCTTTTTTCTGTAGTAAGATAGGGATGCGAAGCCTGAACGATAAGAAACAAGACAGAAGAAGAATTAACGTCTTTGAAATGTGGAGCTGGTGAAGGATGTTATCAATACCATAGATGCCAAGAAGAACAAACAAATCAATTTTGGATCAAATAAAGCCAAAAATGGCACTTGGAGCAAGGATCACCAAGCTACGACTTGCCTACTTTGGACACATCATATGAAGAGAACAATCACTGGAGAAGGACATTATGGATGGAAAAATAGAAGGCACAAGGCGAAAAGGAAGACTAGCAACCCAATAGCTTGCTATAATAACGATAATGGTGAAGATCCTGATGGACTTATCTAGGCTTGCACAATATCGATCTTTCTACAGATTGTTCATCCATGTCGCCATGGCTTGACATTGAGGTTAAGGCTGTTAAATAATACATAATCCTTGTTCAAATGGCTCATTTTTTTTTAATAATTGTTTCCAAATTATTATAAAAAAAACTATTTAACAATAAGAAAACCCTTATGAAATTATGATTCTGTAGCTGAAAATTGAGCGATTTAAGGTACCGGTAATCATGATACTGCTAGTCTTTAGGCTGTGGACCTTGATCATTATTATTATTATTATTTTGCACTGCTTCAAATATGGGTGTAATTATGGCCCTGAAATTACCAGAGAGATCTTTTTCTGAAACTTCTCACTCTTTGCTATGCTCCTAGGTGGCACATGTTGTTCGTGGACCCACTGTGCCCCAGATCGGACTTACCCTTGAGTGGCATGACTAAGCAGCTACCTTGGTGTTCACTGAAACCTCTAGTGGTAAGGTCAAACTTGTGACAGGTAGCTGCCTGGTGCCTCTCTAGGGTGATGTCTGGCAGTAGCTACTGACCCCAAAGGAAGAAGCAAAGAACAAAACAAACGATCACATAGTCCATATTATATGCAAAAATAGAAAATCATTTTATTAGTAAATACAATTACAGGTAGATGTAATGAACACTAGATGTGTTAGCAGCTCAAACAATGGGACGCCAGAGTGGTGAATAAACCCCCATAAAATATGGCAAAAATATTTAATAGTAATACCGAGTAATTTAATACATATTCTCCTTGGAGCAAATCCTCAAAAAATAGCCCGATATGGCACAAAGTTATTTAGATACTTGCCCAAAATATATATAGGAATATGTATATTTAAAATATCTCCCACTACCACCCAATGCAGCATAAACATGTTCCTATACATGCAGACGTAATAGAGAAATGCACATACCAGTAAGTCTCACAGTTACCATGTGCATGTCACATGTGTTTTTAATCCAGTTTTTTTTCGTGCTTATGCATGATTTGAGAGACCCCACCCCTCTCTTGTGTGACATGCACAAAAGGAGCTGTCTCACGCCACGAGCCCATACTGGTAAGCGCCTGTCTTAATCCTGCTCATTTAGACACTGTTCACATGTTCAGGTTTTAAATATATTAGATAGGGACTGCTTCAATAGGGGTTACCTTGACGAGGTGGAGCAGCTTGGCATACTTTTTTTGCAAAAAAAGTATCGGCTAAATACCCTGTATTTGGTATCTTTTTATCAGCACTTGCTGACTACTATTATATGCCTTACTGCAAGGTATTTTTGCACATTTTTCATTCTGTGCTTTGTTTGTGTTTCAGTTACCAGGGAAGCCCAAAGGAAGGATGGGGGCTTTGTCAGCACACAGACGTCACCCCGATGCACGTTTCGGCAAAGCCTTCGTCAGGGGACGTACTGTGCAAGATAGTGAGGGATTTAAAAAGGGACCCCAAAGGAGTAGAGATGTTATTTCAGATTCTCAGACAAATCAGGATGGCCACTTGGGACAAGTTCAGACGGACGGCCTCTTGGGACAATTTTTGATGGGATGACCACTTGGGGCAAGTTAACACTGTGTGGACAAGATGGCCCCTTGGACAGGTTCTCTCTGTACAAACAAGGTGACCACAGGGACAAATTCACATGGCGCGGACTGGGATAAGTTCACAGTGCTGGCCTGGGTACTCAGCCACAAGAGTGGCAGACAGGTACCGCCGATACGGCCACAGGGTACAGATACTTAGGTTTTAGGATTCAGACACTGCTGAAGCGGTCGCAGGAAACAAAGACTAACTATGGCAGACTAATGGACACACAGGATATGGGACACTAATACACTAGGGAAGGGGGACCTGGCAACATACAGTTGCACACTAAACCACCTAACAGAACTATAGGGGTTGCTCAGGCCCCTCTCAATAGGGGAGGGTGCCTTTTTTTACAAGATATCTCCCAGCAATTTGCTGACAAATTTTTTTCTTGTTGATCATGCTGACGGGAGATCTCTTGATGCATAGCTACAAATATCCCAAGAAGCAGCCTTCTGGATACAAACTCTCACATGAGCATCCTATGGAAAACTGGTGCTGATCTTCAATCCATATTCCACAAAGACTGAAATAAATATTCCCAGATGTACCACAACTCTCTTACAAACAGCCCCCTAACTTTAGGGATCTGGACTTGTACCCACATATTCCCAACACACACAGTTTGCATATCCAACATAAATCAGGACTTTAAGATCATGGATATCTTGCCATGTACATCCTCCAATGTGGTATGCATGACACAGTGCCCTGAAGGAACCTATATGGAGGAAACTAAACAAGAACTGCAAACGAGGATGAATCTACACAGGCATGCTATAAGAAATGAGCTGGGCATGCCTGTGGAAAACATTTCTCTAGATCATTGCAAAATAAGAGAGAGAAAAATATGGGAATATGAGCTGGTAAGAATGTTCAAGTCTTTGACAATAGGACTCAATCTAACACCTGGATTTATGACTTACTACATGGGCCCAGTTCACACCTTCAATTGATTTGCTGCAGTTAGAAGCAAATGCTGACTGTGACCCAGCAAGTAACTGCAGGGTATGATAAAGACTTAGCTCCTGAACTTGCATCATACTCTGGATCCCGGCAAAGGAACTAGTTTATGTGCCATGTCTCGGTTGTTTGCTATCTTGATTCTTTCTTACCCTTTAATATAATTGCCCTAATCCATACTTCATTTCCCATGATGCCAGAATCTCATCATAATGCTTTTGATCCTGTCTGATGGTTGTCAGGGAGCTAATGTTTCATGAAGTATTTAGCAAAGTCTCAATATAATCCCATGTGATGCAGCTTCTACCTGTGTCATTTAATATTAGCTTAAGCCAGTACTATGAAACAATGTAAAAAGAAAACTGACTGTCTTTACTGACTGTAGCAACCAATCACAGCACAGCTTTCAATTTTCATGAGTAGAATGCAAAATGGAAGCTGCTCTATGATTGGTTACTCTGTGCAGCAAAGACCTTTTTTCTTTTAGACAGTTTTATAAGCCTTCACCTTTATCTTTAGCTGCATGGGAGGAGATATGAAGGCTGGGAGGGTGTATCTGGGCAAAGAGATAGGCATTTGAGAGCTGCTTGGGAGGAGTTGATAGATTATGTCATACATTACATCACAGGAAGTGAGAAACTGACTTCCTGTCCAACATTAACGCATGTACTGGACTGGTTGTGTCATCACTCTAAAGAGGTGGCTATAACCTTGTATTAGGAAATCACTATAACTGACCACGTAGAGTAAAAACTTAAGATGAGATTGTTAAGAAGCAAATGTACATAATCTGTACAGTTTATGTGTAATATATGGAAATACAACTCTGTCCTGTTTTGACCAAATAATGTGAATGAAGCACTAGTCACCCATAGGAGTCGCATATGTATATATACCATCTGAACAATTCTCCTGATACATT
This sequence comes from Dendrobates tinctorius, assembly GCF_039654945.1. Lineage (NCBI taxonomy): Eukaryota > Metazoa > Chordata > Amphibia > Anura > Dendrobatidae > Dendrobates > Dendrobates tinctorius. The sequence goes on along the minus strand of NW_027361828.1, from coordinate 5,564,654 downwards.
TACTTATCAGACTGCAATACTTAGAAATACTTCTAATTATCTAATTGAATTTATTTTTGCACATACCTTAATTGCTGAAAGATGACTATAATTAGGTATGGTACATTTCAATATCATCAGATATTATCAGTATCTGGATGGAAATGAGCTATACTCTTACTTTTTAATTTTAAATAAGTAGAAAAGTTGCAAAATAAGTAGAAAATGACTTTGATGTGCCTCAGTATTTGCACATCGAGCACTTCTTTAAGGTTAACCCTAAATTTCCTTGCAATTAAGTTATTTTTCTAATTTCAAATAAGGTTGAGCTGCTAGAGATGCACAATATTATTGTAGCATTATTCAAAGTTAAAATGGTCAGGAGGAATGTTCTGCACAAAAGAGGAGTTGAAGAAAAGGTGAATAGTCAGGGGAAGCGCTTGGTCGAGTGGTTCTGTTCTGAATTTAGACGTTGGGCAGCTGAGATTTCTTGGAGTGATGCCGCCCTTTGGGGACTGTTCCGTAGAGGCCTGTGTGAATGTCTGAAGGATGCCCTGGCCCTCTATCCTCCACTTGACTCCCTGGAGGATGACATGACCCAAGCGGTTCGCATGGATTGCAGACTGCGGGCAAGAGGTGTTATGCAACTTGAAACACCATTATTCTCCAGTGGAGGTGAGACCCGGACTCTTCCTGTGGCTATTGAGGTGAGCGCTGTCACCTGTGAGGAGAAGAAAAGAAGACGCTGCCAGGAGAAGCAGTTGTATTTCTATTGTGGGGAATCTGGACACTGGAAGATGGACTGCCTCTCTTGTCCGTCATCCTCCAAGATGGCAGGAAACAACTAAGTCTGGGTAGTAGTCGAGGAGGCTACCCAGACCTTCAGGTACAATTTTCCTCACGTGCAAAAATGGTGCTTCAGGTGGAATTGGAACTTGGTAATGGTCCAGTTCAGACTACTGCTTTTGTTGACTGTGGTTCTGCTGTGAACCTGATTGATACCCGAATTATGACTCTTAATAAGATAGGGACAGTCAGGCTTCAGGATCCTGTTAAACTTGTGGCAATTGACTCGTCCCCTCTTACCCAGGACGGTATCTGTTTCAGGTCAGAACTTTTTTCTCTAAAAGTGTGTCCCACTCATGTGGAAAAATTAAGCTGTCTTGTGTTAGATAACTTGCTGCACGACTGGTACTAGGGATGCCTTGGCTTCAACGCCATAATCCCACCATTGATTGGGTGACAGGGGAGATCACTCAATGGGGATGCAAGGAAAAATGTTGTAACCTAGGACCTCTTGTTAACTCTGTTAAATCCGTATCTGTGTCGTCTGTCGGTCTGGAAGGTATTCCGGAGTACCGGAAGGATTTCGAAGCCGCTTTTTCCGAAAGTGAGGCCGAGGCGCTGCCACCACATAGACCCTACGATTGTGCTATTGAGTTGCTACCCGGAGCCAAGTTACCTAAGGCTCGATTGTTCAATTTGTCTGGGCCTGAGTGCCAAGCCATGAAGGAGTACATACCTGAGAATCTCTGCAAAGGGCATATAAGGCCTTCTGTGTCACCAGTGGCAGCAGGATTCTTCTTTGTGAAGAAGAAAGATGGTGGTTTGCGGCCGTGCCTCGACTTTCGGGAACTTAACAAGATAACGGTTAGGAACACTTACCCGCTACCCCTCATCCCAGACTTATGTAACCAGCTAGCTGGGGCCCAATGGTTCTCCAAGTTAGATCTCTGGGGGGCCTACAATCTGATAAGGGTTCGGGAAGGTGACGAGTGGAAAACTGTTCCTCACATCTGAAGGACTCTTTGAAATCCTGGTAATGCCGTTTGGGCATCTCACTCTCCTTCTCGTCGGCATATCACCCGGAGAGTAATGGTCAAACGGAACGCACCAATCAATCCCTGGTACAAATTCTCAGGTGTCTGACCACCGCTAGACAGGATGATTGGTGTGATGCGTTACCATTGACGGAATTCGCTTTTAACAACCGAGTGAGTCAGTCAACCAACATGTCCCCATTTCTGATTAATTATGGGTTTAATCCTCATTTTTAGGGAGTTTTCATGGGTGGATTCTGGTTGTCCAGGGGCAGAGAGGTCCGCTGAACGGTTAAAAAATCTCTGGGCGGAAGTCTAGCATAATATCTCTTGGGCCCAGGAGAGATACAAATATTTTGCTGACAAAAAGAGAGCCCCGAGACACATGTTTCAGGTGGGGGAGAAGGTTTGGCTTTCCACACGTAATATCAGCTTGAAGGTACCATCAGCTAAATTGGGACCAAAGTTCATTGGTCCGTACGAGATTATGGAGATAGTCAATCCAGTGGCATATAGGTTGCGTCTCCCCTCCTCTTTAAAAATATCCAATGTGTCCCATAAATCCCTGTTGAAACCCGTAGGGTCTGTCAAGGAGGATTCCGAGTCTGTTGCCCCTCCAGTGTGGCTGAAGGGTCACTTGGAGTATGAGGTCGGACATATTGTGGACTCTCAGCGGGTGCGCCGCTCCTTGCAGTACCTGGTCCACTGGAAGGGATATGGACCAGAGGATCACTCATGGGTCCCTGCTCACTCAGTACATGCAGATCGCCTGGTTCGGGCTTTCCATACCAAATACCCGGGGAAGCCTGGGGGTCCAGAAGCCCCCGTTGAGTGGGGGGTACTGTCATGATCCCAGTGCAGGTTTTGACCTGCACGTCAGGGGTTAATGTCTTGAGCCCAGTGCAGGCTTTGACCTGCATGCCTGGGGTTAATTATTGTGGCCTCTCTTTGGTTCAGGGAGAGCTTCTTATAGCCCTGGTAAACTCCGGTCCCCGTCAGTTATACTTTTGCCTTTGGCCAAGTGTGTTGACCCGTGTGTACCTGTGCCTGTTCATTGTCTTCTAGCTTGCTTATGTGGTTCTGACCCGGTTCTGTCCCCCGTTGTGAGTTAGCTTAAGCCAGAACTATGAAACAATGTAAAAAGAAAACTGACTGTCTTTACTGACTATAGCAACCAATCACAGCACAGCTTTCAGTTTTCACGAGTAGAATGCAAAATGGAAGCTGCTCTATGATTGGTTACTCTGTGCAGCAAAGACCGCTTTTCTTTTAGACAGTTTTATAAGCCTTCACCTTTATCTTTAGCTACATGGGAGGAGATATGAAGGCTGGGAGGGTGTATCTGGGCAAAGAGATAGGCATTTGAGAGCTGCTTGGGAGGAGTTGATAGATTATGTCATACATTACATCACAGGAAGTGAGAAACTGACTTCCTGTCAAACATTAACACATGTACTGGACTGGTTGTGTCACCACTCTAAAGAGGTGGCAATAACCCTTTATTAGGAAATCACTATAACTGACCACGTAGAGTAAAAATTAAGATGAGATTGTTAAGAAGCAAATGTACATAATCTGTACAGTTTATGTGTAATATATGGAAATACAACTCTGTCCTGTTTTGACCAAATAATGTGAATGAAGCACTAGTCACTCATGGGAGTCGCATATGTATATATACCATCTGAACAATTCTCCTGATACATTTACTTATCAGACTGCAATACTTAGAAATACTTCTAATTATCTAATTGAATTTATTTTTGCACATACCTTAATTGCTGAAAGATGACTATAATTAGGTATGGTACATTTCAATATCATCAGATATTATCAGTATCTGGATGGAAATGAGCTATACTCTTACTTTTTAATTTTAAATAAGTAGAAAAGTTGCAAAATAAGTAGAAAATGACTTTGATGTGCCGCAGTATTTGCACATCGAGCACTTCTTTAAGGTTAACCCTAAATTTCCTTGCAATTAAGTTATTTTTCTAATTTCAAATAAGGTTGAGCTGCTAGAGATGCACAATATTATTGTAGCATTATTCAAAGTTAAAATGGTCAGGAGGAATGTTCTGCACAAAAGAGGAGTTGAAGAAAAGGTGAATAGTAAAAGGCGCTAAGTAAGCCAGATTTTAGCTGTAAGAGGGCAATTTGTCAACGAATGAATAGCAGTCTGTTTAGGTAACAATAATTTAGATTAGTATTTTCAGTGCATTAGACAGATGTTTCAGCTAGGACTGGGCAATTATGCAAAATAATGAAATCTCAAATTTTTTATATTTTCATTTACAATTTTCAATTATAATCTCAATTCAACTTTTTTTTGCGAAATTTAAGATGTTATTTTTTTTTAAAAAAAAGCTATTTTTCTTTCTGCTCTTCTCTGGCATTTATTCCCTGGTTCCTGTTGGCATTTGTATTACGGCCTTCAGAAATAAAGTGGTGTCACGTGTCTGTTGCAGCCGTTTTGTGCTGATACAACAAAATGCCAATTGAAAAGATTGAAAGCCACAAAGAAGCCTCAAAATAAAGGCTGTGGTAATTGTATATAAGGTAATGAGTTTCCAGCGGCATATGGTAAAAACATGTCATGATCCCAGTGCAGGTTTTGACCTGCACGTCAGGGGTTAATGTCTTGAGCCCAGTGCAGGCTTTGACCTGCACGCCTGGGGTTAATTATTGTGGCCTCTCTTTGGTTCAAGGACAGCCTCTTATAGCCCTGGGAAACTCCAATCCCCATCAGTTATACTTTTGCCTTTGGCCGAGTGTGTTGACCCCTGTGTGCCTGTGCCTGTTCATTTTCTTCTAGCTTGATTTTATGGTTCTGACCCAGTTCTGTCCCCCGTTTTGAGTTTGCCTGTTGATTCTGTACTGCGCTACCCTCTCTGTGTATGACTCCTTGCCTGACCTGACTATTCTTTGCTCGCCTCTCTTGTACTTTGCAGCTATCTCCGTGTATGACTCATTGGCTACGTCCTGACTTCCCGTTCTGTCTATCCTCTGGTTTTGTCGTGCTATCTCGTGCTTTGACCCCACCCTGTCTATGCCCCTTGGTAACTTTGTCTCATATTTACCCTGCTAGGAGTTTTCCTGCAGCTCTTAGCTCTCTGAGGTCTAAGCCACGCCCCCAGCAGTCACGTGCTTTAGGTCCTGCTGGTCTGACGCACGCACCTTCTCTGCTGCTGCCCGCTCCACAGGTATCGCTGAGCACAGTTTTTCTTACTCAGGACACACACACTGGTTCAGTGAGCAAGTGCAGTGCAGTGTTCCTGACATTATAACTGACCGTGAACTTTTTTTTCTCTCTTCACTTCTGCAGCATGGACCCAATGCATGCTTTATCTGAGCAGGTGAAATGCTTGACTCAGTCGCTGCACAAGCTAAGTTTGGAACACCAAGCTCTGGCCCAGTCCCAACGGCAGGTTGCGGACTCGGTTCAGGGGGTGCTTTCAGCAGGTGGGGAATAGAGATATCATTTTAGTCCCACCCAAATCTCCGGTTAAGTTGAATGATACGTTTGCTGGTAACAAAAATGAATTTAGAGCGTTTAAGGAGGGCTGCAAGCTCTTTTTCTCCTTGAGACCCCGCTCCTCTGGGGATGATAAACAGAGGGTGGGGGTGGTTATGTCCCTGCTTAGGGGGCCCCACAAGCCTGGGCATTTTTTCTTTCCTCTTCTGCCCCGGAGAGAATGACTGTGGATGCGTTTTTTGAGGCCTTAGGGCTTATTTACGATGAGCCCAATAGAGTGCATTTGGCTGAGGACAAGGTGATGAGTGTCTGTCAGGGGAAGCGCTCGGCCGAGTGGTTCTGTTCTGAATTTAGACGTTGGGCAGCTGAAATTTCTTGGAGTGATGCCGCCCTTCGGGGACTGTTCCGTAGAGGCCTGTGTGAACATCTTAAAGATGCCCTGGCACTCCATCCTCCACTTGACTCCCTGGAGGATGCCATGACCCAAGCGGTTCGCATGGATCGCAGACTGCGGGCAAGAGGTGTTATGCAACTTGAAACACCATTATTCTCCAGTGGAGGTGAGACCCGGACTCTTCCTGTGGCTATGGAGGTGAGCGCTGTCACCTGTGAGGAGAAGGAAAGAAGACGCTGCCGGGAGATGCAGTTGTACTTCTATTGTGGGGAATCTGGACACTGGAAGAAGGACTGCCCCTCCTGTCCATCATCCTCCAAAATGGCGGGAAACAGCTAGGTCTGGGTAGTAGTCGAGGAGGCTTCCCAGACCTTCAGGTACAATTTTCCTCACGTGCAAAAATGGTGCTTCAGGTGGAACTGGAAATTGGTAATGGTCCTGTTCAGACTACTGCTTTTGTTGACTGTGGTTCTGCTGTGAACCTGATTGATACCCGAATTATGACTCTTAATAAGATAGGGACAGTCAGGCTTCAGGATCCTGTTAAACTTGTGGCAATTGACTCGTCCCCTCTTACCCATGACGGTATCTGTTTCAGGTCTGAACTTTTTTCTCTAAAAGTGTGTCCCACTCATGTGGAAAAATTAATCTGTCTTGTGTTAGATAACATGCCTGCACGACTGGTACTAGGGATGCCTTGGCTTCAACGCCATAATCCCACCATTGATTGGGTGACAGGGGAGATCACTCAATGGGGATGCAAGGATAAATGTTGTAACCTAGGACCTCTTGTTAACTCTGTTAAATCCGTATCTGTGTCGTCTGTCGGTCTGGAAGCTATTCCGGAGTACCTGAAGGATTTCGAAGATGTTTTTTCCGAAAGCGAGGCTGAGGCGCTGCCACCACATAGACCCTACGATTGTGCCATTGAGTTAGTACCCAGAGCCAAGTTACGTAAGGTTCGATTGTTCAATTTGTCCGGTCCTGAGTGCCAAGCCATGCAGGAGTACATACCTGAGAATCTCACGCACCTTCTCTGCTGCTGCCCGCTCCACAGGTATTGCTGAGCACAGTTTGTCTTACTCAGGACACGTGCACTGGTTCAGTGAGCAAGTGCAGTGCGGTGTTCCTGACAAAACACTTCTTTAATAAGTCATATTAAGCTTTTCACGAAATGCGCCATATATATACGGCGGAAGTCTGAATCAGGTGTAGAGAGCATGCTCACATAGTTAGCACACCCCATACATGGCAGGCAATGGCTATGTGTTACAGCCAGGACCTGCCACTAACAATTGCGGGTGGAGAGGAACTCGTTCTGCGATTGTTAACCTGTTAAATTCTGCTGTGAATATCGGATAGTGGCATTTACCGTATATACTCGAGTATAAGCCGACCCGAGTATAAGCCGACCCCCCTAATTTTGCCACGAAAAACTGGGAAAACTTATTGACTCGAGTATAAGCTTAGGGTGGAAAATGCAGCAGCTACTGGTAAATTTAAAAAATAAAAATAGATACCAATAAAATTAAATTAATTGAGACATCAGTAGGTTAAATGTTTTTGAATATCCATATTGAATCAGGAGCCCCACATAATGCTCCATACAGTTCATGATAGCCCCATAAGATGCTCCATAGAATAATATGCCCCATATGCTGCTCCTTAAAGGTTATGGGCACATAAGATGTTCCATAGATTATGCTCCATATGCTGCCCCTTAAAATGCACCATAGAATAGGCCCCATAAGATGCTCCATAGAATAGGCCCCATATGCTGCCCCCATAAGAATCTCCATAGACTATGCCCCCATATGCTGCCCCCATAAGATGCTCCATAGATTATGCCCCCATATGCTGCACCTATAAGATGCTCCATAGATTATGCCCCAATATGCTGCCCCATAAGATGCTCCATAGATTATGCCCCCATATGCTGCCCCTATAAGATGCTCCATAGATTATTCCCCCATATGCTGCCCCCATAAGATGCTCCATAGATTATTCTCCCATATGCTGCCCCTATAAGATGCTCCATATATTATCCCCCCATATGCTGCCCCTATAAGATGCTCCATAGATTATACCCGTATATGCTGCCCCCATAAGATGCTCTATAGATTATGCTCCTATATGCTTCCCCTATAAGATGCTCCATAGATTATACCCCTATAGGCTGCCCCATGAGATGCTCCATAGATTATTCCCCCATATGCTGCCCCTATAAGATGCTCCATAGATTATGCCCCCATATGCTGCCCCCATAAGATGCTCCATAGATTATGCCCCCATAAGATGCTCCATAGATTATGCCCCCATGTGCTGCCGCTGCTGCATTTAAAAATGAAAAAAAGACATACTCACCTCTCCGTTGCTGGGGGCCAGGTGCCGGTGTCACTGCTGGCACCTAAGATTTTCACCTGTCCCCCGGTCCATCACTGCTTGCTGCTGTCTGGCACGTCATCTGTCAGTGACGTTCAGACTGCAGGGGGCGTGGCGCGCACTAACCACGTCACCATGCCCTCTGCTGTCTGAACGTCACTGACAGATGACGTTTCAGACAGCAGCAAGCAGCGATGGACCCCAGTGAGGTGAGTATCGCTATACGTACCCATCCTGGCACGGTCTCTGCAGCCCCCAGCCTTTCTGCGATCTCCCTTCCTGCCTTCAGCAGTCACGTGGTACCGCTCATTACACTCCTGAATATGCGCATACTCATGAGTGTAATGAGCGGTACCCTGTGACCGCTGAAGGAAGGAAGGGAGATCACGGAGAAGCTGGGGGCTGCAGAGACCGTGCCAGGATGGGTAAGTATGACCTGACACCCCCGCCCCCCTCCCCCTCCGACCCCCTGGTGTATATGACTTGAATATAAGCCGAATGGGGGACTTTCAGCCCCAAAAAATGGGCTGAAAATCTCGGCTTATATTCGAGTATATACAGTAATACATTTCGATGTGCGCGCAATGGAGTATCATGACGTGATGGAGCCTGTGACGTAATCGTAGGTCGCCGATGGGTTGTCATGAACATCGGTGACCCCAGTGCTTGTCATTACAGAACTCCTTTGAAACCCTGCCTATGGCAGAGCTTCAAAGGAGACTGTTATTTCTGCTATACTGTATACAACAATGTTGTGGCATCGCTGCATTATAGCACATCATACAATTGGACGATTGCATCTTCCACCTGCTAACAAAATCCGTAAATAGTAAAAAAAAAATTTAAAAAAAAATAAAATAAAAAAACCCCTAAAAGCACAAATCACCTCTTCTTCCCCCATTGAAAATAAAGATATTAGAAAAACACATATTTGGTGTCAGATCTATCAACATATAAAAACAATTAACCCAATCGGTAAATACCATAAACGGAAAAAAAATCAAGAACACCAAAATTAAATTTTTTTGGTAGCCAAAATTCCACAAAAAATGCTGCAGTAAATGATCTATCCTAAAATGGTACTAATAAAAATGTTGTCTCACCCTGCAAAAAATAAGCTATCATACAGCTCCATCGGACAAAAAATAAACATGTTACGGATCTCGGAAAATGGCGACACAACTCCCAAATTTTTCTTTGCAAACTTCAGATTTTTTTTTTCACCACTAAAAAAATAAAAAATCTGGACATGCTTGGTATGGCCGTAATCGTATTGATGAGGAGAATCATATTCCATGTTCATTTTTACCTCAAAATGTACACCACTAAAACAATTCCCCCAAAATTATGTCAGAATCGTGTTTTTTATTTTTTTTTTACAATTTCACAGCACTTGGATTTTTTTTCCCCATTTTCGAGGACACTATATGAATGGTTTAATTCAAAAGTATAACTCGTCCTGCAAAAAACAAGCCCTCATGTCTATTGGACAGAAAAATAAAAGAGTTATGGCTCTGGGAAGAAGTGGAGGAACAAACGGAAACCAAAAAACTAAAATGGCCCCCGTCGTGACATGAAGGGGTTAAAAGTGAGGTTATAGTTAAGGCAAAAAAATACAAATATATATGCAGGTGACGGCCATTCTGTACTCACTATTGCTTCTACAGGCCTGCACATGTTACATTTTTTCCCCTTGGCTGTAACTTTGCTTTTCACATAACATAAAAAAAAGAGTTTTTACCATATTTGCAGAGTGTCGCTGTAAATTCATTACCCCCGATATGAATGTTTGGAATACTTTAATTCAGAAATAATCAATAGAGAAGGAAAAGGTCTCAAATATTTTATCTTATTTAAATTCAATATTTTATTGGTAAATATAAAAATATATGTAAACATAGTCAGACTCACAACATATAAATATACCCTAATAAATATAGCGATTAACAATAATCCATATACAATGTATGGATAATTACAGTCACTCCAAAAACATATGAATGCAATATGAAAACAGGAGATTTGTGACAAAAATCATAATACTTTTATTAAAGAAACAAAGACGATGGAAAACATAAGTGAATAAAAAACATGGACAAAGATGATAAAAAATGACACAAAACAGGTATACAAATGTCCTGGTAGGATGCAGTAGCTAGTACAAAGGATAAAGACGTTCTATTTAAATCTATTCATGGCAGACACAGAATGTCATTAAGCCATCAGACTAATATATTTAGTCATGCTGAGTTAAATTGCCCAAATGGCTGCTATGCAAAGTTATACAGTGGGAATGGAAAGTATTCAGACCCCTTTAAATTTGTCACTCTTTGTTTCATTGCAGCCATTTGGTAAATTCAAAAAAGTTATTTTTTTCATCATTAGTATACACTCTTCACCCCTTCTTGACTGAAAAAAACAGAAATGTAGAAATTTTTGCAAATTTATTAAAAAAGAAAAACTGAAATATCACATGGTCATAAGTATTCAGACCCTTTGCTCAGAAACTCTTATTTAAGTCACACACTGTCCATTTCCTTGTGATCCTCCTTGAGATGGTTCTACTCCTTCAATGGAGTCCAGCTGTGTTTAATTAAACTGATAGGACTTGATTTGTAAAGGCACACACCTGTCTATATAAGACCTCACAGCTCACAGTGCATGTCAGACCAAATGAGAGTCATGAGGTCACAGGAACTGGCCAAGGAGCTCAGAGACAGAATTGTGGTAAGGCACAGCATCTGGCTAAGGTTACAAAATACTTTCTGCAGTACTCAAGGTTCAACAAGGAAAGACCCCTAAAATATAACTTTTAATTCAATATTGAAATTCAGCCCAGTCAGAGCAATGTAAAGATCTGTGGGGCAGATTTAGGAATAGAGGTTATCCCACTAGAGCTATTGAACCCGCGTATAGACATGCTAGAAAGGTCCATAGAACATCACTCTTAGTCCCCAGAGAAAAGGAGGACCCTATTAATTTCACCAGACTGATAGGTACCTTTGATGACCAGTCTAAAAACGTTTGTGACATACTTACACGGCATTGGGGGATCTTGATGACGGACCAAGATATGTGGTTTTCTCACTCCTAAACCTTCAATCACATATAGGAAGGGGAGGTCGATTAAGGACCAGGTGGTGAAGAGCCACCTAGAACCATGTAAAAAAGAGGGTACATGGTTGCAGAATAGAGCTGTAGGCACATTTAGATGTGGACATTGCAGCTTTTGTAAATTTGTTTGTCCTTTACAAACATTTTGTAGTGCAAATACTAAAAGATCGTATAATATGAAAACATTTGTTAACTGCAAAACGACGGGAGTTGTATATCTATGTACCTGTTCTTGACTATGTAGGTAAAACGAAACGTGAGCTGAGAGTTCGTATAGGTGAACACTTGGGAGACATGAGACATTGTAGGGCCACCCCTCTGACACGGCATGTCAACTTGGTTCATGGGGGAGATGTCAAACAAATCTCATTTTGTGTTATTGAGAAAGTTCAGCCCGCAATAAGACAGGGAGATTGGGATAGAAGGATCCTACAGCGAGAAACACGCTGGATCTTCTGGCCGGAATCACAGAGCCCTAAAGGTTTGAATGAACAATTGAACTTTAGTAGCTATCTATATTTAATGTTCTCCCGTACAGTCCCAACATATCTGTTTAGCTCTTTTTGAGCTTTTCTCCGATTGTGCAATTTGAATTGTTCATGATTTTGTGTATCTTTTTGACACAATTACTTGCTCTATCATCATTTTAATATTTGGGGCTATTATATATAGGGTTTTGGTTTGGAGAATAGATATTAAGTAGGTTTGCAGCACTTTTTATGCTCATATTATATTTGGGACATAGCATGGGTTAATGTGGCGCCCTATTTGCAGGATTGAATTTTAAACATCATTTACATTACTATCACTGTTTAAGCGGTTTATATGTATGTGCTGCATATAGGATCCAGCATGGATCTATTGAGCGCCATATTGAATGTGTTCTTATAGCCCCTTTATAGCCATCTAGAGATTTTGGTTGCTAAGGACTTATCACTATGGCCCTTGTCATCTATATGCGCCATAGCTGATCGGCGCTTTTTTGGTGATCCTGCTGGTCTCTCCTTTGTGACTGACATCGCCGAGTGCGATATGCCCCTCCCTTTGATGACACACCTCCGCTCTCTGGAGCGCAGATTGCGCTAAATTTGGCATCCATTGTGTGAGACATCGAGACCGGAAGTGGGCGTGCCATATCGGCGCTGAATCTTTAAATAATCGCGCTGGATGCGCCTGCAGTTAGCTGTATACTGCATTTTTTCTCTGGGCCAGGGGTGATGAGACTGCTTTGTTCTGACCCCTGATGAACCCTCAGCTATCCAGAGGGGGAAACGCGTTGGGTTGCGCTGTCATCAATGGCTGATAAGTATACTTTTTGAACACTGTATGTGGCAGACTGTGATATTATTATTATTATTATTATTATTATTATTATTATTATTATTATTATTTATTGTTATAGCGCCATTTATTCCATGGCGCTTTACATGTGAGGGGGGTATACATAAAAACAAGTACAATAATGTTAAACAATACAAGTCATAACTGGTACAGGAGGAGAGAGGACCCTGCCCGCGAGGGCTCACAATCTTCAAGGGATGGGTGATAATACAGTAGGCGAGGGTAGAGCTGGTCGTGCAGCGGTTTGGTCGATCGGTGGTTACTGCAGGTTATAGGCTTGTCGGAAGAGGTGGGTCTTCAGGCTCCTTTTGAAGGTTTCGATGGTAGGTGAGAGTCTGATATGTTGTGGTAGAGAGTTCCAGAGTAGGGGTGATGCGCGAGAGAAATCTTGTATGCGATTGTGGGAAGAGGAGATAAGAGGGGAGTAGAGAAGGAGATCTTGTGAGGATCGGAGGTTGCGTGCAGGAAAGTACCGGGAGACGAGGTCACAGATGTATGGAGGAGACAAGTTGTGGATGGCTTTGTATGTCATGGTTAGGGTTTTGTAATGGAGTCTCTGGGCAATTGGGAGCCAGTGAAGGGATTGACAGAGGGGAGAAGCTGGGGAATAGCGGGGGGACAGGTGGATTAGTCGGGCAGCAGAGTTTAGAATAGATTGGAGGGGTGCGAGAGTGTTTGAGGGGAGGCCGCAGAGCATGAGGTTGCAGTAGTCAAGGCGAGAGATGATGAGGGCATGGACTAGGGTTTTTGCAGATTCTTGGGTGAGGAATGAACGGATGCGTGAAATATTTTTGAGTTGAAGTCGGCAGGAAGTGGAAAGGGTTTGGATATGTGGTTTGAAGGAGAGATCAGCATCAAGGATTACTCCGAGGCAGCGAGCTTGTGGGACTGGGGAGAGTGGGCAGTCATTTACTGTAATTGATAGGTTCGTAGGGGGGGTCACGTGAGATGGGGGGAAAGATGATGAATTCTGTTTTGTCCATGTTGAGTTTCAGATATCTAGTGGAGAAGAAGGATGAAATAGTGGACAGACATTGAGGGATTCTGGTTAGTAGGGAGGTGATATCTGGTCCAGAGATGTAGATCTGTGTGTCATCAGCATAAAGATGATACTGAAAGCCATGAGATTCTATGAGCTGTCCCAGGCCAAAGGTGTAAATAGAGAACAGCAGGGGCCCTAGGACTGAACCTTGTGGGACTCCGACAGATAGGGGGCGAGGTGAGGAGGTGGTGTGTGAGTGGGAGACGCTGAATGTCCGGTCTGTTAGGTATGATGAGATCCAGGAGAGGGCCAAGTCTGTGATGCCGAGGGATGAGAGGGTCTGTAATAATAGGGAATGGTCCACTGTGTCAAAGGCAGCCGACAGGTCCAGGAGGAGGAGGACAGAGTAGTGTCGCTTGCTCTTGGCAGTTAAGAGGTCATTGGTGACCTTAGTAAGGGCAGTTTCAGTGGAGTGGTGTGACCGGAAGCCAGATTATACCTTGTAACATTATGGAGGTTAATGGAGTAACCGTATGAGATGGCCTTTATAAGCATTTGCTATGTCCATGTGGAAAGTGTGTATATATAGTCCACTGGGAAATATTACATGTTGATCTGGACATAACCTCTTGCTACATAGGGTCATTGGTACCCCTGTCCCTAAAATTCATGATTGGGACATACCCCGATTTTTTTTATGTGGGTTATTTACATACTTTGTTATTTTCTGTCTTTCACAGTGTGCTTCATTATACAGGCTTGTCCTGTGATTTCATTGAGTGCTTTATTGCCACATCTTTTGCTGTAGACGTTTTTTTGAGGCATATTAAATCACACGTCTGCCTGGTAGCAGCATTTAATATTACCTTGATTACGAGATAAGTGTCGATAAGCTGCCTTAGCTCTCATTTTTCTGATATTACTCCGAGATAAGATGACATTTTTTTGAGAGCGTGCTTACTACGAGATAAGTTTACAGCACTTTAGCACTTTATATTAGTTTTTTCAGTATTGTGGTGTATGTGTGTGTTTTTGTTTTTTTTTGTGTCCCTTTTTGTATACACAGGGTGGTCTAGGGTGTTACTAGGGACGCCGACGTTGAGCGGGGGTGCCATGTCGTCAACAACTAGGGTGCCAACCTCCGCGGTTAGAAAGGGCCTTATTAGGGCTTTCTAGGGCATTATAGCTTTTCTGCCCCTTCTGTGATTTAAATTTAACCATACTTGGAAATACATATAAATTTCTTTTTTTTGGACCCCCTGGTATTGTGTGTAATTTTACATGTGTGTGGTATCTTTTAATATTGAATTAAAGGTTATATTTTAGGGGTCTTTCCTTGTTGTGCTTTCTGGTTTACTATTTTGATTTTGGAACCCCTTTGTCATTCTTTTTTAAGGTTTTTCAGTACTCAAGGTTCCTAAGAGCACAGTGGCCTCCATAGTCCTTAAATGGAAGAAGTTTGTGACCACCAGAAGTCTTCCTAGACCTGGCCATCCAGACAAACTGAGCAATCGTGGGAGAAGAGCCTTGGTGAGAGAAGTAAAGAAGAATCCCAAGATCACTATGGCTGAGCTCCACAGATGCAGTAGGGAGATGGGCAAAAGCTCCACAAAGTCAACTATCATTGCAGCCCTCCACCAGTTGGGCCTTTATGGCAGAGTGGCTCGACGGAAGCCTCTCCTCAGTGCCAGACATATGAAAGCCCGCATAGAGTATGCTAAAAACACATGAAGGACTCCCAGACTATGAGAAATAATATTCTCTGGTCTGATGAGACAAAGATAGAACTTTTTTGTGATAATTCTAAGCAGTATGTGTGGAGATATCCAGGCACTGCTCATCACCTGCCCAATACAATCCCAACAGTGAAACATGGTGGTGGCAGCATCATGCTATGGGGTGTTTTTCAGCTGCAGGGACAGGAGGACTGGTTGCAATTGATGGAAACATGAATGCGGCCAAGTACAGAGATATCCTGGATGAAAATCTCTTCCAGAGTGCCCTGGACCTCAGTCTTGGCCGAAGGTTCACCTTCCAACAAGACAATGACCCTAAGCACAGAGGTAAAATAACAGGAGTTGCTTCAGAACAGCTCTGTGACCATTCTTGACTGGCCCAGCAAGTGCCCTGACCTAAACCCAATTGAGCATCTCTGAAGAGACCTGAAAATGGCTGTCCACCAAAGTTCACCATCCAACCTGATGGAACTGGAGAGGATCTGCAAGGAAGAATGGCAGAGGATCCCCAAATCCAGGTGTGAAAAACTTGTTGCATCATTCCCGAGAAGACTCATGGCTGTACTAGCTCAAAAGGGTCCTTCTACTCAAAACTGAGAAAGAGGTCTGAATACTTATAACCATGTGATATTTCAGTTTTTATTTTTTAATAAATTTGCAAAAATTTCTACATTTCTGTTTTTTTCCAGGCAAGATGGGGTGCAGATTGTACATTAATGAGAAAAAAATGAACTTTTTTGAATTTACCAAATGGCTGCAATGAAACAAAGAGTGAAAAACTTAAAGGGGTCTGAATACTTTTCGTACCCACTGTACTTCAGACATGTGTCTCAAACATGAGCTACATTGCCCAAAATGGCTGCCATACAAAAGAATCACCAGGTCCGGGCCTGGCAAGCGTTTTCTGTCAGTCATACATTTGTACCTGTCTCCCATGACCTACAAATGACTCTGAACCCCCCACCACACTGAAGAGAGCGACAAAGCAAAACATTCCTCCTCAGTAACTCCCAAAGCCCCTTCCCTACTAAAAGTACCAAACTGTGGATGGAACCGTATGCACCAAAGAATGGTGACCTGCCGGTTGATTCTTGGCGATGATTATTAATAGCAAACTCGGCCAACTGTAAGTAAAGCACCTGAGGTAAATCTCCAAATTCTGATTAGTGCGCTCGGTCTGTCCATTCGACTGAGGATGGAAAGCAGAGGAAAAGGACAGCTGCACCCCCAGTTAAGTACAGAATGCCTTCCAGAACTTAGAAACAAATTGGGTCCCCTGATATGACACCACATCGCAGGGAACCCCGTAAAACTTCATGATCTCATTAACAAAAGCCTGAGCAAGAGTTCTGGCAATTGGAAGTGCCGGAAAAGCAATGAAATGCACCATTTTATCTAACCTATCCGCAACTACCAGAACCACAGTCTTGCCTGCCAATACCAGTAGGTCAGTAATAAAATCCATGGACAAGTGTATCCATGGTCTGCTAGGAATGGGTAGTGGAAGAAGAGGACCAGACGGATGGGTATGCGATACTTTAGAATGTGCGCAAACACTGCAAGCAGACACCTGTTCAACCACATCCCGATGCAAACCCGGTCACCAAAAATGATGAGAAAGGAGGTCCGTGGTTGCCTTACCACCTGGATGACCAGCAAGTACAGAGTTATGATGCTCCCTAATTACTTTGCGGTGCAAATCAGATGGTACAAATAACCTCCCTGAAGGGCAGAATGCAGGGGCATCCCCATGAGCCTCCAACACCTCACCGTCCAGGTCAGGGTATAAGGCTGAGATGACTACCCCCTTCTGCAAAATTGGGTCAGGGTCCTCATGGTTACCACCACCAGAGAAGCTCCAGGATAAAGCATCCGCCTTGGTGTTTTTAACTCTTGAATGGAAAGTGACTGCAAAATTGAATCTAGTTAGGAACAGTGACCACCTAGCTTGTCTAAGGTTGAGACGTTTAGCTGATTGAAGATATGACAGGTTCTTGTGGTCCGTGATAACAATAGGATGTACTACTCACTCCAACCAATGTTGCCACTCCTCGAACACCAATTTAATCGCCAAAAGCAAGACCATGAGTTCTAGCAAACTCAGCATCAACCATACTGATTCCAGCTCCTCTTGTCTACAAACACAGAAATGTTGTCAGTCCTGCTCTCTAGCACCACCTCGGCTGTCAGCATAAATCGAGAATTACAAGTTTAAGGCGAACATACTCCAGACTCCTAAGGGTTAATCGAGTCTCTTTTTGTTTAGGAATCAAAGGACAAGCCCCAATAAAATGTCCCTTCCTCCCACAAAAAAACAGAAGGCCTTTTTTTGCAAATGTCGGCAGAAACATACAACGCAGAAGCACCTCGTAACTGCATGGGTTCCTCTAATTCCACAAGTATAGGTTCATCCCCAGACCATCCACCTGACAAAGGGGTATTGTCCCATAAAGATTGCTCAGGAGAGGGTGGTCTTACTCATCTATCCCGCAGGTGTCTATCCACCCGTATAACCAATGACATGGCAGCCTCCAATGACTCAGGGGTTTCATACACTGCCAAACCTTTCAGTAAGACCTTGACAAAATTGGCTTCTAAGAGCTGGGTCATTCCATTTGGTATCAGTCGCTCTCCTTCAGAGCTATAAGGCTATGTGCACACGTAGTAAATTTCCCTGCTTTTTTTTTGTTGACAAAACCGCACCTCTTGGCAGAAACCGCATGTGCGGTTTTGGTGCGGTTTTGGTGCGTTTTTTTCTGCGGTTTTTCCTGCAGTTTTTTGGCAGAATTGTCTGCGGTTTTGCACTAGAAGAAATTAAATAAAGTTGGACAATACTGTACTCAAGAAAAAAAAAAAGGTGATGTCATTTCCTGCTCCAACCCCCCCAGCCTCCATTTGCTTTTACCAATAAGAATGATGACTGACAGAAATGAGCAGCAGAGTGCCCAGCGGGATGAAGATTTCAGCGTGCAGCGCCAAATGGTCCGCAGGCCGTTCAGAATCCTCATGCTGGGGTGTTTGCTGGAAATCCTGATGCAGCACAGAGAGCAGGTAATAGGGTTTGATGATGTTTGAGTTTAAATTTTTTGGGATAAGGACCGGGATTATGTTTGGGATTCCATTGTGGATAGGATTGGGGTTTGTTGGGAATAGGGTTATATGGCTGGAATTAGGATGGCTTGTGATTGGGTTAGGTGATTGATTAGTGTTTGGATAATATAGACTTGGGATTGGGTATGGGATTAGGGTTATGGTTGGGTTTTGGATTAGGGTTGTAGTTTTGTTCGGTTTGTGATTATTGTTTGGATTATGAATACATTTTGGATTGTTGTCGTTTGTGAATTCAGACTTTATATTATGTTTTTGATTACGAGTATTTATGTGATTAGGGTTATGAATCAGAAAATGGTTCACATGTCTGTTTTTTGAGTGTGCTGTCTACTAAAAGTAAAATTTTATTTTAGGCTCAGCAGCAGCAGCGCAGAAGGAGAAATCAAGGATGTAAATTTTGGGTGCACCCACTCTTAGTCGACCGAACCGACAAAGGGCATTTTAACGTTCTTTATAATGATTTGAGGAGGTAAGTTGTAAAATAACTCAAGCAGTTTTACTATGTAAAATGTCTATAAAAGTATGTAATCATTATTAACCTTTTTTTTTTACTTTGCAGATATCCTGAAAAGTTTGTGTCCTTCTGCCGGCTTCCAATCGCCGCCTTTGATCATCTGCTTGAAATCTTGGGTCCTCATATTACATTTGCTGATACGTTCATGAGGAAGGCGATCACTGCTGAGGAAAGGCTGCTCATCACCTTGCGGTAAGTAAATAATTGTCGCTTAGAATGTCATTACGGCCCTTTCACACATCAGTGTATCCGGTAGGGGTTATTATATTGGGAACATGTAACGTAGACACTGACACAGGTAGACACACTATAATTAATGGGTCTATGTACATGTCAGCGTGTTTCTTTCCAGCTTTATTTTTACACCTGGTTGTTTGCCACAACATAGAATACTTCATAGAAGACATCAAAGGCGTTTTATAGCGGCCATACATGCTGACAGGTTACAGTACATTTTTGTGTGACTTTTCTAATTTTTTTTTTTTCTTTTCAGGTTTTTGGCCACAGGAGAGAGCTACACATCCCTACACCTCCAATTTAGAGTTGGTAAATCCACCATCTCTCAAATTGTGAGGTGCACATGTGCCGTCATCTGGCAGAAGTTGCAGCCCATGGTGATGCCTTCCCCAACCGAGGAGACTTGGCTGCAGGTCGCGGCACGCTTTCAGTCTGTGGCCAATTTCCCAAACTGCATAGGTGCAGTTGATGGTAAACATGTACGAGTGCAGAAGCCACCACGATCAGGATCACGCTTCTTTAATTACAAGAAGTATTTCTCGGTGGTCCTGATGGCGGTGGCTGATGCACATTACAAATTTGTTGCCATCGACGTTGGTGCCTATGGCAGTACTGGGGATTCTCGGGTGTTGCGAACATCACATGTTGGACAGCAAATTCTTCAAGATGGCGAAACGCTCCCAGCCCCAAGACCTTTGCCGGGTTCCACACATCCAGTGCCCTTTGTGATGGTATCGGATGAGACCTTTCCATTAATGACCACCCTGCTGCGCCCATACCCACGAAGGGGACTGACTGCCCGGCGGAGGATTTTTAATTATCGGCTGAGTCGTGCACGAAGATATGTGGAATGCACCTTTGGGATCATGACTAGTCAGTGGAGGATCTTTCACACTGCCATCCAGTTGGATCCTGACACCATTGACAACGTGATTAAGGCATGCTGTGTACTCCACAACTATGCTCGTGAGTACAGCTCCGAGGTAGATGTGGAGTACCAGCAGCCACAATGTAATCCAGTGCGCCATGTGGGAAGACCATCCAACTCGGGTGTGCGTGTGAGAGAAACATTTACTGACTATTTTATGAGTCCACAAGGTGCCGTGCACTGGCAATACTCCTGTGCTGGTGTTGAGCAGTCTGAACAGCTGTGAAAGATCCAAGAAGAAGAAGTTGAGCTGCAGCAAAGAAGGACCCGTTTTTTGTTTTTTATTTGGTGGATTGATAACAACATCGTATCGATGGGCACCGCCAGGACCACACGACCACCACTATGGATAATTAAATGTTTGTTTTTACTTTTATACCGGTGGTCTATTGATTGGACTCAGGATGTACTATTGGGGATGCTGGGACCGGCCATTGAGCCATGTTTGCCTCATCTTGAATATTGTAAAATCTTCCTCTTTGGTTAGAGCACCTATTTCAACCTGCTAAGTACCTTGGCTGGAATCAGCCATTAATACTGCCCATCCGCTTAGTTTACCATGACTGGCACTTAATTCAATTTGGTTAGTTTCTTCCATGTTGTCGGGCGTCCTGGCCTGATTCTCCACCATATATGAGTAACATTTTGGATGTACTAATATGTTATTTAAAGCTGATGTTAAAATAAAATGTTCACACCTTTGTGCACAAGTGAAATTTTTTTTGTGTTTAACTTTGTCGTAATGCATGACTAAAGTTTTTGGCTTGGTTGAACACATTTGGTGTATTTGTTGTCTGTCTATTGAGTTGCCCTTACAGATTGGAGTTATTATATAATCATCAATTAGTGGTATGATATCCTAGGCTAGAATTATAGTTTCTATGTATCCTTTTACGCCCAAATTTTTTTTTAAATTGATAATGTTATGGACCTCATTTTTAAATTTGCACTAGGTCATGTTTATTATCTAGGTACCATAGTCCCGTAACAGCATCACCATAGTTTGAATCCACACAGTTGTGTTGTCAGGATGTACCCATGACACTGGCCATATGTAGCCGTAGTTTAGGCCCCTTCGAATTTAGAGAAAGAACACAAAGTAAATTTTCAAATAAAAATTTATTAGAAAAACAATAAACTTTATTACAAACATTGTAATTAATTTTTCAATGTGAAAGAGAACAGATTGCCAACAACATTTTGGCCCAACAACAAAAATGTCAGCCACAAACTTTATTTAGTTTAAATTATGGTACTGTGGGTAGTACCCATAGTTTGTTGCTGCGTCCTGAGTGTAATGATTTGGTGGGGGACCTAGCAGCTCAGTTGTGTATGGGTGACTGCCTTGAGATTGGGCATTTTGTGGTTGGCCTTGGTTTTTTTTTTCTGAAAAGTCCTAACACGGACATCAAAATTTCATCATACGGCAAAATCGGTGCGGGATCATGTAACGCTGTAAGCGACATCTGTACCAGGCTTGTGAGAATGTTCTGGCGATCCGGTGGCAGGGAGCGAGCCTTGTTTGCAATTTGGAGAGCAAAAAAATCAAATTCGTCTTCCGTGCTAGACCTCTTTATCAAGGCTAGCGTCTCATTAGCGGCTTTGATTGTTTTATCCTCGTTTTTTTTTGTTTTTTTTTTGGTTGGGCTGTCCTGACACCGTACCGCCAGCCCTTCCTCTAACTGTTTCCGCTACAACAATATTTTCAGCAACGGTGGAAGCCGATGCCACAGCATCTGATGACAATGGGGCAGCACCAGCAACATGTTCACCAGCTGAAGAACCGGTCACAGCAGCTACATTTGAAGGTCCAGAAGCCTCTTCAGAATCTTCCTCTGCCGGAGGGTCAATATTGCCTTGAGTGCTGTTTTAGGAAAAAAAAGCATAATGTCAATATACTATATACTAATCTTGTAGAGACACATTGCAAACGCAAGACAAGCGACATGCTGTGGGGACAAAACACGTGTCCAGGGACGTAGCTCTACAACCTCCACAGTTTTTACACATAGTGGAGAGGGAAATTCATCACATCTCCTCTACTATGCTGTTCTATGTGGGCACAACAAATAAAAATAATGGTGGCGTTGTATGAAGCATTGCATACACAGCCAATTCTGTCATACCACCTACAAAGAGAGGATGGATAGCTTAAAAATACTTTTTATTTAAAAAAAAACATTTACCTACGCAGTGTCCGGCCAGTTAACAAAAATTGTAGTTCCTCATAAAAAGGGAACGAGTGTCGGGTAGGAGACGATCCACTTTTATTGCAGCTTGCCACATATTTATGGAATCTGTCCTTCACGGATCTCCATCGTTGCTTGACATCTTTCTCTAAACCAAAAAAAATAAAAACATTAATTCTAATATTTAGGTACACCTATTTTTGTAGTGTCAGCGAAGATTTGAATTACCAATTTGCAACTGTGTAGCATTATTACACGAATCCCAGTCAGGATACAGCCGGCGTAACACTTTGGTCCAGCAGTGATCCCGGTAATAGCGGTCCTTGTAGGCCTCGTCAGAAGGGTCCCATATGGCTTGAAAATCACGGACCTACAATGTAGAGATTACATTCATTAAAATACTATGTTTACCAGAAAAAGAAAAAAAAAAAGGGAAAAGCATTTACGCCAATAAAATTTTTTTTTACCCTAACCCAACCGTACACCTAACCTCAGTGAAAATAGTAATACAAAATATGTAAAAAAAATAAATAAATAAATAAATAAAAAATGCACAAGTCAAAAAAGCCTCTGTGAAGAACCGCAACCTGGCACGTTATTTATTCTGTGTGGATTTACACTGTCACACAGCGAGCCGTGACTGACGCCGTGCCGGCCACCTCTGTGACTGAAAGGCCAAGGCTGACAAAAGGAATAAAGTTAATTTGCTACCAGCAGCGGGGTTTTATTTTTTGGCCTCCACAATAGAAGCATGAAGGCTCTTCGGATGGGGTATGGCGGTGACAGTGAGGAGGTATGGCAGTGACGGTGAGGGGTCCCCCTATATTTTAGGGCCAGAAAGGCTACGCAGACAGCTGAGGGTTAATATTTGTAGCCGTGCTATGAATATCAGCCCACAGCTGTCTGCGTAACCTTTCTGGCTCTAAAAAAAGGGGTCCCAACCCAAAAAATTTTTTACGTGGGGTCCCCCTTTATTTTAGGGCCAGAAAGGCTACGCAGACAGCTGAGGGTTAATATTTGTAGCCGTGCTATGAATATCAGCCCACAGCTGTCTGCGTAACCTTTCTGGCTCTAAAAAAAGGGGTCCCAACCCAAAAAATTTTTTACGTGGGGTCCCCCTATATTTTAGGGCCAGAAAGGCCCTTTCATCGGTGACATTAAGCCCGGTTAATAATGGAGAGGCGTCAAGAAGACGCCGATCCATTATTAATCCAAAAAAGGTAATTTTGAAATAAAACAGACACCAAAAAAAAAAAATTTAATGAAATAAAAAAACACAAGTTTTTGACAAAAAATTCTTATTTTTCACTCAATTCAGCGACGCCCTCGTTCTCCTAGAAAAAAATTAAAAATAACAAACCAAATTTATACTCCCTGTTCCGTCGCAGTCCATAAACGAGGGTCCCACGACGATCTGCCATGGAGAACAGTCACATCCTGAGATGTGACCATCCTCCATGGCTGCAGAAACACACTGACAGGAGCAATTGTGCACGGTCACCGCAGGGACTACTCTCCCATCCTATAGCGATGGGAGCAGCAGTCCCATACAGCGACTGAGCACAATTGTGGGCCTACCGTCGCATGGGGACTGATGCACACAGACTGACGCACACAGACTGACGCACACAGACTGACGCACACAGACAAACACATACAGACGCACACAGACTGACGCACACACATACATACATGCATACATACCAAATCTATGAGACGGCCCACATCGATCCCCATGCGACGGTAGCCTTCCATGACGTTATGGTGACTTCCTTCTTCTTCCCTACACTCGGCCCACGCACTTCCTCTTCCTCCCGACATCACTTCCTTCTACGTTTTTTCACCCAATTCCGCAGCAATAACCGCAGATATTTTTATCTCTGCGGTTTTGCTGCGGAATTGCGTGACTCAATGGAAGTCAATGGGTGCAGAAACGCAGCAGAACCGCACAAACAATTGACATGCTGCGGATTGTAAACCGCAGCAAAACCGCGCGGAAAAATCCGCAGCATGTGCACATGTTTTTTTATTTTCATAGGAAATAAAGGGTTTGTAAAACGCTGCAGAATCTGCAGCGTTTCCGCAGGCCCAAAACCGCTGCGGAAACGCAGCAGAATCCGCAAAGTGTGCACATACCCTAAGTCTCCACTGAATGATTCCCCTTCTGAAGGTGACAGCCTGGATTCAGCCAATGAAATACGGTCAGGATCATCATAGATAAGGGTAAAGCCCTAAAAAACCCTTCAACGGACTGGAGACAAATACAACCCTGTGGCAAAGAAAAAGCCCAGGATTGAGGATCCCCTTTCAACAGAAAAATCACAATTCCCACTCGTTGCTCCTCATCCCCAGAGGAGTAATGTCAAAGTTTAAAATACAGTTCACATGCATCCTTAAATACAAAAAAACCTGTCCCTGCCTCCTGAAAACTTGTCCTGGAGGACAATTTTGTGTTCAAGCTGGATCAACCTACCCACAGACTGCCCTACAGTAGGAGTCTGCAGCCTCTGCCATTGCTGCTGAACCTCAGAACGAAGGTTGATCACCTCCATTGACAGCCTCTGCAGCTGCTCTGCCAGCACATGAACTTGGAAAAAGAAAAAAAAAACTCACACCGAAAAAACACACCCAAAAAAAGTGTCAGTTTTTTTTCTTTTCTTTTAGAAAAGTGTACAACTGGTGTTAATGTCATGCTGGGTGAAAGATAAGTAAGTGCACAACAACAGATAGGGGGGGGAGCCCAAACACTAGGGAAGTGGGGAATGGAGACCCCTAGGCAGATCTAAAATCACCCTGTCTGCCTTAACCGTCCCTATCAAACCTACAAATAACAAATGAGTTCAAAATGCCCAAGAAAAACGGACGTATCAAATTGTACTCCAATATGAATCACACAAAATTTTTTTTTGTGCAAATATAAATATTTTATTCATAGACAAATTCCATAAAAACAGACAAATATAGAAAAAGAGTACATATAAGGTGATAGCTCCAACGGTAGGAATAGCCGATGCACAATCAATAACAGATAATACCATATGGAGAAAGTCACCATCAAACGAGGAAGCCCTTAGACCGAAACGCGTCAGGACACAGGCAGGACCACCCGACCCCCAGTGGTGTTTTCTTCATTATAGGCATAATTGATCGGGACATATGGGTGGCTATTTAAGCCAAGTGTGACGACTCCTGGAGTGGACCCTTTGGGTTGTGGCACCAACCATCCCAGGGCGAGCTGACCTAGTGAGGACCACCCCCTCAAGGAGTGTCAGGGGCAAGCCAAAGGGGTAAGGTACCACGACTGCTGGCACCAGGCTGCCGGCTCACAGGAGACACGAGTGAGTGTGTCTGCAGGAATGTGCAAAGCGGTATGCCAGAATACAGAGTTAGACAGCAGGAGTGCCAGGAGGCACAGCAGAGTACTGGAATGGAGTACAGGATAGAGCGTGTGCCAGGAGGCACAACAGAGTACCGGAACGGAGTACAGGATAGAGGGTGTGCCAGGAGGCATAACAGAGTACTGGAACGGAGTACAGGATAGAGCGTGTGCGAGGAGGCACAACAGAGTACTGGAACAGAGTACAGGATAGAGGACTTGAATACAGCGTACAGCCAGGCAGGGACACAGCAGACCAAGCCAGGAAGTACAGCAGAAATCAGGCACCTCCCATATGAACAGGTATCCTGATATAGCACCTGAGTCCTAGAACTTCCGGGTCAAGTCCTCCAGTATCATAGAGAGGACAAGACCAAAGACAGAGCTGGGCAGAGTGCGCGTGCGCACTGGAACATAGCGCAACCACGGAGCTAGGAGAGAGAGGTGCGCGTGGGCACCCGACGGGACCCTCGGAGTGGCCGCAGCACACTTCCGCGGTGACGGCGAACCCAGGGTCCCGCCCCCAGGTGGGAGCGGCATGACAGGCGGCGTGACACCAAGTAGATGTATGCACTTTTTTTTAGATATCTTCCCTGATCTATTGACTATAGGCATGAGGCAATATTGATTATTATTTGAGAGGTGTCTGGGTACTTTACCCGTGCTGTGCCTAATTAGATTCTAGGGTTAATTTTTCTATCTATGTATCCCAATCCTTGTACTAAATCCTATTTTGATGGTCACTTTCTCCATATGGTATTAGCTGTTATTGATTGTGTGTTGGGTATTCCTACCGTTGGATCTACCACCTTATATGTACTCATTTTCTATATTTGTCTAGAGGTAAATCAAAAGAGAAAAAAATAGAATGGCACTAAGAAACAGTCTACTTACTGGTGGAGTGGGTGGACTCTGAGTCAGCAACACTTTGCAGGGTGAAAGCACGGTAGTGAAGGTGCTTGCTTGAAGAAGCACACATGAGGCAATCCAAAAAAAATAAGGAAAAAAAGCAGCACACTCCATTTACTGTATCATAAAAAACCTAAGTCCTTTATTTCAGAAAAGCGTACATGGTCAAGGTGTGTGAGGGCAGGATAAGTCCAGGCATGCAGGCAAAAAACAGGACTACGGTCATTTTGCATTAAACACGCTTCCATCTGGACCCGTGGAAGCGTGTTTAACGCGAAATGCCCTAGTCCTGTTTTTTGCCTGCATGCCTGGACTTATCCTGCCCTCACAAACCTTGTCCATGTATGCTTTTCTGAAATAAAGGACTTAGGTTTTTTATGATACGGTAAACGGAGTGTGCTGCTTTTTTTCCTTATTTTTTTGGATTCTATATTTGTCTGTTTTTTTATGGAATTTGTCTATGAATAAAATATTTATATTATTATTATTATTATTTATTTATTTATATAGCTCCATTAATTCCATGGTGCTGTACATGAGAAGGGGGGTTACATACAAAGTATGTATAATGTATATTTGCACAAAAAATTTTTTTGTGTGATTCATATTGGAGTAAAATTTGATACGTCCTTTTTTCTTGGGCATTTTGAACTCATTTGTTCTTTGTAGGTTTGATTAATTTATTGAGTTGCCTAAATTACCTATTTGTATATTAATGTATTGATCAATTAAAGGTATGATAATTCTCTCTGAAATCTTAACCGTCCCTATATAGGTGCTGCACCTATTGTCGAGCAGTAACCTAATCCCTGCCTGACCCTAGTGATAGGCCGTGGTTAGGGAGGGGATGGCGTAACACTAGTCAGTCCCCACTACAACTAAAGACAGAGAGAGTAGACGAACGAGGGGAACACTTAGCTTGAAAAGACACGTCACATCAGCAATCCTCCAAGAGTCCTCTGAGAAGGAACTAATCAACTGTTAGTTCTTCCAACTAGACAGAGACAAGTAAGAGCTAACATCAGCAATATGCTGCAGACAAGAAATGAATATAAGCCTTCAGCACAGATGTCTAATTAGCAGCAGAAGGTGGAGGTAACCGTTGGGTCCTAAAGGGAGAGGAATATTGCTCCACAACAGATACAAAAATCAAGAAGGTGCTTGAGCTAGTCGCAAAGACCTTCTACAGTCGGATCCAGGATGAATGTCAGTCATGTCTGACACACCCGTGACCCTTTCTGACAAGTTTGAGCCTATACGTAAATTGAACGATGGGATTTTGCATAGGAACCCTTTCAACTAATTGTAAAAAGATATCAATACTCATGACAGCACCCTGTTGTTTTGCTTTTCAAATCTGTGAAAGGGCCTACCCCTCTATTGCTGTTATTTTCCTCAAGCAGTCTCACAAGGGCTCGGAACCCCTCAAGTTCATCTTCCATTAGCCCCAACCTCTGACATTGATTGCGGTCATTATGTAGGAAAAATGTTCTCCATTTCAATGTTCTGAAGAATAGATTTACATCTTTTACCCATTCAAAATAAATAAAAGTGTTAGTGGTGACAAAATTGAGAGCTTTTTTTGAATGAATGGGTTTCCGTAGCCAGTGGGTCTGTCTGTGTCAGTGTAATAATTATGACGGTACTATGGAATCTGATTGGGTGGGATAAAATGAATCTGAGACCAAAGTTGAGACAAATAACCTGTATTAACAAAGCAAAGAGTATAACATAAACTAACAAAGTAATTTCTTAAATTACAGTGAACTGCAACCAGCACAAATGGAAATGTGAAGCAACTATGCTAGCAGAGCGCGACCGCTAATACAAACAAGTCCAGAAATTATATGCAGCAAGAGTGTGACCTGCACTTATACGTGGTAGTCCAGAAATATGCAAACAGTGAAGCCAGCAATAATGTCAAAGAATTCTTGTGGACCACAGCAGTTCCAGAGATGTGTAGCACCTCTCTTTAGAAGTCTGGACAATAGATAAGCCCAGCCTGGATCAGGAAGCAGCGCAGAGGACTTGAGGCAGCTGGAAGTAATCGGGCAGAGCACATAGGAAACAAGCAGCAGTAGGAACTCCAGAAGTAAGTCAAGAGGAAGATCAGAAGCCACCAGCAACAAATTACTCAGGCAAGGAATATTTCCCCATCCGGACTTAAATAAAAGGACAGACAGGAAGTTCAAGGACAAGGCGAAAGTACCAGACGCCACCTTGGACGAGGGCAAAACAGGCTCCATGGAACAACCGGAAGCCTTACAATCAGATGTGTTGATATCCGACAAGAAGATGTCCCTTTGAAAATTATATGCCTGATTGTCCCCAAAGACACTTAAGCCCCTCTGAAACTGTGTTTGCTTTCTCTCTTTTAGGAATGTCCAAATGGTATGAAAGAAATTGCTTTTTTACAGAATACAGAAAAGGCAACCACAGGAGTCTCCTGCAGACCATGGGCTGTCATGCCAACCCATTGGTGACCCGCGGTCATGTGTCACGGGTGACGATGAGCGGGTTGTAATGCACTTCTGGTGCAAGCATGTTAAATGCTGGTGTCAGAGATTGACAGCGGCATTTAACATGCTAACAGCCACAGGTGGATTGCAATTTTATCAGCTGACATGTGATGAAAAAATTCGGGCTCAGTGCTGGAGCCTGCATGGAGTGCAGGGACACGACCTATGATGTAACTATATGTCAAAGGTCATGAAGAGGTTAAGGTCATGCTTCTGTATTGTTATTTTTAACTAAACTCCACAGACTATACTTTAAAGTGTAGATATTATACTGTGTGTAACTTCAATGTCAGAAGATGGTGACTTTTTAAATAAAAATAAGTACAGTATTTTATATTTGATAGCTTGAATATCTAACTGTATGGTTAATCGCTGCAGAATTTTAAAGCTCTAAGGCAGTTTATTCTAGCAGAGGAATACAATGTACAAGTGTATTAATCTGCATGCAATTTACATATTTTCAAGAATTGAAGAAGTCAATAGAATCTTACTCATTCATGATTTAAAATTGCATTATGCTAAGCCAAACTTGTAATTCTGAAGAGTAACTAAAAATTCTCATGACTTAAGAAGTTGTGCATTTAATGTTGTTTTTCCTGAGTCTCTAAAAATGCATTAAATTTCTAGTGTTTTTCATGCTGTTCATCATTGCAACTCAGCCTAAATCTGTGTCACATATTTCTTTAACACCTGCCCTGGTGGCTAGGTGATGCCGCACTAAAACTACTGCTAGTGCTGGATACCAGCAGCATGTTGGTGTTTAGCTTTTAGATTGCTGAGACTAGTTCTCTAGTCTTTCCTATATACTTGTGTTTTGCTGCAGTGAGCTGGAATTTAATTTGCTTTCTGCTGGGAGCTAGGGGTGGGATCCCTTCTATATAAACCCCAGCAAACGGTCTCTAGCTGCCAGTTATTAGCTTATTTAGCTAGTACTAGGCTCTCTGTCTTGGCTTCTATGTACCGATTTGTACTTCCCATGTTCTGACTCCGGTTTGAATTTTGACTACTCGCTCGTCTCCTGATTTTGTCCTTGAAGTGACTTCTTTGCTTTGAGCCTGCTTGGTGATCCTTCCTGCATCTGGTTA
Source organism: Dendrobates tinctorius (assembly GCF_039654945.1). Lineage (NCBI taxonomy): Eukaryota > Metazoa > Chordata > Amphibia > Anura > Dendrobatidae > Dendrobates > Dendrobates tinctorius. The sequence continues at coordinate 5,534,563 of NW_027361828.1, read as the reverse complement.
GCAACCCTCCATGGAAGCAATCCACTGGACTCGATTGTAAGACCAGACATTAGTACTGGGATTAAAGGGTGAAGGTATATATATATATATATATATATATATACACACACATCGTATTTTTCGGACTATAAGACTCACCGGACTATAAGATGCACCCAGGTTTTAGAGGTGGAAAATAGGGAAAAATATATTTGGAGCAAAAAATGTGGTAAAATATTTAGTAACATAAATAACATACTATTATATGTGGTGTTATTATATATAATAATAGTATGTTATTATGTTGGAAGCTATGGGTAGAAGATGGTGCTGCGGGACCAGTGTGCTGTCTGTAAAGTTCTATGTGAACAGGCTGGAGGGTGAGTATAAGAATGGGGGCACAGGGCTTAAATTTAAAGCACCACTCCAGCACTGAAAAATAACACTGGAGTGCTGCTTTAAGATCCCATGGGAGAACTATAACTCCCAGCATGTCCTGCAGATCCTATGGCATGCTGGATATTATAGTTCACAGGATGGCAGAGTGATTTTTATGTGCTGTAATTCCTGACCTTTTAATTAATTATTGTACAGGCTGTTCTCAGTGTAGGTCCTGCAGCCAGCCAGCTATGTTGTGGTGAGGAAATGCAGCATCACATGGCCGCACAGAGCCCTCCCTCTTATGACCTCACCACAGGCTGCACTGTTTGTAGTGCAGTGTTTGTATAGCGGTGTCTGCAGGACCTGTGATGACATCATGAAGAGGCAGGGCTGTGTGTGGTCATGTGATGCTACAGCCCGCCCTCTTCATGACCTCACCACAGGTCCTCCACAGGAGCATTCAGCATCGTCAGCACACCCCGGGCTGTGCTGCCTGTCAGGTATGCGATCCCTCCTGCTGCACTCTGCTCCTGCCCCCTCCACCACCAGACACAGATCTCCCCAGCTGCTGCAGGAATCGGCACTGGGGAAACCATGTGGGTCTGTCATTTGCTGCTCCCCGCTCACTGCTCAGCTGACAGGTGGGCGGGGAAGCAGCTAATGAATATTCACTTCACTTTAAGTATCGGTTTCCCCAGGGGCTGGATTCCTGCAGCAAGGCAATATTTTCCTGCCTCCTGCGATCCCAGTGCAATCTCACTCTGTCGCTGCCCCCTCCCCACATTACATTCCGACCATAAGATGCACCCACACTTTCCTCCCAAATTTGGAGGAAAAAAGTGCGTCTTAAGGTCAGAAGAATACGGTATGTATATATATATATATATATATATATATACTGCTCAAAAAAATAAAGGGAATACTTAAACAGCAGAATATAACTCCAAGTAAATCAAACTTCTGTGAAATCAAACTGTCCACTTAGGAAGCAACACTGATTGACAATCAATTTCACATGCTGTTGTGCAAATGGAATAGACAATAGATGGAAATTATTGACAATTATTAAGACACACTCAATAAAGGAGTGGTTCTGCAGTTGGGGATCACAGACCACATCTCTGTACCAATGCTATCTGGCTGATGTTTTGGTCACTTTTGAATGTTGGTTGTGCTTTTAAAGTACTGTCACACTAAGCGATATCGCTATAACTTGTGACATTATAGCGATATTGCTAGCGATATTGCTGTGTCTGATACTTACCTACGACCCGCTCCCCCGCTGGTTATCGCTGATCGCGCGAGAACGTCCAGGACTGTTTCTCGTCGTCAGCTTCCTGCGGCACTTCCTGTGGAGAGACGAGCGAAGAGCGTGGAGCCGGACGGGAGGACGCAGGATTGCCTAGTGTGACAGGTAAGAAGCGACCCCCATCCCCTGCGATGTCGTTGGTGAGATCTGCCTGTGTGGCAGCTCACTAATGACCACTTAGCGATGTACCAGCGATCCTGACCGCGTCATATCGCTGGTCTGGATCACTGGTACATCGCTAAGTGTGACAGTACCTTTACACTTGTGGTAGCATGAGACAGACTCTACAACCCACACAAGTGGCTCAGGTAGTGCAGCTCATCCAGGATGGCATATCAATGTGAGCTGTGGCAAGAAGGTTTGCTGTGTCTGTCAGCGTAGTGTGCAGAGGCTGGAGGCGCTACCAGGAGACAGGCCAGTACACAAGGAGATGTGGAGGGGGCCGTAGGAGGGCAACGACCCAGCAGCAGGACCGCTACCTCAGCCTTTGTGCAAGGAAGAACAGGAGGAGCACTGCCAGAGCCCTGAAAAATGACCTCCAGCACGCCACAAATGTGCATGTGTCTGCACAAACTGTTAGAAGCCGACTCCATGAGGATGGTCTGAGTGCCCGACGTCCACAGATGGGGGTTGTGCTCAGAGCCCAAGACCGTGCAGGACGATTGGCATTTGCCAGAGAACATAGTGTTTGGCAGATTTGATATTGATGCCATGTGCTCTTCACAGATGAGAGCAGGTTCACACTGAGCACTTGTGATAGACATGTCAGAGTCTGGAGACACCGCGGAGAATGTTCTGCTGCCTGCAACATCCTCCAGCATGACTGGTTTGGCAGTGGGTCAGTAATGGTGTGAGGAGGCATTTCTTTGAAGGGCACCACAGCCCTCCTTGTGCTAGCAAGATGTACCCTGGCTGCATTAGGCACCAGTATGAGATTCTCAGACCCATTTTGAAACCACATGCAGGTGCACTGGGCCTTGGGTTCCTTCTGATGCATGACAATGCTAAACCTCATGTGGCTGATGTGTGTCAGCAGTTCCTGCATGATGAAGGCATTGATGTTATGGACTGGCCTTCCCTTTCCCCATACCTGAATCCAATCAAGCACATCTGGGACATCATGACTCGTTCCATCCACCAACGCCACTGTGCATCACAGATTGTCCAGGAATTGTCTGTTGCTTTAATCCAGGTCTGGGAGGAGATCCCTCAGGAAAACATCCGCTGCCTCATCAGGACCATGCCCAGGCATTGAAAGGAGGTCGTGCAGGCATGTGGAGGCCACACACACTACTGAGCATCATTTCCTTGTCTTGAGGCATTTCCACTGTAGTTGGATCAGCCTGTAATTTGATTTTCCACTTTGATTTTGAGTATCATTCCAAATCCAGACCTTCATGGAATATTAGTTTTGATTTACATTGCTCATTTTTATGTTTCATCATTCGCAATGAAATCCACTATATAATGAATAATGATTTATAACTGGAATATTTCATTCAGTGACCTCTAGGATGTGGTATTTTAGTGTTCCCTTTATTTTTTCCCTTTATTTTTATATGGACACATTCTCTTGTTTTGGTTTTGCTTGTTTCCATGGCCAGTGTGACCATGCTTTAACATCATACATGTTTTCAAGTCATGCTCCGGCTCAGTTTTCTGTTTTTTTCTCTCAGTATTTTTGTATTTAGTACAAATAGAGTCTGGCCCCCTTTTCACTGAGCTGGGAAATTAATGTATAGACCCTCCAAACTTGGGTGTCCTATTGGGACCCAGTTACTCTCTGCCACGTTCACTAGGTAGGTTTTAACATTAGGGAGTGTAGTTAGTGTCCCAATTAGGTATACCTTGTCACGGTCGCACAACTTTATGCTTTCTTTTTAATCAAAATAGTGTTTACTAAATACCCTATGTTAATTATTTAATGCACTTGCTTTTTTACTTATTTATTTTCATTAGGGTATATGCACACATTGTCTTTTTTTGGTTTTGCTTGTTTCCATGGCCAGTGTGAACATGCCCCCCAATTTTTTTTGGAGGAGAATAGGATTTTTTAAAAATAAAATGATTGTGCTCTTATAATACTATTTTACGGTAGCTTACCTGGGGGGCGCTAGCGGTGGACAAGGGTCCCAGGTGGCAAGGTCACTGCTACAGGAAGCTGTTGGTGGCAGAGGTAGGTGATGCTCTGGTCCCCAGGCTGGTAGGAAGTGGTGTTTGGCAGAGGTAGTAGTGGGGAAGTGGTGTGGTGGTCAGCAGTGTGGTCGCTGCGACCTGCAGCATCGCCCCTCTCCTGCTGCCACCAGAAGATATTGTTTTGCTGAAAATTACATACTGTATATTACTTTAATAATGACTATTTTAATTCACTATAGCACCTACATCACACATCTTTGGATAATATTTTTTTTCCAGTGGGATTACAGCAAATCCCACCAAGTCTTGCCAGTGAGACCTAGTAGATATTATATAGCTGCAGGCTGTATACATTTTTGCTTAAACAAATCTAATAGAAACAAACTTCCAACAATGATTTAATTTTTAGTTTTTTATTTCTTTCTGGAAACTGAGCTGGATCTATCTCCTTTAAGACTGAGTTTTGCTTAACTTTTTTCCTTGTGTCATTCTTTAGATACAATGTCCTTTAATAAGGGAGAAGGCAAATAACACTTGTAACTCCCCTGACTGCATGAATCTCCCTTTACATTTGCATTCAGTAATACACAAAACAGCTGTTGTCTTATTCATCCTGGTTCCCAGGCTACATTTAGATATTATATGTCTATGTTTTGTACCAGGTTTACCTGATTCTGCCTTTAGCAGTGAATACATTATTACAATTTTGAAAGTTACAAAGTTATATTAACCCTACTGAATAAAGATGCCAGGGATGCAAGCCACATAAGACTCTTATTAACCCCTTTCTGAAATCTGACATACTATCCTGTCCAGGTGACCTGGGCCCGTGTGACCATGGACAGGATAGTCCATCATCGCGATCAGCTGCGCTCACATAGAATCATAGAATCATAGAATCGTAGAGTTGGAAGGGACCTCCTGGGCCATCTGGTCCAACCCCCTGCTCAAAGCAGGATTTGCTAAATCATCCCAGTCAGATGTCTGTCCAGCCTCTGTTTGAAGACTTCCATTGAAGGAGAACTCACCACTTCTCGTGGCAGCTTGTTCCACTCATTGATCACTCTAACTGTCAAAAAGTTTTTTCTAATATCTAATCTGTGTCTCCTCCCATTCAGTTTCATCCCATTGCTTCTAGTCTTTCCTTGTGCAAATGAGAATAAAGTTGATCCTTCTACAATGTGACAGCCCTTTAGATATTTGTAGACAGCTATTAAGTCTCCTCTCAGTCTTCTCTTGCAAACTAAACATTCCCAAATCCTGCAACCTTTCCTCATAAGACAGGGTTTGCAGACCGGTCACCATTCTGGTCACTCTTTTCTGAACTTGCTCCAGTTTGTTGATGTCTTTTTTAAAATGTGGTGCCCAAAACTGGACACAATATTCCAGATGAGGTCTGACCAAAGAGGAGTAGAGGGAAATAATGACTTCACGTGATCTAGACTGTATGCTTCTGTTAATACATCCTAGAATTGCATTTGCCTTTTTTGCTGCTGCATCACACTGTTGACTCATATTCAGTCTGTGATCTATTAGTATGCCCAAGTCTTTTTCACATGTGCTATTGCTTAGCCCTATTCCTCCCATTCTGTATATGCTTTTTTCATTTTTATTGCCCAGATGTAGTACTTTGCATTTTTCCCTGTTAAAAACCATTCTGTTTGTTGCTGCCCACTTCTCCAGTTTATTTATATCTTTTTGAATCCTCTCTCTCTCTTCTCTAGTATTAGCTATCCCTCCTAGCTTTGTGTCATCAGCAAATTTAATCAGTTTACCCTCAATTCCTTCATCTAAATCATTGATAAAGATGTTGAACAATACAGGGCCCAGGACAGAGCCCTGTGGTACCCCACTTGAGACATTCTTCCAACTGGATGTGCAGCCATTTACGACCACTCTTTGGGTCCGATCACTAAGCCAGTTATGAATCCACCTAACAGTTGCCTTGTCCATTCCATACTTAGACATTTTTTCAATAAGGATTGTATGAGATACTTTGTCAAATGCTTTGCTGAAGTCAAGATATACTATATCTACAGCATTTCCTTGATCCACCCAATCAGTGATTCCATCATAGAAGGAAATTAAGTTAGTCTGACATGACTTATTAGTTACAAACCCATGCTGACTCTGTTTAATAACTTCATTCTTATCCAGGTACAGACATACATGTTGTTTAATAATTTGTTCAAAGATCTTTCCTGGTATAGAAGTCAGACTCACCGGCCTATAGTTGCCTGGGTCCACCTTCTTCCCCTTTTTGAAGATAGGAACAACATTTGCTCTTCTCCAGTCTTCTGGGACTTCTCCTGTTCTCCAAGAATTTTCAAAGATTATGGAGAGGGGTTCAAAAATTTCTTCTGCTATCTCCTTCAGTACTCTGGGGTGTAATTCATCTGGACCTGGTGACTTGAATTCATTTAGGTTAGCTAAGTGTTTCCTCACTATCTTTCTGTTTATAGATATCCTGGATTCTTCTATTCTCTTAATAGGACAGTGAAGAACAGTTGATGTTACATTTCCTTTCTGAGAGAAAACAGATGCAAAATAGGAATTTAAAAGTTCGGCCTTCTCAACATCCTGTCTTACCATTTCATCATTTTCATCCTGTAAAAATCCTATAGCATCTTTGACTTTTCTTTTACTTTTGACATATCCCCAAAATCCTTTATTATTGCTTTTGACATCTCTTGCAAGCCTCAATTCATTGTCAGCTTTAGCTAATCTGATTTGTGCCCTGCAGGTTCTGCAGACTGCATTATATTCTTCTTTAGATATGCCTCCCTCTTTCCATTTTATAAACATTTTTTTCTTCCTTTTTAGCATGTGCTTAAGTTCTGTGTTCATCCATCCTGGCTTCCTTAAGTGCTTCCTATTCTTCCCTCTTTTTGGAATTGTTAACAATTGTGCTTTGAGAATTTCATTTTTCAAGATTTCCCATCCTTCCTGGACATTTTTGTCTTTAAGGATATCCAGCCATTGGATCCCTCCAATTCTCTTTCTGAATCCCTTAAAATCTGCCTTTCTGAAATCTAACCTTGACGTCTGAGTCTTCACATGTCTTCCTCCTCTAGTTATCCAAAATTCTAAAATAGCATGGTCGCTACCTCCTAGGGTCCCAGCCACTTTTACCTCCTCAACCATTTCCTCCCTGTTTGTAAGGATTAGATCCAAGGTAGCAGTTCCCCTTGTTTTCTCCCCTACCTTTTGGAAGATAAAGTTGTCAGCAAGAGAGGATAAGAATTTCCTTGACCTGTTAGTTTTGCCTGAGAGAGATTCCCAACAAATGTCTGGATAGTTGAAATCTCCCATGACAACTATGTCATATTTTTTGGAGAACTTGGCCATTTGATGCATAAAGAGTTCATCCATATCTTCAGCTTGCACAGGCGGCCTGTAGTAAATGCCTACAATGGTGTCCTTTCCATTGTTCTGTCCATGTATTCTTACCCAAACAGTTTCCACAGTACTCCCAGTCTCTGAAGCTTCAATCTCTGTGCAGATATACGCGTTTCTAACATACAATGCGACACCTCCTCCTCGTTTATCAAGTCTGTTTCTTGAAAATAAGTTGTATCCTTCTAGTCTTGTATTCCAATCATGTGTATTGTCCCACCAAGTTTCAGTGATTCCAATGACATCATATTTCTTTTCCTGTGTTAGTAGTTCCAATTCTCCTTGTTTGTTGCCCATGCTTTGTGCATTAGTATAGAAACATTTTAGTTTGTGATTGGTTTCTCTTTCTCCAATATTTTTATTATTTAGATTCTTTTGTCTATGTTCTTCCTTTCCACTTCTAATAGCAGAGTTCTCAATAGCATTTTTCAGATGTATGGCTTTTTCTGGTCTTTTGCTTCCCTTCCCATGTTGTTCTAGTTTAAAGCTCTCCTTACAAGTGTAGCAAGGTGACTTCCAAATACATGTTTTCCAGTCTTCGTAAGGTGCACCCCATCTCTAGCAAGTAGTCCATCGTAAAAGTAATTCACTCCGTGATCCATAAATCCAAATCGTTGCAGACGGCACCATCGACGTAGCCAGTTGTTCACCTGCAGAATCTTATTCCACCTCCTTGTTCCATGGCCATCCACTGGGAGGATGGAAGAGAAGACCACCTGCGCTCCCAGTTCTTTCACTTTCTTGCCTAAGTCTTCAAAGTCTCTGCAGATGGTTTCCAGGTCGTTTCTTGCGGTGTCATTTGTCCCCACATGTATTAGCAGTAATGGGTAGTCATCTGTAGGTCTGAAGAGTCCTGATATCCTGTCAGACACATCTTTAATTTTTGCACCTGGAAGACAGCACATTTCTCTTGAAGTTATATCCGGTCTGCAGATAGCGGCCTCTGTTCCTCTCAACAGGGAATCCCCCATGAACACCACTCTCCGTTTCTTCTTCACAACATTTTTCTTTCTCCATCCAGGAGGACTCTGAAGGCGTACAAGGTTGCTGTTTGTGGGCAAAGTCTTATCCTGATGTATTTCTTCATCGCTCTCCTGTGTAAGAGCCTGGTACTGGTTACTGAGAAGTATGGGCGCTGACTGCCTCCTGATCCTCCTGCTTCTCTGGGTCACATGTCTCCATTCCTCTGTTTCTTCAGGTGTACTTCGAATTTCTTCTCTTCCTGTAACATGAAGAGATAATTCTGCTCTGTCTAAGAACTCTTCACCTTCCTTAATGGTCTTCAACGTAGCTAACCTCTCTTCGAGATTTTGCAACTTTTCCTCCAACAGGGACACAAGCTTGCATTTGTGGCATGTGAAGTTTGGCTTTTCCACTGGTAAGTCTGTGAACATGTAGCAAGAAATGCAGCTCACCAAATGGCTCCTGGCCTCTTCCATATTGAGATTTCTTAAAAACGATGAAAGATGAGTCCTCTTTTCAGCTGCAACGGCCAAAACCCAGTGATCAAGGAGCTCGCGGAGACTCTTCACTTATCCCAGAAGGCACTGGGAATATGCAAATGATCTCCTCAAGACTCTTCCCCTGGGAGCACAGCTGATTGCGGCCGGGTGTTTGCTGATTATCACAACTGACACCCAGCACTATGTGATTGCAGTGTTCCGGTGGCATAGGGAAGCATCGGGCAGGGAGGGGGCTCCCTGCATGCTTCCCTGAGACCCTCAGAACAATGCAGGCCCCTGGATCTAAGATGGCCGCAGGCTCCTTCCGGGTCCTGCAGGGAGGTGGCTTGTCAGTGCCTGCTGAGAGCAGGCGCTGAGAAGCCTCCTGCACTGCCTGTCAGATCGCTGATCTGACACAGTGCTCTGCAAAGTGATGTCTCACCCTGGGACAAAGTAAAAAAGTAAATTAAAAAAAAATTAACATGTGTAAAAATAATTTAAAAAAAAATTCCTAAATAGAGAAAAAAAATTCCTCAATAAATTCATTTCTTTATGTAAATAAAAAAATAAATAGAAGTACACATATTTAGTGTCGCTGTGCCCGTAACGACCCGCCCTATAAAACTGTCCCCTTTAGTGAACTCCTTAAAAAAAAAAATCATACCACCGAGCAAAAAGTGAAATAACATGCAATCAATAAGATGGATATAAATAAGCATGTTACCACTGAAAACGTCATCTTGTCCCGCAAAAATCGAGCCGCCACACAGTTTCATCAGCAGAAAAATAAAAAAGTTATAGCTCGCAGAATAATGCGATGCAAAAATAATAAATTTTTATATAAAATTGCTTTTATTGTAGAAAGGCACCAAAACATAAAAGAATTATATAAATGAGGTATCGCTGTCATCGTACTGACCCGAAGAATAAAACCTCTTTATTAATTTTACCACACGCGGAACGGTATAAAGGCCCCCCCAAAGAAATTCATGAATTGCTGGCTTTTGTTCATTCTGCCTCCCAAAAATCGCAATAAACAGTGATGAAAAAATGTCATGTGCCTGAAAATGATACCAATAAAAATGACAGCTCGTCCTGCAAAAAATAAGACCTCACATGACTCTGTGGGCCAAAATATGGAAAAATTATAGCTCTAAAAATGTGGTGATGCAAAAATTATTTTTTGCATTAAAAAGTGTTTTTTAGCGTGTGACAGCTGCCAAACATAAAAACCCGCTATAAATTGTAAATCAAACCCCTCTTTATCACCCCTTTAGTTAGGGAAAAATAATAAAATAAAAAAAGTATTTTATTCCATTTTCCTGCTAGGGTTAGGGCTAGGGTTAAGGTTGGGATTAGGGTTAGGGTTAGGATTACAGTTAGGGGTGTATTGGAGTTAGGGTTGGAGTTAGAATTGGGCGGTTTCCACTGTTTGGGTACATCAGGGGCTCTCCAAACGCGACATGGTGTCCGATCTCAATTCCAGCCAATTGTGTGTTGAAAAGTCAAAAGGTGCTCCTTCCCTTCTGAGCTCTGCCATGCGCCAAAACAGTGGTTTACCCCCACATGTGGGGTATCGGCGTACTCAGGACAAATTGCACAATAACTTTTGGGGTCCAAGTTCTTTGGTTTTCCTTTGGAAAATAAAAAACTGGGGGTGAAAATATTTTTGTGGAAAAAAATATGATTTTTTATTTTTATGGCTCTACATTATAAACTTCTGTGAAGCACTAGGGGGTTCAAAGTTCTCACCACACATCTAGATAAGTTACTTGGGGGTCTAGTTTCCAAAATGGGGTCACTTTTGGGGGGGTTTCTACTGTTTAGGCACATCAGGGGCTATCCAAACACAACATGGCATCCAATCTCAATTCCAGCTAATTTTGCGTTGAAAAAGTCAAATGGCGCTTCTTCCCTTCCATGCTCTGCCATGCGCCGAAACAGTGCCCCCCCCCCCACATATGGGGTATCAGCATACTCAGGACAAATTGCACAATAACTATTGGGTTCCAATTTCTTGTTACTCTTGGGAAAATAAAATAATTAGACATGAAATAATATTTTTGTGAAAAAAGTTAAATGTTCATTTTGTTAAACTTTCAAAAAATTCCTGTGAAGCACCTGAAGGGTTAATAAACTTCTTGAATGTGGTTTTGAGCACCTTGAGGGGCGCAGTTTTTAGAATGGTGTCACGTTTGGGTATTTTCCATCATATAGTCCCCTCAAATTGACTTGGTCCCCCAAAAAAATGGTGTTGTAAAAATGAGAAATCGCTGGTTAACTTTTAACCCTTATAACTTCCTAACAAAAAAAAAATTGGGTTCCAAAATTGTGCTGATGTAAAGTAAACATGTGGGAAATGTTACTTATTAAGTTTTTTGTGTGCCATATCTCTGATTTAAGGACATGAAATTTCAAAGTTGAAAAACTGAAAAATTTTCTAAATTTTTGCCAAATTTCCATTTTTTTCACAAACAAATGCAAGTTATATCAAAGAAATTTTACCAGTGTCATGAAGTACAATATGTCACGAGAAAACATTGTCAGAATTACTAGGATCCATGGAAGCATTCCAGAGTTACTACCTCATAAATGGACAGTGGTCAGAATTGTAAAAATTGGCTTGGTCATTATCGTTCAAACCACCCTAGGGGGTAAAGGGGTTAAAATGTTCATCCAAGCCAGGTGTAGATGCTTACAGAGAAAGAGAAATACCTGTGGGCTGAATAATAATAATAATAATAAATTTTATTTCTATAGCGCCAACATATTCCGCAGCACTTTACATTAAAGAGGGGACTTGTACAGACAATAGACTTTACAGCATAGCATGGCAATAAACACATAGATCAAAACAGATACCAAGAGGAATGAGGGCCCTGCTTGCAAGCTTACAATCTATGAGGAAAAAAAGGTAGACACGAAAGGTAGGTGGTAACAATTGTCCTTATTGTTTGGACCATCCGTAATGTTAAGTGTGTAACAGTACAGACACAGAGGGCTAATAGATGCATAAAGCATATGGGAACATGATGCAGGGAACCTGATTATGGTAAAACTTTTGACTGTGCCATACAGGGATAGTTAGGTTAATGTGTTGAGGCGATAGGCCAGTCTGAATAAATGCGTTTTCAGGGAACGCTTAAAATTATAGGGATTGGGTACTAATCGTATTGATCTGGGAAGTGCATTCCAAAGAATTGGCACAGCGCGTGTATAGTCTTGGAGACAGGAGTGGGAGGTTCTGATTATTGAGGATGCTAACCTCAGGTCATCAGCAGAACGGAGGGCACTGGTAGGGTGGTAGACTGAAACGAGAGAAGAGATGTAGGGTGGTGCTGAGCCACGGAGAACTTTGTGGGTGAGGGTAATAAGTTTGTACTGGATTCTGGGTAGCCAGTGTAATGACTGGCACAAGGTAGAGGCATCGGTGTAACGATTGGCGAGGAATATGATCCTTGCTGCAGCATTCAAGACAGATTGGAGGGGGAGAGTTTGGTAAGAGGGAGACCGATTAGAAGAGAGTTACAATAGTCCAGATGAGAATGAATAAGAGAAACAGTAAGAATTTTTGCAGAGTCAAAAGTAAGGAAAGGTCGAATTCTAGAAATGTTTTTGAGGTGCAGATATCAAGAGCAAGCCAGTGTTCGAATGTGGGGGGTGAATGAAAGCTAAGAATCAAGTATGACTGCAAGACAGCGGGCATGTTGCTGGGGAGTAATAGTGGAGCCACACACAGAAATGGCAATGTCGGGTATAGGTACATTAGTAGAGGGAGGAAACACAAGGCGTTCAGTGTTTGACAGGTTCAGTTTCAGATATAGTGAGGACATGATATTAGACACAGCATTTAGACAATCGCTGGTGTTTTCTAAAAAGGCAGGCGTGATGTCAGGAGAGGAAGTGTATAATTGGGTGTTATCAGCATAGAGATGGTACTGGAAACCAAATCTGATTGTTTGACCAATAGGGGAAGTGTACAAAGAGAAGAGGAGGGGACCTGGACCCGATCCTTGAGGAACCCCAACAGTAAGTGGAAGATGTGGGGAGGAGGAGCCAGCAAAAGATACAGTAAAGGAGCGGTCAGAAAGATAGGAGGAAAACTAGGAGAGAATGGTGTCCTTGATGCCGATGGAGCGGAGCATAGTGAGGAGGAGCTGATGATCCACCATGACGAATGCTGCAGAGAGATCCAAGAGAATTATCATGGAATAGTTACCATTAGATTTAGCAGTTAGTAGATCATAAGAGACTTTAGTGAGGGCAGTTTCAGTAGCGTGTAAAGAGCCTGCTTACTTCTTCTGTGACTAGTTCAAAATCAGAGAGTGAGCTAGATGCAGTGGGGGGGGGGTCAGTGCATGGTATGAGGTGATTGGGAGATAATTTCCTGTTGGATTAGGTCAATCTTTTCTTTGAAGTAATTGGCCAGATCGTCAGCTCGAAGCTCCGTGGTTGGGGCCTGTACTCTTGGGTTGAGCAGGGAATCAAAAGTGTCAAAGAGACGTTAAGGGTTATTGGACTGTGAGGTGATGAGGGTGTTGAAATGGGTTTGTTTGGAGAGGTGAAGGGCAGTGTTGCATGTTCTAAGCATAAACCTATAATGGATGAAATCTTCATGTAGACTGAATTTTCTGCACAGACGTTCGGCACACCTGGAGCACCGCTGCAGGAAATGTGTTTGCGGGGTATGCCAGGGTTGTCACCATCTGTGTTTAGTTGTTCTATGTATAGGAGGTGCAAATTCATCCAGGGCACTTTGAAGTGTTTCATTGTAATGCTTCAGTGCAGAATCAGGACATGAGAGGGAGGAGAGAGGGGCCAATGATGACTGTAAGTTCTTCATAAGTTTCTGAGTGTTAATGGCCTGTATGTTTCTATAAGTATGGACAGTGGGGGTGACCTGAGTGGCCTGGCAGTTCTTGTTAGAGAATGAAAGAAGGTTGTGGTCAGAGAGCGGGAGAGGGGAGTTTGCGATATCATCCACTGCACAAAGCCGAGAGAAGACCAAGTCGAGGGAATTTCGATCTTCATGCGTTGGAGAATTAGTAAGCTGCGAAAGGCCAAACGAGGAGGTTAGAAATAAAAGGTGGGTAGCAGATGGGGAGAGGGGAAGAGCAATGGGAATGTTGAAATCACCCATAATGAGCGTAGGTGGGGTGTCACAGGAGAGAAAATGTGGAAGCCAAGTGGCAATATGACCCAGAAACTGATGGGAGGGGCCAGGAGGACGATACACCACCACCATTCGCATGGAGAAGGGGACGTAGAGTCTGACAGCATGGACCTCAAAAGAAGGGAAGGCAAGTGAGGGTACTTGAGGGATAACCTGAAAGGTACATTTTAGTGAAAGGAGCAGACCAACGCCTCCACCTGCTCTATTGTCTGATCTTGGGGTATGAGAAAAGTGTAATCCCCCATATGAAAGAGCAGCAGCAGCGGTATTGTCTGACTGCTGGATCCAGGTTTCAGTAAGAGCCAGAAGGTTAAGAGAATTTGAAAGGAAGAAATCATGGATGAAGGAGAGTTTTTTACACACTTAGTGAGAATTCCAAAGGGCACATTTAAGAGATACAGAAGGCATGCAGGGAATATTAATAAGATTAGAGGGGTTCCTGAGTGTAGCAGTTGGGGGGTTTGACTTTCTATAACATGGGGGACCAGGGTTGGGAGCAATGTCTCCTGCGACTAGGAGATGGAGGATAGAAAGAGTGAGCAGATGGTTAAGTGATTTGTGGGAGCGTCTCTTATGTTGGATGGTGGGACTGACTGGATCTGTGCAATTTAACAATGTGAAAAGAGCGTGAGTGCTATACATAGAAGAGGAAAGGAGTGAGGGGCCGATGTGGATGGAGTGGAGAGAGTTAATGCAAGGGTGGTGGATATGTGTGAATGCAGTGGCCAGGATATAAACTATACAAATGCATATGGTATATATTTGTTGTAATCCAAATGTGCAAGGAGTTGATGTATATAAATGTCTTACCTGTCTCCTGCCTTGTCTAACTGCCATGTTATAACTGCCTCATACTTTGATCAAATGTACTTCGATTAAATGTATATAAATGCCCCCCTGCATAAATGCCTTCCCCAAGCTATGTCTGAATATATCAGAGGCTAAGGCTTAGATCTCTCTTTTTTTTTCTCCTCGTTACCAATCAATCAAACTAAAACTGAGACAGCAGGACCCAATAAATGTTGTGGTCAGATAAACAAATGTCCAGCACTACATGGATCATAGAGCACATTGAAAAGTTTCTTGACCTCACTACATAAAGGGACAAGCAGTGTAAGTTGAAATAACTATATACCAGATATAAGCTTGCATAGTTGAAAACACACATGTAGCATTCAGGATTAAGTGCTTGCTGACATTGAATGGAGACACACAGGAGTTGATACAGAGCAGAGATTGAAAAAGCTCGTTACCTGTATATGAAGAGAATAGACATGTGTGTCACATTCATCCATGTTATAACTGCCTCATACTTTGATCAAATATACTTAGATTAAATGTACATAAATGCCCCCCTGCTGAATGACCAGTCTGTCATTGGGTTCCTTGCTACTGGTATATGATTTTCCTTTTGTGTAGGCAATGTGACTGACACAGGAGCATTTTGTCTGGTATAATGGAAATTGTGTTTGTCATGAGCAAGTCCGCAGCCTCTTTCACCATACTTCCAAATTTTGGAGAAAATGTACCCAAAATAACATCAGATATATAATAATAATAATAATAAATTTTATTTTTATAGCGCCGACATATTCCGCAGCACTTTACATTTCAGAGGGGATTTATACAGACAATAGACATTACAGCATAACAATAATCACATACAGTAGATTATAACAAATACCAAGAGGAATGAGGGCCCTGCTCGCAAGCTTACAGTCTATGAGGAAAAAAGGGAGACACGAAAGGTGGGTGGTAACAGTTGCCCTGATTGTATGGACCAGCCATAATGTTAAGTGTGTGACAGTACAGACACAGAGGGCTAATGGATGCATAAAGCATGTGGGAACATGATGCAGGAAATCTGGTTATGGTAAAACTTTTGGCTGTGCCACACAGGGATAGATTAGGTTAATGTGGTGAGGCGATAAGCCAGTCTGAATAAATGTGTTTTCAGGGCACGCTTAAAATTGTGGGGATTGGGGACTAATCGTATTGACCTGGGAAGTGCATTCCAAAGAATTGGTGCGGCACGTGTAAAGTCTTGGAGACGGGAGTGGGAGGTTCTGACTATTGAGGATACTAACCTCAGGTCATCAGCAGAACAGAGGGCGCGGGTAGGGTGGTATACTGAAACAAGGGAGAAGATGTAGGGTGGTGCTGAGCCATGGAGGGCTTTGTGGGTGAGTGTAATAAGTTTATACTGAATTCTGGAGTGGATGGGTAGCCAGTGTAATGACTGGCACAAGGTAGAGGCATCGGTGTAACGATTGGTGAGGAATATGATCCTGGCTGCAGCATTCAAGACAGATTGGAGAGTGGAGAGTTTGGTAAGAGGGAGACCGATTAGAAGAGAGTTGCAATAGTCAAGACGAGAATGAATAAGAGAAACAGTAAGAGTTTTTGCAGAGTCAAAAGTAAGAAAAGGTCGAATTCTAGAAATGTTTTTGAGGTGCAGATGACAAGAGCGAGCCAGTAATCGAATGTGGGGGGCAAAGGAAAGCTCGGAATCAAGTATGACCCCAAGACAGCGGGCCTGTTGCTGGGGAGTAATAGTGGAGCCACCCACAGAAATAGCAATGTCGGGTATAGGTACATTAGTAGAGGGAGGAAACACCAGGAGTTCAGTTTTTGACAGGTTCGGTTTCAGATATAGTGAGGACATGATATTAGACACAGCGTTTAGACAATCGCCGGTGTTTTCTAGAAAGGCTGGCGTGATGTCAGGAGAAGAAGCGTATAATTGGGTGTCATCAGCATAGAGATGGTACTGGAACCCAAATCTACCGATTGTTTGACCAATAGGGGCAGTGTACAAGGAGAAGAGGAGGGGGCCTAGAACCGATCCTTGGGGGACCCCAACAGTAAGGGGAAGGTGAGAGGAGGAGGAACCGGCAAAAGATACAGTAAACGAGCGGTCAGAGAGATAGGAGGAGAACCAGGAGAGAACGGTGTCTTTGAGGCCAATGGAATGGAGCATAGTGAGGAGGAGCTGATGATCCACAGTGTCGAATGCTGCAGAGAGATCCAAGAGAATTAGCATGGAGTAATGACCATTTGATTTAGCTGTTAGCAGATCATTAGAGACTTTAGTGAGGGCAGTTTCAGTGGAGTGTAAAGAGCGGAAACCGGATTGGAGAGGGTCGAGAACACAGTTTTCTGAGAGATAGCGGATAAGACGGGAGTGGACCAGGCGTTCCAGGAGTTTAGAGATGAAGGGAAGATTAGAGACAGGTCTATAGTTAGCGGCACAGTTTTGGTCGAGGGATGGTTTTTTAAGTAGTGGATGTATGATGGCATGCTTAAATGAGGAGGGAAAAATACCAGAAGAGAGAGAGAGGTTAAATATTTTAGTTAGGTGAGGGGTGACAGCAGGGGAAAGGGACTGGAGGAGATGTGACGGAAATGGGTCACTGGTGCAAGTAGTTGGGCGAGAAGATGCAAGGAGCCTGCTTACTTCTTCTTCTGTGACTGGTTCAAAATCAGAGAGTGAGCTAGATGCAGTGGGGGAGGGAGGACAGTGCGTGGTATGAGGTGATTGGGAGATAATTTCCTGTCGAATCTGGTCAATTTTTTCTTTGACGTAATTAGCCAGATCGTCAGCTCTGAGCTCTGTGGTTGGGGCCTGTACTCTTGGATTGAGTAGAGAATGAAAAGTGTCAAAGAGACGTTTCAGGTTATTTGACAGTGAGGTGATGAGGGTGTTGAAATAGGTTTGTTTGGAGAGGTGAAGGGCAGTGTTGTATGTTCTAAGCATAAACTTAAAATGGATGAAATCTTCGTGTAGATTGGATTTTCTCCCCAGACGTTCGGCGCACCTGGAGCACCGCTGCAGGAAACGTGTTTGCACCGTGTGCCAGGGTTGTTGCCATCTGCGTTGTGGTGTTCTATTTATAGGGGGTGCAAATTCATTGTATATGGTACTGTATCAGAAGCGTACAGCTCTATACAGTCAAAGGATAATTGTCAATCTCCCTATATATTTCATGAGTCACACAGAGACGCTCACAGGCTCAGTATGGATTAAACAAGAATATAAAAAATAGAAAAAGGGTACAGTATCATCAGATAGCAGGTATATATAGTATAGTTTAAACATTCTAAATCTCCGTATATATTTCAGGAGGCAGACACAGATGCTCTCAGGCTCAGTATGGATTACAACACAATATAAAAAGCCGTAAAACGGTAATGGATCTGAAACGTACAGCTGTATACAGTGTAGGGGTCATTGTAAAACTCAGTATTTATTTCCACAGTCAGAAACAGACTCTCACTTGGTCAGTTTGGCTTAGACCAGAATATAAAAAGCAGTAAATGGGTAATGTATTATCACAAGAGTAGAGCTGTATACAGTGTTGAGGTAATTTTTAAATCTACATATAAATTGCAGGAGTAACCCACAGACTCTCACACACTCAGGATGGATCACACCACAATATAAAAAGAAGATCCGCAAGAAATAATCACACATGTGGGCCAATATTCCAGGTGTCAATGATACACTTAGAGTGGTGGGTGGAGGAGGACTTCCTGGCAGAAAGGGTACAGTATCACCAGATACCAGGTATATATACAGTAGCATAGTTTAAACATTAAAAATGTACGTCTATATATCAGGAGTAGTGTTGAGCCACCCCGCTAGTGTTCGAGTTCGGTTCAGTTCGTCGAACAGGAGGCAAGTTCATCGAATGCTCATCAAACGTTCGACGAACACCGTCGAACCCCATTGAAAACAATGGCAGGCAAACACAAACACATACAAACACATAGAAAACAATTACAAATCACCTTAAAAGATGTCCCAAAGCAGACAAAATGCTCAGAAGACACAAATAGCATATGGAAAATGGCAACTACATATAGAAAAGAGGTGGAGGAGTAAAAGGAAGAGGAGGCGACACAGATATAGGCATGTCACGCCCATATAAAGTCAAGAAAGGCTGGATTAAAAATCTAAAATAAAAAAAATCTAAAATTCTAAAATTGAAGACGATCATATACCGTCGGACTTCCCACCATAAATTATGCCAACTGCTGATCGGGCGGTGTTATTCCCATGACCCTCCGAACAGTGTCCATGAAGGCAAAGTGTTTGGTTTCCGGGGGGCAGTATGGTTGCAAAGCTGAACCTTAAAGGAATGTCCAGAAGGGCACCACCAGGAGTGGAGCCTGCAGCTTAATTGGACTCCACACGGGCAACCTCAACCATGCCAGCCACGGAAAGGATGGACAGATGGCATGCTTTGTCGATTCTGTGGGTGGTGGTGCATGGCCGTTTTTAGTTGTGCTAGTGATTTGTCAGCTTAATTCCATTAACGAACGAGACTCCGGCATGCCCCCGCGGTCCGCGTCCAGCTTACTAGAGGAACACGCGAGGCTCTGGCACGCGAAATCGAGCAATAACAGGTCTGTCATGCCCTTACATGTCCGGGACTGCATGCGAGCTACACTGAAAGGACCAGCGTGTGTCGCTTACAAGTGCGGATAACCCGCTGAACCCTGTTAGTGATATGGATCTGGGATTCCAATTCTTCCCCGCGAACGAGGATTTCCCAGTAAGTGCTGGTCAATCGGAATTCCGGAATTAGGTCTAACCGGTATTACAGAAAGAATGTGAAAAAATTAAGTGTCCAAACCACAGGTGCTGTAGCTTGCTTAACAGCGGGGCTCCTCTGCTGAGTAGCACGCAGTTCTTACATAAACAGGCGGCATAGCTTGGTTCACGGGTGGGCAACTCTGCTGAGTAGCAGATGGTGCTTACATAAACAGGCGACCTAGCTAGGTTCACGGGTGGGCTCCTCTGCTGAGCAGTAGAAACAGGTACTAGGTCCAAAGTATTCACTGGGCTAAATGGAGTTAAAAAATGGTTCTTACATAAACAGGCGGTACAGCTTGGTTCATGGGTGGGCTCCTCTGCTGAGTAGCAGACAGTTACTAGGCCCAAAGTATTAACTGGGCTAAATGCAGTCAAAAACTGGTTCTTTCATAAACAGGCAGCATAGCTAGGTTCACGGTTGGGCTCCTCTGCTTGTACCAGACAGTGCTACAAGGCCCAAAAGGATTTTCTGGACAAGATGCGGTAACAAATTATTAGAAACACACGGTGTAGCTCCTTGACAGGTGCACTACACCGCTGGCTACCAGACACCGCTACTATGCCATGAAACTGTCTATTAATATTGAAAACCATTATTAATGTGAAAATAAAGTTACGCTTTTGGTGAATGAACTGTTCTCGAACGGAACCTCGAACCGCCGAATTTTAAGCAAAGTGTTCGAGTTCAACGAACTGCTGGAACACCGCCCAAAACAGCTCGAATTTGAACTTGGCGAACAGGTCGACTCGAACACCACTCATATCTAATCAGGAGGCAGACTCAGACGGTCTCAGGCCCAGTATAGATTCGACAAGATTGTAGAAAGTTGAGAAAGGGTACAGTATCACCGGATAACAAGTATACATGTAGCATAGTTTACACATTAAAAATCTATGTCTATATATCAGGAGGCAGACTCAGACGGTCTCAGGCCCAGTATGGATTCGACAAGATTGTAGAAAGTTGAGAAAGGGTACAGTATCACCGGATAACAGGTATATATGTAGCATAGTTTACACATTAAAAATCTATGTCTATATATCAGGAGGCAGACTCAGACGGTCTCAGGCCCAGTATGGATTCGGCAAGATTGTAGAAAGTTGAGAAAGGGTACAGTATCACCGGATAACAGGTATATATGTAGCATAGTTTACACATTAAAAATCTATGTGTATATATCAGGAGGCAGACTCAGACGGTCTCAGGCTCAGTATGGATTCGACAAGATTGTAGAAAGTTGAGAAAGTGTACAGTATCACCGGATAACAGGTATATATGTAGCATAGGTTACACATTAAAAATCTGTTTCTATATGCGACGACTCCTGGAGTCGACCCTCTGGGTCGTGGCACCAACCCTCCCAGGGCGAGCTGACCTAGTGAAGACCACCCCCTATACAGGGAGTGTAAGGGGCATGCCCCAGGGGGTGAGGTACCACGACTGCTGGCACCAGGCGGCCGGCTCACAGGAGACACAAGTGGGTGAGTGTGTCTGCAGGAACGTGTAAAGTGTGGGCACGGGAACAAGTGGTATACAGAGACTTCGTGTGTCCGGGTGTGAGTGAAGCAGGATGCGTGCAAGGAGCACGTCAGAGCAATGAGTCAGGCAGCAGGTGTGCCAGGAGGTGTAACAGAGTACAGGAGCAGGGTGTGTGCCAGAGGGCACAACTGAGCATAAGACAGAGTACAGGATCAGAGCATGTGCCAGGAGGCACAACTGAGTATGAGACAAGGCACAGGGTCCGAGTGTGTGCCAGGAGGCACAAGTGATTAAGAGACAGACTACAGTAACAGAGCATGTGCCAGGAGGCACAACTCAGTATGAGACAAGGCACAGGGTCTGATTGTGTGCCAGAAGGCACAACTGAGTATAGGACAGAGCACAGGATCAGAGTGTGTGCCAGGAGGCACAACTAAGTACAAGACAGAGCACAGGGTCAGAGCGTGTAAACCGAGTACAAGGCAGAGTGCAGGTTCAGAGCGTGTGCCAAGAGGCACAACAGAGTGCAAGACAGGGGGCCCGAATACAGCGCACAGCCAGGCAGGGACACGGCAGACCAAGCCAGGAAGCACAACAATAATCAGGCACCTCCCCTAGGAAGAGGTAGCCTGATATAGCACATGATCATGAGAGCTTCCGGGTCAAGTCCTCCAGTACCATAGAGAGGACTGACCTGGAGACGGAACTGAGAAAAGCACGCAAGCGCAGACATAACATGAAGGAGACATGGACCTAGGTATGAGAAGTGCGCGTGCGCACCCGACAGGACCCCCGGAGTGACCGCGGCTCCGGAAGAGATGATGTCGGGGCCGAGGTCCCGCCCCCAGGTGAGCGCGGCGTGACACTATATATCAGGAGGCAGACTCAGACGGTCTCAGGTCCAGTATGGATTCGACAAGATTGTAGAAAGTTGAGAAAGGGTACAGTATTACCGGATAACAGGTATATATGTAGCATAGTTTACACATTAAAAATCTATGTCTATATATCAGGAGGCAGACTCAGACGGTCTCAGGCCCAGTATGGATTCGACAAGATTGTAGAAAGTTGAGAAAGTGTACAGTATCACCGGATAACAGGTATATATGTAGCATAGTTTACACATTAAAAATCTATGTCTATATATCATGAGGCAGACTCAGACGGTCTCAGGCCCAGCATGGATTCGGCAAGATTGTAGAAAGTTGAGAAAGGGTACAGTATCACCGGATAACAGGTATATATGTAGCATAGTTTACACATTAAAAATCTATGTGTATATATCAGGAGGCAGACTCAGACGGTCTCAGGCCCAGTATGGATTCGACAAGATTGTAGAAAGTTGAGAAAGTGTACAGTATCACCGGATAACAGGTATATATGTAGCATAGTTTACACATTAAAAATCTATGTCTATATATCATGAGGCAGACTCAGACGGTCTCAGGCCCAGCATGGATTCGGCAAGATTGTAGAAAGTTGAGAAAGGGTACAGTATCACCGGATAACAGGTATATATGTAGCATAGTTTACACATTAAAAATCTATGTCTATATATCATGAGGCAGACTCAGACGGTCTCAGGCCCAGCATGGATTCGGCAAGATTGTAGAAAGTTGAGAAAGGGTACAGTATCACCGGATAACAGGTATATATGTAGCATAGTTTACACATTAAAAATCTATGTCTATATATCATGAGGCAGACTCAGACGGTCTCAGGCCCAGCATGGATTCGGCAAGATTGTAGAAAGTTGAGAAAGGGTACAGTATCACCGGATAACAGGTATATATGTAGCATAGTTTACACATTAAAAATCTATGTCTATATATCATGAGGCAGACTCAGACGGTCTCAGGCCCAGCATGGATTCGGCAAGATTGTAGAAAGTTGAGAAAGGGTACAGTATCACCGGATAACAGGTATATATGTAGCATAGTTTACACATTAAAAATCTATGTGTATATATCAGGAGGCAGACTCAGACCTTCTCAGGCTCAGTATGGATTCGACAAGATTGTAGAAAGTTGAGAAAGTGTACAGTATCACCGGATAACAGGTATATATGTAGCATAGGTTACACATTAAAAATCTATGTCTATATGCGACGACTCCTGGAGTCGACCCTCTGGGTCGTGGCACCAACCCTCCCAGGGAGAGCTGACCTAGTGAAGACCACCCCCTATACAGGGAGTGTCAGGGGCATGCCCCAGGGGGTGAGGTACCACGACTGCTGGCACCAGGCGGCCGGCTCACAGGAGACACGAGTGGGTGAGTGTGTCTGCAGGAACGTATAAAGCGTGGGCACGGGAACAAGTGGTATACAGAGACTTCGTGTGTCCGGGTGTCAGTGAAGCAGGATGCGTGCAAGGAGCACGTCAGAGCAATGAGTCAGGCAGCAGGTGTGCCAGGAGGTGTAACAGAGTACAGGAGCAGGGTGTGTGCCAGAGGGCACAACTGAGCATAAGACAGAGTACAGGATCAGAGCATGTGCCAGGAGGCACAACTGAGTATGAGACAAGGCACAGGGTCCGAGTGTGTGCCAGGAGGCACAAGTGATTAAGAGACAGACTACAGTAACAGAGCATGTGCCAGGAGGCACAACTCAGTATGAGACAAGGCACAGGGTCTGATTGTGTGCCAGAAGGCACAACTGAGTATAAGACAGAGCACAGGATCAGAGTGTGTGCCAGGAGGCACAACTAAGTACAAGACAGAGCACAGGGTCAGAGCGTGTAAACCGAGTACAAGGCAGAGTGCAGGTTCAGAGCGTGTGCCAAGAGGCACAACAGAGTGCAAGACAGGGGGCCCGAATACAGCGCACAGCCAGGCAGGGACACGGCAGACCAAGCCAGGAAGCACAACAATAATCAGGCACCTCCCCTAGGAAGAGGTAGCCTGATATAGCACATGATCATGAGAGCTTCCGGGTCAAGTCCTCCAGTACCATAGAGAGGACTGACCTGGAGACGGAACTGAGAAAAGCACGCAAGCGCAGACATAACATGAAGGAGACATGGACCTAGGTATGAGAAGTGCGCGTGCGCACCCGACGGGACCCCCGGAGTGACCGCGGCTCCGGAAGAGATGATGTCGGGGCCGAGGTCCCGCCCCCAGGTGAGCGCGGCGTGACACTATATATCAGGAGGCAGACTCAGACGGTCTAAGGTCCAGTATGGATTCGACAAGATTGTAGAAAGTTGAGAAAGGGTACAGTATCACCGGATAACAGGTATATATGTAGCATAGTTTACACATTAAAAATCTATGTCTATATATCAGGAGGCAGACTCAGACGGTCTCAGGCCCAGTATGGATTCGACAAGATTGTAGAAAGTTGAGAAAGTGTACAGTATCACCGGATAACAGGTATATATGTAGCATAGTTTACACATTAAAAATCTATGTCTATATATCATGAGGCAGACTCAGACGGTCTCAGGCCCAGCATGGATTCGGCAAGATTGTAGAAAGTTGAGAAAGGGTACAGTATCACCGGATAACAGGTATATATGTAGCATAGTTTACACATTAAAAATCTATGTGTATATATCAGGAGGCAGACTCAGACCTTCTCAGGCTCAGTATGGATTCGACAAGATTGTAGAAAGTTGAGAAAGTGTACAGTATCACCGGATAACAGGTATATATGTAGCATAGGTTACACATTAAAAATCTATGTCTATATGCGACGACTCCTGGAGTCGACCCTCTGGGTTGTGGCATCAACCCTCCCAGGGCGAGCTGACCTAGTGAAGACCACCCCCTATACAGGGAGTGTCAGGGGCATGCCCCAGGGGGTGAGGTACCACGACTGCTGGCACCAGGCGGCCGGCTCACAGGAGACACGAGTGGGTGAGTGTGTCTGCAGGAACGTATAAAGCGTGGGCACGGGAACAAGTGGTATACAGAGACTTCGTGTGTCCGGGTGTGAGTGAAGCAGGATGCGTGCAAGGAGCACGTCAGAGCAATGAGTCAGGCAGCAGGTGTGCCAGGAGGTGTAACAGAGTACAGCAGCAGGGTGTGTGCCAGAGGGCACAACTGAGCATAAGACAGAGTACAGGATCAGAGCATGTGCCAGGAGGCACAACTGAGTATGAGACAAGGCACAGGGTCCGAGTGTGTGCCAGGAGGCACAAGTGATTAAGAGACAGACTACAGTAACAGAGCATGTGCCAGGAGGCACAACTCAGTATGAGACAAGGCACAGGGTCTGATTGTGTGCCAGAAGGCACAACTGAGTATAAGACAGAGCACAGGATCAGAGTGTGTGCCAGGAGGCACAACTAAGTACAAGACAGAGCACAGGGTCAGAGCGTGTAAACCGAGTACAAGGCAGAGTGCAGGTTCAGAGCGTGTGCCAAGAGGCACAACAGAGTGCAAGACAGGGGGCCCGAATACAGCGCACAGCCAGGCAGGGACACGGCAGACCAAGCCAGGAAGCACAACAATAATCAGGCACCTCCCCTAGGAAGAGGTAGCCTGATATAGCACATGATCATGAGAGCTTCCGGGTCAAGTCCTCCAGTACCATAGAGAGGACTGACCTGGAGACGGAACTGAGAAAAGCACGCAAGCGCAGACATAACATGAAGGAGACATGGACCTAGGTATGAGAAGTGCGCGTGCGCACCCGACGGGACCCCCGGAGTGACCGCGGCTCCGGGAGAGATGATGTCGGGGCCGAGGTCCCGCCCCCAGGTGAGCGCGGCGTGACACTATATATCAGGAGGCAGACTCAGACGGTCTCAGGTCCAGTATGGATTCGACAAGATTGTAGAAAGTTGAGAAAGGGTACAGTATCACCGGATAACAGGTATATATGTAGCATAGTTTACACATTAAAAATCTATGTCTATATATCAGGAGGCAGACTCAGACGGTCTCAGGCCCAGTATGGATTCGACAAGATTGTAGAAAGTTGAGAAAGTGTACAGTATCACCGGATAACAGGTATATATGTAGCATAGTTTACACATTAAAAATCTATGTCTATATATCATGAGGCAGACTCAGACGGTCTCAGGCCCAGCATGGATTCGGCAAGATTGTAGAAAGTTGAGAAAGGGTACTGTATCACCGGATAACAGGTATATATGTAGCATAGTTTACACATTAAAAATCTATGTCTATATGCGACGACTCCTGGAGTCGACCCTCTGGGTCGTGGCACCAACCCTCCCAGGGAGAGCTGACCTAGTGAAGACCACCCCCTATACAGGGAGTGTCAGGGGCATGCCCCAGGGGGTGAGGTACCACGACTGCTGGCACCAGGCGGCCGGCTCACAGGAGACACGAGTGGGTGAGTGTGTCTGCAGGAACGTATAAAGCGTGGGCACTGGAACAAGTGGTATACAGAGACTTCGTGTGTCCGGGTGTGAGTGAAGCAGGATGCGTGCAAGGAGCACGTCAGAGCAATGAGTCAGGCAGCAGGTGTGCCAGGAGGTGTAACAGAGTACAGGAGCAGGGTGTGTGCCAGAGGGCACAACTGAGCATAAGACAGAGTACAGGATCAGAGCATGTGCCAGGAGGCACAACTGAGTATGAGACAAGGCACAGGGTCCGAGTGTGTGCCAGGAGGCACAAGTGATTAAGAGACAGACTACAGTAACAGAGCAAGTGCCAGGAGGCACAACTCAGTATGAGACAAGGCACAGGGTCTGATTGTGTGCCAGAAGGCACAACTGAGTATAAGACAGAGCACAGGATCAGAGTGTGTGCCAGGAGGCACAACTAAGTACAAGACAGAGCACAGGGTCAGAGCGTGTAAACCGAGTACAAGGCAGAGTGCAGGTTCAGAGCGTGTGCCAAGAGGCACAACAGAGTGCAAGACAGGGGGCCCAAATACAGCGCACAGCCAGGCAGGGACACGGCAGACCAAGCCAGGAAGCACAACAATAATCAGGCACCTCCCCTAGGAAGAAGTAGCCTGATATAGCACATGATCATGAGAGCTTCCGGGTCAAGTCCTCCAGTACCATAGAGAGGACTGACCTGGAGACGGAACTGAGAAAAGCACGCAAGCGCAGACATAACATGAAGGAGACATGGACCTAGGTATGAGAAGTGCGCGTGCGCACCCGACGGGATCCCCGGAGTGACCGCGGCTCCGGAAGAGATGATGTCGGGGCCGAGGTCCCGCCCCCAGGTGAGCGCGGCGTGACACTATATATCAGGAGGCAGACTCAGACGGTCTCAGGTCCAGTATGGATTCGACAAGATTGTAGAAAGTTGAGAAAGGGTACAGTATCACCGGATAACAGGTATATATGTAGCATAGTTTACACATTAAAAATCTATGTCTATATATCAGGAGGCAGACTCAGACGGTCTCAGGCCCAGTATGGATTCGACAAGATTGTAGAAAGTTGAGAAAGTGTACAGTATCACCGGATAACAGGTATATATGTAGCATAGTTTACACATTGAAAATCTATGTCTATATACAGTTGTGGCCAAAAGTATTGACACACCTGCAATTCTGTCAGATAATACTCAGTTTCTTCCTGAAAATGATTGCACACACAAATTCTTTGGTATTATTATCTTCATTTATTTTGTCTTAAATGAAAAAACACAAAAAGAATTGTCCTAAAGCCAAATTGGATATAATTCCACACCAAACATAAAAAAGAGGGTGGACAAAAGTATTGGCACTGTTCGAAAAATCATGTGATGCTTCTCTAATTTGTGTAATTAACAGCACCTGTAACTTACCTGTGGCACCTAACAGGTGTTGGCAATAACTAAATCACACTTGCAGCCAGTTGACATGGATTAAAGTTCACTCAACCTCTGTCCTGTGTCCTTGCGTGTACCACATTGAGCATGGAGAAAAGAAAGAAGACCAAAGAACTGTCTGAGGACTTGAGAAACCAAATTGTGAGGAAGCATGAGCAATCTCAAGGCTACAAGTCCATCTACAAAGACCTGAATGTTCCTTTGTCTACCGTGCGCAGTGTCATCAAGACGTTTAAAGCCCATGGCACTGTGGCTAACCTCCCTAGATATGGACGGAAAAGAAAAATTCACAAGAGATTTCAACGCAAGATTGTGCGGATGTTGGATAAATAACCTCGACTAACATCCAAACATGTTCAAGCTGCCCTGCAGTCCGAGGGTACAACAGTGTCAACCTGTACTATCCACCGGCGTCTGAATGAAAAGGGACTGTATGGTAGGAGACCCAGGAAGACCCCACTTCTTACCCCGAGACATAAAAAAGCCAGGCTGGAGTTTGCCAAAACTTACCTGAAAAAGCCTAAAACGTTTTGGAAGAATGTTCTCTGGTCAGATGAGACAAAAGTAGAGCTTTTTGGGCAAATGCATCAACATAGAGTTTACAGGAGAAAAAAAGAGGCATTCAAAGAAAAGAACATGGTCCCTACAGTCAAACATGGCGGAGGTTCCCTGATGTTTTGGGGTTGCTTTGCTGCCTCTGGCACTGGACTGCTTGACCGTGTGCATGGCTTTATGAAGTCTGAAGACTGCCAACAAATTTTGCAGCATAATGTATGGCCCAGTGTGAGAAAGCTGGGTCTCCCTCAGAGGTCATGGGTCTTTCAGCAGGACAATGACCCAAAACACACTTCAAAAAGCGCTAGAAAATGGTTTGAGAGAAAGCACTGGGGACTTCTAAGGTGGCCAGCAATGAGTCCAGACCTGATTCTTATAGAACACCTGTGGAGAGATCTAAAAATGGCAGTTTGGAGAAGGCACCCTTCAAATATCAGGGACCTGGAGCAGTTTGCCAAAGAAGAATGGCCTAAAATTCCAGCAGAGCATTGTAAGAAACTCATTGATGGCTACCGGAAGCAGTTGGTCGCAGTTATTTTGGCTAAAGGTTGTGCAACCTAGTATTAGGCTGAGGGTGCCAATACTTTTGTCTGGCCCATTTCTGGAGTTTTGTGTGAAATGATCAATGTTTTGCTTTTTGCTTCATTCTCTTTTGTGTTTTTTCACAAGACTAATTAAATGAAGATAATAATACCAAAGAATTTCTGTTTGCAATCATTTTCAGGAAGAAACTGAGTATTATCTGACTGAATTGCAGGGGTGTCAATACTTTTGGCCACAACTGTATCAGGAGGCAGACTCAGAGGGTCTCAGGCCCAGTATGGATTCAACAAGATTGTAGAAAGTTGAGAAAGGGTACAGTATCACCGGATAACAGGTATATTTAGCATAGTTTACACATTAAAAATCTATGTCTATATATCAGGAGGCAGACTCAGAGGGTCTCAGGCCCAGTATGGATTCAACAAGATTGTAGAAAGTTGAGAAAGGGTACAGTATCACCGGATAACAGGTATATTTAGCATAGTTTACACATTAAAAATCTATGTCTATATATCAGGAGGCAGACTTAGATGGTCTCAGGCCCAGTATGGATTCTACAAGATTGAAGAAAGTTGAGAAAGGGTACAATATCACCGGATAACAGTTATATATAGCATAGTTTACACATTAAAAATATCCTTGTATATTTCCGGAGTCCGACAAAGACACTCACAGCCTCAGTATGGATTAGACAAGAATTTAAAAAGTAGAAAAAGGGTAATGTATTCGAAGCGTACACCAGTATATACTGTTGTGGTATTTTTCAATCTTCATATATATTTCAGTCTCAGTAAGACAGTCCAGACTCTCCGCAAGAGGAAACAAGATGGATACAAGTACAGACAGAAAGTTGAGTGATTCCAGAAATTTTGGAATTACTAATCACGGGAAAAACTCCCGGGAGAATTCTCAGAGGCGATGCTGACCCTCAATTACTTTGTCTGTGGAGACAGCGAAAACAGTTCTTTGTGAACAAAGATTTGCTGTATCGCAGTACCGTGGATCCCATCACCGTTACTCATCTCCATCAAATTGTGATCACAGGGAGAGATGTAGACATTGTCCTCACTGCCTAACATGATCTGTCAGGTAACTTTGGAGTGCAAAAGACAGAAGCCACAGGCCGTAGGCCATTCTATTGGATTGGCATGAGAGGACACATTTAAAAATGTGGGCAGGAATGTCACACGTCTGTGAGTAGGAAAACCGTGAAAGCTGATGATAAACCACCATCTCATTGTGAGTCGACGTCCATAACAAATGGAAGCCATTGATCATCTGAAGATAGAGCTCAGCGGGACAGGGCATAGCTACGTCTTAACCATCATCTATCAGTTCATCAAATTTGTACTGGCAATCCCAGTGAAGGATTTAACAGCTCAGACTACACGGCGGTGGAGCAGGGAGAGGTAAGTATTGCAAGTGCTGGGGCCCTGAGCAAGCAGGGGGGCCCATTCGTGGGTGGCGGTACTGGCACAGGGCCCCTCATAGTGCGCCGGTGTGTCTGACAGTGGGTGTGCACCCCCACCATCAGAGACACTGGATTGTACTATGAGGGACCCTGTGCCAGTGCCGTCGCCCAAGAGTGTGCCCACCCACCTGTCCAGGCCAACGGCACTCGCATGGGTGCATGCACCAGGTGGTGACCCTGGCCCTGGGGGGAGGCAACCCAGTTAGGGAGGTTGAAAAAATGGCATATGTTGATGTCGGACATTCAGCAGCTGCAAATGGAGGAATTGGAGAAGTCCGAGGAAGAGGAGGACAAAAGCGAGTCATTTTTCTGGCAACCTACCTGTCAGCAGGGGAAAGTGGGACAAAATCCTTTGAAACCCATGCCTGGTCCATTTTAATGAAGGTTAGATCATCAACATTTTAGGTTGACAGACGGGTCCTTTTTTCTGTCAGGATTGATCCAGTAGCACTGAAGACTCTTTCGGATAGCACACTAGAAGCAGGGCAAGCAAGCTCCTGTAAGGCATATTGTGCCAATTCAGGCCAGGTGTCCAGTTTACAGACCCAATAGTCAAAGGGGAATGACCTGTGAGGGAGAAGATCGATATGGGAGGAGAAGTAGTTTGTAACCATAGTTGACAACTGCTGTCTCCTGTCACTTTCAATCAGTGCAGTATTACCAGTCGTGTGAGCGGTACTTGAAGAATCAGTCCACAACATGGTCATGAAACTCCTGTGTCCAACGCCACTTCAGCTGTATGCACCACGAACACCTCTTCCATGTTGCCCCCTGCTCGTGGGAGAACCATCACCGCCGCTGTGTGCTGGGAATGCCTCAAACAAACGGTTTACCAGAGTTGCTTGTTTGTTAGCCAATATTAGCTCTAGGTTCTCCTGTGGCATGATGTTTTGGAATTTGCCTTTATAGCGTGGATCCAGGATGCTGGCCAACCAGTAGTCGTCATCATTCATAATTTTTGCAATGCGGGGGTCCCTTTTTAGGATCTGCAAGGCATAATCACACATGTGGGCCAATGTTCCAGGTGTCAATGATGCACTGCGAGTGTTGGGTGGAGGATCACTTTCTGGCAAATCAACATCTCTCCAGTCACGCACAAACCCTGTACCTGACCTTGCCATGCCAACATTTTCTCTTGCTCCCTGAGAAGCATCCTCCTCCCCTAAATAATCATCCCCATCATCCTCCTCCTCTTTCTCTTCTTCCTCCACCTCATCCAGGAGAGTTCCCTGAGCAGACAATGGCTGACTGTCATCAAGGCTTCCCTCCTCCTCTTCCTCCTCGGCTGCAGACACCTGCTCCTTAGTGTGCGTCAAAGTTTGCATGAGCAGATGCATAAGTGGGATGCTCATGCTTATGATGGCGTCGTCTGCGCTTACCAGCCGTGTGCATTCCTCAAAACACTGAAGGACTTTACAGAGGTCTTTCAGCTTCGACCACTGCACACCAGACAACTCCATGTCTGCCCTCAAACTGCCTGCCCGTGTATCCTCCCACAAATGCATTACAGCCTGCCTCTGTTCGCACAGCCTCTGAACCATGTGCAGGGTGGAGTTCCACCTTGTTGCAATGTCAATAATTAGTCGGTGCTTGTGAAGGTGGAGCAATCGCTGCAGCTTCTGCATACGACTGGAGTGTACGGGTGACCGGCGGATGTGCGAGCACAGTCTTCGCACCTTATGGAGCAGGGCTGTTAACTCCGGATAATTATTGAGGAAGCACTACACTACCAGGTTCAAGGTGTGAGCCAGGCAAGGTATGTGTCTGAGTTTTGAAAGGGCTATGGCTGCCACAAAATTCCGGCCGTTATCACTAACTACCTTGCCTGCCTCAAGATGTAGACTGCCCAGCCATGACTCAGTTTGTCGCTGCAAGAAGTTGGACAGTACCTCCGCGGTGTGTCTGTTGTCGCCCAAACACATCATATTCAACACAGCCTGCTGACGCTTACCACTAGGTGTTCGATAGTGTGACACCTCATGTGCAACACTGGCAGCGGTGGATGGAGTGCTCATGCGACTGCGCTCTGTGGACGAGCTTTCGCTTCTGGAGGAGGAGGGTCGAAAGCCTACAGCCAACTGTTTCCTATACCGTGGTTTAGGCAGCACTGTCCCACCGCCGCTGTCCCCTGTGGACCCTGCATCCACCACATTAACCCAGTGCGCAGTGATGGACACGTAACGGCCCTGGCCATGCCTACTGGACCATGCATCTGTTGTTAGGTTCACCTTTCCACTCACTGATTGCTTGAGTGCATGGACAATGCAGTCTTTCACATGCAGGTGGAGGGCTGGAATGGCTTTTCAAGAAAAGAAGTGCCGACTGGGTAGGTCATAGCGTGGTACTGCGTAGACCATGAGCTCACGGAAAGCTTTGCTTTCAACCAACTGGTAGGGCATCATCTCTAACGAAATTAGTTTGGCAATGTGGGCGTTCAAACACAGTGTATGCAGATGAGAGGATGAGTACTTTCTTGTCCTACTCAGAGTCTC
Source organism: Dendrobates tinctorius (assembly GCF_039654945.1). Classification (NCBI taxonomy): domain Eukaryota; kingdom Metazoa; phylum Chordata; class Amphibia; order Anura; family Dendrobatidae; genus Dendrobates; species Dendrobates tinctorius. Next base: position 5,501,866 of record NW_027361828.1, on the reverse strand, counting down.
TGGTAGGGTGAGCTGGACTTGAGAGCTGCATATGGTGGAACTAGCGGTGGACATGGCGGACTGAGAGAGGGTTGGTGATGGTGATGGTGTTGGTGGTCTTGCTGATGGCCTAGATTCAGTCTTTTGTAGCAATAACATTGTTGTGACTCCCTGACTGCTTTGGCCTTGCGACGACACCTCAACATTTGCTGCTGGTGGTGTGCTAACCGGTAGGCTTACAGTGGGGGAAGCGATGTAGCGTTGCTGACTACCTTAATTCGGAGCAGGTGCACATGTGGTACGTGAGGTTTGGTAGTCCGTCCACGCTTGCAAGTGCATGGTGGTTAAATGTCTAAGCATGCAACTGGTATTCAAATTTCTCAGATTTTTCCCTCGGCTAAAGGTCTCGCACTTCTTACAGATAACCTTTTCCCTGATCATTAGGATTTTGTTAAAAAAAGTGCCACACTGCACTCTTCCTTCTATCGAAGACATTTTGAGGCCTTGCACGCTGTGCTAATTTGACCGTCTGGCCAAGCTGTCCTGCAACTCTTTTGGTTTTTGTGAACCGTTTTTGGACTGCTATGGGCCTGCCAGATAACAGCTGTTGCGATGTCAATGCCTGCTGCGGATCCTCCTCCTCCTCTTCTGAGCTTTTGGCAGCGGCACCCTCTTCCCCCAATGGATGCCAATCTGGGTCAACAACTGGGTCATCCATCACCTCCTCTTCAATTTCATGTGCACCTTCCTCTGTGTCACCGTGTAAGGTGGTATAGTATGCGGGAAGGGGCACCTGAGTTTCATCAGCGTCATATTCTGGCTCAGTACACTGCGAGGACAATGTAGTGCTCTGAGTTAATGTACCAGCAGAAAAATCTAGCAGTGGCTGTGCATCAGTGCACTCCATGTCAGATTCATCTTGGACTGGGGAATTCACGATTTGACTTGATAACCCAGGCATGGTATGTGAAAAGAGCTCCATGGCGTAATCTGTAGTGTGGCCTGCCGCATCCTTCACTTTTGGTAGGGGTGAAGGACACAAGGAAAGGTGTTGTTCCTGACCATGAGCCTCCACTGACGACTCAGTGCTTTTATTTTTTGAAAAGTCAGAAGAAGAGGCGATAGAGCTGGAGGCTGTGTCAGCAATGTAAGCCAAAACTTGTTCCTGAAGCTCCGGCTTTAAAAGCTGTTTACCTACTCCCAGAAAAGGGAGCCTTCGAGGCCTCATGGAGCCAGATGATGACGCAGGCTCAACACCTCCTGCCTGAGGTGCTATTGTGCTTTTGCCACTATCAGCAGATGCACCACCACCACCACCACCATCAGTACCAGCTGGCAACCCCCGCTCACTTCCATGGCCTCTTCCACCATACTTCCTCATTTTTGGAAAAATGTACACAAAATACCACCAGCTATATGGTACTGTAAAACAAGGTACAAGGTGTATATAGTATTGGGGAGAATTGGAAGCTCCCTAGAGAATTTAGGAGGCTGAACTATTATGTCAGGCCCACTATAGATTACACTTCAATTTAACAGGCTGAAATAGGCCGGTGTATGACCAGGTTCAAGGTGTATATAGTATTGGGGAGAATTGGAAGCTCCCTAGAGATTCTAGGAGTCAAACTATTATCTCAGGCCCACTATAGATTACACCTCAATTTAACAGGCTGAAATAGGCAGGTGTATGACCAGGTACAAGGTGTATATAGTATTGGGGAGAATTGGAATCTCCCTAGAGATTTTAGGAGGCTGAACTATTATCTCAGTCCCACTATAGATTACACCTCAATTTAACAGGCTGAAATAGGCAGGTGTATGACCAGGTACAAGGTGTATATAGTATTGGGGAGAATTGGAAGCTCCCTAGAGATTTTAGGAGGCTGACAATGATGCTCTCAGTCCAAGTATGGCAGCAGCAGGCAGCCTAATAAGCAGGACTGCTGCACATAAAAGTGAGGAAAAATGAACGCTTGGTAACTGTGCAGAAAAGAGGAAGAAAAGTATTTTTGCTTTTAAAAAAGCAGTTTGCACAGCAGTGTGCAAGCAGCAATGCAGCTATCAGGGAGCCTTATAAGGCAGCCAAATAACCAATAGAGCTGATGCACAAAAATATAGCCTTCCCTGTCACAGCACACAAACTGTTGTGTTGTACAGTGGAAATCGCTAACAGCAGAAGCAGTTTTTTTGTTCTTCTTCCCTGCCTAACGCTCTCCCTTATTCAGAATCAGCAGCTGCAACCTCTCCCTAATGCTAAGATTGGCAGAAGTAAGATGGCGGTCGGCATGCACGCCCTTTTCTAGCCCCTGTGACGCCACACAAAGCAAGCCAATCACTTGCATGCCCTTCTCAAAGATGGTGGTGACCGATGCCCATGTCATCGCGTGGCCCACAGTGTGCGTCCTCCATCATTGGCTGAAAAAAGGCGCTGGAAGCATCATTTGAAACGTGACTTTGGCGCTCTGGTCGCCGACCTCGTGGCCGACCTCACGCTATGGTCGAGTTTCGTTTCATGAAACCCGACTTCAGCGAAAGTCGGCGACTTATGAATTTGACCGACCCGTTTCGCTCAACTCTAGTCAGCCGCCAATTTTGCAAGTTCTCCCACTTAAAAAGATGAGAAAGGCCTGTAATCATAGGTAGACCACAGATATGAGCGTCAAAATGAGAAAACAATTCCAGAAAATCAACTTATTTGGCAAGATTTATTATTCAAATTATGGTGGAAAATAAGTATTTGGCCAGCTAAAAACATGCAAGATTTCTGGCTCTCACAGACCTGTAACTTCTTCTTTAAGAGGCTCCTCTGTCACACCCCAAACTTTTTGTGCTTTTGATTTTTTGATATACCCCTAATGTGATCAGGAGATGAAAAAAACTCTATGATTTGTACGTTTTTCCTATGTCTTTTTGAGAGGATTCTAGTCAATTAATATGAGGTATGTCATTTTTGTTCTGGCATGTTTCTAAAACTTTTGACTTTGCAGTAAGTAATAAAAATGCCTTAAAACATTCTCTCTTTCTCTCTCTGATTATTCTGGCATTTGGCAAATATTAATAACTAGATGGTGGCCCGATGCTATCACATTGGGAGATCGGTAATGTCACAATGGCGGCAGGCTTTGCAGCGTTGAGAATCTCTCCCCCCTCATGTGCTCACCCACCTATCCACTCTCTCTTTCCCCATGTGTTGACTTCTCCAATCTGTGCTCTCTTCTTTGACCTGTCTACCCCATGTGCTTTCCCCTTTGTCTGGTAAAATATTGTTTAAAAACAGTCAGTGAAATATTTTACCTCACAAAATGAATCCTCTGTGATCCCCTGCTGTAATGACAGTATTGTCTTTTGCTTCCTCCCCTGCCCAGGAGATGTGGTATGCTCCGTACACGGACAGACACAGACAATTTTTAAAATGAACTTTCGTTCATGGGAAAACCCCTTTAATGTGACCGGCTTCCTCTGCCTGTAGACACATTGCGCATCTGCCTCCGGGATCAGCCAAATGATTCACTGCGCCTTCGTGGAATTCGCGCAGGCGCAGTGCGAGGGTGTTCTGCTGGTGGTACTGCGCAAGAGGCTGTGTGAGTGTGAGTGAGTGTATGAGTGTGAGAGTGTGAGTGTGTGTGTGGTGCGTACGGCTTATAGAGTGTGTGTGTGGTGCGACAGTGTTCCACTGGTGGTACCACGCAATAGGTTGGTACCAGCAGCAGTTTCCATATTGAGACACCCGCACGTTCGTTCATCTCTAGTGCAGATCTTTTGTTATTTTGTGAGACTGATATAAATTAAAACTAAAATGAGCAACCTTAGAACTGTCGTAAAATTCCAACTTAAAGCAAATAATAATGTTATGATTTTAAAAAAATACCTGATTTGCAATATTTTAAAATACTGTCTCTCATGATCAGATATTGAAGGACATTTTGTAGGCATTTAACCTTGTATTAGAATATTGAATGCAAGAATTTCATGTGCTTTCATGAGTCGAGAAAAAAATGAACTAATAATATCTATACTTGGCATCAATGTGCTGAACAACACTTTCAAACCTGGAGGTTAAAGGCACAAGTCAACAGACATTGAATCATGAAGCTGGCTCAGGTTCACTGGAAAACTTCCCAAGGTATGGTAATATATTTAGATAGCTCATCATATACTCAGGGCAAAATGCATAGTTATTTGTTTTCATGTACACCAGTCCAGACTTTCTCTTCAATAATGCCTTTCCAGCTGCAGAACCTAATATACATTGTGTATTTTGCCTAAGCTCAACAAATGCCAGTGGATGAAAGCACTCTACATTTCCAGACATAGCCAAATTGAGTTCATTGTTGCTATTTCTATAATATAGAGCCATGAGAGTTAATTTTACTAAACATTGGGGGGGGCTTGGTTCAATCTGTCAGTAGCACTCTGCTGTCACGTGCTATGCAGGCATAACACTAGTCCCTAGGGAATTTTCCTGAGATTTTTTGAACAATTTTTTCAAACTATCAATTAATTGTCTATATACAATTTTGGTTGAAAGTTTTGAGACTGACACAAATTTGAGTTTTCAAAAAGTTTGCTGCTCCATTGTTTTTAGATCTTTTAGTTAGATATTTCTATGGTTAGTGAAGTACAATTATCAGCATTTCATACATTTTTAAACTTATTGACAAATGTATCAAGCTTATGCAAAGACTTAACATTTACAGTGTTGACCCTTATTTTTCAAGACATCTGCCTTTCACCATGGCATACTGGTTATCAGCTTCTGGGCCAAATTTTGACGCCTTACAACACCTTCTTGTCTAATCAGTTCTTGGCAGTTTACCACAATTTCTGTGTTTTTGTCCAACTGCTTTTTGAGGATTGACCACAAGTTGTCAATGGAATTGAGTCCTAGGGTATTTCTTGGCTATGAAACCAAAATTTTGATGTTTTGTTCACCAAGCTACTTAGTTATAGCCTTTTATAAATACATAGCTAGAAATGTAGATTAAGAAAGAAACCGTATTCTGTGCTAAGGTAAACTCTCCATACAACATAGATAACATTAGAGAACATTTGGGAGCTTAGATCCCTGATAAGAAGGACATGTGGATAGTGTTTTAAACAAATACTCTATCTTGTTTATAACAAAGTACAAAATGATGTTTTATTTTTAATCACATAAACAAGACATTAATATACATTTTTTCCACATATTACATAATAATTGTAAAACAGGTGGGCAATGATACAACCGTGGGGCAACAATATAAGCAAGTCATTAAATGTGATAAGGGACCGACAAAATATATAAAGTAATAGCTTGAATATCTCATTTTCAAGTGAGGGAGACAAGAAGTAAATATCACAAATATAGCATATCAGACAGCCTCAAGTATAAAAGTAAATGACATGTCGTTTTTTAGATGACACACATAAGATGATATGCAACCAGAAAATACTATATAATGCGTGCGTGAACTCATCAAGTCTTGGTGGCCACGTCGGCTCCCTGACACTGACTTAGCCAAGGCATTTACAAAATCCTCTTACCCATTGTTATAACGCCTATATGCTGCGCTGAAGCCCCGACGTGCGTTTCACACTTGCTTCCTCGGGAGCTAGTGTGTTCCATGCTGTCTGCGATGTTTAAATATTCCTTCGGTTTGAGGGTCTAGCCAATTTGAGAGGAGAACATTTGCATTCCTCTCCATGTGACAAGCGCATGAGGGTGGGATTTCTGGCTCCAGTCCATCACTTACAGTGTCGCAGCCGCCATGAGTGTCAGGAACAAATTTTCCAGTGACGTCAATGGCACACATCACTCCGTGAGGACATCTTACTGGATGGTGGCAAGTAGGAACGACCAGCGCCATGCGTTACACCTGGTAGGACAAACCCTGCTATATTAAAAACTGTACGAAAAAAAGGGAAAATAGCCAGCTCACCCTCCTTTGGCATACTGCATCACAGATTCCAAGGGACATAGAAAAAAATTGAAAAAATCCAGCTGCTATAAAAGGCTTAGCCTTTAATCCAAATAGACAAAAATAGACATAATAATAATAATAAATAATAAATGTTATTTCTATAGCGCCGACATATTCCGCAGCACTTTACATTTCGGAGGGGATTTGTACAGACAATAGGCATTACAGCATAACAATAATCACATAGATTATAACAAATGCCAAGAGGAATGAGGGCCCTGCTCGCAAGCTTACAATCTATGAGGAAAAAAAAGGGAGACACGAAAGGTGGGTGGTAACAGTTGCCCTGATTGTATGGACCATCCGTAATGTTAAGTGTGTATCAGTACAGACACAGAGGGCTAATGGATGCATAAAGCATGTGGGAACATGAGACATGACATCAAGACATCGTAGCAGACATCGCAGCAACGCGTTTTGAACACTAACTGTGTTCTTTGTCAGAGCTGCACTTAAAATGAACATCCAACATTATATACAACATGATACAAATAAGCCACCCCCACAGACAAATCATGTGACTAAAACTATCCACACACTAAAAGACGCAAAGTACTGCATACAAAATACAAGAAATGCAAGAAAATGTGCAAGGAATATATATACAAAAATATAAAAAAAAAATGTATATATAATCTGGAATGAAATAGTCAATAATGAAACAGTAATACCTTCTGGAGATTCAGTCCTTGTGGGCTGCATGTGTTGAGGGTGAACATCCAAAATGCTTCTCAGTCCCGAAGACATCTTTTAATATCACGGCCTGTTTGGTTCATGTAAACTTTTTCAATGGCTTACACATGAAAAGAAGACGTATTTCTTTGATGATACTGTATGAAATGTCTAGATGTCTGAGACATTGCACAGAGAGAATCAGATGTGTTATAAATATCCATTAAATGTTCAGAAAGACATTTCTTTAAATGTCTTATAGTGCATCCAACATACATTTTATCACATGTAGAACAGTGAATAATGTAATGTAAACCACATTTTCACTGTTACAATTTAAATACTGTTTGATGAAAATTGTTTAGATGCATCTGAATTAATCATAGAATCATAGAATCATAGAATCGCAGAGTTGGAAGGGACCTCCTGGGCCATCTGGTCCAACCCCCTGCTCAAAGCAGGATTCGCTAAATCATCCCAGTCAGATGTCTGTCCAGCCTCTGTTTGAAGACATCCATTGAAGGAGAACTCACCACTTCTTGTGGCAGCTTGTTCCACTCATTGATCACTCTAACTGTCAAAAAGTTTTTTCTAATATCTAATCTGTGTCTCCTCCCATTCAGTTTCATCCCATTGCTTCTAGTCTTTCCTTGTGCAAATGAGAATAAAGTTGATCCTTCTACAATGTGACAGCCCTTTAGATATTTGTAGACAGCTATTAAGCTGTTAAGTCTCCTCTCAGTCTTCTCTTTTGTAAACTAAACATTCCCAAATCCTGCAACCTTTCCTCATAAGTCAGGGTTTGCAGACCGGTCACCATTTCACCATTCTGGTCGCTCTTTTCTGAACTTGCTCCAGTTTGTTGATGTCTTTTTTAAAATGTGGTGCCCAAAACTGGACACAATATTCCAGATGAGGTCTGACCAAAGAGGAGTAGAGGGAAATAATGACTTCACGTGATCTAGACTGTATGCTTCTGTTAAAACATCCTGGAATTGCATTTGCCTTTTTTGCTGCTGCATCGCACTGTTGACTCATATTCAGTCTGTGATCTATTAGTATAACCAAGTCTTTTTCACGTGTGCTGTTGCTTAGCCCTATTCCTCCCATTCTGTATATGCTTTTTTATTTTTATTGCCCAGATGTAGTACTTTGCATTTTTCCCTGGTTAAAAACCATTCTGTTAGTTGCTGCCCACTTCTCCAGTTTATTTATATCTTTTTGAATCCTCTCTCTCTCTTCTCTAGTATTAGCTATCCCTCCTAGCTTTGTGTCATCAGCAAATTTAATCAGTTTACCCTCAATTCCTTCATCTAAATCGTTGATAAAGATGTTGAACAATACAGGGCCCAGGACAGAGCCCTGTGGTACCCCACTTGAGACATTCTTCCCGCTGGATGTGCAGCCATTTACGACCACTCTTTGGGTCCGATCACTAAGCCAGTTATGAATCCACCTAACAGTTGCCTTGTCCATTCCATACTTAGTCATTTTTTCAATAAGGATTGTATTAGATACTTTGTCAAATGCTTTGCTGAAGTCAAGATATACTATATCTACAGCATTTCCTTGATCCACCCAATCAGTGATTCCGTCCGAAGGAAATTAAGTTAGTCTGACATGACTTATTAGTTACAAACCCATGCTGACTCTGTTTAATCACTTCATTCTTATCCAGGTACTGACATACATGTTGTTTAATAATTTGCTCAAAGATCTTTCCTGGTATAGAAGTCAGACTCACCGGCCTATAGTTGCCTGGGTCCACCTTCTTCCCCTTTTTGAAGACAGGAACAACATTTGCTCTTCTCCAGTATTCTGGGACTTCTACTGTTCTCCAAGAATTTTCAGATTATGGAGAGGGGTTCAAAAATTTCTTCTGCTATCTCCTTCAGTACTCTGGGGTGTAATTCATCTGGACCTGGAGACTTGAATTCATTTAGGTTAGCTTAGTGTTTCCTCACTATATTTCTGTTTATAGATATCCTGGATTCTTCTATTCCCTTAATAGGACAGTGAAGAACAGTTGATGTTACATTTCCTTTCTGAGAGAAAACAGATGCAAAATAAGAATTTAAAAGCTCGGCCTTCTCAACATCCTGTCTTACCATTTCATCATTTTCATCCTGTAAAAATCCTATAGCATCTTTGACTTTTCTTTTACTTTTGACATATCCCCAAAATCCTTTATTATTGCTTTTGACATCTCTTGCAAGCCTCAATTCATTGTCAGCTTTAGATAATCTGATTTGTGCCCTGCAGGTTCTGCAGACAGCATTATATTCTTCTTTAGATATGCCTCCCTCTTTCCATTTTATAAACATTTATTTTTTTCTTCCTTTTTAGCATGTGCTTAAGTTCTGTGTTCATCCATCCTGGCATCCTTAAATGCTTCCTATTCTTCCCTCTTTTCGGAATTGTTAACAATTGTGCTTTGAGAATTTCATTTTTCAAGATTTCCCATCCTTCCTTTTGTCTTTAAGGATATCCAGCAATTGGATCCCTCCAATTCTCTTTCTGAATCCCTTAAAATCTGCCTTTCTGAAATCTAACCTTGACGTCTGAGTCTTCACAGGTCTTCCTCCTCTAGTTATCCAAAATTCTAAAATAGCATGGTCGCTACCTCCTAGGGTCCCAGCCACTTTTACCTCCTCAACCATTTCCTCCCTGTTTATAAGGATTAGATCCAAGGTAGCAGTTCCCCTTGTTTTCTCCCCTACCTTTTGGAAGATAAAGTTAACAGCAAGAGAGGATAAGAATTTCCTTGACCTGTTAGTTTTGCCTGAGAGAGATTCCCAACAAATGTCTGGATAGTTGAAATCTCCCATGACAACTATGTCATATTTTTTGGAGAACTTGGCCATTTGATGCATAATGAGTTCATCCATATCTTCAGCTTGCACAGGAGGCCTGTAGTAAATGCCTACAATGGTGTCCTTTCCATTATTCTGTCCTTGTATTCTTACCCAAACAGTTTCCACAGAACTCCCAGCCTCTGAAGCTTCAATCTCTGTGCAGATATACGCGTTTCTAACATACAATGCGACACCTCCTCCTCGTTTATCAAGTCTGTTTCTTGCAAATAAGTTGTATCCTTCTAGTCTTGTATTCCAATCATGTGTATTGTCCCACCAAGTTTCAGTGATTCCAATTACATCATATTTCTTTTCCTGTGTTAGTAGTTCCAATTCTCCTTAGAAAACGTTTTTACCGGTGATACAAACTTACGCATTCTACATCTATTTTCCCCACATCTATAAAATCCCTTGCAATTAAGCCAGATATGTCCATCGAATTTTTCTTAAATTTGGGATTTAACAATATATTTCCTAAAGTTTGGGCTCTTTGGCACATCCTGGTTTCAAAATTTTTGATAAAATCTCATCTTCTTCCAACATAGGAAGATACTTCAAAAATATTTTTTAATATCCGAAAACTGTGGCAAAATTGCAAGGAAAGCACCGTTTTTTGCCCCATTTCTTGTTTTCATGCTCTTTTAGACGAATATTATTTAGAAGATAAACACAATTTTTTTATTCTGCATTTTTTTCACCCTATCTAGCATCCAACCAGGATATCTCCTATTTTTTAACTTATTTTCACAATTCAAATATTGTCCATTTAGATTATATGTGTTATTACAATTATGCTTGATACGGGTAAACTCACCTACCGGTATGGACCATATAGTGTGTCTGGGATGACAGCTAGCTGCATGTAGAATGCTATTTACAGCAAGTGGCTTGCAAAATGTGGAAGTAGCAATGCCATTGTCTGCACCTACAAGTTGTAGATCTAAAAAGGAAATAGCAGATTTATGAGTGACAAGCATAAATGAAATATTGTATCGATTGTTGTTAATATAACCAACAAAATCAGTAATGGGAGATACATTGCCCCTCCATATGAACAGGAGGTCATTAATGTATCTCCCATACCAAAACAAATGTGAAACAAAAGGATTAGTACAAAAATGTAGCAAATTTAATTCCCAGTATGACATAACCAAGTTAGCAACCGAAGGTGAAAATTTGGCCCCCATAGAAACTCCCAACATTGAAAAAAATTTTGTTGCCAAATAAGAAAAAATTGTGTGTTACGAGAAAAGAAACCAGATTCAAAATATAATTACACGAATCTTTGGAATACCCACTAAACCGGCATTCCAATGCTTGCAGTGCTATTTCATGAGGAATGCACGTATAAAGCGAGACCACATCACAGACTAGTTCTCTCTTCAATGTGGACCAATGCTAACTCAAAATGTTTCTGATGGTACCCCATTGATTATTATAAATGGAAATGAACCTGATGTTATGGCGTTTGACTCGTCTCTCCCCGGAGTCAGACAGGAGGCGGTCACGGTTGGACGCCTTTGCCCGCTGGTATCCACGTTTGATACAGCGTCGACTATACCCCCGTGCACTGAACCTATCCTGAAGGTCAGCAGCCTGCCTCTAAAAATGCTCATCAATGGAGCACAACTGCATGATCCTCAGGAACAGACATATCAGTATAGCCTGAACAGTGGATGGGGTGTGGGCTGAAGAGGCATGCAAAAGTGCATTGACCAACGTCTCTCTTCTGTAGATGTCAGTTTGAATCCTATCATCATTGGACACTATGATCTGGATGTCTAAAAATTATCTTTTGCTTGTGGAACTTATACAGTATGTGAGTTTAATATTATACTTATTTTGATTTAATTGTGCCATGAAGTCATGTAAGTCATCCACAGAGCCCTGCCAGTTGACCAATAGATCATCAATGTAACGGTACCAACATTGCACCTGTGAAGCTGCCTGCTCGCCATCCCCGAAAACCTCCCTCTCCAAAAAACTGAGAAACAGGTTTGTGTAGGATGGTGCACACACTGCGCGCATAGCGGTACTCGACTTTAAACGTAAAAAAATTGTGCGTTAGAATAAATTCCAATATTTCCAAAATCAAAAACCGGGACTCTACGTCCGCCATGACCAGCACCATGTCCCGCTCCAGGTAGAGGCTGTCCAGTCTCCAAAGGATGTCGGTAGTGTCCATGACATAGGAGGGCAGTGTATCAACTAAAAGGTGCAAATAACATTTAATGAATTTACAAATTGGATTGCAAAGCACTCCCATGACAGAGACAATAGGATGCACTGGGGGAGCCAGTGAGTCTTTTTAAATCTTTGGCAAAAGATAAAACGTAGGTATAACTGGATATTGAATAAGAAGACTCTCAAATACCTTTTTTGTAATAATTCCCTGTGACAGTGCCCTGTCCAGGATGAGAAATACATCCTTTTGATAACCAGTCACTGGATTGAATGGGAGTGGCGTATAGGCCTCCTTATCCTTGAGCTGTCTAAAGACCTCATGCTAATACATGTTTACAGGCCAGACCACCACATTCCCCCCCTTGTCCGCAGATTTAAAGACCACATCTTTAAGTGATCTCAGCTGACAGAGTGCCTGTCGTTGAGCTCCTGTAAGATTATCGTGTATCCTACCCGTAGAGATTGTTTTTAGTTCATCTGTAACTAACTTACAGAATATGTCTATCTGAGGGCACAGTGAGAAGGGAGGAAATGTGTTGGATCTGGGGAGAATAGATGTGGGAAAATTACCTGTGGAGGTACCAGAGCTTTCCCTCTCTAGATCCTCAAGGATTCGGATAGCCTCTTGCTATTCCTTACTGCCAAGGTGCCATTCAGAATGGTTCCCACAGTGCAGCTTTTTCAAAACAAGCTTCATTAAAAATAGTTGTTGGTCTTTTACTGTGGTAAAAAAAAATCAAAATTATTATTCCGAATGAATGTCAACCCCAATTGCAATACCTCCCATTGGATATCTGTTAGTATATGTGAGGACAAATTAATTACCTCTAAGCTATTAGTTTTATTCTTCTTTTCAACAGGGTGGGGTGAGTTTGCGCTTATTAAATAACTTCCCCTTACACCAACTGGCGGGTTTACTGGAACCAAATCTCTCCATTAAATTAATAATTTTACTTGTACTTGATAGGAGTTCCTCGTCCACAAATGAAAGCCAGAAGATGGAATTTGACTGGCTATTGGAGGAAGATCACTTAGAGTTCCTTATATTTGTATTCTGCCACCTATAGACTCTCTGGGTTTTATAGTCATTACAGTCTCTATGATATTTCTTGCTTTTAGCCTGAACAAGTTCCTTTTCCCATTTAATAAAATTGTGTAAAATGAGGATGATTGACCTCATGGAGATCAACATCCAACACTGCGGAGACACCATCACGTGTTTCTCAACGCAGTGATTCTAGAGCACTGCCCCCATCCCTTATGGGAAATATGCAAAATATGCAAAACAGAAGCCGCGGAGACACCATCACATGTTTCTCAACGCAAGCAATGACTAGCCAGGTCTTTCCCCGGGAAGGAACAACCACGGGAAAGGCAGTCTCCAATGAAGGAAACCACCTATGCCAAAACATGGTATCCATCCACAGACAGCTGTTTTGGGGTATTTGCCCCTCATCAGTGTGGAGTAGGAAACTGGCTAGTAGGAGCAATGCCTAGTAAAAGACTGTGTAAAATGAGGATGATTGACCTCATGGAGATCAACATCCAACACTGCGGAGACACCATCACGTGTTTCTCAACGCAGTGATTCTAGAGCACTGCCCCCATCCCTTATGGGAAATATGCAAAATATGCAAAACAGAAGCCGCAGAGACACCATCACATGTTTCTCAACGCAAGCAATGACTAGCCAGGTCTTTCCCCGGGAAGGAACAACCACAGGAAAGGCAGTCTCCAACTGGCGGGTTTACTGGAACCAAATCTCTCCATTAAATTAATAATGTTACTTGTCCTTTATAGGAGTTCCTCGTCCACAGATGAAGTCCAGAAGATGGAATTTGACTGGCTATTGGAGGAAGATCACTTAGAGTTCCTTATATTTGTATTCTGCCACCTATAGACTCTCTGGGTTTTATAGTCATTACAGTCTCTTTGATATTTCTTGCTTTTTGCCTGAACAAGTTCCTTTTCCCATTTAATAAAATTGGAGTCAAGCTCCTCACTAAGTTTAAATAGAGCCTGAATACTTTTAATCTCAGCTTCAATGTTCCTTATTGATGACTCAATAAATTGTATAAGTAGACTCATGAAACCCATAGAGCAGGTGGAAGCAATCTCCTCCCAGCGTTGTTTAAATTTTTCATCTTCAACACTAAAGGATTGAAACATTTGAACCCTTGGTGACATAACATTCCAAAAAAGATTTATTCCACCACCACTTTGTCCATTTATTAAATAAACTCTTCAACTTGGCAATCTGATCATCAACATCTCTGGAGTTAGAATTAAAAGTCACGGTTGTGTCATCACTGAACATCTAGTCCAGTTTAGCCAGCCATGTTTTGTCCCTTGCCTGAAAATCCATCTGTCCAAGCGAACCAACTGTGAAAATACACAGTACATTAATTTTTAGTACATAGCTAGAAATGTGGATTAAGGAAGAAACCATATTCTTTGCTAAGAGAAACTCTCCATACAACATAGATAACATTAGAGAACATTCGGGAGTTTAGATCCCTGATAAGAAGGAAATGTGGATAGTGTTTTAAATAAATCCTCTATCTTGTTTATAGCAAAGTACAAAATTATGTTTTATTTACAATCACACAAACAAGACTTTTTAATATACATTTCTTCCACATATTACATAATAATTGTAAAACAGGCAGGTAATGATGCAACCGTGGGACAACAACATAAGCAAGGCATTAAATGTGGTAAGGTACTAACTTAAAATATAAAGTAATAGATTTAATATCGTATATTACCGCACCAGAGAGGAGCCAGAAGACCTCAGTATCTGATTTCTCCTACTCCTGCACTGATTAGAAGCACTTCACTTACATATTAAATAGTGCCAGTTTCTTTTAGCAGTGCAGGGGTTAATCTCAGTTGAGAGCTTTTGGAAGCTTTCCTGCATTAAGGCTCTCAGCTGTTCACTGTTAGCCAATCCCATCTGCTATGTAATCTGGGCCCTGGCAAGCACTTATTGCCATAGCTAGCTTCATGCTGCAAGGTTAGGAGATGGTGGTTTGTTGTAGTTATTTTAGAAGGTGTTTGGTGGATTTATCTGAGACTGTTGCAAGGTTCTGGGTGTTTGCTAATCCCCTACTTCTAGTACTTTGGTTTATCCCCATCCCCTATCCTCCATTTCTTGGTGTTTACCTCTGTTGTTTGTGTGAGTATATTGTATGATTGGCATTTTCCTTTATACCTGTTTGTATTACCTTGTTAGTCTGGGTGGTGTATTACAGTTCAGTACTACTCCCCTCTTCCCTGGGTGAGGGAAGGGTACAGAAAGAGGGCAGATTCAGGAGCTAAGGCAAGGAACGTGGCCCTGGTGTCTTCACCATTAGAAGTAATCTGAAGAAAAAGACAAGCTAGGGCACCCTTAGCGTTAGGGACAGAGAAGGAGCCTCTGGTCCCAGGATACCCAACAACAGAGTTGTGACATCATGATGCAGGGAAAAGCATTGTTGCCCTAGCCATTAATGACTGAAGCCTACTTACTTGATGCTGAGTGAAGATTACTGATGTGGACCTAAGGATGAGGACGAGCATCCAAAGATCACTGAGAAGATCCTAGAGCACTGAATGGTGAGCTGCAGTGGTAATGAATGTGAGCGGTGAGGCGAGTTTTTGTCTTCTTCACATGTGAACTGGAGAGACCCCAGAGCATGATAAAAACATTTGATTCTCATCAAATAACTTCAATACAAATTGAATTTCTTGGCCAAATTTGAGGCCACTTTTTAATTGACTATCCATATAACTTTGTTGTAAACTGTTGTTTTTGACAAAATTTTATTTTATATATATCAGTGTGTAGTGTGTATATTATTTTGTATTTGTAATCTATTTCTTCAAATGAGAACAATCTGTCTAAATTTAACTTGGTACAGGCCACTTATCTCACCTATAGTTCCCTACTGGAAAACGATTTGCTATTGTTTCTCAGGTTCAGTAGCTTATCCTGTGACAAATGACTCACAGTGCTATTAGAATCATCACTTGTCCTTTTAGCAGTAAAATTAACATGCCTAATATTAAAAAAGCTTCTCATTCCTATTATTAGAAAGGAATAGAACTCTTTGTTCACTTTTGAAAAATTGGGTGGATTTTGATTGATTTGATGGTCTCTAGTTAACGCATAGGTACAAAATGTGGGTAGTTTCACTAGTGGATATTATCAGAAAATTATACCGCAATACTAACACTGAGTGTTTTGAATGCGTCCAGCTGTGATTATTAATGTTCCTGAAATTCCTCTTTGTCAGACACCGGTAGAATCGTCTGTAATGTCCCTTGAGTCCATTTACATGTGTATAACTTAAAATGTAACTGAAATGAAACATTTAAAGCTTTACCTCAGACCTAATAGGCTTATACAAAAAAATATTTAAAATTAGAACTTTGCTAAAATGAGACCAATAAATTTTTAAAATGGGGATGTTTACTAATCTCTACTTACTGTTATAACTAAGAAAAAAAAGGAACCATTACATCCCATGACCAACTCTGCTAGGAGTCATCAAGGGTAGATGTGTGAGTGTACCTTTGGAGCTAACAAAAAGCAAATACAAAATTTTAAACCTTGTTGGTTCCTGGAGGTGCAGCTAACTGCAGTTCTGTCATAGCATGACATCTTTCTGGAGTGCCTCCCTTCATAAATCTGAAGCCATTTCAGTGACGTCAGGTTTAGTAAGTCTTTTGTTTCTTTGTATGTGCTGTATTGTTTTGTCTTCTGCTTTGTAAATTTTTTTGTATGTTTTTATAAACATTTTTATAATCTTTCTGGATTAAATATAAAATGTAATAGCTCTATTTCTTTTGTTCTGCAAACCACACTCCTGAAAGCCATATTCTGTCGGGTGTCTAATCGGCCTATAAACTCTTGGGTTTTGTGAAGTTATCAGTGATCATACCAAGGTACAGGTGCTACTAACAAAATTAGAATATCATCAAAAAGTTAATTTATTTCAGTTCTTCAATTCAAAATTTTTTTTTATATATTATGCAGAGTTATTACAGAGTGATCTATTTCAAGTATTTATTTAGATTCTCTATGGGGTTAAGGTCAGGTGAGTTTGCTGGCCAATCAAGCACAGTGATACTGTTGTTTTTAAACCAGGTATTGGTACTGTTGGCAGTGTGGACAGGTGCCAAGTCCTGCTGGAGAGTGAAATTTCCATCTCCAAAAATCTTATCGGCAGAGGGAAGCATGAAGTGCTCTAAATTTTCCTGGTAGACGGCTGCACTGATTTTGGTCTTGATAAAACACAGTGGACCTACACCAGCAGATAACATGGCTCCCCAAACCATCACTGATTGTGGAAACTTCACATTAGACCTCAAGCAGCTTGGATTGTGGGCCTCTCCACGCTTCCTCTAGACTCTGGGATCTTGATTTCCACGGTCTAGTGTGAAGTTTTTGTGATGGCTGTGTGCCCAAAATACATTTTTGGTTAGTTAGTTTTTGACTCGGCATATTTTTGCTGTGTAAAAAATCTAGCGCCTTAGGCCACATTCACTTGTTCAGTATTTGGTCAGTATTTTACCTCAATATTTGTAAACTACAGTAAAACCAGGAGTGGGTGAAAAATACAGGCGTGGTGACGTGTTTCTATTATACTTTTCCTCTGATTGTGCCACTCCTGGTTTTTGGCTTACAAATACTGATTTAAAATACTGACAAAATACTGAACATGTGAACGTGGCCCAACAGCAAAGTGGATGGGATTTATAGAAATCTCATGCCCACTGTGCTACTTTTTTACGAAGCGTAAACTGACCTGAGGTGCACGTTTCAAATCTGCAACACGTCAATTTCTCTTGCATTATATGTGGAAAATCCACAGGTAAAAATGGCATATGACTATCAATAAAAGTTTTGTCAAAGTCAAATCATGCTGACCTGGAGATATTTCCATATTGTTTCATATTTCCATATAATCAAAAAACAGGTGAATTCCAGCAGGATCCACTTGTTTCAACTCTTCTTAATCATGGTATCTAGAGTCGAAACGTGTTGGATTATGCTGCTATATGTGTTGTGCTGCAAGTGCTATTTTTGCATTGAACATCATATTTGTTCATAATTTTATGATAACAAATAAAAGTTACTTTTAAAGTGATCAAGACTTCCTGAAAAATATTCAGGATTGAGAGTCCTCACTAGTTGATACCTTTTAATGGCTAACTGAAAAGATGGTAATACATTGCAAGCTTTCGAGACTACTCAGGTCTCTTTATCAGGCTAGACTAATACAAAATCTGAAGTCTATTAATATTAGATTTTGTATTAGTCTAGCCTGATGAAGAGACCTGAGTAGTCTCGAAAGCTTGCAATGTATTACCATCTTTTCAGTTAGCCATTAAAAGGTATCAACTACTGAGGACTCTCAATCCTGAATATTTTTCTATCCACTGGCTAACACGGTACAAAGATATACATCTTTCCTGTATCAAGATTTCCTGTGGATCCTGCTGGAATTCACCTGGTTTTTGATTATCTCTTCCGAGGCCGCTCAGCCCAGTCTGTGCAGGATCTGGAACTTGGAACTACAGCAAATATGGGTGAGCTGAAGAACGTTCTCTTTTTTCTGCATATTTCCATAGTTCATATTGCCTGATCATTTCTACTGTGCAATGAACACTGTAAGGCCGGGGTCACACTAACCGATGCAAAATACGGTCAGTATTTTACATGCGTAATACGGATGAATGGCCCCTAAACAGTGGTCCGTATGTCATCCGTAATCAAGGTGTGGTCGCGTATTTTGCGCATGTAAGCATCCGTATGTAATCCGTATGGCGATATTTTCTAGTAGGCTTGCAAATTGGACATTTAATGGAGCCCTATGACAGGGTTTCTAACAGAAACCAAAGAATAGATATAGACACATAGAATGCATATATATATATATATATGTATTCTATGTGTCTATATCTATTCTTTCGTTTCTTTATTAAACCTGTCAGTGTGAGTTTACTGTATAGCGCACTGAATTGCCGGCTTTGCTAAAAGACACCGGGTGCGTATTTCTCGCAAGTCACATGTGTGGTCCGTGTGTAATGCGTATATTTTGCGCACCCATAGACTTGCATTGGCGTACTACGGCCGTAGTACGCTGACAATCGCAGCATGCTGCGATTGGCACGGAGCGTAGAATACAGATGAGAAATATACGCCTGGTGCAAGGGACCCCATAGAGAATCATTGGTTCATGTCTAATGCGTGCTTTTAGCGCCTCTCACTCGGCCGTATTCCTCGCCAGTGTGACCCCGGCCTTAAAGCCAAACCCCAAAAAGCAAAGAAAGCAGAATTATCTTTTTTCACCATTTCACAGGACTTTACACTTAATTCCCCATTTTCCAGTGCATTGTATAATAAAAAGAATGTTGCCATTCAAAACTACAACTCATTCCTTACAAAAGAAAAAAACCCTCAAATAGATATCTCTCGTGAAATGTAAAAAGCTATGACTCTGGAAAGAAGGGGAGGGAAAAACAAAAGTGGAAAATAATGAAAGAATAAAAAAGTTACAGATCTCAAAAAGTGGTGAATTTTTTCACCAAGTTAATAAAAAAGTTTGGTATTACCAAAGTTGTACTTACCTGGAGAATCATGTTGCCATGTCATGTCTACTGCAAAAAAAACCCTGTAAAAAGAAAATGGAATAAAACAAATGAATTGCTTTTTTTTACCATTTCACTATGCTTGGTATTTTTTTTCCTGTTTTCCAATTGGTAAATATGGTAAAATGAATATTGTCATTCAAAACTGCAATTCGTCCAACAAAAAAAGAAAAAAAAACCCTCATACAGCTACATTTATAGAGATATAAATAACCTTTGACCCTGGTAAAAAAGAAAGAAAAACAGCAACGCAAAAATTAATAAATTTATGGATCTCAAAAAATGTTGACACAAGTAGAATTTTGTTTTTACAAATTTCTAATTTTTTTCACCAATTAAATAATAAAAAACTATTATAGAATTTTGGTTTTGCCATAATTGTACTGACAAAGAGAATCATGCTGTAAAAACAAATCTCCAAAAACAGGTGTGATATCTTTTTTTTCACCTTTTCACCACACTTGGTATTTTTCCCCATTTTCTAGCATATTATATGGTAAAATTAATACTGTCATTGTCTACAAAAAAGAAAAAACCCTCACATAACTATGTCTATGGAAAAATAAAAAAGTTATGACTCTAGGAAAGAGTGGAGAAAAAAGAAAAGTGCATAAATGAAAATTGGCCGCAGTGGAAGTGCAACACTACAGCAGTTTTTTTTTATTTCAGTTCTGAACTGGTGTCATTAATGTAAGTTTCCTGCACCTACTATCATACTCATTAGCCGCCATCTTCATCTTCATCTGTTATCATTGCTTCTCCTGTTGTATTCTACATGTTGTGAACTGCCGGATCGCTCCAGTATAAGTCTATGAGAGCCAGAATGAGGCAAGAACAAGGCTCTCATAGACATGTATAAAGAGGTTTTGACCATTTCCTTTGCCTTCCAGTCAGTCAGAATCTGTGGTCACAAATAGACATGCGGGAGTGGAGTGGCTCTGGGAACAGCTGAAGACAGCGGCGTCGAAATAACTGAAGGTAGCGGCGTCGGCAACAGCTGAACATAGCAGCACAGGTAAATACAGCGGAGCAAGGAACAGCTGAAATTAGCAGCGTCGGGAACAGCTGAAGACAGCGGTGCCAAGAACAGGTGAAACAGCTGCGCTGGGAACAGCTGAAGAAAATGGCACTAGGAACACCTGAAGACAGCAGCGTCGGGAACAGCTGAAGACAGCGTTGCCAAGAACAGCTGAAGACAGCAGTGCCAAGAACAGCTGAAGACAGCGGTGCCAAGAACAGCTCAAGACAGCTGTGTTGGGAACAGCTGAAGATAGCAGTGCCAGGAACAGCTGGAGATAGCGGCTGGTAAGTGTAATACTAGGGGCAGGAAGCTTAAATGATTAACATCAATCCAGTGCTGAAATAAAAAAACAACAATGATGGAGTGGTGCTTTAACCCCTTCATGACCAAGCCTATTTTGACCTTAATGACCAGGCCATTTTTTGCAATTCTGACCAGTGTCCCTTTATGAGGTAATAACTCAAGAACGCTTCAATGGATCCTAGCGATTCTGAGAATGTTTTTTCGTGACATATTGGGCTTCATGTTAGTGGTAAATTTAGGTTGATAATTTTTGCGTTTATTTGTCAAAAAATCAGAAATTTGGTGAAAATTTAGAAAATTTTGCAATTTTCAAATTTTGAATTTTTATTCTGTTAAACCAGAGAGTTATGTGACACAAAATAGTTAATAAATAACATTTCCCATATGTCTACTTTACATCAGCACAATTTTGGAAACAAAATATTTTTTTGTTAGGAAGTTATGAGGGTTAAAAGTTGACCAGCGATTTCTCATTTTTACAATAAAATTTACAAAACCATTTTTTTAGGGACCACCTCACATTTGAAGTCACTTTGAGGGGTCTATATGGCAGAAAATACCCAAAAGTTACACCATTCTAAAAACTGCACCCCTCAAGCTACTCAAAACTACATTCAAGAAGATTATTAACCCTTCAGGTGTTTCACAGGAACTAAAGCAATGTGGAAAGAAAAAATGGACATTTTAATTTTTCCAACAAAAATTTTCTTTTAGCATCAATTTTTTCATTTTCACATGGGAAACAGGATAAAATGGATGCTAAAATTTGTTGGGCAATTTCTCCGGAGTACAACGATACCTCATATGTGGTCATAAACCACTGTTTGGGCGCACGGCACGGCTCAGAAGGGAAGGAGCGCCATTTGACTTTTTGAATGGAAAATATGCTGGAATATTTAGCGGTTGCCATGTCGTGTTTGGAGAGCCCCTGTGTGCATAAACATTGGAGCTCCTCCACAAGTGACCCCATTTTGGAAACTAGACCCCCCAAGGAACTTATCTAGATGCATAGTGATCACTTTGAACCCCCAGGTACTTCACAAATTGATCTGTAAAAAAAAACAAAACACTTTTTTTTCACAAAAATTTTCTTTTAGCCTCAGTTTTTTCATTTTCACATGGGCAACAGGATAAAATGGATCCTAAAATTTGTTGAGCAATTTCTCCTGAGTGCACAGATACCTCATATGTGGTCATAAACCACTGTTTGGGTGCACGGCATGGCCCGGAAGGCAAGGAGCACCATTTGACTTTTTGAATGGAAAATTAGCTCCAATCGTTATCGGACACCATGTCGCATTTGGAGAGCCCCTGTGCACCTAAACATTGGAGCTCCCCCACAAGTGACCCCATTTTGGAAACTAGACCCCCTAAGGAACTTATCTAGACGTGTAGGGAGCACTTTGAACCCCCAAGTGCTTCACAAAAGTTTATAACACAGAGCAGTGAAAATAAAAAATAATTTTTTTTCCTCAAAAATGATTTTTAGCACACTATTTTTAATTTTCACAAGGCTAACAGGAGAAATTGGACCACAAATCTTGTTGTCCAGTTTGTCCTGAGTACGCTGGTACCCCATATGTGGGGGGGAACCACTGTTTGGGCACACGGCAGGGCTCAGAAGGGAAGGAGCGCCATTTGACTTTTTAAAATGCAAATTACTTCCAATCGTTAGCGGACACCATGTTGTGTTTGGAGAGCCACTGTGTGCCTAAACATTGGAGCTCCCCCACAAATGACCCCGTTTTGTAAACTAGACCCCCTAAGGAACTTATCTAGATGTGTAGTGAGCACCTTGAACCCTCAAGTGCTTCACAAAAGTTTATGACGCAGAGCCGTGAAAATAAAAAAAAATTTTTTTCCCTCAAAAAATTATTTTTTAGTGCGCAATTTTTTATTTTCACAAGGGTACCAGGATAAATTAGACCCCAAAATTTGTTGTCCAGTTTGTCCTGAGTACGCTGGTACCCCACATGTGGGGGGGAACCACTGTTTGGGCACACGTCGGGGCTCGGAAGGGAAGTAGTGACATTTTGAAATGCTGACTTTGATGGAATGGTCTCGGGTGTCATGTTACATTTGCAGAACCCCTGATGTACCTAAACTGTGGAACCCCCCCACAAGTGACCCAATTTTGGAGACTAGACCCCCCAAGGAACTTATCTAGATGTGTGGTGAGCACCTTGAACCCCCAAGCGCTTCACAGAAGTTTATAACGCAGAGCCGTGAAAATAAAAAATATTTTTTTTCCACAAAAAAAAAAAGATTTTTAGCCAGCAATTTTTTTTTCACAGGGGTAGCAGGATAAATTGGCCCCAAAAGTTGTTGTCCAGTTTGTTCTGAGTACGCTGATACCTCATATGTGGGTGGGGACCACTGTTTGGGTACACGTCGGGGCTCGGAAGGGAAGTAGTGACATTATGAAATGCTGACTTTGATGGAATGGTCTGCGGGCATCATGTTACATTTGCAGAACCCCTGATGTACCTAAACTGTGGAACCCCCCACAAGTGACCCCATTTTGGAAACTAGACCCCCCAAGGAACTTATCTAGATGTGTGGTCAGCACCTTGAACCCCCAAGTGCTTCACAGAAGTTTATAACGCAGAGCAGTGAAAATAAAAAATATTTTTTTTCCTCAAAAAAAATGATTTTTAGCTAGCAATTTTTTTTTTCACAAGGGTAGCAGGATAAATTGGACCCCAAAAGTTGTTGTCCAGTTTGTCCTGAGTACGCTGATACCCCATATGTGGGGGATGACCACTGTTTGGGTACACGTCGGGGCTCGGAAGGGAAGTAGTGACATTATGAAATGCTGACTTAGATGGAATGGTCTGCGGGCATCATGTTACACTTGCAGAACCCCTGATGTACCTAAACTGTGGAACCCCCCCACAAGTGACCCCATTTTGGAAACTAGACCCCCTAAGGAACTTATCTAGATGTGTGGTAAGCACCTTGAACCCCCAAGTGCTTCACAGAAGTTTAGAACGCAGAGACGTGAAAATAAAAAATATTTTTTTTCCTCAAAAAAAATGATTTTTAGCCAGCAATTTTTTTTTTCACAAGGGTAGCAGGATAAATTGGACCCCAAAAGTTGTTGTACAGTTTGTCCTGAGTACGCTGGTGCCCCATATATGGGGGGGAACTATTGTTTGGGCACACGTAAGGGCTCGGAATGGAAGTAGTGGCGTTTTGAAATGCAGACTTTGATGGAATGGTCTGCGGTCGTCATTACGTTTGCAGAGCCCCTGATGTGCCTAAACAATAGAAACCCCCCACAAGTGACCCCATTTTGGAAACTAGACCTCCCAAGTAACTTATCTAGATGCCTGGTGAGCACTTTGGACCCCCAAGTGCTTCACAGAAGTTTATAACGCAGAGACGTGAAAATTATAAAAAATTTTTTTTCCACAAAAATATTTTTTTAGCCCCCAATTTTTTATTTTCCCAAGGGTACCAGGAGAAATTAGACCCCCAAAGTTGTTGTGCAATTTTTCCTGAGTACGCTGATACCCCATATGTTGGGGTAAACCACTGTTTGGGCACACATCGGGGCTTGGAAGGGAGGAAGCACCGTTTAACTTTTTGAACGCAAAATTGGCTGGAATCAATGGTTGCACCATGTCGCGTTTGGTGACCCCCTGATGTGCCTAAACAGTGGAAACCCCTCAATTCTAACTCCAGCCCTAACCCCAACACACCCCTAACCACAGCCCTAACCCCAACACATCCCTAACCCTAATTCCAACCCTAACCATAACCCTAACCCCAACAGACCCCGAATCCTAATCCCAACCCTAACCACAAGCCTAACCCTAATTCCAACCCTAACCCTAATTCCAACCCTAATTCCAACCCTAACCCTAATTCCAACCCTAATTCCAACCCTAACCCTAATTCCAACCCTAACCCTCTTTCCAACCCTAACCCTCTTTCCAACCCTAACCCTCTTTCCAACCCTAACCCTCTTTCCAATCCTAACCCTAACCCTCTTTCCAACCCTAACCCTCTTTCCAACCCTAACCCTAACCCTCTTTTCAACCCTAACCCTCTTTTCAACCCTAACCCTAACCCTCTTTTTAACCCTAACCCTAACCCTCTTTTCAACCCTAACCCTAACCCTCTTTTCAACCCTAACCCTAACCCTAATGGAAAAAAAAAAAAAAAATATTATCTTTATTTTATTAGTTCTGCCTACCTATGGGGGTGATAATCGGGGGGTTTATTTACTTTTTCTTTCATTTTGATCACTGTGAGAGTGATCAAAATGAAAGAATGGAATCTGCAGCCGGCAGATTCGGGCGGGCGCACTGCGCATGCGCCCGCCATTTTCAAAGATGGCGGCGCCCATCATCCGGACCCGAGGGACACCGGGAGGGACGGGGGGACACCGGAGGTACCGGGGGGGTGAGGGGGGGATCGGAGGCTGGCGGGGAGCAGAGGGAATGGGAGGGGGGCAGATGATGACAGCGGCGGCAGATCGCCGCTGTCATTCAGTTGCGGGGGGGGCGATCGCCGGTGGGGGGGGTGGAATCGGTGTCTCCAGCCATGTCCGATGCTACAGCAGCATCGGACATGGCTGGATTGTAATATTTCATCAATTTTCATTGATGAAATATTACTATCGCTCTGATTGGCTGTTTCACTTTTAACAGCCAATCAGAGCGATCGTAGCCACGTGGGGGCGAAGGCACGCCCCCTGTGGTGAATTACAAAGCCCCCTGTATCTGCGGGTCGGGTGACCTTTCAGTGACCCCGGTCACCCGACCCGCAGGGGGGCTTTGAAGTCATGACGCCACATAGGCGTCACTGGTCAGATTTGAACCAGGTTTCATGACGCCTATGTGGCGTCATTGGTCGTGAAGGGGTTAAAGCACTTTCATTCCTCTTGCTCAAGAAAATATGGTTTAATACTATCAGTGTCCAAAGTGAATGTGAAATGTGAAAAAGCTCATAATCTACATGTATGAAAATACAATCAGTCAATTTTTTATCACTTAGCATGAAACATAGAAATTACACAATTACTGTTTATTTATTTAGATGAATGCATATATATGCACAAACCAGATGAGGCAGTCAATGTAAGACACCTGAAAACTGTGTTCTGACAAATCACATCAGATAAACATCCCTAATTGAATGAATTTACTTCAAACTGCTATATGTTCACTTTGCTAACTGTACATTCTGCTCAGTAATTGTACGCCCTTCACATATAATTTAACTGTTCTGTGTGCCAATGGCAGATTCAATATCATTTTGGCATATTGCAGTCTTTTTCTCCCTCGGTAATTGCATTCCCAAGCTCGCTGATACTGATGAGAACATCATGTCACGGAATAAAAGCATGAGTGTCAGTTAAATGATGGGATGGAGTCTTAATGTGAGTCATACACGGCTCTGTTCATGAAGAACTCTGGTCCAACAAAAACAAAACGTGTAAATAAAAATAGGGTCATTATAGTGGTGTATATAAGCACATGATTATAATATCGCATTTGGTAGGTTCCATCCAGCAAAAGAAATTCTGTAATCCTCTTATCTTAGATTCTTAGCATATTTATGCTTTTCTTTACCTACTTGTAACAATTATGTGGGTACCATGTAATCTGATTGCGTGGGACAAAACGAGTCTGAGACCAAAGTTGAGACAAATTAGTGTATTTAGCAAAGCAAGAGGTAGAACATAAACTAACAGAGGCTTTCCTGCAATTGTAACGAAGTGACACAACAAAACAGAAATGTCATCAAACTTAGTAGCAGGGCGCCACCGCTCAAGCAAAAAAATCCAGCAGTAATATGCAGCAAGAGTGCGACCGGCAGTTATAAGTGGAAGTCCAGCAGTAGTATGCAAACAAGAGTGCGACCCGCACTTATACGTGGAAGTCCAGCAGTAGTATGCAGCAAGAGTGCAACAGGCAATTATACGTGGAAGTCCAGAACTATGCAGATAAAGGAAATGACACCTTTCATGGAAGTCCAGAAATACATAGGTGATGCATAACAGGGAGTAAGTCCTAAAATGTACCTTTTGAGCTGAGAAGTCCCGCTCAAGTCCCGCAAAGCAACCCTCAACAGAACACAGTCTCAGAAGTCAGGACAGCAGGTAACCCCAGCTAGGATCCGGAAGAACCTTAGAAGACTGAAGGCAACTGGTAGTGGTGAGGCAGAGCGCTGAGTAACAAGCAGCAGCAGGAACTCCAGAGGCAATCCAGGAGGAAGCTCAAAAGCAAACAGCAACAAAATACTCAGGCAAGGAGGTTCTCCCGACCTGGACTTAAATAGCAAGACAGACAGGAAGTTTGAGGACAGGGTGAAATACCAGACTCCATCTTGGACAAGGGCAAAACAGGCTCCAAGGAAACATCCAGAATCCTTACACTACTGTATCCATTGCATCTGTAGTTATCGGTTGAACAAAACTGTGGAAAAACTCAATGAAAGTGAAAAATTGCACTAGTGAAGAAAAGGTTATTTATTTGATGTGCTGCTGCATTCTCCAAGTCTTTTGTAGTTGTATGTTTCATTGCTTACGTAATCAGTTATTTATGCAGAAAAATTTAACATTCTTATGGACATTTCCATATGCGCAGCTACTGTATGTGTAGTCACCCTTGCACAAAGTACTGCTATTTTACGCAAGCTTGAGTAATGGATTTGGTAGTATAAGTTAACAATATACTTCACAGGACTATTTCAATGTTAGGTTGAACATCCTTGGAGCTGAAAAACAGTAAGAAGATACAGGCTGGGAATGAAGCCAGGCGGCTAGAGAGAATTAACAATAAAGAAAAACATGCACCGGAGATGATGAGTAGGAGACAGTTTATGAGCTGCCGCACGTAGTCACTGGGGCAGAAAAGAAGAGATACAGTAAATAAAATAATAGAAAACACAACATAATCCCTCTGCTACATTATACAACAACTGCACCGAAACAATCAATTTATAAGGCAAAGAAATTAATTATTTTACTGGCCTTGAAAAAGGAAAAATTATGGCAGGGAAGTATGTTGCAAACCAATGTTTTTTCAGTTATCATTTTTTCACTCCTGCCAAATCAAATAGCACAGCTCCCTATAAAGATGATGAAATGATCTTTAGTGGAACAAGATTTGCTCTCACCTCTCATGATGTCTGTACAAATTGCTTGTTCACCCATTTAGCCAAAATCGCTTGACGTGTTTTCTTATTTGTCAGTTTAATTACTAGCGATCAAGTCAGACTTTATATTAATGGGGTTTAAGTGCTAATACCAGAGTGCATTCTGAAAGTATTGAGATGAGAAAGGAACATTGAGTAAAAATGGTACATGTCCAAGCTGATTTTAGTAAATGAGTTCATGCTGCAGTGCAGAGAAGACAGGCAATAATATTATAGTGTGTTGGAGAATAATACTTAACCCCTTTCTGCCATGTGACGTACTATCCCGTCCATGTGCCCTGGGACTTAATTCCCAGGAACGGGATAGTACGTCACAGCGATCAGCGGCGTTCACAGAGTGAGCGCCGCTGATCGCGCCTGGGTGTCAGCTGATTATCACAGCTGACACCAGGACAATGTTTCAGGGGAGGTCACGGACCGCCCCCGACACGTTAACCCATGGCACACCGCGATCAAACACGATCAGCGATCTGTCACAGGACAGTGATCTCCCCCCTGGGACAATGTAATAAAGTTAAAAAAAAATGTGTAAAAACAATTTAAAAAGAATCGCTAGATAAATTAAAAAACAAAATATTCCCTAATAAATTCATTTTTTGGAAATAAAAAACAAAACAAAACAATAAAAGTACACATATTTGGTATTGCCGCATCCATAACGACCCACCCTATAAAACTGTCCCATTAGTTAACCCCTTTAGCAAACCCCTTAAAAAATAAAAATAAACGAAGCAGAAAATAATGATTTATTATCATACCGCCGAACAAAAAGTGCAATAACATGCAATCAAAAAGATGCATATAAATATCCATGGTACCACTGAAAACATCACCTTGTCCCGCAAAAAATGAGCCACCATACAGCATCATCAGTGAAAAAATAAAAAAGTTATAGCTCGCAGAATAAAGCGATGCAAAAATAATTATTTTTTATATAAAATTGTTTTCATTGCATAAAAGCGCCAAAACATAAAAAAGCAACATAAATGAGGTATCGCTGTAACCGTACTGACCAGAAGAATAAAACAGCTTTATCAATTTTACTGCACGCGGAACAGTGTAAACGCACCCCCCAAAAGAAATTCATGAAACGCTGGTTTTTGTTCATTCTGCGTCCCAAAAATCGGAATAAAAAGAGATCACAAGATGTCACATGCCCGAAAATGATACCAATAAAAACGTCAACACGTCCCGCAAAAAATAAGACCTCACATGACTCGGTTGGTCAAAATATGGAAAAATTATAGCTCTCAAAATGTGGTGATCCAAAAACTATTTTTACAATTAAAAGCGTCTTTTAGCGTATGACAGCTGCCAAATATAAAAACCCACCAAAAATAGTAAATCAAACCCCCCGTTATCACCCCCTTAGTTGGGGAAAAATAATAAAATTAAAAAAATGTATTTATTTCCATTTTCCCATTAGGGTTAGGGTTAGGGCTAGGGTTAGGGTTAGGGCTAGGGCTAAAGTTAGGGCTAGTATTAGGGTTAGGGCTAGGGTTAGGGCTGAGATCAGGGTTAGGGGTGTGTTGGGCTTAGGGTTGGAGTTAGAATTGGGGGGTTTCCACTGTTTGGGCACATCAGGTGCTCTCCAAACGCAACATGGCGTCTAATCTCAATTCCAGACAATTCTGCGCTGAAAAAGTCAAATGGTGCTCCTTCCCTTCCAAGCTATGCCATGCACCCAAGCAGTGTTTTACCCCCACATATGGAGTATCAGCCTACTCAGGACAAATTGCAAAACAACTTTTGGGGTCCAATTTCTCCTGTTACCCTTAGGAAAATAAAAAATTGGGGCAAAAATATCATTTTTGTGGAAAAAGAATATGATTTTTTTATTTTCACGTCCGGGCGTTATAAACTTCTGTGAAGCACTTGGGGGTTCACCACACATATAGAAAAGTTCCGTGGGGAGTCTAGTTTCCAAAATGGGGTCACTCGTGGGGAGTTTCAATAGTTTAGGCACATCAGAGGCTCTCCAAACGCACATGACACCCGCAGACCATTCCATCAAAGTCTGCATTCCAAAATGTCACTACTTCCCTTCCGAGCCCCGACGTGTGCCCATACAGTAGTTTTCTCCCACATATGAGGTATCAGCCTACTCAGGACAAATTGGACAACAACTTTTGGGGTCCAATTTCTCCTGGTACCCTTGGGAAAATAAAAAATTGGGGCAAAAATATCATTTTTGTGGAAAAAAAATATGTTTTTTTTATTTTCACGTCCGGGCGTTATAAACTTCTGTGAAGCACTTGGGGGTTCACCACACATCTAGAAAAGTTCCGTGGGGAGTCTAGTTTCCAAAATGGGGTCACTCGTGGGGAGTTTCAATAGTTTAGGCACATCAGAGGCTCTCCAAACGCACATGACACCCGCAGACCATTCCATCAAAGTCTGCATTCCAAAATGTCACTACTTCCCTTCCGAGCCCCGACGTGTGCCCATACAGTAGTTTTCTCCCACATATGAGGTATCAGCCTACTCAGGACAAATTGGACAACAACTTTTGGGGTCCAATTTCTCCTGGTACCCTTGGGAAAATAAAAAAAATTGGGGACTAAAAGATCATGTTTGTGGAAAAAATACGATTTTTTTATTTTCACGCCCGGGCATTATAAACTTCTGTGAAGCCCTTGGGGGTTCAAAGTGCTCACCACACATCTAGATAAGTTCCTTAGGGGTCTAGTTTCCAAAATGGTGTCATTTGTGGGGGGTTCCACTGTTTAGGTACACCAGGGGCTCTCCAAAGGCAACATGACACCCGCAGACCATTCCATCAAAGTCTGCATTCCAAAACGTCTCTACTTCCCTTCCAAGCCCCGACGTGTGCCCACACAGTAGTTTTCTCCCAGATATGGGGTATCAGCGTACTCAGGATAAATTGGACAACAACTTTTGGGGTCCAATTTCTCCTGGTACCCTTGGGAAAATAAAAAAATGGGGACTAAAAGATCATGTTTGTGGAAAAAATACGATTTTTTTATATTCACACCCGGGCGTTATAAACTTATGTGAAGCACTGGGGGGTTCAATGTGCTCACCACATATCTAGATAAGTTCCTAAGGGGGTCTAGTTTCCAAAATGGGGTCACTTGTGGGGGGTTTCCACTGTTTAGGTACATCATGGGCTCTACAAAAGCAACATGACACCCGCAGACCATTCCATCAAAGTCTTCATTCCAAAACGTCACTACTTCCCTTCCGAGCCCTGACGTGTGCCCATACAGTAGTTTTCTCCCACATATGGGGTATTAGCGTACTCAGGATAAATTGGACAACAACTTTTTTGGTCCAATTTCTCCTGGTACCCTTGGGAAAATAAAAAAATTGGGGACTAAAAGATTATGTTTGTGGAAAAAATATGATTTTTTTTTTTTCACGCCCGGGCATTATAAACTTCTGTGAAACCCTGGGGGGTTCAAAATGCTCACCACACATCTAGAAAAGTTCCTTGAGGGGTCTAGTTTCCAAAATGTTGTCATTTGTGGGGGGTTTCCACTGCTTCGGTACATCAGGGGCTTTCCAAACGCGACATCGTATCCGATCTCAATTCCAGCCAAAAAAGTCAAATGGCGCTGCTTCCCTTCCGAGCTCTGCCATGCGCACAAATAATCATTTACACCCACATATGGGGTATCAGCGTACTCGGGACAAATTGCACAATACCTTTTAGGGTCTTTTTACCCTTGGAAAAATAAGAATTGAGGGTGAAAAGATGTTTTTTGTGGAAAAAATATGATTTTTTAATTGTATGGCTGTACGTTATAAACTTCTGTGAAGCCCTTGGTGTTCAAAGTTCTCACCACACATCTAGATAAGTTCCTTGGGGGGGTCTAGTTTCCAAAATGGTGTCATTTGTGGGGGGTTTCCACTGCTTTGGTACATCAGGGGCTTTCCAAACGCGACATGGTGTCCGATCTCAATTCCAGCCAAAAAAGTCAAATGGCGCTGCTTCCCTTCCGAGCTCTGCCATGCGCCCAAATAGTCGTTTACACCCACATATGGGATATCAGCATACTCAGGACAATTTGCACAATACCTTTTAGGGTCATATTACCCTTGGGAAAATAAAAATTGGGGGTGAAAAGATCATTTTTGTGGAAAAAATATGATTTTTTAATTGTACCGCTGTACGTTATAAACTTCTTTGAAGCCTTTGTGGGTTCAAAGTTCTCACCACATATCTAGATAAGTTCCTTGGGGGGTCTAGTTTCCAAAATGGGGTCACTTGTTGGGGGTTTCCACTGTTTAGGTACATCAGGGGCTCTCCAAACGTGACATGGCGTCCGATCTGAATTCCAGCCAATTTTGCATTGAAAAAGTAAAATGGCGCTCCTTCCCTTCAGAGCTCTGCCATGCGCCGAAACAGTGGTTCCCCCCACATATCAGGTATCAGCGTACTCAGGACAAATTGCACAATAACTTTTGCAGTCCAATTTCTCCTGTTACCCTTGGTAAAATAAAAAAAATTGAACCTGAATTATTTTTTTGTGAAAAAAAGTTAAATGTTCATTTTTTTTAAATATTCAAAAAATTCCTGTGAAGCACCTGAAGGGTTAATAAACTTCTTGAAAGTGGTTTAGAGCACCTTAAGGGGTGCAGTTTTTAGAATGGTGTCACTTTTGGGTATTTTCTATCATATAGACCCCTCAAAGTGGCTTCAAATGTGATGTGGTCCGTAAAAATAAAATGATGTTGCAAAAATGAGAAATCGCTGGCTAACTTTTAACCCTTATAACTTCCTAACAAAAAATAATTTTGGTTCCAAAATTGTACTGATATAAAGTAAACTTATTAAGTTTTTTTGTGTGCCGTATCTCTGTGATTTAAGGGCATAAAAATTCAAAGTTGGAAAATTGTGAAATTTTCAAAATTTTTGCCAAATTTCCATTTTTTTCACAAATAAGCGCAAGTTATTTGAATTAAATTTTACCACTAACATGAAGTACAATATGTCATGAGAAAACAATATCAGAATCACTGGGATCCATGGAAGCGTTTCAGAGTTATTACCTCATAAATCAGGGACGGGGAACCTCAGGCCCCAGGGCCATTTACGGCCCTCGATGACCTTTTATCAGGCCCCCGGGCAGATTCCCAGGATCCACATTCTTGGGCAGGGAGCTGTATTTTGATTGCCACAAAGTCATTAATTTCTTCTTGCTCTGTTGGCACACTAATGAACACTGAAGGGCATGCAATGAAAGATTACGTCCTGACACCAGTGCCAGAGTCAGGATGTAATTTGTGGGCGGAGTTTGTATGGCCCCCGAAGGATGGTATAAATATCCAAATGGCCCTTGGCAGAAAAAAAGATTCCCCACCCCTGTCGTAAAGGGACATGGGTCAGAATTGTAAAAATTGGCCCGGTCATGAACGTGCAAACCACCCTTGGGGGTTAAAGGGTTAAAGAGTATCTGTCAACAGGTTTTTGCTATATAATCTGAGAGCACCATAATGTAGGAGCAGGGAGCCTGATTACAGCGATGTGTCTCTTACTGGTCAGTGTTTTGCAGTTTCAATACAATTCGGGGCTTTATCAGCAGGAGATTATCAGTACAAGACAAGCTGCCTGGTGCCTTGTAGTCCAACCACACCCCCAGTACTGACTAGCAGCTTTCAGTCACTATAAAACATACACAGAAAGCTGTGGTGTGGACTGGTTATGCACAGATCAACAACAGTAGAGAAAACTGTAACTATCAGAACTGCTGCATCCAGTAAACTAAGTGATACATCACAGTAATCGTGGTCTCTGTCCTATCTCATGCTGCTGTCAGATTACATAGCAAAAACTTGCTGACAGATTCACTATAAAGTTTGTCTGGCCTAATAATTAGGAGCTTGGCTGCAGTTCTCAACAGTGGCCCATAAAGTTTGAATGGGGCCGCGCTATGTCTGCTAAGCTGGCTGTTTACATGTGGCTGCTGCTAAAGCTGACATTAGCTTATTAATGGGGGCTGGGTGTTGGACCCCCACTGATCTGATATTGATGACCTATTTAAAGGATAATTCATCAATATCTGTGATTTTTCCTTTTTATCTTGTTCTACCCTCCAGTGTCATCTTATGTTAGGTTCCCTTTTTTACAGTCTTTGTTGTGACTCGTGTTTGTGGTGTCCAAACATTTCTGGGTTAAATTATAATCATTTACAATTATTATAATTATTGATCTGTATAAGAAAATGTTTCACATTGTTTGTGCCATGATACCAGTGCTGGGTGACCGGCACTGCTGGGGTTAATGTTCTGACCTCTGTGCAGACTCTCACCTGCACACCTGGGACCTATTATGGTGGTCTCTCATTGGTTCTGGGGAGGCTTCTTATAGCCTCAGGAAGCTCCCATCCCCCGTCAGTTATACTTTCGCCCTTGGCGATGTGTGGTGACCCCTGAGTGTGTTAGTGCTGTGTTCTGGTTGCATGATTCTCTGTGTATGACTCGGTCTGTTCTCTGGATATTGCTTTGGATTCTGCTTGGTACCTTCTATGTCCATTTGGTTTTTGATCTCTGCTTGGCCCTGACTGTCCGTTCTGTCTCATCCCTGGTACTGTACTGATATCTTGTGTATGACCTTTGGCTTTGTCTGACCTCCCGTCTGTTTATCCCTCCTGTACCTCGCTTGCCTGTATTGTGCATGACCCCCGCTTTGCCCGACTTTGAGTTTTCTACCTTCTTTGAAAGCAGGATGCTAAGCCCCGCCCCCTTGCAGTCACATGACCGTTCACATGACCTTAGGTCCTGTGCCTGCTTTCTAAACTTCTACATTCAGGTCCCGTGTATCTTTATTTTCTGGCTGTTCTTGTCCCCAGGAGTCCCTACGGTGCGGGTGAGTCCCTGCTTAGCGGAGGCTGTACGCTGGCGCTGTCAGGACCCTGACAGTTTGTACCTTTCGGTACTTAGGGGTTACTCGGTTATGTTAGATTGGAGTAATTTCTTTTGTTATTTGTTCCCTTGCATTTCTAGGTTGTAAAAACACAAATTGGTTTTATTCTTCAAATGAAAGCATGTTGTCCCTAACTGTTCATCTTGTCACCATTGTGTTCAAATCCTTACTTTTTCTTGGATTTCTTACACACATTTTTCACTTTAACACAATATGAATGAAACATTTGTTTTTCTGACATTTTCACTATTTCTCTGATTTCATTGGTCCCCCCCAATTTCTTTTTATAGAGTTGGGGCTCGGGTTAGAGTTAGGGTTAAGGTTAGGGTTGGGGCTAGGGTTAGGGTTGTGTTGGGGTTAGAGTTGTGTTGAGGTTACGGTTGTGTTGGGGGATATGGCTGTGGTGTTGGGGATAGGGTGGTGTTGGGGTTAGGGTTGTGGTGTTGGGGCTATGGTTATGGTTAGGGTTGTTATTAGGGTTAGGGATGTGTTGTGGTTATGGTTGGGGTTAGGCTGTGTTAGGGTTGAAGTTAGAATTGGGGGATTTCCACTGTTTAGGTACATCAGGGGGTCTCCAAACGAGACATGGCGGCCACCATTGATTCCAGCCTGTTTTGCGTTCAAAAAGTGAAATGGTGCTCTTTCCATTGCGGCCAAACAGTGGCTTTCCCCCATATACGGAGTATCTGCATACTTAGGAGAAATTGCACAACAAGTTTTGTGGTCCATTTTCTTCTGATATCCTTGTAAAAATAAAAAAATTTGAGTCTAAAGTAATTTTTTTGTGAAAAAATTCAAATGTTTTCCTTCCACATTGCTTTAGCTCTCATGAAGCAGGGTTAATAAACCTCTTCAATGTGGTTTTGCACACCTTGAGGGGTGCAATTTTTAGAATGGTATCTTTTGTCATATTGACCCCCTGGAGTCACTTCAAATGTGAGCTGGTCCCAAAAAAATGGTTTTGTAAATTTTGTTGGAAAAATGAGAAATTGCTGCTCAACTTTTAACCATTATAAATTCCTAACAAAAAAATTGTTTCCAAAATTGTGCTGATGTAAAGTTTACATGTGGGAAATCTTATTTATGAATTATTTTGTCTGAAAAAACTCTCTGATTTAAGGGTACAAAAATTAAAAGTTTGAAATTTGCTAAATTTTCAATTTTTTTACCAAATTTCTGTTTTTTTCATAAATAAATGCAAGTCATATTGAAGACATTTTACCATTAACATGACGTACAATATGTCATGAAAAAATAATCTCAGAATTAGTGGAGTCCGTTGAAGCGTTCCAGAGCTATAACCTCATAAAGTGACAGTGGTCAAAATTGTGTAAAAATTGGCTTGGTCATTAAGGTCAAAATTGGCTCAGTCACTAAGGGGTTAAAATCAAAGAGATGATTTATCACATTGAGTTGTGTTTGATAATTAACTCATGTCTGCTGCATTTGTAATTGCGCAGAAAGCCATTTATAATAGTAAACTAAACCTTTAACGCTATCTTACTAATGATAATCTTAAAATAAAACAAGGGAAGGTAAATAGGTCTCTTCTGGTGATAAACAAGTGATATAATGTTATCAATACTGTAATTAGTGTAACCCAAGAGACTGGATTGTATTGGCTATGGTGACATTCGGTGAAAATACCTAGGGGAGAAAGAAGGAAAAAAACAACCAGAAAGTCCCAGTAACACTTTATTGGAATCAGGTGATAAAAGGGATAACAGATCAATGATGAAACAATAAAAGCAATGTAAAAGTATAAAAACAAGCGTACACTCAGAGGAAATACGGACAAATGTCCTGAAAGAAGAGGCAACAAGGCTAGTACAGTATAATCATAATAGTGTAAAGTACACTGTGTTTCGGCTTCCGTCTTCATCAGAAACGCTTGTTGAGGTGGATGCCACTTGGAGGAAGGAGCTTTGATTCTGTAAATCCCCTCTCCTTACATTAATAATTCATGGCTTACACTGTAGGTGACTTAATATGCTTTTTTCACACATCACAGGAGCACTGATTCTTTTCCACTTTACTGTTTTTCTGTGCCCATTCTGATGTACTAGCAAATTACAATTTACAAACATATGGACTCTACCAGCGAATTACCATTTTCAGCTGATCCTATTGTGAATATCACCTATTGCTTTAGCACTTATGTTAATATTACTAAACTTAACATACGCCTGTACCACTTATTGCAAATTACTTAAACTATGGCTTAAATACTCATTCTCACTTCAACAAACTTTGCATAAATTAATAGTACAAGCCAAATCTTGTAATATATCTTATCAGAAAAATATGCTTCTTTCTCCACTGAGCCACTTCTCTCCCTGCATCCTGAACTCATCAGAAACAGAAGTCATCAAAACAGATCAACCCAGTCTTGGGCAAAGCAAGAATGACTGCACAGAACTGTTCCCAAGCTTCGTCAGGGACAGAAGTCCTGGCTTAGCATGAAGAGGATGATGAGCAGATGATGCGCCAAGAACCGGAGAGGGAGAGTGAAGAGCAGAGCATCTCCAGGGTTGAACAATAAGGGTGTCACGTGTACTGTCCTGTGTGACACGACGCGTAGGCCGGTAACTGCAACAACAAGACCAACACGTGTAACTGTACTGTGTGACACGACCCGCAGGCCGGTAACTCAAACAACAAGACAAGGGGAAAGGGGAAACAGTTACAACGGTGGGCCCTGCAATAGAGAATGGGGACATGGAGACCTCCTGCACTCCCCTGAGTCATCTGGGACTATTTTTTTTATAGTGGTGGAGGAATACAGTGCAGAAGGATACCTACCTCCCGTCATTGGATTCCTGGAGCCCCCTAGAGAGTGGTCGCATCAGCTGATGCTGCTGTTCTCCACGGGAGATCGGCGTGGGATACTCATGGATTTCTGCGGAACAGGGAGTATTTGGTGGTTTGCTTTTTTCATATTTTTTTCATTGATGACACTGGCTTCGGGGAACAAAGTGACAAGTAATGGTGAGTATGTACGCTATGTTATATGTACTGTATGTCTATATGTATGTATTGTATGAATGTATGAATGTATTGTATGTAGTATGTAGTATGTATGTAGTATATCTGCAGCATGTTTTATGTATGTTGTATGTATGTATGTAGTATGTATGTATGCTGTATGAATGTAGTATATATGTAGTATGTATGTATGCTGTATGAATGTAGCATGTATGTAGTATGTATGTTGTATGAATGTAGTATATATGAAGTATGTATGTATGTTGTATGAATGTTGTATATATGTAGTATGTATGTATGCTGTATGAATGTAGTGTATATGTAATATATATGTAGTATGTATGTATGCTGTATGAATGTAGTACACATGAAGTATGTATGTAGTATGTATGCTGTATGAATGTAGTATGTATGTAGTATGTATGTATGCTGTATGAATGTAGTATTATGTAGTATGTATGTAGTATGTATGTATGTTGTATGAATGTAGTATGTATGTAGTATGTATTGTGAGGTAGCGCTGTCATTTAAGTAGGGGATACTCGCTCAGCAGCCACAAAACAGATCCAGCACTGGTCTTCATAAGCCATATCATAGTCCTTGCGGTTTATTCATCATCATAGAGCCACAGCAGCACTATACAGCTCATATCCGTAGCATAATCCAAAGCAATTAACATAAAGTTCACCACAGCATAGCGTCCATTACAGAGCTTCCCTCTGTTAAGCCTGTGATCATACAGGTTATGCTTAGGAGGCTTTCTAGCCTCATTTATCTCACCCACGTTAGGGTCTCCACATGGTTCCTTCATTCAGGCTGCAGACGTCCATATCCCTCCAGGGAACTCTCAAGCTCTGGCAGCCATTACACACACAGCCACAACCAGGCTGTTCACCAGGAGACAATCCTGCACACGGGACCTTCTGCTCTGGACCAACCAGGTCCCTGCATTCACCACATGTGACCTACCCTGGCCACATTATATGGTCTATAGCCATGCCCACCGGGTAACGTGACTATGACCTCATCACAGGTCCTTCACATACTCACATAACCTTTTACAATAGGTGTTATCAGACACACCCCTGGGTGGATTTGTAGGCAGCTAGAACCCACCCATCTCTCCAGCTGCCTGAAGGCTTCTCCCTAACACATAGGCACAAAAGATCAGCTCTGCTGATCAGCACATAACCAAGCCTTCATCTCAAAGCCACCCACTTTGAGATACCTAATGGCCACTCAGTATTCTGCCACTCATCCTCTCTCTCGGGACATCCACACAGTGCCCCCTATTGGACACAGTAGTAATTACACCACAGTATGTAGAATGTATGTTTTTTTTTTTTTTTTTTTACATTCAACACATTAGCCGGATGATGGGACTACTGTCCCATC
Source organism: Dendrobates tinctorius (assembly GCF_039654945.1). Classification (NCBI taxonomy): domain Eukaryota; kingdom Metazoa; phylum Chordata; class Amphibia; order Anura; family Dendrobatidae; genus Dendrobates; species Dendrobates tinctorius. Next base: position 5,462,812 of record NW_027361828.1, on the reverse strand, counting down.
ATTGGCTAATGTGTCAATCACTGTCATCGTAGCAGGCATAGCCTGATGGGACTTGTAGTCCCATTGGACGATGCCTGTACACACACACAGACCCCCGGCAGGCCCGTACAGACCTCTGGCAGCCGGGACAGACCCCCGGCAGGCCCGTACAGACCGCCGGCAGCCGGCACAGACCCCCGGCAGGCCCGTACAGACCGCCAGCAGCCGGCACAGGCCCCCGGCAGCCGGCACAGACCCCCGGCAGGTCCGTACAGACCGCCGGCACAGACCCCCAGCAGGCCTGCACTGACCGCGCATCATGATGCGCACAGACTGCGCATCATGATGACATCATTTCAGCAGCCAATCACAGACACAACAGTGGCTCATAGCATTATAGGAACTTCCAATTCCGGTATTCGATATTGAAAAAATATCGGTCGTCGGTATCGGAATTCTGATACAGCGAATATCGGCCGATACCCGATATTTGCAGTATCGGAATGCTCAACACTAGAAACCACCAAAACACTTATCTTGCTCTGCTGCAGTTATCAGGCAGCAGAGTACAGCACCAGATCAACTTTTCGCAGTGGCTCGACACGTCAGAGCCAGCTGCCACCTTCACCATCTCACTCTGCTGCGGACACCGGGCAGGCAGAGTTCAACAACAGTTTCAGCAGTGGCTCTACACCTAAGAGCCAGCTGCTCCCTTCACTGTGGTTGGAATCCAAAAGGAAATGCTATCACCAACACCTTCTGATAGACCAGCTAACCTCATATAGCAAAGGAGGAGTGGTCACATCAGCAGGGACCAAAAACATGTAATAACCCCAGTGACCACCGGGGGCAAAAGGTAAAACAAAGAAAGTATCAGATGTAATGACACTTGTGGCCACCGGGGGGCAAAAACCCACATTAAGCCCCAAAGGCCTGAAAAAGAAAAAAAAAAAGGTTTACATGAGGGAATCCTGAATCTGACGCAGATCCAAGAATTGGACTGTGACAAAGGGGAGCATAAGTATTTTTCAACTTTTTGTTGAGCCTTTACAATTCAAATGATGGCCAGTGTCTATCATTTTGTTGAATCTACTCAAAAGCACATTATAAAAATCCAAATGTAGGCAAATGTGTATTTCTGTGGTATTCGAGAAGAAAATTTGAATTCTTCTGCTAAGCATAGAATTCACATAGGTATACATGAAGAAAATACAGAATCTTCACCCACAAAACAAATATCATTCTGATTAGCACCTTCTGCTTGGTATCATGCTTCAGACAAATAGGACTGCATTCACAACATGACTGGTTACCATTAATAATTGTCTTTGTATAATAGGAGAAATCATTCTAACAATTTTGTTACTTCTTAGTGATCATTCATAATCACTACTGTATAGCACAGAGTATTTCAGGTTTGTAAGAATAGCAAAATATGAACAATATAACCTATGTTAGCAATAAAAATGCCATGAGTAGGTAGGTAAGTGTTATCTTCCATCTCAAGATATCGCCATGCAATCTTCAAATAGCAAATCTGTAAATGTGTTATTATCACTAGTATGTATTAGTAGGCTAACACACAATGGAAATTCAAACTTCAGTTGTTGATTTTTTGACATTAGTTGGATATCTTGTAATAATTTATTGGCAAAAATGTGACTTTCAGTAAATAGTTAAAAGAAAAAAATATTACTGTATTGTACCTTGTCTTTGCTGGGTTTTCTACTGCTGGAAGTAAAACTGACATATAGCATGCTATAGATCTTGCTAGCATACAAATGTGAATTTAAATTTGCCGATATTCGACAAGTGTATATATTATATCTCTTAAATAATTAAATACTGTGCCGCTGATTCACAGAAGAGATGTTCAAGGATGTTAAGGTTATAGAAGTCTCTTCAGTCACAGCTAAGGTTGTTGGCTCTACAAAGTTCTGTGTTTTACCCTTTAAATAATTACTACTGACTTTTAATTCTTTTTTTAAAAACAGTGTAATGTTAAAAAGGGCTTGAAATGTAACTCCACTTAAGATGCCCCTGCGTAAACATTTGCACTTCCAAGTGATCTAATCTGTTTCTAAAATGTAGTAACAGATTGTCATAATTTTTCATCATTTTGTCATTATTACGATCATAAAACCAGTTGAACGGAAAAAAATTGATTTTAAATCTTGTTGTTAACGCAAAGTTCACTCATACATTAGGAATGTTGTTTTTGTCTTCCATTAGAGCAGGGGTCGCCAACCTGCGGCTCAGGAGCCACATGTGGCTTGCTGTCACGTGATGTGTGGCTTGTGGCTGTCTACCCTCTTGTAAAATAGCACCAAGTCTAACAAAGAGTTATGAAGAGCAGGTCTCCAGAGGGTGATTTTTGTGAGCAACCCCGCACAGGTGAGCAGATCTGGATGCACATATACTGATGGAGAACTGGAGGGGGCAAAAATATGGTAAGCTGCCAGTCAGAGAGGTGCTTGAAGCTGGATACAGTAGTGTGGTGGGAGTACTTGGTGTACGAATACCAACAGAGATAAGGTGCGATCCTCTGGATATACATATACTGCCTTTGTATGGACAAGCTTTGGCTGTCATTTTACTGGTAATTTAGAGTCTTAGTTTTACTACTATGTGGGGGTGCAGTGCTGGATGTGGCTCGTGATCATCTCACAGAGCTGAATGTGGCTCTCAAGGCAGAAAAGGTTGGGGATCACTGCATTAGAGGAATGAATGCAGTAGACTGGTCTTTCACATGAAGAAACCAAATAGTGCCTAACAGATCACATTGACTATAATGGGGAGTTGTTGGGTTTCTGGCATGTTGTCATTTTACTGCGAACAGCACAACTTACATATTTACCAATGAAGGGTAACTTTCATCTATTCTTCACACATCTGTGCATCAATATCCATCCATGTCTCTATTGTATGCTTGTACCACTCTGGGTTGACAATATTTTGGTTGTCTCTTTGTTTAAATGTTTTCTCTTTAAATGCTTTTACCCTTTAATTATTGTATCCATTTTTAGTCAAAAAGATTATTTTTCTTTAAATTGATATAGGTTTAAAATGAAAATAGCAACACACTTTCCCACATTATCATCTTTTTTTCGGTTTGTGTATTTTCTTTGACTTTTTTCAGTCTTTATTTGTGCACAGTTATAGGTGTTGTACCAGGTAGGACAGGGTTAAGTCTTAGTGCTTCAGGATTTGATTAGATGTGTCTGCATATCTTTTTATCAGAACTAGGGCCTGTGTTCACTATGTGTGTCAGTCTGCTTAATTAATCAGAGTCGAGTGTGCTTCTCATGAGTGACCAACCAAAATGTGAGCTGTAGCTCGGCGACAACTGGGGAGTCAGCTGAGGAGTTGAGCAGTCTATGTTACTAGAGAGAATAATGACCACTTAATGGTGGACAGTCTGCCAGAATGTGGGAGTTGGAGAGATCTCAAACTGACCTGTGTGTGGGTGGAAGTATTCCTGCCTGAGGATTGGATGTATACCTTTACCTGTCAGAATATTGGACATATATCTGCCAGAGTATTGGCTGTTTACCTTTTGTTGGAGCACAGCTGTTTTGTGCTAAATTCCCTCCGGGGTTTATAAAGCTAATGGATCTTGCCTTGTTAAACTAAAAATGTTGCCTGTGTGAACACTGCCTAATACCTATGTGAGCAAATACCTACAGTGTTCACTTAGTTTTAAGAATATAGCATAAGAAACCTAATTTATTTGTAGTAAGGAGAATGTAATGTGCCATAATTTTGACAATGGTGAGTGCAGAGCAGTCTGTTTTGGACCAATATATAGACCCAATGAATATACATCGGTTTTTGAATAGTACTTTCTGTGTTGATAGCATGGTGATGTCTATCATGGTTTGATCTTAATAAAATATTGCAGATGTTTCAGATCAATTGAATATGCTCCCATTTTCCATGTGCGTTCTTAAAAATACCATATAATGATAGAATGTATTATTCTCATATGGGCAGCACTATAGGTTTGTGATGATTTGTATCTGTACCTACTACTTTTCTTTCTTTTTTAGGTAAGCCAAGTCTGTCATTTTATTGCAAAATGCAAAGTAAAACCATTGGCCAAGGACAAAAAGAAAAGAAAAACCAAGTAAAATATAACTCTTGGTACAGATTTTTTCTTTTAGGAGAGTCTACTAAATATGAGATTTCAGCATTAGATTAGCTCCATGAATAGCAATATAGATGTCAGAAGATGAACTATAGAGCAATTAGAAACAGATAGGAGCAAGGTTGAGGACAAACTATTAAGGTGACACAGTTGTCTGGGCTCAAGAAGAGACTTCTGCCAAACAGAAAATATATCAATTAGAAACACTCAAAGGTAGAAGACACAAGGGAATGAGGAAAGATGTATATCATTGTACCGTGTTAGCCAGTAGATAGAAAAATATTCAGAATTGAGTCCTCAGTGGTTGATACCTTTTAATGGTTAACTGAAAAGATGGTAACACATTGCAAGCTTTCGAGACTACTCAGGTCTCTTCTTCAGGCTAGACTAATACAAAATCTGAAGACTCTTCAGATTTTGTATTAGTGAGCCTGATGAAGAGACCTGAGTAGTCTCGAAAGCTTGCAATGTGTTACCATCTTTTCAGTTAGCCATTAAAAGGTATCAACCACTGAGGACTCTCAATTCTGAATATTTTACAAGGGAATGAGTGGATCCAAGGCATATTGTAAAAGGTCCAGACTATGCAGCAGAAATGACTAGTGCTCAAGAGAGGACATAAATGCAGGGATGAAATCAGAATTACAAAAAAATGAGAAAGTACAGGACAGAAAGAGAATAACAGTACAATCCCTGAAGTAATAAACTGGAGCTACGGTTCAAGCATAAAAAAGTTTTGACTGTTAATTTAAAACTCGTATTAACAGTACATAAGTGGATCAAAGGTACTCAACTTTAATAATAATAATAATAATAATAATAATAATAAATTTTATTTCTATAGCGCCGACATATTCCGCAGCACTTTACATTTCGGAGGGGATTTGTACAGACAATAGACATTACAGCATAACAATAATCACATACAGTAGATTATAACAAATACCAAGAGGAATGAGGGCCCTGCTCACAAGCTTACAGTCTATGAGGAAAGAGGTAGACACGAAAGGTGGGTGGTAACAGTTGCCCTGATTGTATGGACCAGCCATAATGTTAAGTGTGTAACAGTACAGATGCAGAGGGCTAATGGATGCATAAAGCATGTGGGAACATGATGCGGGAAATCTGGTTATGGTAAAACTTTTGGCTGTGCCACACAGGGATAGATTAGGTTAATGTGTTGAGGCGATAGGCCAGTCTGAATAAATGTGTTTTCAGGGCACGCTTAAAATTGTGGGGATTGGGGACTAATCGTATTGACCTGGGAAGTGCATTCCAAAGAATTGGCGCGGCACGTGTAAAGTCTTGGAGACGGGAGTGGGAGGTTCTGACTATTGAGGATACTAACCTCAGGTCATCAGCAGAACGGAGGGCGCGGGTAGGGTGGTATACTGAAACAAGGGAGGAGATGTAGGGTGGTGCTGAGCCATGGAGGGCTTTGTGGGTGAGGGTAATAAGTTTATACTGAATTCTGGAGTGGATGGGTAGCCAGTGTAATGACTGGCACAAGGTAGAGGCATCGGTGTAACGATTGGTGAGGAATATGATCCTGGCTGCAGCATTCAAGACAGATTGGAGAGGGGAGAGTTTGGTAAGAGGGTGTTCACATAACTTTATTATGTGAACACTTGCCATAGCTATAAAGCAAATGTACAGTAGCCTGTATTCTGCAAAAGTAGAAGTTTGTAATTCCCCGGCCCCTCCACCCAGCCTTACAAGCTTACTATCCAATTGCTTCTGCTACCAAGGGGCAAACTTAATAATATATATCTAGGATATGTTACAATTTTCTAATACAGTGAGCCTACACTAATAAAAGTGTATTTGCGTAAAGGCCAGAAATCTAAATGTCAGTTCCGAAATATAATAATGAAAGTGGAAGGAAACATTATTCTGTTGAAGTCGTTTTAAGTTGGCTGACTCTGTAGATGATTTCTGAGTTGGTTGGTCAGCTCCCATGCATAGGATTGTAGCTGTCAATAGCTCTTTAAAGCTAGAGCTTGACTACTGAATTATAGTCCTGGTGGGAAGCACTCACAGAAATGAGTTTTAATGTTTTAGCTGTAATATATGTGTGAGCTTTATGGCCATTTTACTTCAACGCCTTTCCCAAGAATTCCTGTAATACATTTTAGTATAATTTTAACAAGAACAAAAGGTGATGGAGATGTATACATAAATTGGCTGAATCACAGTAAAAATGTCTTTCTTTTAACTCTAGACTGGCAGTATTACTTTGCATGATGTTAGTGAATGATATATATATATATTGTATGGCTTGAATATGTAATTGTAATTACAGCAGTCAATGTGTCACTGTGTTCAATCAATAACAAAGTAACAGCTTTAGTGTCAGTTAAAAAGAAGATAATTAATGCTCGAAAATCTAAACAGTCGCTCGTTTTATCAATGTCCTAAAATGGACAATTAGTGAAACACTAAACAGCTTCTCTGGTTATATCCATTTTTTATGGTAACATATACAGCCAATTCTCAGAAGTCATCTTCAGCACTCAAAATATGACACTTTATGTGTAGTAGAATTAAGTCACAAGATTGTTAATTCACAGACGACAAATGAAAAAAACAGAAAATTATTTCCAACGTTTCAGCACGTAGGCCTTTTTCAAGAATATCTATACATAAGACAATAAAATAAGAATAAACAAAAAATCATCAAGAATACGCTGTATAATGTTATCATATGAACAACTTCAAAAATAAAATGTTGATCCCATTTTCTATTTTTTTCCACCTTTATATCACATTTTCTTTTTTCCCCTTCTTCTCTCCCTTTTCATTATAGTGTACTCTTTATCTCATTTTCTGTGGCATCTCTATCTCATCTTATACCCCGATTATTCTTGTCTGTAGCCCATTTAGTTAATAGGGCTTCATGTACCTCCTGTCTTTACCCTCTACATGATACCTGTCATCTTGGCCATCTTGTTTTTACTATATATGCTCTGCTCTCTTTTGTTTCTCAGTACTACAATCCTTCATTTCTTCTCATATCGTCTAGTGCATTCGCACTGCCACATTTAGCCATTAGGGAACTCTTGGCACTCTCTGTCAGACCGAAGCTCCCCATCATGTGACTACCCCTTCGATCACATGCCTCACCAGGGAGTGATGGCAACACCTGGAAGGTTGAAAAATAATCCGAAACCTCCCACCACACAAACACCACCGCTCCAGACAACAAGCACGCCGTATACACTGACACACCTCGTGACAGGTAATCCCTTATTCTTCTAACACTATGCTCATCCTTTATACAATTGAACCCTCCTATGCTAACATTCAGCATTTGTATTAGACACCTAGAACACCTCACTATATGCCTCATAAAATCTCACAGTGATACCCCTAACTTCTCTCCTCTACTGGAGTCCTGATGAAGGCAGTGTGTCAAAACACGCATTGGGGAGGACGCCATCCAGGATACTGAGATCAGCATAACTAGTGTAAGTTACACTCCATTTTTGAATTAACCTCCTATACTTCTATATGGTCTTTCTCAGTACACATATTTATAAACTGTCACTTGTGCCCCAATATATAAAAGAGAATTTAAATGTCTAAAGAGGATTCATTTATCTGCAATCACTATGGATTTATGGTGACACCTACTGGTGTCACGCGGCACTAGCACTTTAATTATTTATTCAAGTATTTACTACTTGCGCAAATTTTGTTTTTTGCTATTTTTTTGTTATTTTTTATTCTTATTTATTATTTTTACATACATTTTGTGTTTTTCCATTTTTCTTATTTATTTAATCTTTGCATCATTTTTATAACTCCTCTTTATGTTATTTATACCAATATATGTATCAATTAATTATCTGACAATTTGGCACTTCAATATCCAGTTTCTTATTGTTCTGGATGTGCGTCCTTGTTTTTAATAACTTTTTAAATAACATTTATTCTGTTATCTACATTGTTGTTTTTTCTGCTACCTTACCTGATTATACGTAATATAATAAATTTATCTTGATTTTCAACATGATAATTTGGACTTTTTCTTTGTTTGTTATAGCAGAATTATGGTCTGCAGACTTGTATAACATATAATGATTTATAATAGTTTTCCAGTGTGTTCATAGAAAATATTGTCTGTCCTTGAGTTTTTGATAAGCTGTTCATCTGACCTGATGAATCAATTTGCAAGGTCATTTTTATTGCACAGTGAATGGTGTCACTCAAAGCAACAACTTGATCTGCAAAAATACAAACTCACAAACCCTTATATGGATATGTTGATTGAAAAGTAACATATATATATAGTAAGGTAGCGCTGTCATTCAAGATTGGGGACACTCGCTTGGCAGCCAAATAATCACATCCGGCACGGGTTTTCCATAAAGCAATAACAATCCATGTGGTTTATTCAGGCATCATAAACCCACAGGAGCAACATAAAGTTCATATAAACAGCATAGCATCCATGACAGAGCTTCCCTCTGTTATCCCTGTGGTCACACAGGCTTTGCTTCATCCAGCCAACAGGCTATACAGTCTCTTAGTAACAGTCCCTGTGTCCGGGTTACCTCATAGTTGCTTTACCACGCTGCACACGTTCATTCTCTCCAGGGAACTATCAGGCACACGTCACCATTACTCACAGCCACTTCACACACGTGCTGTCAGGCAGGAAGGCAGACTCATCTTCCTAGCACAGTCAGTCTTGCGAGACCTTCCATACGGGCCATCCGGGTACCAGCATTCACCCATGTGACCTACCCTGGCCACCTTATGTGGTCCGTAGCCACGCCCACCGGGTCACATGGCTATGACCTCATCACAGGTCCTTCACACACTCACATAGTCTTTTACTACCAGCGTTTTCAGACACACCCCTGGGTGGATTTGTAGGTAGCTGGTTCCGCCCATCTCTCCAGCTACCTGAAGACTTCCCTAAGACATTGACATGGAACCTCAGCAGTATCACTGCTGATCAACACATACACAAGTCTTCATCTCAAGGCCACCCACCTTGAGATACATTACAATTATTCAGCATCCTACTCCTATCAGGACACTGGAAATGCTTATATGCCTGTCCTGGACCACCCACACAGCGCCCCCTAGCAGACACAGTGGTCACTACACCACAATATATATATATATATTGTTCCCCCGATCCTCAGAGGCCTAAGCGGCCCTAGAAATCCCTGCGATATGCCTTTAAATAAGCAGGGAACAACAGTCATTCAATGTATAAGGTATGACATGCTATCTTGGCACATTTGAAAATGAAAAAGGGTGATTCAAATTTGATCCAAAGCAATGATGAAAATCGGTCCTTTTCTTCTCACTCAAGTGAAAACAAGGGATGTCATATGCGTGAAAAGAACGGAATACGTGAGAAATCTGAATGAGTCCTGATAAACATGTTACTTTTCCATGCAAAATATAATAAGAAAATAAATATAAATAATAAAGTAAATATGCAGCTGCCTATGATAATTGTGTAAATAACAGATAACTTTTTTTTTAAAATTCCCCAAAAAACTAGTTGGCAAATAGTTACAACACTATGAGTTTGTGGACAGATGACCACATCCAGATTCCATTACAAGTTTCCTGTATACAGAATATTGAAGAATTATTGAAAGCAGTGTGTAATCACTAATTTCAATTTGCACCAAAGTATCCTTAATTTAGGAATTTTTGTAACAGAATATTTTAGTCCAGCTATAGTAGTGCTCTCATTGCAATACATCAGTGTTCAATTACACTCACTTGTACTATATTTGAACCATGTTTTATTGATATCTCGGTAACAAATTGGTAGCATGATTTATTCATTTTGTGATAAATCCTTTATGAGTTTTTGTAACTTTTCATAGTATAATTATGTGAGGTGATATAATAGTATTGCAGTCATATTTTTATTAACCTTAAATATTCCAGTGATGGAAGGGATCAGCACTCAGCAGTGATACTGAAATGATGTTTGAAGGACCATCTAAATATATGATAAAGAAAAAACAACTATACCTTTTTACAGTTAAGTTAGATATATTTAAAAGAAATTGAAATTTATTTTACATTATATTACACTCCAAAGTTATTATTTGTCCTGTGTCTTGATTGCGGAATTTTGAGGCTACAACTTCATCTAGCATTGACTAAAATGATTTGCGGAATCAATGGGATCCTCCCTTTCATCACCAGGGGCTTCTGCAAGAAAGTTTGAACTTAACCATTCAGATCTCCAGAGAAGTGAGAAAGATAATTTCTAGGACCAGTTGGCATATACAGTTGTGGCCAAAAGTATTGACACCTGTTGTGAGTTCATTTTCTGGTCTACCAGTTGTGAGTTCTCCTTCCAGGCTCCCTCTGGTGGTAACAGGAGGTAGTGAGGTTGATTTAATCAGTAGAGATGCCACCTGATAATGAGGATGACGATTGGACCTCAGGAATCTCAGATTGGATTTAAGACAGCCGACGCCCTACTCTGGTGCTGGTGATTCCTTCTGCTTGCCAGGTCTTGGTTCTCAGCTCTGTTCCAGTCAGCTCAAGCTAAGTTTTTGTGCTAATGTTCACACTTGATTTTGTTGTTCTATTCAGTTTTTTGTGTGGTCAGCCAGCCCCGGCTGGGGCTGTGCTGAATTTCTACTCTTATTTATCTGTATTTGCCAATTTGCTTTTTGTCCCTTATTAGATTGGCCTCTTTTTGCTCTGTCTCAGAATATTTCAGAGTGCTGATATAGTGGGAGAAGTCTAGTGACTTCAGGGTTAATTTTGTTATCAGAAGTGTTGGACATTATTTTGTAGGGTTTTGGGCAGATTGCAGACAGTATCTTTCCTTTCCTTTCTAGTTAGTTTGGGCCCCATCGTTTGCTCAGCCTATTTTCCTGCCTGTGTTTGTGTTTTCATCTTGTTTCACCGTCAATACATGTGTGGGGGCTATCTATTCCTTTGGGTTATGCTCTGGGGCAGTTAGTTTTCCCCTTTTCTTGCTTTAGGCTTATTTAGTCCTCCGGGCGTGATGAGGCATCAAGGTTCATCGTAAGTACGCGCCACGGCTGCTGCTAGTTGTGTGTTAGGATCAGGGATCTGCAATCTGCATAGTTACCAACCTCTCTGGTTTTTCTGGGGCTTAGCTTGTTTAGTTTTTTTCCTCCTCCGTGACCCATTCATAACAGAATCACCAGCCATACCGCAGATTCTAGGGTACTCAAAAGCAGGAAAAAGTTGTTAAAAAAAAAAAAGTGTCAGAATTTTTTTTTATATGTAGTTTTTCCTCTTTTTCTCTGGGGCCGTAGGAGGATTTTTTTTCCCTAATGGAGATTAAGCAATTGTCTGATCGTGTGGAGCAACTTGCTGCTGAAGTGCAGGGAATTTCCACCTACCTCATTCAGTCACATGCTGCTGAACCTAAGATCCCTACTCCTGATGTGTTTTCTGGGGATCGGTCTAAATTTCTGAATTTTAAGAATAATTGTAAATTATTTCTTGCCTTGAAGCCTAACTCATCGGGGAGCTCTGCGCAGCAGGTTAAAATTGTCATCTCCTTGCTGCGCGGTGATCCCCAGGATTGGGCTTTTTCTCTGACACCTGAAAATCCTATTCTGACTAATGTGGATGCATTTTTTCAAGCCTTGGGTTTGTTGTATGATAAGCCTAATGCTGTTGATCAAGCTGAGAGAACCCTGTTGGCATTAAACCAGGGTCAGGATTCTGCAGAGTTATACTGTCAAAAATTCCGAAAGTGGGAAGTCCTTACTACATGGAATGTGCATTGGCAGCTTTCTTTCGGAAGGGCTTATTAGAAACCGACCGTAAAAGATGTTATGGTGGGATTTCCTGTTCCCTCTGGTCTTGATGATTCTATGTCATTAGCCATTCAAGTTGATCAGCGTTTACGCTGCCACCTTTTGAACAAGCGTCTGAACCTATGCAATGTGATAGGGTTTTGTCTAGGGCGCAACGTCAGGAGTATAGAAGGCGTAATAAGCTGTGTTTTTTCTGTGGAGATGCCTGTCATACTATTTCTGTCTGCCCTAAACGAGAGAAACGTTTTGCACACACATTTGCTGTGGGCAGTGTACAACCTAAGTTCCTTTTGGCAATTACTCTGATCTGCACCTTATCCACATTTTCCACCAAGGCTTTTGTGGATTCAGGAGCAGCGTTGAATCTGATGGATTTGGACTTTGCTAAATGTTGTGGTTTTTCCTTGACGCCTCTGCGGACGCCTATTCCTTTGAGAGGTATTGATGCTACTCCTTTGGCAGAGAATAAACCTCAGTTTTGGACCCAGGTGATAAAGCGAGTTACCCCAGACCACCAAGAAAATTGTAAATTTTTGGTGCTGCATAATTTGCATGATACTATTGTTCTGGGTTTTCCCTGGTTGCAACCTCATAATCCAGCTTTGGATTGTAAATCTGGGTCTCTGGTGAGTTGGGGTTGTCAGTGTGTTCTTAGGGACACTGCTTTTTCTCCACATCTCCTCAGTCTCATGATATTCCTGATTATCTGGCCGATTTTTCTGATGTATTCAGTGAGAGTAAGTCTGCATCTTTGCCTCCTCATAGGAGTTATGACTGTGCAATTGAGTTGATGCCTGGGTGTACATTTCCCAAGGGTCGGCTTTTCAACTTATCTGTACCCAAACATGAAGCTATGCGATCCTATATTAAGGAATTGTTGGAGAAGGGTCATATTACACCATCCTCGTCACCTTTAGGTGCTGGTCTTTTTTTGTGGCCAAGAAAGATGGTTCATTAAGACCGTGCATTGATTATCGTTCCCTTAACAAGATGACGTTTAAATATCAGTACCCGTTACCTCTGATGTCTGATTTATTCTCCAGAGTTAAGAGTGCCTGCTGGTTTACTAAGCTTGACCTCAGGGGGGCGTATAATCTTTTTCGCATCAAGCACGGGGATGAATGGAAGACGGCGTTTAATACTCCAGAGGGACATTTTGAGTACCTGGTGATGCATTTTGGGCTCACTAATGCCCCTTCTGTCTTCCAGTCCTTTATGAATGATATTTTCTGTGACTTTGTGGATAAGTTTTTGATCATCTATCTGGATGATATTTTGATCTTTTCTAGTGATTGGGATTCTCATGTGGAACACGTCTGGACTGTGTTCCGGATTTTGAGGGAGAATTCCCTGTTTGTTAAGGGATCGAAATGCCTCTTTAGTGTACAGAGGAATTCATTTTTGGGATTTATCTTGTCTCCATCGACTATTGAAATGGAACCAGCCAAGGTACAGGCCATTTATGATTGGGTTCAGCCTACTTCTTTGAAGGCCCTCCAGAAGTTTTTGGGTTTTGCTAATTTCTATCGTAAATTTATAGGTAATTTTTCTGGTATTGTCAAACCACTAACTGATCTGACCAAGAAGGGCGCTGATGTGCTGAATTGGTCTCCTGAGGCTGTCTCAGCATTTCAGGAGCTTAAGCGGAGATTTACTTCAGCTCCGGTTTTACGGCAACCTGATGTCTCACTTCCATTTCAGGTGGAGGTAGATGCTTCTGAGATTGGTGCAGGAGCTGTTTTGTCCCAAAAAGACCCTGTGACTTCTAAGATGAATCCCTGTGCCTTCTTTTCTCGAAAGTTTTCCCCATCTGAACGCAATTATGACATGGGGAATCGGGAATTGTTGGCCATGAAATGGGCATTTGAGGAGTGGAGACATTGGTTGGAGGGAGCTAGACATCAATTTGTGGTCCTCACCGATCACAAGAATTTGATTTATCTGGAGTCGGCCAAACGCTTGAATCTAGACAGGCTAGATGGGCCTTGTTTTTCACGCGTTTTAATTTTGTGGTCTCTTTTCTTCCGGGCACTAAGAATGTTAAGGCAGATGCCCTTTCTAGGAGTTTCTTTGCCGATTCTCTTAATGTGACCGAGCCTACTACCATCCTAGGTGAGGGGGTAGTTCTTTCTGCCATTTCGCCCGATTTGAGACGCGCCCTGGAGGAATTTCAGGAGGATAAACCTGAGCGTTGCCCTATGGGAAAATTGTATGTTCCTGACCAGTGGAGAAAGAGTGATTTCTGAAATTCATTGCTCCGCATTGGCTGGTCATCCAGGTATTTTTGGTACCAGAGATTTGGTGAGTCGGTCTTTTTGGTGGCCTGCCTTATCTTGTGATGTCAGGAATTTTGTACAGTCCTGTGGGACTTGTTCTCGGTCTAAACCCTGTTCTTTTTCTAGTGGGTTGCTGATGCCCCTGCCGGTGCCCAAGAGGCCATGGACCCATATTTCAATGGATTTTATTTCTGATCTTCCTGTCTCTCAGAGAATGACTGTTATCTGGGTGATTTGTGATAGATTTTCGAAGATGGTCCATCTTGTACCACTCCCAAAGTTTCCATCTTTCGCTGAGTTGGTGCCCTTCTTTTTACAACAGGTGGTTTGTTTACATGGGATTCCTGAGAACATTGTGTCCGACAGAGGAGTTCAGTTTGTTTCCAGATTCTGGAAAGCCTTTTATTCCAGTCTGGGAATTCAGTTATCCTTCTCCGCCGCGTTTCATCCCCAGACCAATGGACAGACTGAGAGAACAAACCAGACCTTGGAGGCTTATTTGAGATGTTTTATATCTGCTGATCAGGATCATTTGGTCTTATTTTTGCCCTTGGCCGAATTTGCGCTGAACAATAGAGCTAGTTCTGCCACCTTGATGTCACCCTTTTTCTGTAATTTTGGGTTTCATCCTCGATTCTCTTCAGGGCAAGTGGAATCTTTGTCCTGCCCAGGTGTGTATACTGTGGTTGAGAGAATGCAGCAGATATGGGACCAAGTGGTGGATAAGTTGTCACTCTCTCAGGAAAAGGCCCAGCGATTTTCCAACCGGCATAGGACCATTGGTCCCCGGTTTAAAGTGGTTGATATGGTTTGGTTGTCGTCTAAGAGTATTCCTACGAAGGTTGCATCTCCAAAATTTAAGCCAAGATTTATTGGACCTTATAAGATTTTGGAGATTCTTAATCCTGTTTCTTTTCGATTGGCTCTTCCAGTTACGTTCAAGATCCATAACGTATTTCACAAATCTCTGTTGAAGAGGTTTCACCGTCAATACATGTGTGGGGGCTATCTATTCCTTTGGGTTATGCTCTGGGGCAGTTAGTTTTCCCCTTTTCTTGCTTTAGGCTTATTTAGTCCTCCGGCCGTGACGTGGTGTCTAGGTTCATCGTAGGTACGCTTCACGGCTGCTGCTAGTTGTGTGTTAGGATCAGGGATCTGCAATCTGCAATCTGCATAGTTACCAACCTCTCTGGTTTTTCTGGGGCTTAGCTTGTTTAGGTTTTTTCCTCCTCGGTGACCCATTCATAACAGACACCCCTGCAATTCTGTCAGATAATACTCAGTTTCTTCCTGAAAATGATTGCAAACACAATTTCTTTGGTATTATTGTCTTCATTTAATTTGTCTTAAATTAAAAACCACAAAAGAGAATGAAGCAAAAATCAAAACATTGATCATTTCACACAAAACTCCAAAAATGGGCCTGCCATTTTTAGATCTCTCCACAGGTGTTCTATGGGACTCAGGTCTGGACTCATTGCTGACCACCTTAGAAGTCTCCAGTGCTTTCTCTCAAACCATTTTCTAGTGCTTTTTGAAGTGTGTTTTGGGTCATTGTCCTGCTGGAAGACCCATGACCTCTGAGGGAGACCCAGCTTTCTCACACTGGGCCCTACATTATGCTGCAAAGTTTGTTGATAGTCTTCAGACTTCATAATGTCATGTACACGGTCAAGCAGTCCCGTGCCAGAGGCAGCAAAGCAACCCCAAAACATCAGGGAACCTCCGCCATGTTTGACTGGAAGGACCATGTTCTTTTCTTTGAATCTTTTTCTTTTTCACTCCTGTATACTCTGTGATGATGCCTTTGCCCAAAGAGCTCTAATTTTGTCTCATCTGACCAGAGAACAATCTTCCAAAACGTTTTAGGCTTTTTCAGGTAAGTTTTGGCAAACTCCAGCCTGGCTTTTTTATGTCTCGGGTTAAGAAGTGGGGTCTTCCTGGGTCTCCTACCATACAGTCCCTTTTCATTCAGACGCTGACGGATAGTACGGGTTGACACTGTTGTACCCTCGGACTGCAGGGCAGCTTGAACGTGTTTGGATGTTAGTCGAGGTTCTTTATCCAACATCCACACAATCTTGCTTTGAAATCTCTTGTCAATTTTTCTTTTCCGTCCACATCTAGGGAGGTTAGCCACAGTGCCATGGGCTTTAAACTTCTTGATGACACTGCGCATGGTAGAGACAGGAACATTCAGGTCTTTGGAGATGGACTTGTATCCTTGAGATTGCTCATGCTTCCTCACAATTTGGTTTCTCAAGTCCTCAGACAGTTCTTTGGTCTTCTTTCTTTTCTCCATGCTCAATGTGGTACACACAAGGACTCAGGACAGAGGTTGAGTCAACTTTAATCCATGTCAACTGGCTGCAAGTGTGATTTAGTTATTGCCAACACCTGTTAGGTGCCACAGGTAAGTTACAGGTGCTGTTAATTACACAAATTAGAGAAGCATCACATGATTCGAACAGTGCCAATACTTTTGTCCACCCTCTTTTTTATGTTTGGTGTGGAATTATATCCAATTTGGCTTTAGGACAAATCTTTTTGTGTTTTTTCATTTAAGACAAATTAAATGAAGATAATAATACCAAAGAATTTGTGTTTGCAATCATTTTCAGGAAGAAACTGAGTATTATCTGACAGAATTGCAGGGGTGTCAATATTTTAGCCACAACTGTAACATAAATCATTGCAACACTTCCATACTTGTAAGAGAAGGCCAGTTAAGAATGGGAAAAACTAGAGATGAGTAGATATTTTAAAATTTGAATTCGCTGACTTCTCCTTAAAATTTTGATTTGTGGCAAATAAATTAGTGCAAATCTAAAATACCGGACAGCTAATTATTCAGAAAGTACACATGGGAGGGGGGAGAGAGAAAGAGAGAGAACCCTGCTGACCACTAAGGCTTACACTCTACAGGTGAGAGTCCCACTGACCATTAGAACTTACCCTCTATAGAATAAAGGGAAAAAGCAAATGGGTAGTTCTGCGCTGCCCTGAAAGAACAGAGGATTAGCATCCTCCTTTCTTTCATGGCAGCGCAGAACTACTCATTTGCTTTTTCCTTTTATGCTTTCATCTCCTCGTGGGTCTGCAACAGCCTTAAGCATTATCAGAGGTTGTGTACACACAACCCAACCAGGTGAGCACAATTTGGGAATTCCTTTTAATATTATTACCCAGATAAGACCCTATTTTTTCCTTTGTCTCTTTCCACTTCCTTCTTTTCGTACCCTCTACAGAAGAGAGAGAGAAGACCCTGCTGACCATAAGAGCTTACACACTACAGGAGAGCGAGACTTGCTCAGAGATTCTGTAGATAAAAAAATGACTTCCTTACAATCGGTGTTCCACTGGAAACTTCTAACCTGTGATGGGTCAGGTACTGCACTATTGACCACCACTGTGCAAGGTATGATAATCCATAAGATGTCTTAGATGCAGGGCATTATGGGGAATAGAAATATTGTCTACACCCTTATCTGCGGTTGTCAGAAGATCTATGTGGGTCAGACCACACAGGAACTCAGGCGTCGAGTACAGCATTACTTATCAAACATAGGTTCGGCAAAGAAAAAGAAAAAGGTAAAAGCTTTCTACGGTTGTGTCCCACATTCTTCTATACCATGATAGTTCAAGCAGGGACCTACGAATAATGGGTCTTGAAGGAGTAAAGATCACAATTAGAAGGGGGAATGTTACTATGGAGCTCCTTAGACGTGAATCTAAATGGATCTTTTATCTAAATATTCTAGCATCTTGTGGCCTAAATGAGGAGCTCCTCTATACTGGTTTTTACAAGCAGGCATAATGCTCCCATTGCCAGGGACATCTACTTGTATTTTTGTTCCCGTGTTTTTATTTGTTGTCTCTCTTCCATATTTCTTTAACCCCTTCCTGACATCAGACGTACTATCCCGTCCATGGGACCCAGGCCCCTATGCCCATGGACGGGATAGTACGTCTAGCGCGATCAGCGGCGCCCACGTGGTGAGCGCCGCTGATCGCGGCAGGGTGTCAGCTGATTATCACAGCTGACACCCGGCACTATGTGTCAGGGGCGGTCACGGACCGCCCCCGACACGTTAACCCCTTGCACACCGCGATCAAACATGATCACGGTGTACCGGGAGTTAAAGGGAAGCATCGGCAGGGAGGGGGCTCCCTCCGTGCTTCCCTGAGCCCCCCACAGCAGCGCAATGTGCAGCGCTGCTGCGGGGGACTCCTTTCCTCCAGGCCCCCGGATCCAAGATGGCGACGGGGGCCTTCGGGGGCCTGGAGGAAGCTGGCTTCCTCAGTGCCTGCAAAGCGCAGGCATGAGGAAGCCTTGTGCACTGCCTGTGACAGATTGTTGATCTGTCACAGTGATCTGTGATGTGACAGATCAGCGATCTGTCACAGGACAGTGATGTCCCACCTGGGACTATGTAATAAAGTAAAAAAAAAATTAAAAAAAAGTGTAAAAATAATTTAAAAAAAATCGCCAAATAAATTAGTAAAAAAAAAAAAAAATATTCCCCAATAAATTCATTTTTTGAAAATAAAAACAAAACAAAACAATAAAAGTACACATATTAGGTATCACCGCGTCCGTAACGACCCGCCCTATAAAACTGTCCCATTAGTTAACCCCTTTAGCGAACCCCTTAAAAAATAAAAATAAAAAACGAAGCAAAAAATAATGATTTATTATCATACCGCCAAACAAAAAGTGTAATAACGCGCGATCAAAAAGACGCATATAAATATCCATGGTACCGCTGAAAACGTCATCTTGTCCCACAAAAAACGAGCTGCCACACAGCATCATCAGCGAAAAAATAAAAAAGTTATAGCTCGCAAAATAAAGCGATGCAAAAATAATTATTTTTTATATAAAATAGTTTTCATTGCATAAAACCGACAAAACATAAAAAACCGACCTAAATGAGGTATCGCTGTAACCGTACCGACCCAAAGAATAAAACCGCTTTATCAATTTTACTGCACGCAGAACGGTGTAAACGCACTCCCCCAAAAGAAATTCATGAAACGCTGGTTTTTGTTCATTCTGCGTCCCAAAAATCGGAATAAAAAGCGATCAAAAAATGTCACATGCCCGAAAATGGTACCAATAAAAACGTCAACTCGTCCCGCAAAAAATAAGACCTCACATGACTCGGTGGGTCAAAATACGGAAAAATTATAGCTCTCAATATGTGGTGATGCAAAAACTATTTTTACAATAAAAAGCGTCTTTTAGCGTGCGACAGCTGCCAAAAATAAAAACCGCCATAAATAGTAAATCAAAACCCCCGTTATCACCCCCTTAGTTAGAGAAAAATAATAAAATTAAAAAAATGTTTTTATTTCCATTTTTCGATTAGGGTTAGGGTTAGGCCTAGGGTTAGGGTTAGGGCTAGGGCTAGGGTTAGGGCTAGGGTTAGGGCTTGGGTTAGGGCTGAGATTTGGGTTAGGGGTGTGTTGGGGTTCGGGTTGGAGTTAGAATTGGGGGTTTCCACTGTTTGGGCACATCAGGGGCTCTCCAAATGCAACATTGCGTCTGATCTCAATTCCAGCCAATTCTGAGTTGAAAAAGTCATATGGTGCTCCTTCCCTTCCCAGCTCTGCCATGCGCCCAAACAGTGTTTTACCCCCACATGTAGGGTATCAGCCTACTCAGGACAAATTGCAAAACAATTTATGGGGTCCAATTTCTCCTGTTACCCTTAGGAAAATAAAAAATTGGGGGCAAAAATATCATTTTTGTGGAAAAAAAAAATGATTTTTTTATTTTCACGTCCGAGCGTTATAAACTTCTGTGAAGCACTTGGGGGTTCAAAGTGCTCACCACACATCTAGATAAGTTCCGTGGGGGGGTCTAGTGTCCAAAATGGGGTCACTTGTTGGGAGTTTCAATAGTTTAGGTACATCAGGGGCTCTCCAAACGCACATGACACCCGCAGACCATTCCATCAAAGTCTGCATTCCAAAATGGCACTGCTTCCCTTCCGAGCCCCGACATGTGGCCATACAGTAGTTTTCTCCCACATATGGGGTGTCAGCTTACTTAGGGCAAATTGGACAACAACTTTTGTGGTCCAATTTCTACTGTTACCCTTGGGAAAATGAAAAAATTGGGGACTAATTGATCATGTTTGTGGAAAAAATACGATTTTTTTATTTTCATGCCCGGGCATTATAAACTTCTGTGAAGCCCTTGGGGGTTCAAAGTGCTCACCACACATCTAGATAAGTTCCTTAGAGGATCTCGTTTCCAAAATGGGGTCATTTGTGGGTGTTTCCACTGTTTAGGTACATTAGGGGCTCTCCAAAGGCAACATGACACCCGCAGACCATTCCATCAAAGTCTGCATTCCAAAACGTCACTACTTCCCTTCCGAGCCCTGACGTGTGTCCATACAGTAGTTTTCTCCCACATATGGGGTGTCAGCGTTCTCAGGACAAATTGGAAAACAACTTTTGGGGTTCAATTTCTCCTGTTACCCTTGGGAAAATAAAAAAATTGGGGACAAATTGATCATGTTTGTGGGAAAAATACGATTTTTTTATTTTCATGCCCTGGCATTATAAACTTCTGTGAAGCCCTTGGGGGTTCAAAGTGCTCACCTCACATCTAGATAAGTTCCTTAGGGGGTCTAGTTTTCAAAATGGGGTCATTTGTGGGGGGTTTCCACTGTTTAGGTACATTAGGGGCTCTCCAAAGGCAACATGACACCCGCAGACCATTCCATCAAAGTCTGCATTCCAAAACGTCACTACTTCCCTTCCGAGCCCTGACGTGTGTCCATACAGTAGTTTTCTCCCACATATGGGGTGTCAGCTTACTCAGGACAAATTGGACAACAACTTTTGGGGTTCAATTTCTCCTGTTACCCTTGGGAAAATAAAAAAATTGGGGAATAATTGATCATGTTTGTGGAAAAAATACGATTTTTTTATTTTCATGCCCTGGCATTATAAACTTCTGTGAAGCCCTTGGGGGTTCAAAGTGCTCACCTCACATCTAGATAAGTTCCTTAGGGGGTCTAGTTTTCAAAATGGGGTAATTTGTGGGGAGTTTCCACTGTTTAGGCACATTAGGGGCTCTCCAAAGGCAACATGACACCCGCAGACCATTCCATCAATGTCTGCATTCCAAAACGTCACTACTTCCCTTCCGATCCCCGACGTGTTCCCATACAGTAGTTTTCTCCCACATATGGGGTATCAGCATACTCAGGACAAATTGGACAACAACTTTTGGGGTCCAATTTCTCCTGTTACCCTTGGGAAAATAAAAAAAATGGTGACTAAAAGATCATGTTTGTGGAAAAAATACGAATTTTTTATTTTCACGCCCGGGCGTTATAAACTTCTGTGAAGCATTGGGGGGTTCAAAGTGCTCACCACACATCTAGATAAGTTCCTTGGGGGGTCTAGTTTCCAAAATGGTGTCATTTGTGGGGGGTTTCCACTGTTTAGGTACATCAGGGGTTTTCCAATCGCAACATGGTGTCCGATCTCAATTCCAGCCAAAAACGTCAAATGGCGCTGCTTCCCTTCTGAGCTCTGCCATGCGCCCAAATAGTGGTTTACCCCCACATGTGGGGTATCAGCGTACTCAGGACAAATTGCACAATAACTTTTAGGGTGCTGTTACCCTTGGAAAAATAAGAATTGAGGGTGAAAAGATCATTTTTGTGGAAAAAATATGATTTTTTAATTGTACGGCTTTATGTTATAAACTTCTGTGAAGCCCTTGGGGGTTCAAAGTTCTCACCACACATCTAGATAAGTTCCTTAGGGGGTCTAGTTTCCAAAATGGTGTCATTTGTGGGGGGTTTCCACTGTTTTGGTACATCAGGGGTTTTCCAATCGCGACATGATGTCCGATCTCAATTCCAGCCAAAAACGTCAAATGGCGCTGCTTCCCTTCTGAGCTCTGCCATGCGCCCAAATAGTGGTTTACCCCCACATGTGGGGTATTAGCATACTCAGGACAAATTGCACAATAACTTTTAGGGTCCTGTTACCCTTGGGAAAATAAAAATTGGGGTGAAAAGATCATTTTTGTGGAAAAAATATGATTTTTTAATTGTACCGCTGTACGTTATAAACTTCTGTAAAGCCCTTGTGGGTTCAAAGTTCTCACCACATATCTAGATAAGTTCCTTGGGGGGTCTAGTTTCCAAAATGGGGTCACTTGTAGGGGGTTTCCACTGTTTAGGCACATCAGGGACTCTCCAAACGTGACATGGCGTCCGATCTGAATTCCAGCCAATTTTGCATTGAAAAAGTCAAACGGCGCTCCTTCCATTCTGAGCTCTGCCATGCGCCGAAACAGTCGTTCCTCCCCACAAATCAGGTATCAGCATACTCAGGACAAATTGCACAATAACTTTTGCAGTCCAATTTCTCCTGTTACCCTTGGTAAAATAAAAAAAATTGAACCTGAAGTATTTTTTTTGTGAAAAAAAGTTAGATGTTCATTTTTTTTTAAATATTCAAAAAAATTCCTGTGACGCACCTAAAGGGTTAATAAACTTATTGAATGTGGTTTTGAGCACCTTAAGGGGTGCAGTTTTTAGAATGGTGTCACTTTTGGGTATTTTCTATCATATAGACCCCTCAAAGTGGCTTCAAATGTGATGTGGTCCTAAAAATAAAATGGTGTTGTAAAAAAGAGAAATCGCTGGTCAACTTTTAACCCTTATAACTTCCTAACAAAAAAAAATTGTGGTTCCAAAATTGTGCTGATGTAAAGTAAACATGTGGGAAATGTTAGTTATCAAGTTTTTTGTGTGCCGTATCTCTGTGATTTAAGGGCATAAAAATTCAAAGTTGGAAAATTGCGAAATTTTCAAAATTTTTGCCAAATTTCCGTTTTTTTCACAAATAAACGCAAGTTATTTGAATGAAATTTTACCACTAACATGAAGTACAATATGTCACGAGAAAACAATGTCTGAATCACCGGGATCCATAGAAGCGTTCCAGAGGTATGACCTCATAAAGGTACAGTGGTCAGAGTTGTAAAAATTGGCCTGGTCATGAACGTGCAAACCACCCTTGGGGGTGAAGGGGTTAAGCTTCACAGATTTTGGGATGAAGTTTAAGCTCAACTACTTGTCTTGGAGGGATCACTGTATTTATTTATGGAGGGAACATCTCACTTATTCACTTCTAATAAAACTGTAATTTTTGATTATCTTTACAATGTTAATTTTTTGATGGTGTGTTACCAGCTTTATTGGTCAACTTTTGGTCCCCTAAATTCCTCACACTACAACAGCACCCCACCCCCACCTCCCAACCCTTTTTGCGCCAGTCATTGGTTACTATTAGCTTACACTGGCTTATTTTACTTATCTCCATGTCCCTCACATAAGTTACACACCACTGTGAGCCAAATATATAGCTGTATATAAGTCACTGAATCACATTTTTACACATTGTTTGCGCTTACACACTCTTTGTGGTGTGTTTCTATTTTGTCCCTTTTTTGATTTCATTCAACAATAACATCCCCCACATAAACTTTCCCCATGCTCCCCCCTCTCCCACACACCATCCTTGTGAACTACTTGCGTTGACATACTTGAAAAATAATATTAATAAATAATTTCCTTGTGTATATTTATTATTATTATTATTATTATTATTATTATTATTTTCTTAGATTTACTTTCATATCCTCTGAAGGATTTATGTTGGTTCTTTGCCTTGTACTTACCATCATACTCTTAACCTCTCAACAACTTTCTTCCTTGCTTATTTGTTATGATTATCTTAGAACATCTAAAGACATAGAGAGAGCTTTATGTATCATTTGTCCTATTCAAGTAACCCAGAGATGAGATTTTTGGCGCATGCTCTTAATGGACTTACTGAAATGAACAAATGATATTTTATGGTTGGACACATACGTAGAACACCTTTAACCATTAGCACTATGCATACAATTGAAAACCTGACGCATGCGCACTAACGCTTTTCGATGTCACAGTCAGCTGTGCTTCCTGATTGGCTTATCCTGCTCATGTATGAATGCATATTAGCAACGCTGGATGTCTGAATCTCCATTCAGAGATCGGACACATGCTCACTGGGCTTTTGTGACGTCGGTGGCACATGGATGCCCTGATTGGCCCACTGTGCGTTTGTGCAATTACTTACTGGCAATGCCAAGAACCTGATTCTCCATATGCATTGCTTCACGGGGGTGTGGACGTGCCGCCTCCTCATCACAGCTGGTAACTATTACTACTTACTGCTCTATTATATAAGCAAAAAGAAGTAAAGTATAGTTGTGGTAGTCTTACACTCCCAAAAGTTATGCAAACCTATCCAAGAATTACAAGCAGGGTCACCCATGAAGGCAACAACTGGAGGGCGTCATTAAAATATTATGAAAGTGTACACCTGTAACAAGCCAATTTTGGTCTCTGTTTCAAACCAACAAAATTTCAAACAAAGCAGGTTCCACTGTACATATAAGAATAGTTATTTTTTTTGTTACCAAAAATATTTTGCGAACTGTACCAGGCCAAGCTTTTTTTTAAATTTTAACTCACCATAATTTTACACAAAGCACATTAAACTGTATGCATGAATCATTGACTCCATAACAAAATTGGAAGGTTTTTAGAGTTTAATATACCAGCAAAATATAACAAGAACTGCGTTACAGTGTATGGATGAATCATTGATTCCAGAAAAAGTTTTGGAATTTTTTTTGTGAGTTTAATATACCAGCAAAATGTAAAAAGAACTATGTTACAGTAAATGGATGAATCCTTGAATCCATAAAAAGTTTTGGAAGGTTTTTTTAGAGTTTAGTATACTAGCAAAATGTAATAAAAACTGTGTAATAGTGTATGGATGAATCATTGAATCCATAAACATTTTTTTAAGTTTTTTTATTTTTATATAACACCAAAATGTATCAGAAAGCACAATATGCTGTATGGATTAGTAATTGAATCAATAAAAAATGTTTACTTTTTTTAGTTTTATATCACAATGAAATGTAACAGAAGATACAAAAACAAAGAGGGCACTGCGCTAAAGTTGCTGCTGGGTGGGCTGGAAATACCTGGTCACAATAAACAATCAAAGAAGCAGTGGCTGAAAAGGTAGACAGTATAGCATATAGATAATAAAATGCCTGCCAACCTTGGGGTGAATAGGTGCTCCAGCAGAGAAATGAGAATGAAGTGGAATGGAGGGTTGTGCAGGATAACCTGCTGGGCTGCTGACCCACGGGTTAATCCACAAGAATGACTACAGCAGTAGGAGTCTGAGTGCTGTAGCAGGGGGAGGTGAGCTCAGTAATTCACTGATACTCACACAGGACCACACCAGCACATGAAGGGGGTTAAGTGCACTGAGTAGAGGGAGGCTGGGGATCGGAGAGGGTCCTCCCCTGAATGGAACCTACCTTACCCTCACCAGAGACTGGGTGCACACGGCGTGCACTGGCCGGAAGACACCGCTGTCAGTGCCGGAGTGTGGGGGAGCGTGGTCTGGGTGACGTCACCTAGAGCAGAGAGCTGGGAGACGGAGGCTGAGAAGGGCCAAACGCCAGCGCATTTCGAATGTATACAGACCTTCTTCGTCAGGGCTGCTGGCCTGGCCACCGGTTTAAATCTTTAGGGGCTAGGCAATCAAGGGTAAAAACCCATTTGGATTCGGCAAGCGACATCTGTTTAAGATAGTCGCCCCCTCTTATGTTTTTCTGTACACTCTGAATGCCACAAAAAAGTGCCCCTTTCACTGATCTATTATGATAGTCCTTAAAATGCCTAGATAAAAGATGTCCGATAAAGCCCTTTTCAATATTATTAAAATGCTCCTTGATCCGATCCGTGAGCTTGCGTTTTGTGCTGCCCACGTAAATCTTGTTACAAGGGCATGTGATTAAGTAGATCACACCTGCAGAGTTGCAAGACATGCAGTCTTTGATACGAAATTCCTGGGAGCCATTAAAATTGTAAAATATGTGTCGTTGTTTTTTCTTGAACAATGTGCGGATGCAACAAAAGCAGGTTCCACATGGTGTAAAACCAGAGGCCTGTGACTTCAAGGCTCTAATATTAACGTTACCCACTGTAGGTGCCACAATGTCGCCTATTGTTTGAAATTTTTTAAAAACAAAATTTGGATACTTTGGTAAAAATTCACCTACTATTTTGTCTGATCGGAGAGTAGACCAGTGTTTCTGAATCAGTTTAATCAATTTTTTGTGACCATGATGAAAATGTGTAATGATGGGTAGCTGGCGAATTTGCTCAGGTACATTCGTTGTATCATCCCTAGCTGGTCGATTTTTAGCTATCAAAGTATGTCTGCATGTGGATTTGACCTCCTCATTGGCTATGTCCACTAATTGTTTAGAATAACCCTTTACAATAAACTGATTTGTTAAGTATGCTGCCTCGTTTTCATAATCTTGGATCTTAGTGCAGTTTTGCCTTACACGGGTAAAATTGTCCTTTAGGAATATTTTCCAGCCATATTGGTAGGTGGCAACTGTCAATATTAATTGTTGTGAGTTCATTTTCCCCTTCGTCACTGAGGTCTGGTGAACTCCCTATTCTGGTAAAGGAAGGTAATGAGCCTGATTATCAGGCACCTGAGCCTAATGATGATGACTGGCTGAGTGGAGTCACGGACTGGATATAAGGCTGCCGACACCCTTCTGCCCTGCGGGTGATTTCTCTGTGGACTTCTAGGGAACCAGTCTGATTCCTGCTCCTCTAAAGCTAAGTTTTCTGCTTTGCCTTTTAGCATTTGTGTTTTGTTTTTGTCTGCCTTGCTTTTCTGGATTCTGCCATTCCCTGCTGGGGTGAGCTGATTCTCCTTTTGCCGGTTGCTCTGTCTTCAGAATATTCCTGAGTACTGACATAGTCTTTTTGAAGCCTAGCGCCTTCAGGGCCTTTTTCACTGTCAGTCTGTTGGCTCTTATTTTCATAGGGTTTTTCACGGATTGCAGACAGCAGCCTTCCTGTCCTTTCCTATCTAGTTAGCTTGGGCCCCGTCTTTGCTCAGTCTATCTTTCTGTCTGTGTTGTGTTCTTTCTTCTTGCTTCACCGTCATTATTTGTGGGGGGCTGCCTTTTGCTTTGGGGTCTGCTCTGGGGCAGTTTAGATTTCCCTTTCTGTCTTTAGGCTATTTAATTCTCCGGCTGTGATCGAGGGGTCTAGGGCATCGTAGGAACCCCCCACGGCTACTGCTAGTTGTGTTGATAGGTTCAGGGGTCTGCAATCCGATAGCTGCCAACCTCTCTGGTTTTCTGGACTTAGCTAGCATTTCTGTTTTTACCTCCTATGGTGACTCAATCATAACAATTAATAAAGCCATTGGAGTCCACTGCTGTATGAATGCATTTGGTGTATAATTGGTTACCCTCTATAAAGATATTTAAGTCTAAAAAATTAACATTAGTGGTACTTGTGGTTGCTGTAAACTCAAGACCAAAATCATTGGTGTTCAGATTGGAGATGAATATGTCCAATTCACTTTGAGTGCCTCTCCAAATAAACAAAACATCATCGATAAATCATCGCACAATACTAGATTAGAATTGGCAGATTGAAAAATATGAAACTCCTCCCATTTGGCTACGTATATGTTTGCATAGCTGGGTGCGAATCTGGTACCCATAGCTGTCCCCCATGTTTGAAGGTAAAACTGGTCCTCATACATAAAATAATTGTGTTCTAATATGAATAAAATACTGTCTAATATGAAGCGAGATTTGGTTTTCGTATATACATTTAAGTTATTGAGATAGTATTCGACTGCCTCACAACCCCTGGAGTGATTTATAACTGTATATAGCGACTTTATGTCCAGGGTACCCAAAATAAAGTTACTGATCCATTGAACGGTTTCCAATACCTGGAGAGCCTGAGTGGTATCTTTGAGGTAAGTCGGAATAATCGACATGCACTTTTGAAGGTGGACGTCGACATACCGAGATAGGTTTGACGTTAGGCACTTAATCCCTGAAATTATGGGTCTTCCTGGTGGGCAGTTGTCATTTTTGTGGATTTTGGGGAGATGGTAAAACATTGCTGTACTTGGAGTTTTATTAAAGATAAAGTGATATTCCTTCTTAGTGAGGATTCCTAAGGTTTAACTTCTTAGGGCTAAGATACCTAAACTCTTAATATACCGTTCCGTAGGGTCATTCCTTAGTTTCTGGTAAGTAAGTTCATCGCCAAGAAGATGGTTAGATTCATCTCGGTATCTCGTTTGGTCTAAAATAACAATGCCCCCTCCCTTATCGGCGGGGCGTATAACGATGGCATTATTGGCCTGCAGATCGAGTAAAGCTTTTCTTTCTGCATTATTGAGGTTTTGAGGAATATATTTAGAATTGATTTTTTTCATTTTCCTAATGTCGCGTTTGACCATGGTTTCAAAGCTGCAAAAGGCATTGGAGTATTCATGAACAGGGTGAAAAGCAGAGGGGTTAGCTAAATTTGTATGAATAAACCTGGAGGCATCATGGTTTACAGAATGGATAATTTCTGGTCCCTTTTTAAGAAAATATTTTTTAATGGCCAAATTGCATTGAAATTGCTTCAAACTAATATATAAATTAAATGGTTTTGGAGTAACAGTTGGTGCGAATTTTAACCCCTTTTGAAGAAGTGATAATTCGTTCTTGGAGGGGGTATAGGAACTTAAAGGGGTTGTTCGGGCTTTTCACATAATCTCAGTACATATCTGGGCTGCAGAATTGTGACAATAAGTAATTTACTTTCTGTCACTAGTTTGCACGGTTTTCTAGATATTCTGAACAGAACGTCCAAGGGGGGTGTTATGGCATTGAAATGAGAACTAGTCGTAACCTCCTACTCTACTCCAAACATGCCCTCTATAGCAACAACCCCACCCTCCATAGCTACAGGCCCTCCCCATCCACATGAAGCAGCCCTCATCACACAGCAACAAATTCTTCCCCTCCAGCAGCCTCAGTGCAGAGAGCAGAGACCTGCTCCTCCCCCAGACACACACTGAACAGCTATCTATGGAAAGTGAAACTAGTGAGGAGTGAAAATCGTCCTGTATTCAGGGACACTCCATGATTGCAATACATTACTCATTATCAGTAATTCCTTCCCTCAGTGTCCCAGGCTGCTGGCAGCAGTGAGAACAGACTGTGTGATGGCCAGTGATGGGGGTCTGCAGCTTCTAATCTGCACAGGGGATGGCAGTCACTGATGTCATCCTTTGTGTGACAAAGCCTCTGCTGCGTGAATGAGACAGCTCTGTGTCGCTGATGTCTTCACACAGCAGCAGATTTGGTGCAGTGTATGTGCGAAGCGCCACCAAACTCCCAGCAAGCTCCAGTGACCAGCACCACCCACTGCCCACTCATTGGCTGGCAGTAAACTGCACCAGCACTCATTTTATCATTATTCCAGCATTGGAAAGAACACAGCAGTGATCCTGTATTTGTGAAAGCAGCACAATACATACATACATACATACATCCCCCAACACTTCACACTGTTAAAGCTGCTGATTGGCTGGACATAGCCAATGAGGAGGTCAAATCCACATGCAGACATACTTTGATAGCTAAAAACGACCAGCTAGGGATGATACAACGAATGTACTTGAGCAAATTCGCCAGCTACCCATCATTACACATTTTCATCATAGTCACAAAAAATTTATTAAAATGATTCAGAAACACTGGTCTACTCTCCGATCAGACAAAATAGTAGGTGAATTTTTACCAAAGTATCCAAAATTTGTTTTTAGAAAATGTCAAACAATAGGCAATATTGTGGCACCTACAGTGGGTAATGTTAATATTAGAGCCTTGAAGTGGCAGGCCTCTGGTTTTACACCATGTGGAACCTGCTCTTGTTGCATCCGCACAGTGTTCAAGAAAAAACAACAACACACATTTTACAATTTTAATGGCTCCCAGGAATTTCGTATCAAGGACTGCATGTCTTGCAACTCTGCAGGTGTGATCTACTTAATCACATGCCCTTGTAACGAGATTTACGTGGGCCGCACAAAATGTAAGCTCACGGATCGGATCAAGGAGCATTTTAATAATATTGAGAAGGGCTTTATCGGACATCCCTTATCTAGGCATTTTAAGGACTATCATAAGAGATCAGTGAAAGGGGCACTTTTTTGTGGCATTTAGAGGGTACATAAAAACATGAGGGGGCCGACTATCTTTAACAGATGTCGGGTACCGAATCCAAATGCCTTTTTACCCTTGATTGCCTAGCCCCTAAAGGGTTAAACCAGGAAATAGAAATGTATGCCTTCTCATGATACTAGGCTATACACTTATTTCGTAGCTTTAAGACTAGAAGAAAAGGAAAAGAAAAAAGAAAAAAATGATTTGGAAGTCCTGGAGGAGAACCCAAGTAGAAAAAAAACTGGGTTAGAAGATCACTACAACTTGTCCTATCCTGTTAAGCTAATCTGACAGATGGAAAAAACAGGGAAAGTGATCAAGAAGAAATAAGCTTGATATGGTCACCTGCTGACCCGTGGATTTGCTGCAGCTGACATTTCCCTGATAATTTTCACTCTAATAATGGATATATCAGGTTAGTATAACCTAAGCAGAAATTTGAAATATTCACGGGATAAGACCCTATTATGTTCTGATTTATTTCCCACAGCTTTGCAGTTGGTTAAAGGCACTTTTATGGAATATGGAAACAAATGTGGGAAATTGCTTGCTGAGACAATTCTACACCTTACTTTGAGAAATCCACTATCCTCCATCTACAAAAGCCTGCAATCTAAACTATGGTGATTAATATTCAGGACATCTAAGGCCTCTTTCACACTTCAGTTTTTTGCATCAGTTCAAATCCGCCAAAAAGTCAGAAAAGCGGATCCGTTCTTAACTGATGTGAACGGATGGCACAGGATCCGTTTTCAGATGGATCCTGAAAATGAGGAAATTTAAAGGAAACGCTGGCCGGGGAGAGAGAGAGGGAGAGGGAGAGGGAGAGGGAGAGGGAGAGAGAGAGAGAGAGAGAGAATTTCGGGTTAAATGAGTGTCTGGAGGATCCGCCAGAAAAAAAAAAACGTTACAAGCTCCGTTTTGAAATCTTTGAGTATGGTGACGGACAGCATCTTTTGGTGGATCCTCAAAAAAAACGGATGCAACAGACAGCAATCCGCCATTAATGAAAGTCAATGGAGAAAAAAAACGGATCCTCAAAAGAAAATTGAGGATCCGTTTTTTTCAAAACCTGGCGGATTGTGACTGATTGTAAAAAACTGAAGTGTGAAAGAGGCCTAACATGCCCTTAATGTCTACCACCAAATTTGATCACTCAAATATGTTGGTAGGTTTCCAGTTCCATCATGCCAAATCTTCCTCTAGCTATCCTCAAAACTTTGAGTTATCTCTTGTCAACATAACTGCTTTGATTGAAAAATCACTGAGCTCAGACAGTCTTTTCCTCTCGCTATATAAATCTTTGCTTTAATTTTGCTCACACTTCATTGCATTGTTCTGCTCTGTAAGTGGACTAATTTAGTCCAATGGTACTTTTTTTAATATATTCCCCAAGATAGACCTTGTAGAAGCCTTGACATACATCCCAAAAATGTGAAGGTGTAAAGGACACCCTCTGCTCTTTATCTATAGTTTTTGAACTTTAACAATGCCATGCATATGGAAGTCCTGTCTACCTTACTTACAAACATTTTTGATGTGTTTTTACACTATGTGGACTCAATGGTGGGAATTTTCAGCTCAGTTCAGAATATCGCTTGGTTTTGCTACCTTTTGAAGTATCACAACCTCCTCCTTTTGTATAACTTTTCTCTCCCTTCCTACTAGTTTTTCTTTCATGTATCTTCTCAATTGACTTCTTTTTCTTTCTCATTCCTCAGTTCTTTTCCATATTTCCTCTTCTTATTTTTTATGTCCATTTTTAGCCCACAGTCCCTTTCGTTTGTTGCTGATTAGAGATAAGAAGGATTCATCAAAATTTCCCCAAAATTTTGATTTGTGGCCAATACATTTTTAGAAGTATATGAAGAGGTGAGAGAGTGAGTGAATGAGAACCCCACTGAGGTTACACTCTAGAAGATTAATCAGGCACAACAAGCTTAAAGAAGCAAAGGATGGCAGCGTCAACTTTGAGACCAGGAGTAAAAACCACAATCTAAAGGGAATAGGCTAAGTCAAAGGAAAAACAGGGTTGTTATTGCTGACATATGCTTTGTTTATTCTCCACTTTCTTTATTCACTGTTTTCTAATATTAGTTAGTAATTGTGGATACGTTAATCACCACCTGCGTATTGCCTTTATAAGGAATATATTCAAGTTTACTTATCAATGTTGTTATCACTGTACATGTTGGACACATCATAAATAAAGTCTAATAGGTCAGAAAAGAAATTAGTGGCAAATGATTGCGCCTAAAAGAAGTTGTATTAAGCTGTTTGTTTGAGGTATAGTACTGAGTTAAGACCCATCAGTGAAGTGGATGAAGTGGCTTATCTGGGATGACCGTTTTAATAGGAGTAATCATATTGCACTCATGTGTTTCTTTAGCTGTACCAATCGCTGGTTAAACTACATAACTAACTTCTTTTGTGTCTTTTTATACTAAGTTAGGGAGGACAATGGAGACATGAGACAAATGAAAGATAAACTGAGATAAATTTTTAACACTGTCATAGATTTCTATACATAATGATGCCACGGCATTAGTATGCAATGGATGATGAGGCCCCATTAAAAAAATATTGAAAAACTCTGCATTGATAATGCCTGTATTCTCCTGCAGATTGCAGATGTCAGCTGCAGTGATGTAACTGACTGACACAAGTCTATGAAGGGAATATAGGGTCATGGAGTTAAAAGTGGTTAGCAGGGAACATCCTGGCAATATTCTGTGAGCTGAAATAACAGGCATTAGGGTATCAATAAAAAGATATTACACCAATGAAGTGAAATATAGTGCTTAGGTGTTCACTTATATCCCCAAAGCATTAATTAATAGCAATAGAAAAAGAAGAAAAATCATCACCTGTATCTCAACTATTTGTATGCAAAGAATGTAATCATTATATCACTTAGAAAAACATATATTACGATTCAATACAAAATCAATGTAAAATGTATATAAAACACAAAATATAAAGAGTGTGTTCATCAAGTCATGGTGCACTTTTGACCAGTCACAGGAAAGCAACAAAAGACGATAGAAATGTGAAATCTGCACCAAATAAAAGGAAAACCCTCCCAGTTTCTGTAGGATGATGTTGGAGCATGTACATTGAACGTATCAACAACATTAATCACTTAAAACAGAGAATCACAGAGGTTATTCACTCAGTTACACCAGACATCCTTACCCGTGTGTGGCAAGAACTTCACTATCGTTTGGATGTGTGTAGGGCAACAAATGGAGCCCACATCGAACTACACTGAATAGATATGAAACTGGGAGAGTTTTTCTTTTATTTGGCGCAGATTTCACATTTCTATTGTCTTTTGTTGCTTTCCAGTGACTGGTCAAAAGTGCACCATGACTTTACGGACACACTGAATATATAAATAAAAATCCAAAGAAATTATTATTCTCCTCAGGGCCCTCGAAAAAAAGAGATCTGGGAAGTTTTAAAAAGCCTCTTGTAAGGTGACTGATTATCCTGATACTATAGGACAAGAAAGATAGGTGACTTGCCTTGGCATTTATGAAGTCAGTCATTAGGCTGGGCAGCACGTGCGCAGTTATACTTCATGGCTGTATTTCATGGCTAGTCTTCTGATCTTCAATAAAATGGTCCAGGAGGCAGTGCAAGCACAGCTTGAGATCTTGGCTCATTGACGTCTTCATTAAGGTGATATCTCGATCTGCGCATGCACAATTTTATTGAAGACGAAAAGACCAGCGGTGAGATCATATGGTGGTGGCACAAAATTTCAAACAAGTTGGCAGGTCACTGAAGAATCAGTGATCTGTCATTAAATTACCTGAGGAAGGGGGGAGGTAACTGGAGAAGGAGGGGAAGACCCTGCACACAGTCCCTCCCTTGTGCACTGAAATATCTTTAGAAGAAAACTTTAAATCCTGATTGAACAATTATAACACCACCATTATGGTCATGCCTTTACTTTATATTGCTAAATCCTGCTGACAGGTTCTCTTTAAGTGTGGTTATCATTATACTGGAGCACAGTGAAAGTCAGTGCCGGATCATTACAAAATTTAGCAATATATGAGAACGTGTTGTGAGTTCATTTTTCCCTTCACCATTGAGGTCTGATGAACTCCCTCCTCTGGTGAAGGAATGTAGTGAGACTGATTACCAAACACCTGGGCAGCTAGATGATGACTGGGTAGCTGGAATTGAGGACTGGATATAAGGCAGCCGATGCCCTTCTGCCTTGCTGATGATCCTGCTGGATTCTTGGAGACCAGTCTGATTCCTGCGTCTCAAAGCAAAGTTTTTCTGCTCTGCTTTGTACACTTCAGTTTTGTTTTTGTTTTGCCTTGTTTTTTGGGAGTTCTGCCATCCCCGGCCGGGGGTGAGCTGAATTCCATTTTTGTCTCTGATCTGTGGATCCTTTGGTCTGTCTTCAGAATATACCTGAGTGCTGATATAGTCATTTTAAGCCTAGCGACTTCAGGGCCTGTTTTTCCTATCAGTCAGTTGGCACATTTTGGATAGGGTTTTTGCGGATGGCAGACAGCAGCTTTCCTATCCTGTCCTATTTAGTTAGCTTTGGCCCCATCATTTGCCCAACCTATCTTTCTATCTGTGTTAGTGTTTTCATCTTGCTTCACCGTCATTATATGTTGGGGGCTGCCTATTGCTTTGGGGGCTGCTCTGGGGCAGTTTAGTTTTCCCCTTTCTGTCTTTAGCCTATGTAGTTCTCCGGCTGTGATCGAGGGGTCTAGGGCACCGTAGGAACCCCCCACGGCTACTGCTAGTTGTTGTGGATAGGTTCAGGGGTCTGCAATCCGATAGCTGCCAACCTCTCTGTTTTTTTCTGGACTTAGCTAGAATTTTGTTTTTTTCCTCCTTCGGTGACTCATCATAACAAGAACGTATTTCAAGAACTTTTTATTGTAAAATCTAAAACATTCCAACTAAAAATGCAAATAAATTCCTGAACCTGTTTGCATCTAAGTCTATCTCTAAAGCCTGCAGTGTCTGAACCTGTACCTATCTATAAAGCTTGAAGTATCTGAACCTGTACCTATCTCTAATCTGTTTCCTCTGTGCAAAATTAGTGGTTTTGTGTGTACTCTTGCTTCTTCATTGTAAGTACCTTGTGTGAGTCTGTCTTTGGCTATCTTGTGTGTACCTGCCCTTGTATTTGTCTTGTGTGAACTTGGTCATGTCTGTCCTGTGTGAACTTGCCTTTACCTGACCCAGTCTGTTCCGGTCTGTCCTGTGGGAACCTGCTGCTCCCTGCTTGTCTGCATTTGCGGTTCCCTGCTTGTCTGCATCTGGAGTTCCTTGTCTGTTCAATCTAAACAGGTTCCTACCCATTCCTGTATTCCATTCATACCTGCCAGTGACCCATTTCTTCCTGAAGCTGTTCCTGTTTGTCCAATCTCAACTGAGTCCTACAGTTGTGTTCGCCAGCACCATCATATCTCATTGAGGGTCAACTGCCATGTGACCGAAGTCAGACCCTGTGTAGCACCTGGTCATACCTCCCCAGGCTCTCTTCGGATTGCGGCACTGTCAGTTGACATGCATCCAAGCTCAGTCTTGGGGAGGCACTTAGTCACACCCCTCCAGGCTCTCCTCGGTCCACAGCACAGTGGGATCACGATCCACATTTGTGCTAAATAGGCCAAAATCGAGCGTAACATTGGCAAATGTTCCCCAAACATTCGATTCACATATAATAGGCATTATAGAAAGCTTCTTATTGCTTTAAAATATATATATATATATATATATATATATATAATACAGAAAGAGAGAGATTTCATTGTAATATAATCTGTTTAATCCTCTTACCCAGTGAATTTGCAGATGTATTCCACAGCAAGACCTTTTATTATGAAAAGATATCAGGGATGCTCTCAGGTCAACCGCTTTAAACATCTTTAGAATGTATAGCTATGGATTAACATATTGTAACTAACAGTCTGTCTATCACACACTAATCTTCTTCACTGCTGTGCTTCCTCACATTGTATACAGTAGTTTCTTCAAAGTTCTACAGTTTTTTCTCCCTATCTATATGTATAAGCAGTGAACTCTCATTATCCGGATTTACTGCAAAATGGCTGCTGCATTTCTTACTTCTGCTTTTATACAGGCCACGATAGTTCCTGCTGATTTGCTATGCTATACCAAGGAATATTGGAAAACCTGTTCTGATGCACTCTAGGTGATGTTATTCTTCTTTAGCTGATGTAATCTTTTGGAATGTGTAAAATTATGGTGGCAATTTTTAGTAATTCACTGGAAGCATATTGTTCAGATTCGGAGAATACCTAGATATTTGATACAAATTTGAATAGCATCAAATCAATTCACTCATCACTATGCCATTTCATTAACACATTAATTATTTGCATAGTTTTTACTTCTGACAATTGTTCTTCATTGCCATTACATTCAGGTTATTCCCTAGATTGTAATGAATTTTCAATCCAATTAGTTTACTCGCATTCACCGTCTTCTTGATAACAATTGGAATCTTTAAATTAGTAAATTAATTGAGGTTTTTCATACCTATGCTGTTCCTTAATGGCAGAAAGTAATCATGCGAAATCTTATTATCTCTAGACAATGTCAAATCATACAAGAGCATCCAAGGTAATAATCAAGAAATTTATATTTGCATGCCATTATACTTTTTTTGTAATATGCAAAATGTTTATAGGTTCTTTAGTACAGTGCGTACATTGGATCCTTATCATTGTTCCCTCTTACAAAAGCTTCATTCAAAGACTGGATTTATCTTGGGGGCAGATGAAAAGATTTTTGAAGCTGTCACTGACTGTGTGATTAGATAGTCTCTCAATGAATTATTTCTGCTGTTTCTGTCTCATAAACATCATTTATGCAATAATCTCATAATATGATGTATTAACAAATCATTGCACTCACTTCTGTAGACACAGGGGGCAGAGCTTGGAATTAGTTTTCTACTTGATTGCTATATGTCACCATAAGTCATTGTAAGCCACATAGGAGCGAGTATTTTGTTAATGTGGAAGCGGCATGAATATTAAATTTGCTAATAATTCAAAGAAAAGTACTTATGTACTGTATCTATTAGTGCTAGTATATGTGTAAAATTATTTTTTTTTTACCTTAGCATTAGGAAATGCTTCACGACCATTGTGGTAAGCCATGATGATTTTGTATGTATATTTTTTCATGTCTGCATTTAAAGGAAATGTATAGATATGAGCGAATATATCACAGTGGAATTGAATTCTACTCGAAGTGTACAAAGATTCACATTCCTCAAAATGGATTTTTTTCAGCAATACTGTATCTGCTGATAAATGCCATAAATGGCCTTCAGAAGATTAAAAATAAAAAATAAAATATTTACAATTGCCCTTGTGCTCTTCACCATCACCTGTCTGGTCCTTGCAGCATCTTCTGATCGCCACCATAAGCGCTAAACAGTTCTGCCCATGTGCAAGCAAGGCCGCAGCACACACTGTTATTTCATATAGTTGTGCCTCTTGCACAGAATACGCGGTGCCGGTCAGGAGACCAGTGAGGATCGAAGGGTCCAGAAATGTGAGCAGTGAAGTGAGTATAAATTTTTTTTTTATTTTTCACATCTTACATTTATTATGCTTTGGGCAGTGAGAAACCTCCGCCAAAATGGGCAGAACTAGGGTGGAACGGGGGTGGATGGTGGGAGGTGGGCTGACGTTACGATACCAGCTCGTCTAATTCATGATGAGCTGTGGCATGCCTTGTGCCACAAATCTTATTCCAGTCTATGTGCCTCTTAATGAATCATGCATCATCGACCCCAACATGCCCTCTCATCAACACTGGCATAAACAGTTTTGATGAACCAGGGACCAATTTTTAATTTATATGTTATATTTATAAGATTCTTAAGTGAATAACAATAATCTAGTATTCACATTAACTACTAGCAGGAAACAAGATGATAATACATTGCTTTCTATAGCTAATGTGTCAGCTTTACTGTGTACACTGGAACAGTCTCAATGGATTTAAAGGAATCGGTCAGCAGCATTTCACTTCTCAAAATATTTTTATGTGCATGTAGCTCTTTCAAAGACAAATCTGGCAATGTCTTTACATAGAAAGTCTGTTCATACGTTGCGTGGAAATCAGTGTTTTAATTGATATTCAAATAAGGTTGTAGATCCAAATCCTCTGTCACTCCAGCTTTACTCTCTGCCCACCTGAGAGCTTGATTGATTACTCCTTTGCCCCAAGTCTCACAGCAGAATATCAGTAAAGTTGGAGGAGGCATTGCTAGGCAGGAAGAGAGCTGGAGTAAAGGCCCCTTTACGTTTAGCGATGCACCAGCGATCCCGACCATGATACGACCCGGTCAGGATCGCTGGTGCATCGCTAAATGGTCGCTAGTGAGCTGCCACACAGGCAGATCTCACCAGCGATGTAGCGATGCTCGGCGGTCGTACTTACCTTTCAGATGACCGCCGTCTTCCGCCCGTGTCCATAGCTCGCTCGTCGGCGCCAGCAGGAAGCCGATGCCGAGAAATGGACGTGGACGATATCGCGCGATCAGCGATAGCCAGCAGGGGAGCCGGTCGGAGGTAATTATCACATGTAGCGATATCGTTGCTGCGTCACAAAATCGGTGACTCTTTAGCGATATCGCTAGCGATATCGCTATGTGTAAAGCCTCCTTAAGACAAAGACTTCAGATCTTCAGCCTCATTTGCATATCAATTCAAATGCTAATTTCCAAGTAACAGAGGAACAGATTGGTGATGTAAAGGTATTGTTGGGCTTGTCTTTGAAAGAGATACATGCACATATAAATAGTTTGGGGGTGAAATTCTGCTGACCACTTCCCTTTTAGGACAAGTCTATACATAATTGGACATGGCTCTGCATGTATCTTCCCTGTCACTTTCTGTCTCAGCTGGAGTGTAGACAACATTTCTCTTTTACACCTTTTTGGACCATTAACCTATTCATTGCAGTTGCCTTAAAGCACATATACCTGTACTATTTCTGGAATCAATGTAGGAAGGAAGTGTGTATCTCCAATATGACTGCTCTTAAGAAAGTTAATAAAAAGAGTTACATTTATTTCTCTTTTACAGGGCTAAACCACTAAGCA
Organism: Dendrobates tinctorius; assembly: GCF_039654945.1. Lineage (NCBI taxonomy): Eukaryota > Metazoa > Chordata > Amphibia > Anura > Dendrobatidae > Dendrobates > Dendrobates tinctorius. The sequence goes on along the minus strand of NW_027361828.1, from coordinate 5,423,322 downwards.
TTAAATAGGAGGCTCCAACAGAACTGCTTGTAGCTAATTCAGATTGCACAGGGCACACTGAATTTTTACCTGATGGAGTCACTGTCACTCCAATTCTAGTAATACTCTGGAACTCTGCTTGGTTAGTATTTAACGGGGTTGTCTACTACTCAGACAACCCCTTCTAAATCCCTATGGTTCCCTTTCAGTAAATTAATAACACTTATACTCACCTTTGGAGTTGGCACCATTCCAGCACCGTTCGAGCTGTGTCTGCACCGACTCTCTATAAACAAATGGAAGGTATTGTTACTAAAGATAAGGTTAAGGTGGTACTTCTAAACAGCACTAACCCCTACTAAAAGACTTTGGACTTGATCTGTGGTAACCAAGAGTGGGTCAGCAACAGCTCGATACTTGTAAAGCAATACGTTGGCAGCATACAAATGGTGCGTATGCTATAATCGCAAAATCCCATGTTAATTTTGCAACTGAGAATTTAACCATTTTTCATCCATGTAGAACCCTTTTTTCTCCTCCATTTTTAGAGGCTGAACCTGTTAGACTGTCTAAACTTTTATTCATCCATTTTCTCTTAGTAATGTATCAATTAAAAATGAATGAAACATTGGTGAAACTCTAAAATACAAAGCATATTTTCTGTGTTTCACAATATTTATACAGATCCTTATGGCATTTAATGGCTGAGTCTGATCCCCTCTGAGTCTCATAGACCGGACACATGGATTAGTTTTTTAAAATAGATTTGTGCATGGATCAGTGAAACTCTATGGGTCCATGTGATGTCCGAGAAAAATAAACCTGACAGCACTAAGATGTGTTACACCAATGTAGCCTAATTATGACTTGGGAGGAGTCACATATCTACTGAGATTTCTGAAATATATACATTATAGCTTATTTGTAGTTAAGACAATATTTGTATATACTCTTTCTCTAAATGCTGTGGCAAATTATGTGCATAGTACCCGTATACCATTATTTAGAATGTTGTTATGTTGTTTTTACTCACAAATCTAATCTGTATAATACAGTTCTGTAACCTCTTATGGCTCATTTGTGCAATTGGTGCTGAGACTTCAAATATCCAATTATACTTGTCTTCTATCACGTTATAAAAACAGTTTAAGAGGAGCTGATTTACAAAAAGCAAATGTAACCGCTGTTTGCAAAGGAAGGGTAAAGACCAGCATGCTGAAATTTCATCTCATTTAGGATTTGCAATGTGTTTTACTTTGAATCTTATTAACTGAGTTCCATAAATGAGATAACAATTTTATCTTAAGAAGAGCTTTCCACAATAATTGCAAATAAATGGAATGGTGTTAGGGTGCAGGGGTGATGAAGAGAATTAAAGCATGAAGGCACTGCATGTGTGAACTTTTTCCATTTGCCTTTTCGTACAGCTTTATCCTAGCTCTCGGCTTGGAGATATTTAAGTTTCGGTAATTTTTTTAAGATGAAAGAAAGTAAAAAAAACCCCACAAAACTACATTCTCAAATAATACTGCTGGTTTTGATTTTTGCAAGAAATCTGTCACTTAAAAAGGGGGCTTCCATCCTGGTTTTAACACTTTAAACCATATCCAAAAAACTGGCCTTCTCTGTAGGGACCCCTGAGTTGTGTCCATGAAGTAGCAGCTAAACAGTAGAGATGAGCAAATATGAAATGACAGCCAAACATAAATTTGGCACAAATATGGTACATTCGGATTCGTCATCGGTAACACAAGCAATTTTCTTAAAATCTAAAAAAGCTGATAACATTCCGTAAAAGATAGTATAAAAGCCGGAATTACATATGCCGCATTCAGTAAAATCCTAGAGTGACAAGTTAGAATGGATATAATAGATATATGCACATAGAATACATAGATATATAGATGTCAATGACACATTCACACATATATACTGTACTGTATGCATATATATTACATAGATAGATAGAAGAAAAGCTGGCAATTCAGCAGCTGCACAGTGTAAAATTACAGCAGGAGCCAACAGGATAGAAGAGATGGATTACATACAGTAAATATACAAAGAATAGGTAGATATATAGATATATAGATATAGATATATAGATGTCAGTGACAAATACAATTAGTACAGTGTGTGTGCAGCTTACTCTACATTCATTTAATTGCTAAAAGATTATTTTTCTGAAAAAAATTGTGTGGGCTCCCGTGTAACCAGCAGAGGGAAAGCTGATGGCTGGGGGCTGATGTTTATAGCCTGGGAAAGTGGTCAGGGGTGGACCTACCACCCGTGCAGGCTGTTCATTGAACGGGGGCCCCTCCAGCCTCCAGCACAGCATGGCTAATTATTCAATTTTCAAATTAGCCATGTGGAGCGCGCGGAGCAGAGGCGCAAGGAGGGGAGGAGAGACCTGGATTAATTGGGTCCTTTCTGCCATCTGTACTCTTCCTGAGCAAGGAGGTAGCCCTGGTAACGAGGAGTCACGTGACCATCCACGTCACCGGGTCCTGTTCCAGCCATCGCACACAGTGAGGATGCCACTGCCTACTATCACTGCTGGGACTCTCTCCATGGGCGGACATACCACATGTGCAGCCCATACAGCTGCACACAGGGGCCCAGGAGGACAGGGGGCCTGATCAGCTGCTGAAACATCTTGAGCAAGCAACAGCATCTACACTAAAAGGAGAGGAAGGGGCCCGTACCGGAGTCTTGCTATCAGAGAGGGGCCCCTTCCCCTCCTCTGAGTTGATGCTGCCGCTCGTTCTATGATGCAAGAGCCCGGGAGTCCAGGACACGCCCACGGAATCCCTGGACGCACCCCCGGCTTCTCTGCATGGTTCAGGTAGGGACAGGCCTGGTAAGTATGGCTGATCACAGCCAATCCTGTCTGCTGCCTCCTCACTGCCTCTGACTGCTGCTGGGAACAGCCTCCGAGCAGTCAGTACAGCTGACATCTCTCCTTCTTTCTGAGAAGTTCTGCCAACTGAACTGCCTGATCAATCTTCACATGAGCTATCACATAAATCCCCCCTGCAGCTGCCTGCACCCCCTGTACTGAAGGGGCTTTATTAGGAAACCACTGCACTGGCCCATTCATAAGCAGGAGGTGCAGTGTGAATGCTGCCTTACTGGACCAGTGCAGCCATTCCTCAAAGCCCCCTCAGTACAGGGGTGGTAAGTGGCTACAGGGGGAGGGGAGGAATATGTGATTGCCGATGTTTACATGGGTCAGGCAGCTGCCAGAACTTGTCAGGAGGAAGGAGAAGTGTCAGATTCACTGACTGCTGGGAGGCTGCTCTCTACAGCTATTAGAGGTAGTGAGGAGGCAGAAGGACTGGTGACAGCTGGTGATCTGGCCAGTAGTGCTGATGGATGGACTGAAGACCCCCAGGATCGTCAGGATGAAGATGGAAGAATGCACTTGCCAGAGGGACCACATGTGTAAGTAATAAAATGTGTACAGACTTACTATTATCTGTTGGTAAAAGTATCTATAATATAACACTGTAAGCGTCACTCTGTCTGAAGCCTTTATAGACTGCGCAAGCGCGTCGCGCCTGCGCAGTCTGGCTCCAGACAGAATGAGGCAGATAGCGGTGAGGACTGTATATGGCGCCGGAGATGGTATCTATAATGCTGTAGATAAGCCCCTGATCCGTCCTGAAAGAAAGAGAAAAATAAGTTTTATTATACTCACCTGCTGGACAGTCCAGTGCGGTCAGGTCCAATGGATGTCGCAGGTCCGGCGCCTCCCATCTTATGATCGCCGCCCTCCTGCTTACTTCATCACTTCCCGGCATCACACTCCTGCGTTGGTGTACTTCTTTCCCTGTTGAGGGCAGAGAAAAGTACTGCAGTGCACAGGCGCTGGGTCTCTCTGACCTTTCCCAGCACCTGCTCTGCAGTACTTTTCTCTGCCCTCAACAGGACAGATTACACCTGCGCAGGAGCGCAATTTCAGGATAGCTATGAAGTAAGCAGGAGGGTGGCGATCATAAGAAGATGGGAGGCGTCGGACCCGGACCTGCGACATCCATCAGACCGCCCAGCGGGTGAGTATAATAAAAGTTATTTTTCTTATCTTTCAGATCGGATCGGGGGCTTATCTACAGCACTATAGAATGCTGTAGATAAGCCCTGAAAGGCAGTGGCCGCATATTATATCAGTGAAACCTGGTGAAAGGTTCACTTTAACGGAGCATTCCCCGGGCCAGACAAATCGCCGATGCGGCTGCATCGGGCCAAGAAGTGGAGTGAGGCCACTGACACCAACAAATATTTCAGCTCGATCTGCATCCTCGGATGCACATTCAGCTGAAATATATTACAGTGCAGGGGATCCACCAGTTCCGCTGCAGTACACACCACTGACCAATTTGCATCCAGCATCTGTCCTCAGTGTGCCTATGACTGGGCGGCATATGGCAGTGAGACATAAGCAATGGTGGGGATGCCGAAGTCAGCTAGCGACTCTTGCGCCGGTTGCAGAAGAGGATGCTCCCCTGTTTTAAAAGGGGCATCACCCGCACATGGTAAATGTTCCCAGCAACAGCTGGGAGGCATTTAGTTAAATGTGTGATCACTTGCAACATGTCTCCCATCCAATAGCTTGGAGACATCTTGTATAAAAAGCATCCTCCCCCATAGGGAGGTGCCTGAGCAACACCTATAGTTACAGTGGGGGGAATAAGTATTTGATCCCTTGCTGAGTTTGTAAGTTTGCCCACTGACAAAGACATTAACAGTCTAGTTTTAAGGGTAGGTTAATTTTAAAATTGAGAGATAGAATATGAAAAATAAAAGCCAGAAAATCACATTGTATTAATTATATTAATTTATTTGCATTTTGCAGTGAGAAATAAGTATTTGATCCCCTACCAATCCTTTAAGAGTTCTGGCACCTACAGACCAGTTAGACGCTCCTCAACTTGTTACCTGCATTAAAGACAGCTGTCTTACATGGTCACCTTTATACAAGACTCCTGTCCACAGACTCAATCAGTCAGACTCTAACTCTACAACATGGGCAAGGGGTCTGTCCAGTAGAGTCGGCTATGGTGTTGTTCAGTGCAAATTCTGCCCATGGTAGCAAGGAAGCCCAGTCATCCTGCCTGGCCAAAACAAAATGTTACAGGTATGTGACCAGGGTCTGGTTGGCCCACTCTACCAATCCATTCGGCTCGGGATGGTAAGCAGAAGAGAGATTCAGCTCAATGCTGAGTAAATGACAGAGCTCTCTCCAGAACTGGGACGTGAACTGGGAACCCTGGTCACTGACAATTTTGTCAGGCATACCGTGTAGGCGAAAAACATGCTTAACGAACAACGCCGCCAAGGCCCGTGCAGAAGGTACCCGCGGAAGAGGCATCAAGTACACCATTTTGGAAAAATGGTCAGTGACTACCCAGATAATGGTGCAGCTACGAGACTTGGGTAAGCCCACCACAAAATCCATCCCGACCATTTACCAGGAGTGAGCCCAAGAGAGAACTTCCAGTTGCAAATTAGGTGGTACAAAAGTCTTGCCCGAGGGCACAGACTCTAGCGAGACCACGGATCTCAGGCTCTCAGAAGGGACAATTAGCCGAGGTTCCTCCTCTGATGATGATCACACTGCGGAGCAGGAGAGAGCATCAGCATGAATGTTCTTCTCCCCAGAAAGTAAGTGGAGGGTGAAGTGGAACTGGGAGAAGAACAAGGACCATCTAGCTGGGCGAGAGTTTAGCCGCTGGGCAGTTTGCAAATAAACCAAATTTTTGTGGTCGGTGTACACTTGGAAGGGATATCGAGCCCCCTCCAGGAGGTGTCTCCACTCCGAAAAGGCCAACTTCATGGCTAGCAACTCCCTGTCCCCGATGGAATAGTTCCTCTCCGTCGGTGAGAAGGTCTTAGAAAAGAAGAAGCAATTATGCTTCCGACCTTTAGCATTCTTTTGGAACAGGACTGCTACAGCACCGATGGATGAGGCATCCACCTCCATAATAAATGGTTTATCTACATCGGGGCGATGTAAAATGGGAGCGCTAGCAAGATGTGACTTGATAGAGAGGAAGGTCTTGGAAACCTCCTCCGACCACAATTTGGGATTTGCTCCCTGCTTGGTGAGGGCAACCAAGGGAGCTACCAAAGTTGACAAGTGGGGAATGAATTGGCGATATTAGTTAATGAACCCCATAAAGTGCTGCACCACTTTGAGAGAATGCGACTTCTGCCAATCCATCACCGCCTGTAGCTTGGCAGGATGCATGGCCAATCCCTGGGCAGAGATGATATAGCCCAGGAAAGGCAAGGACTCCTGCTCAAACACACAGTTCTCCGACTTGGCATAGAGAGAGTTTGCCAGTAGGAGGTCGAAGACTTTGCAAACATCTTTCCGGTGTGAGTCTATATCTGGAAAGTAGATGAGAATATCATCCAAATAGACTACGACCGAGGTGGTGAACATATCCCGGAAGATAACATTCACAAAGTCTTGGAAGACGGCAGGGGCATTACAGAGCCCGTAGAGCATCACCAGGTATTCATAGTGCCCGTCCCTGGTGTTAAATGCCATCTTCCATTTGTCCCCCTCACGGATGCGAATCAGGTTGTCAGAACCCCGCAGATCAAGCTTAGTAAAAACCCTCGCTCCACGCAGCCTATCGAAGAGCTCAGATATCAGCGGCAGGTGGTACTTATTCTTAATGGTTATGGCGTTAAGACCCCTGTAATCAATGCATGAACGTAGTTCTCCCTTCTTATGCACGAAGAAGAACCCAGCCCCCGTGGATGACACTGACTTCCTAATGAATCCTCTTGCCAGATTCTCCTAGATGTACTGGGTCTTTGCCTCCGTCTCCGTGAGAGTTAGTGGATAGATTCGACCCCGGGGAAGCTCTGCACCAGGCAAGAGGTCAATAGGACAGTCATAGGGGTGGTGAGGCAGAAGAGTCTTTGCAGCTTTCTTGGAGAACACGTCTGCATAGGGCCAATAGTGCTTGGGGAGAGAGGAAAGATCTGCAGGTACCTCTGTAGTAGCAACCTGAACACACTCCCTCTGACATCTGCCCTCAAAAGATTCACTCCATTCCAAAATTCTCCCTGTGGACCACTCTATATGAGGAGAGTGGTAAAGTAGCCAGGGAGAGACAAGCAGAGAGATTATCTCCTGATGGGACGGCGACATAGAGAGCGTAATGGGATGGTTTGATGTGTTATCTGTGATGGCAGTGTCGACCCATTTACCACTCGTACAGTCACTGGTTTGGCAAGCATCACCAGGGGTATTGCATGCCATTGGGCGAAGGCAGAAGACATGAAGTTGCCCTCCGCCCCGGAGTCCACGCAAAGCTCTACCATGTGAGTGGGTGGGCCTATGGTAATTGTCCCCTTGAAGGACAATTTGGAGGAAAACGCCGCTGTGTCAAGTGACCGTCCTCCTATGGTCACTAGATGCAGCAGTCGTTTTCCCAACCGTTGGGGACATTTCCTGGCATAATGTCTTGACTGCTGGCAGACAGGACAGACCATGGGCACTCGAGCGGCCAGGGACTTAGACCCCGCTCAAGAAACCTCCATGACCTCATGTGGCTCTGACGCCTGATCCGGAGATTCCAGAGATCTGGCAAAGGTGGGAGCCAGCCGAAACCTCTGCCTACACTGAGCTTGCTCCAACCTTCGCTCGTTAAAACGAAGGTCGATGCGAGTGGAGACCACTATTAGCTCCTCCAGCATGATGGGAATCTCCCTAGTAGCCAAAGCATACTTCTCATGGTCAACCAGCCCCCTCCAAAATACAGGGATGAGGGCTTTATTTGGCCTCTCCAGCTCAAATGCTAAAGTCGGGAAGTGGGCAGCAAAATGGCGGACCATGGATGAGCCCTGTATCAGTGCCAGCAGTTGGAGCACCATACCATGGGTGATTCGAGGTCCAAAAAAGACCTGTTTCAGAGTGCTCAGGAACCGCGGAGCACTCTGCATCACATGATCGCTGTGCTCCCACAGCGGCGTAGCCCACTCCAACGCCCTGTCCAACAGGAGGGATATTATAAATCCCACTTTAGCCCAATCTGTGGGAAACATGCAGCCAGGAGCTCAAGGTGTATTGCATACTGGCTCACGAATCCCCTACACATCTTGCTATCACCAGAGAACTTATCTGGCAGCAAAAAGACAGGATAAGGTTGGAACAGGGGTGGCAGCGGACAGACTTGCTTAAGCCATGCTAGCAGCCTGAACAGCTACTGCGGTAACACCCACAGCTGAGGTTGTGCTCTCGAGAGACGCCGACCTGCCCTCCAGCTACTAGATGTACCGCTGCAGTTGCTGCTCGTCCGCCATTACTAGCCAGACACTGGTGCTAGTATAATGTTAGGGCTGGCGGAAAGTACAAAATAATATGAAGATAGTAATAAGGTGTGATTGCAGCCTGGGGTCCACTGTGCAGAGATGTTGACTGCTGCTCGGTAATGGCGGACACAAAATGGCAGTATCGCACTGGATACATGTGGGTTAAACGCCACCCAGTGTGTAGTAGCGACGGGCACTGTTGCTTCACAGAGCCATGGAACCACAGAACACAGATGCTGTACCCTGTTACCAGTCACAGGGCACAGCTGAGTCAGCGCTAGTGTTCGTTCACAAGACTCTGCCAAAGGATGCGAGTTAAGAGCCTCTCTAGATCCACTAAGCGCTGTCATGGTCACGTGTCTCTGGACGCAGCGGTTACCGCAAGGCGGACCCATAACACACGTGACCCTGGAAACACCGCCTCCAGTGGGGCGCATTTAAATAATAAAACGTGCAGGTGGATACGCCGCCTCCACCTGGCGAATTTAGGTATTACACGATATACAATAATTCTGGAAACCCCGCCTCCAGTAAGGCGAATTTAAATAATAAGGGGGAACCTGGGAAACATTAACAATGGTGGGCCCTGCGATAGGGAATGGGGAGATGGAGACCACCTAAGCTCCCCTGAGCCAGTGTCCCTGCACTCCTAACATTCCCTATACAGGCTCCGCGCCTGTCGCCGCACGCGAACCTTAACCCCTTGCTCGCCCTGACCCTAACCCTCACTAGGGAATGGGTCGGTGCGGAGACTAATCCCACCACTGCACTAATAACACACATGAGGAAAGAGACAATACAGGGGGAACACCACATAGCTTTGCTCTGTTGCGTGCGCTCCTAGCAACAGAGCCCATCACCTGCGTGCATCTTCTCCTCCACCTGGATCCATCACCATAACAGGATCCTTCACCTTAGTGCAGCCTTGGAGCAGAGTCCACCACCAGTTGCTGCTGCTTAGAAACAGAGTCCCCAAGATGAGTCCAGCTTCTGCCACGAAGTCGAGCATGCTTGAGTCCAGCTCAGCAGCCAAGTCCCACATGGTGAGTGCCACTCTCCATAGTTGCCACTCCACCAGTCCATGCAGACACTTCCCGCCGACACCATCACTGCGACCCCACCACGCCATGCCAGCCCTTCGTCCAGACACCATAGCTGAAACACGTCCCCCCTGGCTAAGCTGCGCAGGACTCCTCTCCAGCTCCATCCTTCCACCAGGCTCTCAAACTCAGAGTGAACACAATCTCACAATATCACAGGCAGTGATTGCACACCCCTAGCACACCTTTATAGGGTGTCACACCTGATCCATAATTACGTGCACAAAAACCTAAAGTGCGATACCACTAACCACCACCGGGGACAGTCAAGACACCTTGGAACTTTCCAAAGTAAAAAAAGTTCTCCCAGTGCAATTTAAAACTGTCAGATCATGACAGTACCCCCTCCTTAATGAGGGGCCTCTGGACCCTCAAGACCACCCCTCATTAGGGAAACACCTACAGCGGGGATGCCCAGATCCTGAGTTCACCCCACCACTACCTGACACTTCAGGTTTATGACAAACGCACCGCTGGTATTGGAAATATATGTTCATTTTGGAGGCACCACTCATCTCCACAGCGCCGACATGGGGAACGAGTTTATGTATGTGTATGTTTGTTTGTTATGAGCTGATCAGGCTCCACAACACATTTCCACAAGATGATTTTTGGTGGCACCCATACACGCTCGTTCACACACAGGTCCGGACCTGAACGTTTATTGCACACATTTGTTTGTCATCAATTTGGTGAACTCATTCTGGACTCGACAACAGAGGCGTCCCCCTGTGTCACCACACTCACACCCCCGCTATTCACCAAGGGACACCACCCTCCAACCCTTTCACCATGAGGCCTGCGCCTCCAGGGTTGGCCAATGGCGAGGGTTGAGATTTGTCCCTACTCCCCCGCAGCATACCTGCTGCACACACCAGGAGGAGAAGGGGACGGGAAATGGAGGAAATATACACTCGCTGGTCGCCTCCACACAACCAGGAGGGCGGCTTCTTCGATGGTATAGAAGATTTGGTGTAAACCCCGCAGACTATCACACCAGTCAGCTCACCACAGGGGCGTACCCCTTCACCTCGGGGAATACCAGGCAGCTCCGTGGGGCACCATTCCTCCCACCTGCCTGGGTGCGCCCGCATGCATGAACCAGTCCCGCTCCCCAGCAGCGACTCTAGGGGGCTTTAGCCAGACTGCAGCCGCCATTTTTTTTTTTTTTTTATTTTCTGGTTAGCTGAGCAGAGGCCCCAGACCCTGATAACTGCTGCTGCAGCGGCTCTAACACACCATGCCGCTCCCCACTCACCTCAGTGAGGCCCGGCAGCAATTACTAACAGGTCTCCACATGGCCAAGGCTCACCAGAAAAAAAAACTGTATGGCCTGTGATAATGTCATGGTCACATGTCTCTGGACGCAGCGGTTACCGCAAGGCAGACCCATAACACACGTAACCCTGGAAACACCGCCTCCAGTGGGGCGCATTTAAATAATAAAACGTGCAGGTGGATACGCCGCCTCCACCTGGCGAATTTAGGTATTACACGTTATACAATAATTCTGGAAACCCCGCCTCCAGTAAGGCGAATTTAAATAATAAGGGGGAACCTGGGAAACATTAACAATGGTGGGCCCTGCGATAGAGAATGGGGAGATGGAGACCACCTAAGCTCCCCTGAGCCAGTGTCCCTGCACTCCTAACATTCCCTATACAGGCTCTGCGCCTGTCGCCGCACGCAAACCTTAACCCCTTGCTCGCCCTGACACTAACCCTCACTAGGGAATGGGTCGGTGCGGAGACTAATCCCACCACTGCACTAATAACACACATGAGGAAAGAGACAATACAGGGGGAACACCACTTAGCTTTGCTCTGTTGCGTGCGCTCCTAGCAACAGAGCCCATCACCTGCGTGCATCTTCTCCTCCACCTGGATCCATCACCATAACAGGATCCTTCACCTTAGTGCAGCCTTGGAGCAGAGTCCACCACCAGTTGCTGCTGCATAGAAACAGAGTCCCCAAGATGAGTCCAGCTTCTGCCACGAAGTCGAGCATGCTTGAGTCCAGCTCAGCAGCCAAGTCCCACATGGTGAGTGCCACTCTCCATAGTTGCCACTCCACCAGTCCATGCAGACACTTCCCGCCGACACCATCACTGCGACCCCACCACGCCATGCCAGCCCTTCATCCAGACACCATAGCTGAAACACTCCCCCCTGGCTAAGCTGCGCAGGACTCCTCTCCAGCTCCATCCTTCCACCAGGCTCTCAAACTCAGAGTGAACACAATCTCACAATATCACAGGCAGTGATTGCACACCCCTAGCACACCTTTATAGGGTGTCACACCTGATCCATAATTACGTGCACAAAAACCTAAAGTGCGATACCACTAACCACCACCGGGGACAGTCAAGACACCTTGGAACTTTCCAAAGTAAAAAAAGTTCACCCAGTGCAATTTAAAACTGTCAGATCAAGACAGTGCACGGCAAAAAAAGAATAGGAGATCGCTGAGGACATGGCTTGAGATTCCCCCTGTGCAGCTGCGGGAACTTGACGCCTAACAATTGGTCTCTTTACTTCCCAGACATTTACAGACAGTTGTAAAAAGAAGAGTGGATGCTACACAATGGCTCTGTCCTTACTTTTTTGGGATGTGTTGCTGCCATCAATTTCTAAATGAGTTATTTTTTTCAAATGAAAAATGTCTAACTATCACCTTCTGATTTGTGTCCTATGTTCTGTTGTGAATAAAATATGGCTATAGGAGATTTCCAAATCATAGAATCATAGAATCGTAGAGTTGGAAGGGACCTCCTGGGCCATCTGGTCCAACCCCCTGCTCAAAGCAGGATTCGCTAAATCATCCCAGTTAGATGTCTGTCCAGCCTCTGTTTGAAGACTTCCATTGAAGGAGAACTCACCACTTCTCGTGGCAGCCTGTTCCACTCATTGATCACTCTAACTGTCAAAAAGTTTTTTCTAATATCTAATCTGTGTCTCCTCCCATTCAGCTTCATCCCATTGCTTCTAGTCTTTCCTTGTGCAAATGAGAATAAAGTTGATCCTTCTACAATGTGACAGCCCTTTAGATATTTGTAGACAGCTATTAAGTCTCCTCTCAGTCTTCTCTTTTGCAAACTAAACATTCCCAAATCCTGCAACCTTTCCTCATAAGACAGGGTTTGCAGACCGGTCACCATTCTGGTCGCTCTTTTCTGAACTTGCTCCAGTTTGTTGATGTCTTTTTTAAAATGTGGTGCCCAAAATTGGACACAATATTCCAGATGAGGTCTGACCAAAGAGGAGTAGAGGGAAATAATTACTTCACGTGATCTAGACTGTATGCTTCTGTTAATACATCCTAGAATTGCATTTGCCTTTTTTGCTGCTGCATCACACTGTTGACTCATATTCAGTCTGTGATCTATTAGTATACCCAAGTCTTTTTCACATGTGCTGTCACTTAGCCCTATTCCTCCCATTCTATATATGCTTTTTTCATTTTTATTGCCCAGATGTAGTACTTTGCATTTCTCCCTGTTAAAAACCATTCTGTTAGTTGCTGCCCACTTCTCCAGTTTATTTAAATCTTTTTGAATCCTCTCTCTCTCTTCTCTAGTATTAGCTATCCCTCCTAGCTTTGTGTCATCAGCAAATTTAATCAGTTTACCCTCAATTCCTTCATCTAAATCGTTGATAAAGATGTTGAACAATACAGGGCCCAGGACAGAGCCCTGTGGTACCCCACTTGAGACATTCTTCCAACTGGATGTGCAGCCATTTACGACCACTCTTTGGGTCCGATCACTAAGCCAGTTATGAATCCACCTAACAGTTGCCTTGTCCATTCCATACTTAGTCATTTTTTCAATAAGGATTGTATGAGAGACTTTGTCAAATGCTTTGCTGAAGTCAAGATATACTATATCTACAGCATTTCCTTGATCCACCCAATCAGTAATACCATCATAGAAGGAAATTAAATTAGTCTGACATGACTTATTAGTTACAAACCCATGCTGACTCTGTTTAATCACTTCATTCTTATCCAGGTATTGACATACATGTTGTTTAATAATTTGTTCAAAGATCTTTCCTGGTATAGAAGTCAGACTCACCGGCCTATAGTTGCCTGGGTCCACCTTCTTCCCCTTTTTGAAGATAGGAACAACATTTGCTCTTCTCCAGTCTTCTGGCACTTCTCCTGTTCTCCAAGAATTTTCAAAGATTATGGAGAGGGGTTCAAAAATTTCTTCTGCTATCTCCTTCAGTACTCTGGGGTGTAATTCATCTGGACCTGGAGACTTGAATACATTTAGGTTAGCTAAGTGTTTCCTCACTATCTTTCTGTTTATAGATATCCTGGATTCTTCTATTCCCTTAATAGGACAGTGAATAACAGTTGATGTTACATTTCCTTTCTGAGAGAAAACAGATGCAAAATAGGAATTTAAAAGTTCAGCCTTCTCAACATCCTGTCTTACCATTTCATCATTTTCATCCTGTAAAAATCCTATAGCATCTTTGACTTTTCTTTTACTTTTGACATATCCCCAAAATCCTTTATTATTGCTTTTGACATCTCTTGCAAGCCTCAATTCATTTTCAGCTTTAGATAATCTGATTTGTGCCTTGCAGGTTCTGCAGACAGCATTATATTCTTCTTTAGATATGCCTCCTTCTTTCCATTTTATAAACATTTTTTGCTTCCTTTTTAGCATGTGCTTAAGTTCTGTGTTCATCCATCCTGGTTTCCTTAAATGCTTCCTATTCTTCCCTCTTTTCGGAATTGTTAACAACTGTGCTTTGAGAATTTCATTTTTCAAGATTTCCCATCCTTCCTGGACATTTTTGTCTTTAAGGATATCCAGCCATTGGATCCCTCCAATTCTCTTTCTGAACCCCTTAAAATCTGCCTTTCTGAAATCTAACCTTGACGTCTGAGTCTTCACAGGTCTTCCGCCTCTAGTTATCCAAAATTCTAAAATAGCATGGTCGCTACCTCCTAGGGTCCCAGCCACTTTTACCTCCTCAACCATTTCCTCCCTGTTTATAAGGATTAGATCCAAGGTAGTAGTTCCCCTTGTTTTCTCCTTTACCTTTTGGAAGATAAAGTTGTCAGCAAGAGAGGATAAGAATTTCCTTGACCTGTTAGTTTTGCCTGAGAGAGATTCCCAACAAATGTCTGGATAGTTGAAATCTCCCATGACAACTATGTCATATTTTTTGGAGAACTTGGCCATTTGATGCATAAAGAGTTCATCCATATCTTCAGCTTGCACAGGCGGCCTGTAGTAAATGCCTACAATGGTGTCCTTTCCATTGTTCTGTCCTTGTATTCTTACCCAAACAGTTTCCACAGAACTCCCAGTCTCTGAAGCTTCAATCTCTGTGCAGATATACGCGTTTCTAACATACAATGTGACACCCCCTCCTCGTTTATCAAGTCTGTTTCTTGCAAATAAGTTGTATCCTTCTAGTCTTGTATTCCAATCATGTGTATTGTCCCACCAAGTTTCAGTGATTCCAATGACATCATATTTCTTTTCCTGTGTTAGTAGTTCCAATTCTCCTTGTTTGTTGCCCATGCTTTGTGCATTAGTATAGAAACATTTTAGTTTGTGATTGGTTTCTCTTTCTCCAATATTTTTTTTAATTAGATTCTTTCGTCTTTGTTCTTCCTTTCCACTTCTAATAGCAGAGTTCTCAGTAGCATTTGTCAGGTGTATGGCTTTTTCTGTTCTTTTGCTTCCCTTCCCATGTTGTTCTAGTAATAATTGAGTTCTGGTTTTCCTTAACCCCTTCCCTACTGGATGATTTCCCATTTGTGCACTTTTTTTTTTTTTTAAACCGTCTTTATTGAGCAATAGACATAAAATGCAAAAATTGTACAAAAGCATCAGAAAAAGATCTGATAAGTAAAAATTTTACAATACTTTGACTATTAGACAGTGCTTTATAACTATAACCAATTTCCCTCCCTCCCCCCTCCCAGGGCACACATCTGCATTTTCAAAAAATAACTTTAATCCAGCTTAACAGGAGTTCTGCAATCAATCTGTTCTCTCATGTACCAATGTATGAGGATTAATAAAAGAAGACCATGTAAGAAAAAAATTTAGTGTGTTTTTCTTTATTTAATATGGACCTCTATCCAGTCCATTCTGAAAAGATAGGACACCTTTGAAGAAATGTAGTTCAAAGAGGGGGTACCATCCTGTGCCCATAAATGCATTATACTTTTGCGAGTAGCTGTCGCCCACATGAATAGAATATGACGTTGCTGAACAAAAAGCCTCATCAATTGATCTTGTGGGAGAATGTTGAATATGGCCCACTCCGGAGAAAGACAAATATTTATACCAAAAGTATTAGTGAGATATTGCAAAAGTATATCCCAAACCTCCCTTATTGGACAGTCCCAGAGACAATAGAAAATATCAGCTGGAGAATGTAAGCATTTAGGGCAAGGAAAGTCACCTGAGGGGGACATTTTAGATTTAATCTTTGGGGAGATATATGCTCTATGAAATATCATGATAGTCATGGTTGTGTAACTATCATACGGTAACATAGAGTTAATACGTAATGTGGCTTTCAAAAGGTCTTTTACCTGACAGTCAGTTAGTTGAGATAATAATGTAAAAACCACAGTGGCGCTCAGGTATATGTGGACTCCAGCAGCATAAGTAAAAAAGACACCAGTCACCACAGATGTCAAAAAGTGAAATCAATATGAATGACAAAAATTACTATTGCGCTTAGAGTCGCTTATTCTATAGGTTTCTTCCGAGGAATATATAATATTTATAAACCTAAAAGAAAACAGTCAAATACTAGCAATATTAAGAACCAGATTCAGACAAATAGAGAATTAAAAAATAAAAATAGCATTAAACTAATCATATAAATCCCTTGAGATGCTGAATTTGCTCCTTTTTGCATGTACTATATGTGGAGAAAAATTACCTCATAAGTCAGCAGGGGTTAAACGACCGCAGATGGGAGAGATGAGCTGAGTAGTAAATGAAGCAGGCAGTGATTCCAAGACAGAAGTCCCGCAGGTCCTTATGAATTGAATGACAATCTTCCAAAAGGTTATCAGATAAATGCTTATTCCTTGTAGTCAGCAATGGCACTGGTGGCGGTGCTGCCCCTGCCGGTGGCAGCAACCGCTCCTGATGGAGGCAGAGGGGAAAAACACAAGCACTATACTCCATGCCTGACTGTCAGGCTGTGCTCGTCAGCACAGGACATGCGTGATGTCAGAGACATGTGGTGCGCTAGGCTGCAGCCAATAGAGATAGCGATGAGGACCAAAAAGCTATCCAACGCGTTTCAGAGACTCCTGTCTCCTTCCTCAGGGCAAGAAGAGTCTGACCACTGTGTGGAAGGTTTTATTGATTTATCAATAAGACTTAAAGAGTAATTTCCCGTGTTAGTTCCAATGGAGATTAAGTTTAGAGGGTGTGCTCTGTCGTCGTCTGGTATATCCACAAAATCGAGCCTATATAATGTCTAATTTGGGCAATGGTAAAATTATCTCTCATCAGGAATAGGTATTTTAAAACAGTGTCTTCCAAAGTGAGGGGACATTGATTGTCTGCTAACATTTCGCAAATCAGACGACAACCATTATATTCAAGATGGATTATATTCAAGATGATAGATGGGAGGTGGCCTGCCCTGTAGAAAGGAGGGATTGCCTCGGAAGGGAAGAAACACCGAAATATGGGGGTCGAGTCCACTAATTCGTCTAGCATGGAGCCATCCAATGATTACTGACCACAGTAGGGGATAATCCCTAGTCTCCACTGGGATCTCAGCCTGGCGTAAGTGAAGGAAAGCAGAAGGTCTAAAGGGTTTACACATCACCTCATCTATTGGAGTGTTGGTAAAGCGGGTAAAAGCATAGATCCAGTCCAGGGAATGACAAAAGACAGCCGCTATATTGTATAGACATAAATTAGGGAGATTAAGACCACCCAAGGATTTAGTTTGTTGCAGCTTAAAAATACTAATTCTAGAGCCTCAACTTGAACCCCAAATAAATTGACAAAAAACTTTTGTCAAAAGCTTGTTATCAGCTTTAGATAATAGAACCAGTAGCATCTGTAAGGGATAAAGTATTTTAGGGAAAAAAATCATTTTTATCAGATGGGCCTTAGGCTCCTTTCAGACTTCAGTTTATTTGCCATCAGTCACAATCCATCATTTTTTGAAAAAAACGGATCCAGCAACTGATGCCACTGGATCCGTTTTTTTCTCATAGACCTGTATTAGCGATGGATTGCGATGGATGGCCTCACATTTTGTCCGTCATTTGCCTGATCCATTTTTGAAAGTCTATGGGCGCAGGATCCATCATCGTCCGTTAAATGACGGATGCCGGTGACGAATCTGTTTTTTTTTAGCTGAGCATGCACCAGACTGGTTAAAACACAAAAGAAAGAATAGATATATACACATAGAATACATGTTTAAACCATGTATAGTAAACCATGTCATATCAAAACAATTTATATATGTCAATGTTTAATCAATTTAGTAGTTTGTGTAACAAAATATTTGGAATTCTAGGGGTTAAATTTAAGGCTATAATCGCAGAAAAAAATTGCATGGGCTCCCGCGCAATTTTCTCGTCAAAGAGCCCAAGCAATTTTCTTCGTCAAAGAGGGAAAGCCAGTGAGTGAGGGCAGATATTAATAGCCTAGAGAGGGACCATTGTTTTTGGCCCCCCTGGCAAAAAAAAGTCTGCCCCCAGCCACACCAGAAAAGGCACATCTATAAGATGCGCCTTTTCTGGCACTTAGCCTCTGTATTCCCATGGCCTTTAGCGGTAGCTCATGGGTTAATAATAATAGGATAATATCACCTTGCTTTTGAAAGGTGACATTAAGTCTGGCTAATAATGGAGAGGTGTCAATAAGACACCTATCTATTATTAACCCTAGAACTGTAAAGGGTTAAAAAAAGACACACACACACATTAATTAAAAATTCTTTTAATGAAATAAATACACAAAGTTTTTGACCACATTTATTATTCTGCCAATCCAAAAAAAGCCCTTGCTCTGTAAAAAAATAAAATAAAAAAACAACAATATACATACCTCTCCGCCGTTCAGTCAGGTCCCCCGCTGCAATCCATCACAAGGGATTAACTAGTTTACAACGGAGACCAGTGCTAAAGCTACCGTCCCCGTTGTAAACCACTACAGAATGAATTAATTCATCTCTGCGCAGGCACCCCGGCAGGCCAGAGATGAACTGATTAGCGTGGGAACGTTTCTGAACTTTTTCCCACGCTCCTGAGTTCACCTCAGTTCAGCCAGGGACTCCAAGTCAGACAGGGACTCCTCACAG
Source organism: Dendrobates tinctorius (assembly GCF_039654945.1). NCBI lineage: Eukaryota > Metazoa > Chordata > Amphibia > Anura > Dendrobatidae > Dendrobates > Dendrobates tinctorius. Next base: position 5,404,592 of record NW_027361828.1, on the reverse strand, counting down.
TCTCACTGATGTCAGCGGTAGTCAGTGAGGTTTATCGAAGTGAACTCGATAGCGTGGAAAAGTTTCTGAACTTTTTCCCACACTGTCAGATCAACCTTGAACCATCCAGCAGTCCCCTATGAATGCCAGCCATGGATTATCTTTCATGAGAGTATTGTCATGACAGGCACAAGGGTCTTCAGTAGACTTCTAACTGTTATGACAACTCTTCAACACACCATAATTGCGCCATGGGGTGTCAAATTGCGGTTAGAACTTCATGCCCCGGACCACACGCTGTGAATGCTACTGTCAGAGATTGACAGTGGTATTTAATAGGCTACAGCTCCACCCTCTGCTGTTACAGGGAGATGATGGCTTAATACTCTCTATTGTAACAACCCTGCCGGCATCACTGCATAGCTTCCCATCTCCCATCTTACTCACCACTCCGGGCCTTGCTGTGAGTTCTGTCCTCTGCAAGCTCCTTGCTATGAACCTCAGGTCCTTGCTTGCTGCATACTTCCTCGCTGTGTGCTTAAAGCGGTGTCCTCGGCACTTCCTGGTTCTTATAGAGACAGTGTGTATCTTCCTAAGGTGTCCCCAGCCAATTGCCAAGAGGCCTCAGGTACTTAAAGCATCCCCACCCATAGGGACATGCCTGAGCAACAAACAGTCTGTCTTTGGCTGCTGAGTTGCCAGGTCTCGTCCTGCTATTTCTCTTGTCTCCGTGGCCCATCTGCCTGCCAAGAGTGCCTGCCAGAGTACCGGTCGTGCCCGTCTGTACTTGCCCGCACCTGTTATTAGCGTTCAGTCCCTCAGTGGGATCAGCTGCCACAACCTGCTGCACATGCCTGACCTCACCATCAGAGACTCCAGTGAACACCAAGGTAGCTGCTTAGTCATGCCCCTTCCAGGGTAGTCTGGTTTGTGGCACAGTGGGGCCACAATCTCAAGCTCGCGCCATCCAGTCTAGGTGCGATCGTTACATCTATGAAGTTATTAATGTTTCTCTAAGGAATACTCTGCCACGCTAAATGGACTTTGGCATACAAATTATCAAAAAATTAACAGATATAATTTGAGTGCTGAAATGATAAACTATTAGCTGCCATGGGAGCTAAAATATCACACAGGTAGTGGCTTCTTCGTTGGCTAGAAAATGAAAGACTTGTATACAAATCATTAATGTTACAAGAGAATGAATTGACAAGATAATCACACATGTATTTGGAACTAATAACAAATGATTATTTTTGGCTGTAGTTACACTTAAATATAAAAGTGCTTAAACAACTAATGCAGTAGTCTTTTCATAACCACACAATGTTCACATGCCATACCAAGTCAATGCTCCTGTTTCCTGCTCATTGTGAGCATAACTATACATTAAATATATGGTCAACTACCTTCATATAGATTTCTGGTGAAAGCTAAGCTCTCAGCCAATGCAACAAATTGTCATCTTAGATAAGTTAATTTGGTGATCCTTGTCAGTGATTACAGATGTGTCACATTGCAATTTTGTCAGTTTGCAATGTGCAGCATGGCATATTTTAATAACTGTGTGACAAACTACTTATTAACCTATGAACTAAGCACTTATGACAGTATAAGGCAGGAACAAAGACGATTTATTAAACAAAAGGCTATATATTTTTTACCCTACTGACATTTCAGTGAAGCAGCACTTTAGGCACATAGTTATTAGAGGTATGCATAAATCACACTACAGCAGAGTTCTGCACTCCATTAAATATAGGTACACGATTCGCATGTCACTTATAAAAGAACAAGGAGCCAGCATTTTTTGTACTGATATATACCGTACTTGAAAAACAAAATACTCAACCTAAGCTCTGTTTACATTGATATTTAATATTGCACTTGGCACAGCTACCGGGAAATTCTCCCATTACATATGCTGAAAGCAAAGCCCTAAAAAACTGTATACTTTGCGTTAAAAGGAATGTGTCAAATAACCTATTGTGCAAATCACGTTTTTATGCTAAATTCATTGTTTAAGAATTGTAGTGAAGCCACCGGTAGAGGTGGGACTATGAGGTTAGCATTATATTTGTGAGTGTGATCATTAATGTGGTAAGGTATTGCATGATATTATCACAGTGACTATACGGTGGTACTTGCTCTACGCAGGCACCTGCCAATCTGTATAGGCCACTACAGTTCATTCAAATCCAAAGACTCACAGATGATGTCTTGTATGTATTGAACATCTCTGCCTTTTTCTTCTCTAGCTACCCCAATTCACAATGAAGACTTCTTACTGTCCTTGGTCCCTTACTTCTATAACCATGCCCAGCTTCTATATCAGCATACTTAAACTGAGACCCCAGAACACAGAGATGTATAGTACAATGAACTTTAACCCTTCCTGCCATCCGATGTACTATCCCGTCCATGGGACCTGGGCCCCTATGCCCATGGACGAGATAGTACGTCTCAGCGATCAGCGGCGCCCACGTGGTGAGCGCCGCTGATCGCGGCCGGGTGTCAGCTGAATATCACAGCTGACACCCGGCACAATGTGTCAGGGGTGGTCACGGACCGCTCCCGACACGTTAACCCCTTGCACACCGCGATCAAACATGATCGCGGTGTACCGGGAGTTAAAGGGAAGCATCGGCAGGGAGGGGGCTCCCTCCGTGCTTCCCTGAGCCCCCCACGGCAGCGTAATGTGCAGCGCTGCTGCGGGGGGCTCCTTTCCTGCAGGCCCCCGAATCCAAGATGGCGACGGGGGCCTTCGGGGGCCTGCAGGAAGCTGGCTTCCTCAGTGCCTGCAAAGCGCAGGCATGAGGAAGCCTTCGGCACTGCCTGTGACAGATCGCTGATCTGTCACAGTGATCTGGACAGTGATGTCCCACCTGGGACTATGTAATAAAGTAAAAAAAAATAAAAAAAAGTGTAAAAATAATTTTAAAAAAATCGCCAAATAAATTAGTAAAAAATAAATAAAAAAATTGGGGACTAATTGATCATGTTTGTGGAAAAAATACGATTTTTTTATTTTCATGCCCTGGCATTATAAACTTCTGTGAAGCCCTTGGGGGTTCAAAGTGCTCACCTCACCTTTAGGTACATTAGGGGCTCTCCAAAGGCAACATGACACCCGCAGACCATTCCATCAATGTCTGCATTCCAAAACGTCACTACTTCCCTTCCGAGCCCTGACGTGTGTCCATACAGTAGTTTTCTCCCACATATGGGGTGTCAGCGTACTCAGGACAAATTGGACAACAACTTTTGGGGTTCAATTTCTCCTGTTACCCTTGGGAAAATAAAAAAATTGGGGACTAATTGATCATGTTTGTGGAAAATATACGATTTTTTTATTTTAATGCCCTGGCATTATAAACTTCTGTGAAGCCCTTGGGGGTTCAAAGTGCTCACCTCACATCTAGATAAGTTCCTTAGGGGGTCTAGTTTTCAAAATGGGGTCATTTGTGGGGGGTTTCCACTGTTTAGGTACATTAGGGGCTCTCCAAAGGCAACATGACACCCGCAGACCATTCCATCAATGTCTGCATTCCAAAACATCACTACTTCCCTTCCGAGCCCCGACATGTGCCCATACAGTAGTTTTATCTCACATATGGGGTATCAGCATACTCAGGACAAATTGGACAACAACTTTTGAGGTCCAATTTCTCCTGTTACCCTTGGGAAAATAAAAAAAATGGTGACTAAAAGATCATGTTTGTGGAAAAAATACGAATTTTTTATTTTCACGCCCGGGCGTTATAAACTTCTGTGAAGCACTGGGGGTTCAAAGTGCTCACCACACATCTAGATAAGTTCCTTGGGGGGTCTAGTTTCCAAAATGGTGTCATTTGTGGGGGGTTTCCACTGTTTAGGTACATCAGGGGTTTTCCAATCGCGACATGGTGTCCGATCTCAATTCCAGCCAAAAACGTCAAATGGCGCTGCTTCCCTTCCGAGCTCTGCCATGCGCCCAAATAGTGGTTTACCCCCACATGTGGGGTATCAGCGTACTCAGGACAAATTGCACAATAACTTTTAGGGTGCTGTTACCCTTGGAAAAATAAGAATTGAGGGTGAAAAGATCATTTTTGTGGAAAAAATATGATTTTTTAATTGTACGGCTTTATGTTATAAACTTCTGTGAAGCCCTTGGGGGTTCAAAGTTCTCACCACACATCTAGATAAGTTCCTTAGGGGGTCTAGTTTCCAAAATGGTGTCAATTGTGGGGGGTTTCCACTGTTTAGGTACATTAGGGGTTTTCCAATCGCGACATGGTGTCCGATCTCAATTCCAGCCAAAAACGTCAAATGACGCTGCTTCCCTTCCGAGCTCTGCCATGCGCCCAAATAGTGGTTTACCCCCACATGTGGGGTATCAGCGTACTCAGGACAAATTGCACAATAACTTTTAGGGTGCTGTTACCCTTGGAAAAATAAGAATTGAGGGTGAAAAGATCATTTTTGTGGAAAAAATATGATTTTTTAATTGTATGGCTTTATGTTATAAACTTCTGTGAAGCGCTTGGGGGGTTCAAAGTTCTCACCACACATCTAGATAAGTTCCTTAGGGGGTCTAGTTTCCAAAATGGTGTCATTTGTGGGGGGTTTCCACTGTTTTGGTACATCAGGGGTTTTCCAATCGCGACATGATGTCCGATTTCAATTCCAGCCAAAAACGTCAAATGACGCTGCTTCCCTTCCGAGCTCTGCCATGCACCCAAATAGTGGTTTACCCCCACATGTGGGGTATCAGTGTACTCAGGACAAATTGCACAATAACTTTTAGGGTCCTGTTACCCTTGGGAAAATAAAAATTGGGGTGAAAAGATCATTTTTGTGGAAAAAAATGATTTTTTAATTGTACCGCTGTACGTTATAAACTTCTGTAAAGCCCTTGTGGGTTCAAAGTTCTCACCACATATCTAGATAAGTTCCTTGGGGGGTCTAGTTTCCAAAATGGGGTCACTTGTAGGGGGTTTCCACTGTTTAGGTACATCAGGGACTCTCCAAACGTGACATGGCGTCCGATCTGAATTCCAGCCAATTTTGCATTGAAAAAGTCAAACGGCGCTCCTTCCATTCTGAGCTCTGCCATGCGCCGAAACAGTCATTCCCTCCCACAAATCAGGTATCAGCGTACTCAGGACAAATTGCACAATAACTTTTGCAGTCCAATTTCTCCTGTTACCCTTGGTAAAATAAAAAAAATTGAACCTGAAGTATTTTTTTTGTGAAAAAAAGTTAGATGTTCATTTCTTTTTAAATATTCAAAAAAATTCCTGTGACGCACCTAATGGGTTAATAAACTTCTTGAATGTGGTTTTGAGCACCTTAAGGGGTGCAGTTTTTAGAATGGTGTCACTTTTGGGTATTTTCTATCATATAGACCCCTCAAAGTGGCTTCAAATGTGATGTGGTCCTAAAAATAAAATGGTGTTGTAAAAATGAGAAATCGCTGGTCAACTTTTAACCCTTATAACTTCCTAACAAAAAAAAATTTTGGTTCCAAAATTGTGCTGATGTAAAGTAAACATGTGGGAAATGTTAGTTATCAAGTTTTTTGTGTGCCGTATCTCTGTGATTTAAGGGCATAAAAATTCAAATTTGGAAAATTGCGAAATTTTCAAAATTTTTGCCAAATTTCCATTTTTTTCACAAATAAACGCAAGTTATTTGAATGAAATTTTACCACTAACATGAAGTACAATATGTCACGAGAAAACAGTGTCAGAATCACCGGGATCCATGGAAGCGTTCCAGAGTTATGACCTCATAAAGGTACAGTGGTCAGAATTGTAAAAATTGGCCCGGTCATGAACGTGCAAACAACTCTTGGGGGTGAAGGGGTTAATACTCAGTGAGGATCCAAGCGTAAGGAAATCCAGTAACGGTAAGTGCATTTGGCATACAAATTTGTACCCATTGCGTTTTTGAAGCATAATACGCTTCAAGGAAATGCCAGCTATTATTTTTCCTGAACCAACTTCTTTGACATCTTGTTAGGTTGTTTTTGTGGTGGCTTAGGCCTTTTTCACATTTCTGTTTTTTGTCGTCAGTGTAAATCCACCAGTATGTGAAAAAACGGATCTGTTTCCGTTGTAGCACAAACGGAGGCCACCGGATCCGTTTTATTGACGTATCCGCATCATCAGCTAGTGGTGGAAATTTAAAGGAACACGAGCCTGGAAAAAGGGGAGAGAGAGAGAGAGAGAGAGAGAGAGAGAGAGAGATATTCTTCCGGCATGCTGAGTGTCAAAAAGCGGATCCGTTGCCGGATTCCGTCAAAAACGGTTGGCAACGGATTCGCCGCCCATAGGCAACCATTATAGCGAATGGCAGATAGCGGGAGATCAGTTGCTATCCGCTATTTTGACGCAGACAAAAAACGTTTCATTGTCCGTCCACTGAAGTCAGCGGACGCCAAAATTTTGGCGGATCCGTCAAAAAACGGATCCAATCCGCTGCTAATGCAAGTCAATGGGAAAAAGACGGATCCGCCAAAAAAAAATGGAGGATCCGTTTTTTATTGCAAAACTGCGGATTTTGACTGATGGCAACAAACGGAAATGTGAAACAGGCCTTAGCCACTAGTGTCTTTTTATTTTATCAGCATATATAAAAAGACACCGGTCACTTTATATCAGTATATGTAAATAGGGCAGATTTTGAGAAGAAGCTGCATGAAACAGTTGTGGACATTGACAGAATATGGCCCCTGTGCAAGTACAGTACATGGGACCCTTGCAGTCCAATAGTAATGTCTATGACAGAAGTTGATTGCTGCTTTGGAGGAGGAAATGGGTCCAATTATCTTTTGGCTACAGCACAGGTTGCACCCATGTTATGTCCACTCTTAGCCTGAAGAATGGTCAGGTGACTTCTTTTACACGCTTCATGACTTTTGATTCCTGAATCCACTAAAAGAAGCTCAAAAAGACTGAATATACGTACATCAAGTTGATTTGACATTGCACCGCATATGTTAATTCTTTTTAGCATTTTAAGTGCTTTTTCAGAAATCCACCTGAGAAAGACTTCACATGCAGACATCCTTAGGATGTCCTTACTACAGAAAAAAATGTCCGTGGTACATTTCAAGCTGCTCATGTCCTTGTGGTACATTAATTCCATTAACTGCTGGATGATGTAAGGAACAGCAAATATAGTCAAATAAGAAAAGTTTTAATGCTAAAAAGGTCATGAGTAATCCTCAGGCTGATCTCTTCATGCCATCCTCTAATTTTCACAGTCTGATTTACGATGCCTGCACTTTTTCACATATACTGCTCCCAATGCTACTTTCTTTCTCACCCGACTGCTCCCTGTACTCCCTTCCTCAGAGCTTCCTCACAGACTGTTCCACATATCCCCCTGCTCCCTCACAATCTGCACTCTGATTGTTCTTAGCCTCCTCATTGATTTTTTCAACAGCAGTAGCATTCTCTTTATTATCACTTATTTTCCTTGCATGGATCAGGAGACCTACAAGGAATAGCTCCATTCTACTTGTGGACTCACAACTGCCACAGTTTTTCTGCAATTTACACAAAATGGCTACATTTTTGCTGCAACAACTCTTCCATTTTTGAACGCATTCTTACTTTGTCACATTTTCCACACCTGCCTAAACCCTTTGCACAGTAGTGTACATTTGCAAAGGCCCCTTTACATTTAGCGATGCACCAGCGATCCCGACCACGATATGACCCGGTCAGGATCGCTGGTGCATCGCTAAATGGTTGCTAGTGAGCTGCTACACAGGCAGATCTCACAGTGATGTAGCGATGCAGCAGCGGTCTTTACTTACCTTTCAGACATGGCGATGAAGACGTCCTCCCGCCCGTGTCCACGCGTCGCTCGTCGGCGCCAGCAGGAAGCCCAGCAGGAAGCGCCAGATGAGAAATGGAGCTGCACGATCTCGCGCGATCAGCGACAGACAGCGGGGGAGCCGGTCGGAGATAAGTATCACACATAGCGATATCGCTAGTGATATCGCTGCTGCATCACAGAATCGGTGACACGTTAGCGATATCGCTAGCGTTATCGCTATGTGTAAAGGCCCCTTAAGTTTTGTTTCAGTTTACATTTGCAAAAGAGCTGTTTGATTTTTATAAGACAACTTTGCCTGATACTTGTTTTTCCTTATCATGTGTCAACATAGTGACACTATTAAACCCTTTCTGAGATATGATGTACTATCCCGTCCAGGTGACCCTGGCCCATATGACCGTGGATGGGATAGTACGTCATATCGATCAGCCATGCTCACGGGGATAGTGAGGCTGATTGTCACAGCTGACACCCACCACTATGTGCCGGGAGCAGTCAGGGACCGCTCCCGGCACTTTAACCCCCGGTACACTGCGATCAAACATGATCGCAGCGTTCCGGTGGCATAGGGAAGCATCGCGCTGGGAGGGGGCTATGTGATTGCGTTATTCTGAGGGCCCCCTCCGTGCGTGCTTCCCTGACACCCTCAGTACAGCGCAATGTGATCGCTTTGTTCCGAGGGCCTCCTCCCTGCAGGGCCCTGGATCCAAGATGGCCACATGTGTAAAAATAATTTAAAAAAAAAATTCCTAAATAAAGAAAAAAAAGGTATTCCACAATAAATTCATTTCTTCATGTAAATAAATAAAAAAAATAAAAGTACACATATTCAGTATCGCCGTGTCTGTAACGACCCGCCCTATAAAACTATCCCACTAATTAACCCCTTTAGTGAACTCCTTAAAAAAGGCAAAAAAACAATGCTTTATCATCATAAAGCTGAACAAAAAGTGGAATAAAACGCAATCAAAAAGATGGATATAAATAAACATGGTACCGCTGAAAACATCATCTTGTCCCACAAAAAACGAGCCGCCATACAGCATCATCAGAGAATAAAATAAAAAAGTTATAGCTAGCAGAATAAAGCAATGCAATGATAATTATTTTTTATATAAAATTGTTTTTATTGTATAAAAGAACCAAAACATAAAAAATGATATAAATGAGGTATCACTGTCATTGTACTGACCCAAAGAATAAAACTGCTTTATCAATTTTACCACACACGGAACAGTATAAGCGCCCGCCCAAAAGAAATTCATGAATTGAATTTGTTCACTCTGCCTCCCAAAAATCGTAAGAAAAAGTGATAAAAAAAGTCATGTGCCCGAAAATGGTACCAATAAAAACGTCAACTCGTCCCACAAAAAATAAGACCTCACATGACATGTGGGCCAAAATATGGAAAAATTATAGGTCTCAAAATGTGGTGATACGAAAACTATTATTTGCAATAAAAAGCGTCTTTTCGCGTGTGACAGCTGCCAAACATAAAAACCCGCTATAAATAGTAAATCATACCCCTCACTATTACCCCCTTAGGCTAGTTTCACACTAGCGTTTATGAGCGCAGCGACGGCCTGCGCACGGCCGCCGCTAAGCCCCGCCCCCTGCCGCGCCCCCGCCGGTGGCTCCGCCCAAACTGCAGCAGGTTGCTTTTGGCGCAGGTCGGCGCACCGTCAAAAGGACGCATGCGCCGCCAAACGCATACTGCGCACGGCCTGCGCCCCCAGTGATAAAGATAGGGGACGCAGTGCGCATGCAGCGTCATGCGCCGGTGGGCAGAGCTACCGGCGAGGGTGCGGCAGGGGGCGGGGCTTAGCGGCGGCCGTGCACAGGCCGTCGCTGCGCTCATAAACGCTAGTGTGAAACTAGCTTTAGTTAGGGAAAAATAAAATAAAAAATGTATTTATTTTCATTTTGCCATTAGGGTTAGGGCTAGGGTTAGGGTTGGGATTAGGGTTAAGGGTGTGCTAAGGTTAGGTTTGTGGTTAGGGTTATGGTTAGGGTTGGGATTAGGGTTAGGGGTGTGTTGGGTTAGCATTGGAGTTAGAATTTGAGGGTTTCCACTGTCTAGGCACATCAGGGGCTCTCCAAACATAGTAACATAGTAACATACTGTACATAGTAACATAGTTTTGAAGGCTGAAGGAAGACCTTATGTCCATCTAGTTCAGCCTATTTTTAGTGCAGCTGTTCTGCATTGCTGATCCTGGGGAAGGCAAAAAACCCACAGAGTAGAAGCCAATTTTCTCCATAGGGAAAAAATTCCTTCCCCTAAGTTGGGTCAACCATCTACCTATAATATTCTGTTATTCGTAACCTTCTATACTGTTACTCACAAGAAAAGCATCCATTCCTTTCTTAAATTCATTAAGTGAGTTGGCCATCACCACTTCCTCAGGAAGAGAATTCCAGAGCCTCACTGCTCTTACCGTGAAGAACCCTCTTCTATGCTGGTGCAGAAATTGTCTTTCCTCCAAGTGAAGAGAATGCCCCCTTGTTCTTGTCACAGTCCTTGGTACAAACTGTTCATTGGAGAGATCTCTGTATTGCCCTCTGATATACTTGTACATATATATTAAGTCTCCCCTAAGTCTTCTCTTTTCTAGAGTAAATAGACCTAATTTTGATAACCTTTCTAGGTATTGTAGTGAACCAACTCCATTTATCATTTTAGTAGCCCGCCTTAGAACCCTTTCAAGTTCAGTAATGTCTTTCTTGAGCACTGGCGTCCAAAATTGCACACAATACTCCAAGTGTGGTCTGACGAGTGATTTGTACAGAGGGAGAATTATGTTTTCATCTCGTGTCCCCAGACCTCTTCTAATGCATCCTATGACCCTATTTGCTTTGGTGGCAGCTGTCTGACACTGGGCACTCCAATTTAGCTTCTTATTGACTAAGATGCCTAAGTCTTTTTCCATGTCTGATTTCCCCAGCAGTTTCCCATTTAGTAAGTAATTATAGCATCTGTTTCTCCTTCCCATGTGCATAACCTTACACTTATCTGTGTTAAACCTCATTTGCCATTTTTCAGCCCAATTCTCCAATTTACTCAAATCTGTCTGTAGTTGCAAACTGTCCTCCTTTGTGTTAACTACCTTACATAGTTTTGTATCATCTGCAAATACTGATATTTTACTGTGTAAGCCATCCACTAGATCTGTAGGGGGCCCAATACAGAACCCTGTGGTACCCCACTAGTAACCCTGGCCCAATCTGAGTATGCACCATTAATAACCACTCTTTGTTTTCTATCACTAAGCGAGCTACCTACCCATCTACAGACATTTTCCCCTAGCCCAAGCTTTCTCATCTTACTTACCAATATTTTATGTGGGACAGTGTCAAATGCTTTAGAGACGTCGAGATAAATGACATCCAATGATTGTCCTTGGTCCATTTGGGAGCTTACATCCTCATAGAAGCTGATCAGGTTAGTTTGACAGGAGCAATCCTTCATAAATCCATGTTGATATGGAGTTAAAGATTTATTAACATTGAGATATTCCATAATGGTATCCCTTAGAAACCCTTCAAAAATTTTACCCACAACAGATGTTAAGCTTACCGGCCTATAGTTTCCAGGTTCCCTTTTACACCCCTTTTTGAATATTGGTACCACATTTGCTTGCCGCCAATCAAAAGGAACAGACCCTGTTTCTATAGAGTCTTTAAATATAAGGAATAGAGGCCTGTCTATCACATTACTTAACTCCCTTAATACCCGAGGGTGAATGCCATCAGGGCCTGGTGATTTGTCAATTTTAATCTTACTAAGGCGGTTCTGCAGTTCTTCCTGGGTTAGGCAGGTAATACTTAATGGGGAGTTTACATTATCACTCTGCATTTCCCCTGGCAAATCCTTTTCCTGTGTGAGCACTGTTGAGAAAAAAGTATTTAAAACATTTGCTTTTCCCACATCGCTCTCTATAATTTCACCCTCATTGTTCTTTAAAGGGCCGATACCATCAATTTAAATCTTTTTACGGTTTATATAATTAAAGAATAGTTTGGGGTTTGTTTTACTTTCCTTAGCAATGAGTCTCTCAGTTTCCACTTTTGCTAAATGTATTTGTTTTATACACATTTTATTTTTTTCTCTATAACTTTTTAATGCTTCTTCATAGCCTTCTTGTTTTTGCTTCCTAAATGCCTTGTTCTTGTTATTTATTGCCCTTTTTACATCCTTATTTAGCCACATTGGTGTTCTCCTGTTCCTAGCCCTTTTATTTCTGTACGGTATGGCTAGCTCGCAGTGGGTGTGTAAAACTGATTTAAATATTTCCCATTTATTTTCTGTGCTCCTATTTTTGAGGACATTGTCCCAATCAATTCGGCGAAGGTCCTCTCTAAGCTGATCAAACTTTGCTTTCCTGAAATTCAGCGTTTTCGTAACCCCCTTGCATGGCACCTTTCTGATGGACAAGTGGCATTGTAGTATATTGTGGTCGCTGTTCCCTAGGTGCCCATCGACTCGTACGTCTGTTATTCTATCTGGCCTGTTGCTTAAAATTAAGTCCAGAAGGGCTGTCCCTCTAGTTGGGCCCTGCACAAGTTGTGACAGATATTTATCCTTGGTTACTGACAGAAATTGGTTTCCTTTCTGAGATACACAGGTTTCAGTTTCCCAGTATATGTCGGGGTAGTTGAAGTCCCCCATAATAATCACCTCATTGTGATTTTCTGCATTGTCTTATTTGTTTCAATAATACATTTTCAGTGGTTTCTGTTATATTTAGTGTTTTATAACAAACCCCTAAGAGGATTTTTGTTATGATTGAGTCACCGTAGGAGGCAAAAACAGAAATGCTAGCTGAGTCCTGAAAACCAGAGAAGTTGGCAACTATCAGATTGCAGACCCCTGAACCTATCAACACAACTAGCAGTAGCCGTGGGGGGTTCCTACGATGACCTAGACCCCTCGATCACAGCCGGAGAGATACATAGGCCTAAAGAAGGAAAGGGGAAATCTAACTGCCCCAGAGCAGACCCCAAAGCAATAGACAGCCCCCCACATATAATGACGGTGAAGCAAGATGAAAACACTTACACAGACAGAAAGACAGGCTGAGCAAAGACGGGGCCCAAAAACTACCTAGATAGGAACGGATAGGAAGGCTGCTGTCTGTAATCTGCCAAAACCCTATCAGAGACAAAAGCCAACAAGCTGATATAAAAATGGCCCTGAAGCAACTAAGCTTCAAAAACTAAATCAGCGCTCAGGTACATTCAGAAGACAGAGCTCAAGGAACACTGCACACTCCAGCAGGGAGTGGCAGAATCCAATAAGCAAGAAAAACAAAAAGAAATCTTAAATGCAAAAGGCAAAACAGAAAACTTAGCTTTAGGAGAGCAGGAATCAGACTGGTGTCCAAGAGTCCACAGAGAAATCACCCGCAGGGCAGAAAGGGCGTAGGCTGCCTTAAATCCAGTCAGTTACTCCACTCAGCCAATCGTCTTCATTAGTCCCAGGTGTCTGATAATCAGGCTCACTACCTTCCTTCACTAGAATAGGGAGTTCACCAGGCCTCAGTGACGGAGGGGAAAATGAACTCACAACAGTACCCCCCTTGAGGAGGGGTCACCGAACCCTCAACAACGCTACCAGGGCGATCAGGGTGAGCCCGATGAAAGGCAAGCACCATTCTTTTGGCATGAATATCAGAGGCAGAGACCCAGGAATTATCCTCCTGACCATAACCCTTCCACTTAACCAAATACTGGAGTCTCCATCTAGCCAGACGGGAATCCAGAATTTTCTCTACCTCATATTCCAAGTTACCTTCAACCAATACAGGGTCCGGAGGTGCCACCTCAGGCACAACTGGCTCAACAAACCTCTTCAACAAGGACTTATGGAACACATTATGGATCTTAAATGTGACAGGAAGAGCCAAACGAAAAGAGACCGGATTAATAATCTCCAAAATCTTGTAAGGTCCAATAAATCTAGGCTTAAACTTAGGAGAAGCCACCTTCATAGCAATATTTTTTGATGATAACCACACCATATCACCAATCTTAAACTGGGGACCAATGGTCCTATGTCGATTGGAAAACCGCTGGGCCTTTTCCTGGGAGAGAGATAACTTATCCACCACTTGGTCCCAGATCTGGTGCATTCTCTCCACCACAGTGTCAACACCTGGGCAGGCAGAAGGCTCCCCCTGCCCTGAAGAAAATCGAGGGTGAAAACCAAAGTTACAAAAAAAAGGTGACATCAAAGTGGCAGAACTAGCTCTATTATTTAAAGCAAATTCGGCCAAGGGCAAAAATGAAACCCAATCATCCTGATCAGCGGAAATAAAACATCTCAAATACGACTCCAAGGTCTGGTTTGTTCTCTCTGTCTGCCCATTGGTCTGAGGGTGAAAAGCAGAGGAGAAAGACAACTGAATTCCCAACTTGGAACAGAACGTCCTCCAAATTTAGACACAAATTGAACTCCTCTGTCATATACAATGTTCTCAGGAATCCCGTGCAAGCGAACCACCTGTTGCAAAAACAGAGGCACCAACTCAGAGGAAGATGGCAACTTAGGGAGTGGTACAAGATGAACCATCTTAGAGAACCTATCACAAATCACCCAAATAACAGTCATTCTTTGAGAGACCGGCATATCAGAGATGAAATCCATTGAAATATGGGTCCATGGCCTCCTGAGGACCGGCAAAGGCATCAACAACCCACTAGAACAAGATTTAGACCGGGAGCAAGTCCCACAGGACTGCACAAAATTCCTGACATCATGAGACAAGGTGGGCCACCAAAAAGAGCGACTCACCAGATCTCTAGTACCAAAAATACCTGGATGACCAGCCAATGCAGAGCAATGAACTTCAGACATCACTCTCTTCTTCCACTGGTCAGGAACATACAACTTTCCACTGGGGCAACGCTCAGGTTTGTCCTCCTGGAACTCTTGCAGAGCAAGTCTCAAATCGGGCGAGATGGCAGAAAGAACTACCCCTTCGCCTAAGATGGTGGCAGGCTTGGTCACCACAGGAGAATCAGCAAAGAAACTCCTAGTGAGGGCGTCTGCCTTGACATTCTTAGTTCCAGGAAGGAAAGAGACCACAAAATCAAAACATGTAAAAAACAAGGCCCACCTAGCCTGTCTAGGGTTCAAGCGTTTAGCTGACTCTAGGTAAATCAAATTTTTGTGGTCAGTGAGGACCACAACTTGATGTTTGGCTCCCTCCAACCAATGTCTCCACTCCTCAAATGCCCATTTCATGGCCAACAGTTCCCGATTCCCCACATCATAGTTACGTTCAGATGAAGAGAACTTACGGGAAAAGAAAGCACAGGAATTCATTTTAGATGTTACCGGATCCTTTTGGGACAACACCGCTCCTGCACCAATCTCAGAAGCATCCACCTTTACCTGGAACGGGAGTGAGACATCAGGTTGCCGCAGAACCGGGGCGGAGGTAAATCTACGCTTCAGCTCCTGAAAGGAAGCAACCGCCTCCGGAGACCAATTCAACACATCCGCACCCTTCCTGGTCAGGTCAGTCAATGGTTTGGCAATACTAGAAAATTTTGCTATAAATTTCCGATAAAAATTAGCAAAACCCAAAAACTTCTGGAGGGCCTTCAAAGAAGTGGGCTGAACCCAATCATAAATGGCCTGTACCTTGGCCGGGTCCATTTCAATAGTTGACGGAGACAAAATAAATCCCAAAAAAGAAATTCTCTGTACTCCAAAAAGGCATTTTGATCCTTTGACATACAGAGAATTCTCTCTCAAGATCCGGAACACAGTCCGAACATGTTCCACATGAGAATCCCAATCCTTGGAGAAGATCAAAATATCATCCAGATAGATAATAAAAAATTTATCGACAAAGTCGCGGAAAATATCGTTCATGAAGCACTGGAAGACAGAAGGGGCATTAGTGAGCCCAAAAGGCATCACCAGGTACTCAAAATGTCCCTCCGGAGTATTAAACGCCGTCTTCCATTCATCCCCCTGCTTAATGCGGATAAGATTATACGGCCCCCTGAGGTCAAGCTTGGTAAACCAGCAAGCACCTTAAAGAACCATCCTTCTTGGCCACAAAAAAACCCGTCACCTAAGGGTGAAGAGGATGGTCTAATATGACCCTTCTCCAACGCCTCCTTAATATAGGACTGCATAGCCTCGTGCTCGGGTACAGATAAATTGAAGACCCGACCCTTAGGAAATTTACACCCCGGGTTTAGTTCAATTGCAGTCATAACTCCTATGAGGAGGCAAGGACGCAGACTCATTCTCACTAAATAAATCATAGTAGTCCGCCAAATAGTCAGGAACCTCATGCGACTGAGGAGAGGTGGAAAAAACCGGAGCCTCACTAAAGGTACACCGGCAACCCCAACTCACCACAGACACAGACTTCCAATCCAAAACTGGATTATGAATCTGCAACCAGGGAAACCCCAGAACAACGGCATCATGCAGACCATGCAACACCAAAAATCTGCAGTTTTCTTGGTGGTCTGGGGCGACCCGCATGACCAACTGGGCCCAAAACTGAGGTTTATTTTTAGCCAGAGGGGTAGCATCAATCCCCCTCAAAGGGATAGGCGTCTGCAGAGGTGTCAACGGAAATCCACAACGTTTAGCAAAATCCAAGTCCATTAGGTTTAGCGCTGCTCCCGAATCCACAAAAGCCTTGGCGGAAAATGTGGACAGGGAACAGATCAGAGTAATCGCCAAAAGAAACTTAGGCTGAACCCCACCAACAGAAAACGTGTGTGCAAAGCGTTTCTCACGTTTAGGACAAACAGAAATAACATGTGAGGCATCTCCACAGAAAAAACACAGCTTATTACGCCTTCCGAATTCCTGACGTTGCGCCTTAGACAAAACTCTATCACATTGCATAGGTTCAGATGTCTGTTCAACCGGTGGCAACACCTCTCATGTAATCCTGCGTTCACGTAAACGCCGATCAACCTGAATGGCTAAAGACATAGAATCGTCCAGACCAGAGGGAACAGGAAATCCCACCATAGTATCTTTTACGGCTTCTGACAAACCCTTCCGAAAGAGAGCAGCCAAGGAACTATCATTCCAGGTAGTAAGGACGCCCACTTTCGGAACTTTTGACAGTACAACTCTGCAGATTCTCGACCCTGGTTCAATGCTAACAGGGTCTTTTCAGCCTGATCAATAGCATTAGGTTCGTGGTACAGCAACCCCAAGGCTTGAAAAAATGCGTTCACATTAGTCAGAATAGGGTCATCTGGTTTCAAAGAAAACGCCCAATCCTGGGGATCGCCGCGCAGCAAAGAGATGACAATTTTAACCTGCTGCGCGGGGCTCCCTGACGAGTTAGGCTTCAAAGCAAAAAACAATTTACAATTATTTTTGAAACTCAAAAATTTAGATCGATCCCCAAAAAATACATCAGGTGTGGGGATCTTTGGTTCAACAGCATGTGAACGAGCAAGATAGGCGGAAATTCCTCGCACTTCAGCAGCGAGCTGCTCCACACGATCAGACACTTGCTTTATCTCCATTGAGAGAAAAAAAAATTCCCCCTACGGCCTCAGAGATATAGAGGAAAGAATATACACTTTTTTTTTTTTTAAAACACAATTCTTTCCTGCTATTGAGTACCCCAGGATCTGCGGTTGGGCGGGTGATTCTGTTATGATTGAGTCACCGTAGGAGGCAAAAACAGAAATGCTAGCTAAGTCCTGAAAACCAGAGAAGTTGGCAACTATCAGATTGCAGACCCCTGAACCTATCAACACAACTAGGAGTAGCCGTGGGGGGTTCCTACGATGACCTAGACCCCTCGATCACAGCCGGAGAGATACATAGGCCTAAAGAAGGAAAGGGGAAATCTAACTGCCCCAGAGCAGACCCCAAAGCAATAGGCAGCCCCCCACATATAATGACGGTGAAGCAAGATGAAAACACTTACACAGACAGAAAGACAGGCTGAGCAAAGACGGGGCCCAAAAACTACCTAGATAGGAACGGATAGGAAGGCTTCTGTCTGCAATCTGCCAAAACCCTATCAGAGACAAAAGCCAACAAGCTGATATAAAAATGGCCCTGAAGCAACTAAGCTTCAAAAACTAAATCAGCGCTCAGGTACATTCAGAAGACAGAGCTCAAGGAACACTGCACACTCCAGCAGGGAGTGGCAGAATCCAATAAGCAAGAAAAACAAAAACAAATCTTAAATGCAAAAGGCAAAACAGAAAACTTAGCTTTAGGAGAGCAGGAATCAGACTGGTGTCCAAGAGTCCACAGAGAAATCACCCGCAGGGCAGAAAGGGCGTAGGCTGCCTTAAATCCAGTCAGTGACTCCACTCAGCCAATCGTCTTCATTAGTCCCAGGTGTCTGATAATCAGGCTCACTACCTTCCTTCACTAGAATAGGGAGTTCACCAGGCCTCAGTGACGGAGGGGAAAATGAACTCACAACAGATTTTGTTACTTTTCTCTCCTTGTATCTCCACCCATAGAGACTCCACCTCTTCATTTCCTTCTTGTATATCTTCTCTTAGTGTGGGCTTTAAAGTGGCCTTTATATATAGACAGACTCCACCCCCTTTCCTTTTTTTACGATCCCTCCTAAGCAAATCATATCCTTGCAAGTTAGCCACCCAGTCATAGCTGTCGTCTAACCATGTCTCAGTTATTCCTACTATGTCGTATTTTTCCTCATACATTACCCTCTCCAGATCTTCAATCTTATTGGTCAGGCTTCTTGCGTTGGTCAGCATGAAGGAAAGAAGTTTTGCTTCATTTTTCTTAGCTTCCTTCTGAGTACCCTGTCTTGGGTCTTCTTTACCACATCTAGTATCCTTGATTAGTTTGTCCTTCTGCTGCATGTTCTTTTCTGCTGTTTTTCCTCCAGCGACAAGTCAAACGGTGCTCCTTCCCTTCTGAGCTCAGCCATGCGCCAAAACAGTGGTATTATATATAGGTCACTGAGGAGGATAGCAGGAATAGGCTAGGCCACCAGGAAACCAAAAAGGTTGGTAACTCAGCGGATTGCAGACTCCTAATCCTAACAACATAACTAGCAGTAGCCGTGGGGCATACCTATGATGCCCTAGATGCCTTGGCACAGCCAGAGAACTAACTAAGCTTAAAACAAGAAAGGTGAAATCTAAACTGCCCCGGAGTAGAACCCCAAAGAAAAAGATAGCCCCCAAACATATATTGTCAGTGAGACAAGATGAGGCAGAAACACAGGCAGAAAAATAGACTGAGCAAATGATGGGGCCCAAACTGTCTAGATAGGATAGAAAAGGAAAGACACTGTCTGCAATCACACAAAAACCCTAAAAAATCCAACACGTCTGATGTACAAAAAACATTGAGGTCTCACGACATCTCCCCCACTATATCAGCATTCTGGTGTGAACTGGCAGCAAAGCAAAAGAGACTAATATAACAGGGGAATGAACAAACTGACACAAACTGTAACATATGGAGCAGGGTCCAGCACTGCCCCAGCAGGGTGCATGCTAAACCCTCACAGCAAAGCAGAAAGAGACAAAAGCAGATCAGATGCAAAGGATTAGCAACTGAACAACTTAACTGAAAAATGCAGGATCAGGCAGGAGACAGCAGACCTCAAAATGCACAGGAAGAAACAATTACCAGCAGCAACTGAGGGAAACCGGCTCACTTATATCTTCCCAGTCAGTAACCCCTGATTTCCAATCATCATCGTCAGGTGGCAGACTTCTATCAACCGGCCAGCTCCACTACTCACAGTAACCACCAGAGGGAGCCCTGACTCAGAAGTCAGATCAAGAGAATTCACCACAGTAATCCCCCCTTGAGGAGGGGGTCACCGAACCCTCATCCACGCCACCAGGCCGATCAGGATGGGCCTGGTGAAAAGCACGAACCAATCTCTCGGCATGAATGTCAGAAGCAGAGACCCAAGAAATATCCTCCTGGGTGTAACCTTTCCACTTGACCAAGTACTGGAATCTCCATCTAGCCAGATGAGAATCCAATATCTTCTCTACCTCATACTCCAAAATACCCTTAACTAATACAGGGTCAGGGGAAACCGCCATGGGAACTACTGGCTCCACAAACCTTTTCTACAAAGATTTATGAAAAACGATATGAATCTTAAACGTAACTGGAAGAGCTAAACATTAAGAAACGGGGTTAAGGATTTCCAAAATCTTATAAGGTCCAATGAACCTTGGCTTGAATTTTGGAGACGCAACCTTCATAGGAATGTTTTTTGAGGACAACCAAACCATACCACCCACTTTAAACCGGGGACCAATGGTCCTATGCCGGTTGGAAAACCGTTGGGCCTTTTCCTGAGAGTGGGACAACTTATCCACTACTTGGTCCCAAATTTGCTGCATTCTTTCCACCACAGAATCCACACTTGGGCAGGCCGAAGCTTCCACCTGTCCCGAAGAAAATCGAGGATGAAACCCAAAGTTGCAGAAAAAAGGAGACATCAAAGTGGTAGAACTAGCCCTATTGTTCAGCGCGAATTCGGCCAAGGGCAAAAATGAGACCCAGTCATCTTGATCAGCAGATATAAATCATCTCAGATAGGATTCCAAAGTCTGGTTTGTTCTCTCAGTCTGCCCATTAGTCTGAGGATGAAATGCAGAGGAGAAAGATAACTGAATTCCCAGTTTGAAACAAAAAGCTCTCCAAAATCTGGAAACAAACTGGACTCCTCTGTCCGACACAATGTTCTCAGGAATCCCGTGCAAATGAACCACCTGTTGTAAAAACAAGGGCACCAACTCAGAAGAAGATGGCAACTTTGGGAGTGGTACAAGATGGACCATTTTTAGAAAATCTATCACTGATCACCCAGATAGCAATCATTCTTTGAGAGACAAGGAGATCAGAAATAAAATCCATTGAGATATGGGTTCATGGCCTCCTGGGCACCGGCAGGGGTATCAACAAACCAGTAGAATGAGAACAGGGCTTGGACCGAGAACAAGTCCCACAGGATTGCACAAAATTCCTGACATCACGAGATAAGGAAGGCCACCAAAAAGACCGAATCACCAAATCTCTGGTACCAAAAATACCTGGATGGCCAGCTAATGTGGAGCAATGAATTTCAGACATTACTCTTCTCCTCCACTGGTCAGGGACATACAATTTTCCCATAGGGCATCGTTCAGGTTTATCCTCCTGAAATTCCTCCAGGGCACTTCTCAAATCGGATGAGATGGCGGAAAGAACTACTCCCTCATTTAGAATGGTAGTAGGCTCGGTCACATCAAGAGAATCCGCAAAGAAACTCCTAGAAAGGGCGTCCGCCTTAACATTCTTATTGCCCGGCAGAAAGGAGACCACAAAATTAAAATGCATGAAAAAGAAGGCCCACGTAGCCTGTTTAGGATTCAAGCGCTTGGCTGATTACAGATAAATCAAATTTTTGTGGTCGATGAGGACCACAACTTGATGTCTTGTTCCCTCCAACCAATGTCTCCACTCTTCAAATGCCCACTTCATGGCCAACAGTTCTTGGTTCCCCAAGTCATAATTACGTTCAGATGGGGAAAATTTTCGAAAAAAGAATGCACAGGGATTCATCTTAGAGGTTACCGGATCTCTTTGAGACAAAACGGCTCCTGCACCAATCTCAGAAGCATCTATCTCCACCTGAAATGGGAGTGAAACATCAGGTTGCCATAGAACCGGAGCAGAAGTGAATCTCTGCTTAAGCTCCTAAAATGCCGAGACTGCCTCTGGAGACCAATTCACAACATCAGCACCCTTTTTGGTCAAATCCGTCAGTAGTTTAACAATACCAGAAAAATTAATTATAAATTTATGGTAGAAATTAGCAAAACCCAAAAACTTCTGGAGAGCCTTCAGAGAAGTGGGCTGAACCCAATCAAAAATGGCCTGTACCTTGGCCGGGTCCATTTCAATAGCAGATGGGGACAAAATGAATCCCAAAAACGAAATCCTCTGTACACCAAAGAGACATTTCGATCCCTTAACATACAGAGTATTTTCCCTCAAAATCCGGAACACAGTCCGGACATGTTCCACATGAGAATCCCAATCACTGGAAAAGATCAAAATATCATCCAGATAAATCATCAAAAACTTATCCACAAAGTCCCAGAAAATATAGTTCATAAAAGATTGGAAGACGGAAGGGGCATTAGTGAGCCCAAAAGGCATTACCAGGTGTCATGATCTGAAGTGATCTGACAGTTTTAAATCACTGGGTGAACTTTTTTTACTTTGGAAAGTTCCAAGGTGTCTTGACTGTCCCCGGTGGTGGTTTTGATATTGCACTTTAGGTTTTGTGCACTTAATCATGTATCAGGTGTTACACCCTATAAAGGTGTGCTAGAGGTGTGCAATCACTGCCTGTGATATTGTGAGTTTGTGTTTCACTCTGGTTTGGAGAGCCTGGATGAAGGATCGAGCTGGTGAGGAGTCCTGCGCAGCTTAGTCAGGGGGGAAGAGTGTCAGCTATGGTGTCTGGACGAAGGGCTGGCATGGCGTGGTGGAGTCGCAGTGATGGTGTCAGCGGGAAGTGTCTGCATGGTCTGGTGGAGTGGCTACTATGGAGAGTGGCACTCACCATGTGGGACTTGGCCGCTGAGCTGGACTCAAGCATGCTTGACTTCGTGGCAGAAACTGAACACTTCCTTGGGACTCTGGTACTAAGCAGCTGCAACTGGTGTTGGACTCTGCTCCAAGGTTGCACTAAGGTGGAGGATCCTGTTATGGTGATGGATCCGGGTGGAGGAGAAGATGCACTCAGGGTTGGAGGGCTCTGTTGCTAGGAGCGCACGCAACAGAGCAAAGCTAAGTGGTGTTTCCCCTGTATTGTCTCTTTCCTCATGTGTGTTATTAGTGCAGTGGTGGGATTAGTCT
Source organism: Dendrobates tinctorius (assembly GCF_039654945.1). Lineage (NCBI taxonomy): Eukaryota > Metazoa > Chordata > Amphibia > Anura > Dendrobatidae > Dendrobates > Dendrobates tinctorius. Next base: position 5,381,911 of record NW_027361828.1, on the reverse strand, counting down.
CCGCACCGACCCATTCCCTAGTGAGGGTTTAGGGTCAGGGTGAGCAAGGGCGTTAAGGTACGCGTGCGGCGACAGGTGCGGAGCCTGTTTAGGGAATGTAAGGAGTGCAGGGACACTGGCTCAGGGGAGCTTAGGAGGTCTCCATGTCCCCAGTCCCTATCGCAGGGCCCATCATTGTTAAAGTTTCCCAGGTTCCCCCTTTATTATTTGATTATTGTATGTATAACGTGTAATACCTAAATTCGCCAGGTGGAGGCGGCGTATCCACCTGCACGTTTTATTATTTAAATGCGCCCCACTGGAGGCGGTGTATCCAGGGTCACGTGTGTTATGGGTCCGCCTTGCGACATCATCTGTGTCCTGACACACGTGACCATGACACCAGGTACTCAAAATGTCCCTCTGCAGTATTAAACGCCGTCTTCCATTCATCCCCATGCTTGATGCGAATAAGATTATACGCCCCCTGAGGTCAAGTTTGGTAAACCAACAAGCACTTTTAACTCTGGAAAATATATCAGAAATCAGGGATAACGGGTACTGATTAGTGTTGAGTGATACCACCCGATATTGAAAAATATCGGATCGGAATGGATCGGCCGATCTAAAAAAAGTATCGGGTATCGCCGATTCCGATCCCGGAAGTCCCATTCAAGTCAATGGAACAGAAATATCGGAATTAAAAAAAAACCTTTTTTTCCCTGTGGGTTAATTCTACATGAAGAAAAGCAACTAATAATAATGTAGAATGTATCGTGGGAGGTGTAGGAGACATTAAAGCCATAGAGGTTTAGCCCAATCAAATGGAATAGCAGTAATTTGCTTTTTTTTAAAGATGTTCGTAGTTACAAAGATATTGACTATGTTAAAGTCTTTAATATTATGTCAGATATGTATGTTTCACTACTTCCATGCTCTTCACCTTCTTTTTTACTTCTCCCACACTTTCTCCTTCAGCATCCTCAGCAGCAGCATCTTTTTCATCAACTTCTTCTTCACCTTATTCATCTTCTTTTTCTTCTTCTTCTTCTTCTTCTTCACCTTCTTCCTATTTTTTTTTTTTTTTTTACATTCTTCATATTCTTCTTTTTCAACTATTATTCTTCTTCATATTCTACTTCTTCATCTTCTTCCTATTCTTCTTCTTCTTCATCATATTCTTATTTGTGTCAGGCATTCCTGTAGTTGTAATCTATAAAAGTTTGAAGATTACTCCTTCCGTTCAGCCTGTCACAAAAGATTTACAACAGGATTTGTCCGCGTTCAGTTTGGCCTGCAGCAGCAGGCCTTTTCCAGGGGCACCATGAGGAGGAACGGACTCACCCCCATACACGGCTTAGTCTTCTTCTGCTTATAAATTAGATAATATCATTTGCTCAGATTTTTAGTCTTATGCTTAATGTTCTTCTGCTTTTGGTTTTTATGCTTCTTGTTCTTCTGTCTCTTGTTGTTCTGCATCTTGGTGGTTGTCTTCATGTTCTTTGTCCTCTTGGTCATCTTCTTCAGGGTCATCTTTTAGGTATTCTTCTGTGTGGTCTTCAGGGTCGTCGTCTTCTGGGCCATTGTCAGGGAGATCCAGAGTGAGAATCAAAACCCATTTCCACAAGCTTGAACTTGGAAAAGTAGCAGAAGGTACAAGAAGGCTGAGGAACTGCCGAGAACCAGCTGACGGTACTGGAACCCGGATGGGTAGCAGAAGGAACAATAGCAAATGGAACTAGCGAGGACCAGCTGACGGTGCTGGAACCCGGAGGGGCAGCAGAAGGAACAAGAGCCAATGGCACAACTGTGGACCAGCTGACGGTGCTGGAACACGGTTACTAAGCAGGAGGTACCTGTGCTACAAAGCACTACCAAGGACCAGCAGACGCTGCTGGAACTCGGATACCAAGAAGGAGGCACCTAGGCCAAAGGGTCTGCCGAGAACCAGCTGACGGTGCTGGAACCCGGATGGGTAGCAGAAGGAACAATAGCAAATGGAACTAGCGAGGACCAGCTGACGGTGCTGGAACCCGGAGGGGCAGCAGAAGGAACAAGAGCCAATGGCACAACCGTGGACCAGCTGACGGTGCTGGAACACGGTTACTAAGCAGGAGGTACCTGTGCTACAAAGCACTACCAAGGACCAGCAGACGTTGCTGGAACTCGGATACCGAGAAGGAGGCATCTAGGGCAAAGGCACTGCCGAGAACCAGCTGACGGTGCTGGAACCCGGATGGGTAGCGGAAGGTACCCATGAAAAAAGCAAAGTTGCGAGGCCGTGAGCCGGCCACAGTTACCGAAACCCACAGTCCAAAAGGGGTGCTTGTCCTATTGGCACTACGGAACCAGCCTTTATTACCAGAACCTGCAGCCCACATAGGAAGCACCGAAACTGCAGGCACCATAGACTCGGCTAACCCGACCGCAACACGACAGGACAATGTATTGGTGGCAAAGTGACGTTGACACTACCCAGAAAAAGCAGGCGCGCTGGAACCAGGCTGGGCAGGAGGGAGTACCCATGCCAAAGACACTTCGGAGCAGCAACTGGCGATGTTGGAGCTCAGAATCAATCACGGAGCAGGCTGAGGCCTACTTGGAGCAAGTTTTAGATCGTTGTACACTACAACTGATTGTAACCGTGCTCCACTTAGGCCTCTGGCTCTACTGTCTCCAGTATTTCCCCTGGCCTCCAACCCCACAAGTTGCTGCTCTGAAGTGGCATCTGCACAATCCACACTTGTTCCTGGGTTACAGGGGCTCTGTCACGTCAGTGGATCCCCTGATGTGTGTCCGGCAAGGTCTCCTGCTCTGTCCACATTCCCACTACTAGTAATGGGACTGTGGACAGAGCAGGAGACATTGCCTGACACACATCAGGGGTTCCACTGACGTGACAGAGCCCCTGTAACCCAAGAACAAGTGTGGATTGTGCAGACGCCACTTCAGAGCAGCAACTGGCGGGGTTGGAGGCCAAGGGGAAATACTAGAGACAGTAGAGCCAGAGGCCTAAGTGGAGCATGGTTAAAAATCAGTAGTAGTGTGCCTGTGTAGGCAGCAGGAGACTTTGCCATCCGCACAGCAGGAGAGCAGCTGGCGTTACTGAACCCCACTGACACCGGAGCGAGTGTTTCTATCTGTGCGGACGGCACTTCCAAGCTACAACTGGCTGTGTTGGAGCCCTGGATCAATGCTCTGAGCAGGCTGAGGCCTACTTGGAGCAAGTAGAAAATAAGAAGTTGCGTGATTTTGGAGGCAGCAGGAGACTTTGCCATCCGCACAGCAGGGGAACAGCTGGCGTTACTGAACCCCACTGACACCGGAGCGAGTGTTTCTATCTGTGCGGACGGCACTTCCAAGCTACAACTGGCTGTGTTGGAGCCCAGGATCAATGCTCCGAGCAGTCTGAGGCCTACTTGGAGCAAGTAGAAAATAAGAAGTTGCGTGATTTTGGAGGCAGCAGGAGACTTTGCCATCCGCACAGCAGGGGAACAGCTGGCGTTACTGAACCCCACTGACACCGGAGCAAGTGTTTCTATCTGTGCGGATGGCACTTCCAAGCTACAACTGGCTGTGTTGGAGCCCAGGATCAATGCTTGCAACAGGCGGATGCCAACTTGCAGCTGGTTTTATAGAGGTTGTAGACTACTACTGATTGTAACCTTGCTCCACTATGGCCTCCGGCTCCACTGTCTCTAGTATTTCCCCTGGCCTCCAGCCCCGCCAGTGACAGCTCTGAAGTGGCATCTGCACAATCCACCCTTGTTCCTGGGTTACAGGGGCTCAGTCACGTCAGTTGATCCCCTGATGTGTGTCTTGCAAGGTTTCCTGCTCAGTCCTCATTCACACTACTAGTAATGGGAATGTGGACAGAGCAGGAGACATTGCCAGACAGACATCAGGGGATCAACTGATGTGGCTGAGCCCCAGTAACTCAGGAACAAGTGTGGATGGTGCAGACGCCACTACAGAGCAGCAACTGACGGGGTTGGAGGCCAGGGGAAAAACTAGAGACAGTGGAGCCAGAGGCCTAAGTGGAGCACGGTTAGATATCAGTAGGAGTTTGAATGTGGATGGAGCAGGAGACATTGCCGTCTACACAGCAGGGGATCAGCTGGCATTACTGAACCCCAGTAACACAGGAGCTATTGTGTTTTTCTCTGTGAAGACGGCACTTCTGAACACCAACTAGCGTTGTTGGAGCCCAGGTTGAGGCATGGAGCAGGCTGAGGCCTGATGTTTTGGGCATGTGGAGTCAGCAGGAGACATTGCCGTCTACACAGCAGGGGACCAGCTGGCATTACTGAACCCCACTAACACAGGAGCTAGTGTGTTTTTCTCTGTGAAGACGGCAGTTCTGAACACCAACTAGCGTTGTTGGAGCCCAGGTTGAGGCATGGAGCAGGCTGGGGCCTGATGTTTTAGGCATGTGGAGTCAGCAGGAGACATTGCCGTCTACACAGCAGGGGAACAGCTGGCGTTTCTGAACCCCATTATCACAGGAGCTAGTGTGTTTTTCTCCGGGAAGACGACACTTCTGAACACCAACTGGCGTTGTTGGAGCCCAGGATTAGGCATGGAGCAGGCTGAGGCCTGATGTTGTTGGCATGTGGATGGAGCAGGAGACTTTGCCATCTACACAGCAGGGGATCAGCTGGCATTACTGAACCCCACTAACACAGGAGCTAGTGTGCTTTTCTCTGTGAAGACAGCACTTCTCAACACCAACTAGCGTTGTTGGAGACCAGGTTGAGGCATGGAGCAGGCTGAGGCCTGATGTTTTGGGCATGTGGAGTCAGCAGGAGACATTGCCGTCTACACAGCAGGGGAACAGCTGGCGTTTCTGAACCCCACTAACACAGGAGCTAGTGTGTTTTTCTCTGTGAAGACGGTGCTTCTGAACACCAACTAGCGTTGTTGGAGCCCAGGTTGAGGCATGGAGCAGGCTGAGGCCTGATGTTTTGGGCATGTGGAGTCACCAGGAGACATTGCCGTCTGCACAGCAGGGGAACAGCTGGCGCTACTGAACCCCACTAACACAGGAGCTATTGTGTTTTTCTCTGTGAAGACGGCACTTCTGAACACCAACTAGCATTGTTGGAGCCCAGGGTGAGGCATGGAGCAGGCCGAGGCATGATGTTTTGGGCATGTGGAGTCAGCAGGAGACATTGTCATCTACACAGCAGGGGAACAGCTGGCGTTACTGAACCCCACTAACACAGGAGCTATTGTGTTTTTCTCTGTGAAGACGGCACTTCTGAACACCAACTAGCGTTGTTGGAGCCCAGGTTGAGGCATGGAGCAGGCTGAGGCCTGATGTTTTGGGCACGTGGAGTCAGCTGGAGACATTGCCGTCTACACAGCAGGGGAACAGCTGGCATTACTGAACCCCACTAACACAAGAGCTAGTGTGTTTTTCTCTGTGAAGACGGCACTTCTGAACACCAACTAGCGTTGTTGGAGCCCAGGTTGAGGCATGGAGCAGGTTGAGGCCTGATGTTTTGGGCATGTGGAGTCAGCAGGAGACATTGCCGTCTACACAGCAGGGGACCAGCTGGCGTTACTGAACCCCACTAACACAGGAGCTAGTGTGTTTTTCTCTGTGAAGATGGCACTTCTGAATACCAACTAGCGTTGTTGGAGCCCAGGTTGAAGCATGGAGCAGTCTGAGGCCTGATGTTTTGGGCATGTGGAGTCAGCAGGAGACATTGCCGTCTACACAGCAGGGGAGCAGCTGGCTTTACTGAACCCCACTAACACAGGAGCTAGTGTGTTTTTCTCTGTGAAGACGGCACTTCTGAACACCAACTAGCGTTGTTGGAGCCCAGGTTGAGGCATGGAGCAGGCTGAGGCCTGATGTTTTGGGCATGTGGAGTCAGCAGGAGACATTGCCGTCTACACAGCAGGGGAACAGCTGGCGTTTCTGAACCCCACTAGCACAGGAGCTATTGTGTTTTTCTCTGTGAAGACGGCACTTCTGAACACCAACTAGCATTGTTGGAGCCCAGGGTGAGGCATGGAGCAGGCCGAGGCCTGATGTTTTGGGCATGTGGAGTCAGCAGGAGACATTGCCATCTACACAGCAGGGGAACAGCTGGCGTTACTGAACCCCACTAACACAGGAGCTAGTGTGTTTTTCTCTGTGAAGACGGCACTTCTGAACACCAACTAGCGTTGTTGGAGCCCAGGTAGAGGCATGGAGCTGGCTGAGGCCTGATGTTTTGGGCATGTGCAGTCAGCTGGAGACATTGCCGTCTACACAGCGGGGACCAGCTGGCGTTACTGAACCCCACTAACACAGGAGCTAGTGTGTTTTTCTCTGTGAAGACGGCAGTTCTGAACACCAACTAGCGTTGTTGGAGCCCAGGTTGAGGCATGGAGCAGGCTGAGGCCTGATGTTTTGGGCATGTGGAGTCAGCTGGAGACATTGCCGTCTACACAGCAGGGGAACAGCTGGTGTTACTGAACCCCACTAACACAGGAGCTAGTGTGTTTTTCTCTGTGAAGACGGCACTTCTGAACACCAACTAGCGTTGTTGGAGCCCAGGTTGAGGCATGGAGCAGGTTGAGGCCTGATGTTTTGGGCATGTGGAGTCAGCAGGAGACATTGCAGTCTACACAGCAGGGGACCAGCTGGCGTTGCTAAACCCCACTAACACAGGAGCTAGTGTGTTTTTCTCTGTGAAGACGGCACTTCTGAACACCAACTAGCGTTGTTGGAGCCCAGGTTGAGGCATGGAGCAGTCTGAGGCCTGATGTTTTGGGCATGTGGAGTTAGCAGGAGACATTGCCGTCTACACAGCAGGGGAGCAGCTGGCATTACTGAACCCCACTAACACAGGAGCTAGTGTGTTTTTCTCTGTGAAGACGGCACTTCTGAACACCAACTAGCGTTGTTGGAGCCCAGGTTGAGGCATGGAGCAGGCTGAGGCCTGATGTTTTGGGCATGTGGAGTCAGCAGGAGACATTGCCGTCTACACAGCAGGGGAACAGCTGGCGTTTCTGAACCCCACTAACACAGGAGCTATTGTGTTTTTCTCTGTGAAGACGGCACTTCTGAACACCAACTAGCATTGTTGGAGCCCAGGGTGAGGCATGGAGCAGGCCGAGGCCTGATGTTTTGGGCATGTGGAGTCAGCAGGAGACATTGCCATCTACACAGCAGGGGAACAGCTGGCGTTACTGAACCCCACTAACACAGGAGCTAGTGTGTTTTTCTCTGTGAAGACGGCACTTCTGAACACCAACTAGCATTGTTGGAGCCCAGGTAGAGGCATGGAGCTGGCTGAGGCCTGATGTTTTGGGCATGTGCAGTCAGCAGGAGACATTGCCGTCTACACAGCGGGGACCAGCTGGCGTTACTGAACCCCACTAACACAGGAGCTAGTGTGTTTTTCTCTGTGAAGACGGCACTTCTGAACACCAACTAGCGTTGTTGGAGCCCAGGTTGAGGCATGGAGCAGGCTGAGGCCTGATGTTTTGGGCATGTGGAGTCAGCTGGAGACATTGCCGTCTACACAGCAGGGGAACAGCTGGTGTTACTGAACCCCACTAACACACGAGCTAGTGTGTTTTTCTCTGTGAAGACGGCACTTCTGAACACCAACTAGCGTTGTTGGAGCCCAGGTTGAGGCATGGAGCAGGTTGAGGCCTGATGTTTTGGGCATGTGGAGTCAGCAGGAGACATTGCAGTCTACACAGCAGGGGACCAGCTGGCGTTGCTAAACCCCACTAACACAGGAGCTAGTGTGTTTTTCTCTGTGAAGACGGCACTTCTGAACAAAAACTAGCGTTGTTGGAGCCCAGGTTGAGGCATGGAGCAGGCTGAGGCCTGATGTTTTGGGCATGTGGAGTCAGCAGGAGATATTGCCGTCTGCACAGCAGGGAAACAGCTGGCGTTACTGAACCCCACTAACACAGGAGCTAGTGTGTTTTTCTCTGTGAAGACGGCACTTCTGAACACCAACTAGCGTTGTTGAAGCCCAGGTTGAGGCATGGAGCAGGCTGAGGCCTGATGTTTTGGGCATGCGGAGTCAGCAGGAGAGATTGCTGTCTACACAGCAGGGGAACTGCTGGCGTTTCTGAACCCCACTAACACAGGAGCTAGTGTGTTTTTCTCTGGGAAGACGACACTTCTGAACACCACCTGGCGTTGTTGGAGCCCAGGATTAGGCATGCAGCAGGCGGAGGCCAACTTGCAGCTGGTTTTATAGAGGTTATAGACTACAACTGATTGTAACCGAGCTCCACTTAGGCCTCTGGCTCCACTGTCTCTAGAATTTCCCCTGGCCTCGAACCCCGCCAGTTACAGCTCTGAAGTGGCGTCAGCACAATCCACACTTGTTCCTGGGTTACAGGGGCTATGTCACGTCAGTGGATCCCCTGATGTGTGTCCGGCAAGGTCTCCTCCTCTGTCCACATTCCCACTACTAGTAATGGGAATGTGGACAGAGCAGGAGACCTTGCCGGACACACATCAGGGGATCAACTGACATGACTGAGCCCCAGTAACTCAGGAACAAGTGTGGATTGTGCAGACGCCACTTCAGAGCAGCAACTGGCGGGGTTGGTGGCCAGGGGAAATACTAGAGACAGTGGAGCCAGAGGCCTAAGTGTAGCACGGTTAAAAATCAGTAGGAGTTTGAATGTGGATGGAGCAGGAGACTTTGCCGTCCACACAGCAGGGGAGCAGCTGGCGTTACTGAACCCCACTAACTCAGGAGCTAGTGTGTTTTTCTCTGTGCAAACGACACATCTGAGTGACAACTGGCTGTGTTGAAGCCCAGGGATTATAGTTCAGGTGGTAGAAACATGAACACAACAGGAGACCTGGATACAGTTGCCAACCAATTATTTAGTCGGGAAGAGGACTGGCAAATTCTGGAGAGATCCAGGCCTTGTTCATTTTCAGAAAAGTAAGCCGGTCGACGTTATCGGAAGATAGTCGTGTGCGACGGTCTGTTAGTACACCACCTGCGGCACTAAAGACGCATCCCGATAATACACTGGCAGCAGGGCAAGCCAGCACCTCCAATTCATACTGGCTAAGCTCTGGCCATGTATCCAGCTTAGAGACCCAAAACTTGAAGGGGGAAGAGCCATCTGGGAGTACACTGACAGGGCAAGACATGTAGTCTGTCACCATCTGACGAAAACGTTGACTCCTGCTGACTGGAGCCATCTGTGATGGTGTAGACAATTGTGGCGGACACACAAAACTTTGCCACATTTGGGCCATAGTGGTCTTGCCTTGTGCTGAGGCGCTGCCTCTGCTGCCTCTTTGTGCCGAGTTTCCTCCACTGCCTCGACGCACAGAGCTGCTTTGTACAGCACTAGCATCACTGCTGTCGGGTGGAATGGAAAACATGATGGACTGCACCAGTGTGTCTTGGTACTCCTGCAGTTTACGCACCCGGTTCAACGGTGGTATGAGGTTTTGTAAGTTGTCCCGGTAGCGAGGATCTAGGAGGGTGTACACCCAATAATCAGCCGTGTAGAGAATGTGGGCGATGCGGCAGTCGTTTCTCAGGCACTGCAGCATGAAATCAACCATGTGCTGCAGACTCCCAACTGCCAAAGAACCGCTGTCCCCTGTTTGAGGCGTGATCTCTGCCTGCTCTGCATCACCCCACCCTCGCTGTACATACTGACTAGAGCTTTGTGTACCTCCCTCCTCTGGAGAGATGTCTTCCTCCTCCATTGACTCCTCCTCATCCTCCTCACAAAGTGTCCCCTGCCTAGGCCTTTGTGAGGAACCACGTAGCGCAGACTGTCCAGAAGCAGATGGCATTTGGGACTCCTCATCCTCCACCTCTTCCAAAACTTCATCCCTTAGTGCTTGCAGTGTTTTTTGAAGCAGGCAGATAAGGGGGACAGTCATGCTGACTAGTGCATCATCTGCACTTGCCATTTGTGTGGAATCATCGAAGGCACGCAAAACGAGGCAGATGTCCTTCATAGAGGCCCACTCAGTGGTGCTGAAGTGTGACCGGCGCACAGTGCGACTTGTTTGCGCCTGATGCAGCTGGTACTCCATAACTGCTGCCTGCTGCTCACACAACCGCTCCAACATATGTAACGTTGAATTCCACCTGGTGGGTAGGTCACATATGATGCGATGTTCCGGAAGGCGTAATAGGCGCTGCAGAGCAGCAAGGCACGATCTTGCCGTGCTGGAACGCCGCAAGTGAGCGCACTCTATGTGGACCTTGTGCTGCAGTGCATCAAGATCCGGATAGTCCCTCCGAAAGCTCTGCACGACCAAGTTCAGCACATGTGCCAGCCATGGGATGTGAGTGAGGTTGCCTAGGCCAATAGCTGCCACCAGATTTCGGCCATTGTCACACACTACCAAGCCCGGCTGGGGATTCACTGGCACAAACCACAAGTCGCTCTTCTGCTTGATGGCATTCCAGTGCTCCTGCGCTGTGTGGCTTCGATTCCCCAAATAAATTAATTTGAGTACGGCCTGTTGACGTTTGGCTACGGCTATGCTCATATCGGTCATAACAGGCTCCTGCTGCGCTGTTTCTGAGGAACTTGAGTAGAAGGAGGAGTCTATGTGTAAAGACTGGATTCCTGCAATCCGTGGAGTTGGCAGAACATGTACAGCGCCACTCTCCAGATCTGTACCAGGCTCCACAACATTGACCCAATGGGCAGTGAGGGAAAGGTATCATCCCTGTCCATGGTTACTGGTCCACGCATCGGTGGTCAGGTGGACCTTGCTACTAACGGCGTTTAGTAGCGCATGTTTTATTTTTCCCTCCACATGTTTCTGCAGGGCAGGGACGGCTCGCCTGCTGAAATAAAAGAGGCTGGGCACGGTGTATTGTGGGACTGCCAATGCCATGATGTCCCGGAAGGTGTCAGTCTCCACCAGCCTGAATGACAGCATTTCAAGTGCAAGTAGTTTGGCAATGCCAGCATTCAGAGCCTGTGCTCGGGGATGGTTTGCCGAGTATGGCCACCTTTAATCCCATGCCTGTGCTACTGATGGCTGTCGAGTGGCCTGGGAGTGTGAGGATGACAGGGAACGTGTTGCTGTGGGTGGAATGTCACAGGGTCTCCGGACAACAGTGCCAGAGGTTCTTCCTTGGCGATCCTGTGAGGAAGCCGAACCAGCTGTGTGTAAGCTGGAGGAAGAGGCCCCAACACGAGCTGAAGAGGTGGTAGGTGGTGCTGTACGTTGGCCTACGTCTTCAGTGTGTCTGTGTAACTCCACCTCGTGCTTGGTCCGCACATGTTTCCACATATTAGTGGTATTGAGGTTGCTGACATTTTTCCCTCTTTTGACTCTCTGATGACACAGCTTGCATTTGGCAAAGCAAATGTCATCTGCAAGGACCACGCACTGCAAGTCTTGGGAGCGCCCGTTTTGACTTTTGAAAGAGGAATGCTCCTACCAGGTGCCGAAGTGGAGGCTACAGGCAACCAAGTCTGCCCCTCCCTCTCCCTCCTGTTTTGGCCGTTCGGGGAATCTCTTCCTCAGAGCTGCTCCCACCACCTTCCTGTTCCTCACGCCATGATGGGTCAAGGACCTCATCATCTACACTCCCCTCCTCAAACACCTGCTTCTCCTGGGTTGTCTCGCCAGCACCGTACGCACCAGAAAGTGGTAACTGAGTATCGTCATCATCTGATGCATACTGAGGTGTGCTGACCATAGGCACTGCCCCACCCGCCTTTTCAGATTCAGAGGGACAAAGAAGTTGCGCATCACTGCATAATCTCTCTTCTTCACATTCTGGAATGCTGCTTGGCTGGCCCCCTCATTCCAAGCCAACAGATTCAGAGAACAGAAGTAGAGACTGTGATGGCTCCTGTCCAGGGCTCTCTGACTGCCTGGGCACTTTGGCAGGTGATGAAGAGACAGATGGTTGCTCTTTGGTGCTCTGGCCCTGAGAGGATGTGGAAGTCATTGAAGTCGATGCGTTAGCAGCCATCCATCTGACAACGGCTTCAATTTGTTCCTCCCGCAGCAGTGGGGTACTGCGAGGTCCTACAAAGCTGCGCATAAAGGACTGTTGCCTGCTATAACTGGGGGCTGCTGACTCACTGGTGCCCGCAGCAGGCACAGAATCCCCACATCCTCTCCCTGCAGAATCCCCACGTCCTCTCCCTGCAGAATCCCCACATCCTCTCCCTGCTGAAAATCCACGCCCACGCCCACGTGCCTTACTCCCTGCCTTCTTCATCTTGCTAGACTGATAAAGATAGGCAGAAAAGTACAAAGGGGGGGGTTTAGTGTGCTTATTCCTGAACATTTGGTTACAGGTAGAAGAAACACTAATTTTATGAAGTGTGTGTGGACTACACTTTAATAGGAGATAATGTGGCCTACACAACTTTCAAATGTAGTGTTTGGTGAACTTTATTGTTTTTTTTGTGAAAAAGAACTAAAAGGATGTGACCAAAGATTTGAAAGTGATAGTATCACCAACTTTTTCGATCTATTACAATGCAGGCAGGTAACCTACAATGCAAAAGATGAGGCTCCAAAAAAATTAGGTAATACTATTCTGGCTGCAGATGAAGGGCACAAGCCAGAAAAAAGGCTCCTCTATCTACTCCTATATAGTGTTTGCAACCAACCAATGTAGATGGATATGGATGGATGCACACTAATAGGAGAAGAAAAAATGAGCTGCAATTAAAGAAAAATGTGTGAGGCAGTGACGCACGCTGAGCGGCCTACAACCAGACGTAGCTGCAGGACACACTACTCAGCGTGAGCTGCACTCACACAGTCAGAGACCTCTCAGACAGCCGTGAACAGTGCAGAGAAGTGGGCACTAGCACTGAAAGGCTGCAGAAAGGCTCCGCTGTCTACTCCTAGAGTGTATGCAACCACCATATATGGATACGGATGGATGCACACTAATAGGAGAAAAAATGAGCTGCAATAAAAGAAAAATGTGTGAGGCAGTGACAAGCTGAGCGGCCTACAACCAGATGTAGCTGCAGGACACACTACTCAGCGTGAGCTGCACTCACACACAGTCAGAGACCTCTCAGACAACCGTGAACAGTGCAGCTAAGTGGGCACTAGCACTGAAAGGCTGCAGAAAGGCTCCGCTGTCTACTACTAGTGTTTGCAACCAACGTATATGGATACGGATGGAAGCACACTAGATATAATTTTTGAAAAATAAGCAGCTCAAAAAGAAAAATATGTATGAGGCAGCAGTGAGGCACGCTGGGCAGCCTACAACCAGACGTGGCTGCAGGACCCACTCCACAGTGTGAGCTGCACTCACACAGCCCTTGCAGACAGCTGTGAACACTGCTGCTAGGGAAAAGAAAGCTACAGTGGTGGTTTATGTAGCCTGGTTAAAGCACAATATGTTTGGTAGAATCGCTATTTCTAACTGTCCCTCACAGTCTTCAACAGCAGCCTGTCTCCAACTGAATTCACAGCAGAGTGACCAGAAATGGCGGTGGCGGCTTTTATAGTGCATCATGACATCATTTCAGCAGCCAATTACAGCCATGCCAATAGTTAACATGCCTACATTAGAGTTGAGCAACTTTTGGTTTTTTAGGGTCGCGTTTCGTTTCGTGAAACCCGACTTTTCCAAAAGTCGGGTCGAGCAAGATCGTCCGATTATAGGGAAAAGTCGGGGTCGTCCCGAAACACGAAACCCAATGTAAGTCAATGGGGAATAAAAGTCGGCAGTGAGAGGAGGACAGGAAACACACCTACAGTGCCCATTTGAATGCCAAAAGCATCAATTCTTCTTACTTAAGGTTGTCAACCTTAATTAACTTCATAATACAAGTTACGCACTGAAAAATGGGGGTTATTTGGCTGAAGTTGTGGGGGGGTAGGGCTGGCTCCAGGTTTTCATGTGCCCTGGGTGAAAGAGCGCCCCTTTAACACATACCACAACTCATCATGCTCCGATACGGCAGAGAAATAGCGGTATAGTACAATGAAAAATACTTCACTTTTTACATCTCATGACGAGGCCCATCTATTTCTCCATACAGAATCATTGGTCCCATATAATGTTTGAAACAGTATATGATGAGCTCCACATAATGCTACAGTATATGTTGGTCCCCATGGATGAAGCTCCACTGTCTTATGGGCCCAAATAATGCTCCAAACATAATGGGCCCCATTTCTAATGCTCTAGTGTATAATGGGCCTTGTAAATGCTGCTCCAGTGTCTGATGTCCACCTTTGGAATGTTCCAGTGTATGGTGGGCACCATCTATCATTCTCCAGAGTATAGTGCTCCCCAAAAATTGCTGTCCCAACATTGAAAACAATCAAATAAGTCTCCTCGCTAGGGAATCCCTGTACTTGTCTGGACTCCTCGTCGTCCCCATCTTCCATCTCACTGCACAGTATTTCAACTTTGCAAGTGCTGTGATCCTGAGCAAGCAGGGGGGGGCCCACTCGTTGGCGATGGCACTGGCACAGGGCCCCTGATAGTACGGTGGTGTGTCTGATGGCGGGTGGGCCGAACCTGCACTTTCATCTGCAGCTTCCTCTTTGTCACCGTGTAAGATGGAACTGTATATGGGAAGGGTAGCCTGAGTTTCATCAGGGTCAGATTCAGGCCGTGTAGCGTGCGAGGGGAATGTAGTGGTCTGGGTCAATGTACCAGCAGATTCATCGAGCAGTGGCTGGGCATCAGTGCACTTGTGTCGCCCCAGGAGTACGGTTGCCACAGTGGCATTACCTTCCTCCTAGGGAGTGTGATGTCATGCTTGGGAGCAACGAAGGATCTCTCTAGCAGGTTAACTGATTGGGCGGCGTTATTCCCACGAGTCATGATGACCCTCCAAAAAGCGTTCATGAAGGCAAAGTGTTTGTTTTACGTGGGCAGTATGGTTGCAAAGCTGAACCTTAAAGGAATGTCCAGAAGGGCACCACCAGGAGTGGAGCCTACGGTTAAATTCGACTCCACCTGGGAAACCTCAACCATGCCAGCTACAGAACAGATGCACACATTGCAAGCTTAATTCCGTTAACGAACGAGACTCCGTCATGCCCCGCGGTCCGAGTCCGGCTTACTAGAGGGACACGTGAGGCTCTGGCACATGAGATTGGCCAATAACTGGTGTGTCATGCCATTACATGTCCGTGGCTGCATGTGCGCTACACTGAAAAGGCCAGCGTTTGTCGCTTACAGGTGCAGATAACCCGCTGAACAACGTTAGTGATGGGGATCACTGATGACAATTATTACCCGCGAACAATGATTTCCCCGTAAGTGCAGGTCAACCGCAGTTCCGGAATTAGGCCTAACCGTCATTCCTGAAAAAATGAAAAACTTACGTGTGCAAACCACAGGTGCTGTAGCTTGCTTAACAGCTCGCCAGCCGTTCTCACGCCCAGTATGGATTGCACGTGATTGCACAAAGGTTAGAAAGGGTACCGTATCCCCAGATAACATGTATGGATAGCGTACACATTCAAAATACATGTCTGTACATCAGGAGGCAGGCTCAGACGGTGTTAGGCCTAGTATGGATTGCACGTGATTGCACAAAGGTTAGAAAGGGTACCGTATCCCCGGATAACATGTATGAATAGCGTACACATTCAAAATATATGTCTGTACATCAGGAGGCAGGCTCAGACGGTGTTAGCACCCAGTATGGATTGCACGTGATTGCACAAAGGTTAGAAAGGGTACCGTATCCCCGGATAACATGTATGGATAGCGTACACATTCAAAATATATGTCTGTACATCAGGAGGCAGGCTCAGACGGTGTTAGGCCCAGTATGGATTGCACGTGATTGCACAAAGGTTAGAAAGGGTACCGTATCCCCGGATAACATGTATGGATAGCGTACACATTCAAAATATATGTCTGTACATCAGGAGGCAGGCTCAGACAGTGTTAGGCCCAGTATGGATTGCACGTGATTGCACAAAGGTTAGAAAGGGTACCGTATCCCCGGATAACATGTATGGATAGCGTACACATTCAAAATATATGTCTGTACATCAGGAGGCAGGCTCAGACGGTGTTAGGCCCAGTATGGATTGCACGTGATTGCACAAAGGCTAGAAAGGGTACCGTATCCCCGGATAACATGTATGAATAGTGTACACATTCAAAATATATGTCTGTACATCAGGAGGCAGGCTCAGACGGTGTTTCGCCCAGTATGGATTGCACGTGATTGCACAAAGGTTAGAAAGGGTACCGTATCCCCCGGATAACATGTATGGATAGCGTACACATTCAAAATATATGTCTGTACATCAGGAGGCAGGCTCAGACGGTGTTAGGCCCAGTATGGATTGCACGTGATTGCACAAAGGTTAGAAAGGGTACCGTATCCCCAGATAACATGTATGGATAGCGTACACATTCAAAATATATGTCTGTACATCAGGAGGCAGGCTCAGACGGTGTTAGGCCCAGTATGGATTGCACGTGATTGCACAAAGGTTAGAAAGGGTACCGTATCCCCGGATAACATGTATGAATAGCGTACACATTCAAAATATGTCTGTACATCAGGAGGCAGGCTCAGACGGTGTCAGGCACAGTATGGATTTGACGGCCCATATTACACAGCGGAGGAGAAGGGAGAGGTAAAGATTGCAAATGCTGGGGCCCTGCCCAAGCAAGGGGGGCCCACTCGTGGGCGTCGGTACTGGCACTGGGCCCCTCATAGTACGGCGGTGTGTCTGACGGCGGGTGTGCACCACCACCGTCAGAGACACTTGATTGCACTATGAGGGACCCTGTGCCAGTGCCCGCGCCCAAGAGTCGGCCTACCCACCTGTCCAGGGCAACGGCACTCGCACGGTGTCGTGCGCTAGGTGGTGACCCCGGCCATGGGGGGGGAGGCAGCACAGTTAGGGAGTTTTAGAAAGTGTCATATGTTGATGTTGGACATTCAGCTGATGCAAAAGGCGAAATAGGTCAAGTCCCAGGAAGAGGTGGACCAAAGCAAGCCATTTTTGTCACCCTATGTGTCATCAGGGGAAGGTGGGACAAAATCCTTGGAAACCCATGCATGGTTCATTTTAATGAAGGTTAGATCATCCACATTTTGGGTTGACAGATGGGTCCTTTTTTCTGTCAGGATTGATCCAGCTGCACTGAAGACTCTTTCCGATAGCACACTTGCAGCTGGGCAAGCGAGCTCCTGTAAGGCATATTGGGCCAATTCAGGCCAGGTGTCCAGTTTAGCGGCCCAATAGTCAAAGGGGAATGACCTGTGTGGGAGAACATCGATATGGGAGGAAAAGTAGTTTGTAACCATAGTTGACAACTGCTGTCTCCTGTCACTTTCCATCGATGCAGTATTACCAGTTGTGTGAGCGGTATTTGAAAAATCAGTCCACAACATTGTCATGAAACCCCTGTCTCCAACGCCACTTCTGCTGTGTGCACCACGAACACCTCTG
Organism: Dendrobates tinctorius; assembly: GCF_039654945.1. Taxonomy (NCBI): domain Eukaryota; kingdom Metazoa; phylum Chordata; class Amphibia; order Anura; family Dendrobatidae; genus Dendrobates; species Dendrobates tinctorius. The sequence goes on along the minus strand of NW_027361828.1, from coordinate 5,364,540 downwards.
CCAAGCTGCCCCCGGCCCGTACGGCTCGTGTGAGAACCATCACTGCTGCTGTGTGCTGGGAATGCCTCAAGCAACCGATTTACCAGAGTTGCTTGTTTATTAGCCAATATTAGGTCAAGGTTCTCCTGTGGCATGATGTTTTGTAATTTGCCTTTATAGCGTGGATCCAGGATGCTGGCCAACCAGTAGTCGTCATCGTTCATCATTTTGGCAATGCGTGGGTCCCTTTTTAGGATCTGCAAGGCATAATCTGACATGTGGGCCAATGTTCCCGGTGTCAATGATGCACTGCGAGTGCTGGTTGGAGGAGCACTTTCTGGCAAATTCACATCCCTCCAGTCACGCACAAACCCTGTACCAGACCTTGCCACGCCAACATTTTCACTTGCCCCACGAGATGCATCCTCCTCCCCTAAGTAATCATCCCCATCATCCTCCTCCTCCTCCTCTTCTTCCTCCACCTCGTCCAGGAGAGGTCCCTGAGCAGACAATGGCTGAATGTCATCAAGGATTCCCTCCTCCTCTTCCTCCTCATCAACATTGGCTGCAGACGCCTGCTCCTTAAGGTGCGTCAAAGTTTGCATGAGCAGACGCATAAGTGGGATGCTCATGCTTAGGATGGCGTCGTCTGCGCTTACCAGCCGTGTGCATTCCTCAAAACACTGAAGGACTTTACAGAGGTCTTTCAGCTTCGACCACTGCACACCTGTCAACTCCATGTCTGCTCTCAAAGTGCCTGTCCGTGTATCCTCCCACAAATGCATTATGGTCTGCCTCTGCTCGCACAGCCGCTCCACCATGTGCAGGGTGGAGTTCCACCTTGTTGCAATGTCGATAATGAGGCGGTGGTTGGGAAGGTGGAGCAATCGCTGCAGCTTCTGCATACGAACGGAGTGTACAGGCGACCGGCGGATGTGCGCGCACAGTCTTCGCACCTTCTGGAGCAGGGCTGTTAACTCCGGATAATTTTTGAGGAAGCACTGCACCACCAGGTTCAAGGTGTGAGCCAAGCAAGGTATATGGCTGAGTTTTGAAAGGGCTATGGCTGCCACAAAATTATGGCAGTTATCACTAACTACCTTGCCTGCCTCAAGATGTACACTGCCCAGCCATGACTCAGTTTGTCGCTTCAAGTACTCGGCCAGCACCTCGGCGGTGTGTCTGTTGCCCAAACATATCATCTGCAACACAGCCTGCTGACGCTTTCCACTTGCTGCTTGATAGGGGGACACATCGTGTGCAACAGTGGCAGCTGCAGATGGAGTGCTCGTACGACTGCGCTCTGTGGATGAGCTTTCGCTTCTGGAGGAGGAGGAGGAGGAGGAGGGTCGAACGCCTACAGCCAACTGTTTCCTATACCGTGGGCTAGGCAGCACTGTCCCACCACCGCTGTCCCCTGTGGACCCTGCATCCACCACATTAACCCAGTGCGCAGTGATGGACACGTAACGGCCCTGGCCATGCCGACTGGACCATGCATCAGTTGTGAGGTGCACCTTTCCGCTCACTGACTGCTTGAGTGCATAGACAATGCGGTCTTTCACATGATGGTGGAGGGCTGGGATGGCTTTGCGAGAGAAGAAGTGGCGACTGGGTAGGTCATAGCGTGGTACTGCATAGGCCATGAGTTCGCGGAAAGCTGCGCTTTCCACCAACCGAAAGGGCATCATCTCAAACGAGATTAGTTTGGCAATGTGGGCGTTCAAACCCAGTGTACGCAGATGAGAGACTGAGTACTTTCTTGACCTACTCATAGTGTCTGGGAGGGTGAGCTGGACTTGAGAGCTGCATATGGTGGAAGTAGCGGTGGACAGGGCGGACTGAGAGAGGGTTGATGATGGTGATGGAGTTGGTGTTCTTTCTGATGGACTAGAATCAGTCTTTCGTTGATATAACAGTGGGATTCCCTGACTGCTGTGGCCTTGCAACGACACCTCAACATTTGCTGCTGTGCTAACCGGTGGGCTTACAGTGGGGGAAACAATGTAGCGTTGCTGACTACCTTCGCTGTGATCAGTTGCACATGTGGCACTTGAGGTTTGGGGTTGTGTCCACGCTTGCAAGTGCATGCTGGTTAAATGTCTAAGCATGCAACTGGTATTCAAATTTTTCAGATTTTTCCCTCGGCTAAAGGTCTTTGCGCACTTCTTACAGATAACCTTGGCCTGATCATGAGGATTTTGTTCAAAAAAGTGCCACACTGCACTCTTCCTACTTTGGCAGACATTTTGCGGCCTAGCACGCTGTGATCTTTTGACCCTCTGGACAAGCTGTCCAGCAACTCTTTTGATGTTGGGAACCTGTCTTCGGAGTGCTCCGGGCCTGCCAGATAACAGCTGTTGCGATGTCGATGTCTGCTGTGGATGCTCCTCATCTGAGCTATTGGAAGCAGCACCCTCTTCCCCCAATGGATGCCAATCTGGGTCAACAACTGGGTCATCCATCACCTCCTCTTCTATGTCATGTGCACCTTCCTCTGTGTCACCGTGTATGGTGGTATAGTGTGCGGGAAGGGGCACCTGAGTCTCATCAGGGTCAGAATCTGGCTCTGTACACTGCGAGGACAATGTAGTGCTCTGAGTGAATGTACCAGCAGAATCATTAATCAGCGGCTGTGCATCAGTGCACTCCATGTCAGATTCATCTTGGCCTGGGTAATTCACCATTTGACTTGATAATCCAGGCATGGTATGTGAAAACAGCTCCATGGAGTAATCAGTAGTATGGCCTGCGTCATCCTTCAATCTTGGTTGGGGTGAAGGACACAAGGAAAGGTGTGGTTCATGAACATGAGCCTCCAATGACGACTCAGTGCTTTTACTTTTTACAACTGAAGAAGAGGAGGCGATAGAGCTGGAGGCTGAGTCAGCAATGTAAGACAAAACTTTTTCCTGATGCTCTGGCTTTAAAAGCTGTTTGCCAACTCCTAGAAAACTAAGCGTTCGAGGCCTTATGTAGCCAGACAATGACGCAGGCTCAACACCTCCTGCATTCGGTCCTATTTTGCTCTTGCCACTACCATCAGATCCACCACCAACACCATCATTACCAGCTGCCAACCCCCGCCCAATTCCACGGCCTCTTCCACCAGCCTTCCTCATTTTTGGTAGAAATGTAGACAAAATCCAACAAACTATATAGTAATGTAAAACAAGGTACAAGGTGTCTATAGGACAGGGGAGATTTTGAATTTCTGCAGACACTTGTGGACACTGGACACTTTTGGATTGTGTGAGGCCCACTGATATCTGAGCGCTATGTCACAGGCTCGATGGCACAGCTGTGACAAAAGTGACGAGAGGATAAAGGAGATTTTGAATTTCTGCACACACTTGTGGACACTGGACACTTTTGGATTGTGTGAGGCCCAATGAATATCTGAGCGCTATGTGACAGGCTCGATGGCACAGCTGTGACAAAAGTGACGAGAGGATAAGGGAGATTTTGAATTTCTGCAGACACTTGTGGACACTGGACACTTTTGGATTGTGTGAGGCCCAATGAATATCTGAGCGCTATGTGACAGGCTCGATGGCACAGCTGTGACAAAAGTGACGAGAGGATAAGGGAGATTTTGAATTTCTGCAGACACTTGTGGACACTGGACACTTTTGGATTGTGTGAGGGCCACTGATATCTGAGAGCTATGTCACAGGCTCGATGGCACAGCTGTGACAAAAGTGACGAGAGGATAAGGGAGATTTTGAATTTCTGCAGACACTTGTGGACACTGGACACTTTTGGATTGTGTGAGGGCCACTGATATCTGAGCGCTATGTGACAGGCTCGATGGCACAGCTGTGACCAAAGTGACTAGAGGATAAAGGAGATTTTGAATATCTGCACACACTTGTGGACACTGGACTCTTTTGGATTGTGTGAGGCCCAATGAATATCTGAGCGCTATGTGACAGGCTCGATGGCACAGCTGTGACCAAAGTGACTAGAGGATAAAGGAGATTTTGAATTTCTGCACACACTTGTGGACACTGGACTCTTTTGGATTGTGTGAGGCCCAATGAATATCTGAGCGCTATGTGACAGGCTCGATGGCACAGCTGTGACAAAAGTGACGAGAGGATAAGGGAGATTTTGAATTTCTGCAGACACTTGTGGACACTGGACACTTTTGGATTGTGTGAGGCCCAATGAATATCTGAGCGCTATGTGACAGGCTCGATGGCACAGCTGTGACCAAAGTGACTAGAGGATAAAGGAGATTTTGAATTTCTGCACACACTTGTGGACACTGGACACTTTTGGATTGTGTGAGGCCCAATGAATATCTGAGCGCTATGTGACAGGCTCGATGGCACAGCTGTGACAAAAGTGACGAGAGGATAAGGGAGATTTTGAATTTCTGCAGACACTTGTGGACACTGTACACTTTTGGATTGTGTGAGGGCCACTGATATCTGAGCGCTATGTCACAGGCTCGATGGCACAGCTGTGACAAAAGTGACGAGAGGATAAGGGAGATTTTGAATTTCTGCAGACACTTGTGGACACTGGACACTTTTGGATTGTGTGAGGCCCACTGATATCTGAGCGCTATGTCACAGGCTCGATGGCACAGCTGTGACAAAAGTGACTAGAGGATAAGGGAGATTGGATTGCTTTTAAAAAAGCAGTTTGCGGAGCAGTGGGTAAACAGCAATCCCAGCCTGTCAGGAAGCCTTAAAAGGCAGCCCAACAACCAACACCACTGATACACCACAATATAGCCTCCCCTTGCACTGCACACACAGTGACTGGTGTGTTGTGCAGGCCAAATCGCTAGCAGCAGAAGCAGTTATTTTTCCTTCTCAGCAGGACAAAAAAAAAAAATTGGGATTGCTTTTAAAAAAGCAGTTTGCGGAGCAGTGGGTAAACAGCAATGCAGGAATGTCAGGAAGCCTTAGAAGGCAGCCCAACAACCAACACCACTGATACACCACTATATAGCCTCCCCTTGCACTGCACACACAGTGACTGGTGTGTTGTGCAGGCCAAATCGCTAGCAGCAGAAGCAGTTTTTTTTTCTTCTCAGCAGGACAAAAAAAAAAATTGGGATTGCTTTTAAAAAAGCAGTTTGCGGAGCAGTGGGTAAACAGCAATGCAGGAATGTCAGGAAGCCTTAGAAGGCAGCCCAACAACCAACACCACTGATGCACCACTATATAGCCTCCCCTTGCACTGCACACACAGTGACTGGTGTGTTGTGCAGGCCAAATCGCTAGCAGCAGAAGCAGTTTTTTTGTCTTCTTCCCTGCCTAACGCTCTCCCTACAGAATCAGCAGCAACCTCTCCCTATACTGAGATCGGCAGAAGTAAGATGGCGGTCGGCGTGCACGCCCTTTTATACCCCCTGTGACGCCCACCAAAGCAAGCCAATCACTTGCATGCCCTTCTGAAAGATGGTGGTGACCCCTGCCTATGTCATCACGTTGCCCACAGTGTCCGTGGATCCTGATTGGCTGAAAAAGAGCGCAAAACAAACTTTTGAAACTCGACTTTGGCGCGTAAGTCGCCGACCTCGTGGCCGACCTCATCCTAGGGTCGGGTTTCGTTTCATGACACCCGACTTTGCCAAAAGTCGGCGACTTTTGAAATTTTTCGACCCGTTTCGCTCAACTCTAGCCTACATGCCTAACAGGATGTGCCCACACTTCTGAGCATTCCCATTGGCTGAATCAAAGCGAGCGGGCTCATAGCATTATGGGAACTTCCGATTCCGGTATCCGATATGAAAAAAGTATCGGAAGTCAGTATCGGAATTCCGATACAGCTAATATCGGCCGATACCCGATACTTGCGGTATCGGAATGCTCAACACTAGTACTGATATTTAACAGTGATTTTTTTAAGGGAACGATAGTCAATACATGGCCTTAATAAACCATCTTTCTTGGCCACAAAAAAAACCCCCAGCACCTAAAGGTGAAGAGGATGGTCTGATATGACCCTTTTCCAATGACTCCTTGATATAAGAGTGAATAGCATCATGTTCAGATACCGATAAGTTGAAAAGCCGACCCTTGGGAAATTTACAACTGGACATTAACTCAATTGCACAGTCATAAGTCCTATGAGGAGGCAAAGATGCGGACTTACACTCACTAAATACATCAGAAAAATCAGCCAAATAGTCAGGAACATCATGAGACTGGGGAGAGGTGGAGAAAACAGGAGTGTCACTATGAACACATTGACAACCCCAACTCACCACAGACACAGATTTCCAATCCAAATCAGGATTATGGGTTTGCAACCAAGGAAAACAGAGTACAATAATATCATGTAAATCGTGCAGCACCAAAAATTTACAATTCTCTTGGTGGTCCGGGGCGACCCGCATTATCACATGGGTCAAAAACTGGGGTTTATTCTCCGCCAAAGGGGTAGCATCAATACCTCTCAATTGAATAGGGGTCCGCAGGGGCACCATGGGAAAACCACAATGTTTGGCAAAGTCAAAATCCATCAGATTCAAAGCTGCTCCTGAATCCACAAAAGCCTTAGAAGAAAATGTAGACAAGGAGCAGATCAAGGTAACCACTAAAATGAACTTAGGCTGTACACTGCCCACCACAAATGAGTGAGCAAAACATTTTTCTCATTTAGGGCAGACAGAAATAGTATGAGAGGCGTCCCCACAAAAGAAGCATAACTTATTACACCTTCTAAACTCTAGACGTTGCGCCCTAGACAAAACCCTATCACATTGCATTGGTTCAGAAGTTTGCTCGAAAGGCAGCACCGCCTGTCGCGTAGTTTTATGTTCATGTAAACGTCGATCAATTTGAATGGCTAATGACATGGAGTCGTTAAGACCAGAGGGGACAGGAAATCCCACCAAACATCTTTTACAGTTTCTAAAAATGTGGAATCAAGGTCCTACTTGCACTCGTAAAAAAAGGGCACAGCAGAGAGTGGTGCTCAGAGGAAAATAATAGAATAAATAATGTCAAACCACCTCTAGCACTCAGAACAATATCAAAAACGAAGTTGCTTCCAGAAATATATTCATTTATTTCATCTTTTTATTTCATCTCTTTATGCACTGGGAATTCACAGCCAATATATAAACTTGTACAGCAGAGTATTAAAGCCCAACGTTTCGGCCCATCTGGCCTTTATCAAGGGTTAATTCTGCACCTTGCCATACGTGCACGTAGTGAATCCGTGCACGAAGAAACCTGAAAAACAAAAACAAGGTAATACAGGACAGGTGGTATGGCTAAACTAATGATATCACATTGGAGAAAATACAAAAATATCAATGCGCCGATAATACTGTAAGAGTAGTAGAAAGGTTCCTAATCGCTGCTGTTTAAACAATGCCAATCAAATCTATGATGAAAAGAAGAAACAAATAACTCCGCATGCCAAAATAGAAAAAACACCTACATAGTGGTGTAGAGTCACACACATGATACTAAATACATTTTCCATATGCTAACGTACATCACAGATTAGGGGTAAAGCCATCAAGGCAATACAAACCAAATGAGTATGTTAGGTAGTATAATAATAATGGTCGCATAGCAAGAACAAGACTGAAAGAGTGCCAGTATGCTGATAGTCTGATAGAAAGGCACTACAAAAGTTCATAGTCACTAATCTCCATGTTGAGAAAGCTTGATGTAAGCGCACGCTTACTAGCAACTTAAAAATGTTTGATAGATGCAACATATAACGCGCAGAACATAACAACATCGGCACGTATATATAAACAAATCCAGATAAAGAGAGGAAGTATATCACTGTGCATGCCAAAATAAGAGAAACACCTACATTATGGTGTAATACCAAGGATCTATAAAGTCGTACATGAAAAGATAAGTAGATTTTCAATACAAAAACGTATCAAGGCGAATGCCACTTACAAAATCAAATACGAACAAAAGGTACGCATACCACATTAACCCCTTCACCCCCAAGGGTGGTTTGCACGTTCATGACCGGGCCAATTTTTACAATTCTGACCACTGTACCTTTATGAGGTCATAACTCTGGAATGCTTCCATGGATCCTGGTGATTCTGACACTGTTTTCTCGTGACATATTGTACTTCATGATAGTGGTAAAATTTCATTCAAATAACTTGCGTTTATTTGTGAAAAAAATGGAAATTTGGCAAAAATTTTGAAAATTTCGCAATTTTCCAACTTTGAATTTTTATGCCCTTAAATCACAGAGATATGGCACACAAAAAACTTGATAACTAACATTTCCCACATGTTTACTTTACATCAGCACAATTTTGGAACCAAAATTTTTTTTTGTTGGGAAGTTATAAGGGTTAAAATTTGACCAGCGATTTCTCATTTTTACAACACCATTTTATTTTTAGGACCACATCACATTTGAAGCCACTTTGAGGGGTCTATATGATAGAAAATACCCAAAAGTGACACCATTCTAAAAACTGCACCCCTTAAGGTGCTCAAAACTACATTCAAGAAGTTCATTAACCCTTTAGGTGCGTCACAGGAATTTTTTTGAATATTTAAAAAAAAATGAACATCTAACTTTTTTTCACCAAAAAAATACTTCAGATTCAATTTTTTTTATTTTACCAAGGGTAACAGGAGAAATTGGACTGCAAAAGTTATTGTGCAATTTGTCCTGAGTACGCTGATACCTGATTTGTGGGGGGGAACGACTGTTTCGGCGCATGGCAGAGCTCAGAATGGAAGGAGCGCCGTTTGACTTTTTCAATGCAAAATTGGCTGGAATTCAGATCGGACGCCATGTCACGTTTGGAGAGTCCCTGATGTACCTAAACAGTGGAAACCCCCTACAAGTGACCCCATTTTGGAAACTAGACCCCCCAAGGAACTTATCTAGATATGTGGTGAGAACTTTGAACCCACAAGGGCTTTACAGAAGTTTATAACGTACAGCGGTACAATTAAAAAATCATATTTTTTCCACAAAAATGATCTTTTCACCCTCAATTCTTATTTTTCCAAGGGTAACAGGACACTAAAAGTTATTGTGCAATTTGTCCTGAGTACGCTGATACCCCACATGTGGGGGTAAACCACTATTTGGGCGCATGGCAGAGCTCGGAAGGGAAGCAGCGCCATTTGACGTTTTCGGCTGGAATTGAGATCGGACACCATGTCGCGATTGGAAAACCCCTGATGTACCAAAACAGTGGAAACCCCCCACAAATGACACCATTTTGTAAACTAGACCCCCCAAGGAACTTATCTAGATGTGTGGTGAGCACTTTGAATCCCCCAGTGCTTCACAGAAGTTTATAACGCCTGGGCGTGAAAATAAAAAATTTGTATTTTTTCCACAAACATGATCTTTTAGTCACCATTTTTTTATTTTCCCAAGGGTAACAGGAGAAATTGGACCCCAAAAGTTGTTGTCCAATTTGTCCTGAGTGTGCTGATACCCCATATGTGGGAGAAAACTACTGTATGGGCACACGTCGGGGATCGGAAGGGAAGTAGTGACGTTTTGGAATGCAGACATTGATGGAATGGTCTGCGGGTGTCATGTTGCCTTTGGAGAGCCCCTAATGTACCTAAACAGTGGAAACCCCCCACAAATGACCCCATTTTGAAAACTAGACCCCCTAAGGAACTTATCTAGATGTGAGGTGAGCACTTTGAACCCCCAAGGGCTTCACAGAAGTTTATAATGCCAGGGCATGAAAATAAAAAAATCGTATTTTTTCCACAAACATGATCAATTAGTCCCCAATTTTTTTTATTTTTCCAAGGGTAACAGGAGAAATTGAACCCCAAAAGTTGTTGTTCAATTTGTCCTGAGTATGCTGATACCCCATATGTGGGAGAAAACTATTGTATGGGCACACGTCGGGGATCGGAAGGGAAGTAGTGACGTTTTGGAATGCAGACATTGATGGAATGGTCTGCAGGTGTCATGTTGCCTTTGGAGAGCCCCTAATGTACCTAAACAGTGGAAACCCCCCACAAATGACCCCATTTTGAAAACTAGACCCCCTAAGGAACTTATCTAGATGTGAGGTGAGCACTTTGAACCCCTAAGGGCTTCACAGAAGTTTATAATGCCAGGGCATGAAAATAAAAAAATCGTATTTTTTCCACAAACATGATCAATTAGTCCCCAATTTTTTTTATTTTCCCAAGGGTAACAGGAGAAATTGAACCCCAAAAGTTGTTGTCCAATTTGTCCTGAGTACGCTGACACCCCATATGTGGGAGAAAACTACTGTATGGACACACTTCAGGGTTCGGAAGGGAAGTAGTGATGTTTTGGAATGCAGACATTGATGGAATGGTCTGCAGGTGTCATGTTGCCTTTGGAGAGCCCCTAATGTACTTAAACAGTAGAAACCCCCCACAAATGACCCCATTTTGAAAACTAGACCCCCTAAGGAACTTATCTAGATGTGAGGTGAGCACTTTGAACCCCCAAGGGCTTCACAGAAGTTTATAATGCCATGGCATGAAAATAAAAAAATCGCATTTTTTCCACAAACATGATCAATTAGTCCCCAATTTTTTTATTTTCCCAAGGGTAACAGGAGAAATTGAACCCCAAAAGTTGTTGTCCAATTTGTCCTGAGTACGTTGACACCCCATATGTGGGAGAAAACTACTGTATGGACACACGTCAGGGCTCGGAAGGGAAGTAGTGACGTTTTGGAATGCAGACTTTGATGGAATGGTCTGCGGGTGTCATGTTGCCTTTGGAGAGCCCCTAATGTACCTAAACAGTGGAAACACCCACAAATGACCCCATTTTGGAAACGAGAACCCCTAAGGAACTTATCTAGATGTGTGGTGAGCACTTTGAACCCCCAAGGACTTCACAGAAGTTTATAATGCCCTGGCATGAAAATAAAAAAATCGTATTTTTTCCACAAACATGATCAATTAGTCCCCAATTTTTTCATTTTCCCAAGGGTAACAGGAGAAATTGGACCCCAAAAGTTGTTGTCCAATTTGTCATGAGTACGCTGACACCCCATATGTGGGAGAAAACTCCTGTATGGACACACGTCGGGGCTCGGAAGGGAAGCAGTGACGTTTTGGAATGCAGACTTTGATGGAATGGTCTGCTGGTGTCATGTGCGTTTGGAGAGCCCCTGATGTACCTAAACTATTGAAACTCCCCACAAGTGACCCCATTTTGGACACTAGACCCCCCACGGAACTTATCTAGATGTGTGGTGAGCACTTTGAACCCCCAAGTGCTTCACAGAAGTTTATAACGCTCGGACGTGAAAATAAAAAAATCATTTTTTTCCGCAAAAATGATATTTTTGCCCCCAATTTTTTATTTTTCTAAGGGTAACAGGAGAATTTGGACCCCAAAAATTGTTTTGCAATTTGTCCTGAGTAGGCCGATACCCTACATGTGGGGGTAAAACACTGTTTGGGCGCATGGCAGAGCTTGGAAGGGAAGGAGCACCATTTGAGTTTTTCAACTCAGAATTGGCTGGAATTGAGATCAGATGCAATATTGCATTTGGAGAGCCCCTGATGTGCCCAAACAGTGGAAACCCCCAATTCTAACTCCAACCCGAACCCCAACACACCCCTAACCCTAATCTCAGCCCTAACCCTAACCCTAACCCTAGCCCTAACCCTAACCCTAGCCCTAACCCTAACCCTAACCCTAGCCCTAGCCCTAGCCCTAACCCTAACCCTAACCCTAATGGAAAAATGGAAATAAATACATTTTTTTTATTTTATTATTTTTTCCTAACTAAGGGGGTGATAACGGGGGGTTTGATTTACTATTTATGGTGGTTTTTATGTTTGGCAGCTGTCGCACGCTAAAAGACGCTCTTTATTGTAAAAATAGTTTTTGCATTACCACATATTGAGAGCTATAATTTTTCCGTATTTTGACCCACCGAGTCATGTGAGGTCTTATTTTTTGCGGGACGAGTTGACGTTTTCATTGGTATCATTTTCGGGCACGTGACATTTTTTGATCGCTTTTTATTCCGATTTTTGGGACGCAGAATGAACAAAAACCAGCGTTTCATGAATTTGTTTTGGGGGAGTGCGTTGATAAAGCGGTTTTATTCTTCGGGTCAGTGTGGTTACAGCGATACCTCATTTAGGTCGTTTTTTTATGTTTTGTCGGTTTTATGCAATGAAAACTATTTTATATAAAAAATAATTATTTTTGCATCGCTTTATTCAGCGAGCTATAACTTTTTTATTTTTTCGCTGATGATGCTGTGTGGCAGCTCGTTTTTTGTGGGACAAGATGACGTTTTCAGCGGTACCATGGATATTTATATGCGTCTTTTTGATCGCGCGTTATTCCACTTTTTGTTTGGCGGTATGATAATAAATCATTATTTTTTGCTTCTGAATAGAACAACAAAATCAAGTGTGAACATTAGCAGAGAAACTTAGCTTGAGCTGACTGGAACAGAGCTGAGAACCAAGACCTGACAAGCAGAAGGAATCACCAGCACCAGAGTAGGGCGTCGGCTGTCTTAAATCCAATCTGAGATTCCTGAGGTCCAATCGTCATCCTCATTATCAGGTGGCAGATCTCTACTGATTAAATCAGCCTCACTACCTCCTGTTACCACCAGAGGGAGCCTGACTGGTAGACCCGAAAATGAACTCACAACAGTTCCTTGAGGAGGGGTCACCGAACCCTCATCCACGCCACCAGGCCGATCAGGATGGGCCCGGTGAAAAGCATGAACCAATCTATTGGCATGAATATCAGAGGCAGAGACCCAAGAATTATCCTCCTGGCCATAACCCTTCCATTTGACCAAATACTGGAGTCTCCGTCTAACCAAGCGAGAATCCAATACTTTCTCTACCTCATATTCCACATTGCCTTCAACCAACACAGGGTCAGGAGGTGCTGCCATAGGAACCACTGGCTCAACAAACCTCTTCAACAGAGATTTGTGAAATATGTTATGGATCTTGAACGTAACTGGAAGAGCCAATCGAAAAGAAACAGGATTAAGAATCTCCAAAATCTTATAAGGTCCAATAAATCTTGGCTTAAATTTTGGAGATGCAACCTTCCTAGACGACAACCAAACCATATCACCCACTCTAAACCGGGGACCAATGGTCCTATGCCGGTTGGAAAATCGCTGGGCCTTTTCCTGAGAGAGTGACAACTTATCCACCACTTGGTCCCATATCTGCTGCATTCTCTCAACCACAGTATCCACACCTGGGCAGGACGAAGATTCCTCTTGCCCTGAAGAGAATCGAGGATGAAACCCAAAATTACAGAAAAAGGGTGACATCAAAGTGGCAGAACTAGCTCTATTGTTCAGCGCAAATTCAGCCAAGGGCAAAAATGAGACCCAATCATCCTGATCAGCAGATATAAAACATCTTAAATAAGACTCCAAGGTCTGGTTTGTTCTCTCAGTCTGTCCATTGGTCTGGGGATGAAACGCGGAGGAGAAGGATAGCTGAATTCCCAGACTGGAACAAAAGGCTTTCCAGAATCTGGAAACAAACTGAACTCCTCTGTCGGACACAATGTTCTCAGGAATCCCATGTAACCGAACCACCTGTTGTAAAAACAAGGGCACCAACTCAGCGGAAGATGGCAACTTTGGGAGTGAAACAAGATGGACCATCTTCGAAAATCTATCACAAATCACCCAGATAACAGTCATCCTCTGAGAGACAGGAAGATCAGAAATAAAATCCATTGAGATATGGGTCCATGGCCTCTTGGGCACCGGCAGGGGCATCAGCAACCCACTAGAATGAGAACAGGGTTTAGACCGAGAACAAGTCCCACAGGACTGCACAAAATTCCTGACATCACGAGATAAGGCAGGTCACCAAAAAGACCGACTCAACAAATCTCTGGTACCAAAAATACCTGGATGACCAGCCAATGCGGAGCAATGAATTTCAGACATCACTCTCTTTCTCCACTGGTAAGGAACATACAATTTTCCCATAGGGCAATGCTCAGGTTTATCCTCCTGAAATTCCTCCAGGGCGCTTCTCAAATCGGGCGAGATGGCAGAAAGAACTACCCCCTCACCTAGGATGGTAGTAGGCTCGGTCACATTTAGAGAATCAGCAAAGAAACTCCTAGAAAGGGCGTCTGCCTTAACATTCTTAGTGCCTGGAAGAAAAGAGACCACAAAATTTAAACGCATGAAAAATAAGGCCCATCTAGCCTGTCTAGGATTCAAGCTTTTGGCCGACTCCAGATAAGTCAAATGCTTGTGATCGGTGAGGACCACAACTTGATGTCTAGCTCCCTCCAACCAATGTCTCCACTCCTCAAATGCCCATTTCATGGCCAACAATTCCCAATTCCCCACGTCATAGTTGTGTTCAGATGGGGAGAACTTTTGAGAAAAGAAGGCACAGGGATTCATCTTAGAAGTCACAGGGTCTTTTTGCGACAAAACAGCTCCTGCATCAATCTCAGAAGCATCTACCTCCACCTGAAATGGAAGTGAGACATCAGGTTGCCGTAAAACCAGAGCTGAAGTAAATCTCTGCTTAAGCTCCTGAAATGCTGAGACAGCCTCAGGAGACCAATTCAGCACATCAGCACCCTTCTTGGTCAGATCAGTCAGTGGTTTGACAATACCAGAAAAATTACCTATAAATTTACGATAGAAATTAGCAAAACCCAAAAACTTCTGGAGGGCCTTCAAAGAAGTAGGCAGAACCCAATCATAAATGGCCTGTACCTTGGCCGGGTCCATTTCAATAGTAGATGGAGACAAGATAAATCCCAAAAATGAAATCCTCTGTCCACCAAAGAGGCATTTCGATCCCTTAACATACAGGGAATTCTCCCTCAAAATCCAAAACATAGTTCGGACATGTTCCACATGAGAATCCCAATCACTAGAAAAGATCAAAATATCATCCAGATAGATAATCAAAAACTTATCCACAAAGTCACAGAAAATATCATTCATAAAGGACTGGAAGACAGAAGGGGCATTATTGAGCCCAAAAGGCATCACCAGGTACTCAAAATGTCCCTCCGGAGTATTAAACGCCGTCTTCCATTCATCCCCATGCTTGATGCGAATAAGATTCTATGCCCCCCTGAGGTCAAGCTTAGTAAACCAGCAAGCACTCTTAACTCTGGAGAATAAATCAGACATCAGAGGTAACGGGTACTGATATTTAACCGTCATCTTGTTAAGGGAACGATAATCAATACACAGTCATAATGAACCATCTTTCTTGGCCACAAAAAAAACCCAGCACCTAAAGGTGACGAGGATGGTCTAATAAGACCCTTCTCCAATGACTCCTTAATATAGGATCGCATAGCATCATATTCGGGTGCTGATAAGTTGAAAAGCCGACCCTTGGGAAATTTACACCCAGGCATCAACTCAATTGCACAGTCATAACGCCTATGAGGAGGCAAAGATGCAGACTTACTCTCACTAAATACATCAGAAAAATTGGCCAGATAATCAGGAATATCATGAGACTGAGGAGAGGTGGAGAAAACAGGAGCGTCCCTAAGAACACACTGACAACCCTAACTCACCACAGACCCAGATTTCCAATCCAAAACTGGATTATGAGTTTGCAACCAGCGAAAACACAGAATAATAGTATCATGCAAATTATGCAGCACCAAAAATTTACAATTTTCTTGGTGGTCTGGGGTAACTCGCATTATCACCTGGGTCCAAAAGTGAGGTTTATTCTCCGCCAAAGGAGTAGCATCAATACCCCTCAAAGGAATAGGCATCAGCAGAGGTGTCATGAAAAAACCACAACGTTTAGCAAAGTCCAAATCCTTCAGATTCAACGCTGCTCCTGAATCCACAAAAGCCTTCGTGGAAAACGTGGATAAGGAGCAGATCAGAGTAATTGCCAAAAGGAACTTAGGTTGTACACTGCCCACAGCAAATGTGTGTGCAAAACGTTTCTCTCATTTAGGGTTGACAGAAATAGTATGAGAGGCATCTCCACAGAAAAAACACAGCTTATTACGCCTTCTAAACTCCTGACGTTGCGCCCTAGACAAAGTCCCATCACATTGCATAGGTTCAGACGTTTGTTCAAAAGGTGGCAGCGCCTCCTGTGTAGTTTTACGTTCACGTAAACGCCGAACAACTTGAATGGCTAATGACATGGAATCATCCAGACCAGAGGGAACAGGAAAGCCCACCATAACAACTTTTACGGTCTCTGATAAACCCTTCCGAAAGAGAGCTGCCAAAGCACTATCATTCCATGTAGTAAGGACCGCCCACTTTCTGAATTTTTGACAGTATAACTGCAGAATCCTGACCCTGGTTTAATGCCAACAGGGTTCTCTCAGCTTGTTCAACAGCATTAGGTTCATCATACAACAAACCCAAGGCTTGAAAAAATACATCCACGTTAGTCAGAATAGGATTTTCAGGTGTCAGAGAAAAAGCCCAATCCTGGGGATCGCCGCGCAGCAAGGAGATGACAATTTTAACCTGCTGCGCAGAGCTCCCCGATGAGTTAGGCTTCAAGGCCAGAAATAATTTACAATTATACTTAAAATTCAGAAATTTAGACTGATCCCCAGAAAACACATCAGGAGCAGGGAGCTTAGGTTCAGCAGCATGTGACTGAATGAGGTAGGTGGAAATTCCCTGCACTTCAGCAGCAAGTTGCTCCACACGATCAGACAATTGCTTAATCTCCATTAGGGAAAAACAAATCCTCCTACGGCCCCAGAGAAAAAGAGGAAAAAATATATAAGAAAAAAATTCTGACACATTTTTTTTAACAACTTTTTCCTGCTTTTGAGTACCCTAGAATCTGCGGTATGGCTGGTGATTCTGTTATGAATGGGTCACCGAGGCGGAAAAAAACTAAAAATGCTAAGCCCAGAAAAACCAGAGAGGTTGGTAACTATGCAGATTGCAGATCCCTGATCCTACCACACAACTGGCAGCAGCCGTGGAACGTGCCTACGATGAACCTAGACACCTCGTCACGGCCGGAGGACTAAATAAGCCTAAAGCAAGAAAAGGGAAAGCTAACTGCCCCAGAGCAGACCCCAAATGAATAGACAGCCAGCAGACATGTATTGATGGTGAAACAAGATGAAAACACAAACACAGGTAGGAAAATAGGCTGAGCAAATGATGGGGCCCAAGCTAACTAGAAAGGAGAGGAAAGGAAAGACACTGTCTGCAATCTGCCCAAATCCCTACAAAATAATGTCCAACACATCTGATAACAAAATTAACCCTGAAGTCACTAGACTTCTCCCTCTATATCAGCACTCTGAAGTATTCTGAGACAGAGCAAAAAGAGGCCAATCTAATAAGGGATAAAAAGCAAATTGGTAAATACAGATAAATAAGAGTGGAAATTCAGCACAGCCCAAGCCGGGGCTGGCTGACCACACAAAAAACTGAATAGAACAACAAAATCAAGTGTGAACATTAGCAGAGAAACTTAGCTTGAGCTGTCTGGAGCAGAGTTGAGAATCAAGACCTGACAAGCAGAAGGAATCACCAGCACCAGAGAAGGGCATCGGCTGTCTTAAATCCAATCTGAGATTCCTGAGGTCCAATCGTCATCCTCATTATCAGGTGGCAGATCTCTACTGATTAAATCAGCCTCACTACCTCCTGTTACCACCAGAGGGAGCCTGACTGGTAGACCAGAAAATGAACTCACAACACAAGTCCATGTGGAGAGAATATATCCCAAAAAAGTGTCCTGATGGTGAAGATACAGATATCCAATATTGGCCCAAAGGGCAAGTCTAAAGGCAAAAGTGCCACGTAGGTGTATATGTATACCCCTATTTAAGCTGCGTGTAGGCCTTTTGAAGTGACTGTGACATAATGAGTCCTTGAGTGACCAAGCCTTTCTAGCTATTAGACTTGGTTTCAAGGAGATATGTGGTGTAAGTCTTGGTTCATTCGCAAGCATTCCCCAGTGTCTTGTGAGGATGCTGCGAATATCCTGCTACTGATTGTTGAAAGTTGTCACCATGCCCAAGGGTTTTGAAATCTGTCTTGCCTGCGGGCATAGGAGTTTATCCTGATCACTATCCCTTGCCGCCACATATGCTTTGGAAATTACCTTTTTAGGATAGCCTCGATTTTTAAAACGTCCAGTCAAGTCGTGTGCTTCTGTCAGAAAATCACGTTGGTCGGAGCCATTTCTTTTAAGATGAAAAAATTGTCCTTTAGGAATGCCGTTTTTTAAGTGGTCCGGATGAAAACTTGAATAATGCAAGATACTATTTGTAGAAGTAGGTTTTCGATATAAAGTCGTCCTGATACGAGAATCCTCAACCACCAACTTAAGGTCCAAGAAGTCTGCTATCGATCCAGAAAAGTTAGGTGTAAATGAATATTTAGATCGTTATCAATTAAACCATTGACAAACTGCTTGCAATCATCCAGTGACCCCGTCCACAATAAAAGAATGTCGTCAATGTATCGACACCATCTGAAGACATAATGCAGAAGGCGCAGTAGGAGGGGGAAGCGAAGAAAGAGAACCCAGAAGAAAGACCAGCAGATACCAACGGTGGTCTCCCAAATATCAGAGGAATATCCGACAGAACCGGAGGCGATGATGCCAATTTTGAATTCCCCTTCTTCAATCGATTCTTCTAGAGATATGGGTAAGCTCCAAATTATTAATTTATCAGATTATCAGCTGTCTGCTATTGAAACATCGGTACTTAAACGTGGGTTGTCTTTTTGTCCCACGAATATGTTTGACAAATTTACATTTATCAAAGATCTGTACCTATTTTGCAGACAATTGACTTTCAAACTACTTTATCATCAACCATCAGTTATCGATAACCTACCCATGGAAGATAGAGAGGTTTTTAGGGATCTTGTTGCATTGCTGGAAGAAAACGAGAATCCCCCTCCAGGAAACGCTTTACGGGGAGAACACCATCACAAATGACTCCATCTTTGTCTCTTTTTCCAGTGGTTCAAATTTTTTTGACTCTGTGTGTCAGGATACTCAATCTCTAGATGTTAAAACCAACCATCTGAACAATGTAAGTGTGTCTGAAAGGAAGGCCATGCGGGATCTGGGGAATAATAGGGATCTGGTAATTAGGGAGGCTGACAAAGGTGGCAATGTTGTCATCTGGCCTGTGGATCTCTACATTAAGGAAGCTAAAAGACAACTCAACAACTCTTTGTGTTATCAGGTACTTCCATCAGATCCCACCTCCTGTTTTAAATCAAAATTGGATAAACTCCTTCAGACTGCCCTCACATTCGGTTTCATTGATAAAAAAGAAAAGGACTTCTTGACCACCCACCATCCGAGAGTTCCCAGATTTTACATGCTGCCTGAGGTTCATAAATGTCTACAGGAACCACCAGGTAGGCCCATTGTATCCGGCATTGGGGGTATCTTTGAACAGCCTTGCATTTATTTTGTTTTTTTTTGCAACCTATTGTGACTTCTCTTGCTTCTTATGTGAGAGACTCTTCGCATTTCCTGACCATGTTCAATGACTTAATTGTTCCACCTAATATTATTCTGGTTACCCTTGATGTCGAATCCCTTTATACTTGTATTAGGCATGATCTGAGAATCCTGGCAGTTTCCTTTTTTTCTGGAACAACACTCTACTGGAAATCGTGGACAGGATTCATTTATCTTGGACCTACTACATTTCATTTTGGACAAAAACTACTTTGTGTTTGACCGCTTATTCCATAGGCAGGTGTCTGGGACTGCGATGGGTGCGCATTGTGCGCCATTATATGCCAACCTTTTTCTTGGGTGGTGGGAGATCACTCTCGTCTTTTGTTTACCAATCTTTAAAAATTATGTCTTCAGATGGTGTCGATACATTGACGACATTCTTTTATTGTGGACGGGGTCACTGGATGATTGCAAGCAGTTTGTCAATGGTTTAAATGATAACGATCTAAATATTCGTCTTACAGCCAAATTTTCTGGATCGATAGCAAACTTCTTGGACCTTAAGTTGATGGTTGAGGATTCTCGTATCAGGACGACTTTATATCGAAAACCTACTTCTACAAATAGTATCTTGCATTATTCGAGTTTTCATCCAGACCACTTAAAAAATGGCATTCCTAAAGGACAATTTTTTCATCTTAAAAGAAATGGCTCCGACCAACGTGATTTTCTGACAGAAGCACACGACTTGACTGGACATTTAAAAATCGAGGATATCCCAAAAAGGTAATTTCCAAAGCATATGTGGTGGCAAGGGATAGTGATCGGGATAAACTCCTATGCCCGCAGGCAAGACAGATTTCAAAACCCTTGGGCATGGTGACAACTTTCAACAATCAGTGGCAGGATATTCGCAGCATCCTCACAAGACACTGGGGAATGCTTGCAAATGAACCAAGACTTACACCACATATCTCCTTGAAACCAAGTCTAATAGCTAGAAAGGCATGGTCACTGAAGGACTCATTATGTCACAGTCACTTCAAAAGGCCTACACGCAGCTTAAATAGGGGTATACGCCTACGTGGCACTTTTGCCTGTGGCGGGTGTAACATCTGCAACTTGACAGTTGGGAGTGAGGGGATTTCTCTTCCTACCCTGACCTTTTTGATCCATTCTAAAACGTTCTTTAATTGCAGATCAAGAAATCTGGTCTATGCATTGATCTGCAAGTGCCCTAAAATTTATGTTGGCCAGACCACCCAAACATCAATACTGCCAGGGTGGACAAAGAGAATGGTAAAGGTTTGGCACCAGTAGCTCTACATTTTTTGAAAGAACATGATGGCTGCAGTAAGGGTATTAGGGTTATGGGTCTTAAATCCATACAGGCCAATATTCGTGGGGGCAATATTTCCCTGGAACTTTTAAAATGTGAGTCCAAGTGGATATTCAATCTGCGGAGCCTTTTTCCAATGGGATTGAATGAGGATCTCCTTTTTACCGTTTTTTATAAACAATTATGATCTGGTTCGTATAGTTTGGGGACTGACCTTTGTTATTCTTCTGCCTTCCAAGATAGATTGAAACTCATGGCATTTCCCTTTTTTTCTTTTTAGGCTTCTTTGGTCAGATATTGGATTTCTTTATCCTTATCATCAAGATACTTTCCTTGAGACATATACTCTCCACATGGACTTGCCTTTTGGGCCAATATTGGATATCTATATCTTCACCATCAGGACACTTTTTTGGGGATATATTCTCTCCACATGGACTTGCCTTTGGAGTACATCATTCTTTCATGGATGTTCCTTGTACTCATTTTCTCTAACTACTTGTATTGTATTTATGCATATATTGGTGGTACCTGTGGGATATTTCCCATACTGAGGATAATGCCCTTATTTCTATACTTCGTCTATTGAAGGAGGAGCTTGTGGAGAATTCTTGGGAGTAAAAGGATTTTTTTGCTCCAAGTATTTTCTAAAGTGAATTTATTTATGGCCTATTCATTAAAATGTTGCTTATGTGTATGTCATACCTTTTTCAATGTAAATATTGTTAATTGAGTAAACTGATCTGTTAGGGCTGTTATTCTATGTGCCCTATCCATTTCAGCCATGTAACAGTGGATTCTACACTCACTGGCCACTTTATTAGGTACACCTGTCCAACTGTGTGTTAAGACTTAATTTCTAATCAGCCAATCACATGGCGGCAACTCAGTGCATTTAGGCATGTAGACATGGTCAAGACAATCTCCTGCAGTTCAAACCGAGCATCAGTATGGGGAAGAAAGGTGATTTGAGTGCCTTTGAACGTGGCATGATTGTTGGTGCCAGAAGGGCTGGTCTGAGAATTTCAGAAACTGCTGATCTACTGGGATTTTCACGCACAACCATCTCTAGGGTTTACAGAGAATGGTCCGAAAAAGAAAAAAAATCCAGTGAGCGGCAGTTCTGTGGCCGGAAATGCCATGTTGATGCCAGAGGTCAGAGGAGAATGGGCAGACTGGTTCGAGCTGATAGAAAGGCAACAGTGACTCAAATTGCCACCCGTTACAACCAAGGTAGGCAGAAGAGCATCTCTGAACGCACAGTGCGTCGAACTTTGAGGCAGATGGGCTACAGCAGCAGAAGACCACACTGGGTACCACTCCTCTCAGCTAAGAACAGGAAACTGAGGCTACAATTTGCACAAGCTCATCGAAATTGGACAGTAGAAGATTGGAAAAACGTTGCCTGGTCTGATGAGTCTCGATTTCTGCTGCGACATTCGGATGGTAGGGTCAGAATTTGGCTTAAACAACATGAAAGCATGGATCCATCCTGCCTTGTATCAACGGTTCAGGCTGGTGGTGGTGGTGTCATGGTGTGGGGAATTTTTTCTGGGCACTCTTTGGGCCCCTTGGTACCAATTGAGCATCGTTGCAACGCCACAGCCTACCTGAGTATTGTTGCTGACCATGTCCATCCCTTTATGACCACAATGTACCCAACATCTGATGGCTACTTTCAGCAGGATAATGCGCCATGTCATAAAGCTCGAATCATCTCAGATTGGTTTCTTGAACATGACAATGAGTTTACTGTACTCAAATAGCCTCCTCAGTCACCAGATCTCAATCCAATAGAGCATCTTTGGGATGTGGTGGAACGGGAGATTCGCATCAGGGATGTGCAGCCGACAAATCTGCGCCAACTGTGTGATGCCATCATGTCAATATGGTCCAAAATCTCTGAGGAATGCTTCCAGCACCTTGTTGAATCTCTGCCACGAAGAATTGAGGCAGTTCTGAAGGCAAAAGGGGGTCCAACCCCTTACTAGCATGGTGTACCTAATAAAGTGGCCAGTGAGTGTATACAGATAGGCATATGGGGGGTATTTTTGGGCTAGTGTCCCTACTCTAATACAACATATTCTATCCCCGTGGGTTGAGCTTGTGGAGAAACTCATTAAAAAGAGTTTGTTCATTTCATCTACTCTTTTTGATGATCTGTTTGTGAAGTGTTCATAAATAAAGTATCCTTATATTATTTTTTTGATCGGATGCCTTTGCTGCCCTTCCTGATGTTTATAACAGTGTACTTGGTTAATGTCTTAGTTCACCTTAATGGGGGGATCTCTAGGGACTAGGAGGGCTTAACATGTGTTTTGGTTTATATATTCTATGACTTTTGTGGCCCCTGTTAGTGTTTTCCATATTTACTGACTATATGTCAGGAGGCTTGGGCACACCACTTTTTGAGTCTGTTCTTTGTCTTGTTCTTGCTATGCGACCGCTATTATTATACTACCTAACATACTCATTTGGTTTGTATTGCCTTGATGGCTTTACCCTTAATCTGTGATGTACGTTAGCATATGGAAAATGTATTTAGTATCATGTGTGTGACTCTACACCACTATGTAGGTGTTTTTTCTATTTTGGCATGCGCAGTTATTTGTTTCTTCTTTTCATCATAGATTTGATTGGCATTGTTTAAACAGCAGCGATTAGGAACCTTTCTACTACTCTTACAGTATTATTGGCGCATTGATATTTTTGTATTCTCTCCAATGTGGTATTATTAGTTTAGCCATACCACCTGTCCTGTATTACCTTGTTTTTGTTTTTCAGGTTTCTTCGTTAACAAGCGTCGTAATTTTGGCCTGTTATACATCTGGTGAGGAGAAATTATATAACTGCGCATGCGTTGGGTGGGCAATGATTTGTGCTCTGGACATTCTGTTGAGTGCTGGATTCGATTATATATACGCACCGACGTTGTTTTTTTCTGCGCGTCATATGCTGTATTTATCACATATATGTGTGCCCTCAAGAATGTTGGCGTTATCTCTAATTTGTGACGTACTTTTGAGGTGGCTACCTTTGTGGCGAGGGTAGGCTATACGGCGCGGGTGTTGACTGTGCTATACAAGAGATCTGCCCGCGCAAACACCGATTTTGTTACAGTGTTTTTTTTGCAATTTATAAAGAATGACGATCAAGGATCTTTTTATTGACTTTCACTTCACTAATAACACTCTGGTACTCCTTCAGTCTTATTAATGCTGCATGATTGTTATCTTTGTACTATTCTATTTAATATACCTTGTTTGTCCCGTTGCTATGGTTCCACCCGTAATGGGCGACGTATTATACCATTGCAGCAAGGAGATAGTACACAATTGCGCAAGCGCTGACCATGTCACGGTCTGTGCTTAGGAGAGGATCCTAATGCGCATGCACCGATCATGTGGAGGCCTGCGTGTCAGGCATTCTGAAAACGCACTCCTCATTACTTCCAGGTTTTCTCGGTACTATTTTCTGTCCACGTGTGTGCTGTATGCGCACTATCCTGGACTCTCCAAAGGACTTGCCGCCGCCTCTAGGACACGTGACCGATGAGGTAATAGTGCAGCTGCACTCTATTTGTCTATAACATGTTCCCTATATATAGGATACTTTTTGACATAACCACTTGCCCCTGATGAAGCCACCTAGTTGTGGCGAACACGCGTCGGGCTTATCCACAAGCTTCCCCAGCAATTGATACCCCCACGTGATTGCACTCAGCTTTCATTTTGGTGGGATGGGTAGCTTTTCTACCTAAGTGGCTCTTTGCATTTCTGCTATTGGTAACATTGTATTGATATATTCTTTGGGTAGTGTCTTTATTTCCTCCTGATTGAGTACCTAGTTCTACTTATGGTGATCTGACTTATTGGGACTATTCACCATTGTCATATTATAATGATTTATACCAATATATGGGGGGATAGGTGAATAAGTTACGTGATAGTTCTTAGGTTTAATTGCCTTAATGTGCCTATTTTGTGTGTGTACATTTGTTATATTTAAGGTCATACTGTCTTATAAGATATTGGCTACTATGTACGGCCTTTGTGCAATATTGACTCTTGGGGGAGTTATTTAGCTCTATTGTGGGCTAAACAGTGTATGGTTATTGTCATGTTTTTTGACTTTTAAATGTTTTAATTCTGGTTATGTCTGTTATGTATCCAATAAACTTGTATTTGCTTATTCAGGTGATCCTGGTTTAAGTCTGTAGCTTTTTTCTTTAATTCACAATTGTTGTTTTACAGACTCTGTGTGTATCCCTGTGTGTGGTGCCCTCTAGCTTTCTTTATTTAGCACAGGAAGAAACAATCACCAGCAGCAAATGAGGGAAGCCTGCTCACTTATATCCTCCCAGTCAGTAACCCCTGATTTCCAATCATCGTCGTCAGGTGGCAGACTTCTATCAAACCGGCCAGCTCCACTACCCGAAGTAACCACCAGAGGGAACCCCGACTCAGAATTCAGATCAAGAAAATTCACAACACAGTAGTTTACCTCCACATATGGGGTATCAGCATATTCAGGACAAATTGCACAATAACTCTTGGGGTCTAATTTCTTCTGTTACCATTGGGAAAATAAAAAATTGGGGGTGAAAATATCATTTTTTGGAAAAAAATATGATTTTTTTATTTTCATGGCTCTACTTTATAAGCTTCTGTGAAGCACTTTGTGGTTCAAAGTTCTCCCCACACATCTAGATAAGTTGCTTGGGGGTATACTTTCCAAAATGGGGTCACTTGTGGGAGGTTTCCACTGTTTAGGCACGTTAGGGGCTCTCCAAACGCGACATGGCATCCAATCTCAATTCCAGCCAATTTTGTGTTGAAAAGGTCAAATGGTTCTCAGTCCCTTCTGAGCTCTGCCATGCACCCAAACAGTGGTTTACCCCCACATATGAGGTATCAGCATACTCAGGACAAATTGCACAATGACTTTTGGGGTCCAATTTCTCCTGTTACCCTAGGGAAAATAAAAAAAATTGGATCTGAATTAATTTTTTTGCGAAAAAAAGATAAATGTTCATTTTTTTTAAACATTCAAAAAATTCCTGTGAAGCACCTGAAGGGTTAATAAACTTCTTGAATGTGGTTTAGAGCACTTTGAGGGTTGCAGTTTTTAGAATGGTGTCAATTTTGGGTATTTTCTATCATATAGACCCCACAAAGTGACTTCAAATGTAATGTGGTCCCTAAAAAAAATGGTGTTGTAAAAATGAGAAATCACTGGTCAACTTTTAACTAGAGTTGAGTGACTTTAGTCAGATCGGGTTTCATGAGACAAAATTTTTTACAGATGAAACTGGTCCGACTAGGGCAAAAAAAGTCAGAGCTTCATCCGAAACCCGACCCCAATGCAAGTCAATGGGAAATAAAAGTCGGCATTGAGCGGATGACATTCATCCACTCAATGCCGACTTTTATTCCCCATTGACTTGCATTGGGGTCGGGTTTTGGACGAAAGTCCAACTTTTTTTGCCCTAGTCGGACCAGTTTCATCTGTAACAGATTTTGTTACATGAAACCCGATCCGACTAAAGTCGTTCAACTCTACTTTTAACCCTTATAACTTCCTAAAAATTTAAAAGTTTGGTTCCAAAATTGTGCTGATGTAAAGTAAATATGTGGGAAATGTTACTTAGTAAGTATTTTGTATGCCATATCTCTGTGATTTCAGGGCATGAAAATTCAAATTTGGAAAATTGCAAAATTTTCAAAATGTTTGCCAAATTTCTGTTTTTTTCGCAAATAAATGCAAATCAAAGAATCAAAGAAATGTTACCACTATCATGAATTACAATATGTCACAAGAAAACAATGTCAGAATCCCCGGGATCCATGGAAGCATTCCATAGTTATTACCTCATAAAGGGACAGGGTCAGAATTGTAAAAATTGGCCCGGTCATTAACATGCAAACCAAGCTTGGGGGTAAAGGGGTTAAAGTAAATCTTTCACCCCCTGGTACTTTTAGCCAATTAATATGTGCATAAAGGTAGTGGATTGGCTAAAATAGTCATACCTGTATGCCCATATCTGCAGTCTTGATTTTCAGAAATCGTCTTTTATTCTGTTATGGCAATGAGTTCTTCAAGGCTCCGAGGCGTGAGGTGCCTGGAAGAAAACTCATCCTCCAGTCTTCATTTAAATACCAGCCCCCTTACATCAGTGTCACACTGCCCCATGAGGTGTTTGCTGCTACTTCACTGCTGACTCACCAGTGCCTGCACAGAAAAACAGTGATGCTAATACTCATAGCACGGTGTAAAAGGTAAGTATAATTGTGCGATTGCAGGGTGCAGGCACAGGATTCCCACCAGGTTACCACTGGTCACAGGTGTCAGTGGATGAGAGCGAGATAGCGCTAATAGCAGCGAGAGCAGGTGAAGCTGATGAGAGTATTCACCAGCCATCACCTGTCCATAATAATAAAATTGTCAGTGACATAATTAGTGCAGTGCATGTGTAGTTTACTGTTCATGTATTTATTGAATAAATGTAACGCAAGTCACTTGTCACGGCCAAGCCGTGAGTCAGAGTGGTCAAGGAGTCCAAGGTCAGTAGCCAGGAAGGTACGCCATAAACAGAAGGAAGAGACAAAAGTGTAGTTAGGTAACGTTTCGAGGTCAGAGTACCGGGAGAATTACGGGTCAGAGCTGAAGGGGTTAAACAGGCGGATGGTCAGAACAAAGTCCAAGGTCAGGCAAAAGATTAAGCAAACAGAACTCTAGACACAGGAAAGCACAAAGCACAAACCTCACAGGCTGAATGTATGCCTGGCAGTTTTCTGGGAGATACAGCTCAGTTAAGAAGCATTGCCATTAACTGAAATAATGAACACATGGAGACTGCCTCACAGTCTCAGATTAGATAGTCGAGCTGTCAATCAATACACTGACAGCTCAGCACGCCCTTGTACCAGATTGGATGGCGAAGCTGTCATTCAAAGTACTGACAGCTTCAGCATACACCTATACCACATTTGACGGCCGAGCTGTCATTAACTGCATCCCATACACACTGAGGAGTAGAACCGTGACAATAAATAAAAGTAAAAAATTTTGTGGGGTCCCCTCTATTCTTTATAACCAGCACAAGTAAAGATGACAGCTGTTGGCTGAAGCTCCCAGCTGTCAGCTTTATCTTGGCTGGTTATCAAAAATGAAGGGGTCCCACACCATGTTTTCAAATTATTTAACCCCTTCCCAATATTTGTAGTACATGTATGTCATGACTTCCTGACTGATGCAGTTCATGTACATCTTAGTGATCACCTGTGTGACAGCGGACACACGGCTCTAAGTGCCAGGTCAGGTCCTGCAATGCTCCCAAAACTTTAACCCCTTAAATGCTGCGATCGGACACGATCGCAGCATTTAGCAAGCTGGCAGAGGGAAGAAAGCCTCTCTGGCCTTCGATTAATGGCCCCGCGATGTCATTGCGAAATCCTGATTGTTACCATGGTGACCTGATGTCATCATGTGCACACAATCAGTAATTGCTGTGGGTTATTGCAGCATCAAACCTTTAGCAGTCAGCTGAGACAGCATGGTGGATGTGATTTCAAGAAATCCCTTGTCCACTATACGTCCACAGATGCCTGCGGATCACCAGCAGAGACTGACATGCGGTGTGTCTCTCCAGACCGCAGCATGTCAATTTCTCTTGCGGAAATGCTAGTCCCTGCAAGAGAAATTTCACCCATACAACGTATTGGACAAGGTGAATCCACATGGTTCAGTGAATACATGCAGATTTACCCGCGTCCAACAGAAGGCAGCGCTTTGGACACAGTGAACATATGCTCTGCATCCAAAGTGCTGCTAGTTCTGGATCGTGGGCACTCGGCATAACTCTGCTGCCTTATTATAGTGCGTGCCTCCCTCAGGGGTTTCATCTGAACTGTCACTCAACGATTTAAAGGGAAACACCGATTGGTAAAATGTTCCCAATAAACGATTCAACTCAATCCACAAAAAAGCAAGCCCCTACTCATGTCCATCATCTGCTAATGGAAATATAAGGCCTTTCCATATTACTGGTAACAGAAAGGCTTGTGAAAAGAAATTCAGCAAATTCTGTGCTCCCAAATCTGGATTAGGCACACTGGGGTCAGAAGGAATGGGGGATTCCTTCTGACCCCAGTGTGCCTAATCCATATTTATCACCCACATGTTCAGCATTCCTGTAGCGATGACAGCCTGCCTAACTTACAGGTGCATGAGCTGGGCACAATGTACAAGCACTACAATGTACTGGTCACTACAGCAGCTTGCAGTTTTCACTCAGTAACATCCACTGCTGCTTGTTACTGGAAAACTTTCATTGAGTCAAAATCATCACAACATCTGTAGATAAATTCCCAAAGGGGTATAATTTCCAAAGTGGGGTCACTTGAGGGGAGGCTCTTTTCTTCTAGCACTTAGGGGCTCTGTATATGAAGTCCACAAACTATTCTAGTAAATTCTGTGCTCCAGGAGGCCTCCTGTATAACATTACTGCTTAGGCCTCTTTCACACTTCAGTTATTTGTATCAGTTACAATCCGCCAAAAAGGCAGACAAGCGGATCCGTTGTCAACTGATGGCACAGGATCCATTTTTAGACGGATCCTGAAAATGAGGAAATTTAAAGGAACCGATGGCCGGGAAGGGGGGGGGAGAGAGAGAGAGAGAGACTTTTTTTGTCCGGCACCCAGACAGAATTTGGGGTTAATTCAGTGTCTGGAGGATCCGCCGCACAAAAAAACGTTGCAAGCTCCGTTTGGAAATCTTTGAGGATGTTGACGGACACTGCCATTGTGGCGGATCCTCAAAAAAACGGATGCAATGGACGGCAATCAGTCAGGATCCGCCAATAATCAAAGTCAATGGGGAAAAAAACATATCTGCAAAGAAAAATGGCGGATCCGTTTTTTTTCAAAATTGGCGGATCTTGACTGATTGTCAAAAATGGAAGTGTGAAAGAGGCCTTAGCCATGCGGGAAGACTAGTGATAGATGGATTTTTGGCGCATGGCTAAGCGGTACTGTAGAGCCACATTTGGGGTATTTCTATGTTCTGCAGAAATTGTAGGACAAATATTGGTGCCATTTTTACCAATTTGTCCAAGTAAAATGTGGAGCTAAAACAAAATTTTGGTTGTAAAAATATATTTATTTTTTTCTTCATTGCCCAATGGTATAGAATTCCGTGACCCACCTGTGGTGTCAATATGATCACTGCACCCCTAAATGAATTCATTGAGAGGTGTAGTTTGTAAAATGGGGTCTCTTTTGGTCTATGGGGGATTCTGCTGTTCTGGCACCTCGAGGGCTCTGCAAATGTGATACTCTCAAACCAGTCCAGCAAAATGTGAACTCCAATATGATGCTTTTTCTTTTCTGAGCTTTCCACTGTGACTCAAAAGTAGTTCTTGACCACATATTGGATAGCAGTGTACTCAGGAAAAAATGGAGCAATAAATTTTGGGGTTTTGTTTTATCCTGCTATCCTTGCAAAAATAAAAATATTGGGCTAAAATAAAATTTTTGTGTGAAAAATGTGATTTTTTTAATTTTCACTGCTATACATTATAAACTTTTGTGAAGCAGCTGGGGGTTCAAGGTTCTCACACAGAGAAGTTTTCTGAGGGGGTTTTGTTTCCAAAATGGTGTCACTTTTGGGTGCTTTCCAGTGTTTAAGCACATCACAGGCTTTCCAAAAGCGACATGGTGTCTGCTAATTATTTCAGCAAATTTTGCATTCAAAAAGTCAAATGGCGCTCCTTCCCTTTCAAGCCTAGCTGTGCACACAAACAGTAATTTACCCCCACATGTTAGGTATCGGCTTACTCAGGAAAAATTGCACAACAAATTTCACTTGTTACCCTTGTGTAAGCATCGTTCCTATTCTGCTGTGTTCCGGACTTTGCCCTTACTGTTGCCCTTAAGCCTGGCTTCATTCGGCCATACTGGTTCCTGTGACATCACCGCCTGTTGGTCCCGCCCGCCGGGTTTAAATAGCTTTCCTGGACGTGACTACCTTGCTTGTATATCTCGTCCTGTACCTGATCTGCTAGCTGGGAGTTGCACGCTGTGCTACCTCCTTCCTTCCTGCTGAATCCACCTGGATTACCTGCTGCCTAACCGCCGCCGCCTGGACCTTCTGACGGTGTCTGCCTGAAGGCTCCTTCCAGCCCTGCCTCCACCGCTCACCGCTCCTACAGCACTCACGGTATGCGCTGAAGATCTTGACTGCTGTGTGCGTTTCACCTGAGAGACTTATCCCTGCTACCTTTACACATTCGGTATCAATTACCTAGTGACTTTCTCTGCCACTGCACTGTGCTCGAAGATTCCCCTCCCGCAAGGGAGAGGGCTAAGTGACTGTCCTTGCCTGCATTCTTAAGACTGTGTCTGCTTACATCTACATAGTGCTGGTGTGCAACTTGCTATCTACTGGACTGAGTTCTGCTGCTGTTACCACTGCTGTCATTGTCTGGCTCCGCCAGCACCTGTGCTGTTCTGTGCTGCTTGTTTAATACAAACTACTTTCACGTATACCTGTGTCTGCGACTCTATCATCTAGCCACTGTCTTCATAGAAACCTACTATACATCATTACAGGATATACAAGCCACCAATATGGAGACCGCAGGTGTAGAGTCCCTGGAGAAACGTGTAAGCAAGCAGCTTGCTTTGATACGGCAGGATGTGGCAGGCATTAGGACCCAGCTGGACACGCTGGAGCAACGTATCGAACACAACGCCGGGGCAGCAGAGGCACAGTTGCAACGACTGGCAAATCGGATTACGGCGCTGGAACAAGCAGCTCCTCTTCAGGGTGATCGTGTTCTGGCGTTGGAGCAAGCGATTCCTATGCAGCTCGATCGGATTGCTGCTCTGGAACAGGCCCCAGCCGCGCAGGTAGCAGGTGCTGCCCGGGATACTACACCGACCTTCCCGAAGCTTCCACCCTTCCGGTTCGCTGGTGAGAGGGATAAATTCCGAGGATTTTTGAACCAGTGCCGGATCTTCTTTGCTGCTCATGCCCCACAGTTCACTACTGAACGCTCCAAAGTTCTGACTATAGTCATGCTGCTGTCTGGTAAGGCGCTCGCATGGGCCAACCCTTTGATTGAGACCGACGACCCCCTGCTTAACTCTATGGACAATTTCATTGCCGCAATGACGCAGATGTTTGATGACCCGAACCGAGCTAATACTGCTGAGACGACGCTGCTGACCCTTCGGCAGGGGAAGCGTTCGGTGCTGGAGTATGCATTGGACTTCCGTAGATGGGCTTTAGACACCACCTGGAACGGGGCAGCCAAGCAGGCCATCTTCCGCAGGGGATTGTCTACGGCAGTTAAGGATGAACTGGCACGCGGGGACTCG
This sequence comes from Dendrobates tinctorius, assembly GCF_039654945.1. Taxonomy (NCBI): domain Eukaryota; kingdom Metazoa; phylum Chordata; class Amphibia; order Anura; family Dendrobatidae; genus Dendrobates; species Dendrobates tinctorius. The sequence continues at coordinate 5,332,472 of NW_027361828.1, read as the reverse complement.
CCCGTGCTTCTTGGGGACTTCATCAATCACTGCATCCGCATTGACAATCGACTCTCCGAGCGCAGACAGGAGCGCTGGTCTGATCTACGGTTTAATAACACTGTTCCGTTCTCTTCTCCCTCCAGAGATGTCACCAGCAGGAGGAATCCCGAGCCCGAGCCCGAACCGATGCAGGTGGATGCCGTACGTAGAAATCCTCCTGATGCCCGCAAGGAGCATCGCTTTAAGGAAAACCTGTGCTTCTACTGCGGGGGGACCGGTCACTTCATCTCCGAGTGTCCAGTCAGGAGACATAAGACGGCTGCAGCTATCATTGATTGTAACTCCGAGGCGGGGGAGTCCTGCGTCCTAGATCTGAACAATTCGGGGGGCAGAGACAATCAGAGAGACCTGGACTTTGCCGATATGAATTCGCTGGCATCTCTTCCATTGAACGCAGTGGTGATCTCGATGACATCCGTCGTTTCCTCCTACTCCGCTACTAAGAAGAATTCCCACTATTACCTATCCTTGAGGGTCTGCTTCCAGGGTCGGTGTGTCGAGAGCGCCGCCATGTTGGACTCCGGGGCCAGTGGGAACTTCATGGATATCGCGTTTGCAAGGAAGCATGGAATCAGGGCAGTGAAGAGGGAGTCGTTAGTCTTGATGGAGACAGTAGACGGGTCGCCACTTACATCTGGACCGGTAACCATGGAGACTGAGTCGGTGAAGGTATGCATTGGAGAGGAACATGTGGAACATTTGTCCTTTTTACTAATATCTTCTCCTCACTTCCCTATTATCCTGGGGTTACCTTGGCTCCAGGTTCAGAATCCTCGCATCAACTGGGAGACCAGGGAAGTGCAGTTCCCTCCAAGTTCTAACAGCAACCCCGCTATTCCTAAGGTCGCTGCTATCCCCAAGGTAGTAGCTACGACTGAGGGACAATTACCACCGGAGTATCAGGATCTGGCAGAGGTATGTGACAAGAAGAGGGCAGATATGTTACCTCCCCACCGGCCTTATGATTGCCCGATAGAACTGGTATCTGGGGCGGAGATCCCATTCGGGCGTATTTACCCTTTGTCTGGTCCTGAATTAAAGGCCTTGAAGGACTTCATCGACGAGAATCTCGCCAAGGGCTTCATCCGACCGTCTACTTCTCCTGCAGGTGCACCAATCTTCTTCGTGAAGAAAAAGGACGGGGGTCTGCGTCCTTGCATGGACTACCGTGATTTAAACAAGGTAACGGTCATGAATCGGCACCCGCTACCCTTAATCTCTGAACTACTGGAGAGGGTGAAGCAGGCTAAGATATTCACCAAACTGGATCTTCGGGGAGCCTACAATCTCGTGAGAATTCGGTCTGGAGATGAGTGGAAGACGGCCTTCCGCTGTCGTTATGGACACTTCGAGTCACGGGTCATGCCGTTCGGACTACGAAATGCTCCTGCAACCTTTCAGCATTTTGTTAATGACATTTTCCGAGATGTGCTTGATGTATTTATGGTTGTGTATCTCGATGACATTTTAATCTTTTCCAGTGATCTTGAGGAACATCGGCTCCACGTGAGGACAGTGCTGCAATGCCTGCTGCATAACCATCTTTACATCAAATTGGAGAAATGCGAGTTCCACAGGGCAACAGTGCAGTTCCTCGGTTATGTCATCTCTCCACAGGGTCTCCAGATGGACGATCAAAAGACCAGAGCGATCCAGGAGTGGCCAGCGCCAGGATCGGTGAAAGAAGTTCAGAGGTTTGTGGGATTCGCCAACTTCTATAGGCGCTTCATCCGTAACTTCTCTGAGATTGTGGCACCCATCACCCAACTGACTAAGAAGGGGGTACCGTTCCGGTGGACTCCGCAAGCCCAGGAGGCGTTCACACGGCTGAAGGACAAATTTGTGTCGGCTCCCATCTTAAGACATCCAGACCCAGACCTGAGCTTTACTCTTGAGGTGGACGCATCGGATGTCGCCGTCGGCGCAGTGTTGTCACAGAGAGGAGGTGAGAAGGCAGTTCTTCATCCTTGTGCCTTTCTTTCTCAGAAGCTTTCCCCGGCGCAGAAGAACTATGACGTAGGGAACAAGGAGTTACTGGCGATTGTGACGGCATTCAAGGAGTGGAGACACTTGCTGCTGGGGTCCTCAACTCCAATTACAGTTCTTACCGACCACCGAAACTTGGAATTCATGCAGTCCGTAAGATGTTTGAACCCACGTCAGGCACGTTGAAGCTTGTTTCTAAACCAATTCAACTTCATCATCTCCTACAGGTCGGGGGCACGGAATGGTAAGGCAGATGCGCTATCTAGGATTGCTGCTCCTGAGGAAGTGATTGAGTCGTCTCCTAGTACTGTTGTGTCTCCCGCTCATTTCATCTCTGCAATCCATCATCAGGATCTTCTGTCTGAAATCAAAGCAGCATACGCAGCAGATCCGTTGCTAAGGCAACCTACCCCCGAAGTAAGCCTAAATTTCAGTGGAGGAGTGTGGTTACAGGAGAATCGGCTGTATGTACCAGAAGTGACAAGACTTGAAGTCCTCCGACTGATCCATGATTCTAAGATTGGGGGACATCGTGGAATAACGAAGACCCAAGAGTTCCTGGCTCGGTACTTCTGGTGGCCTTCGTACCGGAAGGACGTGGAGGGATACGTGTCATCCTGCGAGGTATGTGCTCGGTTCAAGACGCCTCGTGCGTCACCTTCCGGGTTGTTACAACCCTTGCCTATACCATCTCGTCCCTGGAGATCCATCTCAATGGACTTTATTGTTGAACTACCGGTCTCCAAGGGTAAGAACACCATTCTAGTGGTCGTGGACCGCCTCACTAAGGCAGCACACTTTATCCCTTGCGCTGGATTACCCACAGCAAAACAGACTGCAGACTTGTTGATTCAAGAGGTGGTCCGTCTGCACGGGGTCCCGGATGAGGTGATCTCGGATCGTGGGGTGCAGTTCACGTCTAGGTTCTGGAGGTGTTTCTGCGCGGCTCTGGATATTAGAGTAAGTCTGTCTTCGGCTTACCATCCACAGACCAATGGACAGACGGAACGTACGAATCAGACCCTGGAGCAGTACCTCCGTTGCTACTTAAGTCATCTGCAGGACGATTGGGTAGATCTGCTTCCCCTGGCAGAGTTCACATATAACAACTCGCAGCACTCCTCGACTAAGCAGTCACCGTTCTTTGCTAATCAGGGTTACCACCCAAGCATCTTGCCGCAGTTCCCCAAGGAGGCTGCAGTGCCTGCTGTGTCTGACCATCTTTCCTTCTTACAGCAGAATTTGGAAGCTCTAAAGATCACCTTGACGACAGCGCAGGAGAGGTATAAGAGAGCAGCAGATCGTACCAGGAGGCCGGCTCCGGTGTATAAGGTGGGAGATACGGTCTGGTTGTCTACCAAGAATCTGAGGGTGAGGGCACCGACTGTCAAGCTTGGACAGAAGTTTGTAGGGCCATACAAGATCGTGGCTCTAGTGAATTCGGTAGCGGTGCGTCTGAAATTGCCCCCTGCCTGGAAGGTTCACCCGGTGTTCCATGTTTCCCTACTAAAGCCAGTTGTACCAAATTCCTTCCCAGGGCGTACTTCCTCTCCTCCAGCTCCAGTGCTCGTTGATGGACATGAACAATATGTCGTGGAGAAGATTCTGGATTCACGGATCTTCAGAAGGAAGCTGCAATACCTGGTCAAGTGGCAAGGATACTCTGTCGAGGAGAATTCCTGGGAACCGGTGGAGAATATCTGTGCTCCGCGGCTGCTGGAGCAGTTTCATCTAAGGTACCCGGACAAGCCTGGTCGAAGATTGTCCGGAGGACATTCTTTAAGGGGGGAATAATGTAAGCATCGTTCCTATTCTGCTGTGTTCCGGACTTTGCCCTTACTGTTGCCCTTAAGCCTGGCTTCATTCGGCCATACTGGTTCCTGTGACATCACCGCCTGTTGGTCCCGCCCGCCGGGTTTAAATAGCTTTCCTGGACGTGACTACCTTGCTTGTATATCTCGTCCTGTACCTGATCTGCTAGCTGGGAGTTGCACGCTGTGCTACCTCCTTCCTTCCTGCTGAATCCACCTGGATTACCTGCTGCCTAACCGCCGCCGCCTGGACCTTCTGACGGTGTCTGCCTGAAGGCTCCTTCCAGCCCTGCCTCCACCGCTCACCGCTCCTACAGCACTCACGGTATGCGCTGAAGATCTTGACTGCTGTGTGCGTTTCACCTGAGAGACTTATCCCTGCTACCTTTACACATTCAGTATCAATTACCTAGTGACTTTCTCTGCCACTGCACTGTGCCCGAAGATTCCCCTCCCGCAAGGGAGAGGGCTAAGTGACTGTCCTTGCCTGCATTCTTAAGACTGTGTCTGCTTACATCTACATAGTGCTGGTGTGCAACTTGCTATCTACTGGACTGAGTTCTGCTGCTGTTACCACTGCTGTCATTGTCTGGCTCCGCCAGCACCTGTGCTGTTCTGTGCTGCTTGTTTAATACAAACTACTTTCACGTATACCTGTGTCTGTGACTCTATCATCTAGCCACTGTCTTCATAGAAACCTACTATACATCATTACACCTTGTGAAAATGCAAAATTTGTGGCTAAAAATCATTTTTTGCGGGGAAAATGTGATTTTTTTTTTATTTTCACGGGTCAATGTTATAACTTCTGTGAAGCACTTTGTGGTTCAAGTTGCATATTACACATGTAAATAAGTTCCCTGAGGGGTCTAGTTTCCAAAATGGTGTCACTTTTTCTAGGTTAACACTTATTAGGCAATTAGAGCCTCTCCAATCACAACATGGCATCTACTAATTAATCCAGCAAATTTTACATTCAAAAAGTCAAATGGCACTCCTTCCCTGCTGAGCCCTGCCGTGTGCCCAAACAGTGGTTTTATCCCACATATGGGGTATCATCATGCTCAGGAGAAATTGATCATGAAATTTTTGGGTACATTCTTTCCTGTTACCCTTGCAAAAATAACAATTTTTGGGTCTATATTAAAATTTTTGTGACAAAACATTAAATGTTCATTTTTTCCTTCCACATATCAAAAATTCCTGTGAAACACCTGAAGGATTAATAAACATATTGAATTTGGTTTTGAGCACCTTGAGGTGTGCAGTTTTTAGAATGGTGTCACTTTTGAGTACTTTCTGTCATATAGGCCCCTCAAAGTCACTTCAAATGTGATGTGGTCCCTAAAAAAAAAGGTTTTGTAAATTTTGTTGGGGTCAACATTTAACTAAACACCTACTGTCCGGGCATGGACACGGAACACAGACTTCACCAGGAAGTCCGTGTTGCTGTTTGGGTTTGGCCCCCCCTAACACGAGGTGTTTGTCATACACATGACAGCGCAGCAAACACTGCTTCTGATTGGCGGAAAAATCATTTCCACGCTGTCAAACAACAAACGACAGTCTGAGCCCGCAGCTGTGATTGGAGGTAAAAATTTACTTCCGGTCACTGGCGTAGGCTGATGGAACTGCTGCTCCCATCAGCCTACACCTGCTGCTAATAACAGCGAGAGCAGGTGCGGCTGATGGTAGTATTCATCAGCTGGTGCCTGTGCTCTAAATAAATAATAAAAAAAATGGTGTGGGTTCCCCTGTAGTTTTGATAAATAACCAGGCAGTGTTAACAAGGCTAGTTATCAAGAGTGGAGGGATTCCCATGCTGCTTTTTATAATTATTTAAATAAATGATTTAAAAAAACGGCATGGGGTCCCCTCCATTTTTTGACAATCAGCCTTGCTAAAGCAGACAGCCGGGGGCTGGTACTCTCAAGCTGGTAAGGGGCCATTGATAAATGGCCCCTTACCAGCCTGAGAGTACCAGCCCCCAGCTGCATTTACTACCCCATTACTGTAAGACAAACACTTGCATTACTACCCCAGCCCTCAGCTTGCCCAACCAGCATTCTAAAAATAGCAGCCCACAGCCGCCCCAGAAAAGTAGCATCTATTTATTTAGAGCACAGGCATCGGCTGATGAAAACTCCCATCAGACGCTGCCTGCTCTCACTGTTATTAGCATGAGAACGCAGCTGCATGAGTCCGATGGTAACCTTAATGATGTTACCACTGGTCACAAGCAGTCACATTCTCACACTCAGCTCAGTGTATCTTGGATACAGGGCTGAGTGGTCACATCATGCCATCACTCAGCAACACATCCAGATGTAGTAAAGTAGGAGCATGTCATGGGACATATGGGTTATTGGTGGACAGGTGAGGATTATTGTGATTTTTTTATTTTTAATTTTACATTAGTAAATTGGTAAAAGAGGGTTATTGTGGGGGAGTATTTTTTTCAATTAACCCCTTAACCCCCAAGAGTGGTTTGCACGATCATGACCGGGGCCAATTTTTACAATTCTGACCACTGTCCCTTTATGAGGTAATAACTCTGAAACGCTTCCATGGATCCCACTGATTCTGACAATGTGTTCTCGTGACATATTGCACTTCATGTTAGTGGTAAAATTTAATTAAATAACTTGCATTTATTTTTGAAAAAAGCGGAGATTTGGCGAATCTTCAGGTCCAATTTTTTTATTTTACCAAGGGTAACAGGAAAAATTGGACTGCAAAAGTTATTGTGCAATTTGTCCTGAGTATGCTGATACCTGATATGTGGGGGGAACCACTGTTTCTGCGCATGGCAGAGCTCAGAAGGGAGGAGCACCGTTTGACTTTTTCAATGCAAAATTGGCTGGAATTCAGATCGGATGCTATGTCACGTTTGGCGAGCCCCTGACGTACGTAAACAGTGGAAACCCCCCACAAGTAACCCCATTTTGGAAACTAGATCCCCCAAGGAACTTATCTAGATATGTGGTGAGAACTTTGAACCCACAAGGGCTTCACAGAAGTTTATAACGTACAGCCGTACAATTAAAAAAATCATACTTTTTCCACAAAAATGATCTTTTCATCCCCAATTTTTATTTTCCCAAGGGTAACAGGACCCTAAAAGTTAATGTGCAATTTGTCCTGAGTACGCTGATACCCCATATGTGGGTGTAAACAACTATTTGGGCGCATGGCAGAGCTTGGAAGGGAAGCAGCGCCATTTGACTTTTTTGGCTGTAATTGAGATCCCACACCATGTTGCGTTTGGAAATCCCCTGATGTACCAAAACAGTGGAAACCCCCACAAATAACACAATTTTGGAAACTAGACCCCCTAAGGAACTTAGCTAGATGTGTGGTGAGAACTTTGAACCCCCAAGGGCTTCACAGAAGTTTATAACGTACAGCAGTAAAATTAAAAAATCATATTTTTTTTCCACAAAAATGATCATTTCACCCTCAATTTTTATTTTTTCAAGGGTAACAGGACTCCAAAAGTTATTGTGCAATTTGTCCTGAGTACACTGATACCCCATATATGGGGGTAAACCACTATTTGGGCGCATGGCAGAGCTCGGAAGGGAAGCAGCGCCATTTAACTTTTTTGGCTGGAATTGCGATTGGATGACACGCCGTGTTTGGAAAGCCCCTGATGTGCCTAAACAGTGGAAACCCCCCACAAATGACAGCATTTTGGAAACTAGATCCCCCAAGGAACTTATGTAGATATGTGGTGAGAACTTTGAACCCACAAGGGCTTCACAGAAGTTTATAACGTACAGCCATTCAATTAAAAAAATCATTCTTTTTCCACAAAAATGATCTTTTCATCCCCAATTTTTATTTTCCCAAGGGTAACAGGACCCTAAAAGTTAATGTGCAATTTGTCCTGAGTACGCTGATACCCCATATGTGGGTGTAAACAACTATTTGGGCGCATGGCAGAGCTTGGAAGGGAAGCAGCGCCATTTGACTTTTTTGGCTGTAATTGAGATCCCACACCATGTTGCATTTGGAAAGCCCCTGATGTACCAAAACAGTGGAAACCCCCACAAATAACACAATTTTGGAAACTAGACCCCCTAAGGAACTTAACTAGATGTGTGGTGAGAACTTTGAACCCCCAAGGGCTTCACAGAAGTTTATAACGTACAGCAGTAAAATTAAAAAATCATATTTTTTTTCCACAAAAATGATCATTTCACCCTCAATTTTTATTTTTCCAAGGGTAACAGGACTCCAAAAGTTATTGTGCAATTTGTCCTGAGTACACTGATACCCCATATGTGGGGGTAAACCACTATTTGGGCGCATGGCAGAGCTCGGAAGGGAAGCAGCGCCATTTGACTTTTTTGGCTGGAATTGCGATTGGATGACACGTCGCGTTTGGAAAGCCCCTGATGTGCCTAAACAGTGGAAACCCCCCACAAATGACACCATTTTGGAAACTAGACCCCCCAAGGAACTTATCTAGATGTGTGGTGAGCACTTTGAACCCCCCAGTGCTTCACAGAAGTCTATAACGCCCGGGCGTGAAAATAAAAAAATCATATTTTTTCCACAAACATGATCTTTTAGTCCCCAATTTTTTTATTTTCCCAAGGGTAACAGGAGAAATTGGACACCAAAAGTTGTTGTACAATTTGTCTTGAGTACACTGACACCCTATATGTGGGAGAAAACTACTGTATGGGCACACGTCGGGGCTCGGAAGGGAAGTAGTGACGTTTTGGAATGCAGACTTTGATGGAATGGTCTGCGGGTGTCATGTCGCATTTAGAGAGCCTCTAATGTGCCTAAACTGTTGAAACTCCCCACAAGTGACCCCCTTTTGGAAACTAGACCCCCCACGGAACTTATCTAGAAGTGTGGTGAGCACTTTGAACCCCCAAGTACTTCACAGAAGTTTATAACGCCTGGGCGTGAAAATAAAAAAATCATATTTTTTTCCACAAAAATGATATTTTTGCCCCCAATTTTTTATTTTCCTAAGGGTAACAGGAGAAATTGGACCACAAAAGTTGTTTTGCAATTTCTCCAGAGTTGGCTGATACCCCATGTGTGGGGGTAAAACACTGTTTGGGCACATGGCAGAGCTTGGAAGGGAAGGAGCACCATTTGACTTTTTCAAAGCAGAATTGGCTGGAATTGAGATCAGACGCCATGTTGCGTTTGGAGAACACCTGCTGTGCCCAAACAGCGGAAGCCCCCCAATTCTAACTCCAACCCTAACCCCAACACACCCCAACCCTAATCTCAGCCCTAACCCTAGCCCTAACCCTAGCCCTAACCCTAGCGGGAGAATTGAAATAAATACTTTTTTTAATTGTATTATTTTTCCCTAACTAATGGGGTGATAAAGGGGCGTTTGATTTACTATTGATACTGGGTTTTTATATTTGGCAGCTGTCGCACGCTAAAAGACGCTTTTTATTGTAAAAATAGTTTTTGCCATCACCACATTTTGAGAGCTATAATTTTTCCATATTTTGACCCACTGAGTCATATGAGGTCTTATTTTTTGCAGGACGAGTTGACGTTTTTATTGGTACCATTTTCGGGCACGTGACATTTTTTGAACGCTTTTTATTCTGATTTTTGGGACGCAGAATGAACAAAAACCAGCATTTCAAGAATTTCTTTTGGGGGGTGCGTTTACACCATTCCAAATGCGGTAAAATTGATAAGGCAGTTTTATTCTTCGGGTCAGTACGATAACAGCGATACCTCATTTATGTCGTTTTTTTATGTTTTGGCGCTTTTATGCAATGAAAACAATTTTATAGAAAAAATAATTATTTTTGCATTGCTTTATTCTGTGAGCTATAACTTTTTTATTTTTTTGCTGATGATGCTGTATGGTGGCTTGTTTTTTGTGGGACAAGATGAAGTTTTCAGCGGTACCATGCTTATTTATATCCATCTTTTTGATAGCGCGTTATTCCACTTTTTGTTCGGCGGTATGATGATAAAGCTTTATTTTTTGGTTTGTTTTTTATTTTTATATTTTAAGGGGTTTGCGATGGGGGTTAACTAATGGGATAGTTTTATAGGGCGGGTCGTTATGGACGCGGCGATACCAAATATGTGTACTTTTATTTATTTTATTTTTATTTCCAAAAAATGAATTTATTAGGGAATATTTTTTTTTTAAAATTTATTTAGCGATTTTTTATAAATTATTTTTTTATTACAATGTCCCAGGGGGGACATAACTGTCATGTGACAGATCGCTGATCTGTCACATCACAGATCGCTGTGGCAGATCAGCGGTTTGTCACAGGCAGTGCAGAAGGCTTCCTCGTGCCTGCACTTTGCAGGCACTGAGGAAGCCGGCTCCCTGCAGGCCCCCGAAGGTCCCCGCCGCCATTTTGAATCTGGGGACCTGCAGGGAAGGAGGCCCCCGCAGCAGCACTGCACATTGCGCTGCTGTGGGGGTCTCAGGGAAGCAAGGAGGGAGCCCCCTCCCTGCCGATGCTTCCCTAAACCCCCGGTACACTGCGATTGTGTTTGATCGCAGTGTGCCAGGGGTTACCATGTCGGGGGCGGTCCGTGACCACCCCTGACACATAGTGCCAGGTGTCAGCTGTGATAATCAGCTGACACCCGGCCGCGATTAGCGGCGCTCACCACATGGGCTCCACTGATCGCTATGACGTACTAGCCCGTCCCTGGGAATTAAGTCCCAGAGCACATGGACGGGATAGTACATCATATGGCAGAAAGGGGTTAAAGGATTTTTTTCTGTGTGTCTTTTTTTTTAACTTTTGATTACAGGGTTAGAAATGAGGGTGTCTGATAGATGGCTCTCCATTATTAACCCCTGGGCTTGGTGTTTGGGGACATAAAACAGCTGACATCAACCCCAAAAATATTACCCCACTTGCCACCACACTAGGGCAAGTAGGAAGAGCCAGGCAAAGCATCTAAATTGGCACATCTAATGATGCAGCACTTTTCTGGGCAGCTGTGAGATGCTAGTTTTAGGCTCGGAAGGCCAATATATATGGCTCCTTCCTTCTTATCTGGTTATCAAAAATAAATAATTAAAAAATAAATGTCTTAATGACCCTCTGCTTTTGATAACCAGACAAGATAAGGCTGACAGCTGAGGGCTGCAGCCCGTAGCTGTCGATTTTACCTGCTCTGGTTTACAAAAATAGACGAAACCCCACTTCTGTTTTTTTACACAGTGTGTCAGTCAATCACAGCCACTACGATGCTTGACAATTATGTGATTGAGTTGGAAGTGTCCGCATTGACTGTACTGCAGCCGGTCAACAAGCTTTGTTTGGGCTGCTGAACCTGAACAGTAACATGGTCTTCTGGGAGAATTCTTTGTTAGGGTTCTGTTCACGGACACTAGGTGTCCAGTATGAACCCTGAACTTTACTGATCGGGTTCACCAATCTCTAGTCACAATGTCTTTTATTCCATCCATGTCAAAGAGCCAGTATTTCAACGAATATAAAAAAGCGAGTGTGATCTATAATCGTCTATTTTGAGATCTTTATTTCCTAAGTGAACTTAAATGTGTGCATTTTGAACATATCTGCCAATACATTTCCATTGTCTTGTGATATTAAGGATTACTAAATCATGTTTAACAACAAATGAATGCCTTACAAAGCTTAATGCATCAACAAATAGTTCCTGGGGACTTTTATGAGAAGTTGTTGAAGCAGAGTTCAAGAAAAATAGAGGAAAATGTATTCTTGTATTAATCTTATAAAAATCATTTTTCAGTGTATCATGGGACATTTTAAAAAGAATGACTGGAAAAAGCATGCTATTTCCTTTGTGACCACCTAAAACCTTTAATTGATTGGTGTCACTGACATAATGTTGCCATAGCAACTGTACACTTTTACTGAAAAGAAACAAAATATAGATTGACTTGAAACCACTAAAACTAGATATTTACTCTGCAGTCAATTCATATTAGGGAGGGCTTATGGAGGCCAAAAACTCCTTCTGTCCCATATGACGATACCAGTATTATAAATGATTTCTGTATTTCTGTAATTGTCCTACCTGTCACCCTGTAATTCCTCCCTTCTGTTCACAACTGGTGTATTTCATGTGCAATTAAAGGTGTATAGATTTAGACCAAGAGCTCTCTGAGTACATTTTCTCAAGTGCAGCTTTTAAGAGCTCATTACAAATAAACCAAAAATGTCCCAGATGTGACCCAAAGGTATTATTCACTTATCTGCATGCATTACATCTTTTTGCTAATTACTAGTTGTTCATGCGTTTATGTCTAAATGTTCAAAGTTTTTTTTCCTTTCACTTGATGTTTTATGGTCTTTTTCTGCCCAGTATGGGTGTATGTGTGTGGTCTCTTGCTAATTGGTTAATTATTCAACAAGTCAAATTGGCCCAACTTCCCAGCAGACACTTCCGACATATACAGATCTGGCTTAGCGAGAGCACGTGTGCAATATATTTCTAAGTGTAATATTTTCGTAGCCTCTCACCAGTTAAAAATGGCACATAGACAGGGGAGAAGGAAGGTAAGCTGTGCCAGATATTTAAACAACCATGTTTCTTGCTCAGTTGTATGACACTATTTATTCTGTATATCTCTTTGCTTCATTTATGTTGTAGCTGCTGCTTTCTTTCACCTCTACTGCCCTTTTACACATTCTGTACACTCTCTCCGCATCATCCCCTCCCTTATACCCTCTCCCATGTACAACACAGAGGCTTTATGTAATTTCTCAATCACTCCTTACCAGAATACAGCACACAAAATGCTCAAACAAATCAATGAAGCATCTGATCTTTCTCTTTCTCCAACTCGCAGGTGACATCTCTCCCAACCTTGGCACTCCTTCGGCTAGGATATATAACTTTCATCCTGCAACACTTAGAAACATTTCCAATCTTATAAACATTCAGTGCACACTTTCTCCTGTCTCTTTTAACCTTGCCTTTTGGAAGTGCATTGAGCAGCAAGGTGGTTTGCTGGTAAAAGGGAAAAAAAATATCTTTTAAATCTTCTGCCTGAGCGAGTGTGAACGAGCTGAGTGTGACCCGAGTGTAAGTGCGAACTGTGGTAAGTGTGTGACTTGTGATTCAGTGACTTTGGATTCAGGGAGTTTCCAAGGGAGGTATTACTGAATTACTGTTATATTTTATTAATACTTTTTATTTATTTTTGCTTATCTTTTCTGTCTGGTGCAAGCCCCATTAGGATGTGCTCCACTATTGCCAATGCCATCCATTGTACGTCTTGCCGCATGTATGAAATCCTTGAACAGCCGGTCGAGGGTGCATACTGCTGTGCGAGATGTGAGCACATTGTGCATTTGGAAGCCCAGATATTGGATCTAAATGTGCAGCTGGCAACACTGAGATCCATAGACAATATGGAAAGGAGTCTTCTGCTCACTGAGCAGACGCTCAATGGGATAGATGAGGGGGGATGCTAGGTTGGAGCTGCAGGACAGTGAAGCAGTTAGCTGGGTGACAGTTAGAAGGCGGGGTAGAGGGAAGAGCACCAGGGAGGCTAGTCCTGATCTGGCACACCCCAATAAGTTTGCTAAGTTGGCAGATGAGGGGAGTGTCAGTACAGGAGTAGCACTGCAGCAGCAAGGCATGTCCTCTGAAAGCCGGAGGAGTGTCTGCTCCAGTAAGGGGGGAAATAGGAGAGCAGGGCAGGCCACACAGGAGCTGGTAGTGGGTGACTCAATTATTAGGGGAACAGATAGGGCAATTTGTCACAAAGACAGGGATCGTCGAACGGTGTGCTACCTACCTGGAGCTCGAGTCCGACACATCGCTGATCAGGTTGACAGATTACTGGGAGGGGCTGGTGAGGATCCAGCAGTCATGGTGCACATTGGCACAAATGACAAAGTTAGAGGTAGGTGGAAGGTCCTTAAAGATGATTTCAGGGAATTAGGCTGCAAGCTTAAAGCAAGGACCTCCAAGGTGGTATTATTGGAAATACTTCCTGTACCATGTGCTACGCCAGAGAGGCAATGGGAGATTAGGGAGGTTAATAAGTGGCTTAGGAATTGGTGTAGGAAGGAGGGGTTTGGGTTCCTGGAGAACTGGGCTGACTTCTTAGTTGGCTACAGGTTCTACACTAGGGATGGGCTGCACCTCAGTGGGGAGAGTGCAGCTGTGCTGGGGGAGAAAATGGCTAGAAGGTTGGAGGAGTGTTTAAACTAGGGACGAGGGGAGGTATTCTTTTTATAGGAGGGGAAGACAGTGCAGATAGAGACCTGGGCACAAATAATGAAATTGGGGGTGGGGTGGCATGGGGGGTGGCGTTAAAACAGTTAATAATTTAAGAAAGAATAGAGGTACAGAGAGATACATAAAGTGCATGTATACTAATGCCAGAAGCCTCACCAACAAAATGGAGGAATTAGAGTTAATTTTGTTGGAACATAATTATGACATGGTGGGGATATCTGAGACATCGCTGGATGAGAGCCATGACTGGGCGGTTAATTTACATGGCTATAGTCTGTTCAGAAATGACTGTACAAATAAGCGAGGGGGAGGCGTGTGTTTGTATGTAAAATCATCCTTAAAACCCATCCTGCGTGATGATAATATATGTGAATCTAATGAAAATGCAGAGTCCATGTGGGTGGAGATAAGGGGAGGGGGAAAAAATAATAAATTACTGATAGGGGTTTGTTATAAGTCTCCAAAAATAACGGAAGCAACAGATAATATCCTCATAAAGCAAATAGATGAAGCTGCGACTCAAGGAGAAGTCATTATTATGGGGGACTTCAACTACCCTGAAATACATTGGGGAACCGAAACCTGCAGTTCCAGCAAAGGTAATAGGTTTTTGACAACTATGAGAGACAATTACCTTTCACAACTGGTTCAGGACCCAACAAGAGTGGAGGCACTACTAGACCTAAAATTGACCAACAGGCCAGACAGCATATCAAATATAAGGGTTGAGGGTCTCTTGGGTAATAGTGATCACAAAATAATAAGTTTTCATGTATCCTTTAATAAGATGTGTAGTAGAGGGGTTACAAGGACACTAAACTTCAGGAAGGCAAATTTCCAACGGATGAGAGATGATCGCGCGGCTCCTAGATACCCGATGTTTACCTTGGAAACCAGCGTGTATGCCGGTTTCCAAGGTAAACAGCGGGTATCCAGGAGCCACGGCTCTTGGATACCCGACGTTTACATTAGAAACCAGCCTTCAGCGTTGCTGATCGCTGGTCTCTCGCTGCCACACGCAGCGATGCACGCTGGCCAGCGGGAGACCAGCGATCGAAAAACAGCCCTGACCGATGCTGCACGATCAGCAATAACCGGCAGGGGGGCCAGTCGCTGATCCCCGTCACACACAGCGATCTCGCTGGCGAGATCGCTGATGTGTCACAAAATCAGAGATCTCGCTAGCGAGATCGCTGTGTGTGATGGGGCCTTAAGATTCTCTTTATCTCTAAACTCCTGGATCTCTTGGTTTACTCTTGTCTGGTCCATTATCTCTCAGATCTTTTTCTTCTTGACCTTTTACAATCTGGTTTCCACTCTTTATACTTTCTTGAAACTACCCTTACTAAGGTCTCTAATGACCTATTGGCAGCAAAATCCAACAGCCACTACACCCTACTGTTTCTCCTGGATCTCTCTGTCGCATTTGACACTGTAGATCACCAGCTCGTTCCCGATATACGATATACACTCTGTATCGGTTTCAAGGATATTGCTCTCTCCTGGTTCTCCTACTACCTCTCTGACTACTCCTTCACTGTATGTTTTGCCGGCTCTTACTCCTCTCCTCTTCCCCTTACTATCGACGTTCATCAAGGCTCATTTATAAGCCCGCTCCATAATCAGATTTGGTTTCCAGTACCATCTCTGTGCTGATGACACGCAATTATACACCTCTTCTGACATCTCCGCCACCTTAATACATAATACCAGGAATTGTCTGTCCACTGTCTCTATCAGTATGTCCTCTCTCTAAATGAAACTGAACTTCTTGTGTTTCCTCCCTCTACTATCTTATCTATACCCATTATTGCAATTACTTTGGGTGGTTAAATCATAACTCCCAAGCAGCACACTTGCTGTCTTGGGATCATATTTGACACAGAACTTTCCTTTAATCCCTATATCCAACAACGCACTAGCTCATGTTACCTGGTCTTAAAAATATCTCTAGAATCCAAACTTTTCTCAACTTTGAAATTGCAAAAACTATTATTGTCACTCCAATTCATTCTCGTCTGGACTACTTCAACTCTTTTTTGATTGGTCTCCATCTATCCAAACTTTCTCCTCTCTAATTCATCCTTAATGCTGCTGCCAAGGTCATATTTCTGTCCAGTCTTCACCGGCTTCACCGATGCCTCCACCTTGTGCTAGTCATTACACTAATTGTCCATCTGCTACAGAATACAATGTAAACTTATCTCTCTCACCCACAAAGCTCTTCACAGTTCTGCATACTCCAATATCTCATCCCTCATCTCTGTCTAACACCCTATCTGTGCCCTTCATTCTGTAACTAATCAAAGACTAACATCCTCCATAATCAGAAGCTCGTACCTCCATCTCCAAGACATCTCTGGTGCTGCACTAGTGTTCTGTTATGCACTATCCCAAAAGATTCGACTCATTTCTAGCCCCCATGTTTTTAAGCGTGCTTTAAAAACACATCTCTAGACAGTCCTATCACCTCAACTCACTAACCTAACTCCCCGCCTTCTAAATGTTAACCATAATTTTCTCTCTCCTATTCATTTGTCTCCATGTCCTCCATGCACCCAGTAGCACCCAGTAACTGCACTTAGAAAGATACTAGCTGATGAATGGATCATGCAGCTTTATATGAAAACCCTAATTTATTTTAATGATGGCTGGACCGTACATAGCAAGCACATTCTACCAATTGTGTCCGCCCTATTTACTTATACAAGTGCTTCGCACAAGATTTGAATATCATCAAAAAGTTAATTTATTTCAGCTCTTCAATACAAAAAGTGAAACTCATATATTATATAGAGTCGTTACAAACAGAGTGATCTATTTCAAGTGTTTATTTCTGTTAATGTTCGTGATTATGGTGTACAGGCAATGAAAACCCAAAAGTCATTATCTCAATAAATTAGAATACTTTATAACACCAGCTTGAAAAATGATTTTAAAATCTGAGATGTAGGCCTACTGAAATGTATGTTCAATAAATGCACTCAATACTTGGTCAGTGCTCCTTTTGTATCAATTACTGCATCAATGCAGCATGGCATAGAGTAGATCAGCCTGTGGCACTGCTGAGGTGTTATGGAAGCCCATGTTGCTTTGATATAGCAGCCTTCAGCTTGTCTGCATTGCAGGGTCTGGTGTCTCTCATCTTCTTGACAATACCCCATAGAGAATCTATGGGGTTAAGGTCAGGCGAGTTTGCTGGCCAATCAAGCACAGTGATACTGTTGTTTTTAAACCAGGTATTGGTACTTTTGGCAGTGTGGACAGGTGCTAAGTTCTGCTGGAGAATGAAATTTCCATCTCCAAAAAGCTTTTCGGCAGAGGGAAGCATGAAGTGCTATAAAATTTCCTGGTAGATGGCTGCGCTGACTTTGGTCTTGATAAAACACAGTGGACCTACACCAGATGACATGGTGTCACGGTCACGTGTGTCTGGACGCAGCGAGTACCGCAAGGCGAACCCATAAGACACCCGTGACCCTGAATACTGCGCCTCCAGTGGGGCGAATTTAAATAATAAACACGTGCAGCTGGATATACCGCCTCCAACTGGCGAATTTAGACGTTACACGTATATACAAGTCTGGAAACCCCGCCTCCAGTAAGGCGAATTTAAACAATAAAGGAAACCTGGGAAACATTAACAATGGTGGGCCGTACGATAGGGAATAGGGAAGTGGAGACCTCCTGAGCTCCCCTGAGCCAGTGTCACTGCACTCCTAACGTTCCCTAAGTCGGTTCCGCACCGGGCGCGCAACAGGAACCTAAAAACCCTATCTCGTCCTGACCTAAACCCTCACTAGGGAATTGGTCGGAGCGGAAACTAATCCCACCACTGCACTAAAACACACATGAGGAAAGATGACAATACAGGGGAAACACCACTTAGCTTTGCTCTGTTGCATACGCTCCTAGCAACAGAGCCCACCACCTGTGTGCATCTTCTCCTCCACCCGGATCCATCACCATAACTGGATCCTTCACCATAGTGCAGCCTTGGAGCAGAGTCCACCACCAATTGTAGAAGTCCAGTAACAGAGTCCCAAAGATGAGTTCAGCTCCTGCCCAAAAAGTCAAGCATGCTTGAGTCCAGCTCTCAGCAACCAAGTCCCGCATGCTGAGTGCAACTCTCTCCATAGTCGTCACTCCACCAAGCCATGCAAGCACTTCCTGCCAACACCATAAACTGTGACTCCACCATGCCATGCCAGCCCTTCTTGCAGACCACCTAGCTGCCACTCGTCCCCTCTGGCTGGGCTGCGCAGGACTCATGTTCAGCTCCTTCATTCATCCAGGCTTCCTTGTGAATGACTAACACACAACATCACCCACCGTGAATGATACACCTGACACTCATTTATAGAGCATTCACACCTGTTACCTAATCACGTGCACTTAACCAAAGAACTAAAGTGCGATACCACTCACCACCACCGGGGCAACTTAGAATGAATGACACCACGTGTAATAATTCTAATGGTCACCGGGGGCAATCACCCCACTTTGGCACCAAGCCAAAGGAAAAAAGTTCAATTTGTGCATTTAAACTGTCAGATCCAGCCTGGATCATGACACATGGCTCCCCAAACCATCACTGATTGTGTAAACACAAGACGTCAAGCAGCTTGTATTGTGTGAATCTCCAGTCTTCCTCCAGTCTCTGGGACCTTGATTTCCAAATGAAATGCAAAATTTACTTTCATCTGAAAATAACACCTTGGACCATTGAGCAACAGTCCAGTTCTTTTTCTCCTTGGCCCAGGTAAGATGCTTCTGGCGTTGTCTATTGGTCATGAGTGGCTTGACACAAGGAATGTGACACTTGTAGACAATGTCCTGGATACGTCTGTGTTTGGTGGCTCTTAAAGCAATGACTCCAGCAGTAGTTCAATCCTTGTGAATCTCCCCCAAAATTTTGAATTGCCTTTTCTTAACAATCCTTTCAAGGCTGTGGTTATCCTGGTTGATTTTGCACCTTTTTCTACCACACTTTTTCCTTCCTCTCAACTTTCCATCAATATGCTTGGATACAGCACTCTATGAACAGACAACTTCTTTAGCAATGACCTTTTGTGGCTTACCTTCTTGTGGAATGTGTCAATGACTGCCTTCTGGACATCTGTCAAATCAACAGTCCTCCCCATGATTGTAAAGCCTACTGAAACAGACTAAGGGACCTTTTCAAATGCTTATTAAGCCTTTGTGTTAGGCGTTGGGTTCCTGCCTTTGCACAGGAGGAATCCCGACCCTTGCCTTCTGCGGTCTCCAATTCCTCTCTGGCTACAGTGGAGCCTGCTCAGCAAAGATGTCGTTCCCGGCATCTTGCTCAGTCTACTACTGTTGGCTTGGTTACTGCTGCCAATCAGGGTTCAGCTACAGTAACCTGCAATAGCCAGAAGCGAGCAGCTCTTGGGACTACGTCCTTCTTTCAGCCCACTGAGCATGCCCGTGGGAATTCCTCTCATTGGAGGTCTGAGGTCACTTGTTCAGGTCCTATTGCTGCTCCCATTGGACCACTAGGAAGGTCCCAGAAGGACGCTGCTATAAAAGAGTCGCATGGCCGCATGGCCATGTGCTAGTATAGACCAGTGCCGGACTGGCCATCTGGCAATTCAGGCAAATGCCAGAAGGGCCTGTCCGCTCATGGGCTGCCTTGTCTGCTATGTTGGTAACAGAATCGGTGTTCTCAAGACACCCATACTGTTAAGAGTTGTGATGGAGCACAAATTTGCTGGCTCCGTCACTTAGCCCAGCAGGCCACGGGTATCATTAGAAATATTGGTCTTGTAGAAAATCTTCCTTCCCTCCATCCAGGGTAATATTAGTAATACTTCCCATCTGGTTCATGGGGACGGGGACAACATGGGCCTGTGTGATTTCAAATGCCAGGGCTGAATTTCAGCCCCAGTCCATACCTGGTATAGACAGTAATTGGTAGTTACTGTATGTGTGTGATGATGGATGCTTGTGAACCGCTGAAAGACTCATTATGAAATCCCTTCCCTTTGATACGCATGTTAGTAGGGTTTAGAGCTCAGAGTCAGTGCTGAGTTATGCCTAGCACTGCAGTGCTCCCAGCTCTTCACACATGCTAGGGCCAGAGTGCGCCACTCTACCTAAGGCACTACGCTACCGCAGGTACTGCAGCATCCGTTAGTGCGGCGCGTGCGTGTCCTGTGCCTTCTCCAGTCCTGAGTTTAGGCTGGTTAGTGGCGTCCGCCAGAGCTGCGTTGCACACACATAGTGTGGTAAGCAATGTTCAGCTGCACCCTGTAACTACTAACAGGGCACAGCATTCTATAAGTGTCTGTTCAGGCATCGCTGTTGCAGAGCTGAGCGCTAGTGGGACTAGAGGGGCTCTAACCCTGTGTCCTTGAGGCACACGCTCTCCTGCCGAGTCCTGTGAGGATAAACAGGCTCTGGCACTACTTCCAGTGGCTCTGTGAGGTAACAGAGTTCGCTCCTGTACACACCGGTTCAGCTGTTAACCCCCGCTGTATAGTGCTCCACCATTACTGAGCAGCAGTTTCCATCTCTGCATGGTGGACCCCGGATTGTCATCGCACTTCCTTATATTTTATATTTATTCCGATCTGCAACCCTAACACTTTGTTATTTGTTAATTATTCTAATTTACTGAAATAATGACTTTTGTGTTTTCATAGGCTGTAAGACATAATCATCAACATTAACAGAAATAAACCCTTGAAAAAGATCACTCTGTTTGTAATAACTCTGTTTCACTTTTTGAAGTGAAATAAATTAACTTTTTAATTTTATTCCAATTTTGTGATAAGCACCTGTAGATTGTAAACTTTCAAGCAGGGCCCTCATTCTTCTGTAACTGTTGAAGTTTGTGTTACTTTGTATTGTAATTTTTGTCTGTACATGTTCCCGCTTAATTGCAATGTGCTATGGACTATATTGGAGCTATATAAATAAAATTATTACATATAGTTAACCCCTTTATGCCCAAAGGTGGTTTGTAAGTTAATGACCAGACCATTTTTTACAATTCTGACCACTGTCTCTTTATGTGGTTATAACTCTGGAATGCTTCAACCAATCCTGGTGATTCTCAGAATGTTTTCTCATGACATATTTTACTTCACAATAGTTGTAAAATTTCTTCTATATGACTTGGATTTATTTGTGAAAAAAATGGAAACATGGAAACTTGGCAAAAATTTTGAAAATTTTGCAATTTTCAAACTGTGAATTTTCATGCCCTTAAATTACAGAGATAAGTCACACAAAATAGTTAATAAATAGAATTTCTCACATTTCTTTACAACAGCACAATTTGGAAACGAAAATTTTTTTTGTTAGGAAGTTAGAAGGGTCAAAAGTGGACCAGCATTGTTAATTTTTCCAACAAAATTTACAAAACCATTTCTTTAGGGGCCACATCACATTCGAAGTCACTTTGAGGGATCTATATGACAGAAAATACCCCAAAGTGATTTAATTCTAAAAACTGTACCTCTCAAGGTGCTCAAAACCACATTCAATAAGTTAATTAACCCTACTGGTGCTTCTTAGGAATTTTTAGAATGTTTTAGAATGTTTAAAAAAAATTTACTTTAGAATCAATTTTTTTTTTATTTTGACAAGGGTAAAAGGAAAAAATGGACTCAAGAATTTGTAGACTTATTTCTTTTGAGCATGACAATACCCCATACAAGAAAGAAACCACTGCTTTGTGCACGGCAGAGCTCGGAAGAGAAAGAGTGCCATTTGCCTTTTTGAATGCAAAATTTGCTGGAACAATTGGCGGACACCATGTCGCACTTCGAGAGCCACTGATGTGCCTAAAAAGTGAAAATCCCTCACAAGTGACACCATTTTGGAAAGTAGACCTCTCATGGAAATGATGTAGATATGTGGTGAGCACATGGAATCCTCAGATGCTTCAGAGAATTTTATAACGTTAAGCTATGAAAATAAAAAAAGCACATTTTCCTCACAAATATGTTTTTAACCCCAAATGTTGCATTTTCATAAGGGTAAGGGGAGAAATTGCACCATAAAGTTTGTAGTGTAATTTCTCCTGAGTACGCCGATATCCATTATGAGGGAGAAAACTATTGTTTGGGCAAACAGCAGGGCTAGGAAGGGAAAGAACTTTTTGAATGTAAAATTTCCTGGAATCATTAGCGGTCATCATGTGTTGTTTGGAGAGCCCCTGATGTGCTTAAACAATGGAAACCCCAACAAGTTACCCTATTTTGGAAACTAGACCCCTCAAGGAATGTATTTAGAAGTGTGGTGAGAATGTTGAACCCCCAGGTGCTTCACAAAAGTTTACAACGTCGAGCTATGAAAATAGAAAAATCACGTTTTCCCACAAAAATGTTCTTTTGTCCTCAAAATTTGCATTTTCATAAGGGTATTAGGAGACATTGTACCATACAATTTATTGTTCAATTTCTCCTGAGTACGCCGATACCCCATATGTGCGGAAATACTACTTTTGAGGCACAATGCAAACCTCAGAAGGGAAGAGTTATCGTATTGGAGTTCAGATTTTGCTGCAATGGTTTGAGGGTGCCAAGTCACATTGGCAGAGCCCATTAGGTGCCAGAACAACAGAAACCCCCTATATGTGAACTCATTTTACAAAGTACACTCCCTAATGAATTCATCTAGGGGTGCAGTGATCATATTGACACTATGTGTGCCACACAGAATTTTAGACCATTGAGTGAAGAAAGAATAAATTACATTTTTACTACTAAAATGTTGTTTTAGCCCCATGTTTTTAATATTTCTAAGGGCTAATAGAAGTTTTTTTTTTACAACAAACTGAGGTCCAGTTTTTCCTGAGTTCATCAATACACTACATGTAATTGGGAAATATTTTTCAGGCACAGTGCAAAGCTCAGAAGTCATGGAGCACCTGATTTTACTGTTATGTTTGCAGGTGCCATAACGCACTGAGATAGACCTGTCACGTGTACCTGTCCTGTGTGACACGACTAGAGTTGAGCGATACCGTCCGATACTTCAAAGTATCAGATCGGAATGGATCGGCCGATCTTAAAAAAAAGTATCGGTATCGCCGATTCCGATACCGGAAGTCCCATTCAAGTCTATGGGACTTCCAGTATCGGAATAAGAAAAACCCTGTTTTTGCCTTGTACAGCCTCTCTGGGGTCTGTACGGGCCTTTTGGGGGGCTGTGCCGGCCTGCCAGGGGGTCCGTGCAGGCTCCGGTGGTCTGTGCCGGCCTGCCGGGGGGCTGTGCCGGCCTGCCGGTGGTCTGTGCAGGCTCCGGTAGGCTGTGCCGGCCTGCCGGGGGGCTGTGCGGGCCTGCCGGTGGTCTGTGCAGGCTCCGGTGGGCTGTGCCGGCCTGCCGTGGGGCTGTGCCGGCCTGCCGGGGGGCTGTGCAGGCTCCGGGGGGCTGTGCAGGCATCGTCCGATGGGACTACAAGTCCCATTGGGCGATGCCTGCTACCATGACAGTGATTGACACATTAGCCAATGATGGGACAGTAGTAGTCCCATCATCCGGCTAATGTGTTGAATGTAAAAAAAAAAAAAAAAAAAAAATTACATGCTACATACATGCTACATACATACAACATGCATACTACATGTAACATACATACTACATATATACTACATGCATACTACATACATGCTACATACTACATGCATGCAACATGCATACTACATATATACTACATGTAACATACATACTACATATATACTACATGCATACTACATACATGCTACATACTACATGCATGCTACATACATACTACATGCATGCTACATACATACTACATACATACTACATACATACTACATGCATGCTACATACATACTACATGCATGCTACATACATACTACATGCATGCTACATACATACTACATGCATGCTACATACATACTACATGCTACATACATACTACATATATACTACATGCATGCAACATACATACTACATATATACTACATGCATACTACATACATGCTACATACTACATGCATGCAACATGCATACTACATATATACTACATGTAACATACATACTACATATATACTACATGCATACTACATACATGCTACATACTACATGCATGCTACATACATACTACATGCATGCTACATACATACTACATACATACTACATACATACTACATGCATGCTACATACATACTACATGCATGCTACATACATACTACATGCATGCTACATACATACTACATGCATGCTACATACATACTACATGCATGCTACATACATACTACATGCATGCTACATACATACTACATGCT
Organism: Dendrobates tinctorius; assembly: GCF_039654945.1. NCBI lineage: Eukaryota > Metazoa > Chordata > Amphibia > Anura > Dendrobatidae > Dendrobates > Dendrobates tinctorius. Next base: position 5,308,141 of record NW_027361828.1, on the reverse strand, counting down.
ACATACATACTACATATACACTACATGCATGCTACATACATACTACATGCTACATACATACTACATACATACTACATGCATGCTACATGCTACATATATACTACATACATACTACATGCATGCTACATACATACTACATGCATGCTACATACATACTACATGCATGCTACATACAATACATTCATACAATACATACATAGACATACAGTACATATAACATAGAGTAACATACTTACCAATACTTGTCACATTGTTCCCCGAAGCCATTGTCTTTTACGGAATAAATATTAACATAACAAACCACAAAAATACTCACCCATGATCCGAAGCAGTCCACGAGTGTGTCCCACGACGATCTTGGGTAGAGAACTGCAGCATCAGCTGATGCTGCCGTTCTCTACGGGCTGCAGTAATCCAATGACGGAAGGTAGGTATCCTTCCGCACTGTATTCCTCCGCCACTTAAAAAAAAAAGTCCCTAGTCTCACTTTATGCCATTGCTGCGTGGGAAATTCCCACGCAGCAATGGCATAAAGTGAGACTAGGGACTTTTTTTTTAAGTGACGGAGGAATACAGTGCGGAAGGATACCTACCTTCCGTCATTGGATTCCTGCAGCCCGTAGAGAATGGCAGCATCAGCTGATGCTGCAGTTCTCTACCCAAGATCGTCGTGGGACACACTCGTGGACTGCTTCGGATCATGGGTGAGTATTTTTGTGGTTTGTTATGTTAATATTTATTCCGTAAAAGACAATGGCTTCGGGGAACAATGTGACAAGTATTGGTAAGTATGTTACTCTATGTTATATGTACTGTATGTCTATGTATGTATTGTATGTAGCATGCATGTAGTATGTATGTAGTATATATGTGGTATGTATGTAGCATGTAGTATGTATGTAGCATGCATGTAGTATGTATGTAGTATATATGTGGTATGTATGTAGCATGTAGTATGTATGTAGTATGTATGTAGCATGCATGTAGTATGTATGTAGTATGTATGTAGCATGCAGTATGTATGTAGCATGCATGTAGTATATATGTAGCATGTATGTAGCATGTAGTATGTATGTAGCATGCATGTAGTATGTATGTAGTATATATGTAGTATGTATGTAGCATGCAGTATGTATGTAGCATGCATGTAGTATGTATGTAGCATGCATGTAGTATGTATGTGGTATGTATGTAGCATGTATTATGTATGTAGCATGCATGTAGTATATATGTGTTATGTATGTAGCATGCATGTAGTATGTATGTAGTATGTATGTGGTATGTATGTAGCATGTAGTATGTATGTAGCATGCATGTAGTATATATGTGTTATGTATGTAGCATGCATGTAGTATGTATGTAGTATGTATGTAGTATGTATGTGGTATGTATGTAGCATGTAGCATGCATGTAGTATGTATGTAGTATATATGTGGTATGTATGTAGCATGTAGTATGTATGTAGCATGCATGTAGTATATATGTGTTATGTATGTAGCATGCATGTAGTATGTATGTAGTATGTATGTAGTATGTATGTGGTATGTATGTAGCATGTAGCATGCATGTAGTATGTATGTAGTATATATGTGGTATGTATGTAGCATGTAGTATGTATGTAGCATGCATGTAGTATATATGTGTTATGTATGTAGCATGTAGTATGTATGTAGCATGCATGTAGTATGCATGTGGTATGTATGTAGCATGTAGCATGCATGTAGTATGTATGTAGTATATATGTGGTATGTATGTAGCATGTAGCATGCATGTAGTATGTATGTAGTATATATGTGGTATGTATGTAGCATGTAGTATGTATGTAGCATGCATGTAGTATGTATGTAGTATGTATGTGGTATGTATGTAGCATGTAGCATGCATGTAGTATGTATGTAGTATATATGTGGTATGTATGTAGCATGTAGTATGTATGTAGCATGCATGTAGTATATATGTAGTATGTATGTAGCATGTAGTATGTATGTAGCATGCATGTAGTATATATGTAGTATGTATGTAGCATGTAGTATGTATGTAGCATGCATGTAGTATGTATGTAGTATGTAAGTAGTATTTTTTTTTTTTTTTTTTTTTTTTTTTTTTTACATTTAACACATTAGCCGGATGATGGGACTACTACTGTCCCATCATTGGCTAATGTGTCAATCACTGTCATGGTAGCAGGCATCGCCAGATGGGACTTGTAGTCCCATCGGACGATGCTTGCACAGACCCCCGGACATCAGCACAGCCCCCCGGCAGGCCGGCACAGCCCCCCGGCAGGCCGGTACAGATCCCCACAGGGTGCACAGACCACCGGCAGGCCGGCACAGCCCCCCAGCAGCCCGGTACAGACCCCGGGCAGTCCACACAGCCCCCCGGCAGGCCGGCACAGCCCCCCGGCAGGCCGGCAGAGACCCCCGGAAGGCCCGAAATGACGGCGCATCATGATGCGCACACACCGCGCATCATGATGACGTCATTTCGGCTGTCAATCAACTTTGAACTTCCGATTCCGATGCCGACTTCCGATATTGAAAAAATATCGGAAGTCGGTATCGGAATTCCGATACAGCAAGTATTGGCCGATACCCGATACTTGCGGTATCGGAATGCTCAACACTAGACACGACCCATAGGTGGGTAACTGAAACAACAAGACAATGTCACGTATGCCTGTCCTGTGAGACACGACCCACAGGTTGGTAACTGAATCAACAAGACAAAAGGGGAACACTGGGGAAACAGTTACAATGGTGGGCCCTGCAATAAGGAACGGGGACATGGAGACCTCCTGCACTCCCCTGAGGCAGTGTCCCTGAACACTCCTAACGTTTCCTAGTCCCACCGCTGGTCTCACCGCTGCACTAATACACACAAAGGAAAAAGGGGAAAATACAAAAAAACGTATCTTTCTCTGCTGCAGTCACCAGGCAGCAGAGTGCAGCACCAGATCAGCAGTGGCTCGACACCTCAGAGCCAGCTGCTACTTCACCAGGTTTCAGCAGTGGCTCAACACCTCAGAGCCAGCTGCTCATTTCACCATGGTTGGAATCCAGAAAGGACCTGCTATAACCAACACCTGCTGATACACCATGTGACCTTATATAGGAAAAGGGAGTGGTCACATCAGCAGGGAAACCAACAGACATGCAATAACACCTATGGCCACCGGGGGCAAAAACCCATATTAAGCTCCCAGGCCTGAAAGAAAAAAAAAGGTTTAAATGAGGGAATCCCGAATCTGACACAGATCCAAGAATTGGACTGTGACAAGACCCATGAGATTTCAGAACAGTAGAACAGTAAAAACCCCATAAGTGACCCAATATTACAAACTACACCTCTCAATGAATTCATCTAAGGGTGCAGTGATCATATTGACTCCATGGGTGTGTCGCATAATTTTAAACCATTGGGGAATGAGGAAAAAATGACTACATTTTTACCACGAAAATTTAGTTTTAGCCCCAGATTTTACATTTTCATACAAGAAGTGAGTAAAAATGGCACCATAATTTGTTCCACAATTTCTACTGAACGTGGCAATACCCCATATGTGGCTGTACAGTACCACTTAGCCATATGGCGAGACTCGGGAGGAACAGAGCACTATTTGCCTCCTGGAGCACAGATTTTCCTAGAAGAGTTTGCGTACTCAGTATACAGAGCCCCTTATTGCTAGAAGAGCAGAATCCCCTTCAAGTGACCCCATTTTGGAAATTATACACCTTTGGGAATTTATCTACAGGTGTATTGCCGATTTTGACTCCATGGGTATTTTTCAGAAACAAGCAGCAATGAATATTGTCAAATGAAAATTGCAAACTGCCATTGTAGTGACCAGTACGCTGTAGTGACCAGTACATTGCAGTCACCAGTACGTTATGCTCAGTCGGTGCTTCTGAAGACATGCACCTATAAGCTAGGTGGGCTCTTATCGCTTCAGAAATGCCAAACATGTTGATGCTATATGTGGTTTAGGTACACTGTGAGGCTCAGAAGGGAGGGGGCATTTGGATTTGGGAGCAGAGAATTTGCCAAAATTCTCTTGGAGGGTGAAGAGCTATTTCGCTTTTCCGGAGCCTTTGTACTACCAATAAAGTGGAAGCACTCTATGTTTACATTAACAGATGACAGACATGAGTGGGGACTTGCTTTTTTTGTGGATTGTATTGAAGCTTTTATTGGGAACATTTTACATAAAGTTTGGGATCATATTTATCTGGCACTCTATGCTGAGCACTTTCTTTGTGATTTTCATCCAAATCTCTGAGTGTCGTGATTCAGATGAAACCCCTGAGATATTCATTCACTATAACAAGGCAGCAGAGTTACTCTGGACTCCATCTGGCCTCTGTTCAGTGGTATCCTTCTTTCAGAAGTGCACAAAACTGTGGCCGATGGCTCTTTTATGCAATCCTAAAGAGACGGACACCACCGAATCACAGGTCAGATGGTGTCCACAGTGCCTCCATCTGCCTCAGTATAGGGAATATTCTGTTGAGGGTTCCATCTGAATCACATATTTCAGAGATTTACATGGAAACCCTGGTGTAAGCGCTCTGTGCAGAGCTTAGGATAAATGTGCACTGAGGCTTACTGCAGTCTTTAGGAGGCAGAATAAAAAAAAATCCATAGCAGGTGAAGAATTGTTTTTATTTATGTTTAACACCATTTATAAGTGATTTAGGCGACTTTATTATTCGAGTTGGTGCAATTACAGCGATACCAGATGTTGATGTCTTTATTGGTACCATTTTCAGGCAAGACATTTTTTACCTCTTTCTGTTCCAATTTTTGGGAGGTAGAATGAACAAAAAACAGCAATTCAGGAATTTTTTTTGGGGGGTGTGGTTTATGTCATTCCACGTGTGGTAAAATTGATAAGGCAGTTTTATTCTTTGGGTCAGTACGATTACAGCGATACCGCATTTATATTTTTTTTATGTTTTGGCGCTTTAACACAAGAAAAACTATTTTATAGAAAAAATAATTATTTTTGCATCACTTTATTCTGAAAACTATAACTTTTTTAATTTTTCTGCTAATGGAGCTGTATGGCAGCTTGATTTTTGCAGGACAAGATGACATTTTCAGCAGTACCATGTTTGCTTATATCCTTCTTTTTGATAGTGTTTTATTCCACTTTTTGTTCAGCGGTATGATGATAGAGCATCGTTTTTTGCCTTGTTTTATATTTATGGTGCTTGAACCTCTAGGTTCAAGCAGCATATTGTAATCCAATTTCTTATAATTTATTATTATTATTCTACTTCTTCTTCTCCGCATTTTCTGCAATTAATGCGGCCTGAACTGCTCTGCGCAGAGACCCCATTCAGGCGGCTTTTCGAAGCCCTCGCGGGGACAGGTGTGCTATGTATTTTTGGAGTTGTTCCGATTTGTAGTTTTTTAAAAAATCGCATTTTAAGCAAAAATGTTCCCATAGGAATTAATGGCAACCTTTCCATGACTCCCAACTGACATGGATTGAAGCCACAGCGCAGGTGCAGTGACCTTACAAAGATGGCAGCTATGCAAATGTAGCTTCCACACATGACCCATATTAGCGAATAGAAGCTGACAGATTGCTGATTCAAGGTCTTAAAGGTGCAGCGTGCCAATGGCTTCTGAAAAGCCCCACCCAGTGATGGCTAACCTTGGCACTCCAGCTGTTGTAAAACTACAACTCCCAGCATGCCCTTGCAACCTGCAGCAGTTGAGGCATGCTGGGAGTTGTAGTTCTCCAAAAGCTGGAGTGCCAAGGTTCGCCATCACTGCAGTCGGACGCCAAAGTGGCTTTAGAAGCCCAGTGTGCCAAAGTGACCCCTGGGGGGCCCAGAGCGCCAAAGTGGCCCCCAAGGCAAAGTGGCAGCATGTGTCAACATGGCTAAAGAGGCTACCAAGGTGCCAAATGTGCCAAAGTGGCTGCCAAGTGGCCAAAGTGGCTACTGAGGTGCCAAATGTGCCAAAGTGGCTAACAAGTGGCCAAAGTGGCTACTGAGGTGCCGAATGTGCCAAAGTGGCTACCAAGTGGACAAAGTGGCTACTGTGGTGCCGAATGTGCCAAAGTGGCTACTAAGTGGCCAAAGTGGCTACCGAGGTGCCGAATGTGCCAAAGTGGCTACCAAGTGGCCAAAGTGGCTACCAAGGTGCCAAATGTGCTAAAGTGGCTACCAAGTGGCCAAAGTGGCTACCAAGGTGCCAAATGTGCTAAAGTGGCTACCAAGTCGCCAAAGTGGCTACCAAGGTGCCAAATGTGCTAAAGTGGCTACCAAGTGGCCAAAGTGGCTACTGAGGTGCCGAATGTGCCAAAGTGGCTACCAAGTGGCCAAAGTGCCTACTGAGGTGCCGAATGTGCCAAAGTGTTTGTTATAGTGTTCACTAAAGGGGTTAACTAGTTGGATCATTTTATAGGTCAGGTCATTCCGGAAGCGGCAGTACCAAATATGTGTACTTTTTTCATGCAAATATTTATTTATGGGTACAATATCTTATGATATTTTTATTATTTTTTATATTTTTTTTAAATATTTTTACATTATTATTATTTGCTTTTTTACTTTGTCCAACTGTGAAACTATCATTTTTTGATGGCTGATCGCTTGTATAGCATGGAGATGCAGCAGCGTCCCTGTGCTATGCAAACTGTCAGCGCTGCACTGACAGGTAAAGTTGCTGATCATGCTCTGAGCATGATCTAGCAACTTTGCTAGCTCTGGTAACCCAGTTGTCGTCAAGACGACATCTGGTCACCATGGCAACGATCGGGACCCTGCGTCAGGCTGTGGAGTCTCCGATCCAAGGCAGAGGGGCTGTCATCCCTCTGCCTGCTCCCGGAATGCTGTAATCGTGTTCCTGTCACTTAGTGCCGGGTGGCAACTATCAGAATCAGCTGATACCCGGTGGCAATTGCGAGCACACAGCCTGTGTGCATGCATGATCTCGTGGACATAATAATCCGTCCTGTGTCTATAAGTACCAGGACGCATAGACGTATTATTACAAACTATGTCAGAAAGGGGTTAAATTATATGCAATAAATTTGAAACCCAAGCAGAAATATATGTAAAAATGATGAAATGGGTTATATAATAGGCTAGAAACTCTGAAAAGCATTTAAAAAACTGGTATATCAGGACTTTCGGCATGAAAATGATTAATGATACATCCATATTAACAAATGGAATTATTCCTTTTTACCTATGCTATCACATAAAGTATATAGCTAAAAATAATGTGTGGTGCTATATAAGCACAACATTCACATTTCCCTTTTGAACTTGTCATTTTAAAACCATGCACATTCTTACATTTTGCTGCTAAAACAGCAATATTTTCTATAAGAGATCGGAACCTGACTGTTCAGTGATATTGGATGGTCCACGGATGTTGGGTGTGCTGCAAATGGTGGTCTATTAGATCACTGTTTATAGTTTACTAGTACCCATGTAGAATAGTATACATTTGATTGGTTCTTGTTGTAAAGATTACATTTTATGTTTTTGCCAAATTGGCGGAGCTCTTTCTATGATGGTGTTATCAATTATTCTTGTTTACATGTAGAGATGATAGTGTTGTATCCTTGATTTCATGTACTTGCTATCAAACTAGGTGAAATGGCTAACCCAGTTAGAAGAATATCTCCTTTCAAGTACTGTATCATTGTTTTCAGAATCCTCAATAAAGCCTCCGTTACACATAGCGATATCGCTAGCAATATCGCTGTAACGTCACCGATTTTGTGACGTTATAGCGATATTGCTAGCGATATCGCTATGTCTGATACTTACCTCTGACCGGCTCCCCCGCTGCTCATCGCTGGTCGCGAGAGAACGTCCTGGATCATTTCTCGTCGGGCGCTTCCTGTGGCGCCGATGAGCGACGCGTGGACACGGGCGGGAGGACGTCCGGATCGCCGCGTCTGACAGGTAAGTAGCGACCCCCGACCGCTGCTATGTCGCTGGTGAGATCTGCCTGTGTGGCAGCTCACTAGCGACCACTTAGCGATGCACCAGCGATCCATATCGTTGTCGGGATCGCTGGTGCATCGCTAAGTGTAACGGTACCCTAAGAGTCTACAATTCCCAGTGATACAATCAATGATGGGTCAGGGATTTCCATTGATGTAAATGTCACCTTCTAATGCATATGCACTGACGTATTAAATGGAAATACATTGCTGTTGAAGAGTGAAAATTCCCTTTACATACTGTTAATCGCCGAGTTATGCCATCCTGTTATATTCACCCAGCTTGTATGTTGGGATCACAATGGTAGCGGCAAAGAGCTTCTTCGAAAGTACCCTGAAGTAGATTCACACTGTTTTGTATAGTGCAAAGTCCAATACATCCTTACAGTTATTCAATTATTTATGCCTGGATTTAATTGTTTTACTTCAATACAATAATGTACTATTTCATTATAATTAGGAATTCGAGAGCTTGAGTATGGATGTGTCAAATGTTTAAAACTACTTGGTTTTGCACCAGCTGCATTCGTCCTCTTACCAGTCTGAAACGAAAACTTTAATTTCTTTAAAATAGGAAATTAACCCCTAGGTTTAAAATTTGGTCACTAATTTATTGAATGTCCATCATAAGATTAGACAGTATGTCCTTGGGGCTGCCGTCTCACAAACAGCAGAAGGTGGTGCATATAAATTGGGATCTTTTGCTTCAAACCTTTCTCTGCAAATAAGAAATGTCTGCTTCTTTATTAACATTTCCCTGGGGATTCAGCTTACACCACTGAAGTGCATGCTGTGCTTAACCCCGAAGTCGCTAGCTAATCTGTCTGTCTATCAATTTAAAAAAGGAAAAAGCAGGCAGCACTCCAATATTTACCAAAAAAGTGGACTTTATTTAGCCCATATGAAGATGTGATGTTTCAGTTACAATGAATCTATTTCAAGCAGTGAAGAGGGTATAGCAACAGATATAAATAGGAGTTTTACAACGAGATATAATTTACAAATTATTCTTAAAAACAACATAAATATGTAATACATAGTAATTTGTGCAAATTACAGTGATGTGAAAAATTGTTTGCCCCCTTTCTGATTTCATATTCTTTTGCCTGTTTGATACACTTAAATGTTTCAGATCACAAACAAATTTAAATATTAGACAAAGATAACACAAGTAAACACAAAATGCAGCTTTTAAATTAAGGTCTATTAAGCGACAAAGAAATTCAAACCTATGGGGTCTTGCATGAAAAAGTGACTGCCCCCTAAACCTAATAACTGGCTGGGCCACCTTTAGCTGCAACAACTGCAATCATGTGTTTGGGATAACTGACAAAAAGTCTTTAACTACGCTCTGGAGGAATTATGGCCCACTTACCTTTGAAGAATTGTTGTAATTATATCACATTGCAGGGTTTCCGAGCATGAACCACCTTTTTAAGGTCATGCCACAGCATCTCAATCAGATTAAGGTCAGGACTTTGACTAGACCACCTCAAATTCTTAACATTGTTTTTCTTAAGCCATTCAGAGGTGGACTTGCTGATGTGTTTTGGATCATTGTCCTGCTGCATAACCCAAGTACGCTTCAACATGAAGTCACAAACAGATGGCTGGACATACTCCTTCAGGATTTTTTGATAGACAGCAGAATTCATAGTTCCATTTAACACAGTAAGTCTTCCGGTCCTGAAGCAGCAAAACAGCCCCAGACCATCACACTACCACCACCATATTTTACTGTTGGTATTATGTTCCTTTTCTGAAATGTTGTGTTACTTCTAAGCCAGATGTTATGGGACATAAACCTTTTAAAATGTTCAACTTTTGTCTTGCCATTTCAGAGTATTCTCCCAAAAGTACTGGGGATCATGAAGAAAAACTGAGATGAGCCTTTATCGTCTTATTGTACAGCAATGGTTTTCGTCTTGGAATTCTTTTTTTTGCCCAGTCTCTTTCTTATGGTGGAGTCATGAACACTGACCTTAACTGAGGCAAGTGAGGCCTACAGTTCTTTGGATGTTGTTTTTGGGTCTTTTGTGATCTCTCGGATGAGTTGTAGCTGCGTTAATATATGCTTTAAGTGGGTCGGAGGCAATCACTTTTTCACACAGGGCCCTGTAGGGTAGGATTTCTTTTTCCCTTAATAGTAAAGAGCTTAATTTAAAAATTGCATTTTGTGTTTACTTGTATTATCTTTGTCTAATATGTAAATTTGTTTGCTCATCTGAAATATTTAAGTGTGACAAACATGCAAACGAATAGGAAATCAGAAAGGAGGCAAACACTTTTTCACACCACTGTACATACAATCGATACATCATTATAAAGTGCCTTTGACAAAGAGTGCTAGATAAAAGTGATAATATAAGCTCATGATTAATAAAAAAATATTCAATTGATGTATTAATTCATTCATGTATGTCATATACTTTAGAAATAATAATAATGTCATCGTTTATATTGACAATGATCTTTTTTTTTTGCACTTTTGCAAATAGCAGATAATTTGCAGAGGATTCTACGCACCCATCATATTTGATATACAGTGTGCTGTTCTGATTTTTTATTCTATCTATCTATCTATCTATCTATCAAGTCAGTGAAAGAAAAGAGAAAAAAGATGAGTTTTATTTGCTAAATAATAGATAAACACTGTAGGGAAGCAAAGAGCACCAGATATAGTAGATCTAGGTAATTTGGTCACCTGAGCGAGTTGTGTAAGCACAACTGCTGTGAAAACTCAATAATGGTTGCTGCTGCCCTGTGAATTAATAATGAGCTGCACTAGGATGGAAAAGACAATTCACGATTTTGGGCTGCTCTAGCCGAAATGAAGATCCTTGTTCCAATAAAATAAAGGAGCAGTTCTTCTACTATACGTTTCCACACCGTCTACGTCTTTAGATTATTACTGAAGACTATGCAGCAGTGGTGTAATATATTGAATTTATAAGTCCCACTGCAAAATCTCCAACATGACCCCCCAACTATCACAAATCTTTAACCACTCGGCATCACAGCCAGTTTTTGGTCTTTATGCCAGGCCATTTTTTTTTTCACTTTTCTATTTTTGTGTTTCAAGTGCCATAGGTTTTTAATTTTTTAAATAGTCATATACAGTAAGGACTTACTTGTCTCAGATGGAGTTCAATTTCTAAGTGGCATCAATTTGGGGTTCATAGGACTCATTCACAAACTTTTTATTAACTCTTTATTTGAAGGAAGATAAGCCAAACAACAGTTTGCCAATTTTTTTGTGTTTTAAATATCTCACTATTTGCCATGCTGATTAAATAGTGTTAACTTGTGTAACTTTATTCTGTGGGTAAAGGGGGCTTTACACATAGCGATATCGCTAGCAATATCGCTAAAGCATATCAAATATGTAATATATGAAATGTAAGTAGCATAATGGCTTTTGGAATTTAGAAAATGAGATACTTCGCACAAAATTTGGCCAAAAGATGTGAGCCCATTCACCAATGTCAAGGTGATCTCATTGAACGGGTCCCTATTCTAACTGCCTCATGTGAACTACTGGCTAATAACAAGATAAAGCCTATATTTATAGGAGGATAGGAACCAAAAAGTGATTGGATGTAATTACTGTAAAATCACAGCTTGATGAAGGGCGGAGTGCTCAGTCAGAAAGCTAACATACAAATGACAGAAAAAATTGATGGCACATCCTAGTCTGAATAGGTGTATACCAAAAAACAACTTACATATCAAAATAAGGAAATGGTTGCACTCAATTGCATTAAGGCATGTCAAATATGAAATATATGAAATGTGAAAAGCATAATGGCTTTTGGAATTTAGAAAAAACATATGAGATACTTAGCACAAAATTTGGCCAAAAGATGTGAGCCAATTCACCAAGGTCAAGGTCAGACTAGGCTGTGCCGTCAGTTTTTTCTGTCATTAATATCGCTAAAGCGTCACCGTGATGCAGCAGCGATATTGCTAGCGATATTGCTACATGTGATACTTACCTCCGACCGGTTCCCCGCTGGCTATCACTGATCGCGCGAGAGCGGCCTGGTCCATTTCTCGTCGTCGGCTTCCTGCTGGCACTAATGAGTGAGCCATGGATGCTAGCGGAAGACGGACACCCTCGCTGCGTCTGAAAGGTAAGTGCGACCGCCAACTGCTCCTGTTTGGCAGCTCACTAGCGACCATGTAGTGATGCACCAGCGAATCTGACCGGGTCGTATTGTGGTCGGGATCGCTGGTGCATCGCTAAATGTAAAGGGGCCTTTAGTATGAATATGGAGATTCCAGATTGATATAGTTTTGTTTATTTTTGAATACTTTAGGACATTTAAAACACTCTGAAAAATAAAATGTTTACATGTTGCCATAAAATTAACCATTGTCCATCAACAGAGCAATATGATGCTTCTATTTTGCAGGACAAGCTGTATTTTTCACTGGTGCCATTTTGTGGTTCATGTGACTTTTTGATCACGTTTTGCTAACTTTTTGGGAGCCAAAATGATTAAAAAAAGCAATACTATTTTTTGTTTATTATTTTTTGAACACCAATCACTATTCGGTATAATTGACGTTATTTTTATTGCAGTTCGATATGATCATGTTAATACAAATTTACATTTAATTTTTTTATGCTTCCTACTTTTTCACAAGAGAATCACTTTTGTATGGTCATCATATTGTAGAAGTCTAAGGCTGTGTGCACACGCTGCGGACTCCGCTGCGTTTCCGCAGCGGTTTTGGCCGCTGCGGACACGCAGCAGTTTTAGCTGCGGTGTACAGTACCATTCATTTGAATGGGAAAAAAAAAACGCTGTGCCGACGCTGCGGAAAAAACCGCGCGGATTTGCTGCGGTTTTGAATCCGCAGAAAGAATTGCATGTCAATTCTTTCTGCGGAAACCGCTGCGGGTTCCTATCTCCACCATTGTGGAGATAGTGAATCCGCAGGACCAAACCGCAGGCAAAACCGCAGATAATCCGCAGGTCTTTGGACCTGCGGATTATCTGCGGTTTTTGCAAAATCCGTGCGGATTAATCCGCAGCGGATTCCGCAGCGTGTGCACGTACCCTTAGACTTTACATTTTTCTGCTTATAGAACAGTATTAGGGTTTGTTTTTTGCCTAATGCGCTATAGATTTTTATTGGTACCATTTTGGAATACAGATGAATTTAGATTTCTTTTGATTCAATTTACTTTGAGCCAAGGTTAGCAAAAATGGCAATTATTGCATTGTTTTTAATATTTTTTTTACAACATTCACTGTATGGGATGAAAATTGATACAGTATTATAGTGCGGGAGGTTGCAAATGTTGTTATCTCAAATATGCAATATTTTGCTGGGGTTGTCTTTTTTAAGGAAAATTATATTTTCTTTAGTCCATCTTTAAATGACAGATAACTGATCAGGCACCATCTCTGGCAAGTTTTTATTCACACCATTGGCACCCTTCATCACACTGCATGGATTTGGATGAGCTGACAAAGGGAGCACTCTTCCTGTCAGATTCCGGACATGCTGCTGTCACTACTGAGATGAGCACCATGTTTGGTCTAAGCATTTGCAGCAAGAGCCTGGCTGTGGGTAACAGCTGGCTTCTGCTGTAGATGATTCAGATATAACTCCTGTTTCCATGCAATTCATCAGAAGTATCTGTAATTCTGATTTCAGGAAATCACCTGCAATCTGGAAGTATTATAGTTACGTCCCATCCTTGAAACCAGGTCTTTGAAGTTTGCATCCTCCTTTTAGCAGTGCATCTCAGCATTCTATCTATCTATCTATCTATCTACCTATCTACTAGTGATGAGTGAACGTTCTCGGATAAGGTATTATCTGAGCATGCTTGTGCGCTAACCGAGCGACTTTTGCATGACCGAAAAATATGTTCAAGTCCCCACCGCTGCATGTCTTTTTGCTTTTTGACAGCCATAACTAATGCAGGTATTGTGGATGTCGAACAGCCATGAGACATGCAGGTGCAGGGACACAAACATACTATTCCAGCATGCCGAAGTCACCGGTTAGCAAACGAGAATGCTCATCACTTATCCATGCTCATTCACTCATCACAGATCTACATCTCTGGACCAGATATCACCTCCCTACTAACCAGAATCCCTCAATGTCTGTACACTATTTCATCCTTCTTCTCCGCTAGATTTCTGAAACTTAACATGGACAAAACAGAATTCATCATCTTTCCCCCATCTCACGTGACCCCCCCAACGAACCTATCCATTACAGTAAATGGCTGCCCACTCTCCCCAGTCCCACAAGCTCGCTGCCTCGGGGTAGTCCTTGACGCTGATCTCTCCTTCAAACCACATATCCAAGCCCTTTCCACTTCCTGCCGACTTCAACTCAAAAATATTTCATGAATCCGTTCATTCCTCAACCAAAAATCTGCAAAAATCCTAGTCCATGCCCTCATAATCTCTCGCCTTGACTACTGCAACCTCCTGCTCTGTGGCCTCCTCTCGAACACTCTCGCACCCCTCCAATCTATTCTAAACTCTGCTGCCCGACTAATCCACCTGTCCCCCCGCTATTCCCCAGCTTCTCCCCTCTGTCAATCCCTTCACTGGCTCCCCATTGCCCAGAGACTCCAGTACAAAACCCTAACCATGACATACAACGCCATCCACAACCTGTCTCCTCCATACATCTGTGACCTCGTCTCCCAGTACTTTCCTGCATGCAACCTCCGATCCTCACAAGATCTCCTTCTCTACTCCCCTCTAATCTCCTCTTCCCACAATCGCATACACGATTTCACTTGCGCATCACCCCTACTCTGGAACTCTCTACCACAACATATCAGACTCTCACCTACCATTGAAACCTTCAAAAAGAGACTGAAGACCCACCTCTTCCGACAAGCCTATAACCTGCAGTAACCACCGATCGACCAAACCGCTGCATGACCAGCTCTACCCTCGCCTACTGTATTCTCACCCATCCCTTGTAGTTTGTGAGCCTTCGCGGGCAGGGTCCTCTCTCCTCCTGTACCAGTTATGACTTGTATTATTTAACATTATTGTACTTGTTTTTATTATGTATACCCCTCCTTACATGTAAAGCGCCATGGAATAAATGGTGCTATAACAATAAATAATAATAATAATCACTACTATCTACAGTGGGGAAAAAAAATATTAATCAGCCACCAATTGTGCAAGTTATCTGTTGTGAATTCACTTTCTGGCCTGCCTCTGGTTACTGGTGAAGGTAGTGGAGATGGTTGTATTGACAGAGGGGTCGCAAGTTCTCTTTCCGGGCTCCCTCTGGTGGTTACAGGAGGTAATGGAGCTTATCTAATTGACAGAGGTCTGCCACCTGATAATGAGGAGGATGATTGGACATCTGGAGTTTCTGATTAGATTTAAGACAGACGACTCCCTCTATCTCTGCTGGTGATTTTTTCCTGCCTCCTGAGGTCTTAGTATCCAGCTCAGTCCCTGCATGCTCAAGCTAATTGTTCTTTTGCTATTGTTCACATTTGATTTGGTTTTGTCTATTTCAGTTTTGTGTGGTCAGCCAGCCCTGGCTAGGGCTGTGCTGAATTTCCATCCTTATGTTACTGTTTGTGTCGGTTTGTTTTTGTCCCTTATTAGATTGTCCTCTCTTTGCTCTGCTTTCAGAATGTGCTGATATAGTGGGCGAAGTCTAGTGACTTCAGTGTTTTTTCTATCAGAGGTGTTGGGCATTTTTTGCAGGGTTTTTTGCGTGATTGCAGACAGTGTCTTTCCTTTCCTGTCCTTAAGTTAGTTTGGACCCCATCATTTGCTCAGCCTATTTCCTATCTGCGTTTGTGTTTTCATCTTGTCTCACCAACAATATATGTTTGGGGGCTATCTATTCCTTTGGGGTCTGCTCTGGGGCAGTTTAGATTTCCCCTTTCTTGCTTTAGGCTTATTTAGTTCTCTGGCTGTGTCAAGGCATCTAGAATCATCGTAGGTACGCTCCACGGCTACTGCTAGTTTTGTGGATAGGATCAGGGGTCTGCAATCCGCTTAGTTACCAACCTCTCTGGCTTTCTGTGGCTTAGCTTGGTCTTGCTTTCCTCCTCGGTGACCCAGTCATAACAGAATCACCAGCCAAAACCGCAGATTCTAGGGTACTCAAATGCAGGAGAGAATTGTAAAGAAAAAAAAAGAAAAAAAAGTGTCAGAATTTTTTTTATATATATATATTTTTTCCTCTTTTTCTTTGGGGCCGTAGGAGGATTTTTTCCCTTTAATGGAGATTAAGCAATTGTCTGATCGTGTTGAGCAGCTCGCTGCTGAAGTGTGGGGAATTTCCGCCTATCTTGCTCAATCACCTGCTGTTGAACCAAAAATCCCTACTACTGATGTATTTTCTGGGGATCGGTCTAAATTTTTGAATTTTAAGAATAATTGTAAACTATTTCTTGCCTTGAAGCCTAACTCATCGGGGAGCTCTGTGCAGCAGGTTAAAATTGCCATCTCTTTGCTGCACGGCAATCCCCAGGATTCGGCTTTTTCTCTGACACCTGGAAATCCTATTCTGACTAATGTGGACGCATTTTTTCAAGCCTTGGGGTTGTTGTATGATGAACCTAATGCTATTGATCAAGCTGAGGAAACCCTATAGGCATTGAACCAGGGTCAGGATTCTGCAGAGTTATACTGTCAAAAATTCCAAAAGTGGTGGTCCTTAGTACATGGAATGACGGTGCTTTAGCAGCTCTCTTTCAGTAGGATTTATCAGAAACCGTAAAGGATGTTATGGTGGGATTTCCTGTTCCCTCTGGTCTTGATGATTCTATGTCATTAGCCATTCAAGTTGATCGGCGTTTACGTGAACGTAAAACTACACGAGAGGCGTTGCCGCCTTTTGAACAAACGTCTGAACCCATGCAATGTGATAGGGTTTTGTCTAGGGTGCAACGTCAGGAGTTTAGAAGGCATAATAAGCTTTGTTTTTTCTGTGGAGATGCCTCTCATACTATTTCTGTCTGCCCTAAACGAGAGAAACATCTTGTGCACACATTTGCTGTGGGAAGTGTACAACCTAAGTTCCTTTTGGCAATTACTTTGATCTGCTCCTTATCTACATTTTCCGCTAAGGCTTTTGTGGATTCAGGAGCAGCTTTGAATCTGATGGATTTGGACTTTGCTAAACGTTGTGGTTTTACCATGATACCCCTGCAGACTCCTATCCCTTTGAGGGGTATTGATGCTACTCCTTTGGGGAAGAATAAACCCCAGTTTTGGACCCAGGTGATAATGTGGGTCACCCCGGACGACCAAGAAAATTGTAAATTTTTGGTGCTGCACAGTTTACATGATACTATTGTTCTGGGTTTTCCCTGGTTGCAAACTCATAATCCTGTTTTGGATTGGAAATCTGTGTCTGTGGTGAGCTGGGGTTGTCAGTGTGTTCTTAATGACACTTCTGTTTTCTCCACCTCTCCACAGTCTCATGATATTCCTGATTATTTGGCTGATTTTTCTGATGTATTTAGTGAGAGTAAGTCTGCGTCTTTGCCTCCTCATAGGAGTTATGACTGCAATTGAGTTAATGCCCGGGTGTAATTTTCCCAAGGGTCGGCTTTTCAACTTATCGGTATCCGAACATGATGCTATGCAATCTTATATCAAGAAGTCATTGGAGAAGGGTCATATTAGACCATCCTCTTCACCCTTAGGTGCTGGTTTTTTTTGTGACCAAGAAAGATGGTTCATTAAGGCCTTGTATTGACTATCGTTCCCTTAACAAAATCACTGTTAAATATCAGTACCCGTTACCCCTGATTTCTGATTTTTTTGTCCATAGTTAAAAGTGCCTGCTGGTTTTCCAAGCTTGACCTCAGGGGGGCATATAATCTTATTCGCATCAAGCACGGGGATGAATGGAAGACGGCGTTTAATACTCCGGAGGGACATTTTGAGTACCTGGTGATGCCTTTTGGGCTCACTAATGCCCCTTCTGTCTTCCAATTCTTTATGAACAATATTTTCCAGGACTTTGTGGATACGTTTTTGATCATTTATATTTTGATCTTTTCCAGTGATTGGGATTCTCATGTGGAACATGTCCGGACTGTGTTCTGGATTTTGAGGGAAAATTCCCTGTATGTTAAGGGATCGAAATGCCTCTTTGGTGTACAGAGGATTTCATTTTTGGGATTTATTTTGTCTCCGTCGGCTATTGAAATAGACCTGGCCAAGGTACAGGCCTTTATGATTGGGTTCAGCCCACTTCTTTGAAGGCTCTCTAGAAGTTTTTGGGTTTTGCTAATTTTTATCATAAATTTATAGGTAATTTTTCAGGTATTGTCAAACCACTGACTGATCTTACCCAAAAGGGCGATGATGTGGTGAATTGGTCTCCAGAGGCAGTCTCGGCATTTCAGGAGCTTAAGCGGAGATTCACTTCTCCGGTTCTACGGCAACCTGATGTTTCACTTCCATTTCAAGTGGAGGTAGATGCTTCTGAGATTGGTGCAGGAGCTGTTTTGTCCCAAAAAGATCCGGCGACTTCTAAAATGAATCCCTGTGCCTTCTTTTCTCAAAAGTTCTCCCCATCTGAACGTAACTATGACGTGGGGAATCAGGAATTGTTGGCCATGAAATGGGAATTTGAAGAGTGGAGACATTGGTTGGAGGGAGCTAGACATCAAGTTGTGGTCCTCACCGACCACAAGAATTAGATTTATCTTGAATCAGCCAAACGCTTGAATCCTAGACAGGCTAGGTGGGCCTTGTTTTTCACGCGTTTTAATTTTGTGGTCTTTTTTCTTCCAGGCACTAAGAATGTTAACGTGGATGCCCTTTCAAGGAATTTCTTTGCGGATTCTCTTATTGTGACCGAGCCTACTGCCATTTTAGGTGAGGGGGTAGTTCTTTCCGCCATCTCGCCTGATTTGAGATGTGCCCTGGAGGAACTTCAGGAGGACAAACCTGAGCGTTGCCCTATGGGAAAATTGTATGTTCCTGACCAGTGGAGGCAGAGAGTAATGTCTGAAATTCATTGCTCTGCGTTGGCTGATCATCCAGGTATTTTTGGTACCAGAAATTTGGTGAGTCGGTCTTTTTGGTGGCCTGCCTTATCTCGTGATGTCAGGAATTTTGTGCAGTCCTGTTGGACTTGTTCTCGGTCTAAACCCTGTTCTTGTTCTGGCAGGTTGTTGATGCCCCTGCCGGTGCCCAAGAGGCGATGGTCCCATATCTCAATGGATTTTATTTCTGATCTTCCTGTCTCTCAGAGAATGACTGTTATCTGGGCGATTTGTGATAGATTTTCTAAGATGATCCATCTTGTACCACTCCCAAAGTTGCCATCTTCTTCAGAGTTGGTGTCCTTGTTTTTACAACAGGTGGTTCAGTTGCATGGGATTCCTGAGAACATTGTGTCGGACAGATGAGTCCAGTTTGTTTCCAGATTTTGGAGAACTTTTTGTTCCAATCTGGAAATTCAGTTATCTTTCTCCTCTGCGTTTCATCCTCAGACCAATGGGCAGACTAAGAGAGCAAACCAGACTTTGGAGTCATATTTGAGATGTTTAATATCTGCTGATCAGGATGACTGGGTCTCATTTTTGCCCTTGGCTGAATTTGCGCTAAACAATAGAGCTTGTTCTGCCACTTTGATGTCGCCCTTTTTCTGTAACTTTGGGTTTCATCCTCGATTTTCTTCAGGGCAAGTAGAATCTTCTACCTGCCCAAGTGTGGACACTGTGGTAGAGGGAATGCAGCAGATTTGGGACCAAGTGGTGGATAAGTTGTCCCTCTCTCAGGAAAAAGCCCAACGGTTTTCCAACCGGCATAGGACCATTGGTCCCCGGTTTAAAGTGGGTGATATGGTTTGGTTGTCGTCAAAGAATATTCCTATGAAGGTTGTGTCTCCAAAGTTCAAGCCAAGATTCATTGGACCTTATAAGATTTTGGAGATTCTTAATCCTGTTTCTTTTCGATTGGCTCTTCCAGTTACGTTTAAGATCCATAACGTGTTTCATAAATCTCTGTTGAAGAGGTTTGTGAAGTCGGTACCTCCTGATCCTGTATTGGTTAAAGGCAATGTGGAATATGAGGTAGAGAAAATATTGGATTCTCGTTTGGCTAGACGGAGACTCCAGTACTTGGTCAAATGGAAGGGTTATGGCCAGGAGGATAATTCTTGGGTCTCTGCTTCTGACATTCATGCCAATAGATTGGTTTGTGCTTTTCACCGGGCCCATCCTGATCAGCCTGGTGGCATGGTTGAGGGTTCGGTGACCCCTCCTCAAGGGGGGGTACTGTTGTGAATTCACTTTCTGGCCTGCCTCTGGTAACTGGTGAAGGTAGTGGAGCTGGTTGTATTGACAGAGGGGTCGCGAGTTCTCTTTCCGGGCTCCCTCTGGTGGTTACAGGAGGTAATGGAGCTGATCTAATTGACAGAGGTCTGCCACCTGATAATGAGGAGGATGATTGGGCATCTGGAGTTTCGAATTGGATTTAAGACAGCCGACTCCCTCTATCCCTGCTGGTGATTTTTTCCTGCCTCCTGAGGTCTTAGTATCCAGCTCAGTCCCTGCATGCTCAAGCTAAGTGTTCTTTTGCTATTGTTCACATTTGATTTGGTTTTGTCTATTTCAGTTTTGTGTGGTCAGCCAGCCCCGGCTGGGGCTGTGCTGAATTTCCATCCTTATGGTGCTGTTTGTGTCAGTTTGTTTTTGTCCCTTTTAGATTGGCCTCTCTTTGCTTTGCTTTCAGAATATACCAGAGTGCTGACATGGTGGGCGAAGTCTAGTGACTTCAGTGTCTTTTCTATCAGACGTGTTGGGCATTTTTTGCAGGTTTTTTTGAGTGATTGCAGACATTGTCTTTCCTGTCCTGTCTTGTCTAGTTAGTTTGTGCCCCATCATTTGCTCAGCCTATTTTCCTACCTGCGTTTGTGTTTTCATCTTGTCTCACCAACAATATATGTTTGGGGGCTATCTATTCATTTGGGGTCTGCTCTGGGGCAGTTTAGATTTCCCCTTTCTTGCTTTAGGCTTATTTAGTCCTCCGGCTGTGTTGAGGCATCTAGAATCATCATAGGTATGCTCCATTGCTACTTGTTATGAATGAGTCACCGGAGGAGGAAAAAACAAAAATACAAGCTAAGTCCAGAAAACCGGAGAGGTTGGTAGCTAGCAGATTGCAGACCCCTGATCCTATTCACAACAACTAACAGTAGCCGTGGGGTGTTCCTACGGTGGTCCTAGACACCTCGTTCACAGCCGGAGAACTAAATAAACCTAAAGAAAGAAAGGGGAAATCCAAACTGCCCCAGAGCAGACCCCAAAGCAATAGACAGCCCCCAACATGTATTGACGGTGAAAACAGATGAAAACACAAACACAGACAGAAAGACAGGCTGAGCAAATGATGGGGCCCTCACTAACTAAACAGGACAGGAAAGAAAAGCAACTGTCTGCAATCATGCAACACCCTGCCAAAAATAATGTCCAACACGTCTGATAGAAAAGGCCCTGAAGTCACTAGACTTCAAAATCACTATATCAGCACTCAGGTATATTCTGAAAACAGAGCAAAGAGATCAACTGATCAGAGACAAAAATGGAATTCAGCCAGTCCCAACCAGGGCTGGCTGAACACAAACACTAAGTAAACCAGACAAAATCTCATGGAACAATACCAGAGCGAAAACTTAGCTTTAGTAGACAGGACTAAACTGGAGGCCAGAGCTCAGAGCAGAGAGGATCACCAGCAACCCAGCAGGGCGTCGGCGGCCTTATATCCACTCAGAGATTCCGGATGTCCAATCACACTCCACCTGTTCAGATGACAGTTTTTTCCCTTCCAAATCAATTTCACTACCTCCTTTCACCAGCAGAGGGAGTTCATCGGACATCAAAGGTGAAAGAGAAAATGAGCTCATAACAGCTACTGCTAGTTTTGTGGCTAGGATCAGGGGTCTGCAATCCGCTTAGTTACCAACCTCTCTGATTTTCTGTGGCTTAGCTTGGTCTTGCTTTCCTCCTCGGTGACCCAATCATAACAGTTATCCCACTTAAGAAGATGAGAGAGACCTGTAATTGATATCATAGGATGACCACAACTATGAGAGTCAAAATGAGAAAACAAATACAGAAAGTCACCTTGTCTGATTTGGCAAGATTTATTTTTTAAATTATGGTGGAAAATAAGTATTTGGTCACCTAAGGCATGCAAGATTTCTGGCTCTCACAGACCTGTAACTTCTTCTTTAAGAGGCTCCTCTGTTCTCCACTCATGACCTGTAGTAATGGCACCTGTTTGAACTTGTTATCAGTGTAAAAGACACCTGTCCACAACCTCAAACAGTCACACTACAAACTCCACTATGTGAAGACCAAAGAGCTGTCGAAGGACACCAGAAACAAAATTGTAGCCCTGCACCAGGCTGGGAAGACTGAATCTGCAATAGGCAAGCAGCTTGGTGTGATGAAATCAACTGTGGGAGCAATAATAAGAAAATGGAAGACATACAAGACCACTGATAATCTCCCTCGATTTGTGGCTCCACGCAAGATCTCATCCCGTGGGGTCAAAGGCACTCATAGTTGTGGTCTACCTATGATGTCAATTCCAGGCCTCTCTCATCTTTTTAAGTGGGAAAACTTGCACAATTGGTGGCTGACTAAACACTTTTTTTCCCCACTGTATCTGTCTATCTATCTACATATAATTGTCTCAGCCACTTTTAAGATGTGTACACATAGATTAGCTAGGTAATCGAGTTAAGCCGAAAGATTGACTGAGTAACGTGCTGATTGAATAGGATTTAAAAACAGTTATAAAGTACATACAAGTAGTCATAAAGTAGAAACCTAATGTAGCAAAAAAGGAACTCTTTGTGCAATAAATCTCCAGGCCAATTGGTATGTGGCTTCAAAGCTTGATTTCTCAGTACTGGCACAACAGAGTAATAGACATATATTTTATTTTATTTGTGTACTGATATTTGTTCAGCCATTAGTTTCCCTTTAAAAACAGATGACAAAGGACTGAAATATTAGTTTTAGGAGAAACTATATGGGGCCCATTTATGAAGTCTGGCAATGCTGCTTAATGAATTTGGCTCATCTTCTCTTTGATGTGCACCTCCGTGCTCCTCACCAGAAATGTTAATCCATTCTAATCCAGTCAGGAACAGGAGTAGCATTTCTGTGATAAAAAAACTGCTGTAATTTTCAATTAATTTGACAAGTGGGCATGACCACACTCTGCCCTGCCGTTCTGCACTCCAACTCAATCCATTTCTGTGGAGCTGTTTCAATGTGGTGTGAAAACAGCAAAAGGCGCAAGATTTTTTGCAATGCTCTGTGTTGCGCAAGAAAATTGCAACTTTTCAAAGCTTTTATGCCAGTTTTGTGGCATAAAAGGTTTGATGATTCTTCTTTTACATGTGCTGTTACTAAGCACTGATCACCTTTTGTATGAGTGAGCGTAAAGATAGCTGCTGCTAGTCGATTCACAATACCTGTGTAGGCACCAGGTTTTTAGTAATCTCTAGTCACAGGACAAAAGCCCTGAGAACCACCTCTTACGTCCCGGCATTCCTGGCTGCACTTTTGATTAGTCAACCTGTTGTTATATCATAATTTCAACATGACGCAATGTACATCTCACCAGGCCAGCCAATCAAAAGAAGAACTGCGGATATTGGCATTTTGAGGTAGTTTGCAGGGCTACCTTCTGGTCGCCACAGATTACTGATGTGGCTACTGGACCTGTTCCTACAAATCAATTAGCACCATCTCTACTTCATTCCTATTCGGTTACACACAGTAAGATCGCTAGCGATATCGCTAAAGCGTCACCAATTTTGTGACATAACAGTGACATCGGCAGCGATCTCGCTGTGTGTGACACGTGGCAGCGACCGGCGTCCTGCTGCGATGTCGCTGATCTTGCTCAAACGTCCTGGATCATTTTTTGATCGCTGGTGTCCTGCTGTCCAGCATGCATCGCTGTGTTTGACGCCCTTTATCAACGACAAGCGACCTCGTTGGTGACTCAGAACTCTGCAACGTATGCGTGATTTAACTTTTGCTTTGCAACGCCCCTGCTGCTGCGTTGCCGTGCGAGTCACAAGTGCGTTTTACTTGGCTGCTTACTTCAGCGACCCTGTCGGAGTCGCTACTGCGTGATTTTATGTTTTTTCTCATATTTTCAGGATTTTACTCCGTCTTTGCAAGGTAGGCATTGTTTGGGGTCTCATAATAGGATCTTTGTTGCGTTTCTTTTTTTTCGTAACTCTATTCTACACTTTTTAAATGCTTTTACACTTGAAAGCTAATGGGGGCTCCTTGACTTCTATCTCTTTCCTTCATTTTTAGCATGGGCAGCCATTTTACTTTTACTGCCGCGCCCACCCCCGCCATTGTAGGTTTTTTGTAAGCGTTTCAATTTATAGGCCATCGATCAATTTTATTTAATCATATCTAGATTCTAAATTATTTCATGCTTTTGTCTAGGCTGCCATTTTATTTTTCCTGCCGCGCCCACCCCCGCCATTGTAGGATTTTTGTAGCCTTTCCATTTAGAGGTCATCTATCTATTATATTTAATCATAACTCGATTCTAAATAATTTTATGCTTTCACATAGGCAGCCATTTTAGTTTTCCTGCCGCACCCACCTCCACCATTTTAGGATCTTTGCGGCGTTTTCTTTTTTAGGTCAGCTATCTATTGTATGTAATCCTAACTGTATTCTACCTTTTTTTATGCTTTTACACTTGAATGCAAATGGGGGACTGTTTGGCTTCTATGTGTGTACATAGGGTTTTTCTTGGGCAGCCATTTTAGTTTTCCTGCCGCTCCTGCCCCCGCCATTGTCGGATCTTTGTTGCGTTACCATTACGAATTACGTCAGCTATCAGTTATATGCAATCTTATCATTTAAACATGTCCAGTTATAATAATTTTTTTTTTGGTTTTATCAACATTTCTGATCGTTACCGTTTATTTTGCAGTTTGCATATCATGAACATGAACACCGCGGAGCGTGTGGTTGTGGTTGCTGCATTACTGATGGAGGGAGATTGGCAACAAGAAGAGGAACGGATGCGAGAGAGACGTTCCAAATGAAAGCGTCGCATGTGGAGCAGGGAATGGCTGCCGCAGAGGTCAAAATTCTCACACATGCAACTAGTGAGAGAGCTTCAGAAGAATCCAAATGATTTCCGAAACTATCTGCGGATGTCTGAGGAATCCTTCCAACTCTTACTGGAAAGTGTAAAGCCACTTATTGAACGTAAGGATACAGCGATGCATGCTGCTGTCCCGAAAGACGAAAGATTGGCAGTCGCGCTGCGATTCCTGGCCACCAGATGCTCACTGCAAGACTTGCAATTTTCTGCTGCTGTTTCGAGGTCTTTGCTCAGCACATTAATTCCAGAGACATGCAAGGCGATTGTCCAAAGTCTACGCAGCTACATACTATTTCCCAAAACTGGAGGCAGAATGGCAAAAACAGATTTGGCAGTTCCCTAACTGTGGTGGGGCTTTGGATGGCAAACATGTGCGGATCACGCAACCACCTAACAGCGGATCATATTACTACAACTACAAGGGCTATTTCAGCATCATCCTGATGGCCCTTGTTAATGCCAATTATGAATTTATTAACGCTGATGTTGGCATGAACGGCAGGGTTTCGGATGGTGGAGTTTTGGAGCACACAATTTTTGGTGAGCGACTGACTAACGGTGACCTGCACTTGCCTCCCAACTCTGACACTAGAGGCAACCTTAATTTTGTTTTTGTGGGTGATGAAGCCTTCCCACTGCATGCCAATCTTATCAAACCATACCCACAAAAAAGTCTGATGGAGGAAAGACGAATTTTTAATTACCGGTTGTCAAGGGCACAGCGTGTTGTCGAAAATGCCTTTGGCATCATGGCCAACCGCTTCAGAGTTTTCCACACACCTATAAACCTGAAGCTAGAATCTATAGACTCTGTGGTGTTGGCCTGTTGCGTGCTGCACAATTTCCTTTGGCAGCGCGATGCTATTGCTTACAGTCCGCCTAGCTTTGTGGACTCTGCTGACCAAACAAATGGTGAAGTGGTGCTCGGCGACTGGCGGGAAAATGATCCCGCAATTGCTGGACTTCAACCTTTCATATATGGCAGAACCAGGGATGATGCCAAGGCCTGCCGAGACAAGTACTGTGAATATTTTAACGGTCCTGGTGCTGTACCTTGGCAGCAACAGATCTAGTGGCCTATAGATCACAGTTATAGTTTGTTTTATGCTCATTTGTTTTTATTGTGTTAAGTAAAATAAAATAAAAGCTATGTTTTACTTTACAAATGCTTTATAGTTCTTTCACACATAAGGGCCTGATGCGAATGATGGGGAAAGGGGAGTGATGTCAATATTTTAATAGGCCTATTGCTGTTACTTGGCAGCATCGTAACGGTCCGCTATGCACATACATGTGGCAGCCACATAGATGTTAAGGTCTGTCCGTGGCTCAATGGGTGGGTCTGTCATGACCTGTGCAGGGCTCATCGAGCTGTTGGGGGGGTGTCTTCCGTTGTCATGTGGACCTGTACGTGGGTCATCTGTCTGTCCGGTGGGGGGGTGTATGTTTGTGTGTGTGTGTGTGTATGCAGGCATCGTACGTTGCAATAATGCCTGCTACCAAAATAGTAATGCTTATGATATTAAGACAGCACACCTCTGCGTCCCCCCCATGGTGCTGTACACCTGGACACCATGTTTTCTCTGCAATGTGCACCACGCCGCATTAACGACACCCACCAGTGCGTCGTAACGTCATGACACTTGGTTGGCGCCGTTGGAGACACAGTTGCGTCGCCGCTGAATTTATAGGACACAACTGAGTCTCCAATGGCACTGACCGTAGAGGTGCGCTATCTCATTCGTGAGATGGATGCTCATGACTATGCATGCCTACAACACAGTGCCCATCCTATGCGCCACAAAAAGGTGGTGCTGCGCAAAATAAGAAGGGGCCTATCCCGCTGATTTGGGATTGATAGGTCCATGACCCACATCAGGAACAAGATAGCAGACCTGCGATACAGGTCCAATAAACGAATTGCCAGCATCCGAGAACAAAATGAACGGCGTCGTGGTGAGTGTTGTTGAGCCAATCTGTTTTGTTGGTTCGTGCTTTTTTTTTGGGGGGGGGACATTCATTTGTTATGATAACACATTTTTTATTTTATTTTTTTTACTTTTAAATTTGGGTAAACAGACTGTGCACGGGCTGCCTTTGAACAGTCACAGCGTGTAAACACGCAGCATGGTCTCACCAGCTTTCAGCATAGATATAATGCATTTCAATGCTGGACCATTGTTATGTATGAAACCGAAAGTGAAAGTGAAAATAGAATAATTTTTTCAAAAATATTATGTAAAATGTAAAAAAAAAAATTAAGAAATCAATTCCAGGAAAAATTACCCTTCAAAAACATATGTTAACCCCTTCATGACCCAGCCTATTTTGACCTTAATGACCTGGCCATTTTTTGCAATTCTGACCAGTGTCCCTTTATGAGGTAATAACTCAGGAACGCTTCAACGCATCCTAACGATTCCGAGATTGTTTTTTCGTGACATATTGGGCTTCATGTTAGTGGTAAATTGAGGTTGATAATTTTTTTATTTGTGAAAAAAATGGAAATTTGGCAAAAATTTTGAAAATTTCGCAATTTTCAAATTTTGAATTTCTATTCTGTTAAACCAGAGAGTTATATGACACAAAATAGTTAATAAATAACATTTCCCACATGTCTACTTTACATCAGCACAATTTTGGAAACAAAATTTTTTATTGTTAGGAAGTTATAAGGGTTAAAAGTTGACCAGCGATTTCTCATTTTTACAATGAAATTTACAAAACCACTTTTTTTAGGGACCACCTCACATTTGAAGTCACTTTGAGGGGTCTATATGGCAGAAAATACCCAAAAGTAACACCATTCTAAAAACTGCACCCCTCAAGCTACTCAAAACTCCATTCAAGGAGATTATTAACCCTTCAGGTGCTTCACAGGGACTAAAGCAACATGGAAGGAAAAAAATGGACATTTTAATTTTTCCAACAAAAACTTTCTTTTAGCATCATTTTTTTCATTTTCACATGGGTAACAGGATAAAATGGATCATAAAATTTGTTGGGGAATTTCTTCTGAGTACCCCGATACCTCATATGTGGTCATAAACCACTGTTTGGGTGCACGGCAGGGCTCAGAAGGGAAGGAGCGCCATTTGACTTTTTGAATGGAAAATAAGCTGGAATATTTATCGGTTACCATGTCGCGTTTGGAAAGTCCCTATGTGCCTAAACATTGGAGCTCACCACAAGTGACCCCATTTTGGAAACTAGACCCTCCAAGGAACTTATCTAGATGCATAATGAGCACTTTGAACCCCCAGGTGCTTCACAAATTGATCTGTAGAAAAAAAAAGTACTTTTTTTTCACAAAAATTTTCTTTTAGCCTCAGGTTTTTCATTTTCACATGGGCAACAGGGTAAAATGGATCCTAAAATTTGTTGAAAAATTTCTCCTGAGTACACCGATACCTCATATGTGGTCATAAACCACTGTTTGGGCGCACGGCAGGGCTCAGAAGGGAAGGAGCGCCATTTGACTTTTTGAATGGAAAATATTCTGGAATATTTAGCATTGCCATGTTGCGTTTGGAGAGTCCCTATGTGCCTAAACATTGGAGCTCCCCCACAAGTGACCCCATTTTGGAAACTAGACCCTCCAAGGAACTTATCTAGATGCATAATGAGCACTTTGAACACCCAGGTGCTTCACAAATTGATCCAAAAAAAAAAAAGTACTTTTTTTCCCAAAAATTTTCTTTTAGACTCAGTTTTTTCATTTTCACATGGGCAACAGGGTAAAATGGATCCTAAAATTTGTTGGGCAATTTTTCCTGAGTACACTGATACCTCATATGTGGTCATAAACCACTGTTTGGGCGCACGGCAGGGCCCGGAAGGGAAGGAGCGCCATTTGACTTTTTGAATGAAAAATTAGCTCCAATCGTTAGCGGACACCATGTCGCGTTCGGAGAGCCCCTGTGTGCCTAAACATTGGAGCTCCCCCACAAGTGACCCCATTTTGGAAACTAGACCCCCGAAGGAACTTATCTAGATGTGTAGTGAGCACTTTGAACCCCCAAGTGCTTCACAGAAGATTATAACGCAGAGCAGAGAAAATAAAAAAATATTTTTTTTCCTCAAAAATGATTTTTTAGCCTGCTATTTTTATTTTCACAAGGCTAACAGGAGAAATTGGACCCCAAAGGTTATTGTCCATTTTGTCCTGAGTACGCTGGTACCCCATATGTGGGGGTAAACCACTGTTTGGGTGCACGGTAGGGCTCAGAAGGGAAGGAGCGCCATTTCACTTTTTGAATGAAAAATTAGCTCCATCGTTAGCGGACACCATGTCGTGTTTGGAGAGCCCCTGCGTGCCTAAACTTTGGAGCTCCCTCACAAATTCCCCCATTTTGGAAACTAGACCCCCCCAAGGAACTTATCTAGATGGATAGTGAGCACTTTGAACCCTCAGGTGCTTCACAGAAGTTTATAACGCAGAGATGTGAAAATAGAAATATTTTTTTTCCTCAAAAAATGATATTTTAGCCCACAATTTTTTATTTTCACAAGGGTAACAGGAGAGATTGGACCCTAAAAGTTGTTATACAGTTTGTCCTGAGTACGCTGGTACCCCATATGGGGGGGAACCACTGTTTGGGCACACGTCGGGGCTCGGAAGGGAAGTAGTGACGTTTTGAAATGTCGACTTGATGGAATGGTCTGTGGGCGTCATGTTACGTTTGCAGAGCCCCTGATGCGCCTAAACAGTGGAAACCCCTGACAAGTGACCCCATTTTGGAAACTAGACCACCCAAGGAACTTATCTAGATGTGTGGTGAGCACTTTGAACCCCCAAGTTCTTCACAGAAGTTTTTAACCCAAAGGCGTGAAAATAAAAAATATTTTTTTTTCCTCAAAAAATGATTTTTTAGCCCACAATTTTTTATTTTCACAAGGGTAACAGGAGAGATTGGACCCCAAAAGTTGTTGTACAGTTTGTCCTGAGTACGCTGGTACCCCATATGTGGGGGGAACCACTGTTTGGGCACACGTCAGGGCTTGGAAGGGAAGTAGTGAGGTATTGCAATGCCAACTTGATGGAATGGTCTGCAGGTGTCATGTTACGTTTGCAGAGCCCCTGATGTGCCTAAACAGTAGAAACCCCCCACAAGTGACCCCATTTTTTAAACTAGACCCCCCAAGGAACTTATCTAGATGTGTGGTGAGCACTTCGAACCCCCGAGTGCTTCACAGAAGTTTATAACGCAGAGCCATGAAAATAAAAAATCATTTTTTTTCCACAAAAATAATTATTTTAGCCCCCAATTATTTATTTTCCCAAGGGTAACAGGGGAAATTAGACCCCAAAAGGTGTTGTGCAATTTTTCCTGAGTATGCTGATACCCCATATGTGGGGGTAAACCACTGTTTGGGCACATTTCGGGGCTCGGAATGGAGGGAGCGCTGTTTGACTTTTAAAACGCAAAATTGGCTGGAATAAATGGTGGCGCCATGTCGCGTTCGGAGACCCTGTGATGTGCCTAAACAGTGGAAACCCCTCAATTCTATCTCCAACCCAACACACCCCTAACCCTAATCCCAACCCTAATAATCCTAACCACAACCCTAACCCCAACACACCCCTAACCCTAATCCCAACTCTAAACCTAACTACAAGCCTAACCCTAATCCCAACCCCAACCCACCCCTAACCCTAATCTTAACCCTAATTCCAACCCTAATCACAACCCTAGCCCTAATCACAACCCTAATTCCAGCCCTAACCCTAATTCCAACCCTAACCCTAACCCTAATTCCAACCCTAACCCTAATTCCGACCCTAACCCTAATTCCAGCCCTAACCCTAATTCCAGCCCTAACCCTAATTCCAGCCCTAACCCTAATGCCAGCCCTAACCCTAATGCCAGCCCTAACCCTAATGCCAACCCTAACCCTAATGCCAACCCTAACCCTAATGGAAAAATAAAAATATTTTCTTTATTTTATTATATGTCCCTACCTATGGGGGTGATAAAGGGGGGTTTTATTTACTTTTTTTTATTTTGATCACTGTGAGAGTTTCTCACACTGATCAAAATAAATGAATCTGCAGCCGGCGCACTGCGCATGCGCCCGCCACTTTCCAAGATGGCGGCGCCCATGACGCAGGACACCTGGACGGCCAGGAGGTTCCGGAGGGACAGGAGGTACCGGGGACGGTGGGAGGGGGGATCGGATGGCTGGGTGGAGCGGAGAGAAGGGGGAGGGGACCTGATGATGACTGCGGCTGCCGATCGCTGCCATCAGTCTTTGGCGGCAGTCGATCGGCGCCATCAGTCGGTGGGTGGGGGATCTGATTGCCGTCTCTAGCCATGGCCGATGCTATTGCAGCATCGGCCGTGGATGTATTGTAATATTTCACCAAATTTAATTGGTGAAATATTGCAATCGTACTGCGCATGCGCCCGCCATTTTCAAAGATGGCGGCGCCCATGCAGGAGGGACGACGGGACACCGGGAGCCGGAATGGGACATGACAAGTACCGGGGAGGGTGAGGGGGGATCGGACATCGAGGGGGAGTGGAAGGAAGGGGAGGGGCAGATCATGACAGCAGCAGGCCATCGCTGCTGTCAGTCTGTGGCGGGGGCCGATCGCCCCTGCCAGCCGGTGTGGGGGGTTTAAATTAGTGTCTCCAGCCATGTCCGATGCTACTGCAGCATCGGCCATGGCTGGATTGTAATATTTCTTCAAATTTCATTGATGAAATATTACTATCGCTCTGATTGGCTGTTTCACTTTCAACAGCCAATCAGAGCGATCGTAGCCACGTGGGGGCTAAGCCACCCCCCCTGTGGTGAAGCTTAAAGGGTCCTTTGTGTGCGGGTCGGGTGAACTTTCATTAACCCCGGTCACCCGACCCGCAGGGGGGCTATTTATAGCATGACGCCTACGTAGGCGTCATAGGTCATTAGGGCACGGCTTTTCATGATGCCTACGTAGGCCTCATAGGTCGTGAAGGGGTTAATGTAATTAAAAAATAAACGCTAGTTATCACCGCGTCCATTTAAATCACATCTATAAAAGTGACACCCAAGTTAACCCCCTTTTTTAACGCCATTACAAAAATATACTCCTAAAATAAGCACATTATACTTTTTCCAAGTGGTATCATCATTTAAAAAAGTTATAGCTCTCAGAATAAAGTGATGGTAAAATAATTATTTGGTGTATAAATGTTGCTATTGTGTAAAAGAACGGAATAGAAAGCGATCAAATAACATTAAATGTGCCTGAAAATGGTAACAATAAAAATGTCAGCTCGTGCTGCAAAAAAGAAGCCCACACATGACTCTGTTGAACAGAATAGGGAAAAATTATAGCTCTCAAAATGCGTCGGCGATGCATACATTTATTCCAAAAAGTTATGGCCAAAAATACATTCTTTTATAGTGTGTCAAAAGCTACACATGTAAAAAGGATATAAATCCGGTAGCGCTGTAATCGTGCCAACCCAAGGAATGACGTTGGATAATCACAAATACAGAAATTGGGATGGCATACAAAATAGTATATTTTAGTATAGCCCAAAAAATAAAATAGTATAAAAAGTCTGCATTATAAAATGACGCTCCTTCCCTTCAGATCTCTGCCATGCGCTCAAACAGTGGTTCGACCCCACATATGGGGTATCAGCGTACTCAGTTCAAATTGCACAACAACTTTTGGGGTCCTATTTCTCCTGTTACTCTTTGGGATTAAAAAAGGGTGTGCAAAATGATTATTTTTATTGAAGAAAGTATGTTTTTGTAATTTAACGGCTCTATGTTATAAACTTCTGTGAAGCCCTTGTGGGTTCAGAGCTCTCAAAACACATGTAGATAAGTCCCTGATACAATATGAATATTAAAAAACGTAATACCTGCTGATATCAATAGAATGTTGTTCCTATCCCTAGGACCACCCTCTCCAGCTGCTCCACCATCTCCGGCAGCACCACCTGCAGCACCACCATCAGCACCACCATCTCCAGGTGGTCCACCATCGAATGCTGCAACCCCTTCTCCGGTTGCTACCCTGCCTCCAAATGTGTGGTCATCAATATCATCACCCGATATAGGATTCTCTGCAGCGTCACTCCGTGACACTACTGCTGGCTCGTCTTCCGTTAATTTAACCACAAAATATAAGCTCCATACAAGTTGGAACAGATAGTTGGGTCTTAAAAGGATGAAGGGCTGTCATGTAATATTAATTATTGTGTGTTTTCATAGCCGGTGTTGCCACAGGATCCAAGTGGGCTTTAAGCGCCTTCTCTGAAGAAGCACAGGCGCCCCAAAACTGTAAGTGTTAAACAACAAACATATACCTTTAATTAGATGTTGCAACAGAATTAGCCTGGTTAACTTCTACTATTCCGTCAACAGAAATCCCCACCTTATTACAGGACCTGGTGGCCTCGCAGTGGCAGATGATTGCAGCGATTAATGCAGCTACGCATCAACGCATCATGCGTGCAGTGATGCTGGAAAGGTTCGTGGCTGACCTCCAACAGGCAATAATGTTTTTGTTGTATGTTCAAAGGTTCAACATATTTTGAAAAAAATATATATATATTTTTTATATATATGCAATATATAAAAAAATCTTGAGTTATACTTTACACCGGCAGCAGTGTCAACTTATTTAAAAAAATAAAAATAAAACAATGAAATGAAAACATAAGGAAACCCCTTAACCCCTTTAACCAGCACGTTAATACGGTACCCACATCACAGATGACACCATTTTGGAAACTATACCGCCCAAGGAACTTATCTAGATGTGTGGTGAGAACTTTGAACCTCCCAGGACTTCACTGAAGTTGATGATGTACAGCCGTAAAATAAGTAATCACATTTGTTACACGAAAATGATCTTTTCAACACCTATTTTTTTTCAAAAGAGTAACATGACCCCAAAAGTTATTGTGCTATCTGCCCTGAGTACGTTGATACCTCAAATGTGGTTGGTAACCTCTATTTGGGCGCATGGCTGAGCTCGGAATGGAAGCAGCGCCATTTGAGGTTTTTGAATGGAATTGAGATCGGACGGCATGCCGCGTTTGGAAACCCACCTGATGTGCCTAAACAGTGGAAACCCCCCCCACAAATGACAACATTTTGGAAAATATTCCCCCCAAGGAACTTATTTTGATGTGTGGTGAGTACTTTGAACCCCCAAGTGCTTCGCAGAAGTTTATAACGCAGGAATTTAAAAAAAAATAAATTTTTTCCACAAATGTTATCTTTTGCTCCCCAATTTCTTTATTTTGCCAAGGCTAACCAGAGAAACTGGACCCAAAAAGTTGTTGTCCAATTTGTCCTGAGTGCGCTGAAACCCCATATGTTGGAGAAAACTACTGTATGGGTACACGTCGGGGCTTGGAAAGGTAGTAGTGACGTTTTGGAATGCAGACTTTGATGGACGTGTCTGTGGTTGTCATGTTGCCTTTGGAGAGCCCTTGATATACCTAAACTGTTTAAACCCCACACAAGTGACCCCATTTTGTAAACTAGATCCCCCAAGGAACTTACCTAGATGTACGGTGAGTACTTTGAAACACCATCAGATGTCAGGAAGGGGTTAAAATAGACATTGTAATAACACTTTAAAAGAAATAATAAACTAAAAAAAAATAACACACCCATTATATCTGGGCATCTAGTCCTAGATTAGAAGCCTGATGGCGGCTCTCACCAGCCCTGAACCCAGCCCATTACCCCGGATTTGTGGGACAGCAAAAAAAGTGTATGCAGAATTGATTAAAGTAGACCACAAGTTAAAATGAAACTAACATTTTTATTACATTTTTATTACAATATACAATATGTAAAACATAAAATTAACACAATATTTGTACAAATAAATGATAAAGTAAAGAAAACACCACTAGAATCACAACTGATGGAAATATGGGTCCGAGTCATTAAACCGTTGACTCGGTGGAGTGAAATATAAATTTTGTGGGGGCCCAAGATTTTGATTTTGCGGAGTGTCTATCCCCCTCTGCATTGCACTCTCCAGAGGTTCCTGTGTCTATGCCCAGGAGTAAAGCGGTGTTGGCTGTCTCTCAACGATGGCAGACGTGTCACAGAATTTCCCCATTGCCGCTTTGCTTAAAGCATCAAGAATAATTCTTTCTGCGTGAACACATTGAGTTTCTTCAAGTGTTCTTATTTTTTCATTTACATACTGGGCAAAACCGCTGATTTCCATTTGGGTTTGCTGCATTGTAAGTACTTTTTTTGCCAGTTGTCTTTTGCACGCTGAAGAGTGTAGTCGCCGAGGTAATGCTGAAGGGGCAGGTTCGTTGGTATCCTCCTCCGTGACGATAGGCGTGCAGTCGATGTCCTGACTGGCAGAAGTCGTCGACAAGGCATCATCAGGCACCTCCATAAACATAAAAAAGGAACATTAAAGCAAAGAAATCAAGCTATTTTAAATCATACAGCAACACTCAAATACAGTAATGCGTTTGCATTGGATATCATGAGCAGCAGTCACAAACGTACACGTGCACTGGAAACAAATGTGAGAACGGGACTAGTACTACAGGATATGAATTGGCATACAACGGTACTGGAAAGATGAGTGGGCCTAAAAAAGTTAAGGAGTATACTTATCTGTACAGAAAGGGATAACTTTTGTAATGTGCTAAATTAATCATGTAAAACCGGAGTTACTATTTTCTATTCAACTATGTCATGTACATACCACATTACAATGCTATTTAGAGGGAAGAAAATAAGGTACTTACATCTCCTACAGGTGATTCAGGCAGGATCTCAGTTTCTTCGGCCAACATCGCTACCATCCTTCTTGCTACCTCCTGGTCTCTCGTGAAAGACATCAAATCATAGTACCAAAGTTTTGGTACATACACATCTTCAGTACCTGCACCAGATTTTGTCGTTTTTTCGACCTTGTTTAACTCTTTCTTATAGACGGTGCAGAGGCCTTGTATTTTTTTTTTCACCACAGCCTCATCCACCGTCTCAGTTGGGTTGTGAATTTTGTACGTCGATAAGCTGCTCATAGGCCTCCCTTTTTTTTATCCTGTTGCTGTAGTCTGCAGGTTTAATTTTCCACAGACACGGCAGGGAGCGATACTTCTCAATGAATTCACGAATGAATACTTGCTTGTCGGACGACATCTGAAAAAAAACAACTGAGAACGGCATAATACATGAAACATTTGTTAAATTTTAAAATAAAATGCTAAAGCGTATGTACACAGATAGAAGCCAAGCGGCCCTCCATTACCTTGTAAGGGTTTTTAGCATGACCTCAATGTAGAATGCAGGTATGATTACATATAATAGATAGCTGACCTATGCAAGAAAACGCTACAAAAAACATAAAATGGTGGGGGCGGGTGCGGCAGGAAAACTAAAATGGCTGACCATGCCTATGCAAAGGCATAAAAAAGGAGAATCGAATTATTATTATATAAAATAAAAAGATGGCCTATGAATGTAAACGCAGCCAATAACCTAAAATGTCAGTGGCGGGCGCGGCTGGAAAACTACAATAGCTGACCATGCCAATGCACAAGCAGAAAAAAAGGAGAATCGAATTATTATTATATAAAATAAAAAGATGGCCTATGAATGTAAACGCAGCCAAGAACCTAAAATGGCATTGGCGGGCATGGCAGGAAAACTAAAATGGCTGACCACGCCAAAGCAAAGGCATAAAAAAAGGAGAATCGAATTATTATTAAATTAAATGAAAAGATGACCTATAAATGTAAACGCAGCCAAGAACCTAAAATGGCGGTGGCGGGCGTGGCTGTAAAACTAAAATGGCTGACCATGCCAATGCACAAGCAGAAAAAAAAGGAGAATCGAATTATTATTAAATTAAATGAAAATATGACCTATAAATGTAAACGCAGCCAACAACCGAAAATGGCGGGGGTGGGCGCGGCTGGAAAAATAAAATGTCTGACAATGCCTAAGCAAAAGCATACAAAAAAGTTGAATAAATTTATGATTAAATATAATAGATAGATGTCCAATAAATGTAAATGCAGCAAACACTGCTTACCTTGAAAGACAGAGCAAAAATCCTGAAGATCAAGTAAAAAAATCACAGTAGCGTCTCAGACAGTGTCGCTGTGTCAAGCAAGAAAGCAGGTTAAATCCAATGAGAACGCAATAGCCATTGGCATGGGAACTCTGCAGGAATACCGTATAGTACGAT
Organism: Dendrobates tinctorius; assembly: GCF_039654945.1. Taxonomy (NCBI): domain Eukaryota; kingdom Metazoa; phylum Chordata; class Amphibia; order Anura; family Dendrobatidae; genus Dendrobates; species Dendrobates tinctorius. Next base: position 5,270,832 of record NW_027361828.1, on the reverse strand, counting down.
CCACAGCACTCCAGAGCAATTGATAGGAGAACTAATATGTTCTATTTTATGATGTGCTCGCAGTAGTGGCCGCCAATCAGAACAGAGAGGGGCGTTGGAAAATATGTCACCCAATCAGACAATGAGAGCGCAGCTGTGGCCACCAATCGATGCGGAGGGGCGTGGTAAAGGTAGCCGTGAAGCATGCCTATTCAAGGTCTGAATCGTCACAATAGATGCTGTGTGACAAGGTCCCAACGATCGCCGAGGTCATTATTAACATCAATGATCGTTGATGCGTCGTTGAGGAGATCGGCCTGTTTGGCAGCTTAATAGCGATGCACCAACGATCTTTGCCAGATCGTATCGTTGTCGGGATCGTTGGTGCGTTGCTATGTGTAACGGTACCCTAACACTTTAAACTTGTTAAATGATAACATATGCCTTTATTTAGTTTTTACCATTTTTGACTCATTTCCAACCATTTTTTAACAATATCTTTTTTTTTTATAGCATTGAATTTAATATCTTACAAGGAAGAAGTTCACAAACTTTGTATGCTATAACACAGTACTTTGTAAGAGACATGGAGATACTGCTGAACTTTTCTCAGGTAAAGAATAATGATAGTGTGCAGAATGACTTCTGGTCATGTTTCTGTATTATCCTCATTGCTATGTCCAAGATCCTTTTAGATGACATTGTTAAAGTAAAATGTGTGAAAGAATTGGATATGTGAAATGCACTGCCATGTTCAAAATATAACTGGATGAGATGATGTAGAAAAGTGAAAATGTGAGAGTCGGTTTCATGTCAAGAATTCAGCTTATACCAAGCTAAAAAGTTCTAACAAAAGTAATCACAATGTATAAACCTGGCCTTCCTCTCTGCTGCCAGAAAGCTGATTTCAAAGGTGAAGAGAGGCATTGCAATTGCTTACAGAATCTAAAGTTGTTCCAGATTCACTTTAGGATTAATGTTTTATAATCATATAATATTAGTACTACTACTATATTGTAAACTAATGTCAAGAGTCTGATTCCCTGGTTATATTGGTTCTTCAGGAATAAAAAAGAAAGTGTCACTGTGAATCAATTCCTTTAATTAGCAAATCACATTCTTTTTCGTCTTGGGAAGTAATCACTTGGACATTAAAATGACCACTATATTGTTACACTGATAGAAAACTGTCCTAGAATGTTAATAGTTAAATACCAAAAGACTGACCATCACTATCAAACAGAAAACTGGTGTGTACAGGTGCATACTAATTGTAGCCATCTCCATGCATAACTAACAAATAAAGTTGCACTATATTGCATGTTTACATGTTATAGCACTACAAAGTGCAACTTTATTTGTTAGTTATGTATGGAGATGGCTACTCTTAGTATGCACCTGTACACCCCAGTTTCCGGTTTGGAAGTGATGGTCAGTCTGTTGATAGTTATGCATAGACTGTCGGACCGAGCACTCCACACATCAGCCCGTGGTGGTTTTAATTACAGCAGGATCCTACCTACACATATAAATGTAGGCTTCAGCCCAGGAGAGGAATCACATTAGGATAGTTTCCCAGCAATGAAGGTCACCTTGTCCTGGCTGCTGGGCATTCATGAATTGGCCAAATTATGTGCTAAGTATCTTCGTTTTTTTCCTATTTTCCTGAGCAGTAATTTTATATATTTTATATTTACATGCTATAGCACTACAGAGAGCAAATGTATTTGTTACCTAGAATGTTAATTGGACCAGTGTCTTGGAGTTTGTGCGATAAGAAGCCACACAATCCTCTGACTGCAGATTCTCCTGTCAATAATTCCTTAATCCAGTATCTGCCACCTGACATCATACTGTATCCAAACTGGATTGCAAAACACCAAAAATGTACTAGTTCACAAATCTGTGTCTTAACCTAGCTTTAACTCCTTATGTACCTTCTAAGCGCAGTAACATTTTATTTTTCCATTCATGTAGCCATATGAGAGCTTGTATTTGAAAGCTTGCAATATGGCTTGTATTTGCAAGCGAGTTGTAGTTCTGTATGATACAATTCAATGTATCATACAATGTACTGAAAAACATCAAAAAATAAATTCTTCCATTGTTTATTGAGTTTTATTTGTATGACATTCATTGCATGGTAAAAATGACATGGAAACATAATTACCCAGGTCATGGTAATATCAAAATTGAATAAATATATATGGCAATCTGACATTTTCATTTGTGCCATTATGGGGTTTATAAAATGTTATTGATATTATTAATTGCTTTTCATTCTACTTTTTTGCTGTGGAGAGTTAAAAACAGCAATTCTGTCATTTTTTCTCTCTATAGTGATTACTATAAGAGATACCTTTTAAAGTATGCTTTTCTCTGAAAGGTTGCAGTGTTACAGAGTTGGAGTTCATACAGCCAGTGTCTGATACATTTAGGTACATCTAGCAGCAGCATCTAAATGGTTAACAGCCGTGATTTGAGTTAAACAATTCATGTGCCTCTTAATGAATCAGGAATGTCTGACATCAACACTCCTTTCATCAAGACCGGCGTTGTTAACTCTGGTCATTATGAATTGGACCCTAAGTGCTTATTTTATACTGTCAGTTTGGGCTGATATATTCACTTTAAGATAGAATTGGATGCCGTTCCCTGTGTATCATGTTTTCAGTTTTCAGTGGATGCTGAGAAAATTTGCTATATGGAATATTATTTCCACATGAGAAGCTGTCCTTTCTTAGATTAGTTTTATCGTTCAAACTTCTTGGTCAGTTATTACTTTATGCTAAACAATATCGTCTTACATAAGAGATTATAGAAAATGGCTCTATTTGTGTTGGACACTGCATGAATGCAAAAACTTCAGTTTTCCAACTTCATTAATCTAGGACGTTTTTAGTCACATGCATATTTGAAATGCCATTTTCTTTTTTACTCTTATCACTTATAATTCTATTGCCAGTGATTGATATCCCCTTGGCATACACAAAAAAAAATTATAGATTTATTGTGGCTGGGCGATAAGCCAGTTTAGATTCCCGAAATGAAGACTTTTGGAGTTGGACCAGTTCTAGTACCTATTAGATTTTCCAAACAAATTGTTGCAGTAATCTTAAATTAAATTGTGCCACACGTGTTCAGACAAAAGGTTAAGAATTTCATCTCTCTGTCTATAATATATTCTAGAAAAGTCAGAGCAATCCTGCATGAAATAATAAAAATGTAGTCAGTTCTGTCAACGAACTGAAAAAAAAAAAGATTCTATATGTGACCTTCAAAAATAATTTCCTGTTCCATTTCTCATTGGTGTGTCTTCCTTGATATTGAAATAAATGTCATCACTTTAGGTAATGCAGAAATGTCCCATCATTTCGCCTAATGACTAGAGAGATCTTTCTCTATTATCTACTTTGACAGAAGATGATACAAGGGTCATGCACTCACATAGATATAATGATGGATGAGACTACTGTTAGTTCTATTTGGGAAGCTGTCAAAATTTAGTAAACGTATCTAAACTCAATGGTGGAGATCGTTGACTTTTAACCCTTTCCTGTGATGGCTGTTTTTATTTTTTTTCCTTTATCGTAGCCTCTTTTTTTTCCAAACACCATAACTTACAGTGAACCTGTCATGTCCTTTTTGTGTTTTAAACTGCTCCCAGTGTGTTGTTAGTGATGCCATGTGCATCACCAACATTGTTTTCTCAAAGAAAAGCTCCCAATATACATGTGTAATAACGACACATTATATCATTAGTAGATTGCATCACATATCTTTAGTTTCAGTCATAGGGGTGGCACTTTTTACTGCTTCAGTCACAGTCAGTCATGGTCCTGTTTAAAATGTTTCACGCCCACCGCATTGTGATTGATTGCCATGGCTAGCCTTGCATCACGGCAATGGCCTTGCATGCGCCCTTATTCTGGGTGTATGGCTCCAGCTTCTTTTTGCATGTGCGCAGTGATCACCTTCCCTGGTTTCAAGCTTTACTCTGGTACTCTTTTGAGTCATGTGATAGGGTTTCTGACCAGTCAGATCACACAGCGCTCTATGTTAGAGCTAAAAATCACTTTTACAATGTAAGTCCATGAAGCTTTTCTCTAACAATCCATAAACTTGTATTTTAAAAGCGACATCTGACTCACACAGAGCCCAAAGTAAACTGGCAAGTTGTAGTAGCAGCTACGTGACCCAGAAGAGGACCAGAGCGGCTGTGGAAACCAAGGAAGATGGCGATCAGTGAGTTTATAATTAACACACTTACACTACACCAGATCACCAGATACATATTTATACAGGTTTAGGGAACAAAAACAATAATGGGAGTGCTTCTTTAATTTTGAAAATTGCAAAGTGCTGGCAAAAACAGGCAATTTTGCAATTTACTTGTCATTAAAATTCTCGGTATTCTCAAGAACGAGAAAATAAACTGTATGAAAACTAAAAAATTCTTATCATGCCATCTAGAGATTGAAATGTCCTTACCGACCAGAAACTTTATTTGTTCATTTTATATTAAAACAAGTTTGATATTTTTCGTAAATTAAACTATTTTAACTCTATATGTAAATTTAACAAATAGAACAATATTAATAACTAAAGTTACATTAAAATACCAAAAGACTGACTGGCACTTGCAAACTAGTGTGAACAGGTGCATACAATACTAGGAGCATCCACCTCCATATACAATATACAAAAGAAGTTGCACTCTGTCGTGCTAAAGCATGTAGACATGGAATATATGAAATATGAATAGCAATACTGCTCTGGATAAAAAGAAAAAATTGAGATCCTTAGCACACAATTTGGCCAATTCATGCATGCCCAGCAACCAATGACAAGGTGGTCTAAAACTACTGGGACCTTACGTGTCTAGTCTGAATACCTCTCTTAGGTCGAAGTCTCAATTCCTGAGTAAAGCTGGACACCTCTCTCTAAAGCCTGTATTTATGTGTAGGTAGGATCCTGCATTAATTAAAACCACCACATGTTGAGGGGCGGAGTGCTCGGTCAGAGAGCTAACAAACAGGTAACAAAAGACTGACTGGCACTTCCAAGCTATTGTGAACAGGTGCATACCAGGAGGAGCTTCCTCCATGTTGACCATTGCCTCCAACTACAGATCCTCTCCTACTTTGGCATCAAAGACCTCACCCTATCCTGGATCTCCTCATACCTTTCCAACTGCCCATTCAGCATCTCCCACACTACTTTCTCATCCCACCCTCTCTCTGTTGGAGTCCCCCAAGGCTCTGTTCTAGGACCCCTGCTCTTCTCAATCTATACACTTGGCATGGGACAAATCATAAAGTCCCATGAATTCCAGTACCACCTTTATTACAATGATACTCAGATATACCTCTCTGGCCCAGACGTCACCTCTCTGCCCTCCAGAATCTCAGAGTGTCATATCCTCCTTCTTCTCCTCTCGCTTCCTCAGACTCAATGTGGACAAATCTGAACTGATCATCTTTCCCCCATCTCGCAGATTTTCCTTACCTGATCTATGTATAAAAATTGATGACATCACGCTTTCCCCCGTACTAGAGGTCCGCTGCCTCAGAGTAACCCTTGACTCAGCCCTGTCCTTGAAACTGCACATCCAAGCTCTCTCCACTTCCTGTTGCCTCCAGCTCAAAAATATTTCCAGAATCTGTCCCTTCCTAAACCCTCTACTAAAATGCTTGTGCATGCCTTCATCATCTCCTGCCTCAACTATTGTTACATCCTTTTCTGTGGCCTCCCTGCTAACACCCTCGCACCTCTCCAGTCCATCCTTTACTCTGCCACCCGACTAATTCATCTCTCTCCTCACTGCTCCTCTGCTTCTCCCCTCTGCAGATTTCTCCACTGGCTCCCATTCCCTCAGCGTATCCAATTCAACTTACTAATACTGCTACAAGGCCATCTATAACCTGTCTCCTCCATATATCTCTGATCTAATCTCCCGATATCTTCCCTCACGTAATCTCCGGTCCTCCCAAAACCTCCTTCTCTCCTCCACACTTATTTGCTCCTCACCCAACTGCCTCCAAGACTTGTCCTGAATATCCCCCATCCTCTGGAATTCTTTTCCCCAACACGTCCGACTATCAACCACACTCGGATCCTTCAGACGGAACCTGAAAACCCATCTCTTCAGGAAAGTTTACAGCCTGCAATGATTCCCGCTGCCAACTCACCACTACTGGAGCTACCGCCTCACCATCACTGAAGCTGCTGCAACCCCCCAACCCACTGTCTTCTTCCCCACCATCCTGTAGCATGTAAGCCCAAAAGGGCAGGGTCCTCTCTCCCCTCTATATCAGTCTGTGATTGTTAGTTTGTTTACTGTAAGTGACATCTGTAATTTGTATGTAACCCCTTCTCATGTACAGGACCATGGAACCAATGGTGCTTTATAAATATATAATAATAATAATACAATATACAAAAAAAGTTGCACTCTCTCGTGCTAAAGCATGTAGACATGTAGATGATGATGTGCGGTAAGTTCCAGCATGGATGTAGCTGGTACTCCTTGCCTGTTGTGAAGTGGCTGGAAATGTGGTGCCCCAAACAATGGAAAGGACTGGGTGAAAAACAGAGTGGTGGCCAGATATGTTAATGTTGGTTTTATAAAAATACGAAATATAGCAAAAAATGCCAATTTTTGGTCAAAAATGACACATATATCTCACCCCAAAACTTATATGTCTATACAGCAGTAAGTGAGGTTAAAAAATAACTTTTAATATGTAACTTAAAAGCTCCAAAACAATAATGTCACCAATAGTGATTAAAAGGATGCCAATAAATGGGTAATCCCTAAGAAGAGATGGGAACGATCTCACCGGTTTTTGCAGACGGCCAGGAGTCTCCAGGAATACTCTGGGGTGAGCTGTGGACTGCCCTTGTAAGGGCAGGAGTCTGGGGATCAGATGATGGTTAGTTTTTGAGGGATTTGACAGGGTATTGTCTTCCTATCGCTACCTCCCTGTGTGTACACAGAGTATTCCTGGAGACTCCTGGCTGTCTGCAAAAACCGGTGAGATCGTTCCTATTTTATATATCTCACCTTCTAGTATTTTGTGGCTATAAACCTCTTTTGGTTTAGCCAAACACAATAGACATATATGCAATTGGTTATGGCATTGTGTGCTAACTGTTAAATGCTGTATCCTGTTTATAAATTGTTGCCTGATATGATACATTAGCAACGTTTTATATCCTGATTGATGCGTTTGGGTGTTCCCATCTCTTCTTAGGGATTACCCATTTATTGGCATCCTTTTAATCACTATTGGTGACATCATTGTTTTGGAGCTTTTAAGTTACATATTAAAAGTTATTTTTTATAAAAATACCTCTCTGGCAGCCCTAATGCTCAGTGATTCTCTTTTTTTTGCCATAGCTCAGTGAATTTCCAAGACTTCCAGCCATGCCCAATCTCCTGAGTAGAGTTGAGCGACTTTGGTCGGATCGGGTTTCATGAAACAAAATTTGTTTCAGAAACTGTTTTATGAAACTGGTCCGACTAGGGCAAAAAAAGTCGGAGTTTTGTCCGAAACCCGACCCCAATGCAAGTCAATGGGGATTAAAAGTCTGCATTGAGTGGATGAATGTCATCCGCTCAATGCCGACTTTTATTTCCCATTGACTTGCATTGGGGTCGGGTTTTGGACGAAGCTCCGACTTTTTTTGCCCTAGTCGGACCAGTTTAATCTGAAACAAATTTTGTTTCATGAAACCCGATCCCACCAAAGTTGCTCAACTCTACTCCTGAGGTCATTGCACGTCATGATATTGACATTGCAACCTTATGGTGTGCAGTAATCTCCAAGCGCTGAATGCGGCCATGGGTCCTAGCCTATAGTGAAGAGGTCATGAAATGTGGCACACTCAATGATGGAAAGAAGAGGACTGCATGGTGGACATTGAGCAGTGGGGTGGCCGGTGTTGAGATGAGTATAATTTTTTTTTCTCCAGACCCTGTTCCAAATGACATTCAAACCTGGGCTAAAAACAGAGCTAAAGAACATACTTTATATAATTTATAACCCAGGGACTCCCTGAACGGAGCTTCATCTTAAATGGAGTGGAGGTTGCATGCTTGACATTGACTATATTCATTGTCTAAAGGACTGTTGCAATTAGCTGAGCACTAGATGAAGGATATCATTTGTTTCTTAAATCTTTTAATGTGATTTAGTGATTATCATGAAGAATAAATGCTTGGTGTCTTCAAGCAGTTTTACAATTCTTGAGTTTTTTTTACAAACATGTTACAATTATATAAAATACCAACACACCATTGCTGGACCTATGTGAACTGAGACCGTCCTTGGAAAAGGAGCACTACTAAGGTGAGTATTACTGTATGTGTTTTACTCCTTTTGTTATTTTATATCATTGTCAGTTCTTTGTAAAACTCTTCCAGCAGACTCTGAGCTCTTTGTTATTTTCAGGGAACTCATTTCAAACATTTTCCTTCACAGAGAAAAAAGAAAATCCCCAGTCCTTTACAAGCAAAAGTACTATTTAGTGAATCTGCTCCTACACAAATCCTTGTCAAGAAAACTTCAGCAGAGACTGCAAATACGATTTAAAAAGTCAGAGCATCGATCTATGTGGCTGTTTAACTGGCACATGCTGCAGTCGGGAAGAGATTATTCTCCCTGGTGAATTGTGAGAAATAATTGTCAAATAACGTTCTATAAGCCACGTTTTTCTTGTTTTCCTGTAAGTCAATATAATAAATGTACAGTGTCTACACTTTGCTAAGAGGTGGCACTTTGATGGACAAGTATTCTTTTCAAATTAACTTGTTTGTGACTAGATTTGTTTGTGTATTTTAGATTTGAGCTTTGGCATGACAAGACCGAAATATTCAATTAATATTTAGAATTTGCTGTCAATATTTATTTTTCCTGGTGTATTTACTCTATTATATTACAAGGGTTAGCTGGATTGTAAACAAGAATAATAGCGTTATACTTCCCAAAGTCACCTAAGATCTATGAATCAACATGCATGCTTAACACAAGATAAAAATTGTTTACTTACCATTAAAGTATGAAATATTGTGCCTGTCTTCAACACAACAAACTAGAGCCTGGATTTACAGACAGGAAACACAAATGCTGGTTTGATAACAAAGCATTAGAAAGCTATAGTTTGAACACAAAATGCTAAGCTGCCTGTCATTCCCGGAGAGAAAATTGGAGTACTTTGGCCACTCCATTATTAGGTTGGTACTACTGAGTGGGTAGCTTGCATGGCATCCAGACAGTGCAATTGTGAAGGTTAAGATTTCAAATCTCACTCTTTGGATTGTGACATCAGGGCCGCCATCAGGACATTATAATAATATCTTTATTTATATAGCGCCACCATATTCCGCAGCGCTTTACATACATTAATTATCATTACTGGTGTATTGGGCCCAGTGAGCAGAAGCAAAGAGAGGGTCTTGACTGGGTGACACACACTACGCAGCCTACACTGAGGCAGCACAGTCAAGCCACTGTATAAATGACCGATAGACTGCATGGTACACTGGGGCCCGAGCTAATTACTCTACTTTGCTTTAGTTTACTTTGCCCCAGTCATTTACAGCTGCAGCTACTTAGGCCCCCGTCACACATAGCAATCTCGCTAGCGAGATCGCTGCTGAGTCACAACTTTTGGGACACAACAGCGATCTCACCAGCGAGATCGCTGTGTGTGACAGCGATCAGCGACCGGCCCCCCTGCCGGTATCGCTGATCGCTGCAAGAAACCTCTGGACATTTTTTTCGTTGCTGATCTCCCGCTGGCCAGCACGCAATGCTGCGTGTAACAGGCGGGAGACCAGCGATCAGCTGTAAAATAATAAAAAAAATAAAAAATATTATTTTCACCTTCCGGCGTCCCGCGTAGTCTTCCTGCCTCTCTCCACGCTCCCGGTCCCAGTAATCCTTTGCAAGAATGACCGCGAGACTTTGCAATCCCGCGAGAATGGACGCCATTGCGGTAATTCTCGCAAAGGATTACTGGGATCGGAGCGTGGAGAGTCGTCGGAAGGTGAGAATAACAATATTTTTTATTTTAATTCTATTTTTGACATGACTATGGCATCAGCGCTAACGAACACAGCGATGCCGCGCGCACGGCGTCACTGTGCTAATCGCTGGTGAGCTGTCTGACAGCTCACCAGCGTTCACATAGCGACTTACCAGCGATCCTGACACGTTGATATCGTTGTTGGGATCACTGGTAAGTCGCTATGTGTGACTCCAGCTTTACATTGTATGGCCACAGGAGAGGGGGCCAGCCGCGTCTGGCATCTGCCTGCCCACCCTCTGTTCCTAAGCTGTCAGTACGTGCTGGGCCCTTGCGTGACATGATATCAAATAAAAAAGGATTAGTGAAGATGTGGTCTAATTAAAGGGGTTGTCCATGAAAATCAAGTTATCTTTTCCACAAGGTAAGTGATTTATTGAATGATAGCGGTTCCAGCCCTTGGATCCACACTGCTCGGCATAATCCAGATGGGGCACTTTTATCCATGTTCGAATGGATCAGTACTACATATGACCAACTTCTGCTCAATTCATTCTTTTTGGGGCTGTGAAATGCTTGTCAGCCACACAGGGAATGCGCACTGCTGCTTCCTTCTAACTGGGAGATGCTCAATGATCTTGTGGATAGGCGATAACTTGTTTTCACCAGACAAACCCTATAATAATAGAGGCAACTTTTTTCTTTTTGCATTGACATGAGGCTTGTTCCTTGTGGGATGATTTGCATTTTATTTTATTTACATTAAAGTTTTTTCCTGGGCAAGCCACTGTTGTTTTTTAAGTTTTGTTTTTGCAGCATTCACCATATGCTATGAGATGGAAAATGTAATTGCTATAATTATGACAACAGCAAATGTATATTAGTTTTTAATGTTCTTCACTTTTGCACCTTAAAAACACTATTTTTTACTATTTTTTAAAATAATTTGTTTTTCTTTATTATTTACGTGATTGAGGGCTCAAAACCTTGTCATGGGCAGCCCATTCTCCAGACCTGAACCCCATTGAAAACCTCTGGAATGTAATCAAGAGGATGATGGATAGTCACAAGCCATCAAACAAAGAAGAACTGCTTGCATTTTTGCACCAGAAGCAGTGTGAAAGACTGGGGGAAAGCATGCCAAGACGCATGAAAGCTGTGATTAAAAATCATAGTTATTCCACAAAATATTGATTTCTGAACTCTTCCTGAAATAAAACATTAGTATTGTTGTTTCTAAATGATTATAAACTTGTTTTCTTTGCATTATTTGAGGTCTAAAAGCACTGTTTGTTTTTTTTTGCATTTTGACCATTTTTCCTTTTCAGAAAAAAAATACAAAATTTATTGCTTGGAAATTCGAAGACATGTTGTCAGTAGTGTTGAGCAATACCTTCCGATATCGGGAAATATCAGATCAGATTGGATCAGACCGATACCCAAAAAGTATCGGATATCGCCGATTCCGATACTGGAAACCAATGCAAGTCAATGGGACAGAAATATCGGAATTAAAATAAACCCTTTCTTTCCTTGTAGGTTAATTCTACATGAAGGAAAACAACTAAGAATAATGTAGAATGTATTGGGGGAGGTGGAGGAGACATTAAAGGCATAGAGGTTTAGCCCAATCAAATGGAATAGCAGGAATTAAATTTTTTTTTAAGACGTTCAGAGTTACAAAGATATTGACTATGTTAAAGGGGTTGTGTAGCAATAGAGGGAGACGTTCAGAAAAGGCACATGTTGGCGGAGTGTTGGAACGGAGTGCTTCATCTAGCTTGGAGGTTGACTGAGCCCCTGACCCGGAGGACACGTCACGGATGTGGGCACCTGTATGCACAACAGACTGTGAGTAAAGCTTTGGAACTACATACCCTGGTGTCCTCCAGTGATTCCTGTGCCAGCACACTCAGCACTGCTACCTCTCTGTGCCTGGCACTGCACCATCTACGTCTCTTCACTACCTCTCCACTACACTGAGGGCCACAACATCAAAGCTGCACCACACCATCTGTCCCAGAGGATCTGTCTGCAGAGTCGGCTTAACATCTTCATTGCCGAACACCACAGGTGGCGTCACGAATCATTCACTCATAAACTTTAATCATCATCCACACGTTCAACATTTCCCTTTTACAATGGATGCCCAGGACCATGGACCGGGTCACAGCTACCATGACATCTCCCATTGAAACCAACGGGCCCAATAACGAGAACCCCACCAGCCCTGGCGGGCGATCCAACTTGGCAGAAATACATAACAGAACAGGTTGTCCGGGCTTTTCACATAATCTCAGTGCATATCTAGACTGCAGAATGCTGACAATAAGTAATTTACCTTCTGTGGCTAGTCTGCACGGTTTTCAAGATATCATCTCTTGCTTCTAAGATAAACGTCCGGGGGTGTGTGTTCTGGCATTGAAATGAGAACTTGTCGTTTCCTCCTCCCTCACTAGTTTCACTTTCCATAGATCACTGTTCAGCATGTGTCTGGGGGAGGAGCAGCTGGGTGGTCTGCTCGCAGCCAATAACAGCCATGCCATTAGTTAACATGCCTACATGCCTAACAGGATGTGCCCACACTTCTTAGGATTCCTCATTGGCTGAATCAAATCAAACTGGCTCATAGCATTATGGGAACTTCCGATTCCGGTATTCGATATGGAAAAAGTATTGGAACTCAATATCGGAATTCCGATACCGCGATTATCGGTCGATACCCGATATTTGCAGTATCGGAATGCTCAACACTAGTTGTCAGAAGATTATAAACTAAAAGAACAATTTTTCATTTTACTCAAAAATATACCTATAAAGAGAAAAACCAGACAAACTGAACATTTGAAGGTGGTCTCTTATTTTTTGCCAGAGCTGTGTATATATATATATATATATATATATATATATAATTTGTTCATTTTATTGTACAAGTAATTGCGTATGTGGAGATATTAATTATGTATACTTGCAATTTTTTTAGGCATTTTTTCACCTTTTTTTCTTACTCTTACCCAATGGAAAAAAAATGTGCATGCTATTATCTGAACGCTCACATGATACCCTGGAATACTATTGTATTACAGCGTGTTATATCTGCTTTCATAAATCTAACAGGCAGCCTATAAGCACTGCAGTGCCAATTGATTGTCCACAAATGCATTATAAAGAGGTAATTAAATAGGGTATAGAGAAGAAGCCCACTTCTTCTGTATAAGCACTTAATGCCACTGTAGGCATTAATTGCATCTAAGTGTTAAAAAAAAGATTTGCCTCCCAATATGGTGGTTGGAGTGTTACATCAACAGCATGTTTGGTGCTACTGGCATAGCTTCGAATCCAACTCCATCACTGTGCCATAATTATATGGTGGCTCCTTTGCAGTTCCGGCAATGTAATATTCCGACATGAGCAGAAAGGGCTTAAAGGGCACTGTGACACAAAACTTTTCTCAATATATGTGGGCTATATGAATGTGTTCAGGAGTCTATATGAGAAGGCTATTACACCACTACAGCTGTGGGAAAATCTATTTTCTGAAAATGTAAAAGTTACTGCAACATTCAATTTAGTGGTAAATAAAACCAAACTAGCAGAAAAGCACGTACAACTGCATCTCTGCTTACATAGTATTAGGTTCCCAGGTAAAGAAACAATTCTTGGAGAAGTGTTATTTCCGTAATCCTAGATCTGAAAACAATATTAGATGTATGTTTATCCTTGCTAAACCTTTCCTGTTGTAGTGCTGCTCTCTTTCTTGAACTCACTGTGACACCTTTAGTAAGCACAATTTATTTTCCTCTTTTTCTCGTAAGGAAACAAAAATAAACTTTGTGCATCCTGCGTAGGTCCTATCACCAGTGGAAAACATTTTATAATACAAATATAACACAAATGCAAAATACCTACAGTAGGTGTGCCAGAGGGGTGCAATATATGTAGTAAAAGAATTTAATAGGTTTGCTACCACTTGCATCCTGTGATGCTGGCAATAGTTTACTAGGTCGTAGTGTACAATGAACCCGTATAATTGAGGGTCTAATTAGGGGAAGACTTTAAAGAATAACCAATGTTTAATTTTTTATTACCGAAATAGTGCATATGAAAATTAGCAATTCTGTAACATTTCTTTTCAAAGAAATCTACTTCTTTCTCCTCCTCAGGCCAGTGGTAAAATTTGCTTTCAGATTTTCACATTGCTGAGACTGGTAATGTAGTGATACAAACAAGGCGTGACACTACACCACAGACGGCACTTGGTGCCCCACGCTTCCAGCTCATCTCAGGACCTCTGCCTGGTCCCTGCCAGACCGGACTTCTACATATGGCACTTTAGCCCCTCCTGCACATTCATACTGCCGTGATTGCTTCTTTTTCTCTTGCGCTTTAAGTGAGGTTTGAAAAAGACCCGACATAGGGTCGAAACGTTACCTCAACGCACTATTCCCCTGTGGTGTCTTCAATAATAAAAAATTTTTTTGCATTGAAAATCAAAATTTCCCAGAGTGAGACTGGTAATGTGTCACTGCAGCATGCAGAAGGTACAGCAGAAATGGTACAGAAACAGACCTGTCACTCAAGGAGGAGTGACAATGCTGTCAGTGTGAAAAACAAGATAATCTTGTAGTTATGATACCTTTTAATGGCTAACAAAAACAAAAACTAAATGATGTTACTAAGCAACCTTCAGGACTTTCCCACTGAGACCCTCAAGAAGGAGTGACCACCTTCCTAACCTTCTCATCAGCAACAAGTAAGTGAAAGGCTGTACAGCTGCGTGATGCTGAAGACACATGGCTAGAATAACCTTTTAGCATAAAATAAAAATAAAATGCCAGAAAATCAATTTAAAGTGAACCTGTCATCAGCAAAAATGCTATTAACTTGCAGAAATGAGGTTAATCTGCAGGTTAATAATGTTACTTAACTGCCTGGCACCTGCCGAACTCTGCAGAGAGAAGATGAACTTTATTCCCCGGCAGTATTTGGTTTTAGACATGGGGGCGGTGCCAACAATGGTTCAGTCACCACTATGACAATACAGAGCGGCATCTGTAACTATGCCCCCGGCCCTGACTTAGGGCCCCATCACACATAGCGACACACCAGCCATCCCGACAATGATATGATCTTGTCAGGATCGCTGGTGTGTCGCTACATGATCGCTGGTAAGCTGCCAAACAGGCAGCTTCACCAGCGATCAGCACCAGCGACATGCGGGTAACAAGCGACGCACGTCGCTTAGTTACCCACTGTGTACCTTAGTTACCAGTGCGCTGGTGCAGGGAGCTGGTAACCAAGGTACACATCAGGTTTCTAAGCGGTGTGCACAACTTAGAAACTCGATGTGTACCTTGGTTACCAGCTCCCTGCACCAGCGCGCTGCTAACTAAGGTACACATAGGGTTTCTAAGAGCTGCGTGCTAGAAACCCGATATATACCTTAGTTACCAGCACCAGCTCGCTGATCGCTGGTCTCCCGCCTGCCACACGCAGCAATGCATGCTGGCCAGCGGGAGACCAGCGACCAAAAAAATGTCCTGGCCATTCCAGGACGATCAGCGATACCCGGCAGAGGGGTCGGTCGCTGGTAAGTGTGACGGGGGCTTTACACTCACTCTGCTTTGGGGCCGGTTGTCAGTCAAGACTGGGGGTACGGTTACTGATGCTGCTCTGCATACTGCTGCCGGGGATAATAAAGATGTACTGCTCCTGCTTTTGATTATGCTGTTTCATTTGGCTTCACCCAACAGAGCAGCCTTACCTCTTTCGGGCTGTTCTGTCCATGGGGTGTGACTGCCGACGTCATGCTGATTGACAGTCGGCTCTTCACAGGTAAGCCCATAAGAAAAAAATGAAATGGTCACAGATAATCCGTTTTAATAAACCCTCCGAAGAATCTAATCCAAATCGTGTTTTAGGGGTGTGCTTCTCTGATCTCTCCCTGGGTAAATATGCCATTTTGGTTTTATTTGGAGTCTGCTTGCTTGTATATATGTATGTGATGCTGTATACTATGTGCCTCATGCTCTCTATACCCCTTATGTACATGATGATTATGCATTACTAGCCATTATGCATGGAACTGTTTCCAGTATTGAACCCTATCACACTGCTGTCACTTTATTTCATACACATACTGTAAAATGAATGCTTATACATCCTGATGGTGTAATATTACTTAGTATCTCCATTTGTGACAAATTTATACACCACCGTAGCACTGGTATATCCAATCAGTACACTCACATATTGCTTTGGGTATCTACTGCATACTCTGACTATTATCTGGACTCCATGGATGCAAATCTAATATAAAAATAGACTTCTGATCATCCTTTGAAAAATATACATAACATACCCTTGGTTTAATTTACATCTGTTCTATATCTTCAGTATTTAATGTTGTGCATATTTATTCTATTCTTTATGTACCAATAAAATTATTATATATTTGTGGCTTTATACTCCTTAGTTGTTTATAGTTTTTTTCCCTTTTAATAGTAACTTCTCCAATCTGCCCCATGTTTAGTTTTTGCTACTCTCTATACCCCCCCTCCAAAACCAAAAAAACCCAAAAAATAAACTACCAGTGTTTAGCTCAGAAAAATGTTTAGCAGCAACTGAAATACTAACAATTTTTCTTATTCATATTAGAACTATGTTCAGCTGTTCTTCTTTTTAATTTCCTGATGGGGCACCCGATGTACGTTAAATCGTCTTGTGTGCGTACAATGGCATAAACTATATGTGTATTATCACTATTAATAAATTAATTTAAATGAGTCATGCTTATTCACTGTGCATGATTTAGTAGCATATTTACAGCCTCTTTACTTGCAACCATCCCAATAAAAAGGCTAGGAGAAAATATATGTCTCAATGATCTATTTGTTTCAGCTACAACCCCAAAGAACTGTTGAAGCATTTTCCCCAAAATAGCATCTGGATCCAAAAATATTCATATACTTCATGATGATTTTTTAGCCTCAACAAATTGCCTACAATTTGATACAAAAACCTAAAGGGATGAACTGGAATATAAGTTGGTATGCATGCAACGTGTAGGCGCATGTTCACACTGACCAATAAACAGACAAAACCCAAGATAAAAACAAAATGAGCAAATACCCTGCAGTACGTAAATAAATAGCAATAGAGCATGAAAATAACATAGGGTACATAGTTAACATAGTTTTGATCAAAATAATGTAAAAACCATCCCACCTCGTCAAGGTGACCCTACTCAGGACAGTCCAAACCTCTAGGATTAAAACCTTACGACACGTAAAATGACCTAAATATGAATAAGGGCCGAGTAGGACCAGGACCCTGACTAATAAACACCCAGCCATGGGGAGCTATATAAACATAATGTCCAGCTCAAAGAAAAGAAAGGCCACACAGAGTGCAAAAACCTGAAACAAAATCCTAGAGAACTGGAATATAAGTTCACATTGGCAACTAAACATACTAAACTTATTTGCACTTTGTGCAAATAAGGATGTGGCTTCCATTTTCTTTGAACCGGACAATTAGTTTACAGTGGTTTGCAAAACTATTCAGCCCCCTTGGCATTTTTCGTGTTTTGCTGCCTCACAACTTGGAATTTCACAGTTTTTTTCAGGGCTTGCATCAGTTCATGTATAGAACATGCCTACGACTGTGAACATTTGTTTTTCTTTTTTCCTTTTTATTGTGAAGCAAGCAACAAATAGGAAAAATAACTGAAAACTTCAGTGTGCATAACTATTCATCCACCCCCCCAAAAAAATCTGAACTTTTAAGAGCTTTTTTATTCAATTACTTATGAAAGTTGCTTTGGATAAGTCTCTATGAGCTTTTCATATTTTGCCACTGGGATGTTTGCATACTCCTCAAGGCAAAACTGCTCCAGCTTATTCAAGTTAGACGATTTCCGCTGGTGAACAGCAATCTTCAAGTCGTCTGACCACAGATTCTCAATTGGGCTTTGACTAGGTCTCTCCTAAACATTTACAGATTAAACCACTTGAGCATTGCAGTATGCTTTGGGTCATTGTCTTGTTGGAAGGTGAACCTCTTTCCCAGTCTCAAAATCGCTGTCAGACTGAAACTGGTTTTGCTCAAGAAAGTTCTTGTATTTTCCTCCATTTGATTTCCCTTCCAGCCCCTCCATTGTTTGGGTGGGTGGCTGGTTGTTTTCATCAGTGGAATGCACCTGTGCTGCCCCAGTCTTTATCAATGGGGGACTGCTGCATTCTGCTAGTGCATAAGTAAAGGTTTTGGTGAGTCTACCTCTCAAGTTATGTGTTTTTTTTATTTACTATGTTCGCTGTTTTGAAATTAGTGTTAGGGACTCGCAATTTAATGGGGACCCTTGACGTTGGGTTGCGAGTTTATCTGTCTTGGCCAATATAGTAACCAATAACCCATTTAATGTATTTATTATATGCATTATTTTTTCATCTTTTTGCACTTTTTATCATTTTTGCAGGATGCAGCTAGGCCTCTTTATGTTGGCTTGGTTTTCTGTGTGATACATATTTATAGTGCTGAGCTGCCCGCCTGGTAATACTATGGGCGTGATCAATAGGCTGTTCAGACACTTTGCATCACACTTATCTGTGTGATGTATGTTTTATGCAAGCCTTATTTTTGTGCATTTTTCCACTAGGCAGCCAGCCCCTCCATTGTTGGGTGGGTGACTGGTTGTTTTCATCAGTGGAAAGCACGTGTGCTGCCCCAGCCTTTATCAGTGGGGGTCTGCTGTATCCTGCTAGTGCATTAGTCAAGGTTTTGGTGAGTCTACCTCTT
The DNA here is from genome assembly GCF_039654945.1 of Dendrobates tinctorius. Lineage (NCBI taxonomy): Eukaryota > Metazoa > Chordata > Amphibia > Anura > Dendrobatidae > Dendrobates > Dendrobates tinctorius. The sequence continues at coordinate 5,252,025 of NW_027361828.1, read as the reverse complement.
AACCTATGTGTTTTTTTTATTAGCTGTGTTTGATGCTTCATTCATCTTCCCCTCGACTAGCACCATTTTCCCGATCCCTGCTGCTGAAAAACATTACCATAGCATGATGCTGCTGCAGCTATGTTTCACTATTCACTATGGGGATGTTGTTCTTGAGGTGAAGAGCTGTGTTGGTTTGGTGCAAGACATAGCGTTTATCTTGATGGCCCAAAAAGTTCAATTTTGGTCTCCTCTGACCACAGCACCTTCCTCCATACATTTGGGGAGACTCACACATGTTTTTTGGCAAACTCAAAAAAAGCCTTACAATTTTTGTGTAAGTAAAGGCTTTTTTTCTGCCTACTCTTTCATAAAGGCCACCTCCATGGAAAGTACATCTTATAGTAGTCATATGGACAGATACTCCAGCCTCTGATTGGGAACTCTGCAGCTCCTTCAGGTTTACTGTTGATCTCTGTGCTGCCTCTGATTATTGTCCTCTTTGCCTGGGCTGAGAGTTTTGGTGGGTCAGTACAGGTTTGTATGGTATCATGTTCTTTCCATTTGATGATAATAGAATTGATGGTGCTTCATGGGATTATCAGAGATTGGGATTTTTATTATTATAACCCAACCGTGACTTGTTCTTCTCAACAACTTTATCCCTGACTTGTTTGGAGATCTCCTTGGTCTTCATGGTGTGGTTTGGTTAGTTCTACCTCTTGCTGTTGGAATAATGCATATTGATCTGTATGTATTGCAACAACTACTACTGTACTGTTTTATATATTTTGCATATTGTGAGATTGTTAACAAAGTTCAGTGAAAAAAAAAACCAGACAGGATGCCCCCTCCTTCTCTTCCCTTCTTGTTGTTGTAATGCTCCCATGCTGCAAGCCACAGCAGATACCAGACTGATCACATTTCATGCTGTAAGCTGTTCAACCTGGATATGAATAAATCTACATTCTGTGTTGCTGACTCTGGATGTTACGCTGATTAATCCGCTGCCAACACTTGCCTAATGGTGTTGCAGCCTCTGTAGTCTTTCAGAAAAGGTGTGTATGTGCTGAAAGACCATGTGAAATTTAGATTGCACTCAGGTGCACTTCTTTCACTAAACATGTGACTTATGAAGGTAATTGATTGTACTGGAAATGTTTAGGGGCTTCATCGCAAAAGGGGTGAATACATATGCACTTGTCAATTTTTAGATAATTGATCCTATAAATTTCATTTTTGCCTATATTTTTCTCACTTTTCTTCACCAACTTAGACTATTTAGTGCTGATACATCACACACAAATGTATTTAAACACAGGTTGTAATGTAACACAATAGGGTGAAAAGCCATAGGGGTGAATACTTTCACAAGCAACTGTATTTAGCTCTCCATGGGTGGGTGTTCACAGTCAGGGTCTTGGCCCTGCTTGGTCTTTATTCACATTTACAACATTTGACATATGGTAAGGTTTTTATACTAGGGGTTAGGACCGTCTCGAGTAAGGTCACCTTGACATGGTGGGATGGCGTTTACATTATTTTGATCAAAATTATGTTAACTAAGTACCTTTTGTTATTTTCATGCACTATTGCTAATTATATACTGCAGTGTATTGAGTTTTTCATACTATTTGATGTAGAAAAAAATCAGACAATTTTTATTCTCACTTTTATCATTCCTCAGCTTTTTATTTCCACTATGTAAAAGCCCATTACCATTTTATTAACTTAGCCCCGATTCAATAAAGCAATTTTGTTTCTGGCATAATTTCCTTCGTAAAGTCTCAACATTTTTAAGCAAAGTGAAGTTGCACAAAATAATTTGCAACTTTTGGACATGGGGTGGGACACTGCTCATCTAACTCATGATGAGCTAGGGTGTAATTTATGCCAGAAGTCTTACCTCTGTCCTGGACTGGAGTAAGATTTGTGGCAAGTTGTCAAGATTTTAATGACTTTTAAAGAATCAGGTGCCTCTGACTCCAGCAAACGCTCTCATCAAGATTGGAGTGAAAAACTCTGATCATGATGAATTGAAGCCTTTGTTTCATGCATTATTAAAGTAACTTCCTACTTTACCCACTATCAAGCAAACTTTTTTGTTTAAGTGGCCCATTTTTCTAGAGAAAGTGATAATTTAGAGCAAATTCTTTTACCTCAACCATTTTGCTAATTAAGACCAAATGGTTAAAACACCCCAACAAATAAATCTTTCTATCATGGACAGCACAGTGGCTCAGTGGCTATCACTGTTACTTTGCAGTGCTGGAGTCCTGGGTTCAAATCCCATGAAGGACAACGTCTGCAAGGAGTTTGTATGTTCTTTCCATGTGGGTTTTCTGGTTTCCTCCCACATTCCAAAGACATACTGATAGGGAATATAGGTTGTGAGCCCAAATAGGAACAGTGATAATAATGTATGTATAGGATTGTGGAATGTGATGACACTATATAAGAAAAGCATAACAAATAATCTTGCTATGTTGACTCTTTAATGGATATCAACTAAATCAGAATTTTTAACCTTGATACTTTAGCTACTTTTTCTTTATGGCTATGACTTGAGAACCATACTTCTCATTTTGACCCTCCATGTCACTTACAGTGAGTACATTGATAATCTACATATATGATCAGTTTTGACTTTCTATTGTTAATTAGTCACATTTGTTTCCAGATGAAAATGTCTACTCCCTAAATGTAAAGCATACTCTCCATCGATTGATTAAATAATTATAATAAACTAGATTAAGGCCCGATGCTATCGCATCGAGAGGATAGTGACACACCTCTTGCCATGTTAACCCTCAATAGACACACACCTCCTCAACACACACTCCTCTCACCTTTCACCATCTCCACTCACATCCACTCACTCTTTCACTCCACATACGACCCTTTCTCTCACTCCGTCTCTCATACTCACACTGTCATCGTCGCTGCTCCATGATCCCCGACATCTTCTTCCGCCGGCACCATCCTGGATCCCGACGTTGTCCACGCCGGCGACATGTTCTTGCGGCCATGCCATCTTGAGTATTCTGAAATCCTGCGAGTGGACATTAGTGGAGATAGTGAAAGGTGAGAGGAGTGTGTGTTGAGGAGTGGGGTGTTGAGGGTTAACATGGCAAGAGGTGTGCTGTGACGTCACCAGTTACAACTGGACGGAAGTTGTTACAACCCGGAAGCTGCTTAGCGCATTTATTATAGTAGATTAAGGCCCGATGCTATCGCATCGAGAGGATAGTGACACACCTCTTGCCATGTTAACCCTCAATACACACACACCTCCTCAACACACCACACCGCCTCAACACACACTCCTCTCACCTTTCACCATCTCCACTCACGTCCATTCACTCTTTCACTCCACATACGACCCTTTCTCTCACTCCGTCTCTCATACTCACACCGTCATCGTCGCTGCTCCACGATCCCCGACATCTTCTTCCGCCGGCGCCATCCTGGATCCCGACATTGTCCACGCCGGTGACATGTTCTTGCGGCCATGCCATCTTGAGTATTCTGAAATCCTGCAAGTGGACATTAGTGGCTCACCATTGTCATTTTGAAACACGACTGCTACTTCACTGACAGTGGGATTATTGTAGCGTCGAGGGTCTTGAGTACGATCTTGTTTAATAGCCATAGTGATGTTTGGCATGACAGTTCCGTTTTGTAGAGATTTAATTTTTTCTTGTTCTTCCACATCACGTAACATTTGATAAGCTTCCACAAAAGGATTAATAGTTTGGATTTGAAGGGCAATAATGTTCATCAATGTAGGATGACATTTTTGATTTTCTTTACATCGTAAGCGTTGTTCGTTTGCGGTAGTGGTATCGAGAATGTAAAGTTGGGCAAATGCGCGTTGCTGGTCATCTGAGGGATGTAGTGTTTCAGTTCTATGATAGATCTGGCCATGTATGCGGAAACAGTATGGGCCATATCCAGGAGGTGGTGAAATATTTGCACCCATGGAGGCAAAAGCAAAGGAACTGTTAATACTTCGAATATTATCCATGAAATTTTTGCTAAATTCACTTTGCCCTTTCAGCAAACGTGTAAAGACATCAGGATATTGTAGTATGTGTACATGGACTTTACCCTTCTGACAGCAGAGCGTAAAGTTGTTATCAGAAGGTATCTCTGCTACAAAATGCAAAGCTTCGCAATGCTCACATACATGGGTCATGTCACCACAGCTGTGTTCGGTAATACTATTTTCATCATTAGTGAAAATGTGAGGTTGTAGTAGAAGTGCATGTCCAACCGATGGGGTGCGCCTAGTTTTGAGACCAACGTATATTTGTCTTGGTTGCACTTTCTGCGGGCTAACTGCAGCTTGTATGTGAAGAAACTGTGCGTTGGTATTGACTAATGGTGGTATTGATAGGGCAGAAACAGATTGCTGATTAGTTATGTCAGTGAACGGCATATGGGATGAAGTGTGGTAGTAACTTGTTCCACATGCTGATGTGGAAGCATCCTGTTGTGAGTCTACTAATAATGATGAGGAAGAAGCCGTCTGTTGTTGGCGGTGATGGCGTGTAGAGGCTTCTTCAGCCAATGTAATAGATTTAGAGTTAGGGGATTCGTGTGTGAGACGACGACGTTTATAAGCCTTAATCTTGTCAAGTCGATGCTGTTTTTCCTCAGGAGTCTCATTAGCACGGCGTTGTTTTTGTCGTAGTGCTAAAGCTGCTTTCCTTTCACTGGCATTGGCATACTGTGCATCGGTATTGAATGGTGGTATTGATAGGGCAGAAACAGATTGCTGATTAGTTATGTCAGTGAACGGCATACGGGATGAAGTGTAGCAGTAAATTGTTCCACATGCTGATGTGGAAGCATCCTGTTGTGAGTCTAATAATAATGATGAGGAAGAGGCCGTCTGTTGTCGGCGGTGACGGCGTGCAGAGGCTTCTTCAGCCAATCTTATGGATTTAGAGTTAGGGGATTCGTGTGTGAGGCGACGGCGTTTATAAGCCTTAATCTTCTCAAGGCGATGGTGTTTTTCCTCAGGAGTCTCATTAGCACGGCGTTGTTTTTGTCGTAGTGCTAAAGCTGCTTTCCTTGCATTGGCATACTTTTTGTTATGACTCATGTTGGCACAGGTAAAGGAGTCTATTTGGCAGTTATCTGGCAGTGAAGAATGCGTCCTGGAGTATTGTAGAGTAAACAGATACTAATTGACCCTGTAATTGCCCAGCAGTAGTTATGAAGTGGTAGTGGCAAATTGGCCCTGTAGTTAGACACCTGCAGAGGAGCAAGGCAGCAGTAGTTATGGCGGTAGAGGCAAATTGGCCCTGTAATTAGACACCGGCAGAGGAGCAAGGCAGCAGTAGTTATGGCGGTAGAGGCAAATTGATCCTGTAATTAGACACCGGCAGAGGAGCAAGGCAGCAGTAGTTATGGCGGTATAGGCAAATTGGCCCTGTAATTAGACACCGGCAGAGGAGCAAGGCAGCAGTAGTTATGGCGGTAGAGGCAAATTGGCCCTGTAATTAGACACCGGCAGAGGAGCAAGGCAGCAGTAGTTATGGCGGTAGAGGCAAATTGATCCTGTAATTAGACACCGGCAGAGGAGCAAGGCAGCAGTAGTTATGGCGGTATAGGCAAATTGGCCCTGTAATTAGACACCGGGAGAGGAGCAAGGCAGCAGTAGTTATGGCAGTAGAGGCAAATTGGCCCTGTAATTAGACACCGGCAGAGGAGCAAGGCAGCAGTAGTTATGGCAGTAGAGGCAAATTGGCCCTGTAATTAGACACCGGCAGAGGAGCAAGGCAGCAGTAGTTATGGCGGTAGAGGCAAATTGGCCCTGTAATTAGACACCGGCAGAGGAGCAAGGCAGCAGTAGTTATGGCGGTAGAGGCAAATTGGCCCTGTAATTAGACACCGGCAGAGGAGCAAGGCAGCAGTAGTTATGGCGGTATAGGCAAATTGGCCCTGTAATTAGACACCGGCAGAGGAGCAAGGCAGCAGTAGTTATGGCGGTATAGGCAAATTGGCCCTGTAATTAGACACCGCCAGAGGAGCAAGGCAGCAGTAGTTATGGCGGTAGAGGCAAATTGGCCTTGTAATTAGATACCGGCAGTAAACAGGCAGATGACCAAAGCAGCAGTAGTTATGGCGATAGAGGCAAATTGGTCCTGTAATTAGACACCGGCAGTGTAATTAGACACCGGCAGAGGAGCAATGCAGCAGTAGTTATGGCGGTAGAGGCAAATTGGCCCTGTAATTAGACACCGGCAGAGGAGCAAGGCAGCAGTAGTTATGGCGGTAGAGGCAAATTAGCCCTGTAATTAGACACCGGCAGAGTAGCAAGGTAGCAATAGTTATGGCGGTAGAGGCAAATTGGTCCAATAATTAGACACCGGCAGTAAACAGGCATAGGACCAAGGCAGCAGTAGTTATGGTGGTACAGGCAATGCCAAGCGTCCGCACAGCAAGTCGGCGTGAGGTAAATGACGCAATTTCACGAATGCAAGATGGCGTCGGCGAAATCTCGCGAGATTTCGCCGACGTCGTTAACACCTCTTGCCATGTTAACCCTCAACACACCACACCGCCTCAACACACACTCCTCTCACCTTTCACCTCCACTCATGTCCACTCACTCTTTCACTCCACATACGTTCCTTTCTCTCACTCTGTTTCTCATACTCACACCGTCATCGTCGCTGCCCCGACATCTTCCTCCGCCGCCGCGATCCAGGATCCAGACGTTCTTGCGGGACGCCATCTTGGATTTCGTGAAATCCCGCGATATTCAAGATGGCGTCGCCGCAACAACATGTCGCTGGCGTGGACGACATCGGGATCCAAAAAGATGGCGTCGGCGAAATCTCGCGAGATTACGCCGACGCCATTTTGGATCCCGATGTCGCCCACGCCAGCGACATGTTCTTGCGGGACGCCATCTTGGATATCGTGAAGTCCCGCGATATTAAAGATGGCGTCGCCGCAACAACATGTCGCTGGCATGGGCGACATCGGGACATGTTGTTGCGGCGACGCCATCTTTAATATCGCGGGACTTCACGATATCCAAGATGGCGTCCCGCAAGAACATGTCGGCGGCCTGGAGAACGTCTGGATCCTGGATCGCGGCGGCGGAGGAAGATGTCGGGGCAGCGACGATGACGGTGTGAGTATGAGAAACGGAGTGAGAGAAAGGAACGTATGTGGAGTGAAAGAGTGAGTGGACATGAGTGGAGGTGAAAGGTGAGAGGAGTGTGTGTTGAGGCGGTGTGGTGTGTTGAGGGTTAACATGTGCGTGTGTGTGGTGACGTCACCGCTTACAACTGGACGGAAGTTGTTACAACCGGAAGCTGGTTAGGGCATTTATTATTATAGATGCTTTCATTTATCATTAAAACATTGGTAGAAAATATAATTAACTAATCAATTTATAATTATCATCATTTACCTTAATGCCCTGATTGTGTATGCCCTTTGTCAGTAGGTCTTTGTGTATTATGGTGAATATTTTCTATGCTAAGTGTGAAATAATTGCATCTGTCCTTTGATGGATATACTATTTGCTGGATTATGAATATGTTAATTACATAGTTTATATTTCTATGTATAATTGCAGTGCTTGTTTATGAATGCTGCTGTTTGTTCCCAACTAAGTCTGATCTCTTTTTTTTTTTTGCCAGAATTAACAGGACATTTTATTCATCCACTTTCCTTTTAGACAGCATGACCTTATAATGAATTTAATTTGTCAAATGAGTGCTTTTAGTAAGGTTACGTATTTAATATCCATAGTGTTCTCAATGCTTTGAGCTATATTTGATTGAAAAGCCAATATTTTATGGAAAAAAGTAATGTATTTGGTCAGTTATAAATGGTCTTTTGAAGCTGCAGAAGGCCTTGCCAAAGTGAGCAACGGCTTCGTGAAATTGGTTTCGATCTGCGGTAAATGTTCTGTTTCAACTTATGAAATAAACTAAGTATGTCATATTAGGTTGTGGGGTACCATGCTAAAGTTGGTAATAGTTGGCAAATTTAGCGTGATGTATCAGCATTTTTAAATGCAAACAAATAGCCACAAAAACATGAAAATGAGCCATCAAACAATAGAAAAATTAATACTGATGAAAGAAAAAACAGGATTAGATCAGAAACGGTGGTAGACTGGTGAGCAATCAGTGCTTCTTTTAGTTTATTTTAGACCAATCTGAGCATTTTGTAAAAAAAATCCAAGTAAGAATAAAAAAAGGACTAAAACCCATAGTATCAAACTGTAGTGCTCATCCACACCTCACCCTCCAATGCATATTTCACAATGCTTTCTTATGGAGTGGTGAGGAAGCATTGCGAAACGTGCCTTGTTTGATGGTGTGGAGGACAAGCACTACACTTTGATACTATCAGTTTGTAGTCCTTTTATTAATCTTACATTGACATGATCCTTTAGCAATGAATTTCTTATGCTTTCAGGTTATTTATTCTTAAGATTGTCTATTGTATTATGAAATAAGAGCTGCATTTTTTTATTGTGCAATGGCACTTGTTGCATTTATACTTTGGCATGCTGGACTATTTTTGTTACTATATTCATAGATGGGATATCATTAACCAAGTACTTTTTTGATCATTTATCATTTCATCATTGTATATTTACATCATAACGTTGGCACTGTATTCCTCCACCTGCATTTAGTTGATCTTGTCTGTTTTATTATATGTGGTTTTAATTAATGTGTATTGTCCACTTTGTTCTCATTAAAGATTATTTTAACATTTCATTATAGGCCATGTGCTGGATTTTTGTAGGTGTTATTATGGATTCTATATAATTTGTCAGACTTCCCTATTACTACGGAAAGTATTCAGACCCCTTTACATTTTTAACTTTTTATTTCATTGCAGCCATTTGTTAAATTAAAAAAGTTCATTTTTTTCTCATTAATGTACACTCTGCACCCCATCTTGACTGAAAAAACAGAAATGTAAAAATTTTTGCAAATTTATTAAAAAAGAAAAACTGAAATATCACATGGTCATAAGTATTCAGACCCTTTGCTCAGACACTTATATTTAAGTCACATGCTGTCCATTTCCTTGTGATCCTCCTTGAGATGGTTCTACTCCTTCATTGAAGTCCAGCTGAGTTTAATTAAACTGATAGGACTTCATTTGTAAAGGCACACACCTGTCTATATAAGACCTCACAGCTCACAGTGCATGACAGACCAAATGAGAATCATGAGGTCAAAGGAACTGGCAAAGGAGCTCAGAGGCAGAATTCTGGCAAGGCACACATCTGGCCAAGGTTACAAAAAAATTTCTGCAGTATTCAAGGTTACTAAGAGCACAGTGGCTGCCATAATCCTTAAATGGAAGACATTTGGGACCACCAGAAGTCTTCCTAAACCTTGCTGTCCAGCCAATCTGGGCAAATGTGGGAGAAGAGCCTTGGTGAGAGAGGTAATGAAGAACCCCAAGATCACTGTGGCTGACTTCCACAGATGCAGTAGGGAGATGGGAGAAAGTTCTACAAAGTCAACTATCACAGCAGCTCTCCACCAGTCCGGCTTTTATGTCAGAGTGGCCCGACAGAAGCCTCTCCTCAGTGCAAGACATATGAAAGCCCTCATAGAGTTTGCTAAAAAACACAAGAAGGACTTCCAGACTATGATAAATAAGATTCTTTTGTCTGATGAGACGAAGATTGAACTTTTTGGTGATAATTCTAAGCGGTATGTGTGGATAAAACCAGGCACTGCTCATCACCTGCCCAATACAATGCCAACAGTGAAATATGGTGGTGGCAGCATCATGCTATGGGGCTGTTTTTCAGCTACAGAAACAGGATGACTGGTTGCAATTGAACGAAACATGAATGCAGCCAAGTACAGAGATATCCTGGATGAAAATCTCTTCTAGAGTGCTCTGGACCTCAGACTTGGCCGAATGTTCACCTTCCAACAAGACAATGACCCTAAGCACACAGCTAAAATAATAAAGGAGTGGCTTCAGTACAACTCTGTGACCATTCTTGACTGGGCCAACCAGAGCCCTGACCTAAACCCAATTAAGCGTCTCTGTAGAGGTCTGAAAATGGCTGTCCACCAACATTCACCATCCAACCTGATGGAACTGGAGAGGATCTGCAAGGAAGAATGGCAGAGGATCCCCAAATACAGGTGTGAAAACTTGTATCATCCCCAAGAAGACTCATGGCTATACTAGCTCAAAAGGGTGCTTCTACTCAATACTGAGCAAAGGGTCTGAATACTTATGACCAGGTCATATTTCAGATTTTCTTTTTTAATAAATTTGCAAAAATTTCTACATTTCTGTTTTTTTCAGTCAAGCTTCGGTTGAGTGTACATTAATGAGAAAAAAATTAACTTTATTGAATTCACCAAATGGCTGCAATGAAACAAAGAGTGAAAAATTTAAATGGTCTGAATACTTTCTGTAACCACTGTACATTGCCTCAATCACACAGAATTGGAGCTATAAAAATCAACTAAAGGTACTGTCACACTAAGCGATCGCACCAGCGATCACAACAATGACACGACCTGGCAGAGATCATTGTACATCGCTATATGGTCGCTAGTTAGCTTCCAAACACGAAGATCTCATAAATGACACATCAGCGATCAGCGATCTGTATAACGACCTCGGCGGTCATTGGGACCTGTCACACAGCATGTAAAAGACCCCGACCTCGATAGGCGTGATTGAGCGCAACCTTTTCCACGCCCCTCTGCACAGATTGGTGGTCAGTAGTGTTGAGCATTCCGATACCGCAAGTATCGGGTATCGGCCGATACTTGCTGTATCGGAATTCCGATACCGACTTCCGATATTTTTTCAATATCGTAATTCGGCATCGGAATCGGAAGTTCAAAGTTGATTGACAGCCTGACGTCATCATGATGCGCGGTGTGTGCGCATCATGATGCGCCGTCATTTCGGGCCTTCCGGGGGTCTCTGCCGGCCTGCCGGGGGGCTGTGCGGACTGCCCGGGGTCTGTACCGGCCTGCCGGGGGGCTGTGCCGGCCTGCCGGTGGTCTGTGCACCCTGTGGGGGTCTGTACCGGCCTGCCGGGGGGGCTGTGCCGGCCTGCCGGTGGTCTGTGCACCCTGTGGGGGTCTGTACTGGCCTGCCGGGGGGCTGTGCCGGCCTGCCAGTGGTCTGTGCACCCTGTGGGGGTCTGTACTGGCCTGCCGGGGGGCTCTGCCGGCCTGCCGGGGGGCTGTGCTGATGTCCGGGGGTCTGTGCAAGCATCGTCCGATGGGACTACAAGTCCCATCTGGCGATGCCTGCTACCATGACAGTGATTGACACATAAGCCAATGATGGGACAGTAGTAGTCCCATCATCCGGCTAATGTGTTAAATGTTAAAAAAAAAAAAATACTACATACATACTACATACATACTACATGCATGCTACATACATACTACATGCTACATACATACTACATGCTACATACATACTACATATATACTACATGCATGCTACATACATACTACATGCTACATACATACTACATATATACTACATGCATGCTACATACATACTACATGCTACATACATACTACATGCTACATACATACTACATATATACTACATACATACTACATACATGCTACATACATGCTACATACTGCATGCTACATACATACTACATACATACTACATGCATGCTACATACATACTACATACATACTACATGCATGCTACATACATACTACATACATGCTACATACATGCTACATGCTACATACATACTACATATATACTACATACATGCTACATGCTACATACATACTACATATATACTACATGCATGCTACATACATACTACATATATACTACATGCATGCTACATACATACTGCATGCTACATGCATACTACATACATACTACATACATACTACATGCTACATACATACCACATATATACTACATACATGCTACATGCTACATACATACTACATACATACTACATGCATGCTACATACATACTACATATATACTACATGCATGCTACATACATACTGCATGCTACATGCATGCTACATACATACTACATACATACTACATGCTACATACATACCACATATATACTACATACATACAATACATTCATACAATACATACATAGACATACAGTACATATAACATAGAGTAACATACTTACCAATACTTGTCACATTGTTCCCCGAAGCCATTGTCTTTTCCGGAATAAATATTAACATAACAAACCACAAAAATACTCACCCACGATCCGAAGCAGTCCACGAGTGTGTCCCACGACGATCTTGGGTAGAGAACTGCAGCATCAGATGATGCTGCCGTTCTCTACGGGCTGCAGGAATCCAATGACGGGAGGTAGGTATCCTTCCGCACTGTATTCCTCCGCCACTTAAAAAAAAAAAAAAAATTCCCACACAGCAATGGCATAAAGTGAGACTAGGGACTTTTTTTTTTTTTAAGTGGCGGAGGAATACAGTGCGGAAGGATACCTACCTTCCGTCATTGGATTCCTGCAGCCCGTAGAGAACGGCAGCAACAGCTGATGCTGCAGTTCTCTACCCAAGATCATCGTGGGACACACTCGTGGACTGCTTCGGATCGTGGGTGAGTATTTTTGTGGTTTGTTATGTTAATATTTATTCCGGAAAAGACAATGGCTTCGGGGAACAATGTGACAAGTATTGGTAAGTATGTTACTCTATGTTATATGTACTGTATGTCTATGTATATATTGTATGAATGTATTGTATGTATGTAGTATATATGTGGTATGTATGTAGCATGTAGTATGTATGTAGTATGTATGTAGCATGCATGTAGCATGCAGTATGTATGTAGCATGCATGTAGTATATATGTAGTATGTATGTGGTATGTATGTAGCATGTAGTATGTATGTAGCATGCATGTAGTATGTATGTAGTATGTATGTAGCATGCATGTAGTATGTATGTAGTATGTATGTAGCATGCAGTATGTAGCATGTATGTAGCATGTATGTAGTATGTATGTAGTATATATGTAGTATGTATGTAGCATGTAGTATGTATGTAGCATGTAGTATGTATGTAGCATGCATGTAGTATATATGTAGTATGTATGTAGCATGTAGTATGTATGTAGCATGCATGTAGTATATATGTAGTATGTATGCAGCATGTAGTATGTATGTAGCATGCATGTAGTATATATGTAGTATGTAGCATGTAGTATGTATGTAGCATGCATGTAGTATGTATGTGGTATGTATGTAGCATGTAGTATGTATGTAGCATGCATGTAGTATATATGTGTTATGTATGTAGCATGTAGCATGCATGTAGCATGCATGTAGTATGTATGTAGTATGTATGTAGTATGTATGTGGTATGTATGTAGCATGCATGTAGTATGTATGTAGTATATATGTGGTATGTATGTAGCATGCAGTATGTATGTAGCATGCATGTAGTATGTATGTAGTATATATGTAGTATGTATGTTGCATGTAGTATGTATGTAGCATGCATGTAGTATGTATGTAGCATGTAGTATGTATGTAGCATGCATGTAGTATATATGTAGTATGTATGTAGCATGTAGTATGTATGTAGCATGCATGTAGTATATATGTAGTATGTAGCATGTAGTATGTATGTAGCATGCATGTAGTATGTATGTGGTATGTATGTAGCATGTAGTATGTATGTAGCATGCATGTAGTATATATGTGTTATGTATGTAGCATGTAGCATGCATGTAGCATGCATGTAGTATGTATGTAGTATGTATGTAGTATGTATGTAGTATGTATGTGGTATGTATGTAGCATGCATGTAGTATGTATGTAGTATATATGTGGTATGTATGTAGCATGTAGTATGTATGTAGCATGCAGTATGTATGTAGCATGCATGTAGCATGCATGTAGTATATGTGTAGTATGTATGTTGCATGTAGTATTTATGTAGTATGAATGTAGCATGTATGTAGTATGTAGTATGAATGTAGCATGTATGTAGTATGCATGTTGTATGTATGTAGCATGTATGTAGCATGTAATTTTTTTTTCTTTTACATTCAACACATTAGCCGGATGATGGGACTACTACTGTCCCATCATTGGCTAATGTGTCAATCACTGTCATGGTAGCAGGCATCGCCCGATGGGACTTGTAGTCCCATCGGACGATGCCTGCACAGACCCCCGAAGCCTGCACAGACCACCGGCAGGCCGGCACAGCCCCCCGGCAGGCCTGCACAGCCCCCCGGCAGGCCGGCACAGCCCACCGGAGCCTGCACAGACCACCGGCAGGCCGGCACAGCCCCCCGGCAGGCCGGCACAGACCACCGGAGCCTGCACAGACCCCCTGGCAGGCCGGCACAGCCCCCCGAAAGGCCCGTACAGACCCCAGAGAGGCTGTACAAGGCAAAAACAGGGTTTTTCTTATTCCGATACCGGAAGTCCCATAGACTTGAATGGGACTTCCGGTATCGGAATCGGCGATACCGATACTTTTTTTAAAGATCGACCGATCCATTCCGATCCGATACTTTGAAGTATCGGACGGTATCGCTCAACTCTAGTGGTCAGTGTATGGCATGACTGTTGATGTCACAGCTCTCGCTTGGTGATTGGACGATCGCGTAATAAAGGACGACGTATTAGCGCTCCCTTCCATTGTTCTAAATCGCAGTGGTTCATACGCATTTCCAGCAGCGATCCATATTGCGCCCAGCTAGCCTTCTGCTTTGCAGCTCCTGCAATCCATTATGTGCTGCTGTTGCGTTTGGCCCGGATTTATTGATTCCTTCAGGATCTCTATACTGTATTGTAAGGTAGGCACTTATTTTTCTTATTTTATAATTTTTTTTGTGGCATCCATTTTTGTTTCTGCCGCGCCCACCATTGCAATTTTTTTTACAGCTGGGAATTAACAGTTGTCGGCCATCTCTGGATTTTTTTGGGGCAGCTATTTTTGTTTCTGCCGCGCCCAGCACCGCCATTTTATCCAGCTGTGTTAACTGTTGTTGGCCATCTCTGGTTTTTTTGGGGGCAGCTAGGTTATCCATTGCTATGGAGGATCAAATATAACAAAAAAAAATAACTCAAAAAGCAACAAAGATCTATAACGTCTATATATTTATTGGAGGTAAGCAGTCAAAAATACAAGCTGTGTTGCAAAAATAACTTAAAAACGTATCACAGAACAACAGAAACAATATGTACCTTGAAAGGGAAATCCAACAATCGCTGTAGCGACTCTGACAGGATCGCAAAACCCCCACACACGATAGTATCCTCGCAACAACACACAAAGGAATATCCACAAAGCCCTCAGGAACAATGGATGGGGGGGCGCAGTTTTACATTCTCATTTATAGCTGAGGTGATGTTGTGGCCGCCAATCGGAGCTGAGGGGCGTTACTAATGAAATCCTAGTCCCGCCTGTGCTGCTGACATATGAGTCGCCAACGAGGCGTCGTTCATAAACGTTGTCAAACTCAGCGACTCCAGCTCACCAGCGGGATGCCAATGATCAAAATACGGTCCATGACGTTCGTGCATGATCAGCGACATCGCAGCAGGGGCCACATCACCGCTACATGTCACACACAGCGACATCGTTGACGATATCGCTGCCGCGTCATAATATCGGTGTCACTTAAGCGATATCGCTAGTGATCTCGCTTAGTGTGACATGGCCTTAAGAAGGTACACTTCAATTAGCATGACTATATTAGATGTTCTATTTATTATACAGGGCAACTGGAAACCTTTCACCTAGCCATGGATAAGTTACAAAAGTCCAGTGCCTAAAAGTTAGTTGTTTGATTGCCCAAGGACATTGTTACAAATTCCTGGTGAAAAATATTGGGTAAAAGCGGCAAGTGCAAATTTGTTTTTTTACCTGTGCCTTGTGATATCTGATTGTCCAGATTTACTAGTACTTTAGAATCTGTTTCCACAGTATTTATAGCTTTGATTAAGATTCTCACTTTGTGCTTTTATGGCAAGGTGGATCTATGAATGTGAAAATAGAGGCATAGTTCGTCTTTATGTCTTTCTAGGAAAGCTGCACTTGCTTGCAGAAATAAGCATGGATTGCATTATTTCTTGTCAGACCAAATCAGATCAGACTTTTTTTTATATTTGTCATTCTCTGCCTCTTATAATTTCCATGCCAGTACCTGCCCCCTCTCGTTAAGCTTTTGTCACCCGGTGAGGCAGGGTGACAATACAGTAAACCTGTTGTGTTCCTAGGACTTGTGCTATCGAACAGCCAGGAATTTTGGCTTAAGCCCTAGTAAATTAGTATTGCTTGCTGCTATGAGCCCTGGGCAAGGCTTCTTTCCATTTAAACTCCTGAGTCTTAAACATTCCTGCCAGGCAGCTCCACCGGCCAGCAGCTATTCCAAAGACTCAACTAAGGGTCCAAGTGTAAGTCCACATCCCTGAAGAGTGATTAAAGATTAAAGGCCAAGACTCACCTGGGACCTGATAGTAGGTGTAGCCAAACCCAAAGTCTGTCCAAGGAAGGCATATTTAGAGCTTCCAGAAGACCACAGACAGATCCAGTTTACACCTCTCTGAGTGAATCCCTGTTTTGTAATTTTGTATTTAAGTATGTATTAATATGTGCTGTTTGTCTGTGTTTGTGGTATAATAAAGTATTTTGCACTTTAAACAATGCAGTTAGGCATACGTGTTTTTACATGTGCTGCTTTTTCCCCACAAAACAATTGTCTATAATATTTGTTCATCTGTACTACCTTGATATACTGCATGCTTATATTTTTGGTGGCACCTTCTTTTCAGTCTCTTTCATGTCTTTTGAATGCCAGTTTAGTATCAAATGGCCAGCTCAGAAAAATGTGTTTGTAGCTAGCTATTTAATGAATATAACATTTTTTACCAAGTCCTCAGATAGCTATTACTGTTAAGAGATCTCCAGTTTTCTCAAGTTCTGACACAAGATTGACTGCAATAACACCTTTTTCATCTCACATCAAAAAATATCAATGGTGCAAGTATCCTGTAAAATGCCGAGGTACAATGAGTTCCCTCCTTAGATCAAAAGATTTTAGATTTGCTTTACAAAATGACTCCAGGCTTAAACTCATCTGCGAGACTCTTATTCAGGTGGTAGTAATATCATGCTTTGACCAGACAGATCTAAGCATACTGCCAATATAGTTCATAAATGCTAGGTGGCATTGAGATGGCATCATGGAATCCTTTGTCAAGTTTGAAACAAGTGCCCTGTAGCAGTAGAAGTTCAAATGTAGCCAGCTTTCTATTAAATGTCCATTTGGGTATTTATTTTGAAACATGGAAAGAAAAACCTTGAGAGTTTATAATGGAAGTAATAATTACATCTGAGCTCTTATATTTACAGCAAGTTAAGTAGAATATATTTGAAAAAGTCTTGCCAGATTTTTGGGAGCAAACAAATATTAATATCATTTTCAGTAGGTTACATCATGGAGTGAGATATGGACCTTAAAAAGTAGCATCTAGTTGTCAACTAAAAATATTGGTAATTAAATGCAAAGATGCTTCGCAAACAAAAAAAATCATATTAATGAAACACTGGAGAGTAATTATCTCACTGCATGATTTACTACACACTCTGTGTGACAGGCAGTTTTTTTTCTTAGCTAATGGCAGTCACATTTTGAAAGTTATTGGGAAAATTAACATTGAAATGTTGCCCTAGGAGAAGCAAGTTTCTGCTCTCACCTGCAAAATATTATAATTGCACCACTATTCAACTTTTCTTTTTACTATAACATATGTAAATTAGTTTTCTCCAGAAAGCTTTAAAGAGTAAAAGAAAAAGATGGCTAATAATGAAGCATTTTGATTTCTATAGAATTATTTAGCATAGAAATAATGAATGTAAATGTTCTTGATTTGATGTTAGATTTCATGTTTAGATTCTTGAATGTGATAAAGAGCCTATCAGGCTAATAGATGATGAGCAAACTTCGGACATTTGTGCCGTTTACATTTATGTTGCTGTTTCTTCATGAAAATGACAGTATTCTACCAGCTAACTGCCAGTTATATATTACACACTTATTCTTAGGTAATACTGATCTCCACAGTTTTCCTGTAAGGAGAAGGAACAGGCTGTGGGTGCCTGTGCCGAGCTGGGTCCGGAACTGTTGAGGCCTTCCCTGTTGCCGGGGTGAAGAAATGAGGAAGCAGACTGACCTCATGACCCGGGGAGGTGGGGTTACATAAAAAGAAAAGCACGCGCAGCAGCAGGCAGTTTGGTGCCAATCCGTAGCAGCGCACAGTCAGGTGAGCAGCGCGCTCTGTCCCCCAAGTATCAGCGCCGCAACAGGCTGCATTGTTTGGGCCCCACCGCCTGCAGAGGGACCGCTGCGCTGAGTGGTGCCGTGCACTCAGTGACTGCCGGAGATAGAGGTGCCATGCACTCCGTGACTATGAGTACTGTACACGTGCACAGAAGGGAAAGTACCGGACAGACTCCTGCAGCCTTGCCTTCCACTTGCTCCACAATCGTTCTCATTGGACTCCAAAGGTGCTGTGGCCCTGTTTGCTCCGGCCGCACGTGTTTATGGACTAGGGGTTCAGCAGAAGGAACCGGAGACCGACCACTGCCGCAAGAAGAGGGACCACCATGTAAAGGATCCCAACTGAGGACATCACCCTCCGGACTCTGCCAGAGCTATAACCCCTGCGGGATCATCTCCTACAGAGAATCATATAGGATATGATAAGTTCTTTCTTTGGACTACCCTTGTTTTAACAGTTATTATTCCTACTATTCACCTTTAACCATTTACCTCCCTGTGAGGAGTGAAAACCCTGTTCTATTAAATTGTCACCTTTTGTTAACCCTTGCTCTGCCTCCTGCCTGCCACTGCATTCCCGCAACCTGCTTACATTCCTTTATACACTGTAAAGCAATTCAAAGCCATTCAATCCAGTTATGAATAAAACATTTTGTTAAACCATATAGGGCAGACAAAAACTTACCAAAAATTATTTCACTACTCATCTATCTCACCGACCTCCCTGCTAGCCTTCTGGTCCACCATGCCTTTTCTTTTTGCTCTCCCCATTGCATGCATCTTCTTCAGCCTGCCTCACTGTGGGCCACATTTTAAAGTGGGACTATGTCCCATGCCACTAATGTCCTATTGCACTGTGCTGTCATGGCGCATCTTGTGTCATCACGATATCGTATACTTCGACATCACGGTGTGCAAGGTCATCAGAGGCCTAGAGTGAAGCAGGCTAAAATATGTGCACGATGGGGAATATGGAAAAAAGAGGAGGCTCAGAGGACTTGTCAGTGGGACAGGTGAGTGGTGACCAGTGAGGTGAGTATTAATTAGTTAATTCATTTTTTATACCCAATGTGTATTATGCTGTGGAGTCCAGAAAGATCCCAAGGAACATTCAATTCACATTGAATAACTTTAATGCAAAATGAATTTCCATGAGAAAATTAAGATATTTGTTCAATTCAAAGTCTTGCATGCAAATCTGTTAATCTCCATAATATGTTATGTGTATATATATATATATATATATATATATATATGTGTAAATACAGTATATATATATATATATATATACACACTGAATATAACAGAATTTATAACATTAACAGAAATAAACAATTGAAATAGAGCACTCTGTAATGACTATATAATATATGAGTTTCACTTTTTGTATTGAAGAACTGAAATAAATTAACTTTTTGATGATATTATAATTTTGTGAGAAACACCTGTAATTAAGTGGGGTGATTTTTGCAAAAATGATTGCCTAGGTGCAACTATCTTTTGTGTCTGCACTAAAAACATTCCATCCACTGTGCTGTCCCAATTTTAAAAGAGGGGATGGTGTGTTCTGAACTTCAGAATGAGGTATTGAAGGTTCAGGGGGGCTTCCCTGCTGGTCCTTCAGGGAAATTGTTTGTATCCGTAAATCTGCATCTTAAAATTTTGAAGGCATATCATAGATCGACTCTGGCTGGTAACTCAGGTGGTAAGGCGACCTTCGACATCCTTTCTCATTATTTTTGGTGGCCAAGGTTGCATAAGGACATAGTTGACTTTGTGTGTTCATGTTGTGTCTGTGCACGTTCTAAGTTCCCTCATACTCGTCCATCTGGGGCTCTTTTACCATTAACCATTCCTGACCGACCATGGATTCATTTGTCCATGGATTTCATTATGGATCTTGCTTCATCCTCTGGTAAAACTGTTATCTTAGTTGTGGTAGATTGGTTTAGTAAAATGGTGCACTTAATTGCTGTACATGCGGTCCCTAATGCCAAGACACTGGCTCAGGTGTTTGTCACTGAGATCGTGAAGCTTCACAGAGACAGAGTTCCCTTCGATTTGGTGTCAGATTAAGGGACCTAATTTGTATCTAAATTTTGGAGAGGCATTTTCACTAGTTTAAGGATGCATATATCCTTTTCTTTGGCATTCCATCCTTAAACTAATGGCCAGACTGAATGACTAAACCAAGGTTTGAAGACTTACCTATATGTTTTGTGTCAGATAACCAGGAGGATTGATTTTCTTTTCTACTCTACCACTGGCTGAGTTTGCGTTAAACAATCATCGCAGTGAGTCCACTGGTAAGTCACCATTTTTTTGCTCATATGGCTTCCATCCACAATTCTTTACCTTCTGTAATTATGAGTCTTCGAGGGTTCCTAGGAGGAACAATTTTATTCTTCATTCTCACCGGTACGGAAAGGGTTCAGAATAATTTAAAAATCATGGGGGACAAATATAAATGCATAACTGATAAGAAACGATTGTCAGGTCTGGACCTGGGGGAAAATTATTTACAGTAGTATGGCTGTCCACCAAAAATATTAAATTGAAACAACAAGCCTACCAAGAGAGGGCCACCCACCCAACCTGTCAGCATGTGTATAAAGGACATTAATCAAAGAGGCAGCACCAAATCTAACCCTGGATCAGCTTCAGAGTTCCCAAGCAGAAACTAGAGTTTTTTTCCATAGGGCCACAATAAGCCAAACACTCCATAGAGGTGGCCTTTATGGAAGAGTGAGGAGAAAAAGCATATACTCTCACACAAAATTTGTAATGTTTGTTTTGAGTTTGCCAAAAGACATTTGGGAGACTCCCCAAATGTATGGATGAAGGTGCTGTGGTTATATGAGACCAAAATTGAACTTTTTGGCACAAAGGTAAATGCTATGTCTGGTGCCAAACCAACACAGCTCATCACCTCAAGAACACCATAACCGCACTGAAACATGATGGTGGCTGCATCAGGCTGTAGGGATGTTTTTCAGCAGCAAGGAGAGGGAAAATGGTGTGAGTTTAAAGGAAAATGGATGGTATAAAATACAATAAGTCTCTCAGTGATTTGAGACTGGACAGAGGTTCACCTTCCAATAAGACAATGACCCAATGCATAATGCTAAAGCAACACTCGAGTAGTTTAAGGGGAAATGTCTAAATGATCTTAATCCAATTGAGAATCTGTGGTCAGACTTGAAGATTGCTGTTCAACAGAGGAAACTATCTAACTTGAAGGAGCTGGAGCAGTTTTGTCTTGAGGAATGGACAGAACTATAATTGCCATAAAAGAAGCCTCTACAAAGTACTGGCTTTGGGGGGGTGAATGATTATGCACATTGAAGTTTTCTGTTATTTTGTCCTATTGTGTTTGCTTCACAAAAAAAAACAAATGTTCACAGTAGTAGGCATGAGGCAGCAAAACACAAAAAATGCCAATGGGGGTGAATACTTTCACAAGCCACTGTACAGCTCTGGCAAAAATAAAGAGACCACTGTAAAATTTTCAGTCTGTATGATTTTTCTCTTTATAGGTATACTAGCTGAAGAGCCCAACGCTGCCTGGACTTAGTAACCAACTGTGGTTAGTTATGACAAATTATAATGATTATATTGCACATAAAAACATTTCACATCATATATTCAACACTACAGATTTGCAACACAAATTAACTAAACGATTACCCAAGTATTCATAGTATTTTATTTTCAACTCATTCAAGATTTTTGGTTTTTCCTTTCGGGCAAAGATGAACAGATTTTTGGCAGTTCCAACTCTTGAACAGACCACGTAAAGTTGATCATGAGAAAAGCATGGAGATTACAAATTGATCCCTACCACTTTCAAGGACTGTCCCTGAGCATTGTTAATGGACATTGCAAATAGCAGTTGAACTGGAAACAGGAGGTGTTTAAAATCAAAACACAAATCAGATGGAATGAGTGGAATTCTTGGAATGAAAATGTCCTCTCCTTTGGCACATCCTGTTTCTGAGCTGTGTATCTAACCCTATCCTGTGTGATAATGTCTGCTGAGCTGTGTACCTAATCCTCTCCTGTGTGATACTTTCTGCTGAGCTGTGTATCTAATCCTATGATGTGTTACTGACTGCTCAGCCATGTATCTAATCCTATCCTGTGTAATACTGACTGCTGAGCAGTGTATCTAATCCTATCCTGTGTGATACCATCTGCTGAGCCATGTATCTAACCCTATGCTGTGTGATACTGACTGCTGAACCATGTCTCTAATCCTATCCTGTTTGATACTGACTGCAGAGCCGTGTATCTAATCCTATGCTGTGTGATACTGTCTGCTGAGCCGTGTATCTATTCCTATCATGTGTGTTACTGACTGCTCAGCCGTGTATCTAATCCTATCCTGTGTGATACTGACGGCTGAGCCGTGTATTTAATTCTCTCCTGTGTGATATTGACTGCTGAGCCATGTATCTAATCCTATTCTGTGTGATACTGTCTGCTGAGCCGTGTATCTAATCCTATCCTGTGTGATACTGTCTGCTGAGCCATGTATCTATTCCTATCCTGTGTGATACTGACTGCTGAGCTGTGTATCTAATCCTATCCTGTGTGATACTGACTGCTGAGCTGTGTATCTAATCCTATCCTGTGTATTACTGACTGCTGAGCCATGTGTCTAATCCTCTCCAGTGTGATACTGACTGCTGAGCCGTGTATCTAATCCTATTCTGTGTGATACTGACTGCTGAGCCGTGTATCTAATCCTATCCTGTGTGATACTGGGCTCCCCCTGCAGTCTGTGTCAGAGGGTGGTCTGTGTTGACACGGTAATAAATTGTGTTATTTCCAGCTTTACAGAAGGATGATTACACCATAGAAATGATAAGAATAATAGGCCAAATTGTTTGGTGAATTGGAACGCGCGGGGTTAAAATTTCGCCTCACAACATAGCCTATGACGCTCTCGGGGTCCAGACGTGTGACTGTGCAAAATGTTATGGCTGTAGGTGTGACGGTGCAGATGCCAATCCCAGACATACACACATAAATACATACACACACACATTGAGCTTTATATATTAGATTTTTGAGCAAAATGTAAATTGCTCTTTTATTCTATAAACTACTGACAACATGTCTTTGAATTTCCAAACACTAAATTTTTGTATTTAATTTCAGAAAATGAGAAATTGTCAAACTAACAAAAAAATGCAGTGCTTGCAGACCTCATATAATACTAAGAAAACCAGTTCATAATCATTTAGAATCAACAATACTAATGTTTTAATTCGGGAAGAGTTCAAAATTCAATATTTTGTGGAATAACCCTGATTTTTAATCAAAGCCTCCATGTGTCTTGGCATGCTTTTCTCCAGTCTTTCACACTGCTTTTGGGTGACCTTATACCACTCCTGATACAAAAATTTAAGGTCTTTGTTTGATGGCTTGTGACTATCCATCTTCCTCGTGATTACATTCCAGAGGTTTTCAATGGCCATGACAGGGATTTGATGTTGTGGTCCTTCATCCACACATTGATTGACCTAGCTGTGTGGCATGGCGCATTGTCCTGCTGGAAAAACCAGTGCTCTGATTTGGGGAACATTGCCTGAGTAGAAGGAATTAACTGTTTTTCCAGGATAACCTTGTATGCGGTTTGATTCATACGTCCATCGCAAAGATTAACCTGCCTAATTCCAGCCTTGCTGAAGCATCCCCAGATCATCACTGATCCTCCACCAAATTTCACAGTGGGTGCAAGACACTGTGGCTTGTACGCCTCTCTAGGTCGCCGTCTAACCATTAGATGACCAGGTGTTGGGCAAACTTCAGCCTGGCTCTCCTTTGCTTCTCATTGATGAAAGGCTGTTTTCTAGCTTTACATGACTTGAGCTCTGCCTCTAGGAGCCTGTTATGAACTGTTCTTGCTGTGCACTTCAGCCCAACTGCCATTTGTTATTAATTTTGTTTGTCACTTGATGTTATCCTGTGGTTGCTGAGTGACATTCGAATAAGATGACGG
This sequence comes from Dendrobates tinctorius, assembly GCF_039654945.1. NCBI lineage: Eukaryota > Metazoa > Chordata > Amphibia > Anura > Dendrobatidae > Dendrobates > Dendrobates tinctorius. The sequence goes on along the minus strand of NW_027361828.1, from coordinate 5,227,719 downwards.
TCATCCCAGTCAGTGGAGAGTTGTTTTCACCCTCTGCCGGTCTGTAGCTTTGTTGTCCCCAATGTCTGCTGCTTGACCTCGTTGTAATGGACTGCTGTCTTAGAAATGTTAAGGATGGAGGCAACATGACACTCACTGTATCCCTCTGCTAATAAAGCCAGAATTGAGCCCTTCTTTTCCTCACTCAAGACTTTTCTTTTCAACTCCTTTTGGCATGGTTAAAAGTTATTTTTTCATTCCTATTACTTTTGGGATATTACTAGCACTTGTTTTGCCATCCAGCTTGTCCTATTGCAAGAGGATTGTGAACACCACAGCAGGGTTTTTTATACTTTCCTTCATTAAATAAGATTTGGTTCAGGTGATCACCTAATCAGAAGCACATTAAATAGAATGAGGTGTACTCTGGATGGAATTCAACTGACACTGGAATGGAATGGCTCAGACATGTAGAGAAGCTGATTTTTATAAAACTGTGCAGTGGTCTCTTAATTTCTACCAGAGCTGTATATCTGTAGCTTTGTTGCCACAAAAGCAGGAGGGCCCAGACACATTTCTTACACTTGGGCCTCAAGCTGTCTGTGTCCACACCTTCTTTGCAGCATTTTTTCTTTCCCCCCTAAATCTTTTTCACAGTACAGTATTTTACTACAAAACATAATTTTGCAATACATAGAGTATAATTTAATTTAAAAAAGTTTAGTTATTAATGTAAAAAAGGAATTTCTGAACCTGGAAGTCTGTATTTTATTATTGTATGAACATTAAATTTAAAATCGGAATCTACAATTAAATTGCTTCCTATGATTGATGGCTATGGTAGCAGTAATCAGAATTTTTGTTCCATTGTCAATAGATAATTTAAATCATTAAAACTGTTCTGTAAATCTATAGAAAATAGATTGCAATCTCAGTGACATGGTTTGTTATTTCCATTAGCAATCCTATACCTCATGAGGGTTTGTAATCTTTACAGTTTATATCACAAGATATAGCTAGGATATTAAGTTAGTGTAATACCTCGGTTTGGGCTTTGATTATCGGGATACCACTATATATACTTTGACACTTTCCAGGTCCATTGCTTAATTGTTTAAATTTAATACTTATATTACCAAAGAATAGTTACAGTAATTTACAGCCTTTTCTTTAGTGAGCAGCTAAACCGCTATTTTCCAGATTTATATCTCCTGACCTGAATTATATTTTCTAGTGTGATATGTTTTTTAATTAGAAAGGCTAGTTGCTTGCTGCTCGTGAACTTTTCAACCTTTGTATGTGATTTCCTTAGATATACTGCTTTAGAGGATGGCACATTTATTCATTTAATTATTTTCTCTTGAAATATCTCATGTGTTGGGCCTCCCTTAAGGGGGCCTTTTTTGCTGTTTTATGTATTTTAACTTTTAATAATTCTATGGATTCATTATAACATAATATATTTCTACATTTAATATGATTCTTTGGTGGCTGCTGAATGCATTACCAGAATTTACATCAGTTATAATTGTTGTTATAAAGACGAAGCAGAGGTTAGCATTGGGCACATTGTCAAATGGTACAATTGTGGCCAAAAGTATTGACACCCCTGCAATTCTGTCAGATAATACTCAGTTATTAAAACACAGAAAAGAATGAAGCAAAAAGCAAAACATTGATCACTTCACACAAAACTCCAAAAATAGGCCAGACAAAAGTATTGGCACCCTCAGACTAATACTTGGTTGCACAACCTTTAGCCAAAATAACTGCGACCAACCGCTTCCGGTAACCATCAATGAGTTTCTTACAATGCTCTGCTGGAATTTTAGACCATTCTTCTTTGGCAAACTGCTCCAGTTCCCTGATATTTGAAGGGTGCCTTCTCCAAACTGCCATTTTTAGATCTCTCCACAGGTGTTCTATGGGATTCAGGTCTGGACTCATTGCTGGCCACCTTACAAGTCTCCAGTGCTTTCTCTCAAACCATTTTCTAGTGCTTTTTGAAGTGTGTTTTGTGTCATTGTCCTGCTGGAAGACCCATGACCTCTGAGGGAGACCCAGCTTTCTCACACTGGGCCCTACATTATGCTGCATAATACCATGCACACGGTCAAGCAGTCCAGTGCCAGAGGCAGCAAAGCAACCGCAAAACATCAGGGAACCTCCGCCACATCTAGGGAGGTTAGCCACAGTGCCATGGGCTTTAAACTTCTTGATGACACTGCGCACGGTAGACACAGGAACATTCAGGTCTTTGGAGATGGACTTGTAGCCTTGAGATTGCTCATGCTTCCTCACAATTTGGTTTCGCAAGTCCTCAGACAGTTCCTTGGTCTTCTTTCTTTTCTCCATGCTCAATGTGGTACACATAAGGACACAGGATAGAAGTTGAGTCAACTTTAATCCATGTCAACTGGCTGCAAGTGTGATTTAGTTATTGCCAACACCTGTTAGGTGCCACAGGTAAGTTACAGGTGCTGTTAATTACACAAATTAGAGAAGCATCACATGATTTTTCGAACAGTGCCAATACTTTTGTCCTCCCTCTTTTTTTATGTTTGGTGTGGAATTATATCCAATTTGGCTTTAGGACGATTCTTTTTGTGTTTTTTCAATTAAGACAAATTAAATGAAGATAATAACAACAAAGAATTTGTGTTTGCAATCATTTTCAGGAAGAAACTGAGTATTATCTGACAGAATTGCAGGGGTGTCAATACTTTTGGCCACAACTGTATATTCATTGATCAAACAGCTAAGTTCAGGGTAATTTGCTAATTTTCAGCCACCATAAAAATGCAAAAGAAAACAACTACTTTGATAAAGTAAAAGAGTCAGCAGATTATTAACATTGCTAAAACTATAATAGTTTATTGACCAAAGGTGGAGAAAACACATTAACCCTTTTACGCCAGAGCCTGTTTTTGCCTTCGTGACCGGGCCAATTTTTTCAATTTTGACTAGCGTCACTTTATGAGGTCATAACTATAGAATGCTTAAATGGATCCTGGTGACTCTGAGAATGTTTTCTTGTGACATATTGTACTTCATGACAGTAGTACAATTTCTTTGATATGACTTATATTTATTTGTTAAAAAAAAGGAAATTTGGTGAAAATTTTGAAAATTTCACAATTTTCAAACTTTTAATTTTTATGTCCTTAAACTGGAGAGTCATTTTACTCAAAATAGTTAATACATAACATTTCCCACAGGTCTACTTTACATCTGCTCAATTTTAGAAACAAATTTTTTTTTCTTAGGAAGTTATAAGGGTCTCATTTTCACAAAAAAATTTACCAAACCATTTTTTTACGGACCATCTCACATTTGAAGTGAGTTTGGGAGTCAATATGACTGAAAATACCCAAAAGTGACACCATTCTAAAAACTGTACCTCTCAATGTGCTCAAAACAACATTAAAGAAGTTTATTAACCCTTCAGATGCTTCACAGGAATGTGGAATGAAAAAATAAACATTTACTTTTCTTTCACAAAAATTTTCATTTAGACCTATTTTTTTTTACTTTCACAAGGGTAACAGGAGAAAATGGAATATACATTTTGTTTTGCAATTACCCCTGAACATGCCAATACCACATATGTGGGGGAATTCTACTATTTGGGCACACGGCAGGGCTCAGAAGGGAAGGAGCGCCATTTGACTTTTTGAATGTAAAATATGCTGGAATAATTAGGGGATGCCATGTCGCATTTGGAGAGCTCCTGATGTGCCTAAACAGTGGAAATCCTTAACAAGTGACACCATTTTGGAAACTAGACCCCTCAAGGAATATATCTAGATGTCTGGTCCTCCAGGGTCTTCAATGAATTTTATAATATTAAGCCGTCAAAATAAAAAAAACATTTTTATCGCAAAAATGCTATTTTAACTCCCTCTTTTTTATTTTCATAAGGGTAGCAAGAAAAAATAGACCCCATAGTTTGCTGTGCAATTTCTCCTGAGTATGCCAATACCCAGTATGTGGTGGAAAACTACTGTCTGGTAGCACAGCAGGCCATGAAAGGGAAGGAGCGCTATATTACAGTGCAGGTTTTGCTGCATTGGTTTGAGGAGGCGATGTCACATTGGCAGAGCCCCTGAGGTGCTAGAACAGCAGAAACCATAAGGGATCCCATTTTACAAACTACACCTCTCAGTGAGTTTATCTAGGGGTGCAGTGATCATATTCACACTACAAGTGTGTCACAGAATTTGATACCATTGGGCAGTGAAGAAAAAATAATTACTTTTTTACCACAGAAAAATTGTTTTAGCTCTAGATTTGACATTTTCAAAATGGGAAATGGGTAGAAATGGTGCCAAAATGTGTTTCACAATTTCTTATGAACTTGGTAATACCCCATATGTGGCTGTACAGTACTGCAGAGCCATATAGTAAGACTCTGCATGGATGGAGCGCTATTTGACTCTTGGAGAACAAATTAGTTTCCAGACTACTGTATATAAAATGCCCCTAAATGGCAGAAAAGCAGAATCCCTCATGTGACCCCCAGTTTGGAAATTACACCCCTTTAGGAATTTATCTACAAGTGTAGTGATGATTTTGTTCTGTGTGTAGTAGAATTAATAAGGCAGCTTTATTCTTTGGGTCAGTACGATTACAGTAATACCACATTTATATTTTTTTTACATTTTGCCGCTTTTTCACAATAAAACTATTTTATAGAAAAAATAATTGTTTTTGCATCGCTTTATTCTGAAAGCTATAACTTTTTTATTTTTCCGCTGTTGGAACTGTATGGCAGCTGGTTTTTTGGGGGACAAGATGACGTTTTCATCGCTACCATTTTTATGTTGATATGAATTTTTGATCTCATTGTTTTCTACTTTTTGTGAGGCGACATGATGAAAAAGCTAAGGTTTTTGCTCCTTTTTTTTTCTTCTTATGTTGTGCACCAAAGGAGTGAACAGGTGTGACCATTTTATAGGTTGGCTCATTCCGGACGCAGCGATACCAAATATGTGTACTTTTTTTGTTTTTTAAAAAAAATATATATGTGTATTTATTGGTTTAATACTTTTTCTTTTCTTATTTATTTTGTGATTTTTTTAATAGTTTTAAAACTTTTTAACTTTTTTTTAAACTTTTTTACTTAGTCCCTGTATGGATTTCAATTTTTATTTGTTTGATCAATAGTCTCTTACAATGCAATACATATTGCACAGGCATATCGCTGGTTAGACTCAGCTGTAGGCTGAGCCTAGAAAGTCACCGTAGCTGACAGACCCGAAGGATATAACGTGATCTCCGGCTACCGGGACAATACTGATCTCATCACGGGGGGCGTCAAAGAGGTGAGTATAGCAGGGGTCTCCTCATGTTATCTTCTAAATGCTGCAATCGCGGCATCTAGAAGAAAGCAAAGGGTTAACATCATTGGGATCTGATCTAATCAGGGTCCGATGATGTCACCTGTCATAGCATTAGCTCTGCACATGAATCACAGTGCACGCAGGACCCTGGGGGTCCTGAGCACTGCGAGATCAAAGCCCAACTAGTGCTGACGTATATCTACCATGGACGGTCATGAAGAGGTTAAACACAGACTGATATGCTGCTGGAATGAAAATCTCTTGGTTGATTCGAAGGTTTATATGCGTTTCGACGCTGAACTCATGTCTTTTTGAAGTGAAAAAAAAACAGAGCATCCATTGCCAGTTCAGTGTCAAAACGAATAACGATAATAAAGAACTTTGAATTAACCATGTCAAGAGATTTCCATTCCACTAGCGCAGTCTGTTATTATTGTGTTTCATCCACTTTTGGTCAAGTTTTTTCTGGTGGATTTCCTTCCCCAGAGATGAGGTACCAGTTACTGGTATTCTATACTTTTGCAGTAGTTGAGTCTCACACTACTCCTCCAGGTGAGCAAAACTTATTGTCTCTTTGCCCTCCTCCATTAAGGTTTTATTGTAGAGAAGCTCCACCTCTCTAGAATAGTTTAGTGTGGCTGGCACTAAGAACCCAACTGTGTGTTAATTTAGTATCAAATACATGTAGCTTAAATTTTTTACTACAGTATTTGTTTTAAAAAGAAAAGATCATTCCCCTTAAATCAATATCATTATGCTAATAAAATTTTTTGTTTTGCATAGAAGTCTCAACACCAGCTGTGCAAATCTTGAGTCTCATCTTGTTTAGACGTGCACTGCTAGCCAGCCTCTCAACTTATTGCTAGCTATTTGCAGTATCGCCTTCCTGGTTTGTAGTTTACAAAACCTACAAAAGACAAAATGAGAAAAGCCCTGCTGTAATTAAATAAATAGGAAGCAAAAGTGCATTTAAATAGTTCTTAGTAATACTGTATTTGATCAAATATAGCATAAATGCCCTCCCACCATCGACAAGCTGACTTTGTGGTCGGGGCAGTCCTACACTGTCTAATATTAAAGACCTTATCATGTGTTAAAGTTGATGTCACTGTGTGAATAAGGGCAGACAAAAGGACCGGGTCCCAACCAGTGGACACAAGTCAGGGGAAGCCTTTAAACACAATTTCCAGCTCAGGAGAGGGAGGCCACACCCCAGCTTGCACAGAATGCAAAAATACAAAGAAAAAAAACACAAAAATTGAGCTTGGTTTGAGTTAGTATACATGCAGCATATAAACGCATGTTCACATTGGCCATAAATCATGCAAAACCTACAAAAGACAAAATGAGAAAAACCCTGTTGTAATAAAATAAATAAAAAGCAAAAGTGCATTTAAATAATTCAGAGCTCTTAGTAATACTGTATTTCATCAAATATAGTATAAAAGCCGTCTCACTGTCATCAAGGTGACTTTGTGATCAGAGTGGTCCTACACCAGTATCGACTTTCTTGTTTGTAGTTTGTACTCTCAGAGAAGCTAAGGTTATGTCAGTTGCAGGAGTTTCATGATTCCATATTGAGTGGTCATCCTGGGGTCACAGCTATACAGAAAGCCATAACTAGACTCTTTTGCTGTCCATTCATGATTAATGATATTAAAGATTATGTATCTGCCTGTGAAATGTACACACAAGGGATTTGAACCCTGGACTCCAGCGTTGCAAGGATCTCCTATCTATCTATCTATCTATCTATCTATCTATCTATCCATCCATCCATCCATCCACCCATCCATCCATCCATCCTTCCATCCATCCCAACAACTTGTCAACACACACAATGCCCGGGTGCTGCCGTGTCGCTGCGCTCAGATGTCCTCTCTCTATGTTGCTGTGGTTTGGATGCTGTAGATGTAGGAGATGTGGATTGTGACAGCACTGCCCATGTTTGTACCAACATCTCACTTAGGCAACACAATAATGAGCAATGAGAATTGGGAGGTTTGTGACAATCCTTTGACCTGTTATTGGCTTGTGCCCCAGTCACACCATCTCTGGCACCGTTAGCTGCACGTGGTATTCACCAGAGGTGCTAAGGATCTCTCAGGCACTGGGAAAATGGCTTAATTTTGTCCATGGATTTCTTCACAGATTTGGCTTTGTCTAGAAGGAAAACTTATTTGGGTGGTAGTTGATTCAGTAAACAGGTTCATTTTGTTTCGTTATCGAGATTATTGAATGCTGAAACACTTTCCAGGTTGTTTATCAATCATGTGGTGAGATTGCATGGAATCCCTCTGAACACTGAATCAGATAGGGGGTGCAATTTGTCTCCATATTCTGGTAAGCGGTTTGTAGGAAATTGTGGATTGATTTGTCATTTTCCTCTGCTTTCCACTGTGAAACCAATGCTTGACATATGAACATTGACCTCTTGACTACGATTCCTCATGGGTTGTCAGTGAGTAGAGACAAGCGTCACACTTGTATGCTGTGTGTGCAAAGAATACATTTTCATAAATTACAATGGTTTTAAGAACATTCTACCACAAATGAGAATCAAAACTTGTTGATTAGAAATGAACTGATCCTTTGATATCCAAATTTTCCAGCTTCTCCAAATTATCCACCAAAATTTGATTTGTGATAATCCCAATTCTGCAAAGCCTCTAATTGCATGGAAAATACCTGTATAACCTTCTGATGTCTCCTAGCACTTTTGAAAGGCTTTTAATCTGTGTAATGCAAACATTGAGGTACCGTATATACTTGAGTATAAGCCAAGGGTGGAAAATGCAGCAGCTACTGGTAAATTTCAAAAATAAAAATAGATACCAATAAAAGAAAAATTAATTGAGACATCAGTAGGTTAAATGTTTTTGAATATCCATATTGAATCAGGAGCCCCATATAATGCTCCATACAGTTCATGATGGACCCTATAAGATGCTCCATACAAAAATATGCTCCATATAATGCTCAATACAGTTCATGATGGGCCCCATAAGATGCTCCATACAAATTATGCCCCATATGCTGCTCCATAAAGGTTATGGCCCCATAAGATGCTCCATAGATTATGGCCCCATTAGCTGCTCCATAAAGGTTATGGCTCCATATGCTGCTCCATAAAGGTTATGGCCCCATATGCTGCTCCATAAAGGTTAAGGCACCCATATGCTGCTCCATAGTGGTTATGGCCCCATATGCTGCTCCATAGAATAGTCCCCACATGTTGCTGCTGCTGTGAATAAAAAAAATGACATACTCACCTCTCGTCACTGGGGGCAGTGACTATTCAGGCAGTGGGCACAGCCGCACTAGCTACGTCATCGTGCCCTCTGACCTGAACATCACTGCAGAGGATGCGGAGGACAGAGCGGCGCGCAGCAGTGGAACAGGTACAGGTGAATATTGTATATACTTACCCAATCCTCACATGGTCTCTGCAGCCCCTGCTTCTCCCACGGTCTCCGGCAGCTCTTCCTTCAGCGGTCACGTGATACCGCTCATTAACCCCTTAACCCCCAAGGGTGGATTGCACGTTCATGACCAGGCCAATTTTTACAATTCTGACCACTGTCCTTTTATGAGGTAATAACTCTGAAGCGCTTCCATGGATCCCGGTGATTCTGACATTATTTTATCGTGACATATGGAACTTCATGTTAGTGGTAAAATTTCATTCAAATAACTTGCGTTTATTTGTGAAAAAAATGGAGATTTTGCAATTTTCCAACTTTGAATTTTTATGCCCTTAAATCACAGAGATATGGCACACAAAAAGCTTAATAAATAACATTTCACATATGTTTACTTTACATCAGCACAATTTTGGAACCAAATTTTTTTGTTAGGAAGGTATAAGGGTTAAATTTGACCAGCGATTTCTCATTTTTGCAACACCATTTTATTTTTACGGACCACATCACATTTGAAGTCACTTTGAGGGGTCTATATGATAGAAAATACCCAAAACTGACACCATTCTAAAAACTGCTCCCCTCAAGGTGCTCAAAACCATATTCAAGAAGTTTATTAACCCTTCAGGTGCTACACAGGAATTTTTTGAATGTTTAAAAAAAATAAACATTTAACTTTTTTTCACAAAAAAATTAATTCAGGTCCAATTTTTTTATTTTACCAAGGGTAACAGGAGAAATTGGATGGCAAATGTTATTTTGCAATTTCTCCTGAGTACGCTGATACCTGATATGTGGGGGGGAACCACTGTTTTGACGCATGGCTGAGCTCAGAAGGGAAGGAGTGCCATTTGACTTTTTCAATGCAAAATTGGATGGAATTGAGATCAGACGCCATGTTGCGTTTGGAGAGCACCTGATGTGCCCAAACAGTGGAAACCCCCCAATTCTAACTCCAACCCTAACCCCAACAGACCCCTAACCCTAACCTTGGAAACTAGACCCCCCAAGGAACTTATCTAGATGTGTGGTGAGAACTTTGAACCTTTAAGGGCTTCACAGAAGTTTATAAAATACAGCCGTACAATTAAAAAATCATATTTTTTCCACAAAAATGATCTTTTCACCCCCAATTTTTATTTTCCCAAGGGTAACAGGACCCTAAAAGTTATTGTGCAATTTGTCCTGAGTACGCTGATACCCCATCTGTGGGTGTAAACGACTATTTGGGCGCATGGCAGAGCTCGGAAGGGAAGCAGCGCCATTTTACGTTTTTGGCTGGAATTGAGATTGGACACCATGTCGCGTTTGGAAAGCCCCTGATGTACCAAAACAGTAGAAAACCCCCACAAATGACACCATTTTTGAAACTAGACCCCCCCAAGGAACTTATCTAGCTGTTTGGTGAGAACTTTGAACCCCCAAGGACTTCACAGAAGTTTATAACGTACAGCCGTACAATTAAAAAATCATAATTTTTCCAAAAAAATTATCTTTTCACCCTCAATTTTTATTTTTCCAAGGGTATCAAGACCACAAAAGTTATTGTGAAATTTGTCCTGAGTACACTGATACCACATATGTGGGGGTAAACCACAATTTGTGCGCATGGCAGAGCTCGGAAGGGAAGCAGCGCCATTTGACTTTTTTGGCTGGAATTGGGATTGGACGCCATGCTGTGTTAGGAAAGCCCCTCATGTGCCTAAACAGTGGAAACCCCCCACAAATGACACCATTTTGGAAACTAGACTCCCCAAGGAACTTATCTAGATGTGTGGTGAGCACTTTGAACCCCCAACGGCTTCACAGAAGTTTATAATGCCCGGGCGTGAAAATAAAAAAAATCATATTTTTTCCACAAACATGATATTTTAGTCCCCAATTTTTTTATTTTCCCAATGGTAACAGGAGAAATTGGACCTAAAAACTTGTTGTCCAATTTGTCCTGAGTACGCTGATACCCCATATGTGGGAGAAAACTACTGTATGGACACGCATCTGGGCTCGGAAGGGAAGTAGTGACGTTTTGGAATGCAGACTTTGATGGAATGATCTGCGGGTGTCATGTCGTGTTTGGAGAGCCTCTGATGTGCTTAAACTGTTGAAACTCTCCACAATTGACCCCATTTTGGAAACTAGACCCCCAACAGAACTTATCTAGATGTGTGGTGAGCACTTTGAACCCCCAAGTGCTTCACAGAAGTTTATAACGCCCGGGCGTGAAAATATAAAAAATCATATTTTTTTCCACAAAAATGATATTTTTGCCCCCAATTCTTTATTTTCCTAAGGGTAACAGGAGAAATTGGACCCCAAAAGTTGTTGTTGTTGTTTTGCAATTTGTCCTGAGTAGGCTGATACCTCATATGTGGGGGTAAAACACTGTTTGGGCACATGGCAGAGCTTGGAAGGGAAGGAGCACCATTTGACTTTTTCAACGCAGAATTGGCTGGAATTGAGACCAGATGCCATGTTGCGTTTGGAGAGCACCTGATGTGCCCAAACAGTGGAAACCCCCCAATTCTAACTCCAACCCTAGCCCCAACACACCCCAAACCCTAATCTCAGCCTTAACCCAAGCCCTAACCCTAGCCCTAACCCTAGCCCTAACCCTAATGGGAAAATGGAAATAAATACATTTTTTTAATTTTAGTATTTTTCCCTAACTAAGGGGGTCATAAAGGGGGTTTGATTTATATTTATGGCGGGTTTTTATTTTTGGCAGCTGTCATACGCTAAAAGACGCTTTTTATTGTAAAAAATAGTTTTTGCATCACCACATTTTGAGAGCTATAATTTTTCCGTATATTGACCCATCAAGTCATGTTAGTTCTTATTTTTTGCGGGACGAGTTGACAATTTTATTTGTACCAGTTTGGGGCACGTGCCATTTTTTGATCGCTTTTTATTCTGATTTTTTGGACGCAGAATGAACAAAAACCAGCATTTCAAGAATTTCTTTTGAGGGGTGCGTTTACACCGTTCCGCATGCAGTAAAATTGATAACGCAGTTTTATTCTTCGGGTCAGAATGGTTACAGCGATACCTTATTTATGTATTTTTTTATGTTTTGGCGCTTTTATGCAATGAAAACAATTTTATATAAAAAATAATTATTTTTGCATCGCTTTACTCTGCGAGCTATAACTTTTTTATTTTTTCGCTGATGATGCTGTATGGTGGCTGATTTTTTGCGGGACAACATGACATTTTCAGCGGTACCATGGTTATTTATATCCGTCTTTTTGATCGCGCGTTATTGCACTTTTTGTTCGGCGGTATGATGATAAAGCTTTATTTTTTGCTCCGTTTTTTATTTTTATTTTTTAATAAAGGGGTTAACTAGTGGGACAGTGTTATAGGGCGGGTCGTTACGGATGTGACAATACCAAATATGTGTACTTTTATTATATTTTTTTATTTAAAAAAAAATGAATTTATTAGGGAATATTTTTTTTTAAATTTATTTAGCGATTTATTTTTTTTTATAAATTATTTTTTTAACTTTAGTACAATGTCCCAGGGGGGACATAACTGTCATGTGACAGATCACTGATCAGCGATCTGTCACAGGCAGTGCAGAAAGCTTCCTCGTGCCTGCGCTTTGCAGGCATGAGGAAGCCGGATCCCTGCAGGCCCCCGAAGATCCCCGCCGCCATTTTGGATCCGGGTACCTGCAGGGAAGGAGACCTCTCCCTGCCGATGCTTCCCTAAACCCCCAGTACACTGCGATCGTGTTTGATCGCAGTGTGCCAGGGGCTAACATGTTGGTTAATGTTCGTGAATGCCCCTGACACATAGTGCCGGGTGTCAGGGGCACTATTATAATAATAATCTTTATATAGCGCTAACATATTGCGCAGCCCTTTACAGTTTGCACACATTATCATCACTGTCCCCAATGGGGCTCACAATCTATATTCCCTATCAGTATGTCTTTGGAATGTGGGAGGAAACCGGAGTACCCAGAGGAAACCCACGCAAACACGGGAAGAACATGCAAACTCCTTGCAGATGTTGTCCTTGGTGGGATTCGAACCCAGGACCCCAGCACTGCAAGGCTGTAGCGCTAACCACTGAGCCACCATGCTGCCCTGTGCTCTGATGTACTATCCCATCCTTGGGCATTAAGTCCCAGGGCACATGGATGGAATAGTACGTCATATGGCAGAAAGGGGTTAAAGTCATGAATATGTAATGAGCGGTACCACTTGACCGCTGCACACAGGCGCTGGAGATCTTTGGAAAAGCAGGGGCTGCAGAGACGTGCCAGGAGGCGGTAATTCAATTAATTCACAGTTACTCTTGCTATAAAGGTACAACACCGCTCTATCACGTGAATATTTGGATTATTATTCATAATAATCCAACTACCACTTCCATTTTCAATGTGTTTTAGTACTGGAGTGGTAAACTACAATCAGTTTTAGGCTTTTTTCTATCTCTATTTATAATGAGTTTGAGCTCTGCCCACTAGTGTTGAGCGATACCATCCGATATAGAGAAATATCGGATCGGATTGGATCGGCCCGATACTAAAAAAGTATCGGGTATCGCCAATTCCGATACCGGAAGTCCCATTCAAGTCAATGGGACAGAAATATCGGAATGAAAAAAACCCTTTTCTTTACTTGCACATGCAGTTCGGGAGGGGGGAAGAGTGTGGGTGGTGCGTGGGCGGACACTGTGCGTGTCTGTGTGTGCGGGGTCTGTGTGGGCCTGCCGGGGGTCTGTACGGGCCTGTCGGGGGCTTGGGCCGGCTGCCGGGGGTCTGTACGGGCCTGCCGGGGGCATGTGCCGGCTGCCGGAGGTCTGTACGGGCCTGCCGGGGACTTGTGCCGGCTGGCGGGGGTCTGTACGGGCCTGCTGGGGGCTTGTGCCGGCTGCTGGGGGTCTGTACAGGCCTACCGGGGGGCTTGTGCCAGCTGCCAGGGGTCTGTACGGGCCTGCCGGGGGCTTGTGCCGGCTGCCGGGGGTCTGTGCGGGCCTGCTGGGGGTCTTGTGTGTGTGCAGGCATCGTCCGATGGGACTACAAGTCCCATCGGGCGATGCCTGCTACAATGACAGTGATTGACACATTAGCCAATGATGGGACAGTAATAGTCCCATCATCCGGCTAATGTGTTGAATGTAAAAAAAAAAATATATATATATATACACTCACTGGCCACTTTATTAGGTACACCATGCTAGTAAGGGGTTGGACCCCCTTTTGCCTTCAGAACTGCCTCAATTCTTCGTGGCAGAGATTCAACAAGGTGCTGGAAGCATTCCTCAGAGATTTTGGACCATATTGACATGATGGCATCACACAGTTGGCGCAGATTTGTCGGCTGCACATCCCTGATGCGAATCTCCCGTTCCACCACATCCCAAAGATGCTCTATTGGATTGAGATCTGGTGACTGAGAAGGCCATTTGAGTACAGTAAACTCATTGTCATGTTCAAGAAACCAATCTGAGATGATTCGAGCTTTATGACATGGCGCATTATCCTGCTGAAAGTAGCCATCAGATGTTGGGTACATTGTGGTCATAAAGGGATTGACATGGTCAGCAACAATACTCAGGTAGGCTGTGGCGTTGCAACGATGCTCAATTGGTACCAAGGGGCCCAAAGAGTGCCCAGAAAAAATTCCCCACACCATGACACCACCACCACCAGCCTGAACCGTTGATACAAGGCAGGATGGATCCATGCTTTCATGTTGTTTACGCCAAATTCTGACCCTACTATCCGAATGTCGCAGCAGAAATCGAGACTCATCAGACCAGGCAACGTTTTTCCAATCTTCTACTGTCCAATTTCGATGAGCTTGTGCAAATTGTAGCCTCAGTTTCCTGTTCTTAGCTGAGAGGAGTGGTACCCAGTGTGGTCTTCTGCTGCTGTAGCCCATCTGCCTCAAAGTTCGACGCACTGTGCGTTCAGAGATGCTCTTCTGCCTACCTTGGTTGTAACGGGTGGCAATTTGAGTCACTGTTGCCTTTCTATCAGCTCGAACCAGTCTGCCCATTCTCCTCTGACCTCTGGCATCAACATGGCATTTCCGGCCACAGAACTGCCGCTCACTGGATTTTTTTTCTTTTTCGGACCATTCTCTGTAAACCCTAGAGATGGTTGTGCGTGAAAATCCCAGTAGATCAGCAGTTTCTGAAATTCTCAGACCAGCCCTTCTGGCACCAACAATCATGGCACGTTCAAAGGCACTCAAATCACCTTTCTTCCCCATACTGATGCTCGGTTTGAACTGCAGGAGATTGTCTTGACCATGTCTACATGCCTAAATGCACTGAGTTGCCGCCATGTGATTGGCTGATTAGAAATTAAGTCTTAACACACAGTTGGACAGGTGTACCTAATAAAGTGGCCAGTGAGTGTATATATACATACTACATACATACCACTTACTACATACATACTACATATATACTACATTCATGCAACATACATAAATACTACATATATACTACATTCATACAACATACATACATACTACATACTTACTACATACATACAACATACATACAACATGCTACAGACATACAACATACATACAACATACATACTACATTCATACAACATACATACTACGTAAATATATACTACATTCATACAACATACATACATACTACATACATACTACATATATACTACATTCATACAACATACATACTACATACTTACTACATACATACAACATACATACAACATGCTACAGACATACAACATACATACAACATACATACTACATTCATACAACATACATACATACTACATACATATATACTACATTCATACAACATACATACATACTACATACTACATACATACTACATGTTTGTTATTTTCATATTTTTTCATAGATGACACTGGCTTCGGGGAACAATGTGACAAGTGATGGTGAGTATGTACTCTATGTTATATGTATTGTATGTCTATATGTATGTATTGTATGAATGTATGAATGTATTGTATGTAGTATGTATGTACATACAACATACATACAACATGCTACAGACATACAACATACATACAACATACATACTACATTCATACTACATATATACTACATTCATACAACATACATACATACATACTACATACATATATGCAGTATCGGAATGCTCAACACTACTGCCCACCTATCTCTAGGCTGAAAAAATCCTAAAATAACACTTTTTGGCCCATATCTTTTATAATGGCTGTGATAGCCCCTCTGATTGGTTGTGCAAGACTATTTGATGTGATAGCTGCAAGGCATTATGGTGGAGGAAGCATAGCTGCGCTTGAAGTCATGATCCCATTTTCTAGCTGCTGCGATATTCAGCACTATGTAAAATGGGGCTGTTTTGTGATCCCACAGATTTAATTGCAAACTGTTCGAATTTGCCAGGAGCCAAGACTTGTGCATTTCAGGAAAACCGATTTGAAGTAGATCTGCAGGCTGTGATTGTGTCGAAAAAGCCTGACCATTGAGCCAATCAACAATTGGATGAGACTTGGAGGACTAATCATGTGCAGCCTCATTTTATCCTCTCGAAAATCCTCATGAATGTAAATCTAATAGTATCTCTAACTCTAGTCTGGTAATAACATGCATTAGCTGCTAGTTGTATATTTCCAAGTATTTGTACTTAGATTTGATGCAAATTTTTATTAATAATATGTTATACAATTTAAAATGAGGCTTTGCTGTCACGAGGGTGTCACATCCCCCCTGGAAGAACTGGAGTTAGGCGGTCGCATTTGGTAATTAATCGAAGGTCTTCTTTAAAGATGATGTGATTTGTGTCCTATATTAAATTAATTTAGTTTCTTATTGTGCTAAAGAGGTTACTGATCCGTTGTATGCTGGTCGGAAACGTGAGCTCCATTGCAGCTGCTTCTGATCTGGTCATTACCTCTTCCTATATAAACTGGTTAGACCTTATTGTCCCTATCGGTGAAAGATTCTTGTTCCTGTGCTTTCTGCTAATCCTAAGTGTGTTTATCAACTGGTCTCTGTTCCCAATTAGTTTATTCCCCCCTATCCCTATCCTCCTCCCTATTGTTGGTTAGTGGCTTTGTATGACAGCGGTTTTCTGTTATCCCTGTTTTTCCTTGTTTACTTTACATTTCTGTCCCATGCTTCATGGGGTGGGGAAGGGGACAGATAAAGGTTTAACAGGAGCATAATAAGGTAGGAGACTTTGACCTCTCTACCTTCAAGAGTACCTCTGGGATAGGGATAGACAGGGTCCCAGTTCCAGAGGCAGTTTGAGGCCCCCCTTCCTTACCAAAGAACATCACAGCGTGACATTTGCTTTGTGCAAAGTTGCAGTGATAGTTTATTCATACTTTTTTTTTGAGACCTAGTCAAAATTTAGTAACAGGGAAAAATAACTATAATATGATTAAATTGGTAATTGTTTCATTTTAATTGCCTATGTAAAATAGAGCCCACAGCTGTTTTTGATATAGAAATATTCTCACTACATTAATAATGAATCAAGTCTTTCTTATAAACCTCTTGCATCCTGATACAATTGCTATTTTATACGTGAAACTATTAAGTTAACACCGTAGAATTTTGCTAGTTTTTTTAATAAATGTGAAAAGAAGCTCCATCCTAGTTTTACATATAAGCAATATTATATTCCTTATAAGGCAAAGCTAGAATTCTATTTAATTGCTTACATACATATGGACCAAAATTTTGGCAGGGACCAAAATTCCTCCTGACTAGAGATGAGCGACTTCGCCTTTTTTCGGGTCGAGTCGATTATCGTGAAAAGTCGAAGGCTGACTGAAACACGAAACCCAATGCAAGTCAATGGGGAACCAAGGTCGGCAGGGAGTGGAGGACAGGAAACACACCTACAGTGCCCATTTTAACCCCTTCACACCCAAGGGTGGTTTGCACGTTCATGACCGGGCCAATTTTTACAATTCTGACCACCGTACCTTTATGAGGTCATAACTCTGGAACGCTTCTATGGATCCCGGTGATTCTGACATTGTTTTCTCGTGACATATTGTACTTCATGTTAGTGGTAAAATTTCATTCAAATAACTTGCGTTTATTTGTGAAAAAAACGGAAATTTGGCAAAAATTTTGAAAATTTCGCAATTTTCCAACTTTGAATTTTTATGCCCTTAAATCACAGAGATACGGCACACAAAAAACTTGATAACTAACATTTTCCACATGTTTACTTTACATCAGCACAATTTTGGAACCAAAATTTTTTTTTGTTAGGAAGTTATAAGGGTTAAAAGTTGACCAGCGATTTCTCATTTTTACAACACCATTTTATTTTTAGGACCACATCACATTTGAAGCCACTTTGAGGGGTCTATATGATAGATAATACCCAAAAGTGACACCATTCTAAAAACTGCACCCCTTAAGGTGCTCAAAACCACATTCAAGAAGTTTATTAACCCTTTAGGTGCGTCACAGGAATTTTTTTGAATATTTAAAAAAAAAAATGAACATCTAACTTTTTTTCACCAAAAAAATACTTCAGGTTCAATTTTTTTTATTTTACCAAGGGTAACAGGAGAAATTGGACTGCAAAAGTTATTGTGCAATTTGTCCTGAGTACGCTGATACCTGATTTGTGGGGGGGAACGACTGTTTCGGCGCATGGCAGAGCTCAGAATGGAAGGAGCGCCGTTTGACTTTTTCAATGCAAAATTGGCTGGAATTCAGATCGGACGCCATGTCACGTTTGGAGAGTCCCTGATGTACCTAAACAGTGGAAACCCCCTACAAGTGACCCCATTTTGGAAACTAGACCCCCCAAGGAACTTATCTAGATATGTGGTGAGAACTTTGAACCCACAAGGGCTTTACAGAAGTTTATAACGTACAGCGGTACAATTAAAAAATCATATTTTTTCCACAAAAATGATCTTTTCACCCCAATTTTTATTTTCCCAAGGGTAACAGGACCCTAAAAGTTATTGTGCAATTTGTCCTGAGTATGCTGATACCCCACATGTGGGGGTAAACCATTATTTGGGCGCATGGCAGAGCTTGGAAGGGAAGCAGCGCCATTTTACGTTTTTGGCTGGAATTGAGATCGGACATCATGTCGCGATTGGAAAACCCCTGATGTACCAAAACAGTGGAAACCCCCCACAAATGACACCATTTTGGAAACTAGACCCCCTAAGGAACTTATCTAGATGTGTGGTGAGAACTTTTAACCCCCAAGGGCTTCACAGAAGTTTATTACATAAAGCCGTACAATTAAAAAATCATATTTTTTCCACAAAAATGATCTTTTCACCCTCAATTCTTATTTTTCCAAGGGTAACAGCACCCTAAAAGTTATTGTGCAATTTGTCCTGAGTACGCTGATACCCCACATGTGGGGGTAAACCACTATTTGGGCGCATGGCAGAGCTTGGAAGGGAAGCAGCGCCATTTGACGCTTTTGGCTGGAATTGAGATCGAACACCATGTCGCGATTGGAAAACCCCTAATGTACCTAAACAGTGGAAACCCCCCCACAAATGACCCCATTTTGAAAACTAGACCCCCTAAGGAACTTATCTAGATGTGAGGTGAGCACTTTGAACCCCCAAGGGCTTCACAGAAGTTTATAATGCCAGGGCATGAAAATAAAAAAATCGTATTTTTTCCACAAACATGATCAATTATTCCCCAATTTTTTTATTTTCACAAGGGTAACAGGAGAAATTGAACCCCAAAAGTGGTTGTCCAATTTGTCCTGAGTAAGCTGACACCCCATATGTGGGAGAAAACTACTGTATGGACACACGTCAGGGCTCGGAAGGGAAGTAGTGACGTTTTGGAATGCAGACATTGATGGAATGGTCTGCGGGTGTCATGTTGCCTTTGGAGAGCCCCTAATGTACCTAAACAGTGGAAACCCCCCACAAATGACCCCATTTTGAAAACTAGACCCCCTAAGGAACTTATCTAGATGTGAGGTGAGCACTTTGAACCCCCAAGGGCTTCACAGAAGTTTATAATGCCAGGGCATGAAAATAAAAAAATCGTATTTTTTCCACAAACATGATCAATTAGTCCCCAATTTTTTTATTTTCCCAAGGGTAACAGGAGAAATTGAACTCTAAAAGTTGTTGTCCAATTTGTCCTGAGTACGCTGACATCCCATATGTGGGAGAAAACTACTGTATGGACACACGTCAGGGCTCGGAAGGGAAGTAGTGACGTTTTGGAATGCAGACTTTGATGGAGTGGTCTGCGGGTGTCATGTTGCCTTTGGAGAGCCCCTAATGTACCTAAACAGTGGAAACACCCACAAATGACCCCATTTTGGAAACGAGAACCCCTAAGGAACTTATCTAGATGTGTGGTGAACACTTTGAACCCCCAAGGGCTTCACAGAAGTTTATAATGCCCGGGCATGAAAATAAAAAAATCGTATTTTTTCCACAAACATGATCAATTAGTCCCCAATTTTTTCATTTTCCCAAGGGTAACAGGAGAAATTGGACCCCAAAAGTTGTTGTCCAATTTGTCATGAGTACGCTGACACCCCATATGTGGGAGAAAACTACTGTATGGACACACGTCGGGGCTCGGAAGGGAAGCAGTGCCATTTTGGAATGCAGACTTTGATGGAATGGTCTGCGGGTGTCATGTGCGTTTGGAGAGCCCCTGATGTACCTAAACTATTGAAACTCCCCACAAGTGACCCCATTTTGGACACTAGACCCCCCCACGGAACTTATCTAGATGTGTGGTGAGCACTTTGAACCCCCAAGTGCTTCACAGAAGTTTATAACGCTCGGACGTGAAAATAAAAAAATCATTTTTTCCACAAAAATGATATTTTTGCCCCCAATTTTTTATTTTCCTAAGGGTAACAGGAGAAATTGGACCCCAAAAATTGTTTTGCAATTTGTCCTGAGTAGGCTGATACCCTACATGTGGGGGTAAAACACTGTTTGGGCGCATAGCAGAGCTTGGAAGGGAAGGAGCACCATATGACTTTTTCAACTCAGAATTGGCTGGAATTGAGATCAGACGCAATGTTGCATTTGGAGAGCCCCTGATGTGCCCAAACAGTGGAAACCCCCAATTCTAACTCCAACCCGAACCCCAACACACCCCTAACCCTAATCTCAGCCCTAACCCTAGCCCTAACCCAAGCCCTAACCCTAGCCCTTACCCTAACCCTAGCCCTAACCCTAACCCTAATGGAGAAATGGAAATAAATACAATTTTTTTAATTTTATTATTTTTCCCTAACTAAGGGGGTGATAACGGGGGGTTTGATTTACTATTTATGGCGGTTTTTATGTTTGGCAGCTGTCGCACGCTAAAAGACGCTTTTTATTGTAAAAATAGTTTTTGCATCACCAGATATTGAGAGCTATAATTTTTCCGTATTTTGACCCGCCGAGTCATGTGAGGTCTTATTTTTTGCGGACCGAGTTGACGTTTTTATTGGTACCATTTTCGGGCACGTGACAGTTTTTGATCGCTTTTTATTCCGATTTTTGGGACGCAGAATGAACAAAAACCAGCGTTTCATGAATTTCTTTTGGGGGAGTGCGTTTACACCGTTACGCGTGCGGTAAAATTGATAAAGCGGTTTTATTCTTCGGGTCAGTATGGTTACAGTGATACCTATTTAGGTCGTTTTTTTATGTTTTGTCGGTTTTATGCAATGAAAACTATTTTATATAAAAAATAATTATTTTTGCATCACTTTATTCTGCGAGCTATAACTTTTTTAATTTTTCGCTGATGATGCTGTGTGGTGGCTCGTTTTTTGCGGAACAAGATGACATTTTCAGCGGTACCATGGATATTTATATGCATCTTTTTGATCGCGCGTTATTACACTTTTTGTTTGGCGGTATGATAACACAGGTCAACGAAAAAAAATTTTTTTTCTGGTGTCCAAAATATTTTAATGAATTTGGGGTATTTTTGGGGTGCTGATTCTGAATATGTCATCAGTTTTGCCAGATTGGCTCAAGTTTTTGAGATTTTTGGTATCTTATTTATAGCACTTGTTGGTAAATGCGACGCATCATCTCATTAATTTCTTTGGATTAGTACTTGAACTGAGCAGTTCTCAATATAGTTTTGTGTTAATTAGTGTTCTAAAAGTTTGTTCATAGCTTGATTTTTGCACTAACTTTATGTTGTTGTCTGTTTTCCAGTGAAAAGCATGAACTCATCATGAAGAAGTTGTCTTAACGATCCAGACTCATTCTGTTACATTTGTGGTGAATATACACTGCCAAAACATAGAAGAAACATAACACACTTCGTAAAAAAAGTGTATTTTGCCTATTTTGGGGTTATGCTTGGGGACCAAGACAAGTTTTGGGCACCACACATAGTGTGCAAAGCATGTATCGAATTATTACGAAAATGGAGCAAAGGACAAAGAAAAAGCTTCAAATTTGGTGTTCCAATGGTGTGGAGAGAGCCAAAAAATCATCATGATGACTGTTATTTATGGTAAACACAGGTACAGGCACATCTTCACAATGAGGGACAGGCCTTCTTGCAGATTCCATGTTACTCCCATTTTCGTTTCTTATGCTTATTGAATCCTTGCACTTGCACTGCACAGAAATAACAGTCATCATGATGATTTTTTGGCTCTCTCCACACCATTGGAACACCAAATTTGAAGCTTTTTCTTTGTCCTTTGCTCCATTTTCGTAATAATTCGATACATGCTTTGCACACTATGTGTGGTGCCCAAAACTTGTCTTGGTCCCCAAGCATAACCCCAAAATAGGCAAAATACACTTTTTTTACGAAGTGTGTTATGTTTCTTCTATGTTTTGGCAGTGTATATTCACCACAAATGTAACAGAATGAGTCTGGATCGTTAAGACAACTTCTTCATGATGAGTTCATGCTTTTCACTGGAAAACAGACAACAACATAAAGTTAGTGCAAAAATCAAGCTATGAACAAACTTTTAGAACACTAATTAACACAAAACTATATTGAGAACTGCTCAGTTCAAGTACTAATCCAAAGAAATTAATGAGATGATGCGTCGCATTTACCAACAAGTGCTATAAATAAGATACCAAAAATCTCAAAAACTTGAGCCAATCTGGCAAAACTGATGACATATTCAGAATCAGCACCCCAAAAATACCCTAAATTCGATGAAATATCTTTGGCACCAAAAATGCTGTTGACCAGTGTAATAAATCATTATTTTTGCTTCGTTTTTTATTTTTATTTTTTAAGGGGTTCGCTAAAGGGGTTAACTAATGGGACAGTTTTATAGGGCGGGTCGTTACGGATGCAGCGATACCTAATATGTGTACTTTTATTGTTTTGGTTTTTTTTTATTTTCAAAAAATGAATTTATTGGGGAATATTTTTTTTTTTTTTACTAATTTATTTGGCGATTTTTTAAAAATTATTTTTACACTTTTTTTTTATTTTTTTTTACTTTATTACATAGTCCCAGGTGGGACATCACTGTCCTGTGACAGATCGCTGATCTGTCACATCACAGATCACTGTGACAGATCAGCAATCTGTCACAGGCATTGGAGAAGACTTCCTCTTGCCTGCGCTTTGCAGGCACTGAGGAAGCCAGCTTCCTCCAGGCCCCCGAAGGCCCCCGTCGCCATCTTGGATTCAGGGGCCTGGAGGAAAGGAGCCCCCCGCAGCAGCGCTGCACATTGCGTTGCCGTGGGGGGCTCAGGGAAGCACGGAGGGAGCCCCCTCCCTGCCGATGCTTCCCTTTAACTCCCGGTACACCGCAATCATGTTTGATCGCGGTGTGCAAGGGGTTAACGTGTCGGGGGCGGTCCGTGACCGCCCCTGACACATTGTGCCGGGTGTCAGCTGTGATAATCATGTGGGCGCCGCTGATCGCGGTAGACTTACTATCCCGTCCATGGGCATAGGGGCCCGGGTCCCATGGATGGGATAGTACGTCGGATGTCAGGAAGGAGTTAATGCCAAAAACATCAATTCTTATTACTTAAGCTTGTCAACCTTAATTTACTTTATAATGATAGTTAGGCACTGAAAACTGGGGATTATTTGGCTAAAGTTGTGGGGGGGTAGGGCTGGCTCCAGATTTTCGTGGGCCCTGGGCCAAAGAGTGTCACTGGGCTCTTTTAACACATGCCACGATTCATGATCCTCTGATACGGCAGAGAAATAGCGGTATAGTACAATGAAAAATACTTCACATCTCATGACTGATATTCTTTTTAAATTCTCCAATAGCTCAAAAAACGGACAGTATATTATTCCATACAGTATTATGGCCACCGCATAGTGCGCTATACAGAGTAATGAGGCCCATATATTTCTCCATACAGAATCATTGGTCCCATATATTGTTTGAAACAGTATATGATGAGCTCCACATACTGCTACAGTATATGTTGGTCCCCATGGATGAAGCTCCACTGTGTTATGGGCCAAAATAATGCTCCATATATAATGGGCCCCATTTCTAATGCTCCAGTGCATAGTGGGCCCTGTAAATGCTGCTCCAGTGTCTGATGTCCACCTTTGGAATGCTCCAGTGTATGGTGGGCCTCATATATCATTCTCCAGAGTATAGTGCTACCCAAAAATAGCTGTCCCAACATTGAAAACAATTAAATAAGTCTCCTCGCTAGGGAATCCCTGTACTAGTCTGGACTCCTCGTCGTCCCCATCTTCCATCTCACTGCACTTGGACTGTTTAGGCATAGGGCATACAGACGTGATGTCATCGCGCTCTCTGACCAGAATGTCACGTGAGGAAACGCGGAAGACGTCACAGCGGTGGAGCAGGAGGAGGTAAGTATTTCAACTTTGCAAGTGCTGTGATCCTGAGCAAGCGGGGGGGATCATTAGTTGGCGACGGCACTGGCACAGGGCCCCTCATAGTACGGCGGTGTGTCTGACGGCGGGTGGGTCCTCCCACCGGCAGAGACACTTTTGCGTACTATGAGGGGCCCTGTGCCAGTGCCATTGCCCATGCGTATGACCCCCCCACCTGCTCAAGGAACCTGCACTTTCATCTGCACCTTCCTCTTTGTCACCGTATAAGGTGGTATAGTATGCGGGAAGGGGAACCTGAGTTTCATCAGGGTCAGATTCTGGCTGTGTAGAGTGCGAGGGCAATGTAGTGGTCTGGTTCAATGTACCAGCAGAATCATCTAGCAGTGGCTGGGCATCAGTGCACTTGTGGCGCCCCCAGGAGTACGGTCGCCACAGTGGTATTACCTTTCTCCTAGGGAGTGTGAGGTCATGCTTGGGAGCAACGAAGGATCTCTCTAGCAGTTAAACCAACACACAACACAGTTCCCACTCCAGGCCAGCAGGGATACCTCTGAACCTGACTGCTGAGGAGCTGCTCTCTGTGGTCGGGAGGAGGTAAGTTAGGGCAGTCTGTGAAGGGAAGGGGAAGTGTGTGGACATGAGAAGGGGAGCTGGAGGATGAGCAGAGTTAAGGCTCACTCCTAGCTGGAGCGCATGGTCGAGATTCCGGTCTCCGAGCTTGTAGGGACACTGACGGTCCTGCAGCAGAAAGCGGAGGAAGTAGCAGCTGTAAATGCTCTGTTCCCAACTAAGGCTTGGAGGCCCCAGCAGCGACATGTGTGAGCCAGAAGGAAAAGGCTACGGCTGCCTGCCATACGAGGAAGTTCCAAAAGAGAGTCAACAGGGGGAACTTCAGTGAGCTCAGTACTGCGAGTACCTCAGATAAGCGCTAGAACGGAGGCCACACTACCTATCTGCATAGAGAGAATTCCAAATCTGCTTCCAGGCTGACCAACTCCTTCTCCATCTGTACTCTGGATCCTGGACGGCACTTACCAAGTACAGGTAAAGGAACTGCACGACTGTGTCTGTCATCTTACTCCTGCGCCTGGTGCACAGCACTGCTACATCCTGCACTGCACACCATCTACCAACTCTTTCATCTGCCCTGCGACTACGGCCCTACCTGTGCAGGGCTTCTACATCTTAGCTGCACCACAACATCTGTCCCAGAGAAGCGACACTGCAGCGTGGGTCAATCTGATCAGAAACCACAGGTGGCATCACGCATCATTCACCTATAAACGTTATTCACCCCTTTGCATGGACGCCCAGGGCCACGGAACAGGTCATCACCACCAACGTGACACATACCTGTGAGACACCAGTCCGGTACCGATTAACCCTACTGCCCTGGCTGGCCACCCACACTCCATGTCAGATTCATCTTGGAATGGGGAATTCACGATTTGACTTGATAACCCAGGCATGGTATGTGAGAAAGAGCTACATGGACTAATGTGAAGTGTGTCCTGCTGCTTCATTCACTTTTGGTGGGGGTAAAGGACACAAGGAAAGGGGTTCTTCCTGACCAGGAGCCAGCACTTGATGACTCAGTGCTTGCATTTTTTGAAACTTCAGAAGAGGAGGGAATATTTGCTGGAGTCTGTTTCGGCAATGTAAGCCAAAACCAGTTCCTGATGCTCCGGCTTTAAAAGCGGTTAACCTACTCCCAGAAAAGGTAGCCTTCCAGGCGTTCTGGAGCCAGACCATAACGCAGTCTCAACACCTCCTGCCTTAGCTGTTATTGTGCTTTTGCCAATACCAGCAGATGCACCACCAACATCAGCACCAGCTGGCCCCCCCACGCCCACGTCCACGGCCTCTTCCACCAAACTTCAAAATGTTGCAGAACATGAACCCAAAATAACATCAGATATATGTTACTGTATCAGAAGCGTACAGCTCTATACAGTCAAAGGATGATTGTCAATATCCCTATATATACCATCAGTCACACAGAGACGCTCACAGGCTCAGTATGGATTAGACAAGAATATAAAAAGTAGAAAAAATGTACAGTATCATCAGATAGCAGGTATATATAGTATAGTTTAAACATTCTACATCTCCCTAGATATTTCAGGAGGCAGACAGACACTCTCAGGCTCAGTATGGATTACAACACAATATAAAAAGCCGTAAAACGGTAATGGATCTGAAGAGTACACCTGTACACAGTGTAGGGGTTATTGTTGTCAATTTTAGTATCTATTTTCACAGTCAGAAAATAACTCTCACTTGGTCAGTTTGGATTAGACCAGAATATAAAAAGCAGTAAATGGGTAATGTATCACAAGGGTAGAGCTGTATACACTAGTGTTGGGGTGATTTTTAAATGTACATCTAAATTGCAGGAGTAACCCACAGACTGTCACATGCTCAGGATGGATCACACCACAATGTAACAAGAAGATCCACAAGAAATAATCACACATGTGGGACAATGTTCCAGGTGTCAATGATACACTTAGAGTGATGGGTGGCGGAGGACTTCCTGGCAGACAGTATCACCAGATACCAGGTATATATAGCACAGTTTAAACATTAAAAATGTATGTCTATATATTCAGGAGTAGTGTTGAGCCACCCCGCTAGTGTTCCAGTTCGTTTTGGTTCATCGAACACGAGGCAAGTTCGTCGAATGTTTGCCGAACGTTCGACGAACAACATCGAACACCATTGAAAACAATGGCAGGCAAACACAAACACATACAAACACATAGAAAACAATTACAAAACACTTTAAAAGGTGTCCCAAAGCAGACACAATGCTCAGAAGACAAAAATAACATATGGAAAAGGGCAACTACATATAGAAAAGAGGTGGAGGAGTAAAAGGAAGAGAAGGAGACACAGATATAGGCATGTCATGCCCTTATGAAGTCAAGAAAGGCTGGCATAAAAATCTAAAATACCAAAAAACAGTAAAAAGCATGAAATCGAAGACGATCATATACCGTCGGACTTCCCACCATAAAGTAGGCCAACTGCTGATCGGGCGGCGTTATTCCCACGAACCTCCGAACAGCCTCCATGAAGGCAAAGTGTTTGGTTTCCGGGGGCAGTGTGGTTGCAAAGCTGAACTTTAAAGGAATGTCCAGAAGGGCACCACCAGGAGTGGAGCCTGCGGCTTAATTCGACTCCACCCGGGAAACCTCAACCATGCCAGCTACAGAAAAGATTGACAGATTGCAAGCTTTGTTGATTCTGTGGGTGGTGGTGGATGACCGTTTTTAGTTGTGCTAGCGATTTGTCAGCTTAATTCTGTTAATGAACGAGACTCCGGCATGCCCCTGCGGTACGCGTTAAGCTTACTAGAGGGACACGCGAGGCTCTGGCACGTGAGATCAATCAATAACAGGTCTACACTGAAAGGTCCAGCGTGTCGCTTACAGGTGCAGATAACCCGCTGAGCCCCGTTAGTGATGGGGATCTGGGATTACAATTCTTCCCCGCGAACGAGGATTTCCCAGTAAATGCAGGTCAACCGGAATTCCGGAATTAGGCCTAACCGGCATTCCAGAAAAAATGAAAAAATTAAGTGTCCAAACCACAGGTGCTGTAGCTTGCTTAACAGCTGGGCTCCTCTGCTGAGTAGCACGTATTTCTTATATAAACAGGCGGTATAGCTTGGTTCACTGGTGAGCTCCTCTGCTGAGTAGCAGACAGTGCTACAAGGCCCAAAAGGATTTTCTGGACAAGACGCAGTAAAAATTAATTAGAAACACACACGGTGTAGCTCCTTGACAGGTGTACTACACCGCTTGCTACCACACACCGCTACTATGCCATGAAACAGTCTATTAACATTGAAAACCATTATTAATGTGAAAATGAAGTTATGCTTTTGGTGAACGAACAGCCGAATTTTAAGCAAAGTGTTCGAGTTCGACGAACGGCTCGAACACCGCCCAAAACAGCTGGAATTTTAACTTGGTGAACAGATCGACTCGAACACCGCTCATCTCTAATCAGGAGGCAGTCTCAGACGTTCTCAGGCCCAGTATGGATTCGACAAGATTGTAGAAAGTCGAGAAAGGGTACAGTATCACCGGATAACAGGTATATATAGCATAGTTTAAACATTAAAAACCTATGTCTATATATCAGGAGGCAGACTCAGAGGGTCTCAGGCCCAGTATGGATTTGACGTGATTGTACAAAGTTGAGAAAGGGTACAGTATCACCGTATAACAGGAATATATAGCATAGTTTAAACATTAAAAACCTATGTCTATATATCAGGAGGCATACTCAGACGGTCTCAGGCCCAGTATGGATTCGAAGTGATTGTAGAAAGTTGAGAAAGGGTACAGTATCACTGGATAGCAGGTATATATAGCATAGTTTAAACATTAAAAATCTGCGTGTATATTTCTGGAGTCCGACAAAGACACTCACAGCCTCAGTATGGATTAGACAAGAATCTAAAAAGTAGAAAAAGGGTTATGTATTTAAAGCGTACACCAGTATACACTGTTGGGGTATTTTTCAATCTTCATATATATTTCAGTCTCAGTAAGACAGTCCAGACAGTCCGCAAGAGGAAACGAGATGGATACAAGTACAGATGGAAAGTCGACTGATTGCAGAAATTTTACAATTTCTAATCACGGTAAAAACTCCCGGGAGAATTCTCAGAGGCGATGCTGACCCTCAATTACTTTGTTTGTGGAGACAGACAATAGTTCTTGTGAAGAAAGGTTTGCTGTATCGCAGTACCGTAGAACCCATCACCGTTACTCATCTCCATCAAATTGTGATCACAGGGACAGATGTAGACATTGTCCTCACTGCCTATCATGATCTGTCAGGTAACTTTGGAGTGCAAAAGACACAATCCACAGGCTGTAGGCGATTCTATTGGATTGGCATGAGAGGACACATTTAAAAATGTGGGCAGGAATGTCACACGTCTGTGAGTCAGAAAACCGTGAAAGATGATGATAAACCACCACTGCATCTCATTGTGAGTCGACATTCATAACAAATGGAAGCCATTGATCATCTGAAGATAGAGCCCAGCAGGACAGGGCATAGCTACGTCTTAACCATCATCTATCATTTCACCAAATTTGCATTGGCAGTCCCAGTGAAGTATTTAACAGGCCAGACTACACAGTGGTGGAGCAGGGAGAGGTAAGTATTGCAAGTGCTAGTGCGCTGAGCAGGCAGGGGGGCCCACTCGTGGGCGGCGGTACTGGCACAGGGCCCCTCATAGTAGGCTGGTGTGTCTGACGGTGGGTGTGCACCCCCACCGTTAGAGACACTTGAGTCTACTATTAGGGACCTTGTGCCAGTGCCGTTGCCAAAGAGTGTGCCCACCCACCTGTCCAGGGCAACGGCACTCACACAGGTGCGTGCGCCAGATGGTGACCCCGGCCCTGTGGGGGGGAGGCAGCCCAGTTAGGGAAGTGGAAAAAATGGCATTTGTTGATATTGGACATTCAGCAGCTGCAAATGGAGTAATTGGAGAAGTCTGCGGAAGAGGAGGACAAAAGTAAGCCATTTTTCTGGCAACCTACGTGTCAGCAGGGGAGAGTGGGACAAAATCCTTTGAAACCCATGCATGGTTCATTTTAATGAAGGTTAGATCATCAACATTTTGGGTCGGCAGACGGGTCCTTTTTTCTGTCAGGATTGATCCAGCAGCACTGAAGACTCGTTCAGATAACACACTAGCAGCAGGGCAAACGAGCTCCTGTAAGGCATATTGTGCCAATTTCGGCCAGCTGTCAAGTTTACTGGCCCAATAGTCAAAGGTGAATGACCGGTGAGGGAGAACATCGATATGGGAGGAGAAGTAGTTTCCTACCATAGTTGACAACTGCTGTCTCCTGTCACTTTCGATCGATGCAGTATTATCAGTCGTGTGAGCGGTACTTGAAAAATCAGTCCACAACATGGTCATGAAACCCCTGTGTCCAACGCCACTTCAGCTGTGTGCACCACAAACACCTCTTCCATATTGCCCCCTACGGCTCGTTGGAAAAACATCACCGCCGCTGTGTGCTGGGAATGCCTCAAACAAACGGTTTACCAGAGTTGCTTGTTTGTTAGCCAATATTAGCTATAGGTTCTCCTGTGGCATGATGTTTTGGAATTTGCCTTTATAGCGTGGATCCAGGATGCTGGCCAACCAGTAGTCGTCATTAGAGTTGAGCGACTTTTGGTTTTTTAGGGTCGCGTTTCGTTTTGTGAAACCCGACTTTTCCAAAAGTCGGGTCGAGCAAGATCGTCCGATTATAGGGAAAAGTCGGGGTCGTCCCGAAACACGAAACCCAATGTAAGTCAATGGGGAATAAAAGTCGGCAGTGAGAGGAGGACAGGAAACACACCTACAGTGCCCATTTGAATGCCAAAAGCATCAATTCTTCTTACTTAAGCTTGTCAACCTTAATTAACTTCATAATACAAGTTACGCACTGAAAAATGGGGGTTATTTGGCTGAAGTTGTGGGGGGGTAGGGCTGGCTCCAGGTTTTCATGTGCCCTGGGCAAAAGAGCGCCCCTTTAACACATACCACAACTCATCATGCTCCGATACGGCAGAGAAATAGCGGTATAGTACAATGAAAAATACTTCACTTTTTACATCTCATGACGAGGCCCATCTATTTCTCCATACAGAATCATTGGTCCCATATAATGTTTGAAACAGTATATGATGAGCTCCACATAATGCTACAGTATATGTTGGTCCCCATGGATGAAGCTCCACTGTCTTATGGGTCCAAATAATGCTCCAAACATAATGGGCCCCATTTCTAATGCTCTAGTGTATAATGGGCCCTGTAAATGCTGCTCCAGTGTCTGATGTCCACCTTTGGAATGTTCCAGTGTATGGTGGGCACCATCTATCATTCTCCAGAGTATAGTGCTCCCCAAAAATTGCTGTCCCAACATTGAAAACAATCAAATAAGTCTCCTCGCTAGGGAATCCCTGTACTTGTCTGGACTCCTCGTCGTCCCCATCTTCCATCTCACTGCACAGTATTTCAACTTTGCAAGTGCTGTGATCCTGAGCAAGCAGGGGGGGGCCCACTCGTTGGCGACGGCACTGGCACAGGGCCCCTGATAGTACGGTGGTGTGTCTGATGGCGGGTGGGCCGAACCTGCACTTTCATCTGCAGCTTCCTCTTTGTCACCGTGTAAGATGGAACTGTATATGAGAAGGGTAACCTGAGTTTCATCAGGGTCAGATTCAGGCCGTGTAGCGTGCGAGGGGAATGTAGTGGTCTGGGTCAATGTACCAGCAGATTCATCGAGCAGTGGCTGCGCATCAGTGCACTTGTGTCGCCCCCAGGAGTACAGTCGCCACAGTGGCATTACCTTCTTCCTAGGGAGTGTGATGTCATGCTTGGGAGCAACGAACGATCTCTCTAGCAGGTTAACTGATTGGGCAGCGTTATTCCCACGAGTCATGACCCTCCAAACAGCGTTCATGAAGGCAAAGTGTTTGTTTTACGTGGGCAGTATGGTTGCAAAGCTGAACCTTAAAGTAATGTCCAGAAGGGCATCACCAGGAGTGGAGCCTACGGTTAAATTCGACTCCACCTGGGAAACCTCAACCATGCCAGCTACAGAACAGATGCACACATTGCAAGCTTAATTCCATTAACGAACGAGACTCCGTCATGCCCCGCGGTCCGAGTCCGGCTTACTAGAGGGACACGTGAGGCTCTGGCACATGAGATTGGCCAATAACTGGTGTGTCATGCCATTACATGTCCGTGGCTGCATGTGCGCTACACTGAAAAGGCCAGCGTTTGTCGCTTACAGGTGCAGATAACCCGCTGAACAACGTTAGTGATGGGGATCACTGATGACAATTATTACCCGCGAACAATGATTTCCCCGTAAGTGCAGGTCAACGGCAGTTCCGGAATTAGGCCTAACCGTCATTCCTGAAAAAATGAAAAACTTACGTGTGCAAACCACAGGTGCTGTAGCTTGCTTAACAGCTCGCCAGCCGTTCTCACGCCCAGTATGGATTGCACGTGATTGCACAAAGGTTAGAAAGGGTACCGTATCCCCGGATAACATGTATGGATAGCGTACACATTCAAAATATATGTCTATACATCAGGAGGCAGGCTCAGACGGTGTTAGGCCCAGTATGGATTGCACGTGATTGCACAAAGGTTAGAAAGGGTACCGTATCCCCGGATAACATGTATGGATAGCGTACACATTCAAAATATATGTCTGTACATCAGGAGGCAGGCTCAGACGGTGTTAGGCCCAGTATGGCTTGCACGTGATTGCACAAAGGTTAGAAAGGGTACCGTATCCCCGGATAACATGTATGAATAGCGTACACATTAAAAATATATGTCTGTACATCAGGAGGCAGGCTCAGACGGTGTTAGGCCCAGTATGGATTGCACGTGATTGCACAAAGGTTAGAAAGGGTACCGTATCCCCGGATAACATGTATGGATAGCGTACACATTCAAAATATATGTCTGTACATCAGGAGGCAGGCTCAGATGGTGTTAGACCCAGTATGGATTGCACGTGATTGCACAAAGGTTAGAAAGGGTACCGTATCCCCGGATAACATGTATGAATAGCATACACATTCAAAATATATGTCTGTACATCAGGAGGCAGGCTCAGACGGTGTTAGGCCCAGTATGGATTGCATGTGATTGCACAAAGGTTAGAAAGGGTACCGTATCCCCGGATAACATGTATGAATAGCGTACACATTCAAAATATATGTCTGTACATCAGGAGGCAGGCTCAGACGGTGTTAGGCCCAGTATGGATTGCACGTGATTGCACAAAGGTTAGAAAGGGTACCGTATCCCCGGATAACATGTATGGATAGCGTACACATTCAAAATATATGTCTGTACATCAGGAGGCAGGCTCAGACGGTGTTAGGCCCAGTATGGATTGCACGTGATTGCACAAAGGTTAGAAAGGGTACCGTATCCCCGGATAACATGTATGAATAGCGTACACATTCAAAATATATGTCTGTACATCAGGAGGCAGGCTCAGATGGTGTTAGGCCCAGTATGGATTGCACGTGAATGCACAAAGGTTAGAAAGGGTACTGTATCCCCGGATAACATGTATGGATCGCGTACACATTCAAAATATATGTCTGTACATCAGGAGGCAGGCTCAGACGGTGTTAGGCCCAGTATGGATTGCACGTGATTGCACAAAGGTTAGAAAGGGTACCGTATCCCCGGATAACATGTATGAATAGCGTACACATTCAAAATATATGTCTGTACATCAGGAGGCAGGCTCAGACGGTGTTAGGCCCAGTATGGATTGCACGTGATTGCACAAAGGTTAGAAAGGGTACCGTATCCCCGGATAACATGTATGAATAGCGTACACATTAAAAATATATGTCTGTACATCAGGAGGCAGGCTCAGACGGTGTTAGGCCCAGTATGGATTGCACGTGATTGCACAAAGGTTAGAAAGGGTACCGTATCCCCGGATAACATGTATGGATAGCGTACACATTCAAAATATATGTCTGTACATCAGGAGGCAGGCTCAGACGTTGTTAGGCCCAGTATGGATTGCACATGATTGCACAAAGGTTAGAAAGGGTACCGTATCCCCGGATAACATGTATGGATAGCGTACACATTCAAAATATATGTCTGTACATCAGGAGGCAGGCTCAGACGGTGTTAGGCCCAGTATGGATTGCACGTGATTGCACAAAGGTTAAAAAGGGTACCGTATCCCCGGATAACATGTATGAATAGCGTACACATTCAAAATATATGTCTGTACATCAGGAGGCAGGCTCAGACGGTGTTAGGCCCAGTATGGATTGCACGTGATTGCACAAAGGTTAAAAAGGGTACCGTATCCCCGGATAACATGTATGAATAGCGTACACATTCAAAATATATGTCTGTACATCAGGAGGCAGGCTCAGACGGTGTTAGGCCCAGTATGGATTGCACGTGATTGCACAAAGGTTAGAAAGGGTACCGTATCCCCGGATAACATGTATGGATAGCGTACACATTCAAAATATATGTCTGTACATCAGGAGGCAGGCTCAGACGGTGTTAGGCCCAGTATGGATTGCACGTGATTGCACAAAGGTTAGAAAGGGTACCGTATCCCCGGATAACATGTATGAATAGCGTACACATTCAAAATATATGTCTGTACATCAGGAGGCAGGCTCAGACGGTGTTAGGCCCAGTATGGATTGCACGTGATTGCACAAAGGTTAGAAAGGGTACCGTATCCCCGGATAACATGTATGAATAGCGTACACATTCAAAATATATGTCTGTACATCAGGAGACAGGCTCAGACGGTGTCAGGCACAGTATGGATTTGACGGCCCAGATTACACAGCGGAGGAGCAGGGAGAGGTAAAGATTGCAAATGCTGGGGCCCTGCCTAAGCAAGGGGGGCCCACTCGTGGGCGTCGGTACTGGCACTGGGCCCCTCATAGTACGGCGGTGTGTCTGACGGCGGGTGTGCACCACCACCGTCAGAGACACTTGATTGCACTATGAGGGACCCTGTGCCAGTGCCCGCGCCCAAGAGTCGGCCTACCCACCTGTCCAGGGCAACGGCACTCGCACGGTGTCATGCGCTAGGTGGTGACCCCGGCCATGGGGGGGGAGGCAGCACAGTTAGGGAGTTTTAGAAAGTGGCATATGTTGATGTTGGACATTCAGCTGATGCAAAAGGCGAAATAGGTCAAGTCCCAGGAAGAGGTGGACCAAAACAAGCCATTTTTCTGTCACCCTATGTGTCATCAGGGGAAGGTGGGGCAAAATCCTTGGAAACCCATGCATGGTTCATTTTAATGAAGGTTAGATCATCCACATTTTGGGTTGACAGACGGGTCCTTTTTTCTGTCAGGATTGATCCAGCTGCACTGAAGACTCTTTCCGATAGCACACTTGCAGCTGGGCAAGCGAGCTCCTGTAAGGCATATTGTGCCAATTCAGGCCAGGTGTCCAGTTTAGCGGCCCAATAGTCAAAGGGGAATGACCTGTGTGGGAGAACATCGATATGGGAGGAAAAGTAGTTTGTAACCATAGTTGACAACTGCTGTCTCCTGTCACTTTCCATCGATGCAGTATTACCAGTTGTGTGAGCGGTATTTGAAAAATCAGTCCACAACATTGTCATGAAACCCCTGTCTCCAACGCCACTTCTGCTGTGTGCACCACGAACAACTCTGCCAAGCTGCCCCTGGCCCGTACGGCTCGTGTGAGAACCATCACCGCTGCTGTGTGCTGGGAATGCCTCAAGCAACCGATTTACCAGAGTTGCTTGTTTATTAGCCAATATTAGGTCAAGGTTCTCCTGTGGCATGATGTTTTGTAATTTGCCTTTATAGCGTGGATCCAGGATGCTGGCCAACCAGTAGTCGTCATCGTTCATCATTTTGGCAATGCGTGGGTCCATTTTTAGGATCTGCAAGGCATAATCTGACATGTGGGCCAATGTTCCCGGTGTCAAGGATGCACTGCGAGTGCTGGTTGGAGGAGCACTTTCTGGCAAATCCACATCCCTCCAGTCACGCACAAACCCTGTACCAGACCTTGCCACGCCAACATTTTCACTTGCCCCACGAGATGCATCCTCCTCCCCTAAGTAATCATCCCCATCATCCTCCTCCTCTTCTTCCTCCACCTCGTCCAGGAGAGGTCCCTGAGCAGACAATGGCTGAATGTCATCAAGGATTCCCTCCTCCTCTTCCTCCTCATCAACATTGGCTGCAGACGCCTGCTCCTTAATGTGCGTCAAAGTTTGCATGAGCAGACGCATAAGTGGGATGCTCATGCTTAGGATGGCGTCGTCTGCGCTTACCAGCCGTGTGCATTCCTCAAAACACTGAAGGACTTTACAGAGGTCTTTCAGCTTCGACCACTGCACACCTGTCAACTCCATGTCTGCTCTCAAAGTGCCTGTCCGTGTATCCTCCCACAAATGCATTATGGCCTGCTTCTGCTCGCACAGCCGCTCCACCATGTGCAGGGTGGAGTTCCACCTTGTTGTAATGTCGATAATGAGGCGGTGGTTGGGAAGGTGGAGCAATCGCTGCAGCTTCTGCATACGAACGGAGTGTACAGGCGACCGGCGGATGTGCGCGCACAGTCTTCGCACCTTCTGGAGCAGGGCTGTTAACTCCGGATAATTTTTGAGGAAGCACTGCACCACCAGGTTCAAGGTGTGAGCCAAGCAAGGTATATGGCTGAGTTTTGAAAGGGCTATGGCTGCCACAAAATTACGGCCGTTATCACTAACTACCTTGCCTGCCTCAAGATGTACACTGCCCAGCCATGACTCAGTTTGTCGCTTCAAGTACTCGGCCAGCACCTCGGCGGTGTGTCTGTTGCCCAAACACATCATCTGCAACACAGCCTGCTGACGCTTTCCACTAGCTGCTCGATAGGGGGACACATCATGTGCAACAGTGGCAGCTGCAGATGGAGTGCTCGTACGACTGCGCTCTGTGGACGAGCTTTCGCTTCTAGAGGAGGAGGAGGAGGAGGGTCGAACGCCTACAGCCAACTGTTTCCTATACCGTGGGCTAGGCAGCACTGTCCCACCACCGCTGTCCCCTGTGGACCCTGCATCCACCACATTAACCCAGTGCGCAGTGATGGACACGTAACGGCCCTGGCCATGCCGACTGGACCATGCATCAGTTGTGAGGTGCACCTTTCCGCTCACTGACTGCTTGAGTGCATGGACAATGCGGTCTTTCACATATGGTGGAGGGCTGGGATGGCTTTGCGAGAGAAGAAGTGGTGACTGGGTAGGTCATAGCGTGGTACTGCATAGGCCATGAGTTCGCGGAAAGCTGCTCTTTCCACCAACCGAAAGGGCATCATCTCAAACGAGATTAGTTTGGCAATGTGGGCGTTCAAACCCAGTGTACGCGGATGAGAGACTGAGTACTTTCTTGACCTACTCATAGTGTCTGGGAGGGTGAGCTGGACTTGAGAGCTGCATATGGTGGAAGTAGCGGTGGACAGGGCGGACTGAGAGAGGGTTGATGATGGTGATGGAGTTGGTGTTCTTTCTGATGGACTAGAATCAGTCTTTCATTGATATAACAGTGGGATTCCCTGACTGCTGTGGCCTTGCAACGACACCTCAACATTTGCTGCTGTGCTAACCGGTGGGCTTACAGTGGGGGAAACAATGTAGCGTTGCTGACTACCTTCGCTGTGATCAGTTGCACATGTGGCACTTGAGGTTTGGTGTTGTGTCCACGCTTGCAAGTGCATGCTGGTTAAATGTCTAAGCATGCAACTGGTATTCAAATTTTTCAGATTTTTCCCTCGGCTAAAGGTCTTTGCGCACTTCTTACAGATAACCTTGGCCTGATCATGAGGATTTTGGTCAAAAAAGTGCCACACTGCACTCTTCCTACTTTGGCAGACATTTTGCGGCCTAGCACGCTGTGATCTTTTGACCCTCTGGACAAGCTGTCCAGCAACTCTTTTGATCTTTGGAACCTGTCTTTGGAGTGCTCCGGGCCTGCCAGATAACAGCTGTTGCGATGTCGATGTCTGCTGTGGATGCTCCTCATCTGAGCTATTGGAAGCAGCACCCTCTTCCCCCAATGGATGCCAATCTGGGTCAACAACTGGGTCATCCATCACCTCCTCTTCTATGTCATGTGCACCTTCCTCTGTGTAACCGTGTATGGTGGTATAGTGTGCGGGAAGGGGCACCTGAGTCTCATCAGGGTCAGAATCTGGCTCTGTACACTGCAAGGACAATGTAGTGCTCTGAGTGAATGTACCAGCAGAATCATCCATCAGTGGCTGTGCATCAGTGCACTCCATGTCAGATTCATCTTGGCCTGGGTAATTCACCATTTGACTTGATAATCCAGGCATGGTATGTGAAAACAGCTCCATGGAGTAATCAGTAGTATGGCCTGCGTCATCCTTCAATCTTGGTTGGGGTGAAGGACACAAGGAAAGGTGTGGTTCATGAACATGAGCCTCCAATGACGACTCAGTGCTTTTACTTTTTACAACTGAAGAAGAGGAGGCGATAGAGCTGGAGGCTGAGTCAGCAATGTAAGACAAAACTTTTTCCTGATGCTCTGGCTTTAAAAGCGGTTTGCCAACTCCTAGAAAACTAAGCGTTCGAGGCCTTATGTAGCCAGACGATGACGCAGGGTCAGCACCTCCTGCATTCGGTCCTATTTTGCTCTTGCCACTACCATCAGATCCACCACCAACACCATCATTACCAGCTGCCAACCCCCGCCCAATTCCACGGCCTCTTCCACCAGCCTTCCTCATTTTTGGTAGAAATGTAGACAAAATCCAACAAACTATATAGTAATGTAAAACAAGGTACAAGGTGTCTATAGGACAGGGGAGATTTTGAATTTCTGCAGACACTTGTGGACACTGGACACTTTTGGATTGTGTGAGGCCCACTGATATCTGAGCGCTATGTCACAGGCTCGATGGCACAGCTGTGACAAAAGTGACGAGAGGATAAGGGAGATTTTGAATTTCTGCAGACACTTGTGGACACTGGACACTTTTGGATTGTGTGAGGCCCACTGATATCTGAGCGCTATGTCACAGACTCGATGGCACAGCTGTGACAAAAGTGACGAGAGGATAAGGGAGATTTTGAATTTCTGCAGACACTTGTGGACACTGGACACTTTTGGATTGTGTGAGGCCCACTGATATCTGAGCGCTATGTCACAGGCTCGATGGCACAGCTGTGACAAAAGTGACGAGAGGATAAGGGAGATTTTGAATTTCTGCAGACACTTGTGGACACTGGACACTTTTGGATTGTGTGAGGGCCACTGATATCTGAGCGCTATGTGACAGGCTCGATGGCACAGCTGTGACCAAAGTGACTAGAGGATAAAGGATATTTTGAATTTCTGCACACACTTGTGGACACTGGACACTTTTGGATTGTGTGAGGGCCACTGATATCTGAGCGCTATGTGACAGGCTCGATGGCACAGCTGTGACCAAAGTGACTAGAGGATAAAGGAGATTTTGAATTTCTGCACACACTTGTGGACACTGGACACTTTTGGATTGTGTGAGGCCCAATGAATATCTGAGCGCTATGTGACAGGCTCGATGGCACAGCTGTGACCAAAGTGACTAGAGGATAAAGGAGATTTTGAATTTCTGCACACACTTGTGGACACTGGACACTTTTGGATTGTGTGAGGCCCAATGAATATCTGAGCGCTATGTCACAGGCTCGATGGCACAGCTGTGACAAAAGTGACGAGAGGATAAGGGAGATTTTGAATTTCTGCAGACACTTGTGGACACTGGACACTTTTGGATTGTGTGAGGGCCACTGATATCTGAGCGCTATGTGACAGGCTCGATGGCACAGCTGTGACCAAAGTGACTAGAGGATAAAGGAGATTTTGAATTTCTGCAGACACTTGTGGACACTGGACACTTTTGGATTGTGTGAGGCCCAATGAATATCTGAGCGCTATGTGACTGGCTCGATGGCACAGCTGTGACAAAAGTGACGAGAGGATAAGGGAGATTTTGAATTTCTGCAGACACTTGTGGACACTGGACACTTTTGGATTGTGTGAGGCCCAATGAATATCTGAGCGCTATGTGACAGGCTCGATGGCACAGCTGTGACAAAAGTGACGAGAGGATAAGGGAGATTTTGAATTTCTGCAGACACTTGTGGACACTGGACACTTTTGGATTGTGTGAGGCCCAATGAATATCTGAGCGCTATGTGACAGGCTCGATGGCACAGCTGTGACCAAAGTGACTAGAGGATAAAGGAGATTTTGAATTTCTGCACACACTTGTGGACACTGGACACTTTTGGATTGTGTGAGGCCCAATGAATATCTGAGCGCTATGTGACAGGCTCGATGGCACAGCTGTGACCAAAGTGACTAGAGGATAAAGGAGATTTTGAATTTCTGCACACACTTGTGGACACTGGACACTTTTGGATTGTGTGAGGCCCAATGAATATCTGAGCGCTATGTGACAGGCTCGATGGCACAGCTGTGACAAAAGTGACGAGAGGATAAGGGAGATTTTGAATTTCTGCAGACACTTGTGGACACTGGACACTTTTGGATTGTGTGAGGCCCAATGAATATCTGAGCGCTATGTGACAGGCTCGATGGCACAGCTGTGACCAAAGTGACTAGAGGATAAAGGAGATTTTGAATTTCTGAACACACTTGTGGACACTGGACACTTTTGGATTGTGTGAGGCCCAATGAATATCTGAGCGCTATGTGACAGGCTCGATGGCACAGCTGTGACAAAAGTGACGAGAGGATAAGGGAGATTTTGAATTTCTGCAGACACTTGTGGACACTGGACACTTTTGGATTGTGTGAGGCCCAATGAATATCTGAGCGCTATGTGACAGGCTCGATGGCACAGCTGTGACCAAAGTGACTAGAGGATAAAGGAGATTTTGAATTTCTGCACACACTTGTGGACACTGGACACTTTTGGATTGTGTGAGGCCCAATGAATATCTGAGCGCTATGTGACAGGCTCGATGGCACAGCTGTGACAAAAGTGACGAGAGGATAAGGGAGATTTTGAATTTCTGCAGACACTTGTGGACACAGGACACTTTTGGATTGTGTGAGGGCCACTGATATCTGAGCGCTATGTCACAGGCTCGATGGCACAGCTGTGACAAAAGTGATGAGAGGATAAGGGAGATTTTGAATTTCTGCAGACACTTGTGGACACTGGACACTTTTGGATTGTGTGAGGCCCACTGATATCTGAGCGCTATGTCACAGGCTCGATGGCACAGCTGTGACAAAAGTGACTAGAGGATAAGGGAGATTGGATTGCTTTTAAAAAAGCAGTTTGCGGAGCAGTGGGTAAACAGCAATGCCAGCCTGTCAGGAAGCCTTAAAAGGCAGCCCAACAACCAACACCACTGATACACCACAATATAGCCTCCCCTTGCACTGCACACACAGTGACTGGTGTGTTGTACAGGCCAAATCGCTAGCAGCAGAAGCAGTTTTTTTTTCTTCTCAGCAGGACTAAAAAAAAAAATTGGGATTGCTTTTAAAAAAGCAGTTTGCGGAGCAGTGGGTAAACAGCAATGCAGGAATGTCAGGAAGCCTTAGAAGGCAGCCCAACAACCAACACCACTGATACACCACTATATAGCCTCCCCTTGCACTGCACACACAGTGACTGGTGTGTTGTACAGGCCAAATCGCTAGCAGCAGAAGCAGTTTTTTTTTCTTCTCAGCAGGACAAAAAAAAAAATTGGGATTGCTTTTAAAAAAAGCAGTTTGCGGAGCAGTGGGTAAACAGCAATGCAGGAATGTCAGGAAGCCTTAGAAGGCAGCCCAACAACCAACACCACTGATACACCACTATATAGCCTCCCCTTGCACTGCACACACAGTGACTGGTGTGTTGTGCAGGCCAAATCGCTAGCAGCAGAAGCAGTTTTTTTGTCTTCTTCCCTGCCTAACGCTCTCCCTACAGAATCAGCAGCAACCTCTCCCTATACTGAGATCGGCAGAAGTAAGATGACGGTCGGCGTGCACGCCCTTTTATACCCCCTGTGATGCCCACCAAAGCAAGCCAATCACTTGCATGCCCTTCTGAAAGATGGTGGTGACCCCTGCCTATGTCATCACGTTGCCCACAGTGTCCGTGGATCCTGATTGGCTGAAAAAGAGCGCAAAACAAACTTTTGAAACGCGACTTTGGCGAGTAAGTCGCCGTCCTCGTGGCCGACCTCATCCTAGGGTCGGGTTTCGTTTCATGAAACCCGACTTTGCTAAAAGTCGGCGAATTTTGAAATTTTTCGACCCGTTTCGCTCAACTCTAGTCGTCATCGTTCATCATTTTGGCAATGCGGGGATCCTTTTTAGGATCTGCAAGGCATAATCAGACATGTGTGCCAATATTCCAGGTGTCAATGATGCACTGCGAGTGCTGGGTGGAGGAGCACTTTCTGGCAAATCAACATCCCTCAAGTCACACACAAACCCTGTACCTGACCTTGCCACGCCAACATTTTTTCTTGCCCCCGAGAAGCATCCTCCTCCCCAAAATAATCATCCCCATCATCCTCCTCCTCCTCTTCCTCCACCTCGTCCACGAGACTTCCCTGAGCAGACAATGCCTGACGGTCATCAAGGTTCCCTCCTCCTCTTCCTCCTCGGCTGCAGACGCCTGCTCCTTAATGTGCGTCAAAGTTTGCATGAGCAGACGCATAAGTGGGATGCTCATACTTATGATGGCATCGTCTGCGCTTACCAGCCATGTGCATTCCTCAAAACACTGAAGGACTTTGCAGAGGTCTTTCAGCTTCACACCAGACAACTCCATGTCTGCCTGCAAACTGCCTGGCAGTGTATCCTCCCACAAATGAATTACAGCCTGCCTCTGTTCGCACAGCCTCTCAACCATGTGCAGGGTGGAGTTCCACCTTGTTGCAACATCGATAATTAGGCAGTGCTTGAGAAGGTGGAGCAATCGCTGCAGCTTCTGCATACGACTGGAGTGTACGGGCGACCGGCGGATGTGCGAGCACAGTCTTCGCACCTTATGGAGCAGGGGTGTTAACTCCAGATAATTATAGAGGAAGCACTGCACCACTAGGTTCAAGGTGTGTGTCTGAGTTTTGAAAGGGCTATGGCTGCCACAAAATTCCGGCCGTTATCACTAACTACCTTGCCTGCCTCAAGATGTAGACTGCTCAGCCATGACTCAGTTTGTTGCTGCAAGTAGTCGGCTAGTACCTCCGCGGTGTGTCTGTTGTCGCCCAAACACATCATCTTCAACACAACCTGCTGACGCTTACCACTAGCTGTTCGATAGTGGGACAACTCGTGTGCAACACTTACAGCTGCGGATGGAGTGCTCGTGCGACTGCGCTCTGTGGACGAGCTTTCACTTCTGGAGGAGGAGGGTCGAATGCCTACAGCCAACTGTTTCCTATACCGTGGGCTAGGCATCACTGTCCCACCGCCGTTGTCCCCTGTGGACCCTGCATCCACCACATTAACCCAGTGCGCAGTGATGGACACGTAACGGCCCTGGCCATGCCTACTGGACCATGCATCTGTTGTGAGGTGCACCTTTCCACTCACTGATTGCTTGAGTGCATGGACAATGCAGTCTTTCACATGCACGTGGAGGGCTGGGATGGCTTTTTGCAAAAAGAAGTGCTGACTGGGTAGGTCATAGCGTGGTACTGCGTAGGCCATGAGCTCGCGGAAAGCTTTTGTCATGATCCATGCAGGATCAGGACAGAATAAAGCACAGGTAATCTTTTTTTTTTCCTTAATCTGTGCTTAGAGATGTTTTTGCCCCCGGTGGCCATTTGGATTATTGCACTGTGGTGTCGTTTGTTCTAAGTTTGCCCCGGTGGTGGTGAGCGTGATTGCACTCTGTTTCTT
This sequence comes from Dendrobates tinctorius, assembly GCF_039654945.1. Lineage (NCBI taxonomy): Eukaryota > Metazoa > Chordata > Amphibia > Anura > Dendrobatidae > Dendrobates > Dendrobates tinctorius. Next base: position 5,183,754 of record NW_027361828.1, on the reverse strand, counting down.
TGGTTAAGTGCACATTTATAATGCAGGTGTGATTGCTGGCTCTGCTATAAAAGAGTCACAGGTGTTGCAATCCGCGTTGGTGATAGTACTCATTTCAACCATCCTTGGTGGAGGAAGGAGCTGGAGAATGTTCCTTGCAGCACTGTCTTAGCCCTGGTGTGGAAGGAGTCATAGGGGATTTCCTTGTAGCTCTGACAGAGCTTGGTGGCAGCATTTCAGGAGGAGAGCTGCATTCGGGTGGTGGACTCTGTTTCCAGGAGCAAGTGCACATAGTAAAGCTAAGTGGTGTTCCCCTGTTTGTGTTTTCCCTTCATGTGTATTAGTACAGCAGTGGGGCCAGTGCCTGCGCCACCCAGCTCCCTAGCAAGGGATAGGTGTAGGGTGTGCTAGGGCGACAGGTATCCTGAGCGGCGCCCGGTGCGGAACCGGCATAGGGAACGTTAGGAGCGTTAGGGACACTGACACAGGGGAGTGCAGGAGGTCTCCACGTCCCATTTTCCCTATCGCAGGGCCCACCGTTGTAACTATGTTCCCTCCCCCTTGTTTTGTTGTTTACAGTTACCGGCCTGCGGGCCGTGTCACACAGGACTGTATCACGTGACGCGTCTTGTTGTTTACAGTTACCGGCCTGCAGGTCGTGTTACACAGGGCGGGTCCACGTGACAGCTTTGCTTTCAACCAACCGGTAGGGCATCATCTCTAACGAGATTAGTTTGGCAATGTGGGCGTTCAAAGCCAGTGTATGCGGATGAGAGGTTGAGTACTTTCTTGTCCTACTCAGAGTCTCTGGTAGTGTGAGCTGGACTTGAGAACTGCATATGGTGGAACTAGCGGTGGACATGGCGGACTGAGAGAGGGTTGGTGATGGTGTTGGAGGTGTTGCTGATGGCCTAGATTCAGTCTTTCATAGCAATAACATTGTGATTCCATGACTGCTTTGCCCTTGCGACGACACCTCGACATTTGCTGCTGGTGGTGTGCTAACCGGTGGGCTTACAGTGGGGAAGCGATGTAGCATTGCTGACTACATTCATTTGGAGCAGGTGCACATGTGGTACATGAGGTTTGGTAGTCTGTACACGCTTTCAAGTACATGGTGGTTAAATGTCTAAGCATGCAACTGGTATTCAAATTTCTCAGATTTTTCCCTCGGCTAAAGGTCTTCGCGCACTTCTTACAGATAACTTTTGCCTGATCATTAGCCTGATCGTTGCCTGCTGCGGATCCTCCTCCTCCTCTTCTGAGCTATTGGCAGCGGCACCCTCTTCCCCCAATGGATGCCAATCTGGGTCAACAACTGGGTCATCCATCACCTCCTCTTCAATTTCATGTGAACCTTCCTCTGTGTCACCGTGTAAGGTGGTATAGTATGCGGGAAGGGGCACCTGAGTTTCATCAGGGTCTGATTCTGCCTCAGTACACTGCGAGGACAATGTAGTGCTCTGAGTGAATGTGCCAGCAGAAAAATCTAGCAGTGGCTGTGCATCAGTGCACTCCATGTCACATTCATCTTGGACTGGGGAATTCACGATTTAACTTGCCAACCCAGGCATGGTATGTGAAAAGAGCTCCATGGAGTAATCGGTAGTGTGGCCTGCCACATCCTTCTCTTTTGGTAGGGGTGAAGGACACAGGGAAAGGTGTTGTTCCTGATCAGGAGCCTCCACGGATGACTCAGTGCTTTTATTTTTTGAAACTTCAGAAGAGGAGGCGAGAGAGCTGGAGGCTGTGTCAGCAATGTAAGCCAAAACTTGTTCCTGAAGCTCCGGCTTTAAATTGGTTTACCTACTCTCAGAAAAGAGAGCCTTCAAGGCCTTGTGGAGCCAGATGATGACGCAGGCTCAACACCTCCTGCCTTAGGCGCTATTGTGCTTTTGCCACTACCAACAGATGCAACACCACTACCACCACCATCGGGACCAGCTGGCAACCGCCGCCCACTTCCATGGCGTCTTCCAACATACTTCCTGATTTTTGTGAAAATGTACCCAAAATACCACTAGCTATAGGGTACTATAAAGCAAGGTAGAAGGTGTATCTACTATTGGTAAGAATTTGAATCTCACTATAGATTTGAGGACGCAGAACTATTGTCTCAGGCCCAGGAGAGATTACACCTCAATGTAACAGGCTGAAATTGGATGGTGTATGACAAGGTGGAGGGTGTCTATAGGATTGGTGAGATTTTGAATCTCACTATAGATTTGAGGACGCAGAACTATTGTCTCAGGCCCAAGAGAGATTACACCTCAATGTAACAGGCTGAAATTGGATGGTGTATGACAAGGTGGAGGGTGTTTATAGGATTGGTGAGAATTTGAATCTCACTATAAATTTGAGGACACAGAACTATTGTCTTAGGCCCAGGAGAGATTACACCTCAATGTAACAGGCTGAAATTGGATGGTTTATGACAAGTTGGAGGGTGTCTATAGGATTGGTGAGAATTTGAATCTCACTATAGATTTGAAGATGCAGAACTATTGTCTCAGGCCCAAGAGATTACACCTGAATGTAACAGGCTGAAATTGGATGGTGTATGACAAGGTGGAGGGTGTCTGTAGGATTGGTGAGAATTTGAATCTCACTATAGATTTGAGGGTGCAGAACTATTGTCTCAGGCTCAGGAGAGATTACACCTCAATGTAACAGGCTGAAATTGGATGGTGTATGACAAGGTGGAGGGTGTCTGTAGGATTGGTGAGAATTTGAATCTCACTATAGATTTGAGGATGCAGAACTATTGTCTCAGGCCCAGTAGAGATTACACCTCAATGTAACAGGCTGAAATTGGATGGTGTATGACAAGGTGGAGGGTGACTATAGGATTGGTGAGATTTTGAATCTCACTATAGATTTGAGGACGCAGAACTATTGTCTCAGGCCCAGGAGAGATTACACCTCAATGTAACAGGCTGAAATTGGATGGTGTATGACAAGGTGGAGGGTGTCTATAGGATTGGTGAGAATTTGAATCTCACTATAGATTTGAGGACGCTGAACTATTATCTCAAGCCCAGTAGAGATTACACCTTAATGTAACAGGCTGAAATTGGATGGTGTATGACAAGGTGGAGGCTGTCTATAAGATTGGTGAGAATTTGAATCTCACTATAGATTTGAGGACGCTGAACTATTGTCTCAGGCCCAGTAGAGACTACACCTCAATGTAACAGGCTGAAATTGGATGGTGTATGACAAGGTGGAGGGTGTCTATAGGATTGGTGAGAATTTGGATGTCACTAGAGATTTGAGGACGCTGACAATGATGCTCTCAGTCCAAGTATGGACGCAGGCAGCCTAATAAGCAGGACTGCTGCACACACAAAAGGGTGGAAAAATGAACGCTTGGTAACTGCAGAAAAGAGAAAGAAAAGTATTTTTGCTTTTAAAAAAGCAGTTTGCACAGCAGTGTGCAAACAGCAATGCAGCTATCAGGGAGCCTTATAAGGCAGCCTAATAACCAACAGAGCTGATGCACAAAAATATAGCCTCCCCTGTCACTGCACACAAAGTGTTGTGTTGTAAGTGGAAATCGCTAACAGCAGAAGCAGTTTTTTGGTTCTTCTTCCCTGCCTAACGCTCTCCTTTATTCTGAATCAGCAGCAGCCAGCAACCTCTCCCTAATGCTAAGATCGGCAGAAGTAAGATGGCGGTTGGCATTCACGCCCTTTTATAGCCCCTGTGATGCCACACAAAGCCAGCCAATCACTTGCATGCCCTTCTCAAAGAAGGTGGTGATCGATGCCTATGTCATCGCGTTGCCCACAGTGTGCATCCTCCATCATTGGCTGAAAAAGGGTGCTGGAAGCATCTTTAAATATAGAAACTTGGCACACACTATATATAATTTCCAGTGAAAAGGTAGTTTTTAATGTACAGTACATACAGTATAGACGTTTCGGTCCGGTCAGTGTGCAGCATATGGGGCAATGACACGGCGCTTCTGACCCACAGTGGATGCCGTGTCATTGCCCCATATGCTGCACACTGACCGGACCGACTCTGCATAATTGTGCCTTTTGTCCCTACTCCTGGGGGGGACCACTTACCTTTTTTGGCTCTCCTTTTGAGCATAATGCAAATGACAGCAGTACAATACATAGTACTGTGATGAAGGTCAATGTGACCGGAAAGTCTATACTGTATGTACTGTACATTAAAAACTACCTTTTCACTGGAAATTATATATAGTGTGTGCCAAGTTTCTATATTCATATGATTACGGACTAGGATGTTACTTGCTGCACCACCATTTATATAGCTGTGCTAAACGGTTTTTGCATTGGAAGCATCTTTTGAAACTCGACTTTGGCGTTCTGGTCACCGACCTCGTGGCCGACCTCACGCTATGGTCGGCTTTCGTTTCATGAAACCCGACTTCAGCGAAAGTCGCCGACTTTTGAATATGACCGACCCGTTTCGCTCAACTCTACTCCTGATATGTGGCAAACCTCATCATCAACTGCAAAAATAGTCTGACTGCTGTGCTTGCCAACAAGGGTTTTTCCACCAAGTATTAAGACTTTAAAAACATATGCACAAAGGCGCAAGTTCCTACGTGATAATGCCTGCAGCTGCAAATATGGACAACAACCACCCAATTTGTCCAACAGTAAAAGTCAATTAATAAAAATAAGTAATTTGCGCTAGCAGGATAAATACTGAACAAACAGTGTGTAGACGCACACAGTGTATAGACACACACAGGACACTTCTCCCTTTCTCACACCAGGGGTAATACCGTTCAGACGTTGCAAGGAAATGTCCACAGTGGAACTGATTCACAAAATGTATATAACGATACCTTTGTTCCGATGAATTAGGAACTAATGGAAGACTCCTTCCTCAAGCAGGGTCCCGGTGCAGAGGTGACGATGCAAGCAGTAGTGATACTGACAGTGGTAAGCTTTAGAACGTTGAAGCTCAGTTGGAAAATGCAGGTATTGGACGCTGCTCCGGCCGGTAGCAAGCGTCCTTCTAATCGCGTGACCGCCGCCGACACCCAGCGAGTATAACCGCGCGAATAGAATTCAAAAGCCGGCAAGGTAGCAAAACGTGCAGGACCTTGCGTGACGTCACGGTCACGCGGAGCACCACGTGACTGGCTAGTGAGCGCAAAAAAGACCAAAAAACTGTCTTACGCGTTTCGGAATCACCGGATTCCTTCCTCAGAGATGGTCTATAGGAATCAAATAAGTGCTTATATACCCACGGTCTCCAGCCTCCATATTCATTGGTTAAAGGCAAACAATTCAATCTCGCTGTTTAAGCCATTAGGAACAAGTGTATTCATTTCAAAAATCAGTCTGCTTTCTTCTCTTGACATTTGTTGGATAAAGTTCCCTTTTCGCCAGCTTTTTTTAACCACTCTAATGCCCGTAACTTTAACATTTTTAATAGAGCCTCCATGCTGATTAGCAAAATGGTGTGAAAGTGGGTGACCCATGAATCTGTTTCCAATATTGCGCAGATGTTCTGCTATCCGGACGTGCAGTGGGCGTTTTGTGCGTCCTATGTACAGTTTCCCACAGGGGCATGTAATACCATATATAACCCCTGTGGTGTCACAGGTTATGAAATCTTTAATTTTTACCTCCGCAAATTTATTAGTAATCACTCCTTGTTTTTTAGAGGTCAGTTTTTTGCAGGGGTCACACTTTCTGCACGGAAAAAAACCCCCTGGTAATTTCTCCAGATTTGGTGTAATGCTACTTGAAGGTTTGGAAATAGAGGGGGCTATAAGATTGCCCAAATTTTGCGCCTTCCTGAAAATGAACCTAGGGTATATTGGTAAAGATTCCCCTATAACCTTATCATTTCTCAGAATATTCCAATGTCTCCTAACAATTTTTTTAAAAATTATACTGTTAGAGTTATATTGTGTAATTATAGGGGTATCTTCCATAAAGGCATTACCATTTTTTCTCTTCCGTTGTTCCAGTAGTTGGTCCCTTGGAATTTTTTCCACTAGTTTTTTTGTTTTTACTAAAGATGTTGAATCATAACCCTTATTGGAGAACTTCTTCATCTTGCCTCTGCCTCTCTATTAAAATCCTCCCTTTTCGAACAATTGCGATAAGCTCTAATTAGTTGACTTTTTGGAACATTTAGTAGCCAGCTAGGTAAATGGCAGCTATCAAGTGAAATAAAATTATTAGAATCTGTAGGCTTATGGTATAATCGTGAGCCAATGACGTTGTTTTCTACAAAAAATTTTAAATCTAAAAAATTAACGTCTTTTAAACTCGTGGTCATAGAAAATTTTAAAAAATAAGAATTTTTATTTAGTGAATTAAAAAATTGTTCCAATAGCAAGGGACCACCAGACCATATAAAAACAATATCATCTATGAATCGATGCCATAGCACGAGGTTCGCTAGTAGTCTGCCGTCGGGATAGATGGTTTCCTGTTCCCATCTTCCAACGTACAGGTTTGCGTAACTGGGAGCGAACCTCGTGCCCATGGCTGTACCCCACTGCTGGGAGTAGTAGTTCATCCCATATCGAAAAAAATTATGAGTTAAAATGAAATTTATACACTCAAGGAGATATTCAATTTGATCAAGCGGCAGTGAACCGTCCCTCCTCAGGAAGTGTTCCACTGCTTCGCATCCCTTTTTATGCTGAATGACTGTATACAGGGAAGTTATGTCCAGTGTTCCCAGAATGTAATGGTCACACCATTGTATATTCTTTAAAATACCTAAAATATGGGTGCTATCCTTGAGATACGCCGGGGTTCGCTCCCAGTTACGCAAACCTGTACGTTGGAAGATGGGAACAGGAAACCATCTATCCCGACGGCAGACTACTAGCGAACCTCGTGCTATGGCATCGATTCATAGATGATATTGTTTTTATATGGTCTGGTGGTCCCTTGCTATTGGAACAATTTTTTAATTCACTAAATAAAAATTCTTATTTTTTAAAATTTTCTATGACTACGAGTTTAAAAGAAGTTAATTTTTTAGATTTAAAAATTTTTGTAGAAAACAACGTCATTGGCTCACGATTATACCATAAGCCTACAGATTCTAATAATTTTATTTCACTTGATAGCTGCCATTTACCTAGCTGGCTACTAAATGTTCCAAAAAGTCAACTAATTAGAGCTTATCGCAATTGTTCGAAAAGGGAGGATTTTAATAGAGAGGCAGAGGCAATGATGAAGAAGTTCTCCAATAAGGGTTATGATTCAACATCTTTAGTAAAAACAAAAAAACTAGTGGAAAAAATTCCAAGGGACCAACTACTGGAACAACGGAAGAGAAAAAATGGTAATGCCTTTATGGAAGATACCCCTATAATTACACAATATAACTCTAACAGTATAATTTTTAAAAAAATTGTTAGGAGACATTGGAATATTCTGAGAAATGATAAGGTTATAGGGGAATCTTTACCAATATACCCTAGGCTCATTTTCAGGAAGGCGCAAAATTTGGGCAATCTTATAGCCCCCTCTATTTCCAAACCTTCAAGTAGCATTACACCAAATCTGGAGAAATTACCAGGGGTTTTTTTTCCGTGCAGGAAGTGTGGCCCCTGCAAAAAACTGACCTCTAAAAAACAAGGAGTGATTACTAATAAATTTGCGGAGGTAAAAATTAAAGATTTCATAACCTGTGACACCACAGGGGTTATATATGGTATTACATGCCCCTGTGGGAAACTGTACATAGGACGCACAAAACGCCCACTGCACGTCCGGATAACAGAACATCTGCGCAATATTGGAAACAGATTCATGGGTCACCCACTTTCACACCATTTTGCTAATCAGCATGGAGGCTCTATTAAAAATGTTAAAGTTACGGGCATTAGAGTGGTTAAAAAAAGCTGGCGAAAAGGGAACTTTATCCAACAAATGTCAAGAGAAGAAAGCAGACTGATTTTTGAAATGAATACACTTGTTCCTAATGGCTTAAACAGCGAGATTGAATTGTTTGCCTTTAACCAATGAATATGGAGGCTGGAGACCGTGGGTATATAAGCACTTATTTGATTCCTATAGACCATCTCTGAGGAAGGAATCCGGTGATTCCGAAACGCGTAAGACAGTTTTTTGGTCTTTTTTGCGCTCACTAGCCAGTCACGTGGTGCTCCGCGTGACCGTGACGTCACGCAAGGTCCTGCACGTTTTGCTACCTTGCCGGCTTTTGAATTCTATTCGCGCGGTTATACTCGCTGGGTGTCGGCGGCGGTCACGCGATTGGAAGGACGCTTGCTACCGGCCGGAGCAGCGTCCAATACCTGCATTTTCCAACTGAGCTTTAACGTTCTAAAGCTTACCACCGTCAGTATCACTACTGCTTGCATCGTCACCTCTGCACCGGGACCCTGCTTGAGGAAGGAGTCTTCCATTAGTTCCTAATTCATCGGAACGAAGGTATCGTTATATACATTTTGTGAATCAGTTCCACTGTGGACATTTCCTTGCAACGTCTGAACGGTATTACCCCTGGTGTGAGAAGGGGAGAAGTGTCCTGTGTGTGTCTATACACTGTGTGCGTCTAAACACTGTTTGTTCAGTATTTATCCTGCTAGCGCAAATTACTTATTTTTATTAAGTATTAAGACTTGTTTGTCTGAGGGATCAAATACTTTTTTCTCACTGGAAAATGAAAATAAATTTCTATAATTTATACACTGTGATTTTCGGGATTTTATTTTTGATATTCTATCTCTCAATGTAAAAATTAACCTACTTTTAAAACTACTGTATGTGTTTGTCAGTGGGCAAACTTACAAAATCAGCAATGGATCAAATAATTATTTCCTTCACTGTATAACAAGCAGAACTTCAGTGGACCACTGCTGGAACTCAGTACAGTAGTCCATAGCTGTGCAACCCCACCTCAGCAACCTGGATCCTGTTGGCTTCATCATATATAAGACCTAAACTGTCAAAATAGTGTCAACATAAAACTGTTCTGGGGCTTGTGGGGACAAAGATATTCAACAGTGTTTACATTTTAGATGGGACTTGTACAGACATTAATGACATTACAGAGTAACACATAATTTAAAAGATACCAAGAGGAGTGAGGGCCCTGCTTGCAAGCTTAAAATATATGAAGAAATAGAGGGAGACAAAGTAAATGGTAGAAGATGCTTGTATTGCATAGTTCAGCCATCAACGTACAGAGTGCTATTGAGTGCATAGAAGATGTGTAAACAGATGTTTCGTGAGACCTGATTTCAAAGAAAATTTTGAAAGGGCAAAACGGAAATAGTTACATAAGTGAAGTGAGGTGATAAGCTATTTTGAAGAAGTGCATTTTTGGGGCATGCTTAAAACTTTGGGTATTAGAAATTAATCTAATTGTTCAGAGTAGAGATGGGCGGACCCCTGGATGTTTGGGACCGGCGAGTTTAGCCGAACAGTTAAAAAAAGTTCTGGTTCGGTTACTAGAACAGTGCCTGGACCAAACCTAGATCTCATTCACTTGAATGGAGAGCCTGAACGCCCAGTTTTTACCACACTGTCATATGCATGATAGAACGAACACTGCTTCTGATTGGTGGTAAAATCATTACAGAGTGAGCCAGTAGCTATGATCGGAGGTATTAGCTGCCGTTAATAATAGCAAGAGCAGGCAGCGGCTGATGGGAGTATTCATCAGCCAGCGCCTGTGCTCCCAATAAATTATTAAAAATAAAAATGACGTGGGTTCCATTGTATTTTTGATAACCAGAAAGGCAAAACTGACAGCTGGGAGCAGCAACCCTCAGCTGTCAGTATTAGCAAGGCTGGTTATCAAGAATAGAGGGGTCCCCAAGCAGTTTTTTAATTAAGCAAATAATTTAAAAAAAATGGCATGGGGTCCCCCCATTTTTGCCAGAATTGGCTCATCTGCTATTTTTAGCCTGGGAGCAATATCCATGGCCACTTACCAGCCTGAGAACACTAGCCCCCAGTTGTCTGCTTTAGCTTAGCTGGATGTCAAAAAAGGTTGGGGACTCCACGCTTTTTTTTAATTATTCTTGATAACCAGCCTTGCAAATGTTGACAGCTGAGGGTTGCATCTCGCGGCTGTCAGTTTTGCCTGGCTGGTTATCAAAAATATAAGGGAACCCATGCTGTTTTTTTTTAAATTTATTTAGAGTGCAGGTGCTGGCTGATGAATGCTACCATCAGCCGCAACCTGCTCTCCCAGTTATCAGCAGCAGTAGTCCCATCAGTCGACGCCAGTGACCGGAAGTAAGCATTTTACCTCCAATCACAGCTGCAGGCTGGGAACTGTGGCTGTCTGATTGGCGGTATTGATTTTACCGCTGATCAGAGTTAGTGTTTGTCATCCTGTCATGCACATGACAGCGTGAGAAACACCCAATGTTTAAGGGCTGAATCTGAACATTAGTATGGCCTTTCTGCAGAAGTCCAAGTTCGGAGACCATGCCCAAACAATAGGTATTTGGTACGGACGCCGAACTTTACTGTTCAGGTTATCTCTACTCCCTACTCCTATTGTGTTGGCTCTTCCCTAGTTGACTAAAGGGCCTGTCACACTAAGAGATATCGCTAGCAATATCGCTATAACTAGTGACGTTATAGCGATATTGCTAGCGATATCTCTGTGTGTGATACTTACCAGCGACCGGCTCCCCCGCTGGTTATCGCTGATCGCGCGAGAACGTTCAGGACTGTTTCTCGTCGTCAGCTTCCTGCGGCGCTTCCTGCTGTGAGGACGAGCGACACGTGGAGCCGGGCGGGAGGACGCAGGATCACCTGGTGTGACAGGTAAGTAGTGACCCCCGTCCCCAGCGATGTCGCTAGTGAGATCTGCCTGTGTGGCAGCTCACTAGCGACCACTTAGCGATGTACCAGCGATCATGACTGCGTCATATCGCTGGTCAGGATCGCTGGTGCATCGCTAAGTGTGACAGTACCTTAAGCATAAGTTAGTCATAGACTGGCAGGCCAGAGAGATAATTATGTGGAGTGATTTTTGCAAAAATGATTGTCTAGATGCAACTATCTTTAGTGTCTCCACTAAAAACATTCCAGTAGTGATGAGTGAGCACCGAGCATTTCCAGGATTATTCAGAGGGAGCTTGGGTCTCTGCCCAGCAAGTTTGGTGCTCCTTAGAGCGCCAATCAACATGCAGGGATTGTCTGCCACGCACTGTAATGCCGCAACCATCTTTGTTGTGGTATTACAGTGATTGGCTGGCCGCAAAGCATCATCAGGTCTATATCAGACCTGGCGCCACCCTGCTTGGCCCAGTCACCTCCGGAATCAGACAGTCTCGGGAGAGTTGTTGCTGAGATAGGGAGAGATTTGTACTTTTATTAGTTAGTGTGGGTATAGAATCGTAGAATTCATATATCCAGCTAAACCAAGAGTCCTTCTAAGGACTAATTACGGGGTATATACAGTAGATTGCAGTGCTAGGTAGGCAGGGAATGTATGTGGCTATATACACATCAGTGCAAGGCATGCAGGCACTGTATGTGGGTATATAGATATCATTGCATACATCAAGAGGGTCCATTCCATTACTGTCTGCTGCTGCCTATTACATATATTGACCATATATATAGCCCCAGGTATCAGTGGGCAGGAATAATTTTTTTGGCATCTTAATCCTGATTATTTTAGTCCAAAACAATCCAGAGCTTCCTTTTTTCCTTTGCTTGTTGACACAGTAGAAAACAGCCATAGCCTTTTCATAGTACAGTGTGAAAATCCAGCTATTTTAAACATGATCCCACTACCTTTCTCACACATCATGAAAGGCACTAGAATGTATGTAAAAAACAATTTTATTAAATATATAAATATACAAAGATAAAAAAATGGCTCTTATCCAGGAAATACTTGGCAAAAACAACTGCTTAAATCACAAACTTGAAAGATATCATTCTTTATAAGACACCAAAAGATTAAATATAGAAAATTTCACGCAAAAAGACTACTTGGAGAGGATATATCAATACATGATTATACAAAATGATGAAAAACAGCTCATTGTAATGCAATCATCCCTCCCATTAATTAATAAGGTGCCTCAGTGCATATAAATCAATGGTCTGTTGAACTAAATTCTTTTCTCACATCTCAGCTTAAGGTGTCTCAGTGTTTACAAAAAGGTAATGAATATCAAATTCATTCTTTTAACCCACTCCTACAAAAACCACCAAAAAAGCCTCTGTGCCTATGAATAGGGCAAAGTAATCAAATACTTAACTAATGTGCACACAAATAATACATGCTAAAGTGCTCTCAGAGCGCTAATCACCAGGGCTGGCAGTCTAAGAGGAAGATATAAGAATGCAAAGAAATTAACAACATTATACCTTAGTGGCAAGAAGGGAAGCACCATGTCTCCCACCCCAACGCACATTTCAAAAATTCTTCTTCAGGGGGCGTATTCATTACCTATCTGGACCTACAGTCCAGATATTTTAAAGTGTGGTTTTCCCGCACACGGATCACATACAAGTTCGCTACCAATTCAGCCATTTGTTGTGAACGTGGAAAATATTGTAGTCCTTTTAAAATGGGTAAGGGGCGTGGCAAGGGATGAGGAAGTGGACGCGATGGGGATGGTGCATGCAGACGCCGAGACCGTGGGCAAGCTGAAATTGTGCCACAACAAACACCCACATCTTCTTGCCTGACCTTCATGTCCCAATTACTAGGGGCCTGCAGCAGGACATCACTATTGAAATCAGAGCAGTGTGAAACTGTTGATGGTTGGTTAGCAGATAATGCTTCTGGTCTGTTTGCCACCACCACCACTACCACCCTGTCTTCCACATGGTCAAGTCTGAATAACTGTGAGTCTGGACCCTGGACTGCATATTCCTTACCCTGATCCTCCTTCCTTCCACCATGCAAGTGGCCGGAGACAACTGATCCCACACTTGGACACTCCAAAAAGCTGTTCACTTTTCTATTTATAGATTCGGGCCTCTCGCCCATTCTACTTGAAGTGGGGCAAGATGAGATCACATGTAGTGATGCCCAAATATTTGAGCAGCCACAGTAACACGAAGGCGATGGTGGGAACATGTCACATGAGGTGGACGATGATGAGACACAATTGCCAGCATGCCAGGACCAGGGTGCGGAAGTGGAAGCCGAGGTGGTGGATGATATAGTAACTGACCCAACCTGGCAGGAAGACATGCAGAGCGAAGACAGCAGCACACAGGGAGAGGGAGGCATAGCACCCCAACAGGCAGGAAGAAACAGTGTGATGGCCACAGACAGAAGGTGAGTAACTGGTACTCATAACACCAACATGACGGAAGTTTGCAGTACAACTGTTAGGTCTTTCCGAGTCTGGTTGTTTTTTAAAGACTCTGCCGATAACCCCAAACAGGCCATTTGCACCACCTGCCATGCCCACATGTCACGATCCATTTTTGGATCTGTGTCAGAGTCTGGATTCTCTTTTATAAACCTTTATCCTTTCATGCCCTCAGGGATTAATGTGGGTTTTTGCCCCAGGTGGCCGCTGGTGTTTCTACAAGCTTAGTGAGTCTGCTGCTAGGTTTTCCCCCGGGTGGCCGCTGATGTTACTACATGTTTAATTAGTCAGCAGGTGGGGACCACCCCCCTCCTTCCTATAAAAGTTCATCAGGTGCTGTAGCTCACTGTTCATCAGGTGCTGTAGCTCACTGTTGGTAATACTGGTCAACCACGCGGAAGAGAGAAAGTATCTTGAGCAGTGCTGTTTGCAGTTTATCTGGAGCAGTGGTTATCCTGCTGGAAGCGGTGTTCGGGTGCCTTACTCTGCAGTCTGGTGCATAACTGCAGAGCAAGCTAAGTTGTTGTTTTTCCCTGTCTGTTATTTTCCCTGGTGTCTTACTAGTACAGAGGTGGGACCAGTGTCCACACTTGCCAGTTTCCTAGTAAGGGATAGGTGCAGGGCAAGTGAGGGACCTAGGTATCCTGGTCGGCGACAGGTTGAAAGTGTCAGGAACACCGCACTGCACTTGCTCACTGAGCCAGTGAGCATGTCCTGAGTACAAACCTGTGCCCAAAGATACCTGTGGAGCGGGGCAGCAGTGGTGACGATGCGTGCTCCAGGCTCACAGGACCTATGTCAATGAAGATAGAAAGCAGTGAAGGACCTACGATCATGTGAATGCAGGGGGCGGGACTTAGCGTCCTGCTGCTGTAGATAAGTGCAGGATTCTACTACAGGGATCCTCAAATCAGACAAATGGGGGTCATACACAGAGAGGGAAGCGCGGTACCAGAGGGACAAGCAGAGAGTAATCAGAACGTAAGCAATGAGTCATAAACGGAGATAGCAGAAAAGTACAAGAGGGGCAATCAGAGACTAGTCAGGACATAGGCAATGAGTCAGAAACCAGAGAAGCAAATAAACAGTACAGAATCAAGAGACAAGCTCACAACAGGGGACAGAACCGGGTCAGAACCATATAAGCAAACTAGAAGACAATCAGAAGGCACAGGCACACAGGGGTCACCACACTCGGCCAAAGGCAAAAGTATAACTGACAGGGATTGGAGTCTTCCAGGGCTATAAAAAGCCCTCCTTGAGTCAAAGAGAGGCTACAATAATTAACCCCCGGCGTGCAGGTCAAGACTGCACTGAGCCCAAGACATTAACCCCTGACGTGCAGGTCAAAACCTGCACTGGGATCATGACAAAAAGAACCCGTACAGGGAATGTGAGGAGAGTTCAGGGCTCTTCCTTAGGAGAGTGCAGGAGGTGTCCACTTCCCCGTTCTCTATTGAAGGGCCCACCGTTGTAATTGTGTCCCCGGTGTCCCCTCGTTTTTTCTTGTTGTTTGGTGACCGACCGATCATCGGGTCGCGTCACGCAGGGCCAGTCGCCCTGTGACACCACATCAGCAGGGGTAGCAAAATTAACAGCTTGGCCACCACCACCATGATCAGGCACATGGCAGCAAAGAACCTGACTTTGTGGGCCGAACCCCAGTCTTCAGGAAGAGTGTCTCTGGGTGAAAACACTGCTTCCTCCACTGTTGTGCATGCAAGCCAATCTACTGTCCAAGGTTCCTTTTGAAGATGCCTCCTGCCCTGCACCTGTCGTTGCCCGCACTCAACTACCACCATCATCAAGCACGTCCACATCCTTGTCCCAGCACAGCCTTCAGTTGTCCATACCCCAGCCATTGCAATGCAAGCGTAAATATGCAGCCAACACCCCTCAGGTCACAGTACTAAATTCACACATTTCTTGTCTGCTTGCAGTCGAAATGTTGCCTTTTAGGCTTGTGGAGACGGAAGTTTTCTGTAACCTGATGGTGGCCATCCCAAGGTACTTGGTCCCCAGCCGCCACTATTTCTCCTGGTGTGCCGTCACGGCATTACACAAGCATGTGTCCCTCAACATTACTTGTGCCCTGAACAATGCTGTTACTGGGAAAGCCCACCTAACCACAGACATGTGGACAAGTGCTTGTGGGCAGGGACACTACATCTCGCTGACGGCACACTGGGTTAACATAGTGGAAGCTGAGACCCAAACGGACCTTGGAATTGAACATGTCATGTCCTCCCGATGCTGAGGATTGCAGGCCTTATGTCAATCAGGGTTGCCCCCACAGTCTACAGCTCCTACACCTCCTCCTTCTCCTCCCCTTCAGCCTCCATCTCTGAAATGACCATATCAGTCACAATCTGGAAGCACTGCAGCACTGCCTCAGCCAAGAGTCAACAGGCTGTACTGAAGCTAATATGCTTAGGTGACAAACTGCACAATGCTGAAGAGTTGTGGACAGCTCTGAAAGAGTAGGCAGATGTGTGGCTGTCACCACTAAAATTACAGAGAGGCATGGTCATGTGTCACAGTGGCTGGAACCTGATGGCGGCTCTGAGGCGAGGCAAGCTCACACACGTACCTTGCCTGGTGTCAAAGAAATGGTTAATCCTAGTTCTCTAAACTCTAGAAAAATAACTGAAAAACAACTTGTAACCCACAACACCATTTTAATTGTTATCATCTGTCTACGTGATATGACGGCCTATGTGGGTGCACTGCAACAGGTATTGCAGCAAACTCATATGCGTGTTTTCAGTTCCCTTTCAGATCCATCCTCCTTGTCAGGCTCGCATGACCTTAAGCCTGGAGACTGGGTGGTGACACAAAAGCCCCTGAGGAAAAGTCTAGATCCTCACTTTGAGGGACCCTGCCAAGTCCAGCTGATCACGCCCACATCTGTTAAGCTGGAAGGAAAGGCCACCTGGATTCACACGTCTCACTGCAAGAAATTCTACAAGAATTAAAAGAATGGAATTTGGGAAGTGCCATCCATTCTTGCTTCTCAATGTGATTATCTATTCAATGTAAAAAAAAGATAATGATGTCTTCGAACCATGGGATAGTGATGTGGGCTAATAAATTTATCCAGTACCATAACTATATTGCCCAGGTCAGAAATCTATCCAATTGCTGGATTTGTTCACATGCCCCAATTGCTGCAAAAACTATGCAATATTTTGTAACTCCATTGAGAGTGAGAGAGGCAGTTTACGTAAATGAAGAAACCAGAGAAGGTCAGTATGGAGATGGAGCTGCTGAGATGTCCATAAGTATAAATACTGACCCAGAATGCCAGTCATTACAATATTATAGGGCAGTCAGTACAGATTTAAATGACTCTTGGTGTCTTTACATTGACTCTACCCGGTTGGTTTCAATAGCAATAGCTTTCCTTAATGAATTTCAGTTTGAATTACCAAAGGAAGTTTATATAGTCTGCGGAAGTAATGCATATAGGTGGACTCCTAAAGGAGCTGAAGGTGCATGTACACTGGCTAGGTTAGAGCCAGCCACCTGGGTATGGAATGAGAATGATTTCCTTTATAAAATGTCCCTGGTCACATGATAGCAAAACGTAGTGCACCCTCTCCCCAGCCACCCAAGCATTTAATGCACACTCCATGGTATCTTAAAACTGGGATGGTTCTCACTGGTCCTTTGTGAGTTATGTTTGGAACTCTAAGGAATGCTCAAATGATAGAAGAATTAGGTGATATTATCTTTGATATTGTAACTGAATATTTATTTGATGCCATCAATGTAGAATCTGCTTATATGATACAGCTCATTGTTATAACTAACCAACACTCTATGGTGCTTGACTATCTTACAGCATCTCAAGGGGGATTCTGTCAGGTAGTGGGACCCGTATGCTGTCACTATATTGATCCATCCGGACTGATGAGAGTTACTCATGACATAGAACAAGCTAGGTTGATAAAGGAAGGAATACGGAAGGTTAATTCCCTGGAGGACCTGCCCCTCCCTGAATGGCTCGCATGGTTAAATCCTTTGAATTTGTTTAAAGGAATAGGCGGATGGATATCAGGAATAATTTATTTTCTAATTCAAGCTGTTTTTGTGATATTGGTTATTGCAGTATTGATAAGAATATTTGTTTTACTCATAAAGAAAATTCTTGGCTCTAAGTGTAAATGTTTTCCAGGTAAGCGTAGTAATAAAATTGATATCGATTCAGAGATCAAGCAAACTCAAGCGATGACTACCTTCAAAACCACTGTTCAGCGTGAATGTATATTCTGCAACAAGCAAACTTCAGTGGACCTGGCTGATTGTATGCATTGTGGAAAACCACTGGTTTGAGCAAAGACAAAGGCTCTACAAAGAACTACAACGATGAAGATTACATGCATTATGGACTTTAAATGATTAGCACTTACTAATGAATAAAGATATAAAACTATATATATACTAATATATCAAAATATATGTTACCATGTATTACAGTAATTATGAATTTATTATTAACACGTTACACACGAAACAGACATAAACTCCCCTCAATAAAATCTGTATTCCTCTGAGATAGGGCAAGAATTAAAAGAGAAGTAGGGAAAGGAGGTCTGATTTACAGGTATAATCTGAATGGATGCACAGCAAAGCTGGTATCCCATGATATACATAGGACAAGCCGTGTATTTTGTGAAGTAGGGTTATCTTGCAGGCCTCGGATAAAGGCAAGGGCAGATAGAGGTAGATAGAGGTAGGTAGACAGATAATAAAAAGCGGGGAGTTGTCAAAGAAATGGTTAATCCTAGTTCTCTAAACTCTAGAAAAATAACTGAAAAACAACTTGTAACCCATGACACCATTTTAATTCTTATCATCTGTCTACGTGGTTAGATAATTCTGCCAGTGGTCAGATCCAAATTCCTCTTATAATGTCTAAATATGTTGAGTCCAAATCTATTTCCTGGCCAAAACACACTAACAGGATATGGTTCCACGAATTGTTAAATTAATACAAGGGAAATGCCAAAACCCCTCTATATCCCTGTCATCCAATTTAGTGATATCTCATAACTCATGATATAGTTGACATGTCGTTATATAACTATCTTTCTTGCCAATATCTCCTCCATTTTGTTAATTGTTACACAATATTACGGAATTGTCCATATTTGTTCATTTCCTTTTCCGATGAGCTATAAAAGATCTACCCTGACCCTCCCAATAAAGGAGATTAACTTGAATGACAAGCAACCTGTGTCTCTCTTTTTATTTCTCCACTCATAGGATCCTAGGTAAGAGAAGCTCTAAGTGAGCTTTACCCGAGGTTGGTGACTAGAGAAAAAATCCCAACGCTGACACCTGGCCATCCTGGCCGGATCTACTTGTCAAAATATGCTGCCTGTGTGCCCATTTTAGAAATTCCGCTCCAGCTTCCGCCACCCTTGCCGTGCTTCAGCAGCGTTCGCAGCTTCCGG
This sequence comes from Dendrobates tinctorius, assembly GCF_039654945.1. NCBI lineage: Eukaryota > Metazoa > Chordata > Amphibia > Anura > Dendrobatidae > Dendrobates > Dendrobates tinctorius. The sequence continues at coordinate 5,165,028 of NW_027361828.1, read as the reverse complement.
CTCACCGACTGGTGTGTGATGTCCCCACACATTGAAACTCTATACTGCACAGAAATTGTATTTAAAGGCTTTCCCTGGTGTCCACTGGTTGGAACCCGGTCCTTGTCTGCCCTTATTCACACAGATGTCAACTTTGACACATGATAAGGTTATTAATACTAGACAGTGTAGGACTGCTCCGACCACAGAGTCACCTTGTCGATGGTAGGACGGCTTTTATGCTATGTTTGATCAAATACAGTATTACTAAGTATTACTAAGAACTCTGTATGATTTAAATGCATTTTTGCTTTTTACTTATTTAATTATAGCAGGGTTTTTTCATTTTGTCTTTTGTAGGTTTTGTATGCTTTATGGCCATGCGAACATGCATTTATATGCTGCATGTGTACCAACTCAAACCAAGCTCAATTTTTGTGTTTTTTCTATACTGCACATGTTGGAAAGGATTTGTGAGCAGAAGAGGGCAGTTTTTGACTATCAGCATCAACAAGGCTGTCGGTATTCAGTTCAGAATCCTCAGGAGTGGACATGCATGTCAGACCTATGTACCATCCTACAAAACTTTGAGGAGTCCACCAAGATGGTGAGTGGCGATGACGCCATAATTAGCATGCCCATCCTGCTTCTCTTTCTTCTGAAACTCTCTCTGCTCACAATCAAAGATGTGGCATTGCAGGCTGAGCACGATGAGATGGAGCAAAGAAGCATACAGGGTAATTACACACAGCCCAGCCTCATGTCATCCCAAGGTTGATTTTTTGACAATGAGGAAGAGGAGGAAGAACAGCAGCTACTTTCATGTGTTATAGACGGTACTACAAGCACAACTGTCATACCGTCTGTTCACCGTGGATGGCCTGAGGACAGAGAGGAGGAGGAGGAGAGCATGGTCAGTCGTCTTCTTGGTGAGGACACGGAAGTCTTGCCTGTAAGCAGTCTGCCATGCATGGCTGACTTTATGTTGCACTGCCTTTCCCGTGTCCCTCGTGTTGTCAAAATTTTGGTTGACAGTCATTACTGGTTGATGACACTTCTAGACCCATGCTACAAATAGAGCTTTCAATCTCTTCTTCCAGAGGCAGACAGGGGTACTAAAATAGGGAAGTACTAGAAGGCCCTTGTTGCAGAATTATTAAAAATATTTCCATCTGAAAACGCTGGCAGAAGAGGTCACAGTTCATTGGACAACCAAGGAGTACAGGCAGGAGAAACAAAACTTCAATCTAGCAGAGGCAGGGGAACACTGGCAATGTTCTGAGAGAGATTTTTCAGACCCTCCCATCACAGTGGCCATGATGTGTGGCATACTCTCACAAGGAGTGCAAAGTTTTGGAAGATGGTGAGAGAGTACCTTGCTGATCGTACCAACATCCTCCAAGATTCCTCTGTGCCTTGAAATTATTGAATCTCAAAGCTGGATACGTGGCATGAACTGGTTCTCTACGCTTTGGAGGTCCTGGCCTGTCCTGCCACTAGCGTTTTGTCAGAGCACATTTTTAGTGCCGCTGGTGGAATTATAACTGATAAGCGTATCCGCCTGTCATCTAAAAATGCGGGCTGTCTGACTCTTATAAAAATGAACAAGGGCTGGATTGGGGCAGACTTCTGTACACCTCCGCATGAGAACAGTGAAACCTAACCTCAAATCCAGTGGCTTTTTTGTGAGTTATATTCCCATGCACCACTTCACACCCACCCATGGGTATACGCTTCCTGATTTTGGATATTTGCTGTTATTCTCCTACTCCTCATCCTCATCATCCACCACCACCAGATCACCATAGAGACCGTGGTCCGTGATGCAACAGCCACAAGAAATTTTTCCAAGGGTGTTTATGATGCCCGTTCCAAAAAATGTTTACACTCTATGTTGAGGTGTCCCCCCAGGGGAAAATGTTTTTCAGCCTATACACTTAATGTATGGGCATTTCAAGTATAGGAGACCCACTACTGTAAACTGGGAAAACAGTTTTAGTAGGCTAACCTCCACGTCTCTTCCCATATCACCACTAGATCACCAGGGTAATTGTGGTCCGTGATGCAATAGCCACTATACTTTTTTTGCAAAGGTATTTATGATGGCCGTAAAAAAATATTTACACAGTAGGTTGATGTGAACCCCCCCGGGGGAAGTGTTTGTCAGCCCATACACTTAGTGCATGGGCATTACTAGTATACGAGACCCACTCCTGGGAAAACATTTTGTGGAGATCATCCTCCACATTTCTTCCTTGGGGGATTGGAGTGTGTGCAAATTTTGGGCAGACCTTGTATTCACTTCATGGGCAAACTTTAGGTGACTTAAAAAAAAATCAAAATAATGGGAACTTTGGTTTCATGTGGCCATCCAGTACGTGTGTTCAAAGGCTTATTGCGGTGCGTGTAACTTTGGTGCAGGGCAGGCTTTGCACTCAATGTACAAGCAAATCGTATGGAAGTACCAAATGAATACTGGGAACTATGGTTGCATGTGGCCATCCAGTATGTGGTTTCAAAGGCTTATTGGGGTGCATGTAACTTTGGTGCAGGTCATGCCTTGCTTTCAATGCATAAGCAAACAGTATGGGAGTACCAAATGAATACTGGGAACTATGGTTGCATGTGGTAATCCATGACGTCTGTTCAATGGGTTGTTAGGGTGCGTCCAAATTTTGGGCAGCCCTGCCACTCACTGCATACGTAATAACAGCATAAGAGACCCAATGTTTAATAATGGTAACAACAAAGCATAGCCAGCTGATGGCTCTCTAAGAATAGTGAGGGCCGACTGCTGGCCCTCTAAAAATAGACTTTGAGACTTTCAGAGTCCCACCTTCATAAATGAAACATGATGTGTCTGATGATGTGCCACACACCACATGGCTAAAGACGGTTGTAAACTGTTAAAATGCCATTTTCCAGTGAATGCATTTGTCTTGGTTGAAAGCAATGGTAAAGTTGAAAAACGCATCAAAAACGCTACATGTGAACATAGCCCAAGTGGTTGAGGAATATTTTTGTTTTGGGTTAATTATTTTTCCTTATATAAAAATCATTACCCTGGAAAGGATATTCTTTAACATATTTCCCAGGAAAATCCATTTTGGTTTAGTTTTTGTATGCTTTTTGGTGCACCTGTAAAATTGGCACAAGACTCTGACAACCTTTTTCACAGCTGTGACCTGGGAGTCAGGGGCTTTCTGTTAGGCATTGGTTTCGTGCCTCTGCACAGAAGGAATCTCGAGCCTTGCCTTCTGCGGTCTCCCATTCCGTCCCATCTGCAGCGGAGCTTGCTTAGCAAAGACGTTGCTCCCAGCGTCTTGCTCAGGTTAGTGCTGTCAGGTTGGCTGCTGCTGGCACCTCTGGGTAAGCATTGGCAATCAGCACTAGCCAGCAGCGAGCAGCTCCAGAGGCTAAGTCCTTTTTGCAGCCTTCTGAGCATGCCCGTGGGATGACCTCTCATTGGAGGTCGGGGGTCGCACGCTCAGGTCCTCAAGCAGCTCTGATTGGGCCATCAGGAAGGTCCCGGAAGGCTGCGACTACAAAAGGATCGCACGGCCACATGGCCGTGCGCTAGTATAGTCTGAAATTTGTAGTGGTATGTGTGATGATGGATGCTTGTGAAACGCTGACTGACTCATTATGAAACCCCTTCCCTCTGATACGCATGTTAGTAGGGTTTAGAGTTTCAAGTCAGCGCTGAGTAGGGGCACTGCCTAGCGCCGCAGTGCTCTCAGCTCCTATCACATGTTAGTGCCAGTGTGCACCACGCTACATTAGGCACTACGGTACCGCACGTTCAGCAACTATAGTCAGGGCGGCACCGTGCGCCATTAATTCGCTTTCCAGACCAAAGCTTGGGCTGGTTAGTGGCGTCTGCCAGAGCTGCACAGTATGTACTTCGTGCGGTATTTATCTATCAGCTGCAACCTGTGACTGTTAACAGAATAAATACAAGTGAGTGGGCACCATCCAGCTATATCTGAACAGTATACTAATGCAGGGATCACCACATGCAAGTAAATTAGCTCAATAAACAAAAGAAGAAGAAAGACTATGCATATATGTGGGATCACCCCGCATGAAACAATTATAAGAAAATATAAATTTTTATTGATTGCACAAAAGCAGCAATAAACACCACACATTAAAAACAATTAAAAACAGACTAATCAGCATGTACACCGCTGGCTGCAGAATATAATGGCACTAAATATGGATCAATCAAGCTATTAATGAAGCTCCATATAATACAGACAATCCAGTGGGAGCAATAGAAAGAAAGAATGACTGGACAAATTGTTATAACCCTATAGTAATATAATATGCTGAATGTATAACAAATAGCTATTTGTTATACATTCAGCATATTATATTACTATAGGGTTATAACAATTTGTCCAGTCATTCTTTCTTTCTATTGCTCCCACTGGATTGTCTGTATTATATGGAGCTTCATTAATAGCTTGATTGATCCATATTTAGTGCCATTATATTCTGCAGCCAGCGGTGTACATGCTGATTAGTCTGTTTTTAATTGTTTTTAATGTGTGGTGTTTTTTGCTGCTTTTGTGCAATCAATAAAAATTTATATTCTGTGACTGTTAACAGGGCACAGAATTCAGTAAGGGTCTCTCCTTGGCGTCGCAGTTGTGGCGCCGAACTCTAGTGGGTCTAGAGGGACTCTAACCCTGTGTCCTTGTGGCAGGGTCCTGTGACCAAAACACTAGTGTTCAATCTGCGGTATCGCGGCCCTGTGAAGCAACAGGGTCCACCTCCTATTCACAGGGTGAAGTTAACCCGTGTGTGTTTGCTATACTGCCAGTTTCCATCCACCATTACCAAGCAGCAGTCTACCATCTCTGCACGGTGGACCCCGGGCTGCGAACGCACCTCATTACCATCTGTTATTATTTGGTGCTTTCCGCCAGCCATAACACATTCCCCATGATGTTCCCATATCATTTGAGCACTGTTTCCACCATTTTCAGAAGTTTTTAGTCTTTAGAAGGACCCCGGGGGGGGTGGGTCATGGTAAAAATACTCTGATTTCCTATAGACTTACATTGGGCTTGTTGCTCAGGTCGAGTACCCGAGTATTCCAATTTGTGCGACCCGAGCAACGAGCACCCTAGCATTTTAGTACTCGCTCATCACTACATTCCATCTTTACTCACATTTAATAAAAAAATGCATGGTAATGCTCCTTTAAAAAGCCTATGTGTAACAACCCTGCTGGCATCACTGCATGGCCTCCCATCCCCCGCACACCAACTTACTTTCTGCTTCAAGCCATGCTGTGAAATCTGTCTGTTGCCAGCCCTGAGCTCCATGTGCTATGCCTCTTGTTTTCCTGCTTGCTCTCCATGTTTCCTGACTGTGTGTATAGGGGGGCGGCGCCTGAACTCTCTGGTTCTTATGCAGTCTGGGTGCACCTGGCTAATGGGTCCCTGACCAATCACCTAGAGCCCTGGGCTATTTTACCCTGCCACACCCACTGGAACATTGCCTGTGCAATGTCTAATCTCAGTTAGTATCTTGCTGCTAAGGAAGCCAGGCCCTGTTCTGTGTATCTCCTTCTCTGGAGGTTTACTCCTAGTCTTGCTTTGTACCTTGTCTGCCTGCCAGGAGGCTGAATATCCTGGCCCTTGAGTCTTGTTCCCAGTGCCTTGTCTGTTCTGTGTCCGCTTGCCAGGAGGCAGAATATCCTAGTCCTTGTGTCTTTGTCCCGGTGTCTCTGTCTGAACTCAGTCTTACCTCTGTCTGTCAGTCTCCTTGTTTGTGGTTCCTTCTCTGCCGTGTCTTTCCTTGTGTCCCTCGCAGCTTTATCTGTGCATCTGCACCCTCGCAGCTTTATCTGTGCATCTGCACCTTCGCAGCTTTATCTGTGCATCTGCACCCTCGCAGCTTTATCTGTGCATCTGCACCCTCTCAGGTTTATCTGTGCATCTGCACCCTCGCAGCTTTATCTGTGCATCTGCACCTTCGCAGCTTTATCTGTGCATCTGCACCCTCGCAGCTTTATCTGTGCATCTGCACCTTCGCAGCTTTATCTGTGCATCTGCACCTTCGCAGCTTTATCTGTGCATCTGCACCCTCGCAGCTTTATCTGTGCATCTGCATCCTCGCAGCTTTATCTGTGCTTCTGCCCCCTAGCCGCTCTGTCTGCACGGCTCCCTAGCCGCTCTGTCTGCACGGCTCCCTAGCCGCTCTGTCTGCACGGCTCCCTAGCCGCTCTATCTGCACGGCTCCCTAGCTGCTCTGTCTGCACGGCTCCACACTCCTGCGGCTCTGCCTGCTCCGCACTCCTGCGGCTCTGCCTGCTCCGCCCTCCTGCGGCTCTGTCTACCTGCACCTCCTGTGTGAACAGGTCTAAACCTGTTCCTTCATATTCCACTCCTTCCTGCCTATATCCATACCTGCACCTCTTGTGTGAACAGGTCCAAACCTGTTCTCTCATACACCACTCCCTCCTGCCTACACCTGCTGTATGAACAGGTCCAAACCTGCTCTCTCATACACCACTCCCTCCTGCCTACACCTGCTGTGTGAACAGGTCCCTACCTGCCCCGTCTCTTACCATGCCCGCCTGTCCTGTGTCTCCAAGCCTTGCCCGCCTGTCCTGTGTCTCCAAGCCGTGCCCGCCTGTCCTGTGTCTCCAAGCCGTGCCCGCCTGTCCTGTGTCTCCAAGCCGTGCCCGCCTGTCCTGTGTCTCCAAGCCGTGCCCGCCTGTCCTGTGTCTCCAAGCAGTGCCCGTCTGTCCTGTGTCTCCAAGCCGTGCCCTCTTGCCCAGTGTCTCAGCCTGCCTGTTAGTCACACCTGTCCGAGTGACTTGTCCCCGAGTGGGATCAGCAGCCACAGCCAGACACCACCCTGGAGTGGCACCCGACAGCTATCTGCCGCACAAGCCTGACCTCACCATCAGAGGCTCCAGTGAAGACCGAGGCAGCTGTCATAGTCACGCCGCTTCCAGGGTAGTCTGGTTTGTGGCACAGAGGGGCCACAAACCCCCGGCTCGCGCCATTCAGCCAAGGCGCGAGCGTGACACTATGTTGATGATGTCAATGAAACAACCATTATGTGAAATCTGATTTGGAGCACAGCAAATGGCAGAAGTCATAGAAGAAGAGAGCAGAGCCTGGTCAAGCCGAGACAGATGCATAACACTGAGATATTTTATATATTCAAGAGACCCGTGTACTATAATTCAAAAAGGTGCTTTTAGATTGAAGCATCCCTGCTTTCCCTACATAATAAAGGCTCACAACGCTTTTAAATCTAGATGCATAATGAAATCTGTGAAAAAAATTACCTTATATACTCGTGTATAAGCTGAGATTTTCAGCCCATTTTTTTGGGCTGAAAGTCCCCCTCTCGGCTTATACATGGGTCATATACCTGGGGGTCGGCGGGGGGAGGGGGAGCGGGGGTGTCAGAGATCATACTTAACTGTCCTGCCGCGGTCTCTGCAGCCTCGCTCGCTTCTCCACTGTCTTCCTTTCTGTCTTCAGCGGTCACGTGGTGCCGCTCATTACCACTCATGAATATGCACATATTCATGAGTGGTAATGAGCGGTACCACGTGACCGCTGAAGACAGGAAGGGAAGGGAGACAGTGGAGAAGCGAGCGAGGCTGCAGAGACCGTGGCAGGATTGGTGAGTATAGCAATATTCACCTGTCCCCCGGTCCATCGCTGCTCACCGCTGTCTCTGCTGCATCCTGCGTCAGTGACATTTAGGCAGCAGGGGGTGCGGTGACATGATTAGTGCACTCCGCCCCTCTGCTGGCTGAACAGTCACTGACACAAGAAGCGGCAGACAGCGGCGATGGACCCAGGAGAGGTGAGCATGGCTCTTTTTTTGTAGCATATGGGGGCATATTCTATGGAGCAGCATATGGGGGCATAGTCTATGGAGCAGCATATGGGGCATATTCTATGGGGTAGCATATGGGGGCATATTCTCTGGGGCATCATATGAGGGCAAAGTGTTGTGAGTTCATTTTCCCCTCCGTCACTGAGGCCTGGTGAACTCCCTATTCTAGTGAAGGAAGGTAGTGAGCCTGATTATCAGGCACCTGGGACTAATGAAGACGATTGGCTGAGTGGAGTCACTGACTGGATTTAAGGCAGCCTACACCCTTTCTGCCCTGCGGGTGGTTTCTCTGTGGACTCTTGGACACCAGTCTGATTTCTGCTCTCCTAAAGCTAAGTTTTCTGTTTTGCCTTTTGCATCTAAGATTTGTTTTTGTTTTTCTTGCTTTTTGGATTCTGCCTCTCCCTGCTGGAGTGTGCAGTGTTCCGTGAGCTCTGTCTTCTGAAAGTACCTGAGTGCTGATTTAGTTTTTGAAGCTTAGTTGCTTCAGGGCCATTTTTATATCAGCTTGTTGGCTTTTGTTTCTGATAGGGTTTTGGCAGATTGCAGACAGCAGCCTTCCTATCCGTTCCTGTCTAGGTAGTTTTTGGGCCCCGTCTTTGCTCGGCCTGTCTTTCTGTCTGTGTGGGTGTTTTCATCTTGCTTCACCGTCATTGTGTGTGGGGGGCTGCCTGTTGCTTTGGGGTCTGCTCTGGGGCAGTTAGATTTCCCCTTTCCTTCTTTGGGCCTGTGTGTCTCTCCGGCTGTGATCGGGGGGTCTGGGTCGTCGTGGGGGCCCCCCACGGCTACTGCTAGTTGTGTTGATAGGTTCAGGGGTCTGCAATCTGATAGTTGCCAACTTCTCTGGCTTTCAGGACTCAGCTAGCATTTCTGTTTTTGCCTCCTACGGTGACTCAATCATAACAGAATCACCCGCCCAAACCGCAGATCCTGGGGTACACAATAGCAGGAAAGAATTGTGTTTAACCCCTTCACCCCCAAGGGTGGTTTGCACGTTCATGACCGGGCCAATTTTTACAATTCTGACCACTGTACCTTTATGAGGTCATAACTCTGGAACGCTTCCATTGATCCCGGTGATTCTGACATTGTTTTCTCGTGACATATTGTACTTCATGTTAGTGGTAAAATTTCATTCAAATAACTTGCGTTTATTTGTGAAAAAAATGGAAATTTGGCAAAAATTTTGAAAATTTCGCAATTTTCCAACTTTGAATTTTTATGCCCTTAAATCACAGAGTTACGGCACACAAAAAACTTGATAAGTAACATTTCCCACATGTTTACTTTACATCAGCACAATTTTGGAACCAAAATTTTTTTTTGTTAGGAAGTTATAAGGGTTAAAAGTTGACGAGCGATTTCTCATTTTTACAACACCATTTTATTTTTAGGACCACATCACATTTGAAGCCACTTTGAGGGGTCTATATGATAGAAAATACCCAAAAGTGACACCATTCTAAAAACTGAACCCCTTAAGGTGCTCAAAACCACATTCAAGAAGTTTATTAACCCATTAGGTGCATCACAGGAATTTTTTTGAATATTTAAAAAGAAATGAACATCTAACTTTTTTTCACAAAAAATACTTCAGGTTCAATTTTTTTTATTTTACCAAGGATAACAGGAGAAATTGGACTGCAAAAGTTATTGTGCAATTTGTCCTGAGTATGCTGATACCTGATTTGGGGGGGGGAACGACTGTTTCGGCGCATGGCAGAGCTCAGAATGGAAGGAGCGCCGTTTGACTTTTTCAATGCAAAATTGGCTGGAATTCAGATCGGACGCCATGTCACGTTTGGAGAGTCCCTGATGTACCTAAACAGTGGAAACCCCCTACAAGTGACCCCATTTTCGAAACTAGACCCCCCAAGGAACTTATCTAGATATGTGGTGAGAACTTTGAACCCACAAGGGCTTTACAGAAGTTTATAACGTACGGCGGTACAATTAAAAAATCATATTTTTTCCACAAAAATGATCTTTTCACCCCAATTTTTATTTTCCCAAGGGTAACAGGACCCTAAAAGTTATTGTGCAATTTGTCCTGAGTACGCCGATACCCCACATGTGGGGGTAAACCACTATTTGGGCGCATGGCAGAGCTTGGAAGGGAAGCAGTGCCATTTGACGTTTTTGGCTGGAATTGAGATCGGACACCATGTCGCGTTTGGAAAACCCCTGATGTACCAAAACAGTGGAAACCCCCCACAAATGACACCATTTTGGAAACTAGACCCCCTAAGGAACTTATCTAGGTGTGTGGTGAGAACTTTGAACCCCCATGGGCTTCACAGAAGTTTATAACATAAAGCCATACAATTAAAAAATCATATTTTTTGCACAAAAATGATCTTTTCACCCTCAATTCTTATTTTTCCAAGGGTAACAGGACCCTAAAAGTTATTGTGCAATTTGTCCTGAGTACGCTGATACCCCACATGTGGGGGTAAACCACTATTTGGGCGCATGGCAGAGCTCGGAAGGGAAGCAGCGCCATTTGACGTTTTTGGCTGGAATTGAAATCGGACACCATGCCGCGTTTGGAAAACCCCTGATGTACCAAAACAGTGGAAATCCCCCACAAATGACACCATTTTGGAAACTAGACCCCCTAAGGAACTTATCTAGATGTGTGGTGAGAACTTTGAACCCCAATGGGCTTCACAGAAGTTTATAACATAAAGCCATACAATTAAAAAATCATATTTTTTCCACAAAAATGATCTTTACACCCTCAATTCTTATTTTTCCAAGGGTAACAGGACCCTAAAAGTTATTGTGCAATTTGTCCTGAGTACGCTGATACCCCACATGTGGGGGTAAACCACTATTTGGGCGCATGGCAGAGCTCGGAAGGGAAGCAGCGCCATTTGACGTTTTTGGCTGGAATTGAGATCGGACACCATGCCGCGTTTGGAAAACCCCTGATGTACCAAAACAGTGGAAACCCCCACAATGACACCATTTTGCAAACTAGACCCCCTAAGGAACTTATCTAGATGTGTGGTGAGAACTTTGAACCCCCATGGGCTTCACAGAAGTTTATAACATAAAGCCATACAATTAAAAAATCATATTTTTTCCACAAAAATGATCTTTTCACCCTCAATTCTTATTTTTCCAAGGGTAACAGGACCCTAAAAGTTATTGTGCAATTTGTTCTGAGTACGCTGATACCCCACATGTGGGGGTAAACCACTATTTGGGCGCATGGCAGAGCTCGGAAGGGAAGCAGCGCCATTTGACGTTTTTGGCTGGAATTGAGATCAGACACCATGTCGCGTTTGGAAAACTCCTGATGTACCAAAACAGTGGAAACCCCCCACAAATGACACCATTTTGTAAACTAGACCCCCCAAGGAACTTATCTAGATGTGTGGTGAGCACTTTGAACCCCCCAGTGCTTCACAGAAGTTTATAACGCCCGGGCGTGAAAATAAAAAATTCGTATTTTTTCCACAAACATGATCTTTTAGTCACCATTTTTTATTTTCCCAAGGGTACCAGGAGAAATTGGACCCCAAAAGTTGTTGTCCAATTTGTCCTGAGTATGCTGATACCCCATATGTGGGAGAAAACTACTGTATGGGCACACGTCGGGGCTCGGAAGGGAAGTAGTGACGTTTTGGAATGCAGACTTTGATGGAATGGTCTGCGGGTGTCATGTTGCCTTTGGAGAGCCCCTAATGTACCTAAACAGTGGAAACCCCCCACAAATGACACCATTTTGTAAACTAGACCCCCCAAGGAACTTATCTAGATGTGTGGTGAGCACTTTGAACCCCCCAGTGCTTCACAGAAGTTTATAACGCCCGGGCGTGAAAATAAAAAATTCGTATTTTTTCCACAAACATGATCTTTTAGTCACCATTTTTTTATTTTCCCAAGGGTACCAGGAGAAATTGGACCTCAAAAGTTGTTGTCCAATTTGTCCTGAGTATGCTGATACCCCATATGTGGGAGAAAACTACTGTATGGGCACACGTCGGGGCTCGGAAGGGAAGTAGTGACGTTTTGGAATGCAGACTTTGATGGAATGGTCTGCGGGTGTCATGTTGCCTTTGGAGAGCCCCTAATGTACCTAAACAGTGGAAACCCCCCACAAATGACACCATTTTGTAAACTAGACCCCCCAAGGAACTTATCTAGATGTGTGGTGAGCACTTTGAACCCCCCAGTGCTTCACAGAAGTTTATAACGCCCGGGCGTGAAAATAAAAAATTCGTATTTTTTCCACAAACATGATCTTTTAGTCACCATTTTTTTATTTTCCATAGGGTACCAGGAGAAATTGGACGCCAAAAGTTGTTGTCCAATTTGTTCTGAGTATGCTGATACCCCATATGTGGGAGAAAACTACTGTATGGGCACACGTCGGGGCTCGGAAGGGAAGTAGTGACGTTTTGGAATGCAGACTTTGATGGAATGGTCTGCGGGTGTCATGTTGCCTTTGGAGAGCCCCTAATGTACCTAAACAGTGGAAACCCCCCACAAATGACCCCATTTTGAAAACTAGACCCACTAAGGAACTTATCTAGATGTGAGGTGAGCACTTTGAACCCCCAAGGGCTTCACTGAAGTTTATAATGCCAGGGCATGAAAATAAAAAAATCGTATTTTTTCCAGAAACATGATCAATTAGTCCCCAATTTTTTCATTTTCCCAAGGGTAACAGGAGAAATTGGACCCCCAAAAGTTGTTGTCCAATTTGGCTTGAGTACGCTGACACCCCATATGTGGGAGAAAACTACTGTATGGACACACGTCGGGGCTCGGAAGGGAAGCAGTGATGTTTTGGAATGCAGACTTTGATGGAATGGTCTGTGGGTGTCATGTGCGTTTGGAGAGCCCCTGATGTACCTAAACTATTGAAACTCCCCACAAGTGACCCCATTTTGGACACTAGACCCCCCACGGAACTTATCTAGATGTGTGGTGAGCACTTTGAACCCCCAAGTGCTTCACAGAAGTTTATAACACGCGGACGTGAAAATAAAAAAATCATTTTTTTCCACAAAAATGATATTTTTGCCCCCAATTTTTTATTTTCCTAAGGGTAACAGGAGAAATTGGACCCCAAAAATTGTTTTGCAATTTGTCCTGAGTAGGCTGATACCCTACATGTGGGGGTAAAACACTGTTTGGGCGCATGGCAGAGCTTGGAAGGGAAGGAGCACCATTTGACTTTTTCAACTCAGAATTGGCTGGAATTGAGATCAGACGCCATGTTGCATTTGGAGAGCCCCTGATGTGCCCAAACAGTGGAAACCCCCAATTATAACTCCAACCCTAACCCCAACACACCCCTAACCCTAATCTGAGCCCTAACCCTAGCCCTGACCCTAGCCCTAACCCTAACCCTAGCCCTAACCCTAGCCCTAACCCTAGCCCTAACCCTAAGGCTGTGTGCACACACTGCGGATTTTGCTGCGGTTCCGCAGCGGTTTTGGCTGCTGCGGACCCGCAGTACCATGATTCCCTATGGGAATCAAAAACCGCAGTGCAGACGGTGCGGAATTTTCCGCGCGGCTTATCTGCGGTTTTCAATCCGCAGAAAGAATTGACATGTCAATTCTTTCTGCGGATTCTCCTGCGGTTTGCCATCTCCTCTATTGAGGAGATGAAAAACCGCAGGACAAAACCGCAGAGCAATCCGCAGGTAAAACCGCAGGTCTTTTGACCTGCGGTTTCACCTGCGGATTTTACAAAATCCGCGCGGATGAATCCGCACCTAATCCGCAGCGTGTGCACACAGCCTTACCCTAACGGGAAAATGGAGATAAATACTTTTTTTTTAGTTTTATTATTTTTCCCTAACTAAGGGGGTGATAACGGGGGGTTTGATTTACTATTTATGGCGGTTTTTATGTTTGGCGGCTGTCGCACGCTAAAAGACGCTTTTTATTGTATAATAGATTTTGCATCACCACATTTTGAGAGCTATAATTTTTCCGTATTTTGACCCACTGAGTCATGTGAGGTCTTATTTTTTGCGGGACGAGTTGACGTTTTTATTAGTACCATTTTCGGGCACGTGACATTTTTTGATCGCTTTTTATTCCTATTTTTGGGACGCAGAATGAACAAAAACCAGCGTTTCAGGAATTTCTTTTGGGGGGGTACGTTTACACCGTTCTGCGTGCGGTAAAATTGATAAAGCGGTTTTATTCTTCGGGTCAGTACGGTTACAGCGATACCTCATTTAGGTCTTTTTTTATGTTTTTGTCGGTTTTATGCAATGAAAACTATTTTATATAAAAAATAATTATTTTTGCATCGCTTTATTCTGCGAGCTATAACTTTTTTATTTTTTCGCTGATGATGCTGTGTGGTGGCTCGTTTTTTGCGGGACAAGATGATGTTTTCAGCGGTACCATGGATATTTATATGCGTCTTTTTGATCGCGCGTTATTACACTTTTTGTTTGGCGGTATGATAATAAATCATTATTTTTTGCTTCGTTTTTTATTTTTATTTTTTAAGGGGTTCGCTAAAAGGGTTAACTAATGGGACAGTTTTATAGGGCGGGTCATTACGGACGCGGCAATACCTAATATGTGTACTTTTATTGTTTTTTTTTTTATTATTTCCAAAAAATGGATTTATTGAGGGAATATTTTTTTTTTTTTCTAATTTATTTGGCGATTTTTTTAAATTTATTTTTACATTTTTTTTTATTTTTTTTTTACTTTATTACATAGTCCCAGGTGGGACATCACTGTCCTGTGACAGATCGCTGATCTGTCACATCACAGATCACTGTGACAGATCAGCAATCTGTCACAGGCATTGAAGAAGACTTCCTCTTGCCTGCGCTTTGCAGGCACTGAGGAAGCCAGCTTCCTCAGGTCCCCGAAGGCCCCCGTCACCATCTTGGATTCGGGGGCCAGGAGGATAGGAGCCCCCGGCAGCAGCGCTGGACATTGCGCTGCCGTGGGGGGCTCAGGGAAGCACGGAGGGAGCCCCCCTCCCTGCCGATGCTTCCCTTTAACTCCCGGTACACCGCGATCATGTTTGATCGCGGTGTGCAAGGGGTTAACGTGTCGGGGGCGGTCCGTGACCGCCCCTGACACATAGTGCCGGGTGTCAGCTGTGATAATCAGCTGACACCCGGCCGCGATCAGCGGCGCTCACCACTTGGGCGCCGCTGATCGTGGTAGATGTACTATCCCGTCCACGGTCATACGGGCCCGGGTACCGTGGACGGGATAGTACGTCGGATGTCAGGAAGGGGTTAAAAAAAAAAAAAAAAAAAAAAAAGTGTGTATATTCTTTCCTCTATATCTCTGAGGCCGTAGGAGGAATTTTTTTTTCTCTCAATGCAGATAAAGCAAGTGTCTGATCGTGTGGAGCAGCTCGCTGCTGAAGTGCGAGGAATTTCCGCCTATCTTGCTCGTTCACATGCTGTTGAACTAAAGATCCCCACACCTGATGTATTTTTTGGGGATCGATCTAAATTTTTGAGTTTCAAAAATAATTGTAAATTATTTTTTGCTTTGAAGCCTAACTCGTCAGGGAGCCCCGCGCAGCAGGTTAAAATTGTCATCTCTTTGCTGCGCGGCGATCCCCAGGATTGGGCGTTTTCTTTGAAACCAGATGACCCTATTCTGACTAATGTGAAAGCATTTTTTCAAGCCTTGGGGTTGCTTTACGACGAACCTAATGCTATTGATCAGGCTGAAAAGACCCTGTTAGCATTGAACCAGGGTCAAGAATCTGCAGAGTTGTACTGTCAAAAGTTCCGAAAGTGGGCAGTCCTTACTACCTGGAATGATAGTGCCTTGGCTGCTCTCTTTCGGAAGGGTTTGTCAGAAGCCGTAAAAGATACTATGGTGGGATTTCCTGTTCCCTCTGGTCTGGACGATTCTATGTCTTTAGCCATTCAGGTTGATCGGCGTTTACGTGAATGCAGGATTACACGAGAGGTGTTGCCACCGGTTGAACAGACGTCTGAACCTATGCAATGTGATAGAGTTTTGTCTAAGGCGCAACGTCAGGAATTCAGAAGGCGTAATAAGCTGTGTTTTTTCTGTGGAAATGCCTCTCATGTTATTTCTGTTTGTCCTAAACGTGAGAAACGCTTTGCACACACGTTTTCTGTTGGTGGGGTTCAGCCTAAATTTCTTTTGGCGATTACTCTGATTTGTTCCCTGTCCACATTTTCCACCAAGGCTTTTGTGGATTCGGGAGCAGCGCTAAACCTAATGGACTTGGATTTTGCTAAACGTTGTGGATTTCCGTTGACACCTCCGCAGACGCCTATCCCTTTGAGGGGGATTGATGCTACCCCTCTGGCTAAAAATAAACCTCAGTTTTGGACCCTGTTGGTCATGCGGGTCGCCCCAGACCACCAAGAAAATTGCAGATTTTTGGTGTTGCATGGTCTGCATGATGCCGTTGTTCTGGGGTTTCCCTGGTTGCAGATTCATAATCCAGTTTTGGATTGGAAGTCTGTGTCTGTGGTGAGTTGGGGTTGCCGGTGTACCTTTAGTGAGGCTCCGGTTTTTTCCACCTCTCCTCAGTCGCATGAGGTTCCTGACTATTTGGCGGACTACTATGATGTATTTAGTGAGAATGAGTCTGCGTCCTTGCCTCCTCATAGGAGTTATGACTGTGCAATTGAACTAAACCCGGGGTGTAAATTTCCTAAGGGTCGGCTCTTCAATTTACCTGTACCCGAGCACGAGGCTATGCGGTCCTATATTAAGGAGGCGTTGGAGAAGGGTCATATTAGACCATCCTCTTCACCCTTAGGTGCCGGTTTTTTTTTTGTGGCCAAGAAGGATGGTTCTTTAAGGCCTTGTATTGATTATCGTGCCCTCAATAAAATTACTATTAAATATCAGTATCCGTTACCCCTGATTTCGGATCTATTCTCTAGAGTCAGAGGTGCTTGCTGGTTTACCAAGCTTGACCTCAGGGGGGCGTATAATCTTATCCGCATTAAGCAGGGGGATGAATGGAAGACGGCGTTTAATACTCCGGAGGGACATTTTGAGTACCTGGTGATGCCTTTTGGGCTCACTAATGCCCCTTCTGTCTTCCAGTGCTTCATGAACGATATTTTCCGAGACTTTGTGGATAAATTTTTGATTATCTATCTGGATGATATTTTGATCTTCTCCAAGGATTGGGATTCTCATGTGGAACATATTCGGACTGTGTTCCGGATCTTGAGAGAGAATTCTCTGTATGTCAAAGGATCAAAATGCCTTTTTGGAGTACAGAGAATTTCTTTTTTGGGATTTATTTTGTCTCCGTCAACTATTGAAATGGACCCGGCCAAGGTACAGGCCATTTATGATTGGGTTCAGCCCACTTCTTTGATGGCCCTTCAGAAGTTTTTGGGTTTTGCTAATTTTTATCGGAAATTTATAGCAAAATTTTCTAGTATTGCCAAACCATTGACTGACCTGACCAGGAAGGGTGCGGATGTGTTGAATTGGTCTCCGGAGGCGGTTGCTTCCTTTCAGGAGCTGAAGCGTAGATTTACCTCCGCTCCGGTTCTGCGGCAACCTGATGTCTCACTCCCGTTCCAGGTAGAGGTGGATGCTTCTGAGATTGGTGCAGGAGCGGTGTTGTCCCAAAAGGATCCGGTAACATCTAAAATGAATCCCTGTGCTTTCTTTTCCCGTAAGTTCTCTTCATCTGAACATAACTATGATGTGGGGAATCGGGAACTGTTGGCCATGAAATGGGCATTTGAGGAGTGGAGACATTGGTTGGAGGGAGCCAAACATCAAGTTGTGGTAGTCACTGACCACAAAAATTTGATTTACCTTGAGTCGGCTAAACGCTTGAACCCTAGACAGGCTAGGTGGGCCTTGTTTTTTACACGTTTTGATTTTGTGGTCTCTTTCCTTCCTGGAACTAAGAATGTCAAGGCAGACGCCCTCTCTAGGAGTTTCTTTGCTGATTCTCCTGTGGTGACCAAGCCTGCCACCATCTTAGGCGAAGGGGTAGTTCTTTCTGCCATCTCACCCGATTTGAGACTTGCTCTGCAAGAGTTCCAGGAGGACAAACCTGAGCATTGCCCTAGTGGAAAGTTGTATGTTCCTGACCAGTGGAAGAAGAGAGTGATGTCTGAAGTTCATTGCTCTGCATTGGCTGGTCATCCAGGTATTTTTGGTACTAGAGATCTGGTGAGTCGCTCTTTTTGGTGGCCACCTTGTCTCATGATGTCAGGAATTTTGTGCAGTCCTCTGGGACTTGCTCCCGGTCTAAATCTTGTTCTCGCTCTAGTGGGTTGTTGATGCCTTTGCCGGTCCCCAGGAGGCCATGGACCCATATTTCAATGGATTTCATCTCTGATATGCCGGTCTCTCAAAGAATGACTGTTATTTGGGTGATTTGTGATAGGTTCTCTAAGATGGTTCATCTTGTACCACTCCCTAAGTTGCCATCTTCCTCTGAGTTGGTGCCTCTGTTTTTGCAACAGGTGTTTCGCTTGCACGGGATTCCTGAGAACATTGTATCTGACAGAGGAGTTCAATTTGTGTCTAAATTTTGGAGGACGTTCTGTTCCAAGTTGGGAATTCAGTTGTCCTTCTCTGCTTTTCACCCTCAGACCAATGGGCAGACAGAGAGAACAAACCAGACCTTGGAGTCGTATTTGAGATGTTTTATTTCCGCTGATCAGGATGATTGGGTTTCATTTTTGCCCTTGGCCGAATTTGCTTTAAATAATAGAGCTAGTTCTGCCACTTTGATGTCACCTTTTTTTTGTAACTTTGGTTTTCACCCTCGATTTTCTTCAGGGCAGGTGGAGCCTTCTGCCTGCCCAGGTGTTGACACTGTGGTGGAGAGAATGCACCAGATCTGGGACCAAGTGGTGGATAAGTTATCTCTCTCCCAGGAAAAGGCCCAGCGGTTTTCCAATCGACATAGGACCATTGGTCCCCAGTTTAAGATTGGTGATATGGTGTGGTTATCATCAAAAAATATTGCTATGAAGGTGGCTTCTCCTAAGTTTAAGCCTAGATTTATTGGACCTTACAAGATTTTGGAGATTATTAATCCGGTCTCTTTTCGTTTGGCTCTTCCTGTCACATTTAAGATCCATAATGTGTTCCATAAGTCCTTGTTGAAGAGGTTTGTTGAGCCAGTTGTGCCTGAGGTGGCACCTCCGGACCCTGTATTGGTTGAAGGTAACTTGGAATATGAGGTAGAGAAAATTCTGGATTCCCGTCTGGCTAGACGGAGACTCCAGTATTTGGTTAAGTGGAAGGGTTATGGTCAGGAGGATAATTCCTGGGTCTCTGCCTCTGATATTCATGCCAAAAGATTGGTGCGTGCCTTTCATCGGGCTCACCCTGATCGCCCTGGTAGCGTTGTTGAGGGTTCGGTGACCCCTCCTCAAGGGGGGGGGTACTGCTGTGAGTTCATTTTCCCCTCCGTCACTAAGGCCTGGTGAACTCCCTATTCTAGTGAAGGAAGGTAGTGAGCCTGATTATCAGGCACCTGGGACTAATGAAGACGATTGGCTGAGTGGAGTCACTGACTGGATTTAAGGCAGCCTACACCCTTTCTGCCCTGCGGGTGGTTTCTCTGTGGACTCTTGTACACCAGTCTGATTTCTGCTCTCCTAAAGCTAAGTTTTCTGTTTTGCCTTTTGCATCTAAGATTTGTTTTTGTTTTTCTTGCTTTTTGGATTCTGCCTCTCCCTGCTGGAGTGTGCAGTGTTCCGTGAGCTCTGTCTTCTGAAAGTACCTGACTGCTGATTTAGTTTTTGAAGCTTAGTTGCTTCAGGGCCATTTTTATATCAGCTTGTTGGCTTTTGTTTCTGATAGGGTTTTGGCAGATTGCAGACAGCAGCCTTCCTATCCGTTCCTGTCTAGGTAGTTTTTGGGCCCCGTCTTTGCTCGGCCTGTCTTTCTGTCTGTGTGGGTGTTTTCATCTTGCTTCACCGTCATTGTGTGTGGGGGGCTGCCTGTTGCTTTGGGGTCTGCTCTGGGGCATTTAGATTTCCCCTTTCCTTCTTTGGGCCTGTGTGTCTCTCCGGCTGTGATCGGGGGGTCTGGGTCGTCGTGGGGGCCCCAGGGTTGATAGGTTCAGGGGTCTGCAATCTGATAGTTGCCAACTTCTCTGGTTTTCAGGACTTAGCTAGCATTTCTGTTTTTGCCTCCTACGGTGACTCAATCATAACAGCATAGTCTATGGAGCAGTATATGGGGGCATAGTCTATGGGGCAGCATATGGGGGGCATATTCTACGGAGCAGCATATGGGGCATATTCCATGGGGCAGCATATGGGGGCATAGTCTATGGAGCAGTATATGGGGGCATAGTCTATGGAGCAGCATACTGGGACATATTCTATGGAGCAGCATATGGGGCATATTCTATGGGGCAGCATATGGGGGCATATTCTATGGGGCAGCATATGGGGCATAGTCTATGGAGCAGCATATGGGGTCATAAAATATGGAGAAGCATATGGAGGTATAATCTATGGAGCAGCATATGGGGGCATATTCTATGGAGAAGCATATGGAGGCATAATCTATGGAGCAGCATATGGGGGCATATTCTATGGAGCAGCATATGGGGGCATATTCTATGGAGCAGCATATAGGGGCATAAACTATGGAGCAGCATATGGGGGCATAGTCTATGGATTCCACCCTCGGCTTATACACGAGTCAATAAGTTTTCCCAGTTTTTTGTGGCAAAATTAGGGAGGTCGGCTTATACACGGGTCAGCTTATACCCGAGTATATACGGTATGTGACCTATCAATACATTTAAAAAACAATAAATTTGAATAGCCAATACATAATATAAATTTTCGTTCTACCAACACTATCAAAAAATTTAAAGTACCAATTTAGCCACAATACAAAGGTCAAAACATATTTGCTAAAAAACTGATAAAAGTTGTATATATAGTGAATATATGCAGTGCTGATTATAAGAGGACACATTAATTCAGTCTTAGACTTGTCCATTGACTCCATTTTTTCCTAGAGGGATCAATGTCAATTTCTTAAAAAGGTTGTTTGGCACTAAGAATTATTTGATATATGTAGAATAATGCACAGCACAGAGAAAGATTATTCGTTTTTCCCTCCAGTAAATGGCATTTATTCTAGAAATTATATGTTCATCACTGGAAATTAATTACTGGAAGAAACAAAAGAAACTACTATCAAAAATATAAAATGGTCAGACCATGCAGCAATCACTTTAACAAAGATGAAAAATAAAACTGTAATGTCACTCATCTTTGCAACCCTTTACTTTTGCCACACACAAAATATAAAGAAATAATACAACACAATTTGTAAGAATACTTGTTTAAGAATAATGTATCAACTTCCAACTTTGAGGCAACTTGGAACACTCATAAAGCATATATTAAAAGGTACATTTATTAGATTGGAATTTGAGACATATACTAAAAAAATGGAAACAAAAATTAAACCTTTTAAAAGAAATACATAAATTAGAAAATCTCAATAAAAACATCAAATTCTTATAATAGCCCAAGAACTACTCTATGTAAGACAGATTCTGAGCATATGGGGGCATAGTCTATGGAGCAGCAAATGGGGGCATATACTATTGGGCAGCATATGGGGACATATTCTATGGAGCAGCATATGGGGGCATATTCTATGGGGCAGCATATGGGGGTATAGTCTATGGAGCAGCATATGGGGCAAATTCTATGGGGCAGCATATTGGGGCTTAATCTATGGAGCAGCATATGGGGGCATATTTAATGGAGCAGCATATGGGGGCATATTCTATGGAGCAGCATATGAGGGCATAATCTATGGAGCATCATATGGGACATAATCTATGGAGCATTTTATGGGGGCATAATCTATGGAGAATCTTATTGGGGAATAATCTATGGAGCATCTTATGGGGGCATACGGTAATCTATGGAGCATTTTATTGGGGCATAATCTATGGAGCATCTTATGAGGGCAAAATCTATGGAGCATCTTATGAGGGCATAATCTATGGAGCATCTTATCTGGGAATAATCTATGGAGCATCTTATGGGGCCATAACCTTTACGGAGCACTATATGGGGCATATTATTCTATGGAGGATCTTATGGGGGCATTATTAACCTTTGTGCAGCATTGTATGGGGTGTATTTTGTATGGAGCATCTTATGGGGCCCATCATGAACTGTATGGCGCATTATATGGGGCTCCTGATTCAATATGGATATTCAAAAACATTTAACCTACTGATGTCTCAATTAATTTTACCTTTATTGGTATCTATTTTTATTTTTGAAATTTACCAGTAGCTGCTGCATTTTCCACCCTAGGCTTATACACAAGTCAATAGTTTTTCCCAGTCTTTTGTGGCAAAATTAGGGGGTCGGCTTCTACATGGTTCGGCTTATACACGAGTATATACGGTATTATAAAATATCTTATTTTTTAAAATTATGCTTATATATCACCATTATATTCCACAGCGGTTTACAAATATTGTCATCAACATCATAACTGGGGCTTATGATCTAACTTTCCTATCAGTATGTCTTTGGAGTGTGGGAGCAAACCAGAGAACCCAGAGGAAAGCAAAGCAACCTTGGGGAGAACATACAAACGCCTTTCAGATGTCATCCTTGGAGCGATTTGAACCCAGGACTCAAAGGACTGCAAAACTACAGTGCCAAGCACCCCATCTAAGTAATTTTTACCAAAAAGCCATTAAAAAAACAAGAAGGTCCCAAAAGAAAATCAGCATTGTTTTTAACTCCGCCAAACTCCCCACAAAGTCTTAATAGTTCACAAAATTTCTCTGTGATCTAAAATTATATTAAAAAATTCTAGGGTATAAAATTTCGACAGTTCCGCCTGAGCTAAAAAATGAATGCAAGGTATGATTTATAAAGGGTCGACAATCCCCAGAGAACGCTGCACCTGTTAGGGGAGTCCATTTTCCAATACATTTTTTTTAATATCTAAAACATGTACTAATAGAGAATTTAGGTTGTTAAACTCAGTGGAGACAGTAATGATAATAATCCATGTAAACAGCTGTGAAATTTAAGGGGGCTATAAAAGTGACTAAAATAAATAAATAAATAAAAAAATAATATCTATGGATCCATAAGAAAAGAACATAATTAAACAAACATATCAATGCAGTAGGTATTGCTCATACTACTTCCTTGTACACTGATGAAGTAGTTCTGTTCCTCACTGACGCTCAAACCTGTTTGTGGAGAACCTTAGAATTATTAAACTCTTTCAACAAATAAACCCAGAAATCAGTTTCTCTCATTTAATAATCATTTGGAAAAAATTTACAACCTTAAATTCTCCATGAATTGGCAAGAAATTAACATTAATTATTTAGGTATTAAAGAATCCTCATCTTATAAAACATTGTCTAAGCATAATTCTGAATCCCTTCTGATTGACATAAGAATGGACACACAGAGAATCACTAAATCAGAAATATTTTGTTTGGGCAGAGCAGTAACTTTTAAGATGCTACCTCTACCTAATTCATTATAGATGATACAAATTCTTTAAAAATATCTCTCTACATTTTTTAAAGTCAGTTAATAATACCACCAAGAATTTAAAATGGGTGGGCAAAAAAACCAAAAGATTCCTATAGTTTAATTTCTACAGATAAAATTGTGGGATGACTGGGGATCCAGACATATATAAAACTTAAAAGAGACTGAATAAAAAGAAAAAATCCTTCCGGGGTCCACTGTGCAGAGATGTTTTCCTGCTGCTAGTAACAATGGTGAAGCCGTGTGAGTCGGTGTTTACTCAGCACTAGTGATGGGCGAGTAGCATCGTTGCTCAGGTGTCCCCGAGCATGCTCAGGTGATCTCCGACTATTTTGGCGTGCTCGGAGATTTAGTTTTTGTCGTCTCAGATACATGATTTGCGACTTGTAGACAGGCTGAGTACATGTAGGAATTCCCTAACAAACAGGCAATCCTCACATGTATTCAAGCTGCCTAGTAGTTGCAAATCATGTAGCTAAGGCAACGAAAACTAAATCTCCGAGCACGCCAAAATAGTCGGAGATCACCCGAGCAACGAGTATACTCGCGTATCACTACTCAACATGGGTCCATGACTAAGTGACATACTGCATGTGGGTTCATCTCCATGCCAAACATGGATTGTTGCAAGTATATATTGCAAATACCGCTCCCTTATTTACTAATTAGTTTGGGTCTAGGACTAAAGGTCTTACTGCACGTGGATTCATCCCCCTACTGAGCATGGACCATTACAGGCACACAGTGCACATGATCCTTCAATACAGGATTTTTTCATTTTATTCAGTCATTTTTCATTTTATTCAATTGGTTTTCAGCGCATCCCACAGTGTATTCATTCATTCTAGGGGACATAGTCTATTGTGCACCGAGGCAAAAGGTGTGTTGGGTTATGCAGCTCTAAACCAAACAGATGGCAGTGCTAGTGTTATTCATATTTTATACATAAAATATATAGAGCTTTACCACTCAAGTATTTTACTTATTCAGTGATGAAATCGGGACACTAAAGGCCTCGTCATTTTGTGATGCCACAGCGATTTCGCCAGCGAGATCGCTGTGTGTGACGGGGATCAGCGACCGGCCCCCCTGCCGGGTATCGCTGATTGTGCTCGATCGGCCTGGGCCATTTTTCGATCACTGGTCTCCCGCTGGCCAGCACGCTTCGCTGTGTGTGACAGCGCAAGCCAACGATCAGCGACAATAGACGCTGGTTTCTAATGTAAACAGCGGGTGACTAAGAGCCAAGCGGCACTTAGATACCCAGTGTTTACCTTGGAAACCAGCGTGTATGCCAGTTTCCAAGGTAAACAGTGGGTATCCAGGAGCCGCAACTCCTGGATGCCTGATGTTTACATTAGAAACCAGTGTCCAGCGTCGCTGGTCCTGATCACTGGAGGGGCTGTCTTGTGACAGCTCACCAGCGATCAGCCTAACGATGTCCCAGCGATCCCATCATGTCAGATCATTGGTTGGATCGCTGGGACAACGTTATGTGTAACGGGGCCTTAAGAGGAACTGGATTCAATTTGAAATGTGTTTGTTAAATTCCATTGGTCTCTCAGGTCTTCCTTTTAAGGTCTCATTCAGATGTTTGTTTTTCACATATCAGTACTACCCAGGTTTATCACAGATAGAATGTGTACCTATGATAAAAAAAAATTTCTCTTCTAAAAAACCTGATGAAACTTGGACCAAACTTTGATGACAATTTGACTAAACTTGGATAAAATTCTGATTGAAACTCAGACTGTTTTCTACTTTGTGAAAAAGGTGGATGTCTGAATGAGCTTTAACTTGTACTTATTTGAAATGTTTGATACAAGTCATTCATTCATTCATTCTCATCTTCCTTCCCATGTCTACATAAAGAGTAGTGATGAGTGAGTATACTCATTGCTCGGGTCTCCCAAAGCATGCTCGGGTGGTCTCAGAGTATTTTGGCATGCTCGGAGATTTAGTTTTCATTGCCTCAGATACATGATTTGCGACTGCTAGACAGCTTGAATACATATGTGGAATGCCTGTTTGTTAGGGAATTCCCACATATATTCAGCCTGTCTACAAGTCGCAAATCATGCAGCTGAGATGAGAAAAACTAAATCTCTGAGCACGCCAAAATACTCGGAGATCACCAGAGCATGCTCGGGAAAACCCGAGCAATGATGCTACTCGCCCATCACTAATAAAGAGCATTTAACTATAGACTTGTTATACTCAGTTGCACGTAATATAAAAATACATTTATGGATTCTATTGTCAATATTTCTCAATTATACCAAGCTAATGAGATACTGTCATTGGATGGCTTCTTTGGGAAATTTTCACTCCCCATTTTGCAATGCAATTCTTACCTACACAGGAAATATATATTAAAAAATATATACAATCCTTTAGCTTCATTTAACTCGAAAACACTAGCGTTTTTCTAGGCAAACCTAAGCAACTAAGATATACACTAAATTTCATGGGGAATGAGGGTTCCTTTAAAAATTAGCCCCTACAGAATATGGGAACAAGAATTAAGCCTACAATTGAGCTACAAACAATGGCATCAAACTATGGCATAAAGCTATCACATATAGTTTACATGTACAATATTCTATGAAAACCATCTTGAGATGGCATCTTACACCAGACAATGTTCAAATTATGTATCCAAGATGGTCAAACACATGTTGGAAAGACTGTAAGCAGAGAGGTAGTCTACTTTGCATTCTGGGAGAGAATTAGTAATCTGATCTATACAATAACACAAATCAAACTACAAATAACCCCTCAGTTAGATTTTAGTTATAGTCAAAATAACTATATCAAAATACTGTGTCCTGCCTCTAGACAGTTTATATCTTCGGCAAATTATTCTTTGAAATATGAGAAATAATTGCTTATAGTAACTTATAAGGAATTCTCTTATCAGGAATTTAATGGCATGACTAAAAGCCCTATTGCTTAATACCATGATATGCTAAATTAACCCCTTTCCGACATTGGGTGTAATAGTATGCCGATTCTGGACTCTCCCTATTTGGTGTTGACTCTGGCGCTCAGTCCGCACCTTTCCGGCCACATGACAGGTGATCTATACAGCTGACACTTGCCCACAACCGCCTCGGAAGGAATCTCAATCCACCCATGGCTGTTAACTAGTTAAACGCTGTGGCGATCTCTGACAGTAATCTCTAACTCGCGGTTACTGGATCCTATCTAGCTAAAGTAGCTGATATTAAACCACCTATCTAACTATCTGGCAACTTGCAGCAGCAGCCTATCTGTGCTGTCACACTGACAAAATGGTGTCACCAAAACAACATGTCCTTGTTTTATTTTATCATACAGAACCACTGTCATAGCTAAAGTCCTAACAAAAACATTAGTGGAAAAGCGTTCATTTACCGAACTGTGGCTGAATTTTGCTGATTTTGAGGGAAAATGCTTTATAATCCAAACACGAATTCACATGAGTTATGTTCTTGCCGAATTTGACATTGGCGCACGTCTTCCGAACAAGTTCGTCTAAAATCTACATATGACAAACATTATTCTTTAATGCTTTTTTGCCTATTTTATAAAAATCCTCAAAATGTGAGTAGAAATATTTAATATGGTGATGAATATAATTAAGAGGATTTTCTTTTTTGCCCCTTACACAAGAAGCAGAAGCTAAACGTGACAGTGTTTTTCAATATTGAATTTATGTCACTGATGTTGATTTTGTCTATGCAAAAATCACAAAGATTGATAATATAAGTTCTTGAGGATGTTAACACAATGTTGGCAGGGATTAATCGCTATTTACTTACCTCTGAGTAAGATACAGTGCATATATTCAGAATGCTAGGTGGACATGACAGCACTTTTGTTAATTCCTCAGTCCTCACTTCTACATTAACCTGGCTGCTCTAGAGATACGGGCTATCAACTTGACCAACTACTGAAATTTTTCAGCCAGGAAGTCGATGATAAAGTATGTTCTGTCAGTATACAGTATGTTGCCTGTGTATATATTAGACTGTGAAACTTTATAAAAGTGGAGATTCATTTTTAATATTTTAGTAGCATTAGTTGAAATGTTTGTCTTGAAGTTCTGCAGTATTAGAGTCAAATTGTGCATATCTAACTTGGCCAACCTAGGCATCAGTTATTTTTTTACTTCTTCCCCTGTTCCAAGAATTTGAAAAGCTTGAGTAATTTAAGGTGCTATGACAAAAGTACTATGACCACAATATGATATGTTTTCTTCACGATGACTACGGTAGGTAAATCCAATCGGACATGTTGGCAGCATTTTCTCACTTTAGATTTGTTTAGGATTGAAATATAAAGAACAGTTTGGTAGCTGAAATACAACAACCACCAAGCACTTTAATTCCAGTGTCTGGAAGCATCCATCTCTTACCTGGACAGCAGCCTGAAAAGGTTGTCATCCTGAAATTCAAGAAAATAGTGCAGACATGATTACCTCTCTGCTGTGTTCTGTGATTTACAATATTCCCAGGACAACAGATTGGCGGAATGAAAACTGAAGTTTGACTTTTGGAAAGTGCTAGCAATGTGAATCAGATGTCTGGTGGAGGAGTGCATGGCTTCATCAGCATCTGATGCTCATGATTTCCTAATTTTACTTTGTCTATGAAAATGAAGAAATCTACAATGTGCTACTCATATGAGCTTAAGAAAAAAACAAAAAAACAGCAACTGTCAGCTCATTCATGCTGTCTAAACACGTGCAGCATAAATCAGAGACCAGCTTCATTATTGAAGTCATTTATGTTTTACTCTGAAATATTTCATTTCTGCATTTCAGAGAAAACAAAATTTGAAAAGGTGTCCATGAACTTTACGTCTCGAATGACTAGTCCAAAGCAGGTCACTGGTGGCTTTTACCTGCCCAACTGCCCTTGACTGACAAGTCTCTCCCTATACATACACGTAGGAAGTGACCTGTCAGTCAACAGGAGCATTGTGTCTAGAAGCTGCTAGGGAATTGCCTCTGACTAGTAGTCTAAGAAGGAGAGTCCTCAGCCAGCTTTTCACAGTATCGTATATACTCGAGTATAAGCTGACCTGAGTATAAGCCAACCCCATTAATTTTGCCACAAAAAATGGGAAAACTTATTGACTCGAGTATAAGCCTAGGGTGGAAAATGCAGCAGCTACTGGTAAATTTCAAAAATAAAAATGGATACCAATAAAAGTAAAATTAATTGAGACATCAGTAGGTTAAATGTTTTTGAATAGCCATATTGAATCAGGAGAACCATATAATGCTCCATACAGTTCATGATGGGCCCCATAAGATGCTCCATACAAAATACACCCCATATAATGCTGCACAAAGGCTAATAATGGCCCCATAAGATGCTCCCTAGAATAGTATGCCCCATATGCTGCTCCATAAAGGTTATGGCCCCAAAAGATGCTCCATAGATTATGCCCCATATGCTGCCCCATAAGATGCTCCATAGATTATGCCCCCATATGCTGCCCCCATAAGATGCACCATAGATTATGCCCCCATATGCTGCTCCATGGATTATGCCCCCATATGCTGCCCCCATAAGATGCTCCTTAAAATATGCCCCCATATGCTGCTCCCATATGCTGCTCCATAGATTATGCCCCCTTACTTATGCTGCTCCATATTATACCCCCATATGCTGCCCCGATAAGATGCTCCATATATCATGCCCCCATATGTTGTCCCCATATGCTGCTCCATATATCATGCCCTCATATGCTGCTCCATATATCATGCCCCCATATGCTGCCCCCATAAGATGCTCCATACATTATGCCCCCATATGCTGCTCCATATATTATGTCCCCATATACTGCCCCCATAAAATGCTCCATAGATTATACCCCCATATGCTGCTCCATAGATTATGCCCCATATGCTGCTCCATATATTATGCCCCCATATGCTGCCTCTATAAGATGCTCCATATATCATGCCCCCATATGTTCTCCCCATATGCTGCTCCACATATTATGCCCTGTATGCTGCTCCATATATCATGCCCTCATATGCTGCCCCCATAAGATGCTCCATACATTATGCCCCCATATGCTGCCACTGCTACTGCAAATAAAAATAAAAAAAGACATACTCCCCTCTCCGTCGCTGGGTGTCAGGTGCCGATGTCACTGCTGCCTCAGGACCCGGCACCTGAGACAATCACCTGTCCTGGGTCCATCACTGCTTGCTGGCTGCTGCTGTCTGCCACGTCATCTGTCAGTGATGTTCAGGCAGCAGAGGGCATGGTGCACACTAACCACGTCACTGTGCCCTCTGCTGTCTGAATGTCACTGACAAGAGGACACATCAGACAACAGCAAGCACCGATGGACCGGGGACAGGTGAATATAGCCTAGATTTACCCTGTCCTGGCTCGGTCTCTGCAGTCCCGTTCTCCCACGGTCTTCCTTCCTGCCTTCAGCGGTCACGTGGTACCACTCATTAAACTCATAAATATGCACATATTCATGAGTTTAATGAGCGGTACCATGTGACTACTGAAGGAAGGGAAACTGTGGAGAAGCGGGGGGCTGCAGAGACCGCACGGGGGGTAAGTATGATCTGTGACACTCCCGCTCCCCCTCCCCCGCCAACCCCCAGGTATATGACTCGAATATAAGCCAGGAGATGGACTTTCAGCCCAAAAAAAGGGCTGAAAATCTTGGCTTATATTCGAGTATATACGGTATGTTTTCTTTTGAATCTTTGCAGTATTTCATAGTAAAACTTGCATGAATGCAATTGTCTGACAAAACTGTTTGTCCATCCGCTTTTTTGAAAATTTGCCACAGATTCTCAAGGGGATTGGATTCTGGGGAAATTTATGGCCATGAACCCAAACATTTCAATGTGCTGTTTACTGAGCCACTTAGTAATCACTTTTATCCAGTGACATGAAAAAGCATTGTTCATCAGCAATCTGCTCCTGAGTTGTTGGGAAAAGTTGCACTTGGAGGAAATTTAGATAAAAATCTTTATTAATTACAGAATTATTAAGCAAAATTGTGATTGAGCCCACTCCCTTTGATGAAAAGGTACCCCACTTATGAAAGGTCTCAGGATGCTTTACTGAAGCATGACACAGGACTCATCATAGCACTCACTTTTTTTGTACAAACATTCTTCCAGATTTCAAACTGTTTGAGGGGCTTCATTAGTATAATTACAGCTGTTTTTGAAGGCCTCAGAGGTTTCTTTGGGAACATTAGAGGGTCAAACAGCATCATGAAAACAAAAGAATGTATCAAACATGTCAGGGATACAGGGCCGGCCCGAACATATAGGCGAACTAGGCGGCCACCTAGGGCACTGACCCAAAGGGGGCGCCAGAGAAAAAATTGAAAAAATTATAAAAAATCTTTTCAAAAGGCAAAAAGTTTTAGGGATGGAAAGAAAAGTGTACATATTTAAGGGCAAATATGACGCAAGAGAGGCTGGTTGGGTTGGCAACAATTTCGATAGAATCTGAAGTTGCTAAACAAATTAATCTCGGTGACTTAGTGTCATCCTTTTAAAAAAAAAAGGCAAGGAAACAAAAATTTTAATTACCTATGGTCGTTTTTGTTTTGTGCTATTGACTACTTTGTATATATTTGTCCTATTCAACTTCTCAGAAGATTAAAGAGTTAGGAGAGAGTTAATTAATCCTTGTTGTTGTGGTTTATTTTGCTCCTAAATTTATATCCCAAGTTTTCATCTACTGCCAAGAATAGTAGGGGCGCAACAAAATAGTTTCGCCTAGGGCGCCGTAATCTCTCGGGCCGGTCCTGCAGGGATAAAAAACCTACAAGAGACAAAATGAGCAAAAACTATGCTGTAACTAAATAAGTAAAAAGCAAAAGTGCATTTAAATAACACAGAGTTCTTAATAATACTGTTTTTGATCAAAAGTAGCATAAAAGCCATCCCACCATCGACAAGGTGACTCTGATCGGGACGGTCCTGAGCTGGAAATTGTATTTAAAAGCTTCCCCTGACTGGTGTCCACTGGTTGGGACCCAGTCCTTTAGCCTGCCCTTATTCACACACTAAGGTCACACTAAGGTCATTTATGCAGGGGGCATTTATGCACACTTTATCGAAGTACAGTTTATCAAAGTACTGGCAGTTATAACATGTATGAAATGTGACACGCATCTCTATTCTCTTCATACAGGTAACCACCTCTTTCAATCTCTGCTCTGAATCAACTCCTCCATTCAATGTCAGCAAGCAGTTAATCCTGAATGCTCTATATGTGTTTTCAACTCTGCAAGCTTATATCTGGTAACCACCTCTTTCAATCTCTGCTCTGAATCAACTCCTCCATTCTATGTCAGCAAGCAGTTAATCCTGAATGCTCTATATGTGTTTTCAACTCTGCAAGCTTATATCTGGTAACCACTAGTGTTGAGCATTCCGATACCGCAAGTATCGGGTATCGGCCGATACTTGCTGTATCGGAATTCCGATACCGACTTCCGATATTTTTTCAATATCGGAAGTCGGCATCGGAATCGGAAGTTCAAAGTTGATTGACAGCCTGACGTCATCATGATGCGCGGTGTGTGCGCATCATGATGCGCCGTCATTTCGGGCCTTCCGGGGGTCTCTGCCGGCCTGCCGGGGGGCTGTGCCGGCCTGCCGGGGGGCTGTGTGGACTGCCCGGGGTCTGTACCGGCCTGCCGGGGGGCTGTGCCGGCCTGCCGGTGGTCTGTGCACCCTGTGGGGGTCTGTACCGGCCTGCCGGGGGGCTGTGCCGGCCTGCCGGTGGTCTGTGCACCCTGTGGGGGTCTGTGCCGGCCTGCCGGGGGGCTGTGCCGGCCTGCCGGGGGGCTGTGCTGATGTCCGGGGGTCTGTGCAAGCATCGTCCGATGGGACTACAAGTCCCATCTGGCGATGCCTGCTACCATGACAGTGATTGACACATTAGCCAATGATGGGACAGTAGTAGTCCCATCACCTGGCTAATGTGTTAAATGTTAAAAAAAAAAAAAAAAAAATACTACATACATACTACATACATACTACATGCATGCTACATACATACTACATGCTACATACATACTGCATACATACTACATATATACCACATACATACCACATATATACCACATACATACCACATACATACTAAATACATACTACATACATAACACATATATACTACATACATACTACATACTACATACATACTACATACATACTACATGCTACATACATACTACATATATACTACATGCATGCTACATACATACTACATGCTACATACATACTACATATATACTACATACATACTACATACATGCTACATACATGCTACATACATACTGCATGCTACATACATACTACATACATACTACATACATACTACATACATACTACATGCATGCTACATTCATACTACATACATACTACATACATACTACATACATACTACATGCTACATACATACTACATATATACTACATGCATGCTACATACATACTGCATGCTACATGCATGCTACATACATACTACATACATACTACATGCTACATACATACCACATATATACTACATACATACTACATACAATACATTAATACAATACATACATAGACATACAGTACATATAACATAGAGTAACATACTTACCAATACTTGTCACATTGTTCCCCGAA
Organism: Dendrobates tinctorius; assembly: GCF_039654945.1. Taxonomy (NCBI): domain Eukaryota; kingdom Metazoa; phylum Chordata; class Amphibia; order Anura; family Dendrobatidae; genus Dendrobates; species Dendrobates tinctorius. The sequence continues at coordinate 5,132,000 of NW_027361828.1, read as the reverse complement.
GCCATTGTCTTTTACGGAATAAATATTAACATAACAAACCACAAAAATACTCACCCACGATCCGAAGCAGTCCACGAGTGTGTCCCACGACGATCTTGGGTAGAGAACTGCAGCATCAGCTGTTGCTGCCGTTCTCTACGGGCTGCAGGAATCCAATGACGGAAGGTAGGTATCCTTCCGCACTGTATTCCTCCGCCACTTAAAAAAAAAAAAAGTCCCTAGTCTCACTTTATGCCATTGCTGTGTGGGAAATTCCCACGCAGCAATGGCATAAAGTGAGACTAGGGACTTTTTTTTTTTTTAAGTGGCGGAGGAATACAGTGCGGAAGGATACCTACCTTCCGTCATTGGATTCCTGCAGCCCGTAGAGAACGGCAGCAACAGCTGATGCTGCAGTTCTCTACCCAAGATCGTCGTGGGACACACTCGTGGACTGCTTCGGATCGTGGGTGAGCATTTTTGTGGTTTGTTATGTTAATATTTATTCCGTAAAAGACAATGGCTTCGGGGAACAATGTGACAAGTATTGGTAAGTATGTTACTCTATGTTATATGTACTGTATGTCTATGTATGTATTGTATTAATGTATTGTATGTAGTATGTATGTAGTATATATGTGGTATGTATGTAGCATGTAGTATGTATGTAGCATGCATGTAGCATGCAGTATGTATGTAGCATGCATGTAGTATATATGTAGTATGTATGTAGCATGTAGTATGTATGTAGTATATATGTGGTATTTATGTAGCATGTAGTATGTATGTAGCATGCATGTAGTATGTATGTAGCATGCATGTAGTATATATGTAGTATGTATGTAGCATGTAGTATGTATGTAGCATGCATGTAGTATATATGTAGTATGTATGTAGCATGTAGTATGTATGTAGTATGTATGTGGTATGTATGTAGCATGTAGCATGCATGTAGTATGTATGTAGTATATATGTGGTATGTATGTAGCATGTAGTATGTATGTAGCATGCAGTATGTATGTTGCATGTAGTATATATGTAGTATGTATGTAGCATATATGTAGTATGTATGTAGTATGTATGTAGCATGCAGTATGTATGTAGCATGCATGTAGTATATATGTAGTATGTATGTAGCATATATGTAGTATGTATGTAGCATATAGTATATATGTAGTATGCATGTTGCATGCATGTAGTATATATGTAGTATGTATGTTGCATGTAGTATATATGTAGTATGAATGTAGCATGTAGTATGAATGTAGCATGTATGTAGTATGCATGTTGTATGTATGTAGCATGTAATTTTTTTTTTTTTTTTTTTTACATTCAACACATTAGCCGGATGATGGGACTACTACTGTCCCATCATTGGCTAATGTGTCAATCACTGTCATGGTAGCAGGCATCGCCCGATGGGACTTGTAGTCCCATCAGACGATGCCTGCACAGACCCCCGAAGCCTGCACAGCCCCCCGGCAGGCCGGCACAGCCCCCCAGCAGGCCGGCACAGCCCACCGGAGCCTGCACAGCCCCCCGGCAGGCCGGCACAGCCCACCGGAGCCTGCACAGACCCCCTGGCAGGCCGGCACAGCCCCCCGAAAGGCCCGTACAGACCCCAGAGAGGCTGTACAAGGAAAAAACAGGATTTTTCTTATTCCGATACCGGAAGTCCCATAGACTTGAATGGGACTTCCGGTATCGGAATCGGCGATACCGATACTTTTTTTTAAGATCGGCCGATCCATTCCGATCCGATACTTTGAAGTATCGGACGGTATCGCTCAACTCTAGTAACCACCTCTTTCAATCTATGCTCTGAATCAACTCCTCCATTCAATGTCAGCAAGCAGTTAATCCTGAATGCTCTATATGTGTTTTCAACTCTGCAAGCTTATATCTGGTAATCACCTCTTTCAATCTCTGCTCTTAATCAACTCCTCCATTCAATGTCAGCAAGCAGTTAATCCTGATTGCTCTATATGTGTTTTCAACTATGCAAGCTTATATCTGGTATATAGTTATTTCAACTTACTCTGCTTGTCCCCTTATGTTGTGAGGTCAAGAAACTTTTCAAAGTGCTTTATGATCCATGTAGTGCTGGACATCTGTTTATCTGACCACAGCATTTTATTGGATCCTGCTCTCTCAATTTAGTTTGATTGATTAACGAGAAGAGAGAGTAAAAAAAAAAAAAACAATCCTTAGCCTCCTATATATTCAGACATAGTTTGGGGAAAGCATTTATGCAGGGGGCATTTATGCACATTTTATCTAAGTACATTTTATCAAAGTACTGGCAGTTATAACATGGCAGTTAGACAGGGCAGGAGACAGGTAAGACATTTTTATACATCTACTCCCTGTACATTTGGAGTACAACAAATATATACCATATGCATTTGTGTAATTTATATCCTGGCCGCTGCATTCACACACATTCACCGCCCTGGCATTAACTCTCTACACTCCATCCATATCAGCCCCTCCCTCCTTTCCTCTCCTATGTATAGCACTCACGCTCTTTTCACTTTGTTAAATTGCACAGATCCAGTCAGTACCCCAATTCAACATAAGAGACGCTCTCACAAATCACTTAACCATCTGCTCACTCTTTCTATTCTCCTTGTCATTGCTCCCAGCCCTGGTCCCCCATGTTATAGAAAGTCAAACCCCCCAACTGCTACACACAGAAACCCCTCTAATCTTAATAATATTCCCTGCATGCCATCAGTCTCTCTTAATTGTGCACTTTGGAATTCTCGCTCAGTGTGTAACAAACTCTCCTTCATTCATGACTTTTTCCTTTCTAATTCTCTTAACCTCCTGGCTCTTACTGAAACTTGGATCCAGCAGTCAGACACTACCTCTGCTGCTGCTCTTTCATATGGTGGACTACACTTCTCTCATACCCCAAGATCAGACAATAGAGCAGGTGGAGGCGTTGGTCTGCTTCTGTTACCAAAATGTACCTTTCAGGTTATCCCTGAACTACCCTCACTAGTCTTCCCTTCTTTTGAGGTCCATGCCGTCAGACTCCACATCCCCTTCTCCATGCGAGTGGCGGTGGTGTATCGTCCTCCCAGCCCCTCCCATCAGTTCCTGGATCATTTTGCCACTTGGCTTCCACATTTTCTCTCTATGACATCCCTACCCTCATCATGGGAGATTTCAACATCCCCATTGCTCTTCCCCTCTCCCCATCTGCTACTCACCTTTTATCTCTAACCTCCTCGTTTGGCCTTTTGCAGCTTACTAATTCTCCAGCGCATGAAGACGGAAAGTCCCTCGACTTGATCTTCTCTCGGCTTTGTGCAGTGGATGATTTCGCAAACTCCCCTCTCCACAATCTTCTTTCATTCTCTATCAAGAACTGCCAGGCTGCTCAGGTCACCCCCAATGTCCATACTTATAGAAACATACAGGCCATTAACACCCAGAAACTTACAAAGAACTTGCAGTCATGTCCTGATTCTGCACGGAAGCATTACAATGAAACACTTCAAAGTGCCCTGGATGAATTTGCACCCGCTATAAATAGAGCACCACAACACAGACGGCGACAACCCTGGCCCACCCTGCAAACACATTTCCTGCAGCGGTGCTCCAGGTGCGCAGAACGTCTGTGGAGAAAATCCAATCTACACGAAGATTTCATCCATTCTAAGTTTATGCTTCGAACATACAACACTGCCCTTCACCTCTCCAAACAAACCTATTTCAACACCCTCATCACCTCACTGTCCAATAACCTGAAACGTCTCTGTGACACTTTTCATTCTCTACTCAACCCAAGAGTACAGGCCCCAACCACGGAGCTCCGAGCTGACAATCTAGCCAATTACTTCAAAGACAAAAATTGACCAGATCCGACAGGAAATTATCTCCCAATCACCTCATACCATGCACTGTCCTTCCTCCCCCACTGCATCTAGCTCACTCTCTGATTTTGAACTTGTCACAGAAGAAGAAGTAAGCAGGCTCCTTGCATCTTCTCGCCCAACCACTTGCATCCGTGACTAGAGTTGAGCGACTTTGGTCGGATCGGGTTTCGTGAAACCCGAATGAAACAAAATAAGTTTCAGATGAAACTCGTCCGACTAGAGCAAAACAAAGTCGGAGTTTCGTCCGAAACCCGACCCCAATGCAAGTCAATGGGAAATAAAAGTCGGACGAAACTCCGACTTTTTTTGCTCTAGTCGGACGAGTTTCATCTGAAACTTATTTTGTTTCATTCGGGTTTCACGAAACCTGATCCGACCAAAGTCGCTCAACTCTATCCGTGACTAGTGTTGAGCATTCCGATACCGCAAGTATCGGGTATCGGCCGATACTTGCTGTATCGGAATTCCGATACCGACTTCCGATATTTTTTCAATATCGGAATTCGGCATCGGAATCGGAAGTTCAGTTGATTGACGGCCTGACGTCATCATGATGCGCGGTGTGTGCGCATCATGATGCGCCGTCATTTCGGGCCTTCCGGGGGTCTCTGCCGGCCTGCCGGGGGGCTGTGCCGGCCTGCCGGGGGGCTGTGTGGACTGCCCGGGGTCTGTACCGGACTGCCGGGGGGCTGTGCCGGCCTGCCGGTGGTCTGTGCACCCTGTGGGGGTCTGTACCGGCCTGCCGGGGGGCTGTGCCGGCCTGCCGGGGGGCTGTGCTGATGTCCGGGGGTCTGTGCAAGCATCGTCCGATGGGACTACAAGTCCCATCGGGCGATGCCTGCTACCATGACCGTGATTGACACATTAGCCAATGATGGGACAGTAGTAGTCCCATCATCCGGCTAATGTGTTAAATGTTAAAAAAAAAAAAAAAAATACTACATACATACTACATGCATGCTACATACATACTACATGCTACATACATACTACATATATACTACATACATACTACATACATGCTACATACATACTGCATGCTACATACATACTACATACATACTACATGCATGCTACATACATACTACATATATACTACATACATACTACATACATGCTACATACATACTGCATGCTACATACATACATACTACATACATACTACATGCATGCTACATACATACTACATATATACTACATACATGCTGCATGCTACATACATACTACATACATACTACATACATGCTACATGCATGCTACATACATACTACATATATACTACATGCATGCTACATACATACTACATGCTACATACATACTACATATATACTACATACATACTACATACATGCTACATACATACTGCATGCTACATACATGCTACATACATACTACATACATACTACATACATACTACATGCATGCTACATACATACTACATGCATGCTACATACATACTACATGCATGCTACATACATACCACATACATACTACATGCTACATACATACCACATATATACTACATACATACAATACATTCATACAATACATACATAGACATACAGTACATATAACATAGAGTAACATACTTACCAATACTTGTCACATTGTTCCCCGAAGCCATTGTCTATTCCGGGATAAATATTAACATAACAAACCACAAAAATACTCACCCACGATCCGAAGCAGTCCACGAGTGTGTCCCACGACGATCTTGGGTAGAGAACTGCAGCATCAGATGATGCTGCCGTTCTCTACGGGCTGCAGGAATCCAATGACGGAAGGTAGGTATCCTTCCGCACTGTATTCCTCCGCCACTTAAAAAAAAAAAAGTCCCTAGTCTCACTTTATGCCATTGCTGTGTGGGAATTTCCCACACAGCAATGGCATAAAGTGAGACTAGGGACTTTTTTTTTTTAAGTGGCGGAGGAATACAGTGCGGAAGGATACCTACCTTCCGTCATTGGATTCCTGCAGCCCGTAGAGAACGGCAGCATCATCTGATGCTGCAGTTCTCTACCCAAGATCGTCGTGGGACACACTCGTGGACTGCTTCGGATCGTGGGTGAGTATTTTTGTGGTTTGTTATGTTAATATTTATCCCGGAAAAGACAATGGCTTCGGGGAACAATGTGACAAGTATTGGTAAGTATGTTACTCTATGTTATATGTACTGTATGTCTATGTATGTATTGTATGAATGTATTGTATGTATGTAGTATATATGTGGTATGCATGTAGTATGTATGTAGCATGCATGTAGTATGTATGTAGCATGCATGTAGTATGTATGTAGTATGTATGTAGTATGTATGTAGTATGTATGTAGTATATATGTAGTATGTAGTATGAATGTAGTATATATGTAGTATGTATGTAGCATGTAGTATGTAGCATGCATGTAGTATATATGTAGTATGTATGTAGCATGTAGTATGTAGCATGCATGTAGTATATATGTAGTATGTATGTAGCATGTAGTATGTATGTAGCATGCATGTAGTATATATGTAGTATGTATGTAGCATGTAGTATGTATGTAGCATGCATGTAGTATATATGTAGTATGTAGCATGTAGTATGTATGTAGCATGCATGTAGTATGTAGCATGTAGTATGTATGTAGCATGCATGTAGTATATATGTAGTATGTATGTAGTATGTATGTAGCATGCATGTAGTATATATGTAGTATGTAGCATGTAGTATGTATGTAGCATGCATGTAGTATATATGTAGTATGTATGTAGTATGTATGTAGCATGCATGTAGTATATATGTAGTATGTAGCATGTAGTATGTATGTAGCATGCATGTAGTATGTAGCATGTAGTATGTATGTAGCATGCATGTAGTATATATGTAGTATGTATGTAGCATGTATGTAGTATGTAGTATGAATGTAGCATGTATGTAGTATGCATGTTGTATGTATGTAGCATGTAATTTTTTTTTACATTTAACACATTAGCCGGATGATGGGACTACTACTGTCCCATCATTGGCTAATGTGTCAATCACTGTCATGGTAGCAGGCATCGCCCGATGGGACTTGTAGTCCCATCGGACGATGCCTGCACAGACCCCCGGAGCCTGCACAGCCCCCCGGCAGGCCGGCACAGCCCCCCGGCAGGCCGGCACAGCCCCCCGGAGCCTGCACAGCCCCCCGGCAGGCCGGCACAGCCCCCCGGCAGGCCGGCACAGCCCCCCGGAGCCTGCACAGACCACCGGCAGGCCGGCACAGACCACCGGAGCCTGCACAGACCCCCTGGCAGGCCGGCACAGCCCCCCGAAAGGCCCGTACAGACCCCAGAGAGGCTGTACAAGGGCAGGAAAGGGTTTTTCTTATTCCGATACCGGAAGTCCCATAGACTTGAATGGGACTTCCGGTATCGGAATCGGCGATACCGATACTTTTTTTAAAGATCGGCCGATACCATCCGATACGATACTTTGAAGTATCGGACGGTATCGCTCAACTCTATCCGTGACCCATTTCCGTCACATCTCCTCAAGTCCCTTTCCCCTGCTGTCACCACTCACCTAACTAAAATATTTAACCTCTCTCTCTCTTCTGGTATCTTTCCCTCCTCATTTAAGCATGCCATCATACATCCACTACTTAAAAAACCATCCCTCGACCAAAACTGTGCCGCAAACTATAGACCTGTCTCTAATCTTCCCTTCATCTCTAAACTCCTGGAACGCCTGGTCCACTCCCGTCTTATCCGCTATCTCTCTGATAACTCTCTTCTCGACCCTCTCCAATCTGGCTTTCGCTCCCTACACTCTACTGAAACTGCCCTCACTAAAGTCTCTAATGATCTGCTAACAGCTAAATCAAATGGTCATTACTCCATGCTAATTCTCTTGGATCTCTCTGCAGCATTCGACACTGTGGATCATCAGCTCCTCCTCACTATGCTCCATTCCATTGGCCTCAAGGACACCGTTCTCTCCTGGTTCTCCTCCTATCTCTCTGACCGCTCCTTTACTGTATCTTTTGCCGGTTCCTCCTCCTCTCACCTTCTCCTTACTGTTGGGGTTCCTCAAGGATCAGTCCTAGGCCCCCTCCTCTTCTCCTTGTACACTGCCCCTATTGGTCAGGCAATCAGTAGATTTGGTTTCCAGTACCATCTGTATGCTGATGACAACCAAATATACGCTTCTTCTCCGGACATCACGCCAGCCTTTCTAGAAAACACCGGTGATTGTCTAAACGCTGTGTCTAACATCATGTCCTCACTATATCTGAAACTGAACCTGTCAAAGACTGAACTCCTTGTGTTTCCTTCCTCTACTAATGTACCTATACCCGACATTGCCATTTCTGTGTGTGGCTCCACTATTACTCCCCAGCAACATGCCCGCTGTCTTGGGGTCATACTTGATTCCGAGCTTTCCTTTTCCACCCACATTCAATCACTGGCTCGCTCTTGTCATCTGCACCTCAAAAACATTTCTAGAATTTGACCTTTTCTTACTTTTGAGTCTGCAAAAACTCTTACTGTTTCTCTTATTCATTCTCGTCTTGACTATTGTAACTCTCTTCTAATCGGTCTCCCTCTTACCAAACTCTCCTCTCTCCAATCTGTCTTGAATGCTGCAGCCAGGATCATATTCCTCACCAATCGTTACACCGATGCCTCTACCTTGTGCCAGTCATTACACTGGCTACCCATCCACTCCAGAATTCAGAATAAACTTATTACCCTCACCCACAAAGCCCTCCATGGCTCAGAACCGCCCTACATCTCCTCCCTTGTTTCAGTATACCACCCTACCAGTGCCCTCCATTCTGCTGATAACCTGAGGTTAGCATCCTCAATAATCAGAACCTCCCACTCCCGTCTCCAAGACTTTACACGTGCTGCACCAATTCTTTGGAATGCACTTTCCAGGTCAATACGATTAGTCACCAATCCCCACAATCTTAAGCATGCCCTGAAAATGCATTTATTCAGACTGGCCTATTGCCTCAACATTTTAACCTAATCTATCCCTGTGTGGCACATCCAAACGTTTTACCATAACCAGGTTCCCCGCATCATGTTCCCACATGCTTTATGCATCCATTAGCCCTCTATGTCTGTACTGGTACACACTAAACATTATGGCTGGTCCATACAATCAGGGCAACTGTTACCACCCACCTTTCGTGTCTACCTCTTTCCTCATAGACTGTAAGCTTGCAAGCAGGGCCCTCATTCCTCTTGGTATTTGTTATAATCTATGTGATTATTGTTACGCTGTAATGTCTATTGTCTGTACTAGAGTTGAGCGACTTTGGTCGGATCGGTTTTCGTGAAACCCGAATGAAACAAAATAAGTTTCAGATGAAACTCGTCCGACTAGAGCAAAAAAAGTCGGAGTTTCGGCCGACTTTTATTTCCCATTGACTTGCATTGGGGTCGGGTTTCGGACGAAACTCCGACTTTGTTTTGCTCTAGTCGGACGAGTTTCATCTGAAACTTATTTTGTTTCATTCGGGTTTCACGAAACCCGATCCGACCAAAGTCGCTCAACTCTAGTCTGTACAAATCCCCTCCGAAATGTAAAGTGCTGCGGAGTATGTTGGCGCTGTAGAAATAAAATTTATTATTATTATTATTATTAAGGTCAACTCTGACACATAGTAAGGTTTTTAAAATTAGACATTGAAGGACCGTCCCGATCAGAGTCACTTTGTCGATGGTGGGATGGCTTTTATGCTATTTTTTATCAAAAACAGTATTACTAAGAACTCTGTGTTATTTAAATGCACTTTGCTTTTTACTTATTTAGTTACAGCAAGATTTTTGCTCATTTTGTCTATTGCAAGTTTTGTATGCTTTATGGCCAATGTGAACATGATTTATATGCTGCATGTATACCAACTTAAACCAAGCTCAATTTTTTTTATGTCAGGGATAAAGTTGTGGAGAAGAGTAAAACAGGCCTGTGGGTGCACATTTTGCATTGGGAGCCCGCCTGATCTAATTGTAGTGGCATTAGTAATAGGCTGCTATATGGATAGAGGTGCATCTGACATAATTGTGTGAATGACATCCCAAGAAGTCCTACGTGCATTTAGAATACTAGGCTGCCACCCCACGTATGTTTGGTGGGTTAGTAAGTGCTTGTTATCAGTATTTTGCTCCTGTGCCTTTATGATAGGGGACCTGCTGTATCCTGTTTGTGCATTGGTATCTGGACATGGTGTTGCAAATATGGCTGTTTTTTCTCTTTCAGTGATGTTTTTATTGAATTTTTCAGTCCTTTTTTCAGGGAATTGCTTTCAAAATTGTTTTTTTCTTGCCACTCTTCCATAAGTGCTAGATTTGTGGAGTATACGACCAATAGATGTCCTTTGGACATATTCTCACTCCTGGGCTGTGGATCTCTGCAGCTCCTCTGGAGTGACCATGGGACTCTTGACTGCTTCTCTAATTAGTTGTCTCTTTGCTTGGGTTGTCATTTTAGGTGCCTTGTCTTGGTAAGTTTGCAACTGTGCCATATACCTCCAATTTTTGATAATGTCAAGGTGCCAACACTTTCAGCCATGACGGTATATATATAAAAATATAAAAGTGTATAAATATTTACAGGCATGGCCAAAAGTGTTGGCACCCTTGAAATTGTTGCAGAAAATGAAGAATTTCTTCCAGAAAACAATATTTTGTTATACACATATTTATTTCTTTTATGTTTATTGTAACAGATCAAGCAACTGACAGAATCTATGGATGGAAGGCTTTTGAGTGTCATCGTAAAGAAAGGTGGCTATATTGGTCACAGATTTTTTTTTTTGTTTTTGAATGTCAGAAATGTTTATTTCTAAATTTTGTGTTGTTATATTGGTTTACCTGGTGAAAATAAACAAGTGAGATGGGTATATATTTGGTTTTTACTAAGTTGCCTAAAAATTCTGAACAGTAATAGTTACCTGAAAAAACAGATATCCTCCAAAGATAGCCAAATCTAAAAAAAACCCACTCCAACTTCAAAAAATATTAAGCTTTGATATTTATGAGTCTTTTGGGTTGATTGAGAACATAGTTGTTGTTCAATAATAAAATGAATCCTCTCAAATAGAGTTGAATGTCATCCGCTCACTGCCGACTTTTATCTCCCATTGACTTGCATTGGGGTCGGGTTTAGGTCGAAACTCAGACTTTTTTTGCCCTAGTCGGACCAGTTTCATCTGAAACAAATTTTGTTTCATGAAACCCGATCCGACTAAAGTCGCTCAATTCTACTCTCAAGTACAACTTGCCTAATAATTCTGCACACAGTGTAGTGTATGTAAACTTTTGGTTTCAACTGTATATATATATATATATATATATATATATATATATATATACACACGTCTCAAAAAATAAGGAGAACACTGAAAAACAGAATATAACTCCAAGTAAATTAAACTTCTGTGAAATCAAACTGTCCACTTAGGAAGCACCACTGATTGACAATCAATTTCACATGCTGTTGTGCACATGGAATAGACAGCAGATGGAAATTATTGGCAATTATCAAGACATATATATACAGCACTAGGATATCCACTTCCAAAATTGTTTAACCAGCCAATGGATAAAATAATTAAAATATACCTTTTATTGATTTTTATAAAATAAAGTGCAAGGTGCTCAAGTAACGTTAAACACAACAAAGAAGAACACATAAATGAAAAAAGCTAGTATTGCCCATCGTTACTGAGTATCCCAATTATCAAGCATATTCATTGGGTATTTTAAATCAGTCCAGAAAACCAACCTTTTCAAAAGACATAAGAATTTCTCAAAATAGTCTCTAGGCTTATCATATCATAGCGTTGGCCGTTTTTATTGGAAACCGGTGTCATGCCATCAGTATGTTCCCATATATGGCATACCCGTTTCCCTCTCCTCATCAGGAGTACTGTATACTACAGGGTACAATACTGCTATAAACATAAAACAGAACCACATAACCTCAGTTATTACGTTCGCTGCGGGTTCTGTGACACATACATAGTATATCAGATAAAAATGTATCAAGTGTCCTATACAAGATATAATCCCGCATACCCTCCTTATATATCAGCAACAAATCTGAATCCACTAAGTATGCATAAATATCTTAGATAGACCGTCTCTTATATAATGAGACCAATATCTAGACACCAAAGTATTATATACAACACGGAACAATCTCACCCAATTAGCAGGGGCATTTTTTGATTGATTGCCATCTCCGTGACTAGTAGGCGCGACACCCCTTTCTCCCGACGCGTTTCGTCCTATCTCATCAGGGGAGTCCAATGGGGTTCATCTGAATGGTGTATCACGCATGGCCGTTCTATACTTCATCCAACATTATGTGTACATACACTCATGCATGCCTCCTTTTAAATGTTGGCGCCGTGGCGTCTCGGGAAGCCGTCACTTCCGGTCCCTGATCCACCTCACATCCTGTGTTCAGGTCGCGCGCATCATCAGTGTGCTCGCTCAACAGAGCGCGTCACACGCTGAGAGCGCGTACCACCAACTGGGCATGCGCACATAGCGCTGCCCCCTCCAAAGGGAAAATGATATATATACTTTAAATTATTATATTGGCGTCATTTAATTGCGGCAAATATATATATATTTATCAAATTTTGAAGTATCCCCTACTACGATCATGTGCAGGAATTCATATATACGGGATTAGTTCCATATTAAATCAGGGGTTTTACAACTGCAGAATCAACAGACTCCTTCAGAAATTTCATAACTGCCTATTTTTCTAGAACTGATATATTTCTGAAGGAGTCTGTTGATTCTGCAGTTGTAAAACCCCTGATTTAATATGGAACTAATCCCGTATATATGAATTCCTGCACATGATCGTAGTAGGGGATACTTCAAAATTTGATAAATATCTCCAAGAATTAAAACTCTAGAGGGGCTCCTACAATTAGCATGAGATGATATTTTGCTGTTGTATGGATGGTAATGATAGGCGCATATATAGTGCAACAGGGGCTGTGTGATGCCGCAATTAAATGACGCCAATATAATAATTTAAAGTATATATATCATTTTCCCTTTGGAGGGGGCAGCGCTATGTGCGCATGCCCAGTTGGTGGTACGCGCTCTCAGCGTGTGACGCGCTCTGTTGAGCGAGCACGCTGATGATGCACGCGACCTGAACACAGGATGTGAGGTGGATCAGGGACCGGAAGTGACGACTTCCCGAGACGCCACGGCGCCAACATTTAAAAGGAGGCATGCATGAGTGTATGTATACATAATGTCGGATGAAGTATAGAACGGCCATGCGTGATACACCATTCAGATGAACCCCATTGGACTCCCCTGATGAGATAGGACGAAACGCGTCGGGAGAAAGGGGTATCGCGCCTACTAGTCACGGAGATGGCAATCAATCAAAAAATGCCCCTGCTAATTGGGTGAGATTGTTCCGTGTTGTATATAATACTTTGGTGTCTAGATATTGGTCTCATTATATAAGAGACGGTCTATCTAAGATATTTATGCATACTTGGTGGATTCAGATTTGTTGCTGATATATAAGGAGGGTATGCGGGATTATATCTTGTATAGGACACTTGATACATTTTTATCTGATATACTATGTATGTGTCACAGAACCCGCAGCGAACGTAATAACTGAGGTTATGTGGTTCTGTTTTATGTTTATAGCAGTATTGTACCCTGTAGTATACAGTACTCCTGATGAGGAGAGGGAAACGGGTATGCCATATATGGGAACATACTGATGGCATGACACCGGTTTCCAATAAAAACGGCCAACGCTATGATATGATAAGCCTAGAGACTATTTTGAGAAATTCTTATGTCTTTTGAAAAGGTTGGTTTTCTGGACTGATTTAAAATACCCAATGAATATGCTTGATAATTGGGATACTCAGTAACGATGGGCAATACTAGCTTTTTTCATTTATGTGTTCTTCTTTGTTGTGTTTAACGTTACTTGAGCACCTTGCACTTTATTTTATAAAAATCAATAAAAGGTATATTTTAACTATTTTATCCATTGGCTGGTTAAACAATTATCAAGACACACTCAATAAAGGAGTGGTTCTGCAGGTGGAGGCCACAGACCACATCTCAGTACCAGTGCTTTCTGGCTGATGTTTTGGTCATTTTTGAATGTTGGTTGTGCTTTCACATTCGTGGTAGCATGAGATGGACTCTACAACCCACACAAGTGGCTCAGGTAGTGCAGTTCATCCAGGATGGCACATCAATGTAAGCTGTGGCAAAAAGGTTATGTGTGTCTGTCAGCGTACTGTCCAGAGGCTGGAGGCGCTACCAGGGGACAGGCCAGTACACCAGGAGATGTGGAAGGGGCTGTAGGAGGGTAACAACCCAGCAGCAGGACCTCTATCTCCGCCTTTGTGCAAGGAGGAACAGGAGGAGCACTGCCAGAGCCCTGCAAAATGACCTCCAGCAGGCCACAAATGTGCATGTGTCTGCACAAACGGATAGAAACCAACTCCATGAGGATGGTCTGAGGGTCCGACGTCCACAGATGGGGGTTGTGCTCACAGCCCAACACCATGCAGGATGCTTGGCATTTGCCACAGAACACCAGGATTGGCAAATTTGCCACTGTGCCCTGTGCTCTTCACAGATGAAAGCAGATTCACACTAAGCACATATGACAGACGTGACAGAGTCTGGAGACACTGTGGAGAGCGATCTGCTGCCTGTAACAGCCTTCAGCATGACCGGTTTGGCAGTGGGTCAGTAATGGTGTGGAGTGGCATTTCTTTGGAGGGCTGCATGTGCTCGCCAGAGGTAGCCTGACTGCCATTAGTTACTGAGATGAGATCCTCAGACCCATTGTGAGACCATATGCTGGTGCGGTTAGCCCTGGGTTCCTCCTAATGCAAGACAATGGCAGACCTCATGTGGCTGGAGTGTGTCAGCAGTTCCTGCAAGATGAAGGCATTGAAGCTATGGACTGGCCCACCCATTCCACAGACCTGAATCCGATTGAGCACATCTGGGACATCATGTCTCGCTCCATCCACCATCATGTTGCACTACAGACTGTCCAGGAGTTGGCGGATGCTTTTGTCCAAGTCTGTGAGGAGATCCCACAGGAGACCATCCGCCGCCTCATCAGGAGCATGCCCAGGCATTGTAGGGAGGTCATACAGGCACATAGAGGCCACACACACTACTGAGCATCTTTTCCTTGTCATGAGGCATTTCCACTGAAGTTGGATCAGCCTGTAAATTGATTTTCCACTTTGACTTTGAGGATCATTCCAAATCCAGACCTCCATGGGATATTCATTTTGATTTACATTAATACTTGTTATTTTTTTTTTGTTCTGAACACATTTCACTATGCAATGAATACAAATTTGCAACTGGAATATTTCATTCTGAGATATCTAGGATGTGGTATTTTAGTGTTTCCTTTATTTTTTTAGCAGTGTATATACAGCTCTGGCAAAAATTAAGAGACCACTTCCAAATGTTCAGTTTGTCTGATTTTTCTCTTCATTGGTATATTTTTGAGTAAAATGTAAATTGTTCTTTTAGTCTACAAACTTCTGACAACATGTCTCTGAATTTCCAAGCAATAAATTTTTTTTTTTTCTGACACGGAGAAATGGTGAAAATTAAACAAAAACCCAGTGCTTTCAGACTTCAAATAATGCAAAGAAAACAAGTTTATAATCATTTAGAAACAACAATACTAATGTTGCAACTCAGGAAGAGTTCAGAAATCAATATTTTGTGGAATAACCATTATTTTTAAAAACAGCTTTCATGCGTCTTGGCATGCTTTCCACCAGTCTTTCACACTGCTTCTGGCGCAAAAATTTAAGCAGTTCATCTTTGTTTGATGGCTTGTGACTATCCATCATCCTCTTGATTACATTCCAGAGGTTTTCAATGGGGTTCAGGTCTGGAGAATGGGCTGCCCATGACAGGGTTTTGATGTGGGGGTCTTTTAATTTTTGCCAGAACTGTATATATATATATATATATATATATATATATATATATATATATATATACAGAGAGCGAGCAAGAGAGAGAGACAGAGAGAGAGAGCGCTTTTTCCTTGTATTGATGCAAGCATAGGAATTATTCTTGCTTGTAAATTGAGAGATTCTGGTAAAAACTTTGTTGCCGGGGAATTGTTTATAAGCTAAGTTTTACAAGAATTGCGTGTATGTATGATATAAGTTGAATAGTCTTTTCAAAGTCTTGAGAGGGAGGGATTCAGAGCTGAAATTCATCATTTTTCCCCTTTCAGCTATCTTGTTGAGGGCTTTGAATGCAATCAGAATTGTGTAATGAAATACAACAATAAAATATATGCACTAAATTATATATAATCATAGAGAAGCAGCTTCTTAACAATCAATACAGTCATTCTTGTCAAGCGTGTTTTAAAAGCTATTTTACCATCCCGCTACAGCATTTTAAATGACATTATTAGGCTTCATTAAAGACACTTACAATTCAAGACCTGACAGCAGAGGTAATGAATTATAGGTACTAGAAGATGCCATGAACATACTTTTGCATTGAAATATCAAGAAAAACAGATCACATGGTAATGTTGCAAGGGTTTTAAGAGACAAATGTTCTTTGTACAGGAAAATACATTTCAATACGTTGAAGGTTTTCAAGGTAAAATATTTTCCTTCTTGTAACGAACTTAAACTCACTGTCTCAGAATTACTTAAAGAGGCAATGTAAAACTATGTATAATCTTAAATCTAGTTATCAAAATCCAATTATATGTTCTTAAAATAGTATATCTATCAGCATGACATGAAAGTGAACCTGTCAGCAGGATTGTTCTGAGTAACCTATAGACAGTGTCAGGTTGGCAGCGTTTTACTGTTTAAAATGATAACTTGGTTGATGAAATCCGTCTTGTGGTTGTTTAATTTTTATTTTCAGCTTTGAGTTAACCCTTTAACGACTACCGATACGCCATTTAACAGCGGCAGTTAAGGGCACTTATTCCTCAGTGCTGCTTTTTAATGGCGCTGAGAAATAAATGTACAGCACCCCCAGCATCGGAAATTCTCCGGGGTGTCGGCTACCTGGGGTAGTTGAGACCCCGGAGAACATGATTCAGGTCGGTTTTTACCAACCTAAGTGCTGCAATTTTAATTATTCATGGAATAACGGCGACCGCAAAAAAAGTCTCATTTCCCATTAAATTTCTTTCTCCTCTAATGTGATCCAGCACATCAGAGGAGAGAGAAATGGGGTCCCCCGAGCCCCCCAGGTACCTCTGGGTTCTGTGGACCCTCCTGCATCCTCTGGTGATGTCCCCCGGCCATCAGCGTATTCTTCTCTGAAGAAAATGACGTGCCCATGCGCAATGCGCCAGCTGAGATCTGCCAGCCGGCACCCGGCAACAATAGGAAATTTTTCCTATTGGTTCATTTTGATCACTGTGATAGATCCTATCACAGAGATCAAAATAAAAAAATATTAAATCAACCCCCCTTTATCTCCCTTTTAGTTAGGTAAAAATAATAAATTAAAAAATGTATTTATTTCCATTTTTCCATTAGGGTTGGGTTGGGGCTATTGTTAGGGTTGGGATTAGAGCTAGGGTTAAGGTTGGGGTTATAGTTGGAGCTATAGCTAGGGTTAGGGCTAGGATTAGAATAATGGTTGGGGTTTTAGTTGGGGTTATAGCTAGGGTTAGGGTTGGGCAAGAGTTAGGGTTATGGTTGGGGTTATAGTTGAGGATAGGGCTAGGGTTAGAGCTAGGGCTAGGGTTAGGGTTGGGGCTAGGGTTGGGGTTAGGGTTGTGTTGGGGTTAGGGTTGTGATGTTGGGGTTAGGGATGTGGTTAGGGTTATGGTTAGGGTTGGGATTAGGGTTAGAGGTGTCTTGGGGTTAGGGTAGGGGTTAGGGCTGTGTTAGGGTTGGAGTTAGAATTGGAGGGTCTCCATTATTTAGGTACATCAAGGGGTCACCAAATGTGACATGGCACCCACCATTGATTCCAGCCAATTTTGCGCTCACTTTCACAAATACCACCAGCCTAAACATTGTTGGAGACGAAGTAAAGCCCTTCATGGCAACAGTATTCCAAAATGGCAATTACTTCTTTCAGAAGAATATTTTGTCTTGCTACAATATTGAAGAAAACCTTGCTTCTGTTAGATGTCTTCAAGTGAAATTAAAATAAACACTTTATCGATGAAAAGCCCAGTCAGATGGAAGAAGATATACCGTATATACTCGTGTATAAGCCGAGTTCTTCAGCCCCTTTTTTGGGCTGAAAAAGTCCCTCTTGGCTTACACATGAGTCATACACTTGAAAGCCAGTGAGGGAGGGGGAGCAGGAGACATGATACTCACCCTCCTGGTGTCTGCATATCCCTGGCTCTGCTACATCTCAGTCCCGGCATCTGTATATGCCATCCTGTCTTCCTCCTGTGTGGTCACATGGTACCGCTCATTAAAGTCATGAATATGGATGCCTCTCCACCCTCATAGGGGTGGAGCCGCATATTAGTGACTTTACTGAGCAGTACCATGTGACAGCACAGGAGGAAGACAGGAAGGGAGATACAGACACCGGGACTGAGATGTAGCAGAGCCGGGGATATGCAGATGCCAGAAGGGTGAGTAGCACTGGGGGAGGGTGAGATATATATAGATATATATAGGGGGATCTTATTTAGCGTTCCCCATGAGTGACGTGGTCTGTATCCTCCTGTGCTGTAACAATAAACAGGAAGCAGTCTGGGCCTCAGCCAGCGATTACCTGCCCATAATTGTATGACTTGTGGGCACAGACGGAAGGAGGGGGAGACCGAGCCAGGAAGAAGTGATCGGAAGTCTTTGGCCTGCCTGGAGCTCAATCTACTACATGGCAGGCAGGAGGAAATACTAAGAGGAGAGGTGAAATATTGCCTGTCCTTTCCTTTACTCAGCTCCACAATGTACCTGTTTGGCTGCATCTGTCACAATGAGCTGGCAGACCTGGCACTACCCATCATAAGGTTTCTCTTATCTTATCCCTTTTAGTCCTTTTAGACCCTTTAAAGGGTCGCTCCTAGTGTTGAGAGATACCTTCCGATATCGGGAAATATCGGAACGGATTGGATCGGATCGATACCCAAAAAGTATCGGATATCGCCGATTCAGATACCGGAAACCAATGCAAGTCAATGGGACAGAAATATCGCAATTAAAATAAACCCTTTCTTTCCTTGTAGGTTAATTCTACATGAAGGAAAACAACTAAGAATAATGTAGAATGTATTGGGGGAGGTGGACGAGACATTAAAGGCATAGAGGTTTAGCCCAATCAAATGAAATCGCAGTAATTAATTTTTTTTTAAGACATTCGGAGTTACAAAGATATTGACTATGTTAAAGGGATTGTGTAGCAATAGAGTGAGACGTTCAGAAAAGGCACATGTTGGCGGAGTGTTGGTACGGAGTGCTTCATCTAGCTTGGAGGTTGACTGAGCCCCTGACCCAGATGACACGGCACGGATGCCTGCACCTGTATGCACAACAGACTGTGAGTAAAGCTTTGGAGCTACATGCCCTGGTGTCCTGCAGTTATTCCTGTGCCAACACACTCAGCACTGCTACATCTCTGTGCCTGGCACTGCACCATCTACGTCTCTTCACTACCTCTCCATCTACACTGCCCTAGGACTACAGCCCTACCTGTGGAGGGCCACAACATCAAAGCTGAACCACACCATCTGTCCCAGAGGATCTGTCTGCAGCGTCGGCTTAACATCTTCATTGCCGAACACCACAGGTGGCGTCACGAATCATTCACTCATAAATGTTAATCATCATCCACACGTTCAACATTTCCGTTTTACAATGGACGCCCAGGACCACGGACTGGGTCACAGCTACCGTGACATCTCCCATTGAAATCAACGGGTCCGGTACCGAGTACCCCACCAGCCCTGGCGGGCAATCCAACTTGGCGGAAATACATAACAGAACAGGTTGTCCAGGCTTTTCACATAATCTCACTGCATATCTAGGCTGCAGAATGCTGACAATAAGTAACTTACCTTCTGTGGCTAGTCTGCACGGTTTCCAAGATATCATCTCTTGCATCTAAGATAAACATCCGGGGGGGGGTGTGTTCTGGCATTGAAATGAGAACTGGTTGTTTCCTCCTCCCTCACTAGTTTCACTTTCCATAGATCACTGTTCAGCGTGTGTCTGGGGGAGGAGCAGCTGGGTGGTCTGCTCACAGCCAATCACAGCCATGCCATTAGTTAACATGCCTACATGCCTAACAGGATGTGCCCACACTTCTTAGGATTTCTCATTGGCTGAATCAAATCAAACTGGCTCCTAGCATTATGGGAACTTCCGATTCCGGTATTCGATATGCAAAAAGTATCGGAACTCAGTATCGGAGTTCCGATACCGCGAATATTGGCCGATACCTGATATTTGCAGTATTGGAATGCTCAACACTATTCGCTCCACTACATTGATTCTCAAGATGGATCTCCACGGATCAAATATTGATGATCTAATGCTGCCACCAATCATCTGCCAGATTCTGCAGATTCTCTACTATTCATTCTAATAGGGTCAGCTCCGCAGCACCCAGCAAATGCCACTACAAAAGTTGACACCAGGAGGGTGAGTAGCACTGGGGGAGGGTGAGCCAGCCATGCCATAAGGATGCCATAAGGAAAGGTGAGTATGTTATTTTGTTTTTTTTAAATCGCAGCACCATTATTATATGGGGCATATATGGAGCATGTTATGTGCCACCAATAACCTATGTGCAGCATTATATGGGGCATATATATTAACCTTTGTGCAGCATTATTATATGGGTCATATATTAATATGGAGCATGTTATGGGCCACCATTAACCTTTGTGCAGCATTATATGGGGCATATATTAATATGGAGCATGTTGCATTTCCCACCTTCGGTTTATACTCGTGTCAATAAGTTTTCCCAGTTTTTTGTGGCAAAATTAGGGGGGTCGGCTTATACTCGGGTCGGCTTATACACAAGTATATACGGTACTTTTTGTTCTGGAGATATCATATAATGTATGACTGTTTATTAGTTTTCATGCATTATGAACGTCAGTGGTTAAAAATGGAACAGTATCAAGTCATTTTATTGGTTTAAAAATGGAAAAGTATCATGTATTCTATTACTTTAGCTCCAGTATTGGAAAAAGCAGTGATGACATACATTTAGTACAAACAAGGGGAGATAAGTAAAGTTTAGGAGAAAGCATAATATAGCCTAAACTCTATATGTCAACATACAGGTACAATACAACATTACTTCCTAATCCTTACAGCTCCGGATGAAGGAAAGATTTTGGTGCTTTCCAATAGTTAGTCCTCCATCTGGGGGTGGCAAGGATTTTACAATACCAATATTCTAATAATTTATAGACTAGCACTGATAACCAGAGATGAACAAATGTATCCTACTGAAATTCAATTCTACTCAATTTTTTAAAAAAAATGCACAGCAGTGTGTATTTTTTGTATTTTGCTTCCGTGTAGATTTAGGTGCTGATGGCCATTTTCTCAACTATCGAGGGACATCAAAATGATTAAAAAAATCTTTACTGACCTCTCCAGTCTCTATGCATTACCCAGCCAATTCTAGCTGTATCTTCAGTCTGCCTCATCTCATGATGAAATCTTTGAGCATCTCATGCTAATCATGGACTTTGATGGTGGCTTGGGAGGTTCTGTACATGCCTCTAAATGGTAACAACATGATGATGTCACTTGCAAAATATTAAGGATATCAAAAAGACTTGCTGTGCACAAGTACTTTGTTTTATCATTTCTTTTAAACTTTTCTGATTTCAAAAGTCATGAAGAGACTAAATTAAATGTCCTGACCATTTTGATTTTGTCTTTTGCTTGGAAGCTGCCACGATGCTACGTATGAAGTAAAAAAGACACTGATGGCAAAGATCTTGCAAAACTATATAAAGGTCATGAAAGAAGATGCTCCAGGAACAACACTGCAGGCATTTTCCTGAATCGCCTTCTTCTAAAACGATGCCTAAGTGCTGGTTCAGATTGACTGTTCAGGATTTCATTATTCTGGATGGTCTTTTCACAAGAAAAAAGAAGAAACTGGATCCAGTGTTCAAAATCAATTAAAATGTAGAAATTATTTCTTCAAGTTTAAAATATGAAACCAGTAAGAATCTACACTAAGAAGATATAAATATTGCAGTAATATCTACATCTCCTCTATGTGATATCTTAATGACTAAATGTTTCTAACTTACTTACTATACTTAACTCCAGGTTTTAATTAATTTTGGATGCTGGCTCCAGATTCTTTCTTCTGCTTACAAATAAAAATAAAAGTACAAATATTTAGTATCACTGAGTTTGTAAAAGTCCGATCAATCAAAATATAAAATACATTAATCTGATTGGTAAATGGCATAACGAATTGTGATGAGCGAGTTTACTCTTTGCTCGGGTTTTCCCGAGCATGTTCGGGTGTCCTTTGAGTATTTTGGCGTGCTAGGAGATTTAGTTTGCGTTGACACAGCTGAATGATTTGTGGCTGCTAGACAGCCTGAATACCTGTGAAGGTTACCTGTTTGTTAGGGAATCCCCACATGTATTCAGGCTTTCTAGCAGCTGCAAATCATTCAGCTGCGTCACAAACTAAATCTCCTAGCACGCCAAAATACTCGGAGGATACCCAAGTTTGCTCTGAAAAACCCGAACAACGAGTATACTCGCTCATCACTAATAACGAACAAAAATCATAGCAGCGGAGTTAATTTTTTTTGGGCCACCGCAGCATTGCAATAAAATGCAATAAGAGGTGATCAAAACATCATATCTACTCCCAAATATTATCAGTACAAACATCAGCCCAGGATGCAAAAAAATAATCCCTCACACAGCTCCATATCCCGAAAAATAAAAACATTATGGGTCTCGGAAAATGGCGACAAAAGCAAATTTTTTCCCCTACAAATTTCCTAATGTTTTTTAATCACTTAAATAAAAAAAAACTATATATGTTTGATATTTGCATAATCATACTGACCTGCAGAATCATATCGCCAAATAAGTTTTATCATATTGTGAATATGATAAATTAAAAAAGTGTAAATGCAATTTTTCTTTCAATTTTAACCCCTTCATGACCAAGCCTATTTTGACCTTAATGACCAGGCCATTTTTTGCAATTCTGACCAGTGTCCCTTTATGAGGTAATAACTCAGGAACGTTTCAACGGATCTTAGCAATTCTGAGATTGTTTTTTAGTGACATATTGGGCTTCATTTTAGTGGTAAATTTAGGTCGATAATTTTTGCGTTTATTTGTGAAAAAAATGGAAATTTGGCGACAATTTTGAAAATTTTGCAATTTTCAAATTTGTATTCTGTTAAACCAGAGAGGTATGTGATACTAAATAGTTACGAAATAACATTTCCCACATGTCTACTTTACATCAGCACAATTTTGGAAACAACATTTTTTTGTTAGGGAGTTATAAGGGTTAAAAGTTGACCAGCGATTTCTCATTTTTACAACAAAATTTACAAAGCCATTTGAGGGACCACCTCACATTTGAAGTCACTTTGAGGGGGTCTATATGGCAGAAAATACCCAAAAGTGACCCATTCTAAAAACTGCACCCCTCAAGCTACTCAAAACTACATTCAAGAAGATTATTAACCCTTCAGGTGTTTCACAGGAACTAAAGCAACGTGGATGGAAAAAATGAACGTTTTAATTTTTTCAACAAAAATTTTCATTTAGCATCAATTTTTTCATTTTCACGTGGGTAACAGGATAAAATGGATCATAAAATTTGTTTGGCAATTTCTCCTGAGTACATCGATACCTCATATGTGGTCATAAACCACTGTTTGGGCGCACAGCAGGGCTCAGAAGGGAAGGAGCGCCATTTGACTTTTTGAATGGAAAATATGCTGGAATATTTAGCGTTTGCCATGTCGCATTTGGAGAGCCCCTGTGTGCCTAAACATTGGAGTTCCCCCACAAGTGACCTCATTTTGGAAACTAGACCGTCCAAAGAACTTATCTAGATGCATAATGAGCCATTTGAACCCCCAGGTGTTTCACAAATTGATCCGTAAAAAAAAAAAGTACTTTTTTTCACAAAACTGTTTTTTAGCCTCAGTTTTTTCATTTTCACATGGGCAACAGGATAAAATGGATCCTAAAATTTGTTGGTCAATTTCTCCTGAGTACACCAATACCTCATATGTGGTCATAAACCACTGTTTGGGCGCACGGCAGGGCCCGGAAGGGAAGGAGCGCCATTTGACTTTTTGAATGGAAAATTAGCTTCAATCGTTAGAGGACACCATGTCGTGTTTGGAGAGCCCCTGTGTGCCTAAACATTGGAGCTGCCCACAAGTGACCCCATTTTGGAAACTAGACCCCCTAAAGAGCTTATCTAGTTGTGTGGTGAGCACTCTGAACCCCTAAGTGCTTCACAGAAATTTATAACGCAGAACCGTGAAAATAAAAAAAATTTTTTTTCCCTCAAAAAAAGATTTTTAGCCCACTATTTTTTATTTTCACAAGGGTAATAAGATAAATTGGACCCCAAAAGTTGTTGTCCAGTTTGTCCTGAGTACGCTGGCACCCCACAAGTGGGGGGGACCACTGTTTGGGCACACGTTGGGGCTCGGAAGGGAAGTAGTGATGTTTTGAAATGTCGACTTGATGGAATGGTCTGTGGGCGTCATGTTACGTTTGCAGAGCCCATGATGTACCTAAACAGTGGAAACCCCCCACATGTGACCCCATCTTGGAAACTAGACCACCCAAAGAACTAATCTAGATGTGTGGTGAGCACGTTGAACCCCCAAGTGCTTCACAGAAGTGTATAACGCAGAACCGTGAAAATAAAAAATATTTTTTTCCTTCAAAAAATGATTTTTAGCCCACTATTTTTTATTTTCACAAGGGTAATAGGATAAATTGGACCCCAAAAGTTGTTGTCCAGTTTGTCCTGAGTATGCTGGTACCCTATATGTGGGGGGGACCACTGTTTGGGCACAGGTTGGGGCTTGGAAGGGAAGTAGTGACGTTTTGAAATGTCGACTTGATTGAATGGTCTGCGGGCATCATGTTACGTTTACAGAGCCCCTGATGTACCAAAACAGTGGAAACCCTCCATAAGTGACCCCATTTTGGAAACTAGACCACCCAAGGAACTAATCTAGATGTGTGGTGAGCACGTTGAACCCCCAAGTGCTTCAAAGAAGTTTATAATGCAGAGCCGTGAAAATAAAAAAATATTTTTTCTCCACAAAAATTATTTTTTTAGCCCCCAATTTTTAATTTTCCCAAGGGTAACAGGAGAAATTAGACCCCCAAAGTTCTTGTGCAATTTTTCCTGAGTACACTGATACCCCATATGTGGGGGTAAATCATTGTTTGGGCACACGTCGGGGCTCGGAATGTAGGCAGCACTGTTCGACTTTTTAAACGCAAAATTGACAGGAATAAATGGTGGTGCCATGTCATGTTTGGAGATCCCCTGATGTGCCTAAACAGTGGAAACCCCTCAATTCTATCTCCAACCCTAACCCCAACACACCCCTAACCCTAATCCCAACCCTAATCATAACCCCAACAGACCCCTAACCCTAATACCAACTCTAACCCTAATCACAAACCTAACCCTAATCCCAACCCCAACCCACCCCTAACCCTAGCACTAACCCTAACCCTAGCCCTAACCCTAGCCCTAACCCTAACCTTAGCCCTAGCCCTAACCCTAACCCTATTTCTAACCCTCACCCTATTTCTAACCCTAATTGAAAAATAAAAATATTTTATTATTTGTCCCTATGGGGGGGTGATAAGGGGGGCGGGGATTTACTTTTTTTTATTTTGATCACTGTGAGAGTTTATCACAGTAATCAAAATAAAAAAAATGAATCTGCCACCGAGAAAGGCCGGCGGGCGTACTGCGCATGCGCCCGCCATTTTCCAAGATGGCGGTACCCATGGATCGGGACGGCCGGATGGTGGGACACTGGGACGGCCAGGGGGGTTAGTAAGTATCGTGGGGGGATCGGAAGGTGGGGGGGAGCAGAGGGAAGGGGGAAGGGGGCAGATTGTGACAGCGGCGGTCGATCGCCGCCGTCAGTCGGTGGCGGCGCCCGATCGCTGCCGTCAGTCGGCGGGGGGGTTAACTTAGTGTCTCCAGCCATGTCCGATGCTATTTCAGCATCGACCATGGCTGGATTGTAATATTTCTTCAATTTTCATTGATGAAATATTACTATCGCTCTGATTAGCTGTTTTACTTTTAACAACCAATCAGAGCGATCGTAGCCACGTGGGGGCGAAGCCACGCCCCCTGTGATGAAGAACAAAGCCCCCTGTATCTGTGGATTGGGTGACCTTTCAGTGACCCCGGTCACCCGACCCGCAGGGGGGCTTTAAAGTCATGACACCACATAGGCGTCATTGGTCAGATTGGTGTAGGGTTCTAGCAGGTTCGCAGGATGCAGTGACGAGACACGAGACTCAGTGTGGTTTGTGGAAATAACTTTTATAAACTGTAGCCGCTGGGGCTATATTGAGCAACCAAAAAAAGTATTAACAGCAACCAGTCGACGCAGGGACTCAACAAACCTAACAACACTTTCTTATGGGTAATGCGACTAATCTGGTTGGCCCGGGTGCTATAGGCCACGTATGACCAAACTGGGGGGTCCTTATCTCTTATAATAAACTTATCCTTCCAGGGGTCTGTCAGGATCATAGGTGTGGCTGCGTAGAGGTCACTGAAGCGGCTGTCTTGATGCCTCGATATTCCGGGATGGAGCTGGACGCAACAGGCCCTGAAGAAACGATGACGGTGGGGCGCAACAGGCCGGGAAGAAATGATGATGGTGGGACGCAACAGGCCCTGAAGAAACGATGATGGTGGGGTGCAACAGGCCCTGAAGAAACGATGATGGTGGGGCGCAACAGGCCCTGAAGAAACTGTGCCGATGGGCGCAACAGGCGTCTCCTTGCGGCTCTCATCTCACCGCGGGGTTATAACGCAGTCTCAAAATATAACCGTTCACCAACCTCTGCTCAGGGTCCCTGAGCAAACCGGACGGGGGCCTCTACTACCGCCTGTAGTGAGGTGGCGCCCCCTGGGGCCGGTGATGACAGGGCCGCAGCTGTGGGAGAAGGCAGGGGGGCAGTGTCCTGACCGTTGTAAAGGAATGGTCTGTCGTCGCTGCGGTCACCTGAGGTAGCTGCCTTGTCACAACAGGGTGGGAAGCAGCGGGAGTCGCTGTATGGGACCGTATGCGGGGAGAGGCCGCCGGTGCAAGTCTATCATGTGTCACTTGTCGGTGATCTGCAGCTTTCCTTTCACAGGCCCCCGTCGGTCTCTCCACAACACACCGTCTGCTCCCTTGGTCCTCTCTGTCTCACACGGCTTCCTGTCTGTTGTCCTGCTCTCTGTCAACTGCCACTTCAGTGCGCCCCCTGCTCCTTTTAAGCTTGCCCCGCCCCCTGCTTCCCTGACAACTTCAGTCAAGTTTTTCCTTTTACTGTCTTCCCAGTATCATTCCCTCAGGAACCCTGATGGCGATCCCCTGGGTACCTGTCCTTTCACTGACAGGGAGTCCTCCTCCCCACACTCCCCCACCCTGTAAGCTTGCCAGTCCTTGGGTGAGGGCCTTAGTCTATTGAGATCGGTCTGTAGAGGTTTCAATGTTCGTTGCCATAAGAATTGATCTTGCTCATATCGTTCAGGGGGTTTGCCGGCTGTTGACCGCTCAGAGCGTCTAAGTTCGACTGAGGTAGAGTCGTCTGGGGTGGTGGACATCGGTGGACTGGTTGGTGCGGGCGGGCTAATTGTGTCAGATGATTCATTACTGAGTGGAGGGCCTCCGGGTCCTGGGAGACAATCTTCGTCGTCATCTGGGTCCCAACATACGGAAGACGGTTCAGATGTCGACGGGATAGGCTCCGGTTGCTTCGGGTCGGAGGAAGTACATGGGCGTAACATATTACGATGCACAACACGAGTGGGCAGTGTTTCATCCTCCTCGGGTCGTATTTCGTACACCGGTCCGTCCGGATGGATACGGCGTAAGACCCGATAAGGACGTTCTTCCCAAAGCGGCTCCAGTTTGTTCTGGGGGCGTTGATCTAGTACAAGCACCCGGTCCCCGCTTTGGAGGTGAGGAGGCAGGGTTGCATTCTTCCCTGGGTGCTCCCAGTCTCAGAGCTTGGTGTGTACAGTTCGGTGAAGAGTTTGCAGCCGATGGCGATGATTTCGGACCCAAGACGACACTCCAGTCCAGGGCTGAGGTTCTTCGAGGTCTAACTCCACCTCCGTGATCCCTTTACCTTCTCGCTCAAACAACAGGGAATAGGGGGTATAGCCAGTCACTCGATGTACCCTATTGTTATAGACCCAAACTAATTCGGAAACATATTCGGGCCAACGGGCCTTCTTGTCACTCTCCAGAGTGCACAACATCTGAATGTCCGATTAAATTGTTCACAAGCCCCATTCCCTTGCGGGAGATACGGTGTGGTCCGGGACTTGTCAATTCCATAGAGGTGATGTAATTCTTCCATGACTTTTCCCAAAAAACATGCTCCCTGATCAGAATGTATTCGTTGAGGACAGCCGTATACTTGTATAAAGTTTCTACAAATGGCGGAGGCAGCTGACTCTGCGGTCTGATCCCGAGTGGGGGTGACCACAGCGAACTTGGTGAAATGATCTACCATAACGAGACAGTGTTCGTATCCCTGAAATGCGGGCCCAATGGTCAGATAATCCACCGTCAGGAGCTCAAGGGGCGCTGAGGTCACAATAGTCTGTGTTGCGGCTCGCTGAGCGGGCGGTTTGGCTAGTTCACACAAGCGGCAGGTCCGGCAAATTTCATCCACAACAGCCGGCAAGTGCAAGTGGTAAGCTTTCTGTTGCTGCCATTGCAAAGTGTTTTTTGTTCTGAAATGGGCCCCTTTTCCGTGAGCCTCCCGAGCCAGTACGTGAAGTTGGGCTCCTAGCGTAACCACCTGCCAAACAGTCATTGAAGTTGTTTGTGATATTATTTTATGATACAATAATCCCTTTCAGATAACTAACCTCTCCCATTGTCGCAGCATAAGCAACAGGTCTTGAGTCAAATTTTGCCGTTGAGAGTCAGGGGGTAATTGCCCTGCGGCGACCCATGTTCTGAGAAGGCCAACCTCTTCGCCTTCTTGTTGCTGTTGTATCCACTTATCCTGGGATTGTTCTAATATGCCCCTTGGGGTCTCAGAGGAAGATATTTTTTATTGTCAGTTGTGAGCACGGCAGTAGTGAGAGCGAATGGTATTTCCTCTTCTTCTAATTCTTCGTCTCGATCCTGTCCTGGAGTTGTATGTCGAATCCTGGAGAGGGAGTCTGCATGGACATTCTCGGCCCCTCTTTTGAAGATAATCTTATAATTGTACTTCGCCATCCGGGCCACCCATCGCTGTTCCAGAGCCCCCAATTTGACGTTTTCCAAATGAGCCAGCGGATTGTTGTCAGTTTGCACTAACACCTCGGAGCCCGCTAGGTACTCTGCGAATCTCTCCATCATAGCCCACACCACTGCGAGGAGCTCGAGCTTAAAAGAACTGTAATTGTCAGGGTTACGCTCGGAGTCATGAAGTGAGCGACTTCCATATGCGATCACTCTCTCCCGGCCATCCTGAACCTGTGACAACACAGCCCCCAGCCAGTGAAGACTCCCGTCAGTGTGCAGGATGAACGGTTGGGAGAAATCCGCATAAGCCAACACTGGGGCATCCGAGAGTGCAGCCTTGAGGTCTCGGAAGGCCTCTTCCTGAGGGTATTGCCACTGGATTTTTCGACCATTGGCCCCAGCGGGAGCTCCCTTCAGCAGGTCGTGCAGGGCTCGAGCTCGACATGCAAAATTCTTTACGAAGCGACGGTAATATCCGGCTAACCCCAGAAAAGCCTGCACATCTTTCACCGTCGAGGGAGTAGGCCATTCCTGGATAGCAGCAACCTTCTCCCGGGATGGCCTCACACCCTCTGCCGAAATGACATGACCCAGATACTCAATCTGAGAGTGAAATAGGTGGGATTTCTGAGGCTTCACCTTCAACCCGTACTTTTGCAACCGGCTGAGTACCTGTCCCAACCGCTTCAGGTGGTCCTCAAAGGTGGCGGCATAGATGATGATGTCGTCCAGATAGATCAACGTAGCCTCAAAATTGAGGTCTCCCAGACACCGCTCCATCAATCCCTGAAAGGTCCCGGGGGCGTTGGCCAGCCCAAACGGCATCCGATTAAACTCAAACAGTCCCATGGGCAATATGAACACCGTCTTGACTCTATCTTCTTCTGACATGGGCACCTGCCAGTACCCACTGGCCAAGTCCAGGGTTGAAAAATATGTAGCTTTTCCCAAGGCGGACAGGGATTCTTCTATGCGGGGCAGTGGATATGAGTCTTTAATAGTGCAAGCATTCAGTTTACGATAATCCACACAAAATCGTATTGTACCATCTTTCTTCCGGACCAACACGATTGGGGTCGCCCAGGGGCTTTGACTTTCCCGTATCACCCCTTTTCGCAGCATTTAGGCCAGCAAAGTTTTCACCTCTTGATAGAGTTGTGGCAGAATCTGTCGATATCGTTCCCGGATATGGGCCGCTCCTGCTGTGGGGATTTCATGAGTGATGGCGGTGGTACACCCAAAATCGTCCTCATGACTAGCAAATACTTCATGGTACTGTCCCAGCAATGTTTTTATCTGTGAGAGTTGGGCTGCAGTTAATCCAGAAAGCTTGGCCCGCATCTGCTCCAAAATCTTTCGGCCCTTCTCTTGTGCCGAGGCTTCGTGGGCCTGTAAGGTTCGTATTGTTACTTCCCAAGGATCCTCAGGGTGTACTTGTAATTGAACCGCAGGAGCTGGCAGCACTTCTTCTAAAGGCCTTACTAGTTTGGCCAGCACAGTCCGTGCTTTCAGAACAGTGTCTGGGTCTTCAAGGTTAACGCAGCGCCCCAGGATGGCTCCTTTTTGCACCGTAGCCAGGGAACGGGCCACCAGTATGCCAGGAGGTAAGCGCTCCGAGTGACACGGCTCCACCTGCACCTCTACGCCCTCCAAGGGTATCGGGGCTCGAATGGGCAGGGCCACCACAGTCTGTCCAGGAAGTAACACAAGCAGGGGAGTCGCTGGCGTGATGACCTTACCCAGAGCCTCGCCTTCCTGGTGGTCCTGATGTACCCGTGCTCCCCGCACCAGCTGCTGGAATACCTGTCCCTGGGCTGTGCAAGAACCCCACTGCTTCAGAATCCTCTGTGTAGGGTCATTGAGCAGTAGGTTGCCGAACTCTCGTAGAACATTCATGCCTAGGGTGATGGGGTGTTGCTTATCAGCTTCTCCTTGAGTCAGTACCACCCCTCTGCGACCAAGGGATTTACCGCACAGCGTCACTTGCACCCTCACCACCTCGGCAACTAGGACCGGCAGTTGGTTGGCAGCTACTAGTCTGATCACGGGCCCCCACTGAGGCCTTGCTGCTTCTAGGAAGTTCTGTCGAAAACACGTTGCGGGCATAGTGGTTACTTGTGACCCCGTGTCCACCAGGAACCGGACGGCCTGGCCCTCCACTTCTGCCCAAACTACCGGGCATTTTGCTACCAAATCTTCGGGACTTCCACCACACCTAGTTGTGGTTTTCGGCTCCGAGCGGCGTCCCCCCAGCCCGGAGCCCTTTAGTTTAATGGCGGCCGGGGTGGGTATCTCCCATGCCACAGACACTCTAGGGCAAAGTGGCCTGGTTCTCCACACTCAAAACACCGGGCCTGTGTAGGTTGACCACCCCGCGGGGAGCGTGATCCCCAGAAGCCGGGGTTAAAGCCAGGTCATCCAGTCCCGGTCTCGGTTCTTCTCTTTACTTCGGCCGACTCGCCCTTAATACTTTTCAGCTCTTGCTTCATCTCTTCCACCCACTGAGGCTCCTTGACTACATTTTGAGGAGGCCGCCACACCTTGGACTTTCCCCTCGAGGACCGCCATCCCCTGCTCCTGCTCTCGAGCATGTGACTGACTTCCCACCTCTGAAAAATCTATTCGGGGATTCATCCTGATCTGTTCCCGCAGTGCCTGTTTGACTAATGGATCTCGCAAACCAGTCACCAGTAGGTCACGTAGGGTAATGTCAACAGGTCCTGCCCCTACTCCATCTTTTCTTTCTATAGCCGTATGCAATTCTTGGAGGACATTCATATACTCTGTGATGGTCTCCCCCTCTACTTGCATCCGACTAAACAAACAGGTTCTTAACTCTCCCACATCAGTAGGGTCCCCATGGGTCTGTTCTACTATCTGTAACTCTTTTTCAAAAGTGTTGCGGTGACCCGGATGTTTCAACATCACTGACCTCCGCACCTCCCCGTCCAGTGCCATGAGTGCCACCTCAGCCTCCAGGTCAGGGGTCATTGGGTGTATCCGAAAGAGCCCCCGCATCCGCTCTGTCCAGCTCCATAGCATAGTAATGGAGCCAGAAAATCTAGGCAGGTTGTTCAGCATGGCCCCCAATGATATGCTGGTATGAGGACCCTCATCATTTGTAGAGTTTACAGCTCTACCCTGATCTGGGGCACCACTGTCTGTGCTCGGAGACTGCATCCTGCCGACTATGCCAAGTGTAGGGTTCTAGCTGGTTCGCAGGATGCAGTGACGAGACACGAGACTCAGTGTGGTTTGTGGAAATAACTTTTATAAACTGTAGCCGCTGGGGCTATATTGAGCAACCAAAAAAAGTATTAACAGCAACCAGTCCACGCAGGGACTCAACAAACCTAACAACACTTTCTTATGGGTAATGCGACTAACCCGGTTGGCCCGGGTGCTATAGGCCACATATTGTCTAACTGGGGGGTCCTTATCTCTTATAATAAACTTATCCTTCCAGGGGTCTGTCAGGATCACAGGAGTGGCCTCGTAGAGGTCACTGAGGTGGCTGTCTTGACGCCTCGATATTCCGGGATGGAGCTGGGCGCAACAGGCCCTGAAGAGATGATGATGGTGGGGCGCAACAGGCCCGGAAGAAGCGATGATGGTGGGGTGCAACAGGCTCTGAAGAAACGATGATGGTGGGGCACAACAGGCCCTGAAGAAACGATGATGGTGGGGCGCAACAGGCTTTGAAGAAACTGTGACGGTGGGGTGCAACAGGCCCTGAAGAAACTGTGACGGTGGGGCGCAACAGGCCCTGAAAAAACTGTGCCGATGGGCGCAACAGGCGTCTCCTTGAGGCTCTCTTCTCACCGCGGGGTTATGACGCAGTCTCAAAATATAACCGTTCACCAACTTCTGCTCAGGGTCCCTGAGCAAACCGGACAGTGGCCTCTACTACCACCTGAAGCGAGGTGGCGCCCCCTGGGGCCGGTGATGACAGGGCCGCAGCTGTGGGAGAAGGCAGGGGGGCAGTGTCCTGACCATTGTAAAGGAATGGTCTGTCATCGCTGCGGTCACCTGAGGTAATCGCCTTGTCACAACAGGGTGGGAAGCAGCAGGAGTCACTGTATGGTACTGTATGCGGGTAGAGGCCGCTGGTGCAAGTCTCTCACGTGTCACTAGTCGGTGAGTCTGCAGCTTTCCTTTCACAAGCCCCTGTCGGTCTCTCCACAACACACCATCTGCTCCCTTGGTCCTCGCTGTCTCACACGGCTTCCTGTCTGTTGTCCTGCTCTCTGTCAACTGCCACTTCAGCGCGCCCCCTTCTCCTTTTAAGCTTGCCCCGCCCCCTGTTTCCCTGACAACTTCAGTCAAGTCTTTCCTTTTACTGTCTTCCCAGTATTGTTCCCTCAGGAACCCTGATGGCGATCCCCTGGGTACCTGTCTTTTCACTGTCTGGGAGTCCTTCTCCCCACATTGGCACCAGTTTTCATGACGCCTATGTGGCGTCATTGGTCGGGAAGGGGTTAATGCAACTGTATTTGATTTCCTGTTTTCCAGTACACTATGTAATAGAATGAATAGGGCCATTCAAAACTACTACTCGTCACACAAAAAAACAAGCCCTCATATGGCTATGTTAACTGAAAAATAAAAAATGTATGGCTTTTGGAACAAGGGGAGGAAAAAACAAAGTCTAAGAAGTGGAAAATGGTCATGGCATGACGGAGTTGAGGACAAGGTTTCAAATAAATTGAATCAATGACTCAGGGGTAGAGTTGAGCGATACCGTCCGATACTTCAAAGTATCGGATCGGAATGGATCGGCCGATCTTTAAAAAAAGTATCGGTATCGCCGATTCCGATACCGGAAGTCCCATTCAAGTCTATGGGACTTCCGGTATCGGAATAAGAAAAACCCTGTTTTTGCCTTGTACAGCCTCTCTGGGGTCTGTACGGGCCTTTCGGGGGGCTGTGCCGGCCTGCCAGGGGGTCTGTGCAGGCTCCGGTGGTCTGTGCCGGCCTGCCGGGGGGCTGTGCCGGCCTGCCGGTGGTCTGTGCAGGCTCCGGTGGTCTGTGCCGGCCTGCCGGGGGGTTGTGCCGGCCTGCCGGTGGTCTGTGCAGGCTCCGGGGGGCTGTGCCGGCCTGCCGGGGGCTGTGCCGGCCTGCCGGTGGTCTGTGCAGGCTCCGGGGGGCTGTGCCGGCCTGCCGGGGGGCTGTGCCGGCCTGCCGGTGGTCTGTGCAGGCTTCGGGGGTCTGTGCAGGCATCATCCGATGGGACTACAAGTCCCATCGGGCGATGCCTGCTACCATGACAGTGATTGACACATTAGCCAATGATGGGACAGTAGTAGTCCCATCATCCGGCTAATGTGTTGAATGTAAAGAAAAAAAAAAAAAAATTACATGCTACATACATACAACATGCATACTACATACATGCTACATTCATACTACATACTACATACATGCTACATTCATACTACATAAATACTACATACATACTACATATATACTACATGCATGCTACATACATACAACATGCATACTACATACATGCTACATTCATACTACATAAATACTACATGCAACATACATACTACATATATACTACATACATACTACATATATACTACATGCATGCTACATACATACTGCATGCTACATACATACTACATGCTACATACATACCACATATACTACATACATACTACATGCATGCTACATACATACCACATACATACTACATACATACTACATACATACCACATACATACTACATACATACTACATACATACTACATGCATGCTACATGCATGCTACATGCTACATACATAACACATACATACTACATGCATGCTACATACATACTACATGCTACATACATACCACATACATATTACATATATACTACATGCATGCTACATACATACTGCATGCTACATGCATGCTACATACATACTACATACATACATACTACATATATACTACATGCATGCTACATACATACTGCATGCTACATGCATGCTACATACATACTACATACATACTACATGCTACATACATACCACATATATACTACATACATACTACATACAATACATTCATACAATACATACATAGATATACAGTACATATAACATAGAGTAACATACTTACCAATACTTGTCACATTGTTCCCTGAAGCCATTGTCTTTTCCGGAATAAATATTAACATAACAAACCACAAAAATACTCACCCACGATCCGAAGCAGTCCACAAGTGTGTCCCACGACGATCTTGGGTAGAGAACTGCAGCATCAGCTGATGCTGCCGTTCTCTACGGGCTGCAGGAATCCAATGACGGAAGGTAGGTATCCTTCCGCACTGTATTCCTCCGCCACTTAAAAAAAAAAAAGTCCCTAGTCTCACTTTATGCCATTGCTGTGTGGGAATTTCCCACGCAGCAATGGCATAAAGTGAGACTAGGGACTTTTTTTTTTTAAGTGGCGGAGGAATACAGTGCGGAAGGATACCTACCTTCCGTCATTGGATTCCTGCAGCCCGTAGAGAACGGCAGCATCATCTGATGCTGCAGTTCTCTACCCAAGATCGTCGTGGGACACACTCGTGGACTGCTTCGGATCGTGGGTGAGTATTTTTGTGGTTTGTTATGTTAATATTTATTCCGGAAAAGACAATGGCTTCGGGGAACAATGTGACAAGTATTGGTAAGTATGTTACTCTATGTTATATGTACTGTATGTCTATGTATGTATTGTATGAATGTATTGTATGTATGTAGTATATATGTGGTATGTATGTAGCATGTAGTATGTATGTAGTATGTATGTAGCATGCATGTAGCATGCAGTATGTATGTAGCATGCATGTAGTATATATGTAGTATGTATGTAGCATGCATGTAGTATATATGTAGTATGTATGTAGCATGTAGCATGTATGTAGTATGTATGTGGTATGTATGTAGCATGTAGTATGTATGTAGCATGCATGTAGTATATATGTAGTATGTATGTAGCATGTAGTATGTATGTAGTATGTATGTGGTATGTATGTAGCATGTAGTATGTATGTAGCATGCATGTAGCATGCATGTAGTATGTATGTAGTATGTATGTAGTATGTATGTAGCATGCATGTAGTATGTATGTAGTATGTATGTAGTATGTATGTAGTATATATGTAGTATGTATGTAGCATGTATGTAGTATGTATGTGGTATGTATGTAGCATGTAGTATGTATGTAGCATGCATGTAGTATATATGTAGTATGTATGTAGCATGTAGTATGTATGTAGTATGTATGTAGTATGTATGTGGTATGTATGTAGCATGCAGTATGTATGTAGCATGTATGTAGTATATATGTAGTATGTATGTAGTATATATGTAGCATGTAGTATGTATGTAGCATGCATGTAGCATGCATGTAGTATGTATGTAGCATGTATGTAGTATGTATGTAGTATGTATGTAGCATGCAGTATGTATGTAGCATGTATGTAGTATATATGTAGTATGTATGTAGTATATATGTAGTATGTATGTAGCATGTAGTATGTATGTAGCATGCAGTATGTATGTAGCATGTATGTAGTATATATGTAGTATGTATGTAGTATATATGTAGTATGTATGTATCATGTAGTATGTATGTAGCATGCATGTAGTATATATGTAGTATGTATGTAGCATGTAGTATGTATGTAGCATGCATGTAGTATGTATGTAGTATTTTTTTTTTTTTTTAACATTTAACACATTAGCCGGATGATGGGACTACTACTGTCCCATCATTGGCTAATGTGTCAATCACTGTCATGGTAGCAGGCATCGCCAGATGGGACTTGTAGTCCCATCGGACGATGCTTGCACAGACCCCCGGACATCAGCACAGCCCCCCGGCAGGCCGGTACAGACCCCCACAGGGTGCACAGACCACCGGCAGGCCGGCACAGCCCCCCGGCAGGCCGGTACAGACCCCGGGCAGTCCACACAGCCCCCCGGCAGGCCGGCAGAGACCCCCGGAAGGCCCGAAATGACGGCGCATCATGATGCGCACACACCACGCATCATGATGACGTCAGGCTGTCAATCAACTTTGAACTTCCGATTCCGATGCCGAATTCCGATATTGAAAAAATATTGGAAGTCGGTATCGGAATTCCGATACAGCAAGTATCGGCCGATACCCGATACTTGCGGTATCGGAATGCTCAACACTACTCAGGGGTTATCTGTGTGATGGCTGTTATTTTTGTAGAATTAGACTTGCATAGGTAATTTTGTTCCATGACTCAGATCAAAATCAGACATGTCATAGACCAGGCCTGCACAACATACAGCACAGGGGCCACATGCAGCCTGCAACAATAATGCTGTGTGGCCCAAGGAGCTGGCTGGGAGATGCTGCTCCCTTCTTCTTATAGAAATCTCAGCAATGAAGTGCCTCAAAGGAGCTGAGAATGCGTGAGTAACAGTAAGCCCTCCATAAAGGAGCCGAAGACTAAATGTAAATCACTGTGGATGAGGGAGGAAGGTGCTTAATGTTGCTGTGAGGGGACATAATTAGGGGACAATTATGAAAGGGTGCAAATTTTGTGAGAAGCAGTATATGGGGGATATTTTGGAGAGGGGCAGTTTGTAAATTATATTTTGGAGAAAGATAGTGTGGGAGGATATTTTGGAGAAGGGCAGTGTGGGGTGGATATTTTGGAGAAGGGCAGTGTGGGGTGGATATTTTGGAGAAGGGCAGTGTGGGGTGGATATTTTGGAGAAGGGCAGTGTAGGGGGATATTTTGTACAGGAAGCACAGTGATGAGCAATTATTTATTTATGTGCACAGCATTCCAGATATTTTTATTTATGGGGCAGTATAATGATACTTTTGTTTTTAAGGGCTTGTGTTGAGAATTGCTACTGAAGATGGAGAAGAAGAGAGGCTGTATAGATTAGCTTTGGGCATGCATTTTCATTATGGCATGTATTCTAGTCATTGTAGATTGTAAGCTCTCATGAGTAGGGTCATCTTATTTTGCTTTAATTACTGTATTGTTAATGTTATTACTTATGAATTGTGTTTTGAAACTGTTAAACTGTAAAGCCCTGGGGAATATGTTGGCGCTATATAAAGATTATTATTATTATTATTATTATTATTCTGTGCTACATTGAGACAAAAAGGACGGGAACGACTTCAATTGAGGAAAATGTCAAATATAAGGTACTTAGATGTGAATGTATATTTGTCATACTGACTACACATCATGGTGGTATGATCCTGTTGATGGCTTTTGACAACAAATCTCAGTATCTTCATTCCATTGGAAAGACATACTGAGTATTGTAGGCTCATGCAATAAAATTGTACATGGGGCTCACTTGACATTGCAATTAAATGCTATACTAAATTTAGTGATTTATTCATGTACTGATGGTGGTTCCGATATTGCATTCGTGTACTGATTGTGGTTCCAATGCTGCTTTCATGTACTGATGGGTTTTCAGGTGCTGCATTCATGTGCTGACAGTGGTTTGGATGCTGCATTCATGTACTGAGGATGGTTCTGTGCTGCATTCATACACTTATTGTGGTTCTGGCACAGCATTCATGTACTGACAGTAGTTTTGTTTTGAAATTCAATTACTGATGGTTCTGACAGTGAATTCACATACTGATGATGTTCATTTGCAGACTGTGGTTCTGACCATTCATTCATGTGCTGACGTTAGTTGTGAAATTGTACACATGTAGCAATCCAAAACGTGGTTCATGGCTATTTTAAAAGTGAAATATTCTTAAAAGTTAAAGTTTTGAGATTACGAAAAGAATTTGCCAAGATTCTGCTCAGTTTCTGCTCCAAAAACTCAATGTAAGTTAGTTTGTGTTCACACTTATTTTTTTACAGCAGAAACTGAACAGAATTTCTCCAAGTCCACGTAAAATATTCAAAACCTGGTTCTGACAATGTTTTAATGTACTGATGGTGCTTCTGGTGATGTATTCATGTAATTGTTTTGCAGCCCTTGGGATTGGTTCAAAATAACATGGCATTTTAGGACTAAAAAATGTTCTGCACTCCTGCCATAGACTATAATGCATATATAAAAAAAGCAAAGGAAATGACCTAGCTACAGATGGCACTTCCAAAATTACATTCTACCTACAAACAAATGAAAGCATATACCAGGTAAACTAAAAAAGTAATTTTCTTTATTTAACACACAATTTTAAAAGAATTTTTGCCTTTAGTGGGTAGACACAAAAATGGACCTGATAACACAGGAATAATTGTACCCAAGTGATGACCTAAGTATCAGATTTCATAACAGGAATACCATACTCAGCGTACAGTGAAAAATTATACAAAAGAAGTTTTAGTCTATATGAAGCACAAATGTTGGTACAATTAGTGCTTATATGGTTGTAGAAAATTTTTTTTCTTTACATAAAAAAAATCAGTGTATTGGTTACAAATTTGGTTAAATCAATCGCCAAACTCAGTCAAAGCGCATATTGACCCTCACAAAAAGATATGTACATGTATATATTAATTGCTTTATATCTCCACATGATAGAAGTAAAGTGCTAATGGGTATACATTAGCTGGTTTGCAGGATGACGCCATCCTGCAAACCAGGTCATGTATACTCATTATATTTGAGCATATTCTACTTCCCTCTCACTATATATCTAATTATTGCAATATTCAGTAACACACTTGAACTTTAATTAGTATATACTACTCTGGTGTCATGGGTTTCACTTTAGGCATTTATTTTTTTTTGCCAAGAAATCCATTTAGAATCAATGAGCACTGAGCACTTTACTTCTATCATGTGGAGATATAAAGCAATTAATATGTATATGTAAATCTTTTTGTGAGGGGCAATATGCGCTTTTGTATTATGTTATGAGCTATAGTTGTACTAAACTAGTGCTGTATTGAAAAAATCCCAGTCCATAGGTTCATAAGAGCTTTCTTGTCTTGTTAAACTGCTGCTGTGTTAAGCACTATGTGCCCACTTATCCCTAAATAGGGTTTCTACATACTTTATAGAAAAATATTCAGAATTGAGAGTCCTCAGTGGTTGATACCTTTTAATGGCTAACTGAAAAGATGGTAACACATTGCAAGCTTTCGAGACTACTCAGGTCTCTTCATCATGCATAGACTAATACAAAATCTGAAGAGTCACATATTTATGCACAATACAGCACAGAAAAAATGCAATAGATAAGACAAGTGACGTGAAGCAGAATTATGATTATGGGAGAGGGAGAAACATAAATATTGGACCAGTTCATAGATAAGGAGTCCGGGTGTTTTATTGTCCTCTGATAGGGGTCTCCTAATGTGCTGTGATGCCCCCACAAGGTCTTAGGAGCAAATTCCTTAATTGATGTAAAAAGACATAAATCCATGCGACACATTCATTCCAGCATTGAGAGTGTCAAAGGTCGTCATAAATTTATTCTCACAGACTCTTCTCTCTCTCTGAGATGTGAAGTTACCTTTCAATATCAGTAATTTCATATCCCTGGTGTTGTGGTCCATCATACAAAAATGTTTTGCCACAGGTAGATCCATTCTTTTTTCTCTTATTGTGTGACGATGAGCATTCATCCTTGTTCTAAGCTTTTGCCCTGTCTCCCCCACATACAGACCCCCAGTTGGACATTTAGTACAAATAATTAAGTACACCACATTAGATGTAATGCAGCTGAAAGTACCTGGGATCTTGTAGTCCTGATGTGAATTGGGGATCTTTATCTTGTCCATGGTCATTATAGATGGACAGGTTTTACATTTTTTCTGGTTGCAAGGAAATTAATTATTTGTACTATCTGTCCAACTGGGGGTCTGTATGTGGGGGAGACAGGGCAAAAGCTTAGAACAAGGATGAATGCTCATCGTCACACAATAAGAGAAAAAAGAATGGATCTACCTGTGGCAAAACATTTTTGTATTGATGGACCACAACACCAGGGATATGAAATTACTGGTATTGAAAGGTAACTTCACATCTCAGAGAGAGAGAAGAGTCTGTGAGTATAAATTTATGATGACCTTTGACACTCTCAATGCTGGAATGAATGTGTTGCATGGATTTATGTCTTTTTACATCAATTAATGAATTTGCTCCTAAGACCTTGTGGGGGCATCACAACACATTAGGAGACCCCTATCAGAGGACAATAAAACATCTGGACTACTTATCTATGAACTGGCCCAATATTTATGTTTCTCCCTCTCCCATAATCATAATTCTGCTTCACGTCACTTGTTTCATCTATTGAATTTTTTCTGTGCTGTATTGTGCATAAATATGTGACTCTTCAGATTTTGTATTAATCTATGCCTGATGAAGAGACCTGAGTAGTCTTGAAAGCTTGCAATGTGTTACCATCTTTTCAGTTAGCCATTAAAAGGTATCAACCACTGAGGACTCTCAATTCTGAATATTTTTTTTATCTGCTGGCTAACACGGTACAAAGATATACATCTTTCCTGTACATACTTTATAAGCATTTAAAAGCTTTGACTAAATTTAGTGATTGATTTAACCAAATTTGTGACCAATACACTGATTTTTTATGTTAAGAAAAATTTTTTTCTTCATTAGTCGAACCACATAAGCACTAATTGTACCAACATTTGTGCTTCATATAGACAAAAACTTCTTTTGTATATTTTTTTCATTGTATGCTCTGAGTATGTTATTCCTGTTATGAAATCTGATTCTTAGCTCATCACTTGGGTATAATTATTCCTGTGTTTCAGGTCCATTTTTGTGTCTACCCACTAAAGGCAAATTTTTTTTTAAATTGTGTGTTAATAACTATTATATAAAGACTATTACTTTTTTTTTAATTTACCTGGCATATGCTTCCATTTGTTTATAGGTAGAATGCATATATGTCCTGTCCTGGACTGTTTTTAGATTGGGATCCGGATTGACTCTTTTTGTATTCAGTGTCAACATGACGCAACAGGTCAGACACCCTGTCATATCATGTTATAAAAGATCTTGAAAAAAAGTGCTTTTCAATAAATTGTTAAACATTTTGTTAACAGGGCCTTGAAGCTGATGTGAGGGCAAAGGAAGGAGTAAGCTACCTCATACACAGTATATAGATGTCAGTCAAACAATGGTTATACTGATAATTGGGCCTACAGCTATCTTTCCCAACTCCTCAAAACAAAGGAACACTCACGATGCCAAATCTCTATGAGAGAGCCTCAGCCAGACTGGCGACTCCGGCGATGGATGATCTTGCTCAAAATAAAAGTATCAATGAGGGGAAAGTCATGAAACATCCACATTAGACTGTGGGTCAAACTCACCAATGTCGGTAGGTTTGGCTAATGCTAGTCTTAAGGCTATGTGCACACGTTGAGGATTTTAAGCATTTTTGCTGCGTTTTTTCGCCTCAAAAACGCTGCGAAAGCGCTTGCACAACGCAACCCATTTAATTCAATAGCATTCCGCACACATAGGAATGCATTCATCCGCTTACTTTCCACATGTGGCTATGCCCACCATGCGCAAAGTAAGCGGAAAATGTGCGGATGGTACCCAGGGTCTGGAGGAGAGGAGACTCTCATCCAGGCCCTGGGTACCATATCCCTGTTAAAAAAAGAATTACCGTATATAACCGTGTATAAGCCGACCCGCGTATAAGCTGACCCCCTAATTTTGCCATAAAAAACTAGGAAAGCTTATTGACTCGTGTATAAGCCGAGGGTGGTGCTGCACAAGGGTTAATGATGGCCAAAAAGATGCTCCATAGATAAATACCCCCATAAAATGCTGCAAAAGCGTTAATGGTGGCCCAACAAGATGTTCCAAGGATAAATACCCCCATATATTGCTGCAAAAGGGTTAATGGTGTCCCAAGTAGATGCTCCATACATAAAATACCCCCATATGCTGCACAAGGGTTAATGGTGGCACAAGATGCTCCATACATAAATACCTCCCACATGCTGCACAAGGGTTAAGGGTGGCCCAAGTAGAAACTCCATACATAAATACCCCCCATATGCTGCACAAGGGTTAATGGTGGCCCAAGTAGATGCTCCAAACATAAATACCCCCCATATGATGCACAGGGGTTAATGGTGGCCCAAGTAGATGCTCCATACATAAATACCCCCCATATGCTGCACAAGGGTTAATGGTGGCCCAAGTAGATGCTCCATACATAAATAAACCCCATATGCTGCACAAGGGTTAATGGTGGCCCAAGATGCTCTATACATAAATACCTCCCATATGATGCACAGGGTTAATAGTGGCCCAAGTAGATGCTCCAAACATAAAATCCCCCCATATGCTGTTGCCGCTGCTGCTTTAAAAAAAAAAGATATACTCACCTCTCTGTCACTGGGGGCCAGGTGCCGGTGTAGCCGCTGGCTCAGACCCATGGCACTGGCTATATTTACCGTTCCTGGTTCTATTGCTGTTTCCCGGGTCCTGTGCAGTGACGTTAGCAGAGGGCACGCACTGACTACGTCACCGCGC
This sequence comes from Dendrobates tinctorius, assembly GCF_039654945.1. Lineage (NCBI taxonomy): Eukaryota > Metazoa > Chordata > Amphibia > Anura > Dendrobatidae > Dendrobates > Dendrobates tinctorius. The sequence continues at coordinate 5,088,171 of NW_027361828.1, read as the reverse complement.
CCTCCACTAAATGTCACAGCCAGAGGACCGGGGAGACAGCGATGGAATGGGGAGCGGTAAGTATTGCTCTGCTCCCCCATCATACTCACCAGCCCCCACCTGGCGCCCGGTCTCTTGTCTTCAGCCCCTGCTCCTTCCAGCATGATGTCGGCATCCCAGGCTGTTCCTGCATTCAGCGGTCACGTGGTACCGCTCATTAAATATGCACATATTCATGAGTTTAATGAGCGGTACCACTTGACCGCTGAATGCAGGAACAGCTAGTACACTGAGATCATGGGGGAAGCAGGTTGGCTGCAGAGACCGTGCCAGGAGGGGGGAGTATGGTCTCTGAAGCCCCCCACTCCCCCTCCCCGCCGACCCCTGTATTTGACTGGTGTATAAGCCGAGAGGGGGACTTTCAGCCCAAAAAATGGGCTGAAAATCTTGGCTTATACATTAGTATATATGGTAAAATAAAAATTCTCACCTTCCGGCGGCCCCTGAAGCCTTCCCGATCCTTCCCGATGCTCCTGGCAACTCCCATTCCCAGCGATGCCTTGCATAGGCAGCATCAATAGTAAAAAGTTGGTCACACTTGTCAAACACTATGTTTGATACGTATGACCAACCTGTCAATCAGTTCTCCAAGCGATGCTATAGATCGCTTGGAAAATGCTAGAATTCTGCAAGCTAATTATGCTTGCAAAATGCTAGTGTTCAGTGGGAATAAGCATGCCAATTCCGCTTGTGTATTTCCCGCAGCAGGGAGTTGTGGAATTGCCACAGAATTTTCTGCAGCAGTTCCGCACGTGTGCACATAGCCTAAGTGTATGGGGCCTTAGGTGCACAAACACCATGTGCAAACAATATAAAAACATGCTCATCTGCTATTGTTTGTCAGAGATAACTACTGCAAGTGAATAGAAAAACAAGTTCTATTGTAAATTATGTAATACACAATCTAATAGTTACCAGTCTGCTTATGAAGCTTTTAAATTTTCTTCTACTAAGTCCCTCGAATGTGCAAGTATTTATAATGATGACAGATTGTTCCTCTAATACAATAAGAAATGTTGTACCACAGATGGGAAGCAATCCTCAGGCACTCGTCTTTGTATTCAAATGTTGTGTCTCAAGTCAGTCAGTTGTCAAATAAAAGCATCTTGTACCAATCGCGGAAGAAAGACAAGAGAGCTGAGGGTGAGCACTTTAAAGTAAATTGACATGAGATGTAGAACTAGCAATTATGGCTCTTTTATTATTTACAACATTCTTATTCTAGACAGAATGTGATAATAAACAGAAGAAAATACACCATTAGAATACAATATGGTGATACTTTCATATTCATTGTCTGCAACCCCAAGAGCAGAAAAAACACAAGGTTCATTAAAATTTCAATTTTGAAATACGTTAGGTTAAAAATCTGTCAACTTAAAAAGCCTACCACAGAAGGTCTTGGCACTAGCCATTCCACTTAGGATGTCCCAAGGGCTGGTCATACTTTAACCTTTATACTGAGCTTGGCTACAGGTCTTCCTGAATTGTTTTGTTGCCATTCAGAATCCACTATAAGGATCCACTGATCCCTCTGCTGTCAGCGCCCCCACAGGAATGGAATGACCTGGAATACCTACAAGAACAGGGTCAAGTGAGTTTGAATAACCACAAGTAATGCACAATAAGAGCTTTTTAAAATAAAAAGATGAAAATGTAATAAAAAAAAGTTTTGTATTTTTTAGTGAAAGGCAAAGGCACATATACATAAGAAAAGGGAATTACTGGTTTTCTTAAATCAGCTGTTTTTCAGAGAGCTTTGAATTGTATTTCAGATATTATAGCATATGTGAACAAATTAGAATGCATAAAAGTAGCAGACACAAATTTGTAATTTGAAACAATTCTTCACAGTTCATAGTAAGCTTTCTTTTTCCATTTACTTGCATGTCATAAATAGGTGCTTTTTTATTTTTGGTTACATTTACCATTATAAAAAAAAAAATACTGAGGACACAAAAATCATGCAGCGTTTCTTCTACTGTTTTTTTAAAGAACAAGAAGATCCAAAGGGGTTTGGGTTTTTCGTACAATAGAAGTCAATTGCAAGATGGTGCACATATGTGTTGTCCTTCCTTAAAGAAGCACTTTCTCTAACTTTTTATTAATTAAATGTGTGTGCACATGCATATAATATGTGCGTGTATTAATATACTCATCTACCGATGCTCTCTTATGTATCCAGCACCGTTCATCTCTGCTTCTCACGTCACCGCCCTGCAGACTCCCTGGGTTACACTGCAGTTTGCGTGACTTGTAAGTCGATTTTACAATGATAACCTGTGGAGTGTCAGAAAGAGGTCTCATAGGCTTTTATTGGTAAAACTAGATGTGTGCTAGATGCTATCACATCGGGAGGGCAGTAATATCATGATGGGGGCAGCTTTGTGGTGCTGGGGGTGGCAGCCCACCCACTTCCGTGCAGTCACAACCGCCAGGAAAAATGGTGTTTTGCGGCCTGTGCTGGAGATGATGTGCGGCGCCACCAGAAGGTGGCAGCACCCAATCTCCAGCACAGGCCTCAAACCGTGGTCTTTCCTGCTGGCTGTGACTGCACATAGGTGGGTGGGCAGGCAGTGGCAGGATCCGGCCCGAGTAGTCAGGCTGTGGGTCCTGGCGGCGGTCCGATGGCGGCATCCCTCTCATTACTCCCCCCTCATTATACCCTCTCATTACACCCCCTCATTACACCCTCTCATTATACCCCTTTCATTACACCCCTCTCGTTATATCCCCTCATTACACCCCTTTCACAGCCTTGTGATCGCAGCGGCCTGGATCCGAGTGGCAGCTGGGATCTGAGCGGCGGCTGGGATCCAAGCAGCGGCTGTGATCCAAGCAGCATCTGGGATCCCAGCGGTGGTCGGGATCACAGCGGCGTTCGGGATTGCAGTGGCATTTGGGATCGCAGCGGCAGCTGGGATCCCAGCGGAGGTTGGGATCGCACCAATGTTCGGGATCGCAGCGGCGGTCTGGATCCGAGTGGCGGTCGGGATTGCAGCTATGTCCTGGATCTGAGCGGCATCATTTGGGTGTTCCAAAATGGCGATCGGCGTACCTCCGGTGTGGCGCAGTGGATTGTGAGATTCGGGGACATCCAGACAGAAGTGGATGACAGACAATTTAAGGCAATTATATATATAGATTGACTTCTGGCTCATGTATAGCGCATAGAACTAGCTGGTAAGGCCTCTTTCACACTTCAGTTTTTTGCATCAGTTATAATCCGCCAAAAAGGCGGACAAGCGGATCCGTTCTCAACTGATGTGAACGGATGGCACAGGATCCGTTTTCAGACGGATCCTGAAAATGAAGAAATTTAAAGGAATCGCTGGCGAGAGAGAGAGAGAGAGAGAGAGAGAGAGAGAATTTTTTTTCTTGTTTTGTCCGGCACCCAGAAAGAAATTCGGGTTAAAGAGTGTTTGCAGGATCCGCCAGAGAAAAAAACGTTACAAGCTCCGTTTTGAAATTTTTGAGGATGGTGACGGACAGCAACTTTTGGCGGATCCTCACAAAAAACGGATGCAACGGACAGCAATCCGTCACAATCCGCCATTAATGCAAGTCAATGGCAAAAAAACGGATCCTCAAAAAAAAATTGAGGATCCGTTTTTTTTCAAAACCTGGCGGATTGTGACTGATTGTAAAAAACGGAAGTGTGAAAGAGGCCTTAGTCACAATTGCAGTGAAATAGCCCAGAAGCAGAGAAGATCGGCGCATAACACCAGAGACAGCAGCGGTTGGTGATTAAACACTCACACTATATTACATGCATGTACACTAGGGTGACCGGATCTCATATGGGGGGGGGAAAATGTCAGAATCTTGTTCGTCTGGACCCCACAAAACGATTCCCCTTTCCAGATATTGAGAGAGCCAAAATTTGAGCTCGATCAAACGACGTTAACCCGTACCGCTCGTCGCTCAAAGTTTGAAAAAATCCAAATTGAGGTATTTTAAGATTTCGGTATTTTGCATAGTCTGTTAGACTATAAAGAATGTGACAACAACATTGCAGAAATAGCCCTGACCAAATTTTCGAACCATTTGTGGTATTTGAATGCAGAGTTGGTGGGATTATCGTTTTTTGACAATGAAAAGTTGTTAATGGCTAATAAATTGCTCAGTAGCACAGATGAACCATGAGAGCACGCTAACCTACATGAGGTGATAATTTTACATAGTTATCTAATCTATTCTAGAGCTTTTGTTAAAGTAGTTTTTGAAACGTCAGAATATAATGCTCGGCATTTGCTTACAACTTGCAGGACATATTGCTTTTGTTCTTCATCTTTTGTCAGAAGGTCATTAAAGTCGGTTACTTCCTACCTCTTTTAATTTTTCTTTCCTAACTTTTGGATTTACAACCCTAGCGTGCTCTGATGGTTCATCTGTGCTACTGAGCAATTTATTAGCCATTAACAACTTTTCATTGTCTGTAATGGTGGGATCAAAAAACGATAATCCCACCAACTCTGCATTCAAATACCACAAATGGTTCGAAAATTTGGTCAGGGCTATTTCTGCAATGTTGTTGTCATATTCTTTATAGTCTAACAGACTATGCAAAACACCTAAATCTTAAAATACCTCAATTTGGATTTTTTCAAACTTTGAGCGACGAGCGGCACGGGTTAACGTCGTTTGATCGAGCTCAAATTTTGGCTATCTCAATATCTGGAAAGGGGAATCGTTTTGTGGGGTCCAGATGGACAAAATTCCGACATCGATTTTTTGCGGTCACCCTAATGTACACACACATTTCATGAATACAAAAAGGTTAGTGTAAGTGCTTCTTTATCCTTTCTCTTAGTTTGAGTGATCCCAAGATGAGTGGGGTAAGATCAATAGTTCTGAAAAGATAAAAGTTTAGCATTTTTCTGTCGGGTGTTGTATGCAATGTAATATTTTAATTGAGTTTTGAATATGCTGTACTTTGTAAAGCATTTTTTTATTTCTGTTTTTTTATATTTATTTTTTCTCTTTTGAAGTATTCAGATAACCAAGAGGAAAGATATGTAAGGACACATCTGTATCAGGGTTAGCATTCTGTTCCATGATGTTCTAAATATAGTTTTTCTAATCTTGAAATCTCTATATATAAAAATGAATGTGTGTGTGTGTGTATCACCAACCAATCACGAAGCATCTTTCATTTCACCAGAGCTGTTCAAAAGAAGCTGAGCTGTGATTGGTTGCTATGACCAACAGTTTTCCTTGCAAACAATCACTAAGCATCTCTCATTTCACCAGAGCTGGTTAAAAGAAGCTGAGCTGTGATTGGTTGCTATGACCAACAGTTTTCCCACTTGACAAGACCTCAGCAGACACTGACATGGTGGGAGAAATATAGCATCCCTGGGAACATAAGCTCCCAGCCATTGTCTGACCCCCAGAAAGGAGCAGTGAGTACATGACAGAAATGAATCCCCCCCTACCGTGCCTATATATACATTACACATCCTCCATCCCGTAGGCACATCTTCCCTCTTAAAGGGATCTCCGATATGGAAGTCAGAGCAAATCCATCCAGCTCTTTAGTTTTGACCCCAGGCCTCTCTTAAAGGGATCCCCGGTATGGAAGTTAGGACAGTTCCACTCAGCTCTGTGGTTCTGACCCCAGGGTCTCTTAAAGGGATGATTGGTATGGAATTTAGGGCAAATTCACTCTGCGCTTTGGTACTGACCCCAGGCCCATCTTAAAGGGATCTCCGGTATTGAAGTCAGGGCAAATCCATCCAGTGCTTTAATTCTGACCCCAGGCCTCTCTTAAAGGGATCCCCGGTATGGAAGTCAGGGCAATTGCCTTCAAATGCTCTGCTACTGACCCTAGGCTCTCTTAAAGGGATCTCCTGTATGAAAGTTAGGGCAAATCCCTCGGCGCTCTGTTTCTGACCCCAGGGTTCTATTAAAGGGATCATTGGTATGCAAGTCAGGGCAAATCCACTCAGCACTCTGGTTCTGACCCAAGTCCCCTCTTAAAGGGATCCTCGGTACAGAAGTGAGGCAAAATCCACTGTGCGTTTTGGTACTGACCCCAGGCCTCTCTTAAAGGGATCTCCGGTATGGAAGTTAGGGTAAATCCCTCAGCGCTCTGATTCTCACCCCAGGCTTCTATTAAAGGGATCATTGGTATGGAAGTCAGGGAAAATCCACTCAGTGCTCTGGTTCTGACGCCAGGGCTCTCTTAAAGGGATCCCCAGTATGGAAGTTAGGACCGTTCCACTCAGCGCTCTGGTTCTGACTCCAGGCTGACGGGATGATGTGGGATATTAGTGGTAGTTGTCCGGTGGCTCTGGCTGATGGGATGATGTGGGATATTAGGAGTAGTAGTCCAGTGGCTCTGGCTGATGGGATGATGTGGGATATAATGGGTATTAGTCCAGTAGCTCTGGCTGACAAGATGATGTGGGATATTAGTGGTAGTAGTCTGGTGGCTCTGGCTGATGGGACGATGTGGGATATTATGGGTAGTAGTCCGGTAGCTCTGGCTGATGGGATGATGTGGGATATTAGTGGTAGTAGTCCAGTGGCTCTGGCTGACGGGATGATGTGGGATTTTATAGTGAATGTGGCTATGCAGAATGGGCGGGGCTCTACACTCAGCTTTATATATATAGATATAATCATTATAATTTGTTATAACTAACCATAGTTAGTTACTATGCCCGGACAGCACCGGGCTCTTCAGCTAGTAAATAATATATTTCAAGAGAATGCAAACATTTGTTGTGTTAAAAACCATTTATATAAAGAATAATATACTATGTAAACAAAATTAACTATGAAATAACAAAATATTTAACTTGAATGTTCGCACAATGGAATGAACATTCTCAGCTTGAATTATTGTTCTCTGTGTGTTAATAGTGAAAAAAGAAATCATGACCTATGTATAAAATCAGTCCTAAATAAAAAGGGATGAATTGTGGTTTATTAAAGATCCCCACAGACAACATGGTTCAATAGAACTGTAATTCCTATTGATCACAAAAGGATTTATGGTTAGAAATGCCCATGCATCTGAGGACATATGAGAAATGCCCTGGGGAAAACTGTAAAGATGTTTTACTATAGCTTACCAGGATGTAAGCTTAAAAGTATAAAAGCAACAAATTGTTTCTTACAATTATATTTTAATATTTATTAATATATTACATACATGCAGTATAAAAAAAGCTATTCTCAACATTGAAAGTTATGGGGGCATAGTTTGCTGTAATACTCTAAGGCCTCTTTCACACATCAGGTTTTCGCCGTCAGGCGCGATCCGGCGCTTTTGACAGAAACCGGATCCGGCGAAATGCAATGCCGGATCCGGTTTCCCCCCCATTGACTTGCATTTGCGCCGGATCGCGCCGGATGGCCATGCGTTTCATCCGGTTTTCGCCGGATCCGGCAATGTGTCGCGATCCGGCGTCTGGAAAAAACGGCTACTGTAACGTTTTTTGTCTCCGGCGAAAAAGCCGGACACGCCGGATCCGGCGCGTCCGTCTTTTTCACACAATGAAAGCCTATGAGCGCCGCAATGCACCTGATCCGGCGAAAGCCGGATCCGGTGGCCGGATCCGGTGTTTTTGGTCTGAGCATGCTCAGTAGCTCTGCCCACAAGACATATACAAAAGCAAGACAGTGGGACCCACAGCCACACCCAACATGCCACCCAAGAAAGCAACCAAGCGCAGCAGGAGAAGGCAGGAGACCACTGCAGCACCATCAGCACCACCACCACCCCAAATGGAGCAGCAAATGGAACATGCTGAGGAGGGGAGGCCAGCAGCAGATGAGAGACGGTAATTATCAAATCCCCCATTCCTCCAAACTAGGGCTATTGAATATCAAGATATTCATTGGCCCTTTGTTTCTCTTTATTCAACAGCCGCCCAATAGATGCAGCAGCAGCAGCAGCAATGGCAGCAGCTGGAACACCACCCACAGGCATGGAGTGTGGCCACCAGGAAGACAGCACATCATCTTCTGGGAGCCCTCCCTCGCATCATCAGCGTTTGACGGTAAGTTTTTATTTCCAAAATATGTCTATTCATTGCCTTTTATTTCAAAACAGGATTCACAAGATGAAGAGGAGCTCCCAGAAGAAGAAGGAAGGGGTGGACAGACACCTGGAGTGGGCTCACAATTGGTAAGTTTTTTGCATCAAACGCAGAAACACAACATCACACTACACACAACACATAGAAAACAATGTTCTGCAGACCACACACAGCAAACAAATGCCTACATCCAAAGACATAACATTTTTTGTTTTCTTCTCTAGTCTTCCCAATCTGGTGCTCGGCCAAGAGGTCCTCGCAGTGCCTCCCAGGGTCGTCGGCGACAGCAACGCGGCGGTCACCAGCGTGTAAGTATAAATATTTTTGCTTTGTTTTTTTGCACTTTTTATTTCATTTCTTTTGTGGAGGCTAATTATGTTATTTTTGTCTTTTTCTTTAACAGCCTTCACAGCGTGCTCCCGACTCTGACGGTGAGGATAGAGGACTCAATGTGGACCACCTCATCGATCTCGTCAGAGAAAGGGAGCCGCTCTGGAATATGGCTGACCGCCGCCACGCTGACCTTATCGTTACCCGACGACTCTGGGAGGAAATCTGTTCGCTCCTTGTGGGCCGCTGGGAGGACCTCGATGTTCGGGCCCAGATTAAAGAGCGTAAGTATATACAGTACCGGTTGCTTGATGTAAACCAGTGTTTCCCGAACTCCAGTCCTCGTGGTCCCCACGGATCATGTGTTCAGGATTTCTATTTACTATGGAAATCCTGAAAACATGACCCCTGGGGACCATGAGGACTGGAGTTTGTGAAACACTGATGTTGTATACTAACCACTCCTTTCTCGTTTCAGGGAACAGAATTGTGAATCGGTGGCGGTCTGTGAGGGATCGTTTCAAGAAGGAGTTCAATAAAGAGATGTGGGCCCCGAGTGGATCTGGAGGACGCAGGAGCAAGTACAAGTACGCACAAGCCCTGTCGTTCCTCCGGGAAACAATGGTCACTAGAAGGTAAATATTACACACCACATGTGAAAAAAAATGTTAGATGTAACTTTTTTTTTTCAGCCAGGGCCATACCATGTCAGTATTTTAATTGTTTTTTTTTCTCTTTATTCCACAGCACGGTGAGCAGCACTCGGGAGCCTGCATGATTGGACCCTTCTGAGGCGATCCCTGAGGAGACCGGCACCGAGGGACACTTCGACCGCCCCGGTACATCTGCACCTTCCCAGCCTTCCCACACATTCGACCCATCTGTCCCATCCACCAGCACAGGAGCATCGTGGCCGCCTACATTACATGAAGCTGCTGGTGAGGAGATCGCTTTCCCTTTACCCCACCCTTCTGCCCCTGCCACCTCTAGTACACCTGCGGGTACTGGGCGGCAGCGGCAGAGGGATCAGGAAAAGAGTTATGCGCCAGAGTTCTTGCATCTGAATGCATCTTTCCAGAACTGTCTAAAAGTCTTGTTAGAGCAAATCTCCGCAGGCTTTCAGCAGATCAACTCCAGCATTCTGGAGGTGAAGACACTTCTGCAAACCATGCATTCAGAAGCAAGATCTTCGCCAAACCACACCTTTTTCAGGTCTGTTGTGGAGCGCATGGCAACACTATCTCCTACCCAGCATATGCATGTAATGCATTCGTGCCACGGTGCTCTACAGCAGGTTACCTCCCAACCTCCACCTCCCACCACTGTAGTTCCTCCACCTGCACCCCCTCCAGCCACTTTCCATCCTCCCCCTCCTATTACATCTGCACCCCCTCCAGCCACTTTCCATCCTACCCCTCCTATTACATCTGCACCCCCTCCAGCCACTTTCCATCCTCCCCCTCCTATTACATACCAGCAACCTCACCAGTACCAGCAACCTTCCCAGTACCAGCAACCTCCCCAGTACCAGACATCTCCCCACTTCCAGCAACCTGCCCCGTACCAAACTCCTTCCCCGTACCAAACTCCTTCCCCGTACCAAACTCCTTCCCCATACAACTTTCCATCAACATCATCTGCTCCTACAGTCCCTGCCCAACCCTCCACTCCACCGCCCACCACCTCTTCTGCCTCCCACATGTCCACCCATTCTGTATCTTTTTCCACACCATCACCTCTAACTGTTCCTTCCCCACCACGATCCCAGTCCTCTCTCCACACTCCCATTGTCGAAGTGTCCCGCAGCCCCTCCAGCAGTATTTCCACCCCACACTACACCGAGTTATAATGTTTTTTTTGTAATAAAAATGCCCATTTGGTTGGTTTCAAACCTTTATTAAAAAAGTTTTTTTAACTTTAAAAACAGTTTACACAAAAAAAATATTTTAAATAAAAGTTAAATTATTGTTTACACTGGTTGTCTGTCATTTCTTTCTGCGGCGAAATATGTTTAAAAAAAAGGTTAAATACAGGGTATTTAAAAGGTAAAAAGGTATTCAAAACCAGGTATATAACTGTGGGTAAATTTTAGCTTTTTGCCACAGTTGTGTTCCTGGTTGTGCTTGAAGCAAAGTATTTCACCTGAAAAGTTGTGTTTATTGTTGGTGATTTCCTAACAATGTACACAACTTTTGTTAAAAGGTGAAATACTTTGCATAAAACACAACCAGGTACACATCTGTGGCCTAAAGCTAAAAATAGTAAGACCATGACAAGATAGCCAACTTTGGTTGGCAAAGGTATATACTGTTGGTCCAGAAGGTACACAAGTTTGGTTAGGGCACAAATCTTTCACACTCTGTCATCCTGCCAGTGTACTCTGCCTTGAGGTGACATAAAGTATAGTGCAAAATTGTCCCTCATTACTGAAACCGTCACAGAACTTCTAGTGGTAATATTTCCAATGACAACATCCATCTTCGCCAGTAACTTGCTCTTCTCTCCAACCTGCACTTTCTCCTCTACAACCTGTCAAAGAAGGGCTGTAGGAACATGCTATATATAGTTTTCCAGTAGCCAATCCCGTTCGGAAGGCCACAAGGGTCAATTTTAAAAACCAGATCCGGCGTAATTCGTCGAAAAACGGATAGAAAAACGGATGAACCGGATGAGACGGATCCGGTTTTGTCTGTCAAGAACAAGACGGATCCGGCAGAAAACCGGATCCGGCACATCAGGTTTTACAAAACATTTGCCGGATCCGGCATTCCGGCACGACGCCGGATCGCGCCTGACGCCGAAAACCTGATGTGTGAAAGTAGCCTTAGAATGGGACTTTGAAAAGCCCCATAGGAATGGATTGGTGGCCACCCATGTTCTGCTTTACTGCACACAATGCGGATTTGTTGCGCTTCCGCAACTTTTTTTCTGCACGGAAATGTTCCAAAAATACAAAGAATTACTAAAACAAGATACTCATAGACACAATCAGACCAGGAGGACATATTCCTGGCATAATAAATTACACCTAGATGCCTCCTCTGTTGTGTAAGACCTAAATATAGATCAGTCGCTAAAGACAAATATGAAAAGGGGGGAGTGGAAAACCACTAATATACGACCACAGATCCGATATAAAAAATATATATCTTTATTAAGACAAGTATACAGAATTTAGACAAAAACAGTGCTCAGTAGTACATTAGAACAACCCACGCAACATGGGAAACATAGCAGACCTCCCTAGAGATTCAAATAATATAGTCCAAATGGACACCACAATCTCCTCACATTAATAGATGCACGGTATTATCACCATATCATCACTTATATGACACATCTTCAATATTATTTCATTAACACACCAGCCCTGATGACATATTGCACAAAAATACATGACCAATAGATATATATGAGTAAATGTATATATATAGGGCACTGTATGACAATATAGTACGACCTAATAGTATATATCTAGTGGTTACTATCAAAGAGCAACTCTAAAGGTAGACAGGGGGTGTCACTGTTAACATACACCACCAAGATGGTTGTACAATTGCCTCATTACAACTGTTATTTCTATATAGAGGACCTTATCTGGCCCTTACACACAAGGCAAAATAGGAAAAATCCCAAAACATCCATCATCTTATAGCCACTGTTCCATTGTTGCTTCTCTCTAACCCAAAAACACATGCAGTGATCAAAGCGGTAATTTCTTACCAGCAAAGGGCGGTGGTGAAGGAGTCCCAGGGGGGTCTGCGCATGTACCCCGACGCGCGTTTCGGATGCTCGTCCTTCGTCAGGGTGCGTGAACTACAGCAGAGCCAGGGAGCTAAAAAGGCCGTGACCGGAAATGAGGCGGCGTGAATCGGAAATGACGCATCCGTCGTCATGACGACCAGGGACGCGAAGCGGTGCCGGCGTCAACCAGTGTGTGCCCCGGCGTCATGGACGCCACGGCAACACACAGGCTGGAGACGCCAGAAACCGCATTGCAGCCCCAGACCATGACGCGCATGCGTACTGGTCAGAACATCCTCCTTAAACGGCCACACAGTACTCTAATATGAGCAATACAGAACACAATAATCGCATCACATAATCCCCATTACTCGCATAGAACATAGAAACGATATCACTGCATATTCAGTTATCAATATAGAACCTAAGAGCATAATTACTATATACAGTCATATGTTAAAGTTTGGGCACCCCTATTAATGTTAACCTTTTTTCTTTATAACAATTTTGGTTTTTGCAACAGCTATTTCAGTTTCATATATCTAATAACTGATGGACTCAGTTATATATCTGGATTCAAATGAGGTTTTTTGTACTAACAGAAAATGTGCAATCTGCATTTAAACAAAATTTGACCGGTGCAAAAGTATGGGCACCCTTATCATTTTCTTGATTTGAACACTCCTAACTACTTTTTACTGACTTCCTGAAGCACTAAATTGGTTTTGTAGCCTCATTGAGCTTTGAACTTCATAGCCAGGTGTATCAAATCATGAGAAAAGGTATTTAAGGTGGCCACTTGCAAGTAGTTCTCCTATTTGATTATCCCATGAAGAGTAGCAGCATGGGCTCCTCAAAACAACTCTAAAATGATCTGAAAACAAAGATTATTCAACATATCTTTTCAAGGGAAGGATATAAAAAGTTGTCTCAGAGATTTAACCTGTCAGTTTTCACTGTGAGGAACATAGTAAGGAAATGGAAGAACACAGGTACAGTTCTTGATAAGCCTAGAAGTGGCAGTCCAAGAAAAATATCAGAAAAGCAGAGAAGAAGAATGGTGAGAACAGTCAAGGACAATCCACAGACCACCTCCAAAGACCTGCAGCATCATCTTGCTGCAGATGGTGTCACTGAGCATCGGTCAACAATACAGCGCACTTTGCACAAGGAGAAGCTGTATGGGAGAGTGATGCGAAAGAAGCCGTTCCTGCAAGCACGCCACAAACAGAGTCGCCTGAGGTATGCAAAAGCACATTTGGACAAGCCAGTTACATTTTGGAAGAAGGTCCTGTGGACTGATGAAACAAAGATTGAGTTGTTTGGTCATACAAAAAGGCGTTATGCATGGAGGCTAAAAAACACAGCATTCCAAGAAAAACACTTGCTACCACAGTAAAATTTGGTGGAGGTTCCATCATGCTTTCGGGCTGTGTGGCCAATGCCGGCACCGGGAATCTTGTTAAAGTTGAGGGTCGCATAGATTCAACTCAGTATCAGCAGATTCTTGACAATAATGTGCAAGAATCAGTGATAAAGTTGAAGTTACGCAGGGGATGGATATTTCAGCAAGACAAAGATCCAAAACACCACTCCAAATCTACTCAGGCATTCATGCAGAGGAACAATTACAATGTTCTGGAATGGCCAACCCAGTCCCCAGACCTGAATATCATTGAACATCTGATTTGAAGTGGGCTGTCCATGCTCGGCGACCATCAAACTTAACTGAACTGGAATTGTTTTGTAAACAGGAATGGTCACAAATACCTTCATCCAGGATCCAGGAACTCATTAATAGCTACAGGAAGCGATTAGAGGCTGTTATTTTTGCAAAAGGAGGATCTCCGAAATATTAATGTCACTTTTATGTTGAGGTGCCCATACTTTTGCACCGGTCAAATTTTGTTAAAATGCAGATTTCACATTTTCTGTTAGTACAATAAACTTCATTTGAATCCAGAAATATAACCCCACACTACACCGAGTTATAATGTTTTTTTTGTAATAAAAATGCCCATTTGGTTGGTTTCAAACCTTTATTAAAAAAGTTTTTTTAACTTTAAAAACAGTTTACACAAAAAAAATATTTTAAATAAAAGTTAAATTATTGTTTACACTGGTTGTCTGTCATTTCTTTCTGCGGCGAAATATGTTTAAAAAAAAGGTTAAATACAGGGTATTTAAAAGGTAAAAAGGTATTCAAAACCAGGTATATAACTGTGGGTAAATTTTAGCTTTTTGCCACAGTTGTGTTCCTGGTTGTGTTTGAAGCAAAGTATTTCACCTGAAAAGTTGTGTTTATTGTTGGTGATTTCCTAACAATGTACACAACTTTTGTTAAAAGGTGAAATACTTTGCATAAAACACAACCAGGTACACATCTGTGGCCTAAAGCTAAAAATAGTAAGACCATGACAAGATAGCCAACTTTGGTTGGCAAAGGTATATACTGTTGGTCCAGAAGGTACACAAGTTTGGTTAGGGCACAAATCTTTCACACTCTGTCATCCTGCCAGTGTACTCTGCCTTGAGGTGACATAAAGTATAGTGCAAAATTGTCCCTCATTACTGAAACCGTCACAGAACTTCTAGTGGTAATATTTCCAATGACAACATCCATCTTCGCCAGTAACTTGCTCTTCTCTCCAACCTGCACTTTCTCCTCTACAACCTGTCAAAGAAGGGCTGTAGGAACATGCTATATATAGTTTTCCAGTAGCCAATCCCGTTCGGAAGGCCACAAGGGTCAATTTTAAAAACCAGATCCGGCGTAATTCGTCGAAAAACGGATAGAAAAACGGATGAACCGGATGAGACGGATCCGGTTTTGTCTGTCAAGAACAAGACGGATCCGGCAGATATCGTTTCTATGTTCTATGCGAGTAATGGGGATTATGTGATGCGATTATTGTGTTCTGTATTGCTCATATTAGAGTACTGTGTGGCCGTTTAAGGAGGATGTTCTGACCAGTACGCATGCGCGTCATGGTCTGGGGCTGCAATGCGGTTTCTGGCGTCTCCAGCCTGTGTGTTGCCGTGGCATCCATGACGCCGGGGCACACACTGGTTGACGCCGGCACCGCTTCGCGTCCCTGGTCGTCATGACGACGGATGCGTCATTTCCGATTCACGCCGCCTCATTTCCGGTCACGGCCTTTTTAGCTCCCTGGCTCTGCTGTAGTTCACGCACCCTGACGAAGGACGAGCATCCGAAACGCGCATCGGGGTACATGCGCAGACCCCCCTGGGACTCCTTCACCACCGCCCTTTGCTGGTAAGAAATTACCGCTTTGATCACTGCATGTGTTTTTGGGTTAGAGAGAAGCAACAATGGAACAGTGGCTATAAGATGATGGATGTTTTGGGATTTTTCCTATTTTGCCTTGTGTGTAAGGGCCAGATAAGGTCCTCTATATAGAAATAACAGTTGTAATGAGGCAATTGTACAACCATCTTGGTGGTGTATGTTAACAGTGACACCCCCTGTCTACCTTTAGAGTTGCTCTTTGATAGTAACCACTAGATATATACTATTAGGTCGTACTATATTGTCATACAGTGCCCTATATATATACATTTACTCATATATATCTATTGGTCATGTATATTTGTGCAATATGTCATCAGGGCTGGTGTGTTAATGAAATAATATTGAAGATGTGTCATATAAGTGATGATATGGTGATAATACCGTGCATCTATTAATGTGAGGAGATTGTGGTGTCCATTTGGACTATATTATTTGAATCTCTAGGGAGGTCTGCTATGTTTCCCATGTTGCGTGGGTTGTTCTAATGTACTACTGAGCACTGTTTTTGTCTAAATTCTGTATACTTGTCTTAATAAAGATATATATTTTTTATATCGGATCTGTAGTCGTATATTAGTGGTTTTCCACTCCCCCCTTTTCAAAGAATTACTAAAGCAAGGTTAATCAATGACAATCCTGAATTGTTGTGCACATGATGCGGAAATTTCTGTCCTTATTCACAGCGTTTTATTTTCCACAGCATGTCAATTCTTTTTGCGGATCTGAGGCGTTTTTCACCCATTAACTTTCGTTGAGTCAGTCAAGTCTGCAGCAAAACGCAGGTGTGAAAAGGTTTGCAGATTTGCTTCGGATTTGGTGCAGATTAGCTGTGGATTTGATGCCAAAATCACAGCAGATTTGTCAAAGGAAATGATGTCATAAGGAGGAAGTGTGGGTGGGGGGAGACTATGGAATAGTGCACTTCTTGCTTGAAGCACATCAATAATGGATATTGGACAAGGAAATTACATCATTTTTTTTTAAATACTATATCTTTATTTAGCTAATAAATCTGCAAGCAAGTCCTCGTACAAATCTGGATGTAAATCTGCATCAAAAACACACAAAATCCGCATAAAAAACGCGTGGAATCTCCACTGCGTTTTCTGCCAAGAGATGCAGAAACAGCGCAGAAATTTCTGCAAGCAAATCTGCAACGTGTGCACATAGCCTTAGCCTTAGGTAAATTGACCTGCGGTTTTACCTGCGGATTGGCCAGCGGTTTTACCTGCGGATTGCCCAGCGGTTTTTCCCTGCGGTGACAATGGAATAGGTGGCAAACCGCAGCAGACTCCATTGGAGTGCAAAATCTCTATCAGCTGCCAAGTGTGGGTGGAAAAAAATGATAACAAGTAGAAGACAATACCACTGGCACTATATACACTAAAACCTACCCAGCTGCCTGATTTGGTGGACAACTTCCACCTGTTGTCTAGAAATTGACATACAAAAATTTAATTAAAAAATTCCAAAATGGCGCTAAGGGTCAGGAAAAGCATGCACTCATGACAAACATTTGAGGTTGATCCTCTAGGTAAGTAAAAAAATTACTTCTGAACATTCCAGGCTGAACTGTCCATACGGAGCCTACGAACGACACGCACCTCTCGCATTTCAAAGCAGGCATCAGCTTTTATTCCCTACTTAGAGCTGAGGTTGCGGTGCTTTCTCAAATATGCTTCAAACTCCGTTGAACTTTCCAAGTTGGACTATGCATACCTGGCCACTATTGATCTCACTTCAATCTGTGACCAGTGTACCACGACACCTTCTTTCCATCACCTCGGAAGATTTTTACTCAAGTCAATGCAAACAGTGGGCGCTACACTTCTCTGACAGTAACATTAGGTAAAAGTACACCTTTTTCTTTAATACAACTTGAAAAAGGCATCTGCCAAAATGCGTAGTTTTAGGGGGGGGGTGAGGGGTCAATTTTTTTGTCTATACATTTAATATTATTGGATTCATAAAATATTGAGGAGTGCTTTGCACAAACCTCTACTACTGCTCCTTCAACGCTCGCTGGATATCTCCTTTTTTGCTTTTAATGTAACTGTCAATCAGTATACATACCCCATAATATTTAGATTACTAAATTTAACCTGTTACTCTCCCCCAGTCTTGAGGGTATTCCTCGGGTCATCACACAACAAGATATATCTGATATAATTTCTGTTTGTCTTGGAGACACTGACCCTGCTATTGCCAGCTGTTCAACTGTGTTGCCGACTTCCTCATATCATATTGATTTTGTTACATAAAAAATTTTTTTTTTTACTTACCTAGAGAATCAACCTCCAATGTATGTCTTGAGTGCGCGCTTTTCCTGACCCTTAGCGCCGTTTTGGAATTTTTAAATTTTTTTTATATGTCAATTTCTAGACAACAGGTGGAAGTTGTCCACCAAATCAGGCAGCTGGGTAGGTTTTAGTGTATATAGTGCCAGTGGTATTGTCTTCTACATTTTAACAGATATTGACATTACTTGCCTGAATCTGCTGTTTATCTGGGCTTAAGAAATTTAACAGGTAACGAGGGACCTTCTAAGGGCCCCGTTACACATAGCGACTCACCAGCGATCCTGACAATGATATGAACTTGTCAGGATCACTGGTGTGTCGCTACATGATCGCTGGTGAGCTGCCAAACAGGCAGCTTCACCAGCGATCAAGGCCAGCGACGACGAGCGTGCACATCGCTGTGTAACCAAGCTTGGTTACCAGCTCCCTGCACCAGCATGCTGGTATCCAAGGTACACAGAGGGTTTCTAAGCACCGCGCGGTGCTTAGAAGCCCGCTGTTTACCTTGGATACGAGCTGGGAGCTCGCTGATCGCTGCTCTCCCGCCTGCCACATACAGCGATGCGTGCTGGCCAGCGTGAGACCAATGATCGAAAAAATGTCCAGGCCATTCGAGCACAATCAGCGATACCCAGCAGGGGGGCCGGTCACTGATAGGTGTCACACACATCGATCTCGCTGGTGAGATCGCTGTTGCGTCACAAAACTTGTGACTCAGCAGCGATCTCGTTAGCGAGATCGCTGTGTGTGACGGGGGCTTAAGAGTGTAGATGCATGGGATGTTTCATTGCATTGTTTTTATATTTTTAGTAGCCACATAATCTCTCAGAATTCATCTCATTCACTGTAGTATTAGATCTGTCATGTAAAATTGTGTTTCTTGGCTTCAGGCATAAAGAAGTGCTGAGTCTGACATGAAACTGATGAAACAAACTATAATTGTTTAGACTCTAGGCATAAAATACAATAGACCCGAGAAAATTTTGGAGTTATCAGGCTGATCATGTGTAAATTCATGTAGATCGAATACAGTCTTTGCTTGACCGCAGATGTCTCACCAGAATCTCTCTATTATCTGCATTTTTGTATTTATATTGGTATTTTTATGTTATTATTAATGTGCTCTCAATGTAAGATTCTTTACGTTCATTGACTTGACACTTTAATTTACATATCTAATCAGTGATTTCATGGTCTTCATTAGGGATGCTTATAAAGTATGTCTGAGTTGAAACAAATCTGTTATTGTCCTTTATTGCAGTATTTAAAACTTAACTACCTTTCCTGACTGCAGTAGATCAAATGATAGTACGTTGACTTTACAGCATGTTAGATTTGTAAATGTTGTAAAGATTGCAAATATGTGCCAATAGTTTGTTCTACGTGATGAGATTTAATGTGTAATTAACATATTTTTGATATAGAGCTCATAAAATGAGTTTCCACTAGAGATGAGCGAGCACTAAAATGCTCGGGTGCTCATTTTGAGAAACGAGCATAATGGGAGTCAATGGGAAAGCCTAGCTTTTTTATGGCAAACTCAAAGAGGTCTGGAAGGCAGTGAAAATGTTCAAATTGATGGAAAAAGTGCTGAATGGAAGGAGAACAGCATGGGGAAGACCCCTGGAAGCATCTCTGACATCCAGATCGCTGCTGAAAACCATGGTGTCACACTTTTACTCCACTTTAAAGAGTGACAATAAAACATTCCAAACTGACAAGAAATTGCATTTTATAGTAAAAAAAAGTTAAGAAACATTTTTTCCTTTAGAATGATTTGTATATAAAGCAAAATTTTAAAAGGATTTTAAAAATATGTAATTTAAGTAAACCTAAATTGATTTTTTTATTTAAACATAGGAAATTTCAGTTTAATTTATGACGGAAGCAAAACTGTCAAAAACTAGTGACTCAGATACACCCTGTATTAAAGGAGGGCCTCATACACATTCTACTCAAATTGTCATCTAGTGGTGCTCCAAGACTCAATGGCTATTCACTTTTGAGTGTTATATACTAAGCAAATATACTCCAGACCATGTAATAGTTTATGAATGAGCAATATAATACCGATAAGGGTATGTGCACATGTTGAATAAAATTTCTGCAAAATTTCTGCATCTCTTGGCAAGAAAATGCAGCTGCAAAAATACACATTTTTGCTGTGCTTTTGGTGCAGTTGTGCCCTGCATTTTGGTTGATTTGAGTGAAATCAATGGTGAAAAACGCAGGGAAAACACGCACAGAGAATTGACAAGCTGTAGATTATTTTCGGCACCAAATCTGCAAGTCAAAAATACTCAACGTGTGCATGACACTTTAGGTTTTTCATTGACTTTGTTGGGCATTAGGTTTTATTTCAGGTTTTGTCACAAATCTGCACAAAAAAATGCGCCAAAAACGCACCAAATTTGCAACGTGTCCACACAGACTTACAAGTGCTTCTCCCAACATTAGAATATCACCAAAAAGTTAATTTATTTCAGTCCTTCAATGCAAAAAGGGAAACTTATATGGAGTCACTAAAAACAGAGTTATCTTTGTCAATTGTTTATTTCTTTTAATGTTGATAACAGCCAATAAAAACCCAAAAGTCACAGGCTACAGGTTTTAATTTCTTTCTTTACAAACTATTGAGAATTTTTATTTATTGTATTTTATTAATACAGTGGGGAAAAAAGTGTTTAGTCAGCCACCAATTGTGCAAGTTCTCCCACTTAAAAAGATGAGAGAGGCCTGTAATTGACATCATAATTAGACCACAACTATGAGAGTCAAAATGAGAAAACAAATCCAGAAACTCATCTTGACTTACTTGGCAAAGAGTTATTTTTCAAATTATGGTGGAAAATAAGTATTTGGTCACCTAAAAAAATTCAAGATTTCTGGCTCTAACAGACCTGTAACTTCTTCTTTAAGAGGCAACTCTGTCCTCCAGTATAATCATTTAAATATCCCCTAAAAATGATGCTTTATTGATTAAAAAACCATAAATGGTCATACACCAAAAACAAAGTGGCAAAAACACAAAACAAATAGTGTTCAAACAAAAACCCCTTAAAGGGAACAAATAGGAATCCCTGATAAATAATCTGAGCTTACACCTGCCTGGCCGCAGAGGTTGGCACCCTAGGGGGGAATGTTGTGGTGCCCCCGCTCACCGATGGCTGTCCCTAGGGGCCCTATTATACCCTGCAGCCACTAGGGAGACCCTCTACCCGATAATTAAAGGGACCCCTATTAATAAACAAAGATACTTCTGCTCTAAAGAGGACCCTATGTCCCTTTATATGTTAAAATCAATAGAACACATTTGGCATAAGGTGGTATGTATGGGTAATAAATGATTGGAACAAACCCCTCATATAGTTTCCACCACAATACAAAGTGCATAAATGTTGAGGGGTTCATTGAGTAGACAGGTCAAGATCATTTTGCGATACATCAGTCTTCAAGAGCACATAACCCTTATCGCAGATAGCAACCTCAATGATCTAAAATCAATGTCATTAGGGGCATTAAATATTGCTACCATATCATTCGCACCCTATTAGTGCCCAATTGCTATCATACACAGCTTCATAAATGTCCAGTTAATGCAAATGCCAATATAATAGGTCCAAAATCGCTACAGCAATACTTATCTGTATTACCCACCACCTGCCATGAAGTTGTTAGCGCCTCAACGCGTTTCGCCTGTATGGGCTCATCAGGAGGCTAGATAAATTGATGTCATGTGTCCCAAGTAAGGTGCAGTAGCCTTACAGCTTATGTCTTACAGCCAATAAAAACCCAAAAGTCACAGGCTACAGGTTTTAATTTCTTTACAACTATTGAGAATTTTTATTTATTGTATTTTTTTAATACAGTGGGGAAAAAAAAGTGTTTAGTCAGCCACCAATTGTGCAAGTTCTCCCACTTAAAAAGATGAGAGAGGCCTGTAATTGACATCATAATTAGACCACTACTATGAGAATCAAAATGAGAAAACAAATCCAGAAACTCACCTTGACTTATTTGGCAAGAGTTATTTTTCAAAATATGGTGGAAAATAAGTATTTGGTCACCTAAAAAAATTCAAGATTTCTGGCTCTAACAGACCTGTAACTTCTTCTTTAAGAGGCAACTCTGTGCTCCACTCATTACCTGTAGTGATGTAACCTGTTTGAACTTGTTAACAGTATAAAAGACACCTGTACGCAACCTCAAACAGTCATACTCCAAACTTCACTATAGTGAAGACCAAAGAGCTGTCAAAGGACACCAGAAACAAAATTGTAGCCCTGCACCAGGCTGGGAAGACTGAATCTGCAATAGGCCAGCAGCTTGGTGTCATGAAATCAACTGTGGGAGCAATAATAAGAAAATGTAAGACATGCAAGACCACTGATAATCTCCCTCGATCTGGGGCTCCACGCAAGATCTCACTCTGTTGGGTCAAAATGATCACAAAAATGGTGAGCAAAAATCCAGAACCACACGGGGGAACCTAGTGAATGATCTGCATAAAGCTGGGACAATCATAACACACTACGCCACCAGGGACTCAGATCCTGCAGTGCCAAACATGTCCCCCTGCTTAATCCAATACATGTCTGGGCCCATCTGAAGCTTGCTAGAGAGTATTTAAATTATCCAGAAGAGCATTGGGAGAATGTCATATTGTCTGATGAAACCAAAGTAGAACACTTTGGTAGAAACAAAACTCGTCGTGTTTGGAGGAGATAGAATGCTTAGTTGCATCCAAAGAACACCATACCTACTGTGAAGCATGAGGGTGGCCACATCATGCTTTGGGGCCATTTCTCTGCAAAGTGACCAGGACGATTGATCCGTGTACATGAATGAAAGAATGGGACCATGTATCATTAGCTTTTGAGTGCAAACCTCCTTCCATCAGCAAGGGCATTGAAGATGAAACATGGATTGCTCTTTCAGCATGATAATGATCTCAAGCACACCGCCAGGGCATTAAAGTAGTGGCTTCGTAAGAAGCATATGAAGGTCCTGGAGTGACCTAGCCAGGCTCCAGATCTCAACCCCATAGAAAACTTTTGGAGGGATTTGAAAATCTGTGTTGCCCAGTGACAGGCCCAAAACATCACTGCTCTAGAGGAGATCTGTATGGAGGAATGGGCCAACATACCACCAACAGTGTGAGCATACCTTGTGAAGACTTACAGAAAACATTTGACCTCTGTCAATACCAACAAAGGATATATAGCAAAATATTGAGATGAACTTTTGTTAATGACCAAATACTTATTTTCCACCATAATTTGAAAAATAAATCTTGCCAAATCAGACAAGGTGATTTTCTGGATTTGCTTTCTCATTTTTACTCTCATAGTTGTGGTCTACCTATTATGTCAATTACAGGCCTCTCTCATCTTTTTAAGTGGTAGAACTTGCACAATTGGTGGCTGACTATATACTTTTTCACCCACTGTATTTAAATTTATTTTTTTTTTAATAAATTATAAATGTCTATTTTGAGCTCACAAACTCCTGAATTATTGTTTTTTAGCTTTTAATCATGACAGCCCCAAAGAAGTTTTTTTCGTTTCCAAAAAACAGAGCTACAACTATTGTTTTGAGGATTGAGGGATGCAGTTTCAGAGAAATTGCTAGGAAGATGGGTGGTGGAGTCACTGCTTCTGGAGTGCAGAAACTGTGTTCACGTTTTGCTGATAGTTGTAGCATCAAAACTAAGAGTGGAAGAGGAAGGAAAAAGACGACAACAACTCCAAAAACAGACAGAAGAATGGTTAGGTTAGCCTTGCAAAAGAGAAGAGCATCAGCCAAGGAACTCAACCAGTTCTTGCACTATGGAGGAGTTTCAGTGTCAGATAGAAGAGTACATTGCTGATTACTTGATTCTGGTCTGAAAGCACGAACACCAAGGAAAATGCCATTCCTAAATCTTAATCAGAGACGTAATAGAATTTCCGGAGCCAAAGAATGTCTTATCTGGACAACAGGAGATTGGAAGAAAGCAATCTGGGGCAATGAAATGAGAATATCAATTTTTGGTAGTGACTGAGTGCGTTATGTTCAGAGAAGGCCAAAGGAAGACTGTCTTCCAGCGTGTATGACAGCTACAATGAAACATCCTGAGAGTGTTATGATATGGGGCTGTATGTCCTGGCATGGAATTGGGAGAATACAGGTCCTTGAGTGAACTGTAAATGCTTCAAAATATACTTATGATGTCCTTGAACCAAAGCTCATAACATCAATTCTTAACCTTGGCAAGGTACAGACAGAAATTATTTTTCAACAGGATCGAGCACCATGTCACACTCCAAGGCAATTTCTAAAATGGTTTGAAAGCAAACAAATTTCTGTGCTTTCATGGCCAGGTCAAGATTAAAGCAATTGGTTTCTAGAAAGCGACCAAGCAACACACAAGCATTGATTGCAGCTGTTAACAGTTCCTGGTACCATGTTATAACCACAGAGAACCTGAGAAGTCTTGATGAATCAATGCCAAGGAGATATAGTACAAAGCTGTTATCGATGCTAAAGGATACCCTACACGCTACTAAAGAAAGAACACATAGGAATAGCATGAAATTAACATATTAGGACGTGATATTTTGATTTGGCCATTCCGCTGTTCTTATAGAAGTAATGAGATATTTTGTATTATGGTAACCTTTATTCTATGTAGAGGTGTTCTAATCTGCCTTACACTACTTGTGGCATAATTGTTATAAACACTTTGTATGATTGCATGCTAAAAACTTTAAAAAAAATGACAATTTGCTCAGCTCCTCCTGCTATATAACATGTTCCCTGTGGATCACATTGCATTTCCAACACGAGAGGTACCCTTTAATTTCTTTGTGTAAAAATGCAAAGAAAAATACTTTTTAAACAGAATAAGTGTTCTTTATTTACTGCACACAGTATGGAATACATTCATAATGCACCATACATAATTTATTTATACAAGTATAAAGGATGACGCCATTCACAACTGAATAACAGCCAACAAATATTTGTTTCTCGCTTCTTTGTGTCTTCTCATTCCTGCATATTTCCTCAGAGCAAAGACCTCTGTCTGTCTAACAAAGAGGAAGGTTCAATAGGACCCCTATGAGTTCAGCAGAGATTAGTGAACTCTTCTGACACATGTTGGCACTATCTGTTTTAAGACAGGTGGCAGGTTGTTCTGTAAAAACTTTCCACTTCGGTCTTGGTTACTGGACTGCCTCAGGGGCGGTGGGTTCACACAGCATGAAAACGAATAAACTCAATGAATTCTATGATTCCTGATTTTTACACTTTTTTAATATTGACAAAGCAATGGCAGTGTCCTTGAAAGCCAGCTTTACTAATGCTTGGTAAAAATAGGATAAAATAAATGGATGGATGGAATTAACATGATGAAAAGTAGATAATTCTTCAGAATATTTATTTTTATCTAAAATGTTGTATTCTATTTTCATAGAAGTAAAACTAAAAGAAGCATATAAGTTGGTATACATGCAACACATAGGAGCATGTTCAGTGGCCATTAAATAGACAAAACCAAAGATAGAAACAAAATGAACAAGCAAAAGGCAATAGTGCATATAAATAACATAGGGTGCTTGGTAAATATTGTATGTAATTAAAAAAAAGTGTACAGGCTATTCCACCAGTGCCAAGGTGTACTCAGTCAGGATGGTCCTAACCTCTAGGATTAAAACTTTATCATGTGTCAAAAATTACCTCAATGTGAATAAAGGCTGAGCAGGACTGGGACCCAACTATGAACACCCAGCAATGGGAATCTATATAAAAGTATAGCAGGTTGGCCAATCAGTCTAAGGCCACCTGTCTTCACACACCAAACTTTCACTGAAAATGCATTTTTAGTGCAGTTTCAGAGATTACACATGTACATGTGACATCATGGTCATGTGAATCAAAGTCTTTCACCTTGAAGGAGTGTGGAAGAACTAAAAAGGAGGAGAGTGCTTGTTATGTTCTCTACACTGGCCTGTTTGTGTGTATGAATAGATTGGAAGGTGTTTTCCGAAGTACATTGTGTATGTGTAGCATGCAGAGTGTGTTACATGCAGGTTATGTATGTAATAGGGAGTGGCTGCACTCAGGCAGCTCCAAATAAGGACACTGCCACCAATCACCAATAAGTTTTCTCTGTAGGCACAATGCATTTTGAAAAATAAATTTAGAAAAATACATGATGCCTACAAAGAAACATGGTGGTGGCAGTGTCCTTATGTGTTGCTGCATGCATGCTGATGGTGTTGAGGAATTACCCAATTATATTCTCAAGAGACAAGGTGAGAAGCACACTACATCTAGGATCCAAGCCCTAAAAGAAGTCAATTTTGAAGAATGTAAAACATAAATGTTGCAATATGTTGCCCACTTATTCATTCCATGCCTTGATGATGTCCTTAAAACTCATGGAGGTCCTGTAAAATTCTAGATATAACAGTTTTTTATGTGGCTTGCAGGCCCGGATTGGTAATATGCCCAACCGGGCATTTTCCCGCTGGGCCGCTGTCATGTGGGCCGCGGGCGGCAGCGCCCGCTCATCTGGCTGCTTGCCAGCTGATGCGGCCACTGGCCTGGCTGTTGTTCCTGCCACCGGCCCTCTGCACGCACTGCAGGGAAATAAGCCGCCACGCACCCCATCCTCGCCCTAGCTTGACCCCCCCCACAGCCACTCACAGCGTCGCTTGCCTGCTCTCTTCTCTGTACACAGGACCTGTGATGAGGTCACAGGAGGGGAGGAGTCAGGGGTCACATGATCAGGAGCCTTTGTCCAGACCCCTGATCATGTGACCCCTGACTCCACCCCCTGCTGTGACCTCTTCACAGGTCCTGTGCGCACAGCCTTGCCTCTTGGTGTCTGTCGGACTCTGCTGTGCTAGTTGTCATGGTGCTGGATGAGGTAAGTATGTGTGGGGTCAGGAGGGGTTTACAGGGTATATGTAGCAGATCTGTGTGTTTATGAGGTGTACGGAGTGGAGCCGTGTGTGTACGAGGTGTACCGAGCGGAGCCGCGTGTGTAAGAGGTGTACGGAGCGGAGCTGGATGTGTACAAGGTGTACGGAGAGGAGCCGTGTGTGTATGAGGTGTACAGAATGGATCCGTGTGTACAAGGTGTATGGAGAGGAGCCACGAGTGTACGAGGTGTACAGAGAGGAGCCGCGTGTGTACAAGGTGTATGGAGCAGAGCCGTGAGTGTACGGGGTGTAAGGAGAGGAGCCACGTGTGTATGGGGTATACGGAGCAGAGCCGTGTGTGTACAGAGTGGAGCCATATGTGTACGGGATGTACGGAGCGGAGCCAAGTGTGTACGAAGCATACAAAGCGGGCATTTCCCACGGACACAGGAGTACATGGCGGAGCCCCTAGGAGCATTTTAAAACTCACACATGACGTTCCACCGGAAGTGATATGCTGGAAGCTGACCGGAAATGAGATAATTTCATGAGGAGATTGTGACGGAACTAGGAATGCTTCAATTCCATCACCATGTCCTCCTCCGACAGTGCAGACAGCAGGATCGCCTTGGAATCTGGGATGCCGGCCATGTGAGCGGATCATGATATGTCCTGCATTGGGAGGCTCAGGTGGGCACCACACTGGGAGCCGGGCTGCTATAGTATCTTTATAGAATCTTTCTTTATTTCTTTCTCTCTTTTTCTTTCTTTCTCTGTTCTTTCTTTCTCATTCTCTGTTCTGTCTTTCCCTCATTTTCTTTCTCTCTCGCTGTTCTTTCTTTCTCTCTCTAATCTTTCTTTTTTCTTTCTCTCTTTCTCCGTACTTTCTTTTCCCTCTTTCTTTCTTTTTCTTTCCTCTCTTTCTTTCTCTCTGTTCTTTCTTTCTTTTCTTTACTTCTTTCTTTCTCTCTCTGTTCTTTCTCTGTCTCTCTCCTTTCTTTCTTTCCCCTCTTTCTTTCTCTCTCTGTTCTTTCTTCTTTCTCTCTCTGTTCTTTATTTCTCTCTCGCTCTCCTTTCTTTCTCTCTGTTTTCTTTTTTCTCTCTCTGTTTTCTCTCTTCCTTAGTACCAGTCAGTGTGCCCATAATGCCAGCCACTGTGCCCTCAGTACCAGTCAGTATGATCAGCAGTGCTAAATGGGTGTGGTTGGGCGTGGAAATGGGCGTGACTAGTTGTGAAATGGATATGGCCAGGGCGTGGCCTAAAATTTGCAGCGGTGGCTGTCTTTCTCCCTCTTTCCCTTCTTCCATAGTTGGGATGTATGATAGGGGCAGCTGTGACCAGGGCGTCTGGTTGCCCAATGGATAGCAGTTCTACCAGGAAATCTGTCACCGTGCGTACAAAAGGGGACAGAGCTTTGCGAAGAGTACTGTACCTAAAAGCAATAAATAGGACTGAGCTGAAATACTGGGCACAGCGGTGACTACATGTTATATAGTTGTGTTAATCTCTCACTTCTTGTAACCTACAAGTGTACAAAGATATTATATAGTCACCATTTGACTAGTGGGCCTGTGTAACTTCAAATGCCAGGGCTGAATTTTAGTCCCAGTCCGGCCCTGGTGGCTTGTATACATTTTTGCATCAAATAATTTAAGGAAAACTGAAGATTTTGTAATGAATGTTATATTATTATTATTAATATTAACCTTACTTTCATGGTATGGGTTAAAAATGTTCTATGAAACTAACTCTGGTCAACATTTTGGAAATTGATATTGTTTTCAGTGAAATATTGATTAAAATCTGAGCACTGCATATGCACATGCACATACTGTAGATTACTTAAAAATGGAGGCTACACTCTAAAGCCAAGTTCAGTGTCAGGTGTTGAGAAAGCGAATTTTATTCAGCCCATGCAACATTTTACCTCAAAATGGCAGAATCTTACTCAAGCATTACATATGGTGACGTGAACACATACTGTATTTAAAGGGCCAGAAATAAAGATGTTACAAACAAATATGTAAATTAGATTTTTAAAGCAAAATTAATGAATACAATACAGTATCATAAAAACACACACGTGTTAAATATATTCCAAGATCAAAGATTATAGAATCAATTTTAAGTCATGAAGTACACACATACAAAAAACAGTGAATAGAGTCCAAATGCATAAACAATGTTTGATTGATGCCATATATGCAAACCTTGCCCTAACCCTAACCCTAGCCCTAACCCTAGCCCTAATCCTAACACTAGCCCTAACCCTAACCCTAATGGGAAAATGGAAATAAATACATTTTTTTAATTTTATTATTTTTCCATAACTAAGGGGATGATAAAGGGGCTTTGATTTACTAGTTATAGCGTGTTTTTATCTTTGGCAGCTGTCACATGCTAAAAGACGCTTTTTATTGTAAAAACAGTTTTTGCTTCACCACATTTTGAGAGCCATAATTTTTCTTATTTTTTGCAGGACAAGTTGACATTTTTATTGGTACCATTTTTGGGCACGTGTCATTTTTTGATCACTTTTTATTCTGATTTTTGGGACGCAGAATGAACAAAAACCAGCATTTCATGAATTTTTTTTTGGGGGGGGGGGGCCTTTACACCATACCGCGTGTGGTAAAATTGATAAAGCGGTTTTATTCTTCAGGTCAATACGATTACAGCGATGCTTTTTTTTAATGTTTTGGCACTTTTATACAATAAAAACAATTTTATATTAAAAATAATTATTTTTGCATCTCTTTATTCTGTGAGCTATAACTTTTTTAATTTTTCGCTGATGACTCTGTATGGTGGCTAACTTTTTGCGGGACAAGATGACGTTTTCATGATAAATGTTTTTTGCTTTTTTTAAGGGGTTCACTAAAAGGGTTAACTAGTGGGACAGTTTTATAGGGCGGGTCATTACGGATGTGGCGAAACTAAATATGTGTACTATTATTTTTGTTTTTTTTACTTATTTAGAATTTTTTTAAAATTATTTTTACAGGTGTGCTTTTTTTACTTTATTTTATTGTCCCGGGGGGGGGGACATCACTGTCTAGTGTCAAATCGCTAATCTGACACCTTCCACAGCAATGTGTCAGATCAGCGATCTGACAGGCACTGAAGCAGGCTTTCTCAGTGCCTGCTCTCAGCAGGAACTGAGAAAGCCGCCTCCCTGCAGGACCCCGAAGGCCCCCGCAGCCATATGGAATCAGGGGGCCTGCAGGGAAGAGACCCTCAGAGCAGCGCAAGCACATTGTGCTGCTCTGAGGGTCTCAGGGAAGCACGCAGGGAGCCCCCTCCCTGCTCGATTCTTCCCTGTGCCCTCGGTACATTGCGATCATGCTTGATCGCAGTGTGCCAGGGGTTAATGTGCCAGGGGTGGTCCGTGACCACCCCTGGCACATAGTGCCGGGTGTCAGCTGTGATAATCAGCTGACACCCGACAGCAATCAGCTGACACCCCTGGGAGCGCCCCTGATCGCTTGTGATGTACTATTCCGTCCATGTGACTTAGGTCCCAGGTCACATGGACGGAATAGTATGTCCAATGTATTAAAGGGGTTAATACTAATTTTAATGTGCTAGGATAGAAGAGAGTGCTACTGTTAGTGTTTCTGTGCATATAGACACACAGCTTTGAGACTTTATGCACATTTATTTCAAATTTCAAGTGAGGATTGTCATTAGGTTAGGGTCCTGGAAAACGAGAAACGCCTTAAGGTGGCTTCCAGGTACACATAAATTGGCCATTTTATGTGCTAAGCTTTCTCATTTTTTCATATTTCTAATGCAGTAATGCAATTAATTTTTCATATTTCATGTTTGCATGCTATGGCGCTACAGAGTGCTGCCTTATTTGTTTGAGTGTATATGAGTTGGTGACTCTAGGTTAAGCACCTGTTCACACTTAGTTTATGCTTGGATGTGATGGTCAGTTTTTTGAAATTTGTATTCATTAACCTTCTGACTGAGCACTCCACCTATTAGCCGCAGGCATTTTTAATCACAGAAGGGTCACCACCCCTCCACAGAGATATAGATTCCAGTCTAAGGAGAGGATTTACATAGCGTTCCCATACAGATGAAGACTTTAGTCTAAGTGAGGATTGGCTTTAGGTTAGGGTCCTGGAAAATGAGAAACGCCTTAAAGTGGCTTCCAGGTACATATAAATTGGCCATTTTATGCACTAAGCTTTCTCAATTTTTCATATTTCTAATGCAGTAATGCAAATCATTTTTCATGTTTCATGTTTGCATGCTATGGCCCTACAGATTGCTTCCTTTTTTGCTTGAGTTTTAGTTTATGCACCTATAGACAAACAGCTCTGCTTCATTTATATTTGCATACACAGACAGCTCTAATACATGCATGCTTCAATTCATAAACAGCTAGTCTACATGCACATTTACAGACACACACAGCTCTGCAACATGTTCATTCCAGGCATGTGACTGGTCACATAACCTGAACGCTCCTGGGGCTAGTCATTTGGAAGGATCTACAACTACTCAGGACATGCAGCCTCCCCCGCATGTCCTAGGAGTTTTCTTTCCTGCAATGCTTTGATTTGTGTAAGGCAGGAGTGAGAGCAGCTCATTCACTGATTGGAAAGGATGCTGTGGCAGCGTTCTCCTCCATCACAGGAAGCGGCCTTCAGGCTATAGGATGCCTACACTTTTTATCAAGATTTTTTCTTGCTAAACAGTGTGTCTTATAGTCTAAAAAAAGGTACATGTGATTTATTAGAAATTGCAATTAGCAATAACTTATACAATAGTTAGAATAATATAACAAATGCAAAATTTAAATATAAAGTGCAATTGAATCTGTAAGACAAGTGAATTTTAACAATAGTGCAATGGTAATCATATAAATTAATTTCTATTAAAAGTCAGATCATAATTACATAGTAATTAGTGATGAGCGAGTATACTCGTTGCTCGGGTCTCTCTAGGCATGCTCTGGTGGTCTCCGAGTTTTTGGCCTGCTCGGAGATTTAGTTTTCGTTGCCTCAGCTGCATGATTTGCGACTGCTAGATAGCTTGAATACATTTGTGGAAGGCCTGTTTGTTAGGGAATTCCTACATGTATTCAGCCTGTCTACAAGTCACAAATCATGTAGATGGGATGATGAAAACTAAATCTCCGAGCACGCCAAAATACTCGGAAGTCACCCGAGCAACGATGCTACTCACCCTTCAGAGTATCAGTCCGTGGCAGGCACAGGCCACATCTAGCTCTGTCATGTCTAGAATGGAGTTGCTCTTCTGAGACATGATGTCAAGGGAAAGGGAGGAGCTATAAGTGTGTCAAGAGTGGGAGAAGAGGGTTGCATTGACAATCCAACACAATGGGCAGCACTTTGAACACATTTTATAAGTGGTCATAAACTTGTAAATAACTCATGAAAGAATACAATTATGTTAAAACCAAGCACACCATTGTTTTTCTTGTGAAATTCTCTATAAGATAGATGTGTAACATGACCCTCTTCCCATCGGAAAAAATAAAGTGGGATCCAAAATCGCAGACTTCAAAATGGCCACCATGGTCACCACCCATCTTGAAAAGTGTCCCCTCTCCCATACAGTATACTAATGTGCCAAAAACAGGAAGTTGATATCACCAACCATTGCCTTTTTATTTAGGTGTCTCTGCCTGTCAGACGCTGCTCTGCGGCTGTGCAGTCCAGAAGCATTCTTAAAAAGTGTAAAAATATTTTTTTTAAAAATCCACACATAAAGAACAAAAAAAGAAACAAATATTTTTCCAATAAATACATTTATTTAAGCAAAAAAATAAACAGAAAAAGTTCATCTATTTGGTATCACCACATCCGTATCCACACGCTCTATAAAACTGTCCGACTAGTTAACTCTTTCAGTGACCACCGTAAAAAAAGAAAGAGAAAAAAAACAATGCTTTATCATCATACCGCCTAACAAAACGTGCAATAAAACACTAAAAACAAGCTGCCACACAGCTCTATCAGCAGAAAAAGAAAAGAGTCATACAGTTGTGGCTAAAAGTATTGACACCCCTGCAATTCTGTCAGATAATACTCAGTTTCTTCCTGAAAATGATTGCAAACACAAATTCTTTGGTATTATTATCTTCATTTAATTTGTCTTAAATGAAAAAACACAAAAGAGAATGAAGCAAAAAGCAAAACATTGATCATTTCACACAAAACTCCAAAAATGGGCCAGACAAAAGTATTGGCACCCTCAGCCTAATACTTGGTTGCACAACCTTTAGCCAAAATAACTGCGACCAACCACTTCCAGTAACCATCAATGAGTTTCTTACAATGCTCTGCTGGAATTTTAGACCATTCTTCTTTGGCAAACTGCTCCAGCTCCCGGATAATTGAAGGGTGCCTTCTCCAAACTGCCATTTTTAGATCTCTCCACAGGTGTTCTATGGGATTCAAGTCTGGACTCATTGCTGGCCACCTTAGAAGTCTCCAGTGCTTTCTCTCAAACCATTTTCTTGTGCTTTTTGAAGTGTGTTTTGGGTCATTGTCCTGCTGGAAGACCCATGACCTCTGAGGGAGAACCAGCTTTCTCACACTGGGCCCTACATTATGCTGCAAAATTTGTTGGTAGTCTTCAGACTTCATAATGCCATGCACACGGTCAAGCAGTCCCGTGCCAGAGGCAGCAAAGCAACCCCAAAACATCAGGGAACCTCCGCCATGTTTGACTGTAGGGACCGTGTTCTTTTCTTTGAATGCCTCTTTTTTTCTCCTGTAAACTCTATGTTGATGCCTTTGCCCAAAAAGCTCTACTTTTGTCTCATCTGACCAGAGAACATTCTTCCAAAACGTTTTAGGCTTTTTCAGGTAAGTTTTGGCAAACTCCAGCCTGGCTTTTTTATGTCTCGGGGGAAGAAGTGGGGTCTTCCTGGGTCTCCTACCATACAGTCCCTTTTCACTCAGACGCCGACGGAGAGTACGGGTTGACACTGTTGTACACTCGGACTGCAGGGCAGCTTGAACTTGTTTGGATGTTAGTCGAGGTTCTTTATCCAACATCCGCACAATCTTGTGTTAAAATCGCTTGTCAATTTTTCTTTTCCGTCCACATCTAGGGAGGTTAGCCACAGTGCCATGGGCTTTAAAATTCTTGATGACACTGCACGGTAGACACAGGAACATTCAGGTCTTTGGAGATGGACTTGTAGCCTTGAGATTGCTCATGCTTCCTCACAATTTGGTTTCTCAAGTCCTCAGACAGATCTTTGGTCTTCTTTCATTTCTCCACGCTCAATGTGGTACACACAAGGACACAGGACAGAGGTTGAGTCAACTTTAACCCCTTAAGCCCCAAGGGTGGTTTGCACGTTCATGACCAGGCCAATTTTTAAATTCTGACCACTGTCCCTTTATGAGGTTATAACTCTGAAACGCTTCCATGGATCCCAGTGACATTGTTTTCTCATGACATATTGTACTTCATGTTAGTGGTAAAATTTCATTCATATAACTTGCGTTTATTTGTGAAAAAAATGGAAATTTGGCGAAAATGTTGACAATTTCGCAATTTTCCAAATTTGAATTTTTATGCCCTTAAATCACAGAGATACGGCACACAAAAAACTTAATAAATAACATTTCCCACATGTTTACTTTACATCAGCACAATTTTGGAACCAAAATTTTTTTTTGTTAGGAAGTTATAAGGGTTAAAAATTGACCAGCGATTTCTCATTTTTGCAACACCGTTTTATTTTTACGGACCACATCACATTTGATGCCACTTTGAGGGGTCTATATGATAGAAAATACCCAAAAGTGACACCATTCTAAAAACTGCACCCCTTAAGGTGCTCAAAGCCACATTCAAGAAGTTTATTAACCCTTTAGGTGCGTCACAGGAATTTTTTGAATATTTAAAAAAAAATGATCATTTAACTTTTGTTCACAAAAAAAATACTTCAGGTTCAATTTTTTTTATTTTACCAAGGGTAACAGGAGAAATTGGCTGCAAAAGTTATTGTGCAATTTGTCCTGAGTACGCTGATACCTGATATGTGGGGGGAACCACTGTTTTGGCGCATGGCAGACATCAGAAGGGAAGGAGCGCCGTTTGACTTTTTCCGTGCAAAATTGGCTGGAATTCAGATCGGACGCAATGTGGAGAGCCCCTGATGTACCTAACCAGTGGAAACCCCCCACAAGTGACACCATTTTGGAAACTAGACCCTCAAGGAACATATCTAGATGTGTGGTGAGAACTTTGAACCCCCAAGGGCTTCACAGAAGTTTATAACATACAGACGTACAATTAAAACATCATATTTTTTCCACAAAAATGATCTTTTCACCCCCAATTATTATTTTTCCAAGGGTAACAGGACCCTAAAAGATATTGTGCAATTTGTCCTGAGTGCGCTGATACCCCACATGTGGGGGTAAACCACTATTTGGGCGCATAGCAGAGCTCGGAAGGGAAGCAGCGCCATTTGATGTTTTTGGCTTGAATTGAGATCGGTCACCATGTCGCGTTTGGAAAGCCCCTGATGTACCAAAACAGTAGAAACCCCCCACAAATGACACCATTTTGGAAACTAGACCCCCCAAGGAACTTATCTAGATGTGTGGTGAGCACTTTGAACCCCCCCAGTGCTTCACAGAAGTTTATAACGCCCTGGCGTGAAAATAAAAAAATCTTATTTTTTTCCACAAACAAGATCTTTTAGTCACCATTTTTTTTATTTTCCCAAGGGTACAAGGAGAAATTGGACCCCAAAGGTTGTTGTCCAAAGTAGGCTGATACCTCATATGTGGGAGAAAACTACTGTATGGGCACACGTCGGGGCTCGGAAGGGAAGTAGTGACGTTTTGGAATGCAGACTTTGATGGAATGGTCTGCGGGTGTCATGTTGCTTTTGGAGAGCCCTTGATGTACCTAAACAGTGAAAACCCCCACAAATGACACCATTTTGGAAACTAGACTGCCTAAGGAACTTATCTAGATGTGTGGTGAGCACTTTGAACCCCCCAGTGCTCCACAGAGGTTTATAACGACCGGGCGTGAAAATAGAAATATCGTATTTTTTCAACAAACATCATCTTTTAGTCCCCATTTTTTTATTTTCCCAAGGGTAACAGGAGAAATTGGACCCCAAAAGTTGTTGTCCAATTTGTCCTGAGTACCCTGATACCTCATATGTGAGAGAAAACTACTGTATGGGCACACGTTGGGGAAGTAGTGATGTTTTGGAATGCAGACTTTGATGGATTGGTCTGCGGGTGTCATGTGCATTTGGAGAACCCCTGATGTACCTAAACTATTGAAACTCCCCACAAGTGACCCTATTTTGGAAACTAGACCCCCCACGGAACTTATCTAGATGTGTGGTGAGCACTTTGAACCCCCAAGTGCTTCACAGAAGTTTATAACGCCTGGGCGTGAAAATAAGAAAATCATTTTTTTCCACAAAAATTATATTTTTGCCCCCAATTTTTTATTTTCCTAAGGGTAACAGGAGAAATTGGACCCCAAAAGTTGTTTTGCAATTTGTCCTGAGTATGCTGATACCCTATTTGTGGGGGTAAAACACTGTTTGGGCGCATGACAGAGCTTGGAAGGGAAGGAGCACCATTTGACTTTTTCAATGCAGAATTGGCTGGAATTGAGATCAGACGCCATGTTGCACTTGGAGAGCCCCTGATGTGCCCAAACAGTGGAAACCCCCCAATTATAACTCCAACCCTAACCCCAACACACCCCTAACCCTAATCTCAGCCCTAACCCTAGCCCTGACCCTAGCCCTAACCCTAACCCTAATGGGAAAATGGAAATAAATACATTTTTTATTTTCTTATTTTTCCCTAACTGAGGGGGTGATGATGGGGGGTTTGATTTACTATTTATGGCGGTTTTTATGTATGGCAGCTGTCACACACTAAAAGACGCTTTTTATTGTAAAAATAGTTTTTGCATCACCACATAATGAGAGCTATAATTTTTCCGTATTTTGACCCACTGAGTCATGTGAGGTCTTATTCTTTGCGGGACGAGTTGACGTTTTTATTGGTACCATTTTCGGGCACATGACATTTTTTGATCGCTTTTTATTCCGTTTTTTGGGACGCAGAATGAAGAAAAACCAGCGTTTCATGAATTTCTTTTGGGGGGGTGCGTTTACACCGTTCCGCATGCGGTAAAATTGATAAAGCAGTATTATTCTTCGGGTCAGTACGGTTACAGCGATACCTCATTTAGGTCTTTTTTTATGTTTTGGCGGTTTTATGCAATGAAAACTATTTTATATAAAAAATAATTATTTTTGCATCGCTCTATTCTGCGAGCTATAACTTTTTTATTTTTTTGTGGATGATGCTGTATCATGGCTCGTTTTTGCGGGACAAACTGACGTTTTCAGTGGTACCATGGATATTTGATATGCGTCTTTTTGATCGGTGGTATGATAATAAATCATTATTTTTTGCTTTGCTTTTTATTTTTATTTTTTAAGGGGTTCGCTAAAGGGGTTAACTAATGGGACAGTTTTATAGGGCGGCTCGTTATGGACGCGGCGATACCAAATATGTGTACTTTTATTGTTTTTTTATTTTCAAAAAATGAATTTATTGGGGAATATTTTTTTTTTTTTACTAATTTATTTAGTGATTTTTTTTAAAATTATTTTTACCCTTTTTTTTAACTTTATTACATTGTCCCAGGTGGGACATCACTGTCCTGTGACAGATCGCTGATCTGTCACATCAAAGATCACTGTGACAGATCAGCGATCTGTCACAGGCACTGCTGCAGACTTCCTCATGCCTGCGCTTTGCAGGCAGTGAGGAAGTCAGCTCCCTACAGGCCCCCGAAGGTCCCCGTCGCCATCTTGGATCCGGGGGCCTGTAGGGAAAGAGCCCCCCGCAGCAGTGCTGCACATTGCACTGCCGAGGGGGCTCAGGGAAGCATGGAGGGAGCCCCCTCCCTGCCGATGCTTCCCTTTAACCCCCTGTACACCGCGATCGTGTTTGATTGCGGTGTACAAGGGGTTAACATGTCGGGGGCGGTCCGTGACAGCCCCTGACACATTGTGCCGAGTGTCAGCGGTGATAATCAGCTGACACCCGGCCGCGATCAGCGGCGCTCACCATGTGAGCGCCGCTGATCGCTGTGACGTACTATCGCATCCCTGGGAATTAAGTCCCAGGGCACATGGATGGGATAGTACGTCTCATGGCAGAAAGGGGTTAATCCATGTCAACTGGCTGCAAGTGTGATTTAGTTAATTCCAACACCTGTTAGGTGCTACAGGTAAGTTACAGGTGCTGTTAATTACACAAATTAGAGAAGCATCACATGATTTTTCGAACAGTGCCAATACTTTTGTCCACCCTCTTTTTTATGTTTGGTGTGGAATTATATCCAATTTGGCTTTAGGACAATTCTTTTTGTGCTTTTTCATTTAAGACAAATTAAATGAAGATAATAATACCAAAGAATTTGTATTTGCAATCATTTTCAGGAAGAAACTGAGTATTATCTGACAGAATTGATGGGGTGTCAATACTTTTGGCCACAATTGTAGCTCTCAGAATAAAGCGATGCAAAAATAATTATTTTTTTCTATAAAATAGTTTTCATTGTGTAAAAGTACCAAAACATAACAAACATATAAATGGGGTATCACTGTAATCGTACTGACCCAAAGAATAAAGTTGCCTTATCAATTTGACCACAAGCAGATTGACATAAAAAAACAAGAAAAAAAATTTCTTAATTGCTGGTTTTTGTTCAGTCAACCTCTCAAAAGAAACCGATCAAATAATGTCATGTGCCCGAAAATGTTACCAATAAAACATCAACTCATCCCACATAAACAAGCGATAACATGCCTCTGTTTTCCGAAATATGGAAAAATTATAGCTCTGAAAATATGGGGATGTGAGAACTTTTTTTTGCATGTGACATCAAACAAACATAAAAACCCTATATAAATATATTGCTGTAATCACACAGACCTGGAGAATAGAGTCTCCTAATCATTTATACCGCACAAGTAATGGCATAAAAAATAAAACATAAGAAATCCAGCTCAACGAACTAGTGAAAAAACTTCTTTATTCACCAAAAAGTGATCAGCAGAGGGTAAAACAACATCAGCGTTACATGATATGCGACATCAAAGCGTTTCAGATTGCTATGCACTCTTATTCATGAATTAAATAAAATCTATTCATCACCTGCTGTTAATTTGTTAATTCTGCATCCCAAAGGTTGTAGTAAGTTTTGGAGCACATTTATCCTTCGCTTCGCGCTGGGCGCTTACACCGGGGTTTCCGTGTAAATCTCTGAAATACGTGATTCAGATGGAACACCCTGCAGAAGATTCCCTATAATTAGGCATATGGAGGCACTCTGGATGCCATAGGACCTGTGATCCGGCAGCGTCCATCTTTTTAGGATCGCATAAAAGTGACATCAGCCTCAGCTTTGTGCCCTTCTGAAAAGAAGGACACTACTGAACAGAGGCCAGATGGAGTCCAGAGTAACTCTGCTGCATGATAATGAAAATAATCTTTATTTATATAGCGCCAACATATTCTGCAGCGCTTTACAGTTTAGCAGTTTCAAACAGAACAGTCATAAGTAACAACGTTAATAATACAATAATTAAAGCAAAATAAGACGACCCTGCTCCTGAGCGCTTACAATCTACAATGAAGTGAGGGAAATACAAAGTACAGGTGTGTATTGGCAATGATGGTCCAGCCATCTTGAGGGAGTGAGGGATAGATAGAGATAGCGAATGGGCTACACACACACATAAAATGGCTTTGATTAGGGAATGCGATAGGCCTCTCCGAACAAATGTGTTTTGAGGGAGCACCTAAAACTGCGCAAGTTGTGGCTGGCCCTAATTTATTGGGGTAGAGCATTCCAGAGGATTGGCGCAGCACGGGGGGAAGTCTTGGAGTCGAGAGTGGGAGGTACAGATTAGTGCAGAGATTAGTCAAAAGTTGTTTGCAGAGCGCAGCAATCAGCTAGGCCAATAGACAGAAATGAGGGAGGAGATGTAGGGGGGTGCTGCACTGTGGAGAGCTTTGTGAGTAAGGACATGTACTTTGAATGGATCCTGTAGTGAATGGGCAGCCAATGTAATGACTGGCAAAGAGTGGACACGTCGGAGTACCGATTAGCCAGATGGATGACCCCGGTTGCTGCACTAAGGATAGACTGGAGAGGGGAAAGTCAAGTGAGGGGGAGGCCAATTAATAGAGCTTTACAGTAGTCCAGGCGGGAGTGGATCAAGGCGACAGTGAGGGTTTCTGCTGTTTCCATGGTGAGAAAAGGGCACACTGTAGAGATCTTCTTTAGGTGTAAGCGGCAAAAGCTGGCAAGAGATTGTATATGGGAGGTGAAGGAGAGATTGGTGTTAAACGTAACACCCAGACAGCGTGCCTGCTGCCGGGGTGCTATTATCATGCCGCCCATGAAGAGGGAATTATCAGATTTAGGGAGGTTAGTGGATGTGGGAGCAGAAGAAGTTCAGTTTTGGAGAGGTTGAGTTTCACAAACAGGGCGGACATGATGTTGGAGACTGTGGACAGACATTCACTGGCGTTCTGTAATACAGCGGGGGTAAGGTCAGGGGATGACGTGTATAGTTGTGTGTCATCAGCATAAAGATGGTACTGAAAGCCAAATCTGCTGATGGTCTGTCCTATTGGAGCCAAGTAAATAGAGAAGAGAAGGGTTCCAAGGACTGAGCCCTGAGGTACCCCAACAGTGAGAGGAAGAGGAAATGAAGTGGAGCTAGTGAACAAAACACTAAAGGAGCGGTCACAAAGATAGGATGAGAACCAGGAGAGGGCAGTGTCCTTAATGCCTAGTGACTGTAGCCTAGAGAGTAGGAGACAGTGGTCAACAGTGTCGAAAGCTGCAGAAAGGTTGAGAAGAATGTGCAGAGTGGTCACTGTTACATTTTGCTGTCAGAAGATCTTTGGTCACTTTGATGAGTGCAGGTTCTGTCGAATGTAGGGGGTAGAAGCTGGACTGTAAAGGGTCTAGGAGGGAATGAGTGGAGAGGTAAGGGGTAAGGTGGGAGTAGACAAGGCGCTCCAACAGTTTAGATATGAAAGAGAGATTGGAGAATGGTCTGTAGTGGTTTGTGCAGGATGGGTCGAGGGTGGGTTTCTTTACTAATGGAGTAATGATACAGTGTTTGAAGGAGGATGTGAAAATGTCAGAGGAGAGGGAGAGATTAAAGATTGCAGTTAGGTGAGTTGTGATGACTGGAGAGAGAAACTGGAGGAAATGTGAGGGAATGGAGTCAGTAGTCCATGTAGTCAGAAGAGAAGAAGAGAGGAGCCGGTGATGGGATCAAATGTGGAGAGTGAGCAAAGGGAAATGCAGGGAGGGATGGGAGTCACTGCACTTGGTGGCTGGGAGTGGATTTCCTGATGGATATTATCTATTTTCTCTATAAAGTGGGAGGCCAGGTCATCAGCACAAATATCTTGATAGGGGCTTGTGCTTTCAGCCTAAGGAGGGAGTGAACGGTGTCAAAAAGTTTCTTGGGGTTGTTGGATAGTGATTAGATTAGGGTGGTGTAGTAGGTCTGTTTGGTGAGGTGGAGGGCAGAGTTATAGGTTCATAACATAAATTTGCAGTGGGTGGAGTATTTTGGTGTGCGAGTTTTCCTCCTGCCTAATTACAGTAAATGGATCCGTCGAGGTTTCATCTGAATCACGTCACTTAGAGATTTAGATGTAAACCAAAAAGTACTCAGCGTAGAGCGCCGGATAAATGTGATCCCAAACGTTATGTAAAAAGTTCCCATTAAAAGCTTCAATTCAATCCACAAAAAAAGTCTTCATTCATGTCTGTCATCTGTTAATGGAAATATAGGGGGCTTCCATGTTATTGGTAGTAGAAAAGCTCTGGAAAAGTGAAAAGGCTCCTCGGCCTCACCTGCCAAAAGAAATTCAGCAAATTCTGTGCTCATAAATTCTAATGCCCCCCTCCCTTCTGAACCCCATTGTGTCTAAACCACTTATAGCGCCCACATGTTTGGAGGAGAGCCCACCTAACTTACGGTTGCATGTCTCCAGAAACATGGGCAGGGCATATCACAACTGGTGACTGCAACGTACTGGTCACTACAGCATACTGGTCACTACAATGACAGTTTGCAATTTTCAGTCATCAACATCCACTGCTGCTTGTTTCTGGAAACACCCATGGAGTCAAAATCCCAAAGGAGTATAATTTCCAAAATGGTGTCACTTGAGTGGGGATTCTGCTTTTCTAGCACTAAGGTCCTCTGCATGTGGAGTCCACAAACTATTCTAGGAAAATCTGCGCTCCAGGAGGCAAATAGATCTTCGTCCCGCCCGAGTCTCTCCATATGGCTAAGCAGTACTGTACAGCCACATATGTGGTATTTCCTCATTCAGCAGAAATTGTGGGACACATTTTGGAGCCATTTTTACCATTTTTCCAGTGCGAAAATGGTAAATTTGGGACTAAGGCTGGTTTCACACTTGCGTTTTTTTTCGCGGTATTTTAGCGCTAAATAGCGCATGCGTTTTTTTCCTATACTTTGCATGGGATGCGCTTATGTGCGCATACACATGCGTTTGTACGCGTTTTTCCGCGCATGCGTTTTTTTGCGGTATGCGCTCGGGCGCACAAAATGCAACCTGTTGCATTTTTTGGGCGTCTGACTTGCCTCAAAAAAACGCATGCGCGCGCAATGCGTTTTTTTACAGCAAGACACCCATTATAAGTCTATGGTGAGCATATGTGCGCATTGGCATGCTTATGTATGCGTTTTTTTGCACATGCGTTTTTTTTTTACCATTAGTTTAGACAATGGAATTTAGGGGTTTGGGTTAGAGTTAGGGTTAGTTAAGGGGGTTTAGGGTTAGGGTTAGGGTCAGGGTCAGGGTTAGGGTTAGGATCAGGGTATGGTTTGGTTAAGGGTTAGGGTTAGGGTCAGGGTTAGGGTTAGGGTTAGGGTCAGGGTTAGGGTTAGGGTTAGGATCAGGGTATGGTTTGGTTAAGGGTTAGGGTTAGGGTTAGGGTCAGGGTTAGGGTCAGGGTTAGGGTTAGGGTTAGGGTTAGGGTCAGGGTTAGGGTTAGGGTCAGGGTTAGGGTTAGGGTCAGGGTCAGGGTTAGGGTTAGGATCAGGGTATGGTTTGGTTAAGGGTTAGGGTTAGGGTCAGGGTCAGGGTTAGGGTTAGGGTTAGTAAAGTCATGGTTTGGGTTAGTGTGAGGGGCCACCTAATGTTGGAAAAAAACGCAAACGCGGTAAAAACGCACTAAAAACGCATACAAACGCATAAAAACGCTGCGTTTTTTTCATGCATGCTCATAAAAATGCTTGAAAAAAACGCAGCATCTGTATGCGTTTGTATGTGTTTTTTCAATGCGTTTTTTTGCGGGAAAAACGCGCTGCAAAAAAAAGCAAGTGTGAAACTAGCCTAACACACAATTTTGGTGGTAAAAATGTAAATTATTTTTTCTTCACTGCCAAATGGTATAAAATTCTGTGACACACCTGTGGTGTCAAGATGATCACTGCAGCCCTAGATGTA
Organism: Dendrobates tinctorius; assembly: GCF_039654945.1. Lineage (NCBI taxonomy): Eukaryota > Metazoa > Chordata > Amphibia > Anura > Dendrobatidae > Dendrobates > Dendrobates tinctorius. Next base: position 5,044,910 of record NW_027361828.1, on the reverse strand, counting down.
TATATTTTCTGTCATATAGACTCCCCAAAGTCACTTCAAATGTGAGGTGGTCCCTAAAAAAATGGTTTTGTAAATTTTGTTATAAAAATGATAAATCGCTGGTCATTTAACCCTTATAATGTCCTAATAAAAAAATATGTTTTAAAAATTGTGTTGTTGTAAACTATACCTGTGAGAAATGTTCTTTATTAACTATATTGTGTGACATGACTCTCTGATTTAAGAGCATAAAAATTAAAAGTTTGAAATTGCAAAATTTTCCAAATTTTTGCCAAATTTCTGATTTTTTCATAAATAGATGCAAGTCATATCACAGAATTTTACCACTATCATGAAGTACAATATGTCATGAGAAAAAAGGCTTAGAACCAGTGGAATCCACTGAAGCGTTCCAGAGTTATGACCTCATAAAATAACAGTGATCAAAATTGAAAAAATTGGCCTGGTCAGGTAGGTGAAAACGGCTTTAAGGGTGAGGGGTTTAATATAATTTTTCATTTTTTTTAAGCAAAATATTAAAATGATCAAAAAGTTTAAATTTGACAAGGCAGTAAATTCATTTTATGATCAAGTATATCCTGTGTACATTCGATAGTACATTAAGAAGCAATGTAGGACAGATATTTTTCTTCCAGATTTTCTGTTCCTGCAATGCACATTTGCTCTAATTTTTCTAAGGTAGGAGAGAAGCACCAGCTGTAAGGAAGAGGCAGACTTCTTGAGTACATAAATCTGTCAGAGAAGTTTATCCACTGTGAGGTTGTCTGGAGATGAAAATGCTGGCTTTACACATAAATAAATCCCATGACGGCGCTGAATTGAGCACAAGCCACTTGCTGGTCTATTTGTTCATATCTATCTGAGATAAAAACAGCAGTGTCAGAGACAGGAGGTTACACTTTACTTCATAACTAGGAATTGCGGATAGAGAGCACTTATATTTCTGTGACTGCTCACCACTAAGATAAATTTGTAATTCTGACAAATCTGGAGCAAATAGCCATGTATTTATTCAGTACACATTGAGCTACTAAATATAAGCCTAATTAAATAATGCAAATATGTTATCTAGCGAGATGAAGGCTGTACTAGGGCATTTAAAGGTGATACACAGTGTGATTTTGAATAAAATGTCTTATTGTGAAAAGCTATATTCATAACTAAATAATATGGTACATGACACTAGGGAAGGTTTTAGATCCCACAAACCTAGGACTCCGACTCCTTAAATTCCCCAACTCCCGACTCCACAGCACTGCCTCACAAGGGAGCATGTACATAAAGTGCAGCACAGATTCATCTCAACTAAAAGAAGAAATCCTTAGATCAGGAACAGAACAGACATTTATAGAACATTTCATAACTTTTCCAAATTCTTATGAAAACATTTACAGCACATAATGCAATAAACTACTGAACTTATTTTATTATATATTTTAGAAGTATACCGATTTCGACTCCACATCTCTGCCTGGGTATCACGAAAACAATGAGAAATGGACAACTTGTGGCTTTTATTTTTAAAGTGTATCATTAAATATCTTAAATAGTACTTTGGGAGTTCATTGAGAGCACCTGCCAAAAGCTACTGTATGTGTACTTCTGAAAGCTAGAAATCAATAGGTATGCACTCGGTGGTACTTCCCTTTAAACACAGGAATATTTTTTTAGCATCCAGCTTGCAACCAATGAACTAACATAATTTTAACTTGCTGGTTATGACAGGCTTCCCTAAAACTTCTCAGACTTTCACTAATAGCTTAAAGGGGTTGTCTAGCCCTAGGGTACAAGTCTGCAGTCACTCATGTCCACTGCAGTCACAAGCCATCTAGTCATGCACAGCCTGACTCAATGCAAGTGTATTGAGCAAGGCTGAACACATCTAGTCAGAATGTGGCAGGAAGTATGTAAATCGCATTCTTAGGGTCACATAACTGTCCTCTTCCAGTGCCGGCAGTGTGTGCAATGTGTGGATTCACAAGTGTGTAGTCACATAGAGTGACTGCACACTTGTACCCTAAGGCCGGACAACCCCTTTAAATATTTTTGTGATGCACTTTTCTCATGCAAGAGACTCAAATTGTAGCTTATAAATTCTTGTTATGTTGATAGTTGTGGATCAAGGCGGTTAGTGAATGGCACTTATCCCTAATACCCACTAGAGCCAGTTAATCACTCAGTATATTCTTGGAGAGTGAGACAAAAGTGTAGAACCCAGTGGAAACCCATGTAAATAAAGGAAATAACATGTAGCTTCCAGGCAGATGTAGTCTTTGCTCAGATTCAAGCTCAAAGCCAAATTTATACAAGTTAACAGTGCAATTAAACTATTGATGGACATCTTATTGATGCGTTGATGAATGTATTTATGTCTAAAATTAGGTATGTCTTTAGTATGTGATCTGTACGTAGTCAAGAATATAGTAAATGTGAAGTTTCTAGTGTTTGCTTGCACACACTGGGTCTATTAGAGACTAGCAAATGTTAAAGCACCACTCCAGCTTTTTTTTTCCCAGCGCTGGAGTGGCGCTTTAAACCTAAGGTCCCTGCCCCACTGTTATACTCAGCCTCCACCATTGTTCATACCGCTCCAATGCCATCTTGTGACCACAAATTATTAAAAATCAAAATTACTATTCCATACATGCAAATTTTATCTTCAGAGAGGTAAAGGACTCTAGTGCCACCTATTACCCCTTAGACTCCAGTCAAAGGTCTCACATACAGACAAATAAGTTCTCATGCTTTGTACTTCCCAAAACATTCTGGTTAGGCTTTTGTCCTAAGTAATGTGACAAGGCTCGTTAAAGGGTCGGTATTGACAGTTAGGATTGCTACTTTTAATAGTTGTTATTAGAGTTCTAGTCCGCTTTCTGTCTGAAGAGGCAATTTGCATATTTAATTTCCCAGAGAAGCATTGCCTGGCCTATAAGTCTCCTAACCCTGGCATGTCAAGCATGTCACTCTCCACAAGGAGAAATGTTACCCCTTAGACCCTATTCTATATAGAAATTAAGGACAGTGTGAAAATGAAGCTGAATTTGCAACATTAAAGTTTGGTAGAGTAATATTATAATCTTATTAAAGGAAATTTTTTAGCACAATTTGACACATCAAACTATTTATATTTGCATGAAAGTCTTTCAAAGACATGTCCAGCAATGCCTTTTCATAGTCATTCCATATCTCCATTACTGACAGATCAGTAGATCTGAACCTTTTGTCACTTCAGCACTATTCTGTGTCCAGCACAGCCTCCTAATGTTAGGAGTCAGATTTCGGCCATTGCTAGGCAGGAATCTAGACCCTCACATGCTGCAGTCTCCTGCTCTGTGTTTAATGCAAAGGAGATTGCAGAGGAGATTGCTTTACAGCAACTCTCTCCGGAGGCTAAGTCCTTCGTCCCTTCTTCTGAGCATGCTCATGGGATGAGCTCCCATTGGAGCTCAGGAGTCAGGTGCTCAGGTCCTGCTCCTGATTCCATTGGTTCAGCCCAGGGCTTTGGAGATTTCCGGTAGGTCCCGTTCACTATAAAAAGTGCGCATGGCTGTTCCGCCATGCGCTAGAATTTTTCATACTTGCTGCTGTGTGTTTGGTGATGGATACTTGGACTGGTGACTGACTTATTAAGAAAGCCCTTCCCTCTGATAATACGATTGTGTGAGTGTTTGGGTTCAGCCAGTAGCAGAGCTAGCGCCAGCGCGCATATGCTCCATTTACCTCAGCAGCTAGCATCCTGCATCGCGCTTGCGATATAGCGGTGCCATGTCTGCGGCACAGTTTACGCCACGCTGCGCTTGCAGTCCTGCCAGGCGTCCGCAGTAGCTACGCCACGCACCTTATTTTCACAGTAGGTCTAGACGGAGTAGTCCTGTCGTCTAAGGCTACTCCTGTGACCAAGTATACCGTGTCTGCATCGCTGGGGTCTGTGACCTTGAACAGACACAGCATTTTCTGTATGCTTTATGCATGCAGTTCTGTGAATATAACAGAGCTTGCTCCAGTGCACAGTTGGTGCAGTTTAACCCTGTGCACATTACCGCCATAGTGCTCTGCCTCTTCTAGCAGTGGTTTTTCCATCCACCGCACAGTGGACCCCGAGTGGCGAAGGCATTTTAATTATATTTTTTATTTAGTGTCTTCCGCCACTCCTAACACCTATTGCTTTGTTGCCTGAAGTCACGCAATATATAGGCTGTGAAACAAGCAGGAAGAGAGTAATGCTAAAGTGACAGAGGCTTCAGATCTACAGCCTCAATTGTGTATCAATTCAAACACTGATTTATCATTAATGAAGCTATGTCTAATGCTCGCGCCCTGACTGGGTGGCGCCAGCGAGGATTGTGGTGCTACTGTGCCAAAAACCAGACTACCCTGGAGGAGCGTGATTAAGCAGCTACCTTGGTGTTAACTGGAAACTCTAGTGCTGAGGTCAGGCTTGTGCAGCAGGTAGCTGCTAGCTACCACTCCAGGGCGGTGTCTGGCTGTAGCAGCTGATACCTCTGGGGGAAGTAACACTAATGGCAGGTGCAGAAAAGTACAGAGGGGCATGACTGATACTCTGGTGGGCAGGCGGGCATGGCTGGCACTCTGGCAGGCAGGAACGGCTGGCACTGTGGCAGGGAGGTGCACACGGCTGGCATTCTGGCAGGCAGGCGGGCATGACTGGCATGGCTAGCACTCTGGCAGGCAAGCAGGCACAGCTGACACTCTGGCAGGCAGGCACAGGTAGGATAAGAGAATAGGTAAGTACAAGAAATGGACTTAGTGAAGACAAGGACTCACATGGGAACAAGAACAGGACAAAGGATTAAAGCCTGGGCATGCAGCCCCCCCAGGGAGGCAGAACTAAAGACACACAGAGCACATAATCGGGTCTGGGTTTGCAGCCCCCAGAGAGGCAGAAAACAGGACAAGACCTGGCAACTCAGCAGCAAAATATAGATTGACAGAGTTTGTTGTTCAGGCATCTCCCTATGAGTGGAGATGCCTTAACTACCCAATACCTCTTGGCAACAGGCTGGGGAAATATTAGGAGAGTGCACACTATCTCTATAAGACTCAGGAAGTGCAGGCACTGCCACTCTAAGCATAGCCAGGAAGTATGCAGCAAGCAAGGAAATGAGGCCCACAGCATTGGAGCAGGCAGAGGACAGAACTCACAGCACTGCCCGGAGTCATGAGTAAGATGGGAGATGGGAAGCCATGCAGTGATGCTGGCAGGGACGTTAGAATATGGACTGACCATGTAAAGGTGTTGCTGGACTTATCTTTGAAAGAGTTGCATGCACATATGAATATTTTGGGATGACAAATTCTGTTGACAGATTCCATTTAAATTTTACTTTTCAAGAAGAGTAAGCCAGAGTTTAAATAAATAGAAAAACTTTGCATCATCTAGAAGGTTTTATATTTATTTTATTTTTAAACATTTTTCCTAGAGCAAGGAAAAAGTCTGCTAATCTTTTGCATAGTAAAGAATATAATTACTTATTTCAATGTTAGAGAAGTAGACGACCAGATTTCTAATATGAAAAATTAAACATAAACCATTGCTCTGTCCTGTATTCAATCATTGAGTCAATATTAATGTATTTAAATTCTGGCAAACACCAGCTTCAAGAACAATTTTAAGAAAAGAAAATTGAAATTTCTTTGCTGTAAGAAAAAAATCAGTGCTTGGCAATTTGAATTTTATAAGTAATAGTTCCTTGGTTTTGGAGAAAAATAAGCAAAATAACATTGAGTACACTGGTGGACACCTACACATTTTTCAAATATTTTTTTTTCAGAATTTTTTAGGCTAAACTATAATTACATGCTAACTGTCACTTTGAAAACTGGAAACTACTTTGCACTAGTAAAGATATTCCATGGGGTTGCTAAACCTTGACCTATTCTACTAAACATTGAAATAAGGGCCATTGCAGCAATAATGCTGATTGTCGTCATATGAAACGTAACTAGTCTAAAGAAGGTTTATAGAAGAGTAGAGTCTCAAAGGTTGGCAGAAAATATAAATATAACTATATGATTCCTCAGATTTTGCTATGATTATTTGAGGTCTTGTGGCCAAATCATATCCTCTCTGACTATGTTAGGCTAGTTTCACACTAGCGTTTTGGAGCGCAGCAACGGCCTGCGCACGGCCGCCGCTAAGCCCCGCCCCCTGCCGTGCCCCCGCCGGTAGCTCCACCCACCGGCGCATGACGCTGCATGCACCCTGCGTCCCCTATCTTTATCACAGGGGGCGCAGGCCGTGCGCAGTATGTGTTTGGCGGCGCATGCGCCTTTTTGACGGTGCGCCTACGCAACCAAACTGCAGCAGGTTGCGTTTGGCGCAGGTCGGTGCACCGTCAAAAGGACGCATGCGCCGCCAAATGCATACTGCGCACGGCCTGCGCCCCCTGTGATAAAGATAGGGGACGCAGGGCGCATGCAGCGTCATGCGCCGGTGGGCGGAGCTACCGGCGGGGGCGCAGCAGGGGGCAGGGCTTAGCGACGGCCGTGCGAAGGCCGTCGCTGCGCTCCAAAACGCTAGTGTGAAACTAGCCTTAGGTGTATTGAAAATTTAATTAACAGTTTAAGTCCAGAAATAGAATTAATTCTATTTTTCAGTAACCCATTAACCCCTTAGCGGCATATTTTACATCCATGTACGTCATCTTCTTTGCCCCTGACTTCTTTCCCAGCAGATGATGACTGATTTGATCAACCATCATGCTTTTAAACAGCAGTGTCCAGAGCTGCTAACCTGTTAATTTCTGACAGTGGAATTTAACATGCTCTGACAGGGCAGGGTGTAATCCCACATGTTCATCAGGGCCCGTGACATGATTGTGGTGACTATTAAAAACATTGAAAACATTTTTAAAAGTTTTTAAAAATATCAAAAAAGTTAAAAAACACAAAAGTTCAAATCAAACCTCTTTTGCCCCATAAAAAATAAAATAATAAAAAAAAAATCACTTCACATATTTGATACTGTTTGTTGCATTTGTAAAATTGTTAAATGATGAGAAAAAAATTAGAACTCAAGAATTAAGTTTTTTTTGGCATCCGCAATATTGCGATCAGAACATTGTCTACCCCAAAATTGTATCAGTAAAAACATCTGCTCAGGGCACAAAAATAAGCCCTCGTACAGCCTCATATCCAGAAAACTGAAAGTGTTACGGGTATTTTATTTTCAAATTTGCAGTTTTTTTTCAACATTTAAATAAAAAAAAGATACATGTTTGGTATCTGTATAATTCTACTGACCCGGAGAATCCTATTGCCAGATCAATTTTACCACATAGTGAACATGGTAAATAAAAAACACCCCCAGAGATTGTGAAATTGCACTTTTTTGCAATTTTAAAGCACTTGAAATTTTTTTCTTGCTTTTCAGTTTATTATGTGACAAAATAAATGATGCCATTCAAAAGTACAACTTGTCCTGCAAAAAAACAAGCCCTAATACAGCTTTGTGGTTCGCAAAATAGTAGAAGAATCTTAGAAGAAGGAGAGGAAATAACGGAAAATCATCTGGTCATGAAGGGGTTATATAAACTTGAATACATAAACCATCAAAGGAATTGGCACCATCTTAATCTATGTTAATTAACAAAAAGACTTTTATTCTTAAAGGGAATTTGTTAGGTCTGATGCGTTTCTACATAGATTCAGGGAAATGGCTGCTGGCCGTCATTTTTCTAAACCGTAAAGAGCCATTGTCATAGAAAATATTAAAAATCTCTAAGCCCTAGTGAAAGGTTGAGGAAGCAATTTGCAGACAGTCTGAGTCTCTAGGAAAAGACTGTACAATGAACATAAAGACATAGGAAATTACATATAGTTGTGAAGTGAATCATCCAAATTAACATGCATGCAGTCCCTTTTGGAAACAAAGGACCCATACAGTGTCAAGGAGGATGCCTTTTGTGCATGAGACCCAGGTATGTAGATTGGACAAATAACTGAGAAAGGAAAATGTCTTTTCCAAGGGTTGGAACAAAGGTACTTGTGTTTACACACAGATAGCAAAATGGAAGGTGCTTTGTCCACAGGAAACGCATCTTGTATTCAAGTAACACTGCTGTTTCCTGCAAGGCAAATATTATACATTGACCCAAACGTATGTCTTCGAAAGAATGTTCAAAATATTGGAGTCCGTATAGATCCGATAGTGATGGGATATACATTTTCAGCTTCAGGATGAATCAGGGTAGAAGATGCACGTTTTTTCATAAATGTAAGCCCTGCCTATATGCCACAAATCAATAGTGGGCAGTTCGCTGACAAAATACATGTCATATTTCATCTCTGGGGAAAGGTAAAATCCCGATAAAAAATATGGTGGCGATCTTGAACTTCTGTGATCATTAGGAGTGAAATTATTTTGCATAAGTTGGGAATTTCATAAAATCCTGAAGGGCTGAGGACATCCCACAACCTAGCCTACGTGATGTAATCTAGATGTGCCTTAACAGTGGCAATGCCAAACAAGTGCATCCTTTTTGGAACTAATCTACTGTTTCCTGGTATGTGAATTTTATAATGTAGTGCCATACGTCAGTTGTGTAGTGTTTGTCAGGTTTTCATACATCAGTTGTGTAGTGTTCGTCAGGTTGTCATACGTCAGTTGTGTAATTCAGAAATGAATTTTGTAGTGAATGGAGGTGTGGTACAGTTTGAAGCAATCTTTCATACATAGGCCAGGTTTGTCGAGGCAGGTGTCACATTGATAAATGGAGTCCTTGCGTATTCCCCTTTTGTAACACACTCGGCACCTCTTTTGCGATCTTCCTTTTTTTCCAGTTTGAGGGACCTCCCCGGGAAATGCTTACCTGGTACGATGCGAGCACCTTCAGTTTCTGAAGTACTGAGGCCCGCTCCATCCTAATTTCCAAAGATTAAGGCCTTGATCACTACCTCCTGGAACAGAAGGTACGATGTATCGGTCTGGCCTGCAAATCATGACAGCAGGAAAGGGTTGAGCATTGCCATTTGTACGATGTGCACGGCCAGCTTTTTGTACCACACCTTAGCCTTTCTCAAAGCACTGTATGGCTGGAGAAGTTGATCAGAGAGATCAAAGCTCCCCATGTTTTTGTTGTACCCGAGTACACAGTCCCGTTTGCTGACCAGTGCAGAGGTACCTCGTACAGTGCCAAGGGCGCTGCCAAGACCGTGCATGGAGGTCAAGAAAAAGACATCCCTCTTAAGTGGTTAAGTGGAAGGGTTATGGTCAGGAGGATAATTCCTGGGTCTCTGCCTCTGATATTCATGCCAAAAGATTGGTGTGTGCCTTTCATCGGGCTCACCCTGATCGCCCTGGTGGCGTGGTTGAGGGTTCGGTGACCCCTCCTCAAGGGGGAGGTACTGTTGTGAGTTCATTTTCCCCTTCACTACTGAGGCCCGAGGAACTCCCTCTTCTGGTGAAGAAAGGTAGTGAGCCTGATTGTCAAACACCTGGGGCTGATGATGATGACTGGCTGAGTGGAGTTAATGACTGGATATAAGGCTGCCGACGCCCTTCTGGCCTGCGGGTGATTTCTCTGTGGACTTCTAGGAAACCAGTCTGATTCCTGCTCATCTAAAGCTAAGATTTCTGCTTTGCCTTTTTGCATTTGTGTTTTGTTTTCCTTGCTTTTCTGGATTCTGCCATTCCCTGCTGGGGTTAGCTGAATCTCCTTTTGTCTGTTGCTCTGTCTTCAGAATATTCCTGAGTACTGACATAGCTTTTTTGAAGCCTAGCGTCTTCAGGGCCTTTTTTACTGTCAGTTTGTTGGCTCTTATTTTCATAGGGTTTTTCACGGATTGCAGACAGCAGCCTTCCTGTCCTTTCCTATCTAAGCTAGCGTGGGCCCCATCTTTGCTCAGTCTATCTTTCTGTCTGTGTTTTGTTCTTTCTTCTTGCTTCACCGTCATTATATGTGGGGGGCTGCCTTTTACTTTGGGGTCTGCTCCGGGGCAGGTTAGATTTCCCTTTCTGTCTTTAGGCTATGTAGTCCTCCGGCTGTGATCGAGGGGCCTAGGGCATCGTAGGAGCCCCCCACGGCTACTGCTAGTTGTGTTGATAGGTTCAGGGGTCTGCAATCCGATAGCTGCCAACTTCTCTGGTTTTCTGGACTTACCTAGCATTACTATTTTTGCCTCCTACGGTGACTCAATCATAACAGAATCACCCGCCATACTGCAGATTCTAGGGTACTCAATAGCAGGAAAGAATTGTATAAAAAAAAAAAAAAAAGTGTGTATATTTTTTCCTCTATATCTCTGAGGCCGTAGGGGGAATTTCTTTTTTTTTCTCTCAATGGAGATAAAGCAATTGTCTGATCGTGCGGAGCAGCTCGCTGCGGAAGTGCGGGGAATTTCCGCCTACCTTGCTCATTCACATGCTGCTGAACCAAAGATTCCTACACCTGATGTATTTTTTGGGGATCGGTCTAAATTTTTGAATTTCAAAAATAATTGTAAATTATTTTTTGCCTTGAAGCCTAACTCGTCAGGGAGCTCCGCGCAGCAGGTTAAAATTGTCATCTCTTTGCTGCGTGGCGATCCCCAGGATTGGGCGTTTTCTTTGAAACCAGATGATCCTATTCTGACTAATGTGAACGCATTTTTTCAGGCCTTGGGGCTGTTGTATGACGAACCTAATGCCATTGATCAGGCTGAAAAGACCCTGCTGGCATTGAACCAGGGTCGTGATTCTGCAGAGTTGTACTATCAAAAGTTCCGAAAGTGGGCGGTACTTACTACCTGGAATGATAGTGCCTTGGCTGCTCTCTTTCGGAAGGGGTTGTCAGAAGCCGTAAAAGATACTATGGTGGGATTTCCTGTTCCCTCTGGTCTTGACGATTCTATGTCTTTAGCCATTCAGGTTGATCGGCGTTTACGCGAACGCAGAGCTGCACGAGAGGTGTTGCCACCTGTTGAACAGATGTCTGAACCTATGCAATGTGATAGAGTTTTTTCCAGAGAGCAGCGTCAGGAGTTCAGAAGGCGTAATAAGTTGTGTTTTTTGTGTGGAGATGCCTCGCATATTATTTCTGACTGTCCTAAACGTGAGAAATGCTTTGCACACACGTTTTCTGTTGGTGGTGTTCAACCTAAGTTTCTTTTGGCTATTACTCTGATCTGCTCCCTGTCCACATTTTCCGCCAAGGCTTTTGTGGATTCGGGAGCAGCTCTAAACCTAATGGACTTGGATTTTGCTAAACATTGTGGATTTCCGATGACACCTCTGCAGATGCCTATCCCTTTGAGGGGGATTGATGCTACTCCTTTGGCTAAAAATAAACCTCAGTTTTGGACCCAGGTGGTAATGCAGGTCGCCCCAGACCATCAAGAAAATTGCAGGTTTTTGGTGTTACACAATCTGCATGATACTATTGTTCTGGGGTTTCCCTGGTTACAAATTCATAATCCAGTTTTGGATTGGAAATCTGTGTCTGTGGTGACTTGGGGTTGTCGGTGTGCCTTTAGTGAGGCTCCGGTGTTTTCCACCTCTCCTCAGTCGCATGATGTTCCTGATTATTTGGCGGACTTTTATGATGTATTTAGTGAGAATGAGTCTGCGTCTCTGCCTCCTCATAGGAGTTATGACTGTGCTATTGAACTGAGCCCGGGGTGTAAATTTCCCAAGGGTCGGCTCTTCAATTTATCTGTACCCGAGCACGAGGCTATGCGATCCTATATTAAGGAGGCGTTGGAGAAGGGTCATATTAGACCATCCTCGTCACCCTTAGGTGCCGTTTTTTTTTTTGTAGCCAAAAAGGATGGATCATTAAGACCTTGTATTGATTATCGTGCTCTCAACAAAATTACTGTTAAATATCAGTATCCGTTACCCCTGATTTCTGATCTATTCTCCAGAGTTAAAGGTGCTTGCTGGTTTACCAAGCTTGACCTCAGGGGGCGTATAATCTTATTCGCATTAAGCATGGGGATGAATGGAAGACGGCGTTTAATACTCCGGAGGGACATTTTGAGTACCTGGTGATGCCTTTTGGGCTCACTAATGCCCCTTCTGTCTTCCAGTGCTTCATGAAGATATTTTCCGAGATTTTGTCGATAAATTTTTGATTATCTATCTTGATGATATTTTGATCTTCTCCAAGGATTGGGATTCTTATGTGGAACATATTCGGACTGTGTTCCGGATCTTGAGGGAGAGTTCCCTGTATGTCAAAGGATCTAAATGCCTTTTTGGAGTACAGAGGATTTCTTTTTTGGGATTTATTTTGTCCCCGTCAACTATTGAAATGGACCCGGCCAAGGTACAGGCCATTTACGATTGGGTTCAGCCCACTTCTTTGAAGGCCCTCCAGAAGTTTTTGGGTTTTGCTAATTTTTATCGGAAATTTATAGCAAAATTTTCTAGTATTGCCAAGCCATTGACTGATTTGACTAAGAAGGGTGCTGATGTGTTAAATTGGTCTCCGGAGGCTGTTTCTTCCTTTCAGGAGCTGAAGCGAAGATTCACCTCCGCCCCGGTTTTGTGGCAACCTGATGTCTCACTTCCGTTCCAGGTAGAGGTGGATGCTTCTGAGATTGGTGCAGGAGCTGTTTTGTCCCAAAAGGATCCTGTAACATCTAAAATGAATCCCTGTGCTTTCTTTTCCCGAAAGTTCTCTCCATCTGAACATAACTATGATGTGGGGAATCGGGAACTGTTAGCCATGAAATGGGCATTTGAGGAGTGGAGACATTGGTTAGAGGGAGCTAAGCATCAAGTCGTGGTCCTCACTGACCACAAGAATTTGATTTACCTAGAGTCGGCTAAGCGCTTGAACCCTAGACAGGCTAGGTGGGCCTTGTTTTTTACACGTTTTGATTTTGTGGTTTCTTTTCTTCCTGGAACTAAGAATGTCAAGGCTGATGCCCTCTCTAGGAGCTTCTTTGCTGATTCTCCTGTGGTGACCAAGCCTGCTACCATCTTAGGCGAAGGGGTAGTTCTTTCTGCCATCTCGCCGATTTGAGACGTGCTCTGGAAGAGTTCCAGGAGGACAAACCTGAGCGTTGTCCCAGTGGAAAGTTGTATGTTCCTGACCAGTGGAAGAAGAGAGTGATGTCTGAAGTTCATTGCTCTGCTTTGGCTGGTCATCCAGGTATTTTTGGTACTAGAGATCTGGTGAGTCGGTCTTTTTGGTGGCCCTCCTTGTCTCGTGATGTCAGGAATTTTGTGCAGTCCTGTGGGACATGCTCCCGGTCTAAATCGTGTTCTCGCTCTAGTGGGTTGTTGATGCCTTTGCCTGTCCCCAAGAGGCCATGGACCCATATTTCAATGGATTTCATCTCTGATATGCCTGTCTCTCAAAAGATGACTGTTATTTGGGTGATTTGTGATAGGTTCTCTGAGATGGTTCATCTTGTACCACTCCCTAAGTTGCCGTCTTCCTCTGAATTGGTGCCCCTGTTTTTACAACAGGTGGTTCGCTTGCACGGGATTCCTGAGAACATTGTATCTGACAGAGGAGTACAGTTTGTGTCTAGATTTTGGAGAACTTTCTGTTCCAAGCTGGGAATTCAGTTGTCCTTCTCCTCTGCTTTTCACCCTCAGACCAATGGGCAGACAGAGAGAACAAACCAGACCTTGGAGTCATATTTGAGATGTTTTATTTCTGCTGATCAGGATGATTGGGTTTCATTTTTGCCCTTGGCCGAATTTGCTTTAAATAATAGAGCTAGTTCTGCCACTTTGATGTCTCCTTTTTTTGTAACTTTGGGTTTCATCCTCGATTTTCTTCAGGGCAGGTGGAGCCCTCTACCTGCCCAGGTGTTGACACTGTGGTGGAGAGAATGCACCAGATCTGGGACCAAGTGGTGGATAAGTTATCTCTCTCCCAGGAAAAGGCCCAGCGGTTTTCCAACCGACATAGGACCATTGGTCCCCAATTTAAGGTTGGTGATATGGTGTTGTTATCATCAAAAAATATTGCTATGAAGGTGGCTTCTCCTAAGTTTAAGCCTAGATTTATTGGACCTTACAAGATTTTGGAGATTATTAATCCGGTCTCTTTTGGTTTGGCTCTTCCTGTCACATTTAAAATCCATAATGTGTTCCATAAATCTTTGTTGAAGAGGTTTGTTGAACCTGTTGTTCCGGGGTTTGCACCTCCAGACCCTGTATTGGTTGAAGGTAACATGGAATATGAGGTAGAGAAAGTACTGGATTCCCGCCTGGCTAGACGGAGACTCCAGTATTTGGTTAAGTGGAAGGGTTATGGTCAGGAGGATAATTCCTGGGTCTCTGCCTCTGATATTCATGCCAAAAGATTGGTGCGTGACTTTCATCGGGCTCACCCTGATCGCCCTGGTGGCATTGTTGACGGTTCGGTGACCCCTCCTCAAGGGGGAGGTACTGTTGTGAGTTCATTTTCCCCTTCACTACTGAGGCCCGAGGAACTCCCTCTTCTGGTGAAGAAAGGTAGTGAGCCTGATTGTCAAACACCTGGAGCTGATAATGATGATGACTGGCTGAGTGGAGTGGCTGCCGATGCCCTTCTGGCCTGCGGGTGATTTCTCTGTGGACTTCTAGGAAACCAGTCTTATTCCTGCTCATCTGAAGCTAAGATTTCTGCTTTGCCTTTTTGCATTAGTGTTTTGTTTTCCTTGCTTTTCTGGATTCTGCCATTCCCTGCTGGGGTTAGCTGAATCTCCTTTTGCCTGTTGCTCTGTCTTCAGAATATTCCTGAGTACTGACATAGCTTTTTTGAAGCCTAGCGTCTTCAGGGTCTTTTTTACTGTCAGTTTGTTGGCTCTTATTTTCATAGGGTTTTTCACGGATTGCAGACAGCAGCCTTCCTGTCCTTTCCTATCTAAGCTAGCGTGGGCCCCATCTTTGCTCAGTCTATCTTTCTGTCTGTGTTTTTGTTCTTTCTTCTTGCTTCACCGTCATTATATGTGGGGGGCTGCCTTTTACTTTGGGGTCTGCTCTGGGGCAGGTTAGATTTCCCTTTCTGTCTTTAGGCTATGTAGTCCTCCGGCTGTGATCGAGGGGCCTAGGGCATCGTAGGAGCCCCCCACGGCTACTGCTAGTTGTGTTGATAGGTTCAGGGGTCTGCAATCCGATAGCTGCCAACTTCTCTGGTTTTCTGGACTTAGCTAGCATTACTATTTTTGCCTCCTACGGTGACTCAATCATAACAGGGTTCAATCCAGATGTCCTTCCCTTCATAAACTCTAAACCTTTGGGTGTACCCTGAGGTACTCTCACACAGCTTATAGAGCTTAATTCCATACCTCGATCTCTTACTGGCAGGTACTGATGGAAATTGAGCCTCACATTAAAATGAATTAAGGACTCATCCACGCAAATGTCCCTTTGAGGCATTGTACACTTCAGCAAATTTCATCTCGTGTAGGACACTGTGCATTATCGGTATAATGCACAAATTTGTGGATGATCATAAAACGTGTCCGGGCCATGACCAATCGGAACACTGGAGTGTTGTATAAAACATCAACACTCCAATATTGCCAAAGTTCTGGCTTCTTCAGGATCGCCATGTGAAGGACCAGGCCACAAAACCATCATTTCAACTGCGTCTGCAGGAGACCAGTTCGAAAATGATGAACCGGGGTTTTGTGCCAAAAATTGATGAACATACAAATTAGCTTGGCCCACCATAAGGTTAACAAAATCCTCAGAGAAAAACACTTTGAAAAAGTATAGTTTTGTGAGGCCACTGGTGTCAAATTTGATTCCTGTTTCTGCCACAAAATCAGGAATCAGTGGCTCATAATATTCGGGGGATGAGATCCTTATGGGATCCGTAATGGGGTGCGCTGGTTCATCTTCTGGAATAGGGGACGCTGCTTCATCTTCTGTCCTGAGATGTTTACATTGCGGTTCAGCAGGAAAAGTGGAAAACAGCAGGCACAAGCTCTGATGAGTGAGCTGCATCACTAATCAAATCTCGCCAGCTACTGGATGTGCGCATAAAGGTAACACAAAGGGGGTGAAAAAGAAGAATGGAAAACGGTGAGCACGAGTGTTGATCGTGGACTGCATCACCAATCAATGCTCTATGGCTGCTAAATGTGCGCACAGAGGCGGCACAAAGGGGGGTAAGGGGGTAAAAAAGAGGACAGAAAGGGAGGGGGGAAGGGGGATGGGGGATTGGGGTGGATGAAGAGAGATTGGTTAGGGATCAGGGATAAAAACACTAACAGTTGTTGTCTCTCTTATTTCTTCTGTCTTGTCTTCTTTCTTCTATGTTCTTTGTTCTTCTTTCTTCAGCAGAGTTTGTGGTGTCACAGGCTTCTGAAGCCTGAGGCTAAGGGGTGGACTGCTCCGTCAGCACTGTATTTGCTTGTATTTGAGTTGACTAATGTAGGTAAGCAACTGTTCAGACCTGATTTATGTTTGGATGTCATGGTCAGTTTTTTGATATTTGTACTAGCTTTCTGACTGAACACTCTGCCCCTTAGCCTCAGGCATTTTTAACTGCAACAGGATCCTACCCCTCCATACAGATAATACAGATATAGACTTTAGTAAAAGAGAGGATTCAAATTAGGCTCACAGAGAGATGTAGACTGTCTAAGAGACGATTGGCATTAGGTTTTGGCAAATGAGAATCGCCTTAACGTGGCTGCCAGGTACACATGAATTCGTCAATTTAAACGTTAAGTATTCTCAATTTTTAATATTTCTAATGCAGTAATGCAATTCAATTTTCATATTTCATGTTTGCATGCTATAGTGCCACAGAGTCCTGTCTTATTTGCTGGATTGTATTTGAGTTGGTTAATCTAGATAAGCACCTGTTCAGACCTGATTTAAGTTTGGATGTGACTGTCAGTTTTTTTATATTTATTCCTACAGTGCCTTGGGTCGCGTCTGCGAAATGGCCACAATGTGAAAGTGTGCCTACACATTGAATATACAACAATTTATGTTGTGGCTCATTTCTTTGGTTTTGCTGTAGCTTCTTTGTACAAACAGTGTTGTGGCTCCCACTTTTTGAGCTAGGCATTTCATTTATACTGCTTGCCATTGGCAGATGTCTGCACAGTTGGGCCTGTGTGTTTCTCTGCTTTTACCTATATTAATGTTGACGGACGCAAGGTAAGGTTTTAATACTAGTGATAGGCCCGTCCTGATTGTGTACACCTTATTGCGGTGGGATGACATTTATGATTTTCTCATCAAAATAGAGTTAACTAAGTACCCTATGTTATTTGCATGAACTCTTACTATTTATGAAATTCTTTGCTATAAGGTATATGCTCCTTTTGTTTTTTTCTTGGGTTTTATCTGTGAAATGGCTCCGTGTGAACGTGCTCCTTCACATTGCATGTATAACAATTTATGTTCTGGCTTATTTCTTTGGTTTTGTTTTTCCTTTTACTTAGTACAAACAGGAGCAAGGCTCCCCTTGTTTGACCTAGACATTTTATATAACTTCCCATGGGCAGGTGTCTGAACAGTTGGGTCTGCCCTTATCTATATTGAGGTTGGTTGACACAAGGTGAGGCTTTAATACTGGAGATAGGGTACATCTTATCGCAATGGGTGGCGTTTATGCTTTTTTGATCAAAACTAAGTATCTTATGTTACTTACATGTGCTATGTATATGCTCATTTTTTTCTTGGGTTTTTACTATATATTTTGTGCAAAATTATGATGTTTAAGTTGCTTATAAACTTTGTAAGCAAATTTAACTAAATGTTTATTTGAAATTCTCCCACCATGTACAACAAAAAGCTTAACCCAAAATAAAGAGGTCACTATGTAATTACATGGATGGAAAGCAATTTGAGGAACAGACAGCGGTATGATTGTTGAATTTGACTAGTCAAACAGTTGCAAAATTTTAACCTCATATTGTATTGCATTGCAACAATGGCAGTATGGTCGTGTGTTATACAGTATTCAGAGGAGACAATTAAACACGTATTCCAAAAATAAGAGGAAACCTTTTATATTAAAAGAGAAGGAAAAATGTCATGTGCTTTTACAAAATAGGATGGGATTAGGAAATGTAGGTTAGAAGCACCACATTTGCTTCTGTGATTAGCAGCGGTATTCAAGTGGTGTGTAAATGCATCTAGTATTAACCCCTTTCCTACATTAGACGTACTATTCCATCCATGTGACCTGGGACCTAAGTCCCAAGGACGGAATAGTACGTCATAGCGATCAGGGGAGCCCCCCGTGGGGAGCACCGCTGATCGCGGCCGGGTGTCAGCTTTTTATCACAGCTGACCCCCGGCACCATGTGTCAGGGGCGGTTACGGACCGCCCCCGGTACATTAACCCCTGGCACACCGCGATCAAACATGATTGCGGTGTACCGTGGGCATAGGAGAGAAGCGAGCAGGGAGGGGGCTCCCTCTGTGCTTCCCTGAGCCCCCTGGAGCAGCGCAATGTACAGTACTGCTCCAGGGGCCTCCTTCCCTGCAGGTCCTTGGATCCAACATGGCAGCAGGGACCTTCGGGGGCCTGCAGGGAGCCAGCTTCCTCATGCCTGCAGAGGGCAGGCATGAGGAAGCCTTCTGCACTGCCTGTATCAGATCTCTGATCTGTCACAGCGATCTGTTATGTGACAGATCAGCGATCTGTCACATGACAGTGATGTCCCCCCTGGGACAGTGTAATAAAGTTAAAAAAAGTGTAAAAATAATTTATAAAAAATCGCTAAATAAATTAAAAAAAATATTCCCTAATAAATTCATTTTTTGAAAATAAAACAATAAAAGTACACATATTTGGTATCGCCGCGTCTGTAACGATCCGCCCTATAAAAATGTCCCACTAGTTAACCCCTTTATTGAACCCCTTAAAAAATAAAATAAAAAAACAAGCAAAAAATAATGCTTTATCATCATACGGCTGAACAAAAAGTGCAATAACGCGTGATCAAAAAGATGGATATAAATAACAATGGCACTGCTGAAAATGTCATCTTGTCCCGCAAAAAATAAGCCACCACACCACGTTATCAGTGAAAAAGTAAAAAAGTTATAGCTCACAGAATAAAGCGATGCAAAAATAATTATTTTTTATATAAAATTGTTTTCATTGCATAAAAGCGCCAAAACATAAAAAAGACATAAATGAGGTATCGCTGTAACCGTACTGACCCGAAGAATAAAGCTGCTTTATCAATTTTGCCACACGCTGAACGGTGTAAACACACCCCCCAAAAGAAATTCATGAAATGCTGGTTTTTGTTCATTCTGCGTCCCAAAAATCGGAATAAAAAGCGATCAAAAAATGTCACGTGCCCAAAAATGATACCAATAAAAACGTCAACTCGTCCCACAAAAAAAATAAGACCTCACTTGACTCGGTGGGTCAAAATATGGAAAAATTATAGCTCTCAAAATATGGTGATGCATAAACTATTTTTACAATAAAAAGCGTCTTTTAGCGTGCGACAGCTGCCAAATATAAAAACCCACCATATATAGTAAATCAAATCCCCCTATATCACCCCCTTAGTTAGGGAAAATTTATAAAATAAAAAAATGTATTTATTTCCATTTTCCCATTAGGGTTAGGGCTAGGGTTAGGGCTCGTGTTAGGGTTAGGGTTAAGGCTGGGGTTACGGCTAGGGTTAGGGCTGAGATTAGGGTTAGGGGTGTGTTGGTTAGGGTTGGAGTTAGAATTGGGGGGTTCCCACTGTTTTGGCACATCAGGGGCTTTCCAAACGCGACATGGCGTCCGATCTCAATTCCAGCCAAAAAAGTCACATGGCGCTGCTTTCCTTCCGAGCTCTGCCATGCACCCAATTAGTGGTTTACCTCCACATGTGGGGTATCAGCGTACTCAGGACAAATTGCACAATAACTTTTGGGGTCCTGTTACCCTTGAGAAAATAAAAATTGGGGGTGAAAAGATCATTTTTGTGGAAAAAATATGATTTTTTAATTGTACGGCTGTACGCTATAAACGTCTGTGAAGCCCTTCGGGGTTCAAAGTGCTCACCACATATCTAGATAAGTTCCTTGGGGGGTCTAGTTTCCAAAATGGGGTCACTTGTGGGGTGTTTCCACTGTTTAGGCACATCAGGAGCTCTCCAAATGTGACATGGCATCCGATCTGAATTCCAGCCAATTTTGCAGTGAAAAAGTCAAGCGGCGCTCCTTCCCTTCCGAGCTCTGCCATGCACCCAAACAGTGGTTACCCCCACATATCAGGTATCAGCGTACTCAGGACAAATTGCACAATAACTTTTCCAATCTAATTTCTCCTTTTACCCTTAGTAAAATAAAAAAATTGAACCTGAATTTATTTTTTGTGTGAAAAAAAGTTAAATGTTCATTTTTTTAAACATTGAAACAATTCCTGTGAAGCACCTGAAGGGTTAGTAAACTTCTTGAATCTGGTTTTGAGCACCTTGAGGGGTGCAGTTTTTAGAATGGTGTCACTTTTGGGTATTTTCTATCATATAGACCCCTCAAAGTGACTTCAAATGTGATGTGGTCCCTAAAAATAAAGTGGTGTTGTAAAAATGAGAAATCGCTGGTCAACTTTTAACCCTTATAACTTCCTAACAAAAAAATTTTTGGTTCCCAAATTGTGCTGATGTAAAGTAAACATGTGGGAAATGTTACTTAGTAAGTTTTTTGAGTGCCATATCTCTGTGATTTAAGAGCATGAAAATTCAAAGTTGGAAAATTGTGAAATTTTCGCCAATTTTTTCACAAATAAACGCAAGTTATATGAATGAAATTTTACCACTAACATGAAGTACAATATGTCATGAGAAAACAGTTTCAGAATCACCAGGATCCATGGAAGCGTTTCAGAGTTATTACCTCATAAAGGGACAGTGGTCAGAATTGTAAAAAGTGGCCCGGGAATTAACATGCAAACCCACCCTTGGGAGTAAAGGGGTTAAACTACTGAAGCAATGAAGAGGGCTCAAAAATATTTCAAGCAATGCACACATTTTACCTTCTAATCTTTTGGTTATTCTGACCTGGTCCTGTTTTTTATTCTTTTTAATTTTATTTACTAATTTCATCATTCTTTCCCCACAGTTATAGCTTACACAAAAATGCGTTGGATAATTTTTTGATTGCCATAATAAAAAAAAATTTAATAATGTATTTATTTACTCATCTATACTTGTGTATAAAATGTACAGAGAAATTTCATTATCTGTAATTAGCCTGTTTTCGTGAAACCTGTCACATCATAAAAGTAGACCGATCCTCCAGCAGCAACGTATGTAGCAGGAGAAGCTGAGAAAATGGATATAGATTATGGATTATACTGAAAAAATTCAGTATAATTTAGAATTTAATGAGCTAAGTTTTTGCTCCTTATGAGCATATGAGGCAAGTGGGCAGTCCTAGTCAACAAATAAGTTATTGATGTATGCACACTCATACAGAGATTGGTATTTGTCACCGGCTTGGGACAGCTCATAGAATCCCACGGTTTGCAGTATCACCTCTATGCCGATGTCACGCAGATCTACCAATATGGCCCCAACCTCGCCTCCTTACTGACTGAAATCCCACAATGTCTGTCTTCTATCTCAGCCTTCTTCTTTGCTCGCTTTCTCAAAGTGAACAGACAAAACAGAATTCATCATCTTTCCCCCATCTCACTCTACCCCTCCACCAGACCTATCCATCAATGTCAATGTCTGCTCTCTTTCCCCAGTCCCGCACACTTGGTGCCTTGGGATGATCCTCGACTCTGCGCTCTCTTTCAAACCACATATCCATCCCCTTTAGCACATTGGCACCGCTCCAGTCCATCCTACACTCTGCTGCCTGACTAATCCACCTGTCTTCCCGCTATTCCCCAGCCTCCACCCTATACCAGGCCCTTCACTGGCTTCCTATTGCCCAGAGGCTCCAATTCAAAACCCTAACCATGACATGCAAAGCCATCCACAACCAGTCTCCTCCATACATCTGTGACATGGTCTCTAGGTACCTACCCGCACGCAACCTTCGATCATCTCAAGAGCTCCTTCTCTACTCCCCCTTATCTCTTCTTCCCACAACCGCATACAAGACTTCTCCAGTGCTTCCCCCATACTCTGGAACTCTCTGCCGCAACACATCAGACTTTCACCATCAACGGAAACCTTCAAGAAGAACCTGAAGACCCACCTGTTCTGACAAGCCTACAGCCTGCAATGATCCTCGGTCTACTGAACCACTGCACGATCTGCTCTACCCTCTCCTACTGTATCCTCACCCATCCCTTTAGACTGTGAGCCCTCGCGGGCAGGGTCCCCTCTCCTTATGTACTTGTGTGTCCCTTGTCTTACACATGTTTATTATACTTGTCTATATTTACCCTTTTCACATGTAAAGCACCATGGAATAAATGGCTCTATATAAATGCATAATAATAATAATAATAAAATAATAATAATAGGGCTCCCCACTGGACAGCTAGACAGAAAATAAGCAGAAATATTGATAAAAAATTTGCAAGTTACACTGAATCTTTTCCGAGAAGAATATGTATCAAATATCTCTGTTATTTTTATTCCATAAAATTCTGCATGCGGATAGAACATCATGTTCAATGTGACAGGTTTCCTTTCAGTAGGAAACATTGTGTTTTCTTTTCAAATTGCTTTCTTTGAGTTTAGTGCTGCACAAATGTACTGTTTCATGATTGTAAGACAGTATTAAAGTCGTGCCTAAACCTACCTTGGAAGACGAATGGCTATGCTATATAATATTTTACTGTGTAGGTTAATAAAATCTACATGCGTGATTTTCTGCTACAGAGTGTGCTTAATTTTTAATGTCAGCTGGATTTAGTGTCTGTACCTGTGCAGAGTAATTATAGTCTGTGCCAGTAACACATTGTTTTGACATTAACTTTATGAATGTCTTCTCCTTAAATTGAATGCGTTGCTCAAACAGGAAAAGCACAGGAGATTAATGAGCAAATCCAAATGCTCATACTGCAGAAAGATAATCCCCACCTTTCTTTCCATGTCCAAAAAGGCTTAGAATAAATTACATTGACAAAACATTTATCATCAGTCTAATGTTTTATTAACAGCAGACAGCAAGTCATCACAATGAAATGACAGTTTGACTTATAAATCAATAGTAATAAAGTTATAGGTTTAGAATAGGATGCTTAGTGACTTGTTTTCCAAGATGTTGATGTCTCTTTTATATGAATGAAAAGCACAACATCTTGTACTTATTTGATTTCATTTATGAAATGATACAGGCCCTTGGAGATTACTATGCATGCTAAGCCTTGTGCAATGGACACTGTTCTAGTTAATGTTTTCTAAGAGTATGCTGCCAATGTTGGAACGTGCAGATGTTCTTTCTAGTAATGAAAAATCAGTGCAAAAAAGGAGGAGTCATCCAATGATTTTCACTTACTTTATCAGCTCAGATACATTATCTTGACAGTTATTAAAGGGGTTGTCCAATGCACAATTATTTTTTTCAAAAGGCAGACAATGTAATCAGGGCTGTTCTAAGGACCTATACCGCACCAGCCCATCATTCTCTGTTTCCTTCTGGGTAGCTTATCTGAGAATGAGTATTGTTTTTTTTCATCACATTCTTTGCGTTTTTACATTATCATTTATTGAATTTTGCACTTAGATACAGTAGATGTATTAGGGCTTGTTTTTTGGGGCAAGATATCATTTAAAATGACACCACTCATTTTACC
This sequence comes from Dendrobates tinctorius, assembly GCF_039654945.1. NCBI lineage: Eukaryota > Metazoa > Chordata > Amphibia > Anura > Dendrobatidae > Dendrobates > Dendrobates tinctorius. The sequence continues at coordinate 5,021,286 of NW_027361828.1, read as the reverse complement.
ATATAGAGTAAGAGAAAAGGGGCAAACAATTATTAGGCTAATAAAATGGAGAAAAGAAAATGAAAATGCAATTCTGCCATTTTTTTCTGTTTTACTTTTATGGCACTCCCTGTAAGTAAAAATTATCTGTCCTAAGCACCAAATTTGTATTGCCATTTTCTGAGACCTGTAACTTTTTTATATTACCATGAATGGAGCTGTGTGAGGGCTTGTGTTCTGCATGGCAAGCTGGTAATTTTACTTTTACAATTTCAGGTTATATACTAGCTTGATCGCTTCTTATTGCATTTTGCAAAAATCAAAATGCCACAATATTGCAATTGTCATATTTTTATACTTTTTATCATTACGACGTTTACTGTCTGGTTTCAATAATTTTTTATGTTGATAGATGTCACAAAAGAGATCATATGATAGACACAAGCACATTTAGTCGGCAACCATAGTTAGTCATAGCAACTTAACAACTTCCTGCAATCTCATCGCAGGGGACCAGATGGGTGCCTGTATTAACATCTGACTGTATCAACATACTTAAATGCCTTTGTTAGTGATTGCCAGCTGCATTTCTGAGGTCAACAGCAGCAATCACAGGCATGCTGATCGCAGATGTTAGAGGCAGATGTCATCAATATAATATAGCAGTCATTTGCCCAGTGTGGAGTGGGCTTTGCTTCTGAGCCTGCTCCAAAGTCCCCGAAAAACTCCATAATGTGTACAGTTTAAGGCTATGGATAGGTGGATTCATAACTAGCTCAGTGACCATACTAAAAGAGTGGTAATAAATGGTTGCACATTTTAAATGGAAAAGTGTTTCAAGTGGGGTACTACAGGGCTCAGTCATGGCCCCAGTGTTGTTCAACATTTTTATAAATGATCTAGATTAGGGAACTGAAGCTAAAACGATCAAATTTATGGATTTGATTTTCCTGGATATCTTTTTCTCCATTGCCACAATATCTTGATGAAATCTCTCACCATGCTCGTTGCCCTGCAGTTTGGTGGAAAAAGAGTCTAGGTGATAACGTAAGAAACTAATCTATAAGGACATGTTACAGTCAAGATCCTTATATGTTTTGAAGAGATATTACACCAACTCATCATAGTTATCTGCCTTTGGGTTTCAAAGATTAGTTATCAGTAATGTTAATGCTCCCCATGCAGCTTTTTCCTTGCCCTGCAACAAATGGAGAAACTCTTGATGTTGAGGAAGCTTATGAATCTAAGATCCAATAAATACTCCTTCCTTGATCTTTGCATCACTCAACCTTGGAAATTTATCAATGATTTAGTTGAATGCTTTTGCATTTTTATTTATTGTCTTAATTAGGCCCAATTTGAAATGCTGGTAAAAATAAATCTTATGTAGGTCAGCAAGTGCTGGATGCAGGACATTTTTACTTTCTGGATGAAATGAATATTGGAGAGGCCAGTCTCTTTTCTTGTAGTGATATTCTTTTTCAACACTATTCCACTCATACAGAAAGCAGTACTTTGTGTTTCCATTCTGGAGCCCAAGTAAGAGGGAAACCACCTTTAAGTCTTCAAAGAGAGGCCACAAATGTTGGTCATAGTTCAGGTACCACAACAGCTGTTTCATATGTCATAGGATTCTTTCATGTGGACTGTATAACTATCTGGAACTGAATGTAGCACATTTACATTTTGCAGCAAGCTGGCTTTTAAGCTTGTTTTGGACAAATCAATGGAGAGCCTCCATTCCTCTGGATTATGAATTATTTTCAGAGCTTCCATTAAACTGTTGATGTTGTTGCATGCCACATGATTGCTCTTCATGAAGAAGTAAATGACAAGATCTTTATCACGGTTGCAGAAAAAAGAAATCTGAACATTGCCCGCAAGGAGATTACACTGCTTTGATCTGGAACCTAAGAGCTCAGCCTTACTCTTGGGCAGATCCAAATCTCTAACAGGATCGTTCAGTTTACTTTATGTTAGAAGGTGTAGTTCGGTTGAGATTGAGGTTGCTGACAGAAAGTGTCAGTTGTGAGAGGAAGATGCTTTATGACACCAAGCACCTTCTTCTTCCTCGCTTGACTTTACTGAAAACGCTTTTGAAACTGGCAGTTTTTCTGTATGTGGTACTGGACGTATTTGCAGATGGAATTATGGGATACTGTAAAGACCACTTCTTCTTCCTTGAAACTCCTTTCGTAATGTGAGACACCATGCAGAAATAGCAATTGGCGGTGTGATTGGTCGGCTCTCTCCAGACAATTGGGATTGCAAAAGACATAAAATGCCTCTTCCCATACATCCACTGGTAAGATGTGATACACATCAAAATATGTATGGAGCCTTCAACTCTGCTTCCTGTGCTGATATGTGTGATGGAAGTGGCCTTGCTTGTATGACTGCGTGTTCTGTAGTGATTGCATAACCTGTATGGAAGTTGTCATATATGGCATATCTGAAACCATCCATAAAAAATTAAAATGCTGGATTTCTGTCACATTTGATAATCCAGCTGTCTCTTGTTCTATTAAACAGAAACAATCATATTCTGCTTCCTCCTCCGCCTCCATTGGATTGATGGTAGTACAGTTTTTGAAAGAAATTGAAGGGAGAAGAAGCAGTGCACACTAAAGTCTTAGATGTATGGATAAATGTTTTTTTGTTGGATTTGGAACAGAAATGCATGTATGTCATGGAGGATGTTATGTGGAATATTATGTTAACAGCAGCAATAGCTCTGATGCATTGTTAGGAACGGTGGAACGCACTAAATAAAAATAATAATAAAGTGCGTTCGCCGCTCGGGGTCCACCGTGCAGTAGGTGATATAACCGCTGCTAAGTGGTGGCAGGAGCAATATGGCGGTAATGCGCACAGGGTTAAACGTCACCCAGGTGCGCAGAGCAATCTGTGTTAAGTCACAGAGATGCCAAATAAACACAAATAAACAGACTGAGCCTGTTGAGGTCACAGTACTCAGTAAAAATACACACATGGTATCAGGTCACAGGAGTAGCCCAAGACGGCGGAACTACGTCCGTCTAGACTCTATACATACCGTGTGTGTGGCGTCGCAGCTGCGGACACTAAGGAGAGCTGCTACTGCAGCGCAGCGTGGACACTGCCGCTAAACGACAAAGCTATGACGCAAGTGCAATGTTGGATGCTAGCAGCTGTGGATGTTGCAGCAGAGGAGTGCTGGCGCTGATTCTAACTCAGTCCCTAACCACATACGTAATATCAGAGGGAAGGGGTTTTATAATGAGTCATTCACCAGAATCATACATCCGTCCTCATACACACAGCAGCAAGTAAGTTTATTCTAGCGCATGGCGGAACAGCCATGCATGCCTTTTATAGCAACCGGGACCTTCCGCACGCCTCCAGATCTCTGAGATGGACCAATGAGATCTGGAGCAGGACCTGAGCACATGACTCTCGATCTCCAATGGGAGATCGTCCCATGAGCATGCTCAGTAGGAGGGCAGAAGGACTTAGCCTCAAGAGAGATTTGCTGCAAGGCAATCTCCTCTGCAGTAGATAAACAGCAGGAGAATGCAGAATGTGAGGGGCTGGATCCCTGCAGAGTAAATGCAGAAATCCGACACCTAACATGCATAAAGGAGCACCTTTTGCTACTGAATACAGGTGTGTTGATTAATAGGCAATAGGGTGTTGACAGGAACCATGGGTTTAAGTCAAAACTGATGATGCAAAGTCTTGAGTCTCAACATAATAAAGGTTAAAAGGAATCTCATAATTGATGATACCCAATGCCGGTGCCGACATGATGGCATATTTAAGTGCTTAAAATCTATGAAGAGTGTCTTTAGACAAATAAAAGGCAGCCTAACTTGAATCGTAGAGAAGCTGCATGCGTGAAAGATCATTGAAGATCCATTCTCTAGAACAGGAGACTAGGTTCAAAAAGGTACGGAGCTGTTGGGATGTGTGGACAGAAATGGATTGTATGGTGTGAATGCAATCAGGAGTGAGGTGATTGATACAATGACCCAAGAAAACAATATTTCATGTACAAAATTGAAGTTTATCCTTGGAAGCCTTATATCCAGTTTGTCCTAGAAACTGCGGGAGACTTTATGAAGCAGTCCTGTAGCTCTCAGCATCTGGTGTACAGATCACCAAATCATCCACATACTGCAACAGCACAACTGAACGCAGTGAGAGGGATGCAGTTCTGAAGACTTCACCTAGAGATGTCACTGGTGAGCCAGTGTGTTACCTGTACACTGACCTTATACACTGAATACTATATACAGCGGTCCTGTATACAATGTCACCGGTGATCATTGTATTACCTGTACACAGACATTGCATGCTAAGTACAGATCTCCTGTGTATAATGACACTTAAGGTGACTTTAGTATTGTGTTTTTTTTTATTACTGATCAGTATTGTAGCATTCATTCACTACGTGGTGGTAATATGTTGTCCGGCCATGGTGGCGCGGTATTTGTTCCTTGTATGTGCTTTTATTTGGTCACTATGTGGAGGTAATATGTGGTCTGGTCATGGTGTGTGTTGGTAATTGTTCCTTGTATGTGGTATTATTGGTCACCATATAGTGATAATATGCGGTCTGGACATGGTGGTGTGGTGGTATTTGTTCCTTGTATGTGCTATTATTTGGTCACTATGTGGTGGTAATATGATGTCTGGTCATGGTGCGGTGGTAATTGTCGCTTGTATGTGATATTATTGGTCATTTTAAAAATTGAAAAATAAATAAAAATATACCTAAATTGCATTGCATAGCTTAACAAATGTTTAATAGGTTAGAGTAAAGAAGGGCCAGGCCAAAAGTGTCATGGTGACAGCTTAAAAAATCTTTTGACTGTGGACAGTTCGAAGGGGTGGAGGCGGGGCTGGGGTGGAGCCTGGGGGGAGTCTCAAGGGGGCCCTAAAAGTTTTGCCAGTATTTACTGTTTCAGATCATCAAGCACTGCAAAGAGGGTTCAAAACTGCCAAGAAAATCCAGAAAATTTCAGAGTTGTTTAGTAAAGAGGATTGAACTACAGAGTCAGTTCAACAACCATGAAGAGCTTGCTCAAGAATGGCAATGAGGCAATGCATATAAGGTGCATTCTCTTGGGTGAGAAAATACCAGCCACTGTGTTTTTTACAATATTGTTTGCTGTAATATGAATTGTTTAATTTTTTTGTATATTGCTAGAATTTTTAGTACTTTTACAAACTATTTCTAAAGAAATCATGCTCTATAAAGAGCACTACTTAATTTATATCTACTATGTATTATATTATATATATTGAAACCATTATACTCACCTAATTTACATATATTTCCTTTTCTGATATTGTATGGTTTTTATTATTTTTAACCCCTTTACCCCCCTAAGGTGGTTTGAACATTAATGACCAGGACAAATTTTAGAATTCTTACCACTGTCACTTTATGAGTTAATAACTCTGGAACGCATCAACAGAGCCCAGTGATTCTGTTTTCTCATAACATATTGTACTTCATGATAGTGGTAAAGTTTCTTCAATATGACTTGCATTTATTTGTGAAAAAAGTGGAAATTTGGCAAAAATTTAGAAAATTTTACAATTTTCAAACTTTGAATTTTCATGCCCTTAAATCACAGAGATATATCACACAAAAAAGTTAATAAATAATATTTCCCACATGTCTACTTCACATCAGTACAATTTTGGAACCAAATTTTTTTTTGTTCGTAAGTTACAAGGGTTAAAACCAGAGATTTTTCATTTTTCCAACAAAATTTACGAAACCATTTTTTTTATGGTCCACATCACATTTAAAGTCACATTGAGGTGTCTATATGATAGAAAATACCCAAAGGTTACACAATTCTAAAACACTAGATTATGGCCCGATGCTATCGAATCGGGAGGATGCGATAGCATCACACCTCTTGCCATGTTAACCCTCAACACACACACTCCTCAACACACACTCCTCTCACCTTTCACCATCTCCACTCACTCTTTCACTCCACATACGACCCCTTCTCTCACTCCATCTCTCATACTCACGCCGTCATCGCCGCTGCTCCACGATCCCCGACATCTTCTTCCGCCGGCGCCATCCTGGATCCAGACGTTGTCCACGCCGGCGACATGTTCTTGCGGCGACGCCATCTTGAGTATCGTGAAATCCCGCGATAGTCAAGATAGCGTCGCTGGAAGAACATGTCGCCGGCGTGGACGACGTCGGGATCCAAAATGGCGTCAGCGAAATCTCGCGAGTTTTCACCGACGCCATTTTGGATCCCGACATCGTCCTTGCCGGCGACATGTTCTTGCGGCGACGCCATCTTGACTATCACGGGATTTCGCCGATCCAAAATGGCGTCGCCGCAAGAACATGTCGCCGGCGTGGACGACATCGGGATCCAAAATGGCGTCGGCGTAATCTCGCGAGATTTCGCCGACGCCATCTTTTTGGATCCCGAGTCGTCCACGCCAGCGACATGTTCTTGCGGCGACGCCATCTTGAATCTCGCGGGATTTCACGAAATCCAAGATGGCGTCCCGCAAGAACATGTCGGCGGCCTGGAGAACGTCTGGATCCTGGATCGCGGCGGCGGAGGAAGATGTCGGGGCAGCGACGATGACGGTGTGAGTATGAGAAACGGAGTGAGAGAAAGGAACGTATGTGGAGTGAAAGAGTGAGTGGACGTGAGTGGAGGTGAAAGGTGAGAGGAGTGTGTGTTGAGGCGGTGTGGTGTGTTGAGGGTTAACGTGCGTGTGTGTGTGGTGACGTCACCGGTTACAACTGGACGGAAGTTGTTACAACCGGAAGCTGGTTAGGGCATTTATTATTATAGATGATGAGGAAGAAGCCGTCTGTTGTTGGCGGTGATGGCGTGTAGAGGCTTCTTCAGCCAATGTAATAGATTTAGAGTTAGGGGATTCGTGTGTGAGACGACGGCATTTATAAGCCTTAATCTTGTCAAGTCGATGCTGTTTTTCCTCAGGAGTCTCATTAGCACGGCGTTGTTTTTGTCATAGTGCTAAAGCTGCTTTCCTTTCACTGGCATTGGCATACTGTGCATCGGTATGGAATGGTGGTATTGATAGGGCAGAAACAGATTGCTGATTAGTTATGTCAGTGAACGGCATATGGGATGAAGTGTAGCAGTAAATTGTTCCACATGCTGATGTGGAAGCATCCTGTTGTGAGTCTAATAATAATGATGAGGAAGAGGCCGTCTGTTGTCGGCGGTGACGGCGTGCAGAGGCTTCTTCAGCCAATCTTATGGATTTAGAGTTAGGGGATTCGTGTGTGAGGTGACGGCGTTTATAAGCCTTAATCTTCTCAAGGCGATGGTGTTTTTCCTCAGGAGTCTCATTAGCACGGCGTTGTTTTTGTCGTAGTGCTAAAGCTGCTTTCCTTTCACTAGCATTGGCATACTTTTTGTTGTGACTCATGTTGGCACAGGTAAAGGAGTCTATTTGGCAGTTATCTGGCAGTGAAGAAGGTGTCCTGGAGTATTGTAGAGTAAACAGATACTAATTGACCCTGTAATTGCCCAGCAGTAGTTATGAAGTGGTAGTGGCAAATTGGCCCTGTAATTAGACACCGGCAGAGGAGCAAGGCAGCAGTAGTTATGGCGGTAGAGGCAAATTGGCCCTGTAATTAGACACCGGCAGAGGAGCAAGGCAGCAGTAGTTATGGCGGTAGAGGCAAATTGGCCATGTAATTAGACACCGGCAGAGGAGCAAGGCAGCAGTAGTTATGGCGGTAGAGGCAAATTGGCCCTGTAATTAGACACAGGCAGTGAACAGTCAGAGGAGCAAGGCAGCAGTACTTATGGCGGTAGAGGCAAATTGGCCCTGTAATTAGACACCAGCAGAGGAGCAAGGCAGCAGTAGTTATGGCGGTATTGGCAAATTGGCCCTGTAATTAGACACCGGCAGAGGAGCAATGCAGCAGTAGTTATGGTGGTAGAGGCAAATTGATCCTGTAATTAGACACCGGCAGAGGAGCAAGGCAGCAGTAGTTATGGCGGTAGAGGCAAATTGGCCCTGTAAATTAGACACCGGCAGAGGAGCAAGGCAGCAGTAGTTATGGCGGTAGAGGCAAATTGGCCCTGTAATTAGACACCGGCAGAGGAGCAAGGCAGCAGTAGTTATGGCGGTAGAGGCAAATTGGCCCTGTAATTAGACACCGGCAGAGGAGCAAGGCAGCAGTAGTTATGGCGGTAGAGGCAAATTAGCCCTGTAATTAGACACCGGCAGAGGAGCAAGGCAGCAGTAGTTATGGCGGTATAGGCAAATTGGCCATGTAATTAGACACAGGCAGAGGAGCAAGGCAGCAGTAGTTATGGCGGTAGAGGCAAATTAGCCCTGTAATTAGACACCGGCAGAGGAGCAAGGCAGCAGTAGTTATGGCGGTAGAGGCAAATTAGCCCTGTAATTAGACACCGGCAGAGGAGCAAGGCAGCAGTAGTTATGGCGGTAGAGGCAAATTGGCCCTGTAATTAGACACCGGCAGAGGAGCAAGGCAGCAGTAGTTATGGCGGTAGAGGCAAATTGATCCTGTAATTAGACACCGGCAGAGGAGCAATGCAGCAGTAGTTATGGCAGTATAGGCAAATTGGCCCTGTAATTAGACACCGGCAGAGGAGCAAGGCAGCAGTAGTTATGGCAGTATAGGCAAATTAGCCCTGTAATTAGACACCGGCAGAGGACAAAGGCAGCAGTAGTTATGGCGGTACAGGCAAATTGGTCCTGTAATTAGACACCGGCAGAGGAGCAAGGCAGCAGTAGTTATGGCGGTAGAGGCAAATTAGCCCTGTAATTAGACACCGGCAGAGGAGCAAGGCAGCAGTAGTTATGGCGGTATTGGCAAATTGGCCCTGTAATTAGACACCAGCAGAGGAGCAATGCAGCAGTAGTTATGGCGGTATAGGCAAATTGGTCCTGTAATTAGACACCGGCAGAGGAGCAATGCAGCAGTAGTTATGGCGGTAGAGGCAAATTGGTCCTGTAAGTAGACACCGGCAGAGGAGCAAGGCAGCAGTAGTTATGGCGGTAGAGGCAAATTAGCCCTGTAATTAGACACCGGCAGAGGAGCAAGGCAGCAGTAGTTATGGCGGTATTGGCAAATTGGCCCTGTAATTAGACACCAGCAGAGGAGCAATGCAGCAGTAGTTATGGCGGTATAGGCAAATTGGTCCTGTAATTAGACACCGGCAGAGGAGCAAGGCAGCAGTAGTTATGGCGGTAGAGGCAAATTAGCCCTGCAATTAGACACCGGCAGAGGAGCAAGGCAGCAGTAGTTATGGCGGTATTGGCAAATTGGCCCTGTAATTAGACACCAGCAGAGGAGCAATGCAGCAGTAGTTATGGCGGTATAGGCAAATTGGTCCTGTAATTAGACACCGGCAGAGGAGCAAGGCAGCAGTAGTTATGGCGGTAGAGGCAAATTGGTCCTGTAATTAGACACCGGCAGAGGAGCAATGCAGCAGTAGTTATGGCGGTAGAGGCAAATTGGTCCTGTAATTAGACACCGGCAGAGGAGCAAGGCAGCAGTAGTTATGGCGGTAGAGGCAAATTAGCCCTGTAATTAGACACCGGCAGAGGAGCAAGGCAGCAGTAGTTATGGCGGTATTGGCAAATTGGCCCTGTAATTAGACACCAGCAGAGGAGCAATGCAGCAGTAGTTATGGCGGTATAGGCAAATTGGTCCTGTAATTAGACACCGGCAGAGGAGCAAGGCAGCAGTAGTTATGGCGGTAGAGGCAAATTAGCCCTGTAATTATACACCGGCAGAGGAGCAAGGCAGCAGTAGTTATGGCGGTATTGGCAAATTGGCCCTGTAATTAGACACCAGCAGAGGAGCAATGCAGCAGTAGTTATGGCGGTATAGGCAAATTGGTCCTGTAATTAGACACCGGCAGAGGAGCAATGCAGCAGTAGTTATGGCGGTAGAGGCAAATTGGTCCTGTAATTAGACACCGGCAGAGGAGCAAGGCAGCAGTAGTTATGGCGGTAGAGGCAAATTAGCCCTGTAATTAGACACCGGCAGAGGAGCAAGGCAGCAGTAGTTATGGCGGTATTGGCAAATTGGCCCTGTAATTAGACACCAGCAGAGGAGCAATGCAGCAGTAGTTATGGTGGTATAGGCAAATTGGTCCTGTAATTAGACACCGGCAGAGGAGCAATGCAGCAGTAGTTATGGCGGTACAGGCAAATTGGTCCTGTAATTAGACACCGGCAGAGGAGCAAGGCAGCAGTAGTTATGGCAGTATTGGCAAATTGGCCCTGTAAATAGACACCAGCAGAGGAGCAATGCAGCAGTAGTTATGGCGGTATAGGCAAATTGGCCCTGTAACTAGACACCGGCAGAGGAGCAATGCAGCAGTAGTTATGGCGGTACAGGCAAATTGGTCCTGTAATTAGACACCGGCAGAGGAGCAATGCAGCAGTAGTTTTGGCGGTACAGGCAAATTGGTCCTGTAATTAGACACCGGCAGAGGAGCAATGCAGCAGTAGTTATGGCGGTACAGGCAAATTGGTCCTGTAATTAGACACCGGCAGAGGAGCAAGGCAGCAGTAGTTATGGCGGTATAGGCAAATTGGTCCTGTAATTAGACACCGGCAGAGGACAAAGGCAGCAGTAGTTATGGCGGTACAGGCAAATTGGTCCTGTAATTAGACACCGGCAGAGGAGCAAGGCAGCAGTAGTTATGGCGGTAGAGGCAAATTAGCCCTGTAATTAGACACCGGCAGAGGAGCAAGGCAGCAGTAGTTATGGCGGTATTGGCAAATTGGCCCTGTAATTAGACACCAGCAGAGGAGCAATGCAGCAGTAGTTATGGCGGTATAGGCAAATTTGTCCTGTAATTAGACACCGGCAGAGGAGCAATGCAGCAGTAGTTATGGCGGTATAGGCAAATTGGTCCTGTAATTAGACACCGGCAGAGGAGCAATGCAGCAGTAGTTATGGCGGTACAGGCAAGTTGGTCCTGTAATTAGACACCGGCAGAGGAGCAATGCAGCAGTAGTTATGGCGGTACAGGCAAATTGGTCCTGTAATTAGACACTGGCAGAGGAGCAAGGCAGCAGTAGTTATGGCGGTATAGGCAAATTGGCCCTGTAATTAGACACCGGCAGAGGAGCAAGGCAGCAGTAGTTATGGCGGTAGAGGCAAATTGGCCCTGTAATTAGACACTGGCAGAGGAGCAAGGCAGCAGTAGTTATGGCGGTATAGGCAAATTGGTCCTGTAATTAGACACCGGCAGAGGAGCAATGCAGCAGTAGTTATGGTGGTACAGGCAAATTGGTCCTGTAATTAGACACCGGCAGAGGAGCAATGCAGCATTAGTTATGGCGGTACAGGCAAATTGGTCCAGTAATTAGACACCGGCAGTAAACAGGCATAGGACCAAGGCAGCAGTAATTATGGTGGTACAGGCAATGCCAAGCGTCCGCACAGCAAGTCGGCGTGAGGTAAATGACGCAATTTCACGAATGCAAGATGGCGTCGGCGAAATCTCGCGAGATTTCGCCGACGTCGTTAACACCTCTTGCCATGTTAACCCTCAACACACCACACCGACGCCATTTTGGATCCCGATGTCGCCCACGCCAGTGACATATTCTTGCGGGACGCCATCTTGGATGTCGTGAAGTCCCGCGATATTCAAGATGGCGTCGCCGCAACATGTCGCTGGCATGGGCGACATCGGGATCCAAAATGGCGTCGGCGTAATCTCGCGAGATTTCGCCGACGCCATCTTTTTGGATCCCGATGTCGTCCACGCCAGCGACATATTGTTGCGGCGACGCCATCTTGAATCTCGCGGGATTTCACGACATCCAAGATGGCGTCCCGCAAGAACATGTCGGCGGCCTGGAGAACGTCTGGATCCTGGATCGCGGCGGCGGAGGAAGATGTCGGGGCAGCGACGATGACGGTGTGAGTATGAGAAACAGAGTGAGAGAAAGGAACGTATGTGGAGTGAAAGAGTGAGTGGACATGAGTGGAGGTGAAAGGTGAGAGGAGTGTGTGTTGAGGCGGTATGGTGTGTTGAGGGTTAACATGTGCGTGTGTGTGTGTGGTGACGTCACCGGTTACAACTGGACGGAAGTTGTTACAACCGGAAGCTGCTTAGTGCATTTATTATTATAGATGCCTCTCTTGGGCTACAAGCCTCCAAATTTAAATGGGCTGGTAGGAACAAGCACTAATTAAAAACACCCTTGGGCTGTTGGGAGGAGTGAAGAGTCAGAAAGGAGGCTGTCTCAACCTCCAATGTTAAACTACATAGAATAAAAAAACTGAATTTTTTAGGCCAATTTATGTGCTAAGAATCTTCATTTTTGTAAGTACTTTTTAAATTTTTCTTTTATTTTTTACTACAGTTTATTCAGCAACAATGTAGTGTAGATCTTTTGTTTGCATATATATTGGTCCTTAAAGAGTGCAGCTATGTCCCTCTCTTTCTTTCATGTTATATAGTCCTTGCAGCATGCACCTGTTCACACTATATGGAGATGCTGGTCAGGTTTTTTCTTCTATACTCGAATATACACTGTCATTGACCTGGCTAATGTTTTTTTTCTTTATACCATTGCATCTTGCATCCAAATTGCGAATATCTTATTTTTTTACCTTTCAGAGAAAAGAATATGCTTGAACAGTCTTACCACAAGGTGCTAGAATTCACAAACACAATACTCAAAAGCACTGCAGTCAATACTTTCATCTTCACTTTTAATCTTCATCCAGCACAGACCGCCATCACTTTTTCCAGCCAGGGCTCGTCTCTGCAAGAAATAACAGTTATCTAGAGCGCTGCTTGCAAAACAAATTACTTATTTTTTTCCAAAATTTTAAACTACATCAGATGAAGAAAAAAGGTGACAGTGTTGCTCTGCACAGTAAAAGGACCGCCTCCCCATTTAAAACAGTATCCTCAAAAAATAAAATAAATACATCACTGCAGTAATAGTGTCCCTTAATTAGCCCCTATGGTAATAAGATCCCCCCATCCTGGCCCCCATGTGTCTCATTCTTGTCTCCTGCCACATGTTCTTCTATCCTGCCCCCATGTGATGTCCCATCCTGCACCATGTGATCTCCCCATCCTGCCCCATCTGTCCCATGATCCTGCCCCAACTGTCCCATGATCCTACCCCATTTGTCTCCATCGTATCCATCCTGCCCCATGATCTTGCACCATCTGTCTCCATCCTGCCCCATTTATCAAAGTACTGGCAGTTATAACATGGCTGAATCTAACACGCATCTCTATTCTCTTCATACAGGCATTTAATTATTTCAAGCTACTGCACTGAATACTGCATGTGTCCTACCTATGTTATTCATCTTAGCAGCATATATCATGGTATTTAATTATTCCAAGCTATTGCACTGAATCCTGCATGTGTCCTACATATGTTATTCATCTTGGCAGCATATATAATGGTATTTAATTATTTCAAGCTACTGCACTGAATCCTGCATATGTCCTACCTATGTTATTCATCATAGCAGTATATGTAATGGTATTTAATTATTTCAACCTACTGCACTGAATCCGGTATGTGTCCTACCTATGTTATTCATCTTAGCAGCATATATAATGATATATAGTTATTTCAACTTACTCTGCTTGTCCCCTTATGCTGTGCAGTCAAGTAACTTTTCAAAGTGGTTTATGATCCACTAGATGGTGGCCTGATTCTAATGCATCGGGTATTCTAGAATATATATGCAGTTTATTTTTGAAGATTTAATAATAATGCAATAATGCACCCCCCAATCCTGATATGTAATGTATGGTTCTCTCACCCTCAATCATGATATGCATGGTACCCCTCACCCCCCTATCCTGGTATGCATGGTCCCCTGACCCCCCAATCCTGGAATTCATGGTCCTGTCACCCCCCTATCCTGATATGCATGGTCCTCTCACCTTTCTTTCCTGGTATGCATGGTCTTCTTACTCCCCTTTCGGGGTATGCATGGTCCCCTCACCCCCTAATCCTGGAATGCATGGTCCTCTCACCCCCCAATGATGGTATGCATAGTCCTCTCACACCTCTTTCCTGGTATGCATGGTCCACTTACCCCCCTTTCGGGGTATGCATGGTCCCGTCTGCATGGTCCTCTCACCCCCAATCCTGGTATGCATGGTCCTCTCACCCTCCTATCCTGGTATGCATGGTCCCCTCACCCCCCTTTCTTGGTATGCATGGTCCCTCACCCCCTTTGCTGGTATGCATGGTCCTCTCAGACCCCAATCCTGGTATGTATGCTCACCGTCACCCCCCTTTCCTGGTATGTATGGTCCCCTCACCCCTCAATCCTGGTGTGCATGGTATCCTCACCCCCCTTTCCTGGTATACATGGTCCCCTCACCCCCCTATCCTGGTAAGCATGGTCCCCTCACCCCCCTTTCCTGATATGCATGATACCCTCACCCCCCAATCCTGGTATGCATGGTCCTCTTACCCCCCTTTCGGGGTATGCATGGTCCCCTCACCCCCCCGTACTGGTATGCATGGTCCTCTCACCCCCCAATCCTGGTATGCATGGTCCCCTCACCCCCCTATCCTGGTATGCACGGTCTCCTCACCCCCCTTTCTTGGTATGCATGGTCCTCTCACACCCCAATCCTGGTATGTATGCTCACCGTCACCCCCCTTTCGTGGTATGTATGGTCCTCTCACCCCCCAATCCTGGTATGCATGGTATCCTCACCCCCTTTCCTGGTATGCATGGTCTCCTCACCCCCCTTTCCTGATATGCATGGTCCCCTCACCCACCAATCCTGGTATGCATGGTCCTCTTACCCCCTTTTGGGGTATGCATGGTCCCCTCACCCCCCAGTCCTGGTATGCATGATCCTCTCACCCCCCAATCCTGGTATGCATGGTCCCCTCACCCCCCTTTTCTGGTATGCATGGTTGCCTCACCCCCCTTTCTTGGTATGCATGGTCCCCTCAACCCCCTTTCGTGGTATGAATGGTCCCCTCACCCCTGTTTCCATGTAGCCGTGACCAATCAGCGTCGCGGCCCTCTGTCTGCGACCAATCACTGCCGCGGCCCTGTACAAAAATAAAAAAAGTTATTCTCACCTTCTGACGGCCTCCTGTCTTCTTTCCACGTGCCCGGCCTTGCGTTCCCAGTAATGCTTTGCGGCTTAGACCGCTGATGACGTAGGTCTTCTTTCTCGCTGTCACGAGAGTGACGTCGGTCTTCTTTCTCGCTCTCGCGAGAGTGACGTCATCAGCGGTCTAAGCCGCAAAGCATTACTGGGAACGTGAGGCCGGGTGCGTGGAAACAAGAAAGGAGGCCGTCGGAAGGTGAGAATAACTTTTTTTTATTTTAATTCTCTTTTTTACAGATTAAGGCCTGCGCCTGCCACTGATTGGTTGCGACCTGGCGGCCACGACCAATCAGCGGCAGGCACAGCTTACCGTTACAAACAGCTGTGCCTGTCGCTGATTGGTTGCGGCCTGTGGGGGCCTGGCGGCCGCGACCAGTCAGCGGCTCGCGATTTCGGTTAGAGACAGACACGATAAGGCGTTTATATATATATAGATGTGAGCCTGGACACTTGTTTATCTGCTCACTACATTTATTGTGTCCTGCTATATATTCAGACATAGTCTGGGGAAGTATTTATGCAGTGGCGCATTTGTGTACATTTAATTGAAGTACTGGCAGTTATAACATGGCAGTTAGACAGGGCAGGAGACAGGTAAGACAAATAAATATATTGTGGGGAATAGATAGCTCAGCTGGGATCTTTGCTTTAGCACAAGCATGTGGCTATGAAGTCACTTCAGCAGACTAGCAAGTTCCACATGGATATGAACACGGCATATTTATTGTGCACACTTGTTATTCAATGTTATCCATGCCAAACATGAAATAAAACATCTAAGGCCGTCTGACCACTAACTAACAATAGCAGGCTAACTACAAAATAAACCTATATAAAAGCAAAGAAGTCCATGTAATCTTACTGTGTCAGCTCCCAGCTCAGCAGACGAGATAGACTGAGAGCTCCCAGCTCCTCCTGATTATATCAGCTGGACCAGTCAGGAAACCAAAACCTGGATTGAATTAGTGGAGGGGGAACTACCAGTCCTTTCCATGCTGACCACTAAGGAAACCAGGACTGGATTACAGTGAAATAAACTGGCTCCATCATCAGTACAGGGAGACATATGAAATGAAACGGGGAGAAATATACCTGTTTTCTAGTACCTCTCCCCTTGGCACCTCACAATATCTATTCCCTGTACATTTGGATTACAACAAATATATATCATATGCATTTGTATAATTTATATCCTGACTGCTGCATTCACTCACATCCACAGCCCTTGCATTAACTCTTTACACTCCATCCCTATCGGTCCCTCTGTCCTTTCCTCTCCTTTGTATAGCACTCATGCTCTCACAGATCCATTCATTCACACCATCCAACACATGAGGCGCTCTCACAAATCACTTAACCATCTGCTCACTCGTTCTATCCTCCTGTAACAACCCTGCTGGCATCACTGCATGGCCTCCCATCCCCCGCACACCAACTTACTTTCTGCTTCAATCCATGCTGTGAATTCTGTCTGTTGCCAGCTCTGTGCCCCTGCTCTCCATGTTTCCTGACTGTGTGTATAGGGGGGCGGCGCCTGAACTCTCTGGTTCTTATGCAGTCAGGGTGCACCTGTGTAATATGTCCCTTACTAATCACCTAGAGCTTTTGACTTTTTAGTTTCGCCACACCCACTGACCTTTGCCTGAGCAATGTCTAATCTCAGTTAGTATCTTGCTGCTGAGGATGCCAGGCCCCGTTCTGTGTATTTCCTCTTTCTCTGGAGGAATACTTCTTGTCTTGCCTTGTACCTTGTCTGCCTGCCAGGAGGCTGAATATCCTGGCCCTTGAGTCTTGGTTCCAGTACCCTGTCTGTACTCTGTCCTACCTTAATCTCCCTTTCTCCTTGTCCATGGCTTCCTTCCCTGCTGTGTCTTTCCTTGTGTCCTCCCTATCTGTTCATCTGCACCCTTGCAGCTCTGTCTGTGAATCTGCACCCTTGCAGCTCTATCTGTGCACGGCTCCCTAGCCGCTCTGCCTGCTCGGCTCCCTAGCCGCTCTGCCTGCACCGCTCTCTAGCCACTCTGCCTGCACGGCTCTCTAGCCGCTCTGCCTGCACGGCTCTCTAGCCGCTCTGCCTGCACGGCTCCCTAGCCGCTCTGCCTGCACGGTTCTCTAGCCGCTCAGCCTTCACGGTTCTCTAGCCACTCATCCTGCAAGGTTCTCTAGCCGCTAAGCCTGCACGGCTCTCTAGCCGCTCAGCCTGCATGGCTCTCTAGCCGCCCAGCCTACTCCGCACTCCTGCGGCTCTGCCTACTCCACACTCCTGCCTATATCCATACCTGCACCTCCTGTGTGAACAGGTCCAAATCCTGTTCCAACATACACCACTCCCTTCTGCCTGCACCTGCTGTGTGAATAGGTCCCTACCTGTCCCTTCTCATACCACGCCAGCCTGTCCTTTGTCTCCAAGCCATGCCCGCCTGTCCTGTGTCTCCAAGCCGTGCCTGCCTGTCCTGTGTCTCCAAGCCGTGCCCGCCTGTCCTGTGTCTCCAAGCCGTGCCCACCTGTCCTGTGTCTCCAAGCCGTGCCGGCTTGCCCTGTGTCTCAGCCTGCTTGTCACTCGCACCTGTCTAGGTGTCCTGTTCCCGAGTGGGATCAGCAGCCACAGCCAGATAGTACCCTGGAGTGGCACCCGGCAGCTACCTGCCGCACAAGCCTGACCTCACCATCAGAGGCTCCAGTGAAGACCAAGGTAGCTGCCGTAGTTACGCCTCTTCCAGGGTAGTCTGGTTTGTGGCACAGTGGGGCCACATCCCCCCCGGCTCACGCCACTCAGCCAAGGCGCGAGCGTGACACCTCCTTCTCCTTGTTGCAGGAGACATCTCTCTCAACCCCGGCCCCCCATGTCATAGTAAGTCAAACCCCTCAACTGCTACACTCAGAAACCCCTCTAATCTTATTAACATTACCTGCATACCTTCTATCTCTTTTAATTGTGACCTTTGGAATTCTTGCTCAGTGTGTAATAAACTCTCCTTCATCCATGACTTCTTCCTTTCTGATTCTCTTTACCTTCTGGCTCTTACTAGCTCAAACATAACTGTGATAATTCACTGCTTCGTGTCAGGGATATTGTTATAATTAAACCTGGCATTCGGGGTGGCAATTTGACCAAGAGACTATCAAAAGTTGAAACCCGCTGGATTTGGTCCCTTGATACAGTATACCCAAAAGGACTCAATGAGGCTTTTAGCTTTGACCCATTTTTGTAACAATCTTGTGTGGCTTAAAGTACTTTTTGACCATCTTTTGTTCATGTGTTTTGTTTTTTGTTTTTATTAATTGTTTTTAATTTTTATTCTATTTAGTGTTTTGTCCACTGATGTTTTTGTGCCATACCTCCTATGATTTTGGATAAAGGCAATGAGGAACTACAGCCATCTATCATCTGATTTCTTGAGAGGATGAAGACTCTGCATATGTCACATTTGTTATGAAGATTTACCTATCTTACCTTTATTATTTTTATTATTCATGTATATGAGGGTCTTATAGATTATGTCTCTTGTTGTTAGATTATGAGATGAGTATACATATATATATACTGCTTTCAAGAAAATGCATATTTTTGCTGTTATCCTGCCCTTTTGTCCCCTTTCTTTTGTTGCTATTATGTTTGTTTATCATCAATTTTTATTATTTTCACTTTGTTATTTATTATTATTTTTTTCATCATTTTACTTGTTTTTTTGCTTTTTTTGTTACCATATTGATGTGTTTTTTCATCATGCTCATCCCTTTTTTATGATTTATTGGATAAAGCCCCTTATGGTATAGTTCTACTTTTTGATGTGGACGTGTCGTGCAGTTGCGGTTTGATTATTCTTTTGAATTGGTCATTCCCTTAAGATCATTGTATACCTCCCCTTCCCATTAGCGGTTTGCGTCCTCCCAGCACGCATGCGTGCCGCTGCTTCCTACACGCTTGGCGGCTCTCGGCATCAGTCGTTGCCTGGTGAACGATCATGCGCGTGTGACATCACCGGTCATGTGATGCCGACGCCGTCTCGCGTCTGGGTTGCCGCGGTGACGCCTGCGTCACTGTGGATGGACGTAATGCGCTATGGGGCTCACAGTGCTAGGCATTTCCGCTTGAGTATACGCTCCCGGCCATCATGGCTACGTGGCGTCATTATGGGCGGACCTGTTGCATGTAGCCCTAGTTACTTGACTTTAGCAGGGGCAGTGTTGTGGTACTGGTGTCATTATGGGCGGACCTTTTGTATTTTGCTTTAGTATGTAGCCCTGGCTACCTGACTTTACCAGGGGCGGTTTTGTAGCGCTCCATGATACATTATGTGTGGGGGGCACATTTGGTCATACTGGTACAGTTAATTATTAGTATCTTACCACGATCAGGACTGCCAAATACTTCTTCTGTGATACCTTGTAAACCCATGAGGGGTTTTGTTATTTTGCATCTCCATGGTGACATATGTCATTTCCTGGGAGGGTGATCCAATGCGCCATATTATTGGCTCATTGGATCAGGTGTGTAATTCTCACAATCTCTGGTGGCTCCATATTTTAAATACTCATCACTTCCTACTTCCTTTCACCCCTTGATAAAGGCCATCCAGCCGAAACATGCGTTGGAGGATACACCTAGGCGGACTTCTACTATTGACCAGTCAGAAAGGTAACATTATGTAGCAAACTTACTTTATGTTATTAATATATCCAGTATATACTATGTGTGGTGGCAGGTTCTACCACTTGGGGTAGCGATATTTATGCGCTTAATTTGTACACCATGACTGGTTTTACAATAATATAGGATAATGTAGAACTTTTAAATTTTGTATTGTATATTGATGAAACTATACTTATCCATATGCCCATATACCTTTGGTGTGCCCCACTTTGCCCATGTGCTTCTTATGGTCATTATTGACTCTTATCTCACCGTTTCCTGTATTTTGGATATATTTAAATAAAAATACTTTAGCATTTTTGTAAATTCCTATATTGAACCCTTTTTTTTCGCTTTTTTTCCTTATATATTATATGAAACCTGGATCCAGCAGTCAGACACTACCGCTGCTACTGCTCTTTCATATGGTGGACTACACTTCTCTCATACCCCAAGATCGGACAACAGAGCAGTTGGAGGGTTAGTCTGCTCCTATCACCCAAATTTACCTTTCAGGTTATCCCTCAAGTACCCTCACTTGTCTTCCCTTCTTTTGAGGTCCATGCTGTCAGACTCTACATCCCCTTCACCATGCAAGTGGTGGTGGTGTATCATCCTCCGGGCCCCTCCCATCAGTTTTTGGATCACTTTGCCACCTGGCTTCCACATTATCTCTCCTGTGACATCCCCACCCTCATCATAGGAGACTTCACCTCTGACCATTTGCTTCTCACCTTTTCTCTCTAACCTCCTCTTTCAGCCTCTCGCAGCATACTAACTCCCCCACGCATGAAAACGGAAACTGTCTCGACTTGGACTTCTCCCGGCTTTGCTCAGTGGATGATTTCACAAACTCCCCTCTCCCACTCTCTGACCACAGCCTTTTATCATTCTCTATCAAGAACTGCCATCCCGCCCAGGTCACCCCCACTTTCCACACTTTTAGAAACATACTGGCCATTAACACTCAGAAACTTATGAAGAACTTGCAGTCATCATTGGCCCCTATCTCCTCCCTCTCATGTCCTGATTCTGCACTGAAGCATTACAATGAAACACTTCAAAGTTCCCTGGATGAAACCGCACCTCCTATACATAGAACAACTAGGCACAGATGGTGACAACCCTGGCACACGCTGCAAACACGCTTCCTACAGCGGTGCTCCAGGTGCGGCGAACATCTGTGGAGAAAATCCAAACTACCCGAAGATTTCATCCATTCTAAGTTTATGCTTATAACATACAACACTGCCCTTCACCTCTCAAAACAAACCTATTTCAACACCCTCATCACCTCACTATTCAATAACCCGAAAAGTCTCTTTGACACTTTTCATTCTCTTCTCAACCCAAGAGTGCAGGACCAACCACGGATCTCCACGCTGATGATCTGTCCAATTATTTCAAAGAAAAAATTGACCATATCTGACAGGAAATCATCTCCCAATCACCTCATACCATGCACTGTCCTCCCTCCCCCACTGCATCTAACTTACTCTCTGATTTTAAACCAGTAACAGAAGAAGAAGTAATCAGGCTCCTTGCATCTTCTCACCCTACTACTTGCACCAGGGATCCCATTCCATCACATCTCCTCCAGTCCCTTTCCCCTGCTGTCACCACTCACCTAACAAACATATTCAACCTCACTCTCTCTTCCGGTATCTTTCCTTCCTCATTTAAGCATGCCATCATACTGCCATTGCTTAAAAAAAATCCTTCAACTGTTGTGAGTTCATTTTCCCCTTCACCATTGAGGTCTGAGGAACTCCCTCTTCTGGTGAAGGAAGGTAGTGAGGCTGATTACAAAGCACCTGAGCAGAATGATGATGACTGGGTGACTGTGATTGCTGACTGGATATAAGGCAGCCGATGCCCTTCTGCCTTGCGGGTTATTACTCTGAGGGATTCTTGGAGACCAGTCTGATTCCTGATCCTCAAAAGCTAAGTTTTCTGCTCTACTTTTTGCATTTGTGTTTTGGTTTTGTTTTGCCTTGTTTTTCTGGATTTCTGCCTTTCCCTGCTGGGTGAGCTGAATTCCTTTTTGCTCTGTCTTCAGATAATACCTGAGTACTTATATAGTCTTTTTGAAGCCTAGCGTCTTCAGGGCTTTTTTCCCTATCAGTCTGTTGGCTCTTGTTTTTGAGAGGGTTTTGGCGGATTGCAGACAGCAGCTTTTCTATTCTGTCCTATTTAGTTAGCTTGGGCCCCATCATTTGCTTAGCCTATCTTTCTATCTGTGTGAGTGTTTTTTCATCTTGCTTCACCGTCATTATATGTTGGGGGCTGCCTATTGCTTTGGGGTCTGCTCTGGGGCAGTTTAGATTTCCCTTTCTGTCTTTAGGCTATGTAGTTCTCTGGCTGTGATAGAGGGGTCTAGGGCACCGTAGGAACCCCCCACGGCTACTGCTAGTTGTTGTTGTTAGGTTCAGGGGTCTGCAATCCGATAGCTGCCAACTTCTCTGGTTTTCTGGACTTAGCTAGTATTTCTGTCTTTGCCTCCTACGGTGACTCATTCATAACAGAATCACCCGCCATACCGCAGATCCTAGGGTACTCAATAGCAGGAAAGAATTGTAAAAAAAAAAAAAAAAAAAAAAAAAGTGTGTATATTTTTTCCTCTATATCTCTGAGGCCGTAGGGGGAATTTTTTTTTTCTCTCAATGGAGATAATGCAATTGTCTGATCGTGTGGAGCATTTCGCTGCGGAAGTGCGGCAAACTTCCGCCTACCTTGCTCATTCACATGCTGCTGAACCAAAGATCCCTACTCCTGATGTGTTTTTTTGGGATAGGTCTAAATTTTTGAATTTCAAAAATAATTGTAAATTATTTTTTGCCTTGAAGCCTAAGTCGTCAGGGAGCTCCGCACAGCAGGGTAAAATTGTCATCTCTTTGCTGCGTGGCGATCCCCAGGATTGGGCGTTTTCTTTAAAACCAGATGATCCTATTCTGACTAATGTGAACGCATTTTTTCAAGCCTTGGGGTTGTTGTATGACGAACCTAATGCTATTGATCAGGCTGAAAAGACCCTGTTGGCATTGAGCCAGGGTCGAGAATCTGCAGAATTGTACTGTCAAAAATTCCGAAAGTGGGCGGTCCTTACTACCTGGAATGATAATGCCTTGGCAGCTCTCTTTCGGAAGGGTTTGTCAGAAGCCGTAAAAGATACTATGGTGGGATTTCCTGTTCCCTCTGGTCTTGACGATTCTATGTCATTAGCCATTCAGGTTGATCGGCGTTTACGTGAACGCAGGACTGCACGAGAGGTGTTGCCACCTGTTGAACAAGTGTCTGAACCTATGCAATGTGATAGAGTTTTGTCCAGGGAGCAACGTCAGGAGTTCAGAAGGCGTAATAAGCTGTGTTTTTTTTGTGGAGATGCCTCTCATATTATTTCTCGTCCTAAACGAGAGAAACGTTTTACACACACGTTTTCTGTGGGTGGTGTTCAACCTAAGTTTCTTCTGGCAATTACTCTGATCTGCTCCCTGTCCACATTTTCCGCCAAGGCTTTTGTGGATTCGGGAGCAGCCCTGAATCTAATGGACTTGGATTTTGCTAAACGTTGTGGATTTCCGATGACACCTCTGCGGACGCCTATCCCTTTGAGGGGGATTGATGCTACTCCTTTGGCGAAAAATAAACCTCAGTTTTGGACCCAGGTGGTAATGCGGGTCGCCCCAGACCATCAAGAAAATTGCAGATTTTTGGTGTTGCATAATTTGCATGATACCATTGTTCTGGGGTTTCCCTGGTTGCAAATTCATAATCCAGTTTTGGATTGGAAATTTGTGTCTGTGGTGAGTTGGGGTTGTCGGTGTGCCCTTAGTGAGGCTCCGTTTTTTTCCACCTCTCCTCAGTCGCATGATGTTCCTGACTATTTGGTGGACTTTTATGATGTATTTAGTGAGAATGAGTCTGCGTCTTTGCCTCCTCATAGGAGTTATGACTGTGCAATTGAACTGAGCCCGGGGTGTAAATTTCCTAAGGGTCAGCTCTTCAATTTATCTGTACCCGAGCATGAGGCTATGCGATCCTATATTGAGGAGGCGTTGGAGAAGGGTCATATTAGACCATCCTCTTCACCCTTAGGTGCCGGTTTTTTTTTCGTGGCCAAAAAGGATGGTTCATTAAGGGATGGTTCATTAAGGCCTTGTATTGATTATCGTGCCCTCAACAAAATTACTATTAAATATCAGTATCCGTTACCCCTGATTTTGGATCTATTCTCCAGAGTTAAAGGTGCTTGCTGGTTTACCAAGCTTGATCTCAGGGGGGCGTATAATCTTATCCGCATTAAGCATGGGGATGAATGGAAGACGGCGTTTAATACTCCGGAGGGACATTTTGAGTACCTGGTGATGCCTTTTGGGCTCACTAATGCCCCTTCTGTCTTCCAGTGCTTCATGAACGACATTTTCCGAGACTTTGTGGATAAATTTTTGATTATCTATCTGGATGATATTTTGATCTTCTCCAAGGATTGGGATTCTCATGTGGAACATGTTCGGACTGTGTTCCGGATCTTGAGGGAGAATTCCCTGTATGTCAAAGGATCGAAATGCCTTTTTGGGGTACAGAGGATTTCATTTTTGGGATTTATTTTGTCTCCGTCAACTATTGAAATGGACCCGGCCAAGGTACAGGCCATTTATGATTGGGTTCAGCCCACTTCTTTGAAGGCCCTCCAGAAGTTTTTGGGTTTTGCTAATTTTTATCGGAAATTTATAGCAAAATTTTCTAGTATTGCCAAGCCATTGACTGATCTGACTAAAAAGGGTGCTGACGTGTTGAATTGGTCTCCGGAGGCTGTTTCTTCCTTTCAGGAGCTGAAGCGAAGATTCACTTCTGCCCCGGTTTTGCGGCAACCTGATGTCTCACTCCTGTTCCAGGTAGAGGTGGACGCTTTTGAGATTGGTGCAGGAGCTGTTTTGTCCCAAAAGGATCCTGTAACATCTAAAATGAATCCCTGAGCTTTCTTTTCCCGAAAGTTCTCTCCATCTGAACGTAACTATGATGTGGGGAATCGGGAACTGTTAGCCATGAAATGGGCATTTGAGGAGTGGAGACATTGGTTGGAGGGAGCTAAACACCAAGTCTTGGTCCTCACTGACCACAAGAATTTGATTTACCTAGAGTCGGCCAAACGCTTGAACCCTAGACAGGCTAGGTGAGCCTTGTTTTTTACACCTTTTGATTTTGTGGTCTCTTTTATTCCTGGCACTAAGAATGTCAAGGCAGACGCCCTCTCTAGGAGCTTCTTTGCTGATTCTCCTGTGGTGACCAAGCCTGCTACCATCTTAGGCGAAGGGGTAGCTCTTTCTGCCATCTCGCCCGATTTGAGATGTGCTCTGGAAGAGTTCCAGGAGGACAAACCTGAGCGTTGTCCCAGTGGAAAGTTGTATGTTCCTGACCAGTGGAAGAAGAGAGTGATGTCTGAAGTTCATTGCTCTGCGTTAGCTGGTCATCCAGGTATTCTTGGTACTAGAGATCTGGTGAGTCGGTCTTTTTGGTGGCCCACCTTGTCTCGTGATGTCAGGAATTTTGTGCAGTCCTGTGGGACTTGCTCCCGGTCTAAACCTTGTTCTCGCTCTAGTGGGTTATTGATGCCTTTGCCGGTCCCCAGGAGGCCATGGACCCATATTTCAATGGATTTCATCTCTGATATGCCTGTCTCTCAGAGAATGACTGTTATTTGGGTGATTTGTGATAGGTTCTCTAAGATGGTTCATCTTGTACCACTCCCTAAGTTGCCATCTTCCTCTGAGTTGGTGCCCCTGTTTTTGCAACAGGTGGTTCGCTTGTACGGGATTCCTGAGAACATTGTATCTGACAGAGGAGTTCAATTTGTGTCTAGATTTTGAAGGACTTTCTGTTCTAAGCTGGGAATTCAGTTGTCCTTCTCCTCTGCTTTTCACCCTCAGACCAATGGGCAGACGGAGAGAACAAACCAGACCTTGGAGTCGTATTTGAGATGTTTTATTTCCGCCGATCAGGATGATTGGGTTTCATTTTTGCCCTTGGCTGAATTTGCTTTAAATAATAGAGCTAGTTCTGCCACTTTGATGTCACCTTTTTTTGCAACTTTGGGTTTCATCCTCGATTTTCTTTATGGCAGGTGGAGCCTTCTGCCTGCCCAGGTGTTGACACTGTGGTGGAGAGAATGCACCAGATCTGGGACCAAGTGGTGGATAAGTTATCTCTCTCCCAGGAAAAGGCCCAGCGGTTTTCCAACCGACATAGGACCATTGGTCCCCAGTTTAAGGTTGGTGATATGGTTTGGTTATCATCAAAAAATATCGCTATGAAGGCGGCTTCTCCTAAGTTTAAGCCTAGATTTATTGGACCTTACAAGATTTTGGAGATTATTAATCCGGTCTCTTTTCGTTTGACTCTTCCTGTCACATTTAAAATTCATAATGTGTTTCATAAGTCCTTGTTGAAGAGGTTTGTTGAACCAGTTGTTCCTGGGGTGGCACCTCCGGACCCTGTATTAGTTGAAGGTAACATGGAATATGAGGTAGAGAAGATACTGGATTCCCGTCTGGCTAGACGGAGACTCCAGTATTTGGTTAAGTGGAAGGGTTATGGTCAGGAGGATAATTCCTGGGTCTCTGCCTCTGATATTCATGCCAAAAGATTGGTGCGTGCCTTTCATCGGGCTCACCCTGATCGCCCTGGTGGTGTGGATGAGGGTTCGGTGACCCCTCCTCAAGGGGGATGTACTGTTGTGAGTTCATTTTCCCCTTCACCATTGAGGTCTGAGGAACTCCCTCTTCTGGTGAAGGAAGGTAGTGAGGCTGATTAC
This sequence comes from Dendrobates tinctorius, assembly GCF_039654945.1. NCBI lineage: Eukaryota > Metazoa > Chordata > Amphibia > Anura > Dendrobatidae > Dendrobates > Dendrobates tinctorius. Next base: position 4,994,735 of record NW_027361828.1, on the reverse strand, counting down.
AAAGCACCTGAGCAGAATGATGATGACTGGGTGACTGTGATTGCTGACTGGATATAAGGCAGCCGACGCCCTTCTGCCTTGCGGCTTATTACTCTGAGGGATTCTTGGAGACCAGTCTGATTCCTGATCCTCAAAAGCTAAGTTTTCTGCTCTAATTTTTGCATTTGTGTTTTGGTTTTGTTTTGCCTTGTTTTTCTGGATTTCTGCCTTTCCCTGCTGGGTGAGCTGAATTCCTTTTTGCTCTGTCTTCAGATAATACCTGAGTACTGATATAGTCTTTTTGAAGCCTAGCGTCTTCAGGGCTTTTTTCCCTATCAGTCTGTTGGCTCTTGTTTTTGAGAGGGTTTTGGCGGATTGCAGACAGCAGCTTTTCTATTCTGTCCTATTTAGTTAGCTTGGGCCCCATCATTTGCTCAGCCTATCTTTCTATCTGAGTGTTTTTTCATCTTGCTTCACTGTCATTATATGTTGGGGGCTGCCTATTGCTTTGGGGTCTGCTCTGGGGCAGTTTAGATTTCCCTTTCTGTCTTTAGGCTATGTAGTTCTCCGGCTGTGATCGAGGGGTCTAGGGCACCGTAGGAACCCCCCACGGCTACTGCTAGTTGTTGTTGTTAGGTTCAGGGGTCTGCAATCCAATAGCTACCAACTTCTCTGGTTTTCTGGACTTAGCTAGTATTTCTGTTTTTGCCTCCTATGGTGACTCATTCATAACATTCAACCAAAACTGTGCTGCTAACTACAGACCTGTCTCTAATCTTCCCTTCATCTCTAAACTCCTGGAACACCTGGTTCATGCCCAACTTATCCGCTATCTCTCAGATAACTCTCTTCTCAACCCTCTACAATCCAGTTTCCGCTCTATACACTCTACTGAAACTGCCCTCACTAAAGTCTCTAATGATCTTCTAACAGCTAAATGTAATGGTCACTACTCCATGCTAATTCTCTTGGATCTCTCATTCGACACTGTGGATCATCAGCTCCTCCCCACTATGCTCTGCTCCATCGGCCTCAAGGACACCATTCTCTCCTGGTTCTCCTCCTATCTCTCTGACCGCTCCTTTTCTGTATCTTTTGCTGGCTCTTCCTCCTCTCATCTTCCCCTTACTGTTGGGGTTCCTCAAGGATCGGTTCTAGGCCCCTCCTCTTCTCTTTGTATACTGTCCCTATAGGTCAAGCAATCAGTAGATTTGGGTTCCAGTACCATCTCTATGCTGATGACACCCAATTATACACTTTTCTACTGATATCACGCCTGTCTTTTTGTAAAAAACCAATGATTGTCTTACCACTGTCTCTAACATCATGGCCGCTTCTATCTGAAACTAAACCTGTCAAAAACTAATCTCCTTGTGTTTCCTCCCTCTACTAACCTACCTATGCCCGACATTGCCATTTCCGAGTGTGGTTCCACCATTACTCCCCAGCAACATGCTCGCTGTCTTGGGGTCTTACTTGTTTCTGAGCTTTCATTCACCCCCCACATCTGATCACTGGCTCGCTCTTTTTATCTGCACCTCAAAAACATTTCTAGAATTTGACCCTTTCTTACTTTCGACTGCAAAATCTCTTACTGCTTCTCTTATTCATTCTCGCCTGGACTATTAAAACATTCTGCCCCTGTGTCTCCATTCTGCCCCTGTGTCTCCAATCCTTCCCCTTTGTCTCCATTTTGCCTCCTTGTCCCCTTTGTGGCCCCTTGTCTCCATTCTGCCCTGTGTCTCTAATACTGCCTCCTTGTCTCCATTCTGCCCCTGTGTCTCCATTCTGCCGCTGTGTCTCCAATCCTGCCCTCTTGTCTCCAATCCTGTCCTCTTGTCTCCATTCTGCCCCTGTGTCTCCATTCTGCCTCCTTGTCTCCATTCTGCCCCTGTGTCTCCATTCTGTCCCATGTCTCCAATCCTGCCCCCGTGTATCCAATCCTGCCCCATTGTCTACATTTTGTCCCTGTGTCTCCATTTTGACCGTGTCTCCATTCTAATTCCATGTCTCCATTCTGCCCCCGTATCTCCAATCCTGCCCCTGTGTCTTCAATCCTGCCCCCGTTTCTTAAAACCTGCCCCCTTGTCTTCAATCCTGCATCCATGTCTCCATTCTACCCCTTGTCCCCATTGTGCCCCGTGTCTCCATTCTGCCCCCATATTTCCCATCCTGCTCCCTTGTCTCCAATCCTGCCCCCTTGTCTGCAATCCTGCCCCCTTCTCCATTCTTCTCCCGTGTCTCCATTCTGCCCCAGGAAGGATGGAGACACATGGTCCATGTGTCTACATCCTGCCCGTGAAATATAGTGCAGCTTGCCACTTTCAATAAAAATAAACAAAAAACCTTTCCTCCTACCTGGCCGCACTCCTGCGGCGATGATCTCTCCCGGCATTTCAAGCATGCACTCACCGGCGAATGACAATGACGTCATATGCCAGCGACCTGTGCACTGACAGCCTCCGATTGGCTGGTGGCTTTAACTATTGCTATGCGGGCCCGCAAAGCAATAGAGTTACTTAACCTGCGTCTCAGAATCTTGCTGCTGGGGCCCAATCAGCAGAAGAGATGCAGTTCCCCTCTGCCCACTGGGTCCCATACGCCAGTCAGGGTAGTAATGCCCTGATGGCAGCTCTGTTTACAGGCAATAATACAGGTAGCAATGTTCTTGCCTGTAAAGCCTTTTTGATGTAAAACAATGATAACTGCACATATTTCCTTGTAGCTAACCATGGTTAAAAGATGAAGCCTACTTTTAAGGCAACCAGGCTGCTCTTATAATTCTATTAGCATGAGAGAGTGATATCAGCTGCCTTGCCCCCATTAACACTTTCTAATGAGAAGGTTATTGAAATTATGTAAACATATCATTTTGTGGCAGGGATTAAATTCTGTAGACATTGGGCTTTTGTAAGTAAGTACATTTTAATGGCAATGAAGGGCTTTGCAATTTTTTTCAATTCATTTGATCACTCCTCACAATTACAGTTAAATGAACTGAAGCTGCAAAACTTTGTGAGAATCAAAATTTGGGTCAGTCTCAAAACTTTTAGACACAATTGTTTATAATCATCTACATGTACAAAATGATCTAAATTTATACAATGTTTCTAATGATCTACATGTACTGTATATAATGCTTTATAATATGTTTATAATATATGTAATGAACTACATGTACAGTAAATATTTTATGTATATATAATGCGGCATGTGAAAATGGACCTCATGCAGAAACAGAATTAGATGATGTATCTGAATCAGAACAGTACGGACTTCATGTAACGATTTTTAATTGTTTATGGAAAGGCAAAGAAGAGATGAGGTAGGAAAGGAAATTATGAAAGTATGCATAATAAAATATACCTTTAACTGTGCTGCTTTTCCTTTAATAAGCACATAAATCATTTAGTGTTTAATATTTACAACTACTGTATTTCATGGACTTTAAAAGACACCTTCCCATTCACAGATAGTTGCTATCTCTCCTCCTGCTCTGCACTGATCTATGTGATTGGTGCGGAGCAGGAGAGGAAGCTTACCGGGTCCTGAATGTAGGCTTCATGACTGAGCAGCAGAAGGACCTTCCATCAGATTAACAAAAGGACCTTTCAGGTCATGTGACTAATCACGTGATCTGAAAGGTCCTTCAGTTAATCGGGTGGAAGGTCCTTCAGCTGCTCAGTTCATGTATCCTCCGTTCAGGTCCAGATCAGGAACTGCAAAATTTGATAATGTATAGTATGTGTGTGTGGATAGCAAAGCTGTGTATCTATTTGTGCATATGTAGCAGAGATATTTGTGTCTAAATATGCATATAGCACAGCTGTGTGTCTGTAAATGTGCATGTAGCAGAGCAGAGCTGTGCATCTATTCGTGCATATGTAGCAGAGATGTGCGTCTATATGCATATATGTTTGTATGCACAGATGCATATACATAGCAGAGACGCATGTGTAAATGTGCATATAGAACAGCTGTGTGTGTCTGTAAATGTGCATGTAGCAGAGCTGTGTGTTTAGAAAACACACTTTAGAGGAATATCAACAATATATTTATTAATTTCCTCTTCTACCCTAGTACATTAATTATTGATAATTACCACTCCACTTTACACTACCAGGGAACTTTTAATTAATAGGAAAAATGTTTTTCTTATTTTTTGCTGCCTAAATGTGAGGTGCATACCTACATTTTTTGGATTGTAAGATGTGTCTTAGAGTCCAAAAAATATGGGTATATATAAATGTGGGAATTTTCATACTAAACCTGCTTTTTACAGCTATTTTTTTAATAAAACACCTTTAACGGTGAACCGATAGAGGGGGTAATAAATTGGACTGGACTGTAATATGCTTTATATTCAAAATATTACTGTAACTATACCCCTCCTATATGGACCTTTACAAATATAGAAATGTATGTCATCACTTGTCCACCAATGTAAATCAAAAAGAGTCAGATCTATTCTTTACATGTACAGTTGTGCTCAAATGTTTACATACCCTGGCAGAATTTGCATATTGCGTACATGCGGTTTGCATATTGTAGGCGAGATACTTTGTGGCATTTGCGCAGTAATGTCTCAGACCATACAGCCCATTTTTCTTCAAGTGCCTCCTTATTGTGCATCTTGAAACATCCAGACCGCTAGTTTTCAGAGAGTCCAGTATTTCAGCTGATGCTATTTGTGGGTATTTCTTTGAATCCGAAACAATTTTCCTGGCATTTGTCACATGTCACAGGTAAGGATGTTACATTTAGTAGCCATTCAAACCCATTTGTGTCAACTTCTGTGCATGTTATCAGGCCAAAATCACCAGGGTCATTTGGATGTTTTGGGTTTTCATTATGATGTAAAAAGAGAAAACACTGTAGTTTGACAATGAATGGCTTCTCCCTCCCAACCACTTACCGTGAGTGGAGAAAAAGTTTTTCATGTTCTCTGAAAAAAGGCCAAGAAACAAAAATTCTGCCGGGGTATGTAAACTTTTGAGCACAACTGTATGTCAGAGGCATCTTAAAATCTGATTTAAATCACTTGTGTGTGTCCAATGGAAAAGGCTTTTGAAATGTGTAGATATCATGAATAGAGATTAGCGAACTAGTTTGAAAAATGTTTACAAATCTTAAATTTGGTACAAACTTAGCACATTTGTATTCTTGTTCAGTTTCATGAGTATTTTTACTCAAAGTTGGGAAAATTCAGTCACAGTTTGGTAAATCATCACGTTTCCACTATTGCTTTTGTTATTACTTTGGCTAGGATAGTGGTGCTATATGATGAGCTGGGGGAACGTGTTTAATGAGGGAAGAGGGTGGGTGTGGAATGGTTAGGGGAGCGGCACACTTTTTTTGCTGATTCCGGCAGTCAATCAGGGTGCAGAAACCTTCCACGTCATGACACAAGGTGTTCTGGGAATGGCTGCGTCATTCACATGTGCCTGGCCATTTAAAAAGTGGACAACCTGTTTTGTTGATACCATTTTCTCAGTGTCACAGTGCAGAGAATCCGCTCCAGAAATCGATCTTCTGGCATCTAACTAAATTGGGCACAAACTGTGTGACAGTCTACGAAGGCCCCATTTGCTACTCTAAATCGTTTGTGATAAAACTGTGTTTCAATGAGAAATCAGAAGGTTAGATTTCCATTTAAAAATCGTTAGGCCTAATATTGGGGTGCAGCCAGGAGGCCTAAATAGCTATTCTGAATAGTTGGTGATAAAACTGTGAATCAGAGCCAAATCAGAAGGCCAGGTTTCCATGTAAAAATCGTTAAGCCTAATATTGGGGTGCAGCCAGGAGGCCCAATTAGCTAATCTAAATGGTTGGTGATAAAACTGTGTTTCATTGGCAAATCAGAAGGATAGATTTCCACTTAAACATTGTTAGGTATAACAGTGTTGCTCAGCCACACTATCTAAGAAAATAGCGATTGCTCATTTAGTGACAGGTGACTGACAGCTATGGGCCTAAAGTTGTTAAACAGCAGGTTACAAGAGGAGAAGGCTACTTACAACATGAATGGGAAAAAGTGAGGTTGTGGTGGACATGGGAATAGGTTTGGTGTTCAATGTGTACGTCCTATCCAAAGACCACTCACAACTAGAGTTGAGCGATACCAGCCGATACTTGAAAATATCAGATCGGAATGGATCGGCCGATCTTAAAAAAAAGTATCGGTATCGCCGATTCCGATACCGGGAACCAATGCAAGTCAATGGGGCCAAAATATCGGAATTAAAAAAAACCTTTTCTTTCCTTGTAGGTTAATTCTACATGAAGAAAAACAACTAAGAATAATGTAGAATGTATTGTGGGAGGTGGAGGAGACATTAAAGCCATAGAGGTTTAGCCCAATCAAATGGAATAGCAGGAATTAAACTTTTTTTTTAAAGATGTTAGGAGTTACAAAGATATTGACTATGTTAGCCTCATTTATATTTTGCCAGACATGTATGTCTTCTTCTTCTTTCTTCTTTCTTCTTCTTTCTTATTCTTCTTCCTTTTTTTACCTTCTTCTTCTTCTTATTCCTTTTTTTACATTCTTCTTCTTCTTCTTCCTTTTTTTACATTCTTCTACTTCCTTTTTTTACATTCTTCTTCTTCTTCCTTTTTTTACATTCTTCTTCTTATTCCTTTTTTTACATTCTTCTTCTTCCTTTTTTAAATTCTTCTACTTCCTTTTTTTACATTCTTCTTCTTCTTCCTTTTCTTACATTCTTCATATTCTTCTTATTCAACAATTATTATTCTACATATTCAACTTCTTCATCTTCTTCCTATTCTTCTTCATCATATTCTTGTTTGTGTCAGGCATTCCTGTAGTTGTTATCTAGAAAAGTTAGAAGTTTACACCTTCCGTTCTGCCTGTCACAAAAGATTTACAACAGGATTTGTCCGCGTTCAGTTTGGCCTGCAGCAGCAGGCCTTTTCCAGGGGCACCACGAGGAGGAACGGACTCACCCCCATACACTGCTTAGTCTTCTTCTGCTTATAAATAAGATAATATCATTTGCTCAGAGTATTAGTCTTATGCTTAATGTTCTTCTGCTTTGTTTTTTTTATGCTTCTTTGTCTTCTCTCTCTTGTTGTTCTGCATCTTGGTGGTTGTCTTCCTGTTCTTTGTCCTCTTGAACCAGCTGACGGTACTGGCACCCGGAGGGGCAGCAGAAGGAACAAGAGCCAATGGCACAACCGAGGACCAGCTGACGGTGCTGGAACCCGGTTACTAAGCAGGAGGTACCTGTGCTACAAAGCACTACCAAGGACCAGCAGACGTTGCCGGAACTCGGATACCGAGATGGAGGCACCTAGGCCAAAGGCTCTGACGAGAACCAGCTGACGGTGCTGGAACCCGGAGGGGTAGCATAAGCTGCAAGAGCAAATGGAAATAGCGAGGACCAGCTGACAGTGCTGGCACCTGGAGGGGCAGCAGAAGGAATAAGAGCCAATGGCACAACCGAGGACCAGCTGACGGTGCTGGAACCCGGTTACTAAGCAGGAGGTACCTGTGCTACAAAGCACTACCAAGGACCAGCAGACGTTGCCGGAACTCGGATACCGAGATGGAGGCACCTAGGCCAAAGGCTCTGACGAGAACCAGCTGACGGTGCTGGAACCCGGAGGGGTATCAGAAGTTACCCCTGAAAAGCAAAGTTGGCATGCCGCAAGCTGGCCGCAGTTACCGAATCACACAGTCCTACAGGGGGTGCTTGTCCTACTGGCACTATGGAACAAGTCTTTCTTACCAGAACCCGCAGTCCACATAGGAAGCACCTAAACTGCTGGCATCCTAGCCTCGGCTAACCCAACCGCAACACGACATGGCAACTTGGGGTGGCAAACTGACATTGACACTTCCCGGAAACAGCAGGCAGGGCTGGAACCAAGCTGGGCAGGAGGGAGTACCCGTGCCAAAGTCAGTTATGAGCAGCAACTGGCGATGTTGGAGCCCAGGACAAGCACTTAGCAGGCTGAGGCCTGATGTGCTGTCAATTGGGAGGCAGCAGGACAGATTGCCATCAAAACAGCAGGGGAACAGCTGACGTTACTGAACCCCACAAACACAGGAGCTAGTGTTTTACTCTGTGAAGACGGCACTTCCGAGCAACAACTGGCTGTGTTGAAGCCCAGGGACAAGCACGGAGCAGGCTGAGGCTGCATTGAAGAAATTTTAAGATCGGTTGTAGACTACTAATTTGAACCAAGCTCCACTTAGGCCTGTGGCTTCACTGATTTTCGTATTTCCCCTGTCCTCCAACCCCGCCAGTTACAGCTCCGAAGTGGCGTCTGCACAATCCACACTTGTTCCTGTGTTACAGGTGTTCAGTCCGGTCAGTTAATCCCCTGATGTGTGTCCGGCAATGTCGCCTGCTCTGTCCACATTCCCATAATGGGAATGTGGACAGAGCAGGCGACATTGCCGGACACACATCAGGGGATTAACTGACCGGACTGAACACCTGTAACACAGGAACAAGTGTGGATTGTGCAGACGCCACTTCGGAGCTGTAACTGGCAGGGTTGGAGGACAGGGGAAATACGAGAGACAGTGGAGCCACAGGCCTAATTGGAGCACGGTTAAAAATCAGTAGTGGTACGACTGTGTAGGCAGCAGGAGACTTTGCCATCTACACAGCAGGGGATCAGCTGACGTTACTGAACCCCACTGAGACACGGGAGCAAGTATCTCTTTCCGTGTGGACGGCACTTCCGAACTACAACTGGCTGTGTTGAAGCCCAGGAAATAGGAGGGTGTAGGCAGAGGCCTACTGTATTTTGAATGAGGTGACAGCAGGAGAGACTGCCATCCACACAGCAGGGGATCAGCTGACATTACTGAACCCCACTGAGACACGGGAGCAAGTATCTCTTTCCGTGTGGACGGCACTTCCGAACTACAACTGGCTGTGTTGAAGCCCAGGAAATAGGAGGGTGTAGGCAGAGGCCTACTGTATTTTGAATGAGGTTACAGCAGGAGAGACTGCCATCCACACAGCAGGGGATCAGCTGACGTTACTGAACCCCACTGAGACACGGGAGCAAGTATCTCTTTCCGTGTGGACGGCACTTCCGAACTACAACTGGCTGTGTTGAAGCCCAGGAAATAGGAGGGTGTAGGCAGAGGCCTACTGTATTTTGAATGAGGTGACAGCAGGAGAGACTGCCATCCACACAGCAGGGGATCAGCTGACATTACTGAACCCCACTGAGACACGGGAGCAAGTATCTCTTTCCGTGTGGACGGCACTTCCGAACTACAACTGGCTGTGTTGAAGCCCAGGAAATAGGAGGGTGTAGGCAGAGGCCTACTGTATTTTGAATGAGGTGACAGCAGGAGAGACTGCCATCCACACAGCAGGGGATCAGCTGACATTACTGAACCCCACTGAGACACGGGAGCAAGTATCTCTTTCCGTGTGGACGGCACTTCCGAACTACAACTGGCTGTGTTGAAGCCCAGGAAATAGGAGGGTGTAGGCAGAGGCCTACTGTATTTTGAATGAGGTGACAGCAGGAGAGACTGCCATCCACACAGCAGGGGATCAGCTGAAGTTACTGAACCCCACTGAGACACGGGAGCAAGTATCTCTTTCCGTGTGGACGGCACTTCCGAACTACAACTGGCTGTGTTGAAGCCCAGGAAATAGGAGGGTGTAGGCAGAGGCCTACTGTATTTTGAATGAGGTTACAGCAGGAGAGACTGCCATCCACACAGCAGGGGATCAGCTGACGTTACTGAACCCTACTGAGACACGGGAGCAAGTATCTCTTTCCGTGTGGACGGCACTTCCGAACTACAACTGGCTGTGTTGAAGCCCAGGAAATAGGAGGGTGTAGGCAGAGGCCTACTGTATTTTGAATGAGGTGACAGCAGGAGAGACTGCCATCCACACAGCAGGGGATCAGCTGACGTTACTGAACCCCACTGAGACACGGGAGCAAGTATCTCTTTCCGTGTGGACGGCACTTCCGAACTACAACTGGCTGTGTTGAAGCCCAGGAAATAGGAGGGTGTAGGCAGAGGCCTACTGTATTTTGAATGAGGTTACAGCAGGAGAGACTGCCATCCACACAGCAGGGGATCAGCTGACGTTACTGAACCCCACTGAGACACGGGAGCAAGTATCTCTTTCCGTGTGGACGGCACTTCCGAGCTACAACTGGCTGAGTTGAAGCCCAGGAAATAGGAGGGTGTAGGCAGAGGCCTACTGTCTTTGGAATGCGGAGACAGCAGGAGAGACTGCCATCTCCACAGCAGGGGATCAGCTGGCAATGATGAACCCCACTAACACTTGAACGAATGTGTTTGGCTCTGTGGAGATGACACTTCTGAACACCAACTGACGCTGTTGGAGCCCAGGATTAGGCGTGGAGCAGGCTGGGGCCTACTGGATTTTGGCAGGTGAAGGCAGCAGGAGACTTGCCATCTCCACAGCAGGGGAACAGCTGGAAGTGCTGAACCCCACTAACACTCTAACGAATGTGTTTGGCTCTGTGGAGATGACACTTCTGAACACCAACTGACGCTGTTGGAGCCCAGGATTAGGCGAGGAGCAGGCTGGGGCCTACTGGATTTTGGCAGGTGAAGGCAGCAGGAGACTTGCCATCTCCACAGCAGGGGAACAGCTGGCAGTGCTGAACCCCACTAACACTCTAACGAATGTGTTTGGCTCTGTGGAGACGACACTTCTGAACACCAACTGACGCTGTTGGAGCCCAGGATTAGGCGAGGAGCAGGCTGTGGCCTACTGGATTGTGGCAGGTGAAGGCAGCAGGAGACTTGCCATCTCCACAGCAGGGGAACAGCTGGCAGTGCTGAACCCCACTAACACTCTAACGAATGTGTTTGGCTCTGTGGAGACGACACTTCTGAACACCAACTGACGCTGTTGGAGCCCAGGATTAGGCGAGGAGCAGGCTGTGGCCTACTGGATTTTGGCAGGTAAAGGCAGCAGGAGACTTGCCATCTCCACAGCAGGGGAACAGCTGGCAGTGCTGAACCCCACTAACACTCTAACGAATGTGTTTGACTCTGTGGAGACGACACTTCTGAACACCAACTGACGCTGTTGGAGCCCAGGATTAGGCGAGGAGCAGGCTGGGGCCTACTGGATTTTGGCAGGTGAAGGCAGCAGGAGACTTGCCATCTCCACAGCAGGGGAACAGCTGGCAGTGCTGAACCCCACTAACACTCTAACGAATGTGTTTGGCTCTGTGGAGACGACACTTCTGAACACCAACTGACGCTGTTGGAGCCCAGGATTAGGCGAGGAGCAGGCTGTGGCCTACTGGATTTTGGCAGGTGAAGGCAGCAGGAGACTTGCCATCTCCACAGCAGGGGAACAGCTGGCAGTGCTGAACCCCACTAACACTCTAACGAATGTGTTTGGCTCTGTGGAGACGACACTTCTGAACACCAACTGACGCTGTTGGAGCCCAGGATTAGGCGAGGAGCAGGCTGGGGCCTACTGGATTTTGGCAGGTGAAGGCAGCAGGAGACTTGCCATCTCCACAGCAGGGGAACAGCTGGCAGTGCTGAACCCCACTAACACTCTAACGAATGTGTTTGGCTCTGTGGAGACGACACTTCTGAACACCAACTGACGCTGTTGGAGCCCAGGATTAGGCGAGGAGCAGGCTGTGGCCTACTGGATTTTGGCAGGTGAAGGCAGCAGGAGACTTGCCATCTCCACAGCAGGGGAACAGCTGGCAGTGCTGAACCCCACTAACACTCTAACGAATGTGTTTGGCTCTGTGGAGACGACACTTCTGAACACCAACTGACGCTGTTGGAGCCCAGGATTAGGCGAGGAGCAGGCTGGGGCCTACTGGATTTTGGCAGGTGAAGGCAGCAGGAGACTTGCCATCTCCACAGCAGGGGAACAGCTGGCAGTGCTGAACCCCACTAACACTCTAACGAATGTGTTTGGCTCTGTGGAGACGACACTTCTGAACACCAACTGACGCTGTTGGAGCCCAGGATTAGGCGAGGAGCAGGCTGTGGCCTACTGGATTTTGGCAGGTGAAGGCAGCAGGAGACTTGCCATCTCCACAGCAGGGGAACAGCTGGCAGTGCTGAACCCCACTAACACTCTAACGAATGTGTTTGGCTCTGTGGAGACGACACTTCTGAACACCAACTGACGCTGTTGGAGCCCAGGATTACGCATGCCGCATGCAGAGGCCAATGGGCAGCGGTTTTTATGGAGGTTGTGGACTACTACTGATTCTAACCATGCTCCACTTAGGCCTCTGGCTCCACTGTCTCTACTATTTACCCTGGCCTCCAACCCTGCCAGCTACATCTCTGAAGTGGCGTCAGCACAATCTACACTTGTTCCTGTGTTACTGGTGCTCAGTCCCGTCAGTTGATCCCCTGATGTTTGTCCGGCAAGTTCGCCAGCTCTGTCCTCATTCCCACTACTGGTTATGGGAATGTGGACAGAGCAGGAGACCTTGCCGGACACACATCAGGGGATAAACTGATGGGACTGAGCCACAGGAACACAGGAACAAGTGTAGATTGTGCTGACGCCACTTCAGAGATGTAGATGGCGGGGTTGGAGGTCAGGGGAAATAGTAGAGACAGTGGAGCCAGAGACCTAAGTTGGGCATGGTTAAAAATCAGTAGTGGTTTGAATGTTGATGGAGCTGGTGACTTTGCCGTCCACACAGCAGGGGATCAGCTGGCATTACTGAACCCCACTAACACAGGAGCTAGTGTGTTTCTCTGTGCAGACGACACATCTGAGCGACAACTGGCTGTGTTGAAGCAAAGGGATTATAGTTCAGGTGGTAGAAAAATGAACACACCAGCAGACCTGGATACAGTTGCCAACCACTAATTTAGTCTGTAAGAGGAATGGCAAAGTCTTTGGAGATCCAGGCCTTGTTCATTTTCAGAAAAGTCAGCCGGTCAACATTATCGGAAGATAGTCGCGTGCGACGGTCTGTTAGTACACCACTTGCGGCACTAAAGACACGTTCCGATAATACACTGGCAGCAGGGCAAGCCAGCACCTCCAATGCATACTGGCTAAGCTCTGGCCATGTATCCAGCTTAGAGACCCAAAACTTGAAGGGGGAAGAGCCATCTGGGAGTACAGCGACAGGGCAAGACTTGTAGTCTGACACCATCTGACGGAAGCGTTGCCTCCTGCTGACTCGAGGCGTCGCTGATGGTGTAGACAATTGTGGTGGACACACAAAACTTTGCCACATTTGGGCCATAGTGGTCTTGCCTTGTGCTGCGGCGCTGCCTCTGCTCCCTCTTTGTGCAGAGTTTCCTCCACTGCCTCGACGCACAGAGCTGCTTTGTAAAGCACTAGCAACAATGCTGTCGGGTGGAATGGAAAACATTATGGACTGCACCAGTGACTCTTCGTACTCCCGCATTTTACGCTCCCGGTTCAACGTTGGTATGAGCCTTTGTACGCTGTCCCGGTAGCGAGGATCTAGGAGGGTGTACACCCAATAATCAGCCGAGACGAGAATGTGGGCGATGCGGCGGTCGTTTCTCAGGCACTGCAGCATGAAATCAACCATGTGCTGCAGACTCCCAACTGCCAAAGAACCGCTGTCCCCTGTTTGAGGCGTGACCTCGGCCTGCTCTGCATCACCCCACCCTCGCTGTACATACTGAGTAGAGGTTTGTGTACCTCCCTCCTCTGGAGAGATGTCTTCCTCCTCCATCGACTCCTCCTCATCCTCCTCACAAAGTGTCCCCTGCCTAGGCCTTTGTGAGGAAACACGTAGCGCAGACTGTCCAGAAGCAGATGGCATTTGGGACTCCTCATCCTCCACCTCTTCTGAAACCTCATCCCTTAGTGCTTGCAGTGTTTGTTGAAGCAGGCAGATAAGGGGGACAGTCATGCTGACTAGTGCATCATCTGCACTCGCCATCCGCGTGGATTCATCGAAGGCACGCAAAACGAGGCAGATGTCCTTCATAGAGGCCCACTCAATGGTGCTGAAGTGTGAACGGCGCACAGTGCGACTTGTTTGCGCCTGATGCAGCTGGTACTCCATGACTGCTGCCTGCTGCTCACACAACCGCTCCAACATATGTAACGTTGAATTTCACCGGGTGGGTAGGTCACATATGATGCGATGTTCCGGAAGGCCAAATCGTCGCTGCAGAGCAGCGAGGCGCGATCTTGCCGTGCTGGAACGTTGCAAGTGAGCGCACTCTATGCGGACCTTGTGCAACAGTGCAGCAAGATCTGGATAGTCCCTCAGAAAGCTCTGCACGACCAAGTTAAGAACATGTGCCAGACATGGGATGTGTGTGAGGTTGCCTAGGCCAAGAGCTGCCACCAGATTTCGGCCATTGTCACACACTACCAAGCCCGGCTGGAGATTCGCTGGCCCAAACCACACATCGCTCTCCAGCTTGATAGCATTCCAGAGCTCCTGCGCTGTGTGGCTTCGATTCCCCAAAGAAATTAATTTGAGTACAGCCTGTTGACGTTTGGCCATGGCTGTGCTCATATCGGTCGTAACAGGCTCCTGCTCTGCTGTTTCTGAGGAACTTGAGTAGGAGGAGGAGTCTATGTGTACAGACTGGAGTCCTGCAATCCGTGGCGTTGGAAGAACACGTACAGCGCCACTCTCCAGATCCGTACCCGGCTCCACAACATTGACCCAGTGGGCAGTGAGGGAAAGGTATCGTCCCTGTCCATGGTTACTGGTCCACGCATCGGTGGTCAGGTGGACCTTGCTACTAACGGCGTTTAGTAGCGCATGTTTTATTTTGCCCTCAACATGTTTCTGCAGGGCAGGGACGGCTCGCCTGCTGAAATAAAAGCGGCTGGGCACGTTGTATTGGGGGACTGCCAATGCCATTAAGTCCCGGAAGGTGTCAGTGTCCACCAGCCTGAATGACAGCATTTCAACTGCCAGAAGTTTGGCAATGCCAGCATTCAGAGACTGTGCTCGGGGATGGTTTGCCGAGTAAGGGCGCCTTTTATCCCATGCCTGTGCTACCGATGGCTGTGATGGATGGGAACGTGCTGCTATGGGTGTAATCTGACAGGGTCTCCGGACAACAGTGGCAGAGGTTCTTCCTTGGCGATCCTGTGAGGAAGCCGAACCAGCAGTGTGTGAGCTGGAGGAAGAGGGCCCAACACGAACTGAAGAGGTGGTAGGTGGTGCTGTACATTGGCCTACGTCTTCAGGGTGTCTCTGCAACTCCAACTCGTGCTTGGTGCGCACATGTTTCCACATATTTGTGGTATTGAGGTTGCTGACATTTCTCCCTCTTTTGACTTTCTGATGACACAGCTTGCATTTGACAAAGCAAATGTCATCTGCAACTGTGTCAAAAAAGGACCATGCACTGCAACTCTTGTGAGCGCCCGGTTTGCCTTTGGAAGGAGGAATGCTCCTAACGGGTGCCGAAGTGGAGGGTACAGGCAACCAAGTCTTCCCCCTCCCTCTGCCTCCTGTTTTGGCCGGTAGGGGAATCTCTTCCTCCGAGCTGCTCCCACCACCTTCCTGTTGCTCACGCCATGATGGGTCAAGGATAGTGTTGAGCATTCCGATACCGCAAGTATCGGGTATCGGCCGATACTTGCTGTATCGGAATTCCGATACCGACTTCCGATATTTTTTCAATATCGGAATTCGGCATCGGAATCGGAAGTTCAGTTGATTGACGGCCTGACGTCATCATGATGCGCGGTGTGTGCGCATCATGATGCGCCGTCATTTCGGGCCTTCCGGGGGTCTCTGCTGGCCTGCCGGGGGGCTGTGCCGGCCTGCCGGGGGGCTGTGTGGACTGCCCGGGGTCTGTACCGGCCTGCCGGGGGGCTGTGCCGGCCTGCCGGTGGTCTGTGCACCCTGTGGGGGTCTGTACCGGCCTGCCGGGGGGCTGTGCCGGCCTGCCGGTGGTCTGTGCACCCTGTGGGGGTCTGTACCGGCCTGCCGGGGGTCTGTGCCGGCCTGCCGGGGGGCTGTGCTGATGTCCGGGGGTCTGTGCAAGCAACATCCGATGGGACTACAAGTCCCATCGGGCGATGCCTGCTACCATGACAGTGATTGACACATTAGCCAATGATGGGACAGTAGTAGTCCCATCATCCGGCTAATGTGTTAAATGTTAAAAAAAAAAAATACTACATACATACTACATACATACTACATGCATGCTACATGCTACATACATACTACATGCTACATACATACTACATATATACTACATACATACTACATACATGCTACATACATGCTACATACATGCTGCATGCTACATACATACTACATACATACTACATACATACTACATGCATGCTACATGCATGCTACATACATACATGCATGCTACATACATACTACATGCATGCTACATACATACTACATGCATGCTACATACATACTACATGCTACATACATACCACATACATACTACATACATACTACATACTACATATATACTACATGCATGCTACATACATACTACATACATACCACATACATGCTACATACATACTACATATATACTACATACATACTACATGCATACTACATGCATACTACATACATACTACATGCATGCTACATACATACTACATGCATGCTACATACATACTACATGCTACATACATACCACATACATACTACATACATACTACATACTACATATATACTACATGCATGCTACATACATACTACATGCTACATACATACTACATGCTACATACATACCACATACATACTACATACATACTACATACATACTACATGCTACATACATACTACATATATACTACATGCATGCTACATACATACTACATGCTACATACATACCACATACATACCACATACATACTACATACATACTACATACTACATATATACTACATGCATGCTACATACATACTACATGCTACATACATACTACATGCTACATACATACCACATACATACTACATACATACTACATACATACTACATGCTACATACATACTACATATATACTACATGCATGCTACATACATACTACATGCTACATACATACCACATACATACCACATACATGCTACATACATACTACATGCATACTACATGCATACTACATACATACTACATGCATACTACATACATACTACATGCTACATACATACCACATACATACTACTTACATACTACATACATACTACATGCTACATACATACTACATATATACTACATGCATGCTACATACATACTACATGCTACATACATACCACATACATACCACATACATACTACATGCATACTACATGCATACTACATACATACTACATGCATGCTACATACATACTACATGCTACATACATACCACATACATACTACATACATACTACATACATACTACATGCTACATACATACTACATATATACTACATGCATGCTACATACATACTACATGCTACATACATACCACATACATACTACATACATACTACATATATACTACATGCATGCTACATACATACTACATATATACTACATGCATGCTACATACATACTACATATATACTACATGCATGCTACATACATACTGCATGCTACATGCATGCTACATACATACTACATACATACTACATATATACTACATACATACAATACATTCATGCAATACATACATAGACATACAGTACATATAACATAGAGTAACATACTTACCAATACTTGTCACATTGTTCCCCGAAGCCATTGTCTTTTCCGGAATAAATTTTAACATAACAAACCACAAAAATACTCACCCACGATCCGAAGCAGTCCACGAGTGTGTCCCACGACGATCTTGGGTAGAGAACTGCAGCATCAGATGATGCTGCCGTTCTCTACGGGCTGCAGGAATCCAATGACGGAAGGTAGGTATCCTTCCGCACTGTATTCCTCCGCCACTTAAAAAAAAAAAGTCCCTAGTCTCACTTTATGCCATTGCTGTGTGGGAATTTCCCACACAGCAATGGCATAAAGTGAGACTAGGGACTTTTTTTTTTTTAAGTGGCGGAGGAATACAGTGCGGAAGGATACCTACCTTCCGTCATTGGATTCCTGCAGCCTGTAGAGAACGGCAGCATCAGCTGATGCTGCAGTTCTCTACCCAAGATCGTCGTGGGACACACTCGTGGACTGCTTCGGATCGTGGGTGAGTATTTTTGTGGTTTGTTATGTTAATATTTATTCCGGAAAATACAATGGCTTCGGGGAACAATGTGACAAGTATTGGTAAGTATGTTACTCTATGTTATATGTACTGTATGTCTATGTATGTATTGTATGAATGTATTGTATGTATGTAGTATATATGTGGTATGTAGCATGTAGTATGTATGTAGTATGTATGTAGCATGCATGTAGCATGCAGTATGTATGTAGCATGCATGTAGTATATATGTAGTATGTATGTAGCATGCATGTAGTATATATGTATGAATGTATGTAGCATGTAGTATGTATGTAGTATGTATGTGGTATGTATGTAGTATGTATGTAGTATGTATGTAGCATGCATGTAGTATGTATGTAGTATATATGTAGTATGTATGTAGCATGTAGTATGTATGTAGCATGCATGTAGTATATATGTAGTATATATGTAGCATGTAGCATGTATGTAGTATGTATGTGGTATGTATGTAGCATGTAGTATGTATGTAGCATGCATGTAGTATATACGTAGTATGTATGTAGCATGTAGTATGTATGTAGCATGCATGTAGTATATATGTAGTATGTATGTAGCATGTAGTATGTATGTAGCATGCATGTAGTATATATGTAGTATGTATGTAGCATGTAGTATGTATGTAGCATGCATGTAGTATATATGTAGTATGTAGCATGTAGTATGTATGTAGCATGCATGTAGTATATATGTAGTATGTAGCATGTAGTATGTATGTAGCATGCATGTAGCATGTACTATGTATGTAGCATGCATGTAGTATATATGTGTTATGTATGTAGCATGTAGCATGCATGTAGCATGCATGTAGTATGTATGTAGTATGTATGTAGTATATATGTGGTATGTATGTAGCATGTAGTATGTATGTAGCATGTAGTATGTATGTAGCATGCAGTATGTATGTAGCATGCATGTAGTATATATGTAGTATGTATGTAGTATATATGTATTATGTATGTTGCATGTAGTATTTATGTAGTATGAATGTAGCATGTATGTAGCATGTATGTAGTATGTAGTATGAATGTAGCATGTATGTAGTATGCATGTTGTATGTATGTAGCATGTAATTTTTTTTTTTTTTTTTTTTTTTTTTTTTACATTTAACACATTAGCCGGATGATGGGACTACTACTGTCCCATCATTGGCTAATGTGTCAATCACTGTCATGGTAGCAGGCATCGCCCGATGGGACTTGTAGTCCCATCGGACGATGCCTGCACAGACCCCCGAAGCCTGCACAGACCACCGGCAGGCCGGCACAGCCCCCCGGCAGGCCGGCACAGCCCCCCGGAGCCTGCACAGACCACCGGCAGGCCGGCACAGCCCCCCGGCAGGCCGGCACAGCCCCCCGGAGCCTGCACAGCCCCCCGGCAGGCCGGCACAGCCCCCCGGCAGGCCGGCACAGCCCACCGGAGCCTGCACAGACCACCGGCAGGCCGGCACAGCCCCCCGGCAGGCCGGCACAGACCACCGGAGCCTGCACAGACCCCCTGGCAGGCCGGCACAGCCCCCCGAAAGGCCCGTACAGACCCCAGAGAGGCTGTACAAGGGCAGGAAAGGGTTTTTCTTATTCCGATACCGGAAGTCCCATAGACTTGAATGGGACTTCCGGTATCGGAATCGGCGATACCGATACTTTTTTTAAAGATCGGCCGATACCATCCGATACGATACTTTGAAGTATCGGACGGTATCGCTCAACTCTAGTCAAGGACCTCATCATCTTCCCTCCCCTCTTCAAACAGCTGATAGTATCACCAACTTTTTGGAGCTATTACAATGCAGGCAGGTAACCTACATTGCAAAAGATGAGGCTCCAAAAAAATTGGGTAATACTAATCTGGCTGCGCCGGCAGGGCACAAGCCAGAAAAAAAGGCTCCTCTATCTACTCCTATATAGTGTTTGCAACCAACCAATGTTGATGGATACGGATGGATGCACACTAATAGGAGAAGAAAAAATGAGCTGCACTCAAAGACAAATATGTGTGAGGCAGTGACGCACGTTGAGCGACCTACAACCAGACGTAGCTGCAGGACACTCTACTCAGCGTGAGCTGCACTCACACACAGTCAGAGGCCTCTCAGACAGCCGTCAACAGTGCAGCTAAGTGGGCACTGGCACTGACAGGCTGCAGAAAGGCTCCGCTGTCTACTACTAGTGTTTGCAACCAATGTATATGGATACGGATGGAAGCACACTAGATTGAAATTATGTAAAAAATGCAGCTCAAAAAATAAAAGATGTATGAGGCAGCAGTGATCACACTGGGTGGCCTACAGCCTGACGTGGCTGCAGGACCCACTCCACAGCGTGAGCTGCACTCACACAGCCCTTGCAGACAGCTGTGAACACTGCTGCTAGGGCAAAGAAGGCTACAGTGGTGGTTTATGTAGCCTGGGTAAAGCACTAGATGTTTGGTGGAATCGCTATTTCTAACTGTCCCTCACAGTCTTCTACAGCAGCCTGTCCCTAACTGAATTCACAGCAGAGTGACCAGAAATGGCGGTTGCGGTGGCTTTTATAGTGCATCATGACATCATTTCGGCAGCCAATCACAGCCATGCCAATAGTTAACATGCCTACATGCCTAACAGGATGTGCCCACACTTCGGAGGATTCCCATTGGCTTAATCAAAGCAAGCAGGCTCATAGCATGATGGGAACTTCCGATTCCGATTCCGGAATCCGATATGACAAAAGTATCGGAACTAAGTATCGGAATTCCGATACCGCTAATATCGGCCGATACCCGATACTTGCGGTATCGGAATGCTCAACACTACTCACAACATTTGTTACTGGCTGGGCTACTAGACTCTCTTTTGCAGCCGTTCAGCGGTACGCCTTGTAGATGAGGCTCAGAAAGAGCATGTGCTCCAATGGATGTCAAGCCTTGCATCAAGTAGCCTCTCCTCCTTTTCCTCCACCTTAACTTCACACACAGTAGAATCCTCAGGGGTAGCACTCCAAACACCCTTGTTTCTCCCTGCATCCATCATAAATTTTCAAATGCACAACTGACTGTGGGATACCACAGATGGGCCATTCTGCAGAGCTGTTCACACATTCTATTCTTCAAGCATCAGAGATCTGCTCCAAAGATTCACAGAATCCAAAGGAGGAAAGCATGCGCACCAATGACCCAAATTTTTTCATGTTGGATCTGGAGCTGGACAAAGCAGGTTCCGAGCAGAATCCGGACCCTAGTCACTAGATCTTAACCACTAAGGGTGTAGGTGATTGTGATGAGACTCAGATACTAGAGGCACACGCGGACTGTACTGTGGTGTTATTGCAGGAAGAGGAGAAGGGTGACTCTCAGGGTGAGGAGTGTGAGAACAAAGAGGATGGCAATGAGGTTGTAGACCCTATTTGGTGTGTACCCATATTTACACAGCTGAGTAGCTCAGCAGAGGATATGGTGAAGGAGGAAGATGAGGAGGTTATGTTGCGGCTTCCAACACATATACAAAATGATGCATCCACAACAAGCACTGCATCCTCAGCCCCAACTCTGGTAGTGCCCAGCACCGGTCACGACTGTGCAGTTCGCAGATGCAGCAAGGGCTGCCGAGCATGGGACTTTTTTGAAACCTCAAAGGATGACTCAACAAATGTTATCTGTCAAATCTGCGAAAAAACCCCCAGTAGAGGCAAAAATTGCAATAATTTGACAAGTACATGCATGAACCGGCACATGCGCGATCAACATGCTTCAGTGTGGAAATCACATGGGCTAAAATGTGGACTAGGGGGCCTTGCCAATCACCAGCCATCCCATCAACCCCATCTGCTGCTAACCCCATCCCTGGTGGTCAAGTGCATGGCATTTCTTGCAGTCAGCTTAGCTCATCGCGAGAACTGCAGAGGACACGAACTTTCGGCTGTGGCACAAGGTACACCTTTATTTAAATTAGTTCACATGCATAGTAAACTGCATTCCCACACTTAATACGCATGTGACTATAAAGATAATGCAGTTTTACCACATCTAATTAAATCCTATGGGTAATTTTCACTGTGGAGACTGAGCGTCTCCGCAACCTAAATAGACATGCTGCGGTCTGGAAAGATGCGCCACATGTCCGTTTACGCAGGGATGCTGTGGGCGTCTCTGAATGCATAGTTGGCATGGGATTTCTTGAAATCCCATCCACTATGCTGTAACATCTGACTGCTGCGGGTTTGATGCTGCGGATGTACGCAGTGTCAAACCAGCAGCGCTTACTGACCGTTGGAACATACCCTATCATCATGTTATTAAGCTCCCTATGACCTGTGTGCCCATAAAGACAGCTGAGGAGGGTTGATCCTAATGACATATTAACTTTAATCTCTTGGAAATACAGTACTAAAAATTCATACTCATTAGTTTTTAAGAAACTAATTCTGTTAGGTTCATGTTGGTGAGGATTGTCAGGATACCTTCTCATTTAGGGAGCTCTCTTAAGAGATTCTATTGGGTTACCAAAATATTACGTTAACAGTCATGTCATAGCTTAAACCATTTCATTTTCAGTTTCAAGGGATTATATTAAGGAAAAATAAGGAATCATTTTCAATGCAGTGACCCATACTATGATTCATTACCGCATAGCATGCATTTAGAGTGGTTCCTAAGGGGGTAAGAAGGCATGGCACTTAGCAGACAAAATGGACAAGACTTGTGACATTTTGCAACATGATTATTTTTTCTTTGAATAAGACTAAGGTACTAAATAAAAATTACAATATTATTGTTAGATTCTGTATGTAGAAGATGATAAATTATGTCAAGTTCATTATTTAGAGACAAAGACACAAACTACATTTAAAAAGTAAAATACCAGCCACGACCATGCCTTTTTTTTTTTAAATAATGAATGTGTTTCCTTGTTTCTCCTTACACAAAGTATCTGGCTGCTGGACACCGCCTGGAGACATAGATCAGTAAAACATAGAGATTCGGAGACCTTTAGCAAGCTAGCTTTTCCAAACAAATTTCTGAAAATGCCACCTAATAATAAATTGCTCTTGCTCGTGTCTAAATAGAGATAACATGCAGTCATTGAGTAAAAGGTGTTAAAGAACTGCGTGACTTGGGAATGAATAGTGTAACAAATTAATGTCTTGCACTCATGCAATGGGGTCTCCTGGGCTGATATCCAATATCAATAAGATTTATTCAAGGCTACAGTTATTTTTAACCATATATTTAATTGCATTAATATGAATATTTATTACATGGCAGGTTTCCCTAACAGAATGATAGATATAAGTTTTTAATTACTTGCAACCTCTACTAATTGCATAATCTGGGTTTAAAACATAGTTCAAAAATTTTTGGGGGGATATTCAAAAATGATCAAGCGTTCACTGCTTTCAAATTCACAGTTTAACAGACTATGTCATTTTGCTTTACAAATTTTAGATCAAATTTAAACATAATTAGCACAATATGTATGGTGCTATGCAAAAATTTTAGGCTGGTGTGGACAAAATTATGCATAGTAGGAATAATTTAAAAATTAAAAAGATTAATAGTTTATTTTTATTACTGAGCAAATGCAATATTTATTAACAGAAGAAGAATCTAAATCAAATCAATATTTTGTGTGACTACACTGTGCGTACAAAACAGCATTAACTCTTCTGGGTACACTGGGAAACTTGGCAGAGGGACTGGTCCAAACATCTTGGAGATGTAAAAGCAGATCTACTAGGGATAGACGTTTACACAATTCCTTTTGTCTTTTCACGTAATCCCACACAGATTTGAAGACAGGTATGATTGACATTGGCTATGTTTTCAGGGTTGTCCTTCTGCAGAAATAAATTTTGAGCCAATAACATTCCTCCCTCAGGATTATGCATGATCTATAATCTTCTGCCTTTGTATTTTCTACTAATTGAGGACACCTAGAAATGAGCTAAGTTGAGTATCATAGAAGCAGGGGTTGGCTAAGGAGACAGTGCTTCAGATAAATGGCACATCATGCTTATTTTTCTTCAAAATCATTGGAAGATGTCCAGCCATGCCATCATTTCGGAGCTGTCAGCAACCCGTGGGACCCAACTATACTGCTAGAAGTCTGACCAGAGATGGTCTTCATTGAAGAATTGCAGTCCAAAACTCATGGAAACATGGCCAGATTAATAATTGCATGAAAACATAGTGGTGTAGAACAATGGCAACAGGTGTTCTGGACTGATGAGTCAAATTTTTAATTACATTAATGAGTGTCCATAGGCAACAGTGAAGCATTGTGGAGTATCTTTGCAAGTTTGTGGGTGCTTTTCTGCAAATCGATTTGGGGAACTAGTCAGAAATAATAGTGTTTTCATTGCTCAGAAATACAGGCAAATACTAATACTCTCTCAATCTGTTGGCCCTCGCTGAAACCTGGATTCAGGATTCTGACACTGTCTCCCCTGCTGCCATTTCCTATGGTGGCTTACAATTCTCTCATTCCCCGAGACCCACAAACAGACTTGGTGGTGGAGTCGGCATACTCCTGTCCCCAAAATGCACTTTCCAGGTCATCCCCCCAGTTCCATCTCTCTCATTCCCTTCTTTTGAGGTCCACCCCTTCAGGCTCTTCCGTCCCCTCTCCCTCAGAGTAGCGGTCATATACCGACCCCCAGGCTCACCCACCCACTTCCTTGACCACTTTTTTTGCCTGGCTGCCACACTTCATGTCCTCAGAACTACCAACTCATATCCTGGGAAACTTCAACATCCCCATTAACAGCCATACTTCCACATCTGCATCCCAGCTTCTATCACTAACCACCTCTCTAGGGTTCTCTCAGCCCTCAGCCTCTGAGACACACAAGGATGGTAACACCCTTGATCAGATCTTTGTCTGGCTCTGTTCAATCTCCCACCTAAATAACTCACCACTTCCACTCTCTGACCACAACATACTCTCCTTCACGCTCACAAATCCTCGCCCACCCCTGCTCACTCCTACCTACCACACAATTAGAAATCTACAAGCCATTAACCCTCGACACTTTCAGACTCCCTACACTCATCACTGTCCCCAATCTCCTCTTCTTCCTGTCCTGATCTGGCTGTTCATCACTACAACAATACTCTTAGAAGCACCCTAGATGTAGTAGCTCCCCTCACCCTTAAAACCTCAAAGCACAGTATAAAACATCCCTGGCTCACACCGCAAACTCAACTTCTGCAGCGATGCTCTAGGAGTGCTGAACGCCTATGGGGAAAAACTTGCACACCAGAAGACTTCATCCACTTCAAATTCATGTTAAGAACCTATACCTTGCCAAACAGATCTACTTCACCACCCTGATCTCCTCACTAGCCAACAACCCCAAGAAACTTTTTGACACTTTTCACTCCCTTCTCAGGCCAAAAGTACAAGCCCCTATCACAGACATTTGTGCTGATGACCTGGCCTCCCACTTTACAGAAAAAATAGATAATATCCATCAGGAAATCTGCTCCCAACCACCAAGTGCTGTGACTCCCATCCCTTCCTGTATCTCCCCTGGCTCACTTTCCACATTTGATCCCATCACAGAAGAAGAAGTCTCCAGACTCCTCTCTTCCTCTCGTCCGACCACATGCACTACTGACCCCTTTCCCTCACATCTCCTCCAGTCTCTCTCTCCATTCGTCTCAACTCACCTAACTACAATCTTTAATCTCTCCCTCTCCTCGGGCATTTTCCCATCCTCCTTCAAACACGCCATCGTTACTCCATTACTAAAGAAACCCACTCTCGACCCATCCTGCACAAACAACTACAGACCAGTCTCCAATCTCCCCTTCATCTCCAAACTTTTGGAGCGCCTAGTTTACTCCCGCCTTACCCGTTACCTCTCCACTCACTCCCTCTTAGACCCTTCACAGTCCTGCTTCCACCCCCTACATTCGACTGAAACTGCACTCATCAAAGTCACCAATGACCTTCTGACAGCAAAACGTAACAGTGACCACTGCTCATTCTTCTTGACCTATCTGCAGCTTTCGACACTGTTGACCACCATCTCCTACTCTCTAGGCTCCAGTCACTAGGCATTAAGGACACTGCTCTCTCCTCGTTCTCTTTCTATCTTTCTGACCGCTCCTTCAGTGTTTTGTTCTCTGGCTCCATGTCATCTCCTCTTCCTCTCGCTGTCGTGGTACCTCAGGGCTCAGTCGTTGGCCCCCTTCTCTTCTCTCTCTACACGGCCCCAATTGGACAGACTATAAGCAGATTTGGCTTTCAGTACCATCTTTTTGCTGATGACACACAACTGTATACGTCATTCTCCGACCTTACCCCCGCTGTACTACAGAATGTCAGTGACTGTCTGTCCGCAGTCTCCAACATCATGTCTGCTCTCTATCTGAAACTCAACCTCTCCAAAACTGAGCTTCTTCTGCTCCCGCCGTCTACTAACCTCCCTAAATCTGACATTTCCCTCTCCGTGGGTGGCACTATAATAACACCCCAGCAGCAGTCGCGCTGTCTGTGTGTTATGTTTGACACCAATCTCTCCTTCACTTCCCATATACAATCTCTTGCCCACTCTAGCCGCCTACACCTAAAGAACATCTCTAGAATCTGCCCTTTTCTCACCATGGAAACAAAAACCCTCACTGTTGCATTGATCCACTCCCGCCTGGATTACTGCAACGCTCTATTAATTGGCCTCCCTGTTACTCGACTATCCCCTCTCCAGTCCATACTTAATGCAGCAGCCAGGGTCATCTATCTGGCTAATCGGTACTCGGACGCATCTGCTCTTCACCAGACCTTACATTGGCTGCCCATTCATTATAGGATCCAATTCAAAGTACTTGTTCTCACCCACAAAGCTCTCCATAGTGTAGCACCCCCCTACATCTCCTCCCTCATTTTTGTCTATCGGCCTAAACGACCGCTGCGCTCTGCAAACAACTTTCGACTAACCTCTGCACTAATTTGTACCTCCCACTACCAACTCCAAGACTTCTCCCGGGCTGCGCCAATCCTCTGGAATGCTCTACCCCAAGAAATTAGGACTATCCACAATTTGCGTAGTTTTAGGCGCTCCCTCAAAACACATTTGTTCAGAGTGGCCTATCACATTTGCTAATCAAAATCATTCTATGTGTAAGTGTACATGAGCAGCCCATTCACTATCTCCATCCATCCTTCACTCCCTCAAGATGGCTGGACCATCATTGTAAATACATCACTGTAAATAAACACCTGTACTTTGTATCTCCCCCACCTAATTGTAGATTGTAAGCTCTCACGAGCAGGGTCATCTTATTTTGCTTTAATTATTGTATTGTTAACGTTGTTACTTATGACTTGTGTTTTGAAACTGTTAAACTGTAAAGCGCTGCGGAATATGTTGGCGCTATATAAATAAAGATTATTATTATTATTATTATTAATCCCTCATGCAAAACCATCACAGAGGCATCTGATTGGCTCCAAATTTATTTTGCAGCAGGACAATGACCCCAAGCATACAGCTAATGTCATCAAGAACCATCTGAGCATGAAAAAACAGGGAATCCTAAAAGTAATGATATGGCTGGCATTGTAAAGTGATGGGGAATATGTATTCCACTATCTAGCTAACAATTTTGAGTGAGGGAGGGACCCCGCAAATATAGGAGTGAGAGCCCTCCCAAATGGGCCACCTGAGAGCCCTGTTCAAACTCAGGCTTCACGGCACCTGCTGGCTCTCTGAAAATGTCAAGCGAGGGCCGCATAATGACAAGGCGGTGGATGGTGGTGGTAGTGGCAGGTGAAGCCCAAAATTCAAATGGGCATGTTTTAGCTGGCATTGTAAAGTGATGAGGAATATGGATTCCACTATCTAACTAACAATTTTGAAGGCGGGAGGGACCTCCCAAATGTAGGAGTGAGAACCCTCACAAACGTAAAAGGAAAAACTAAAGACAAAGCGCTCTGTGTGAACATATGCTAAAGGAGAGGTATTTTTTTTGCGTTATATACATGTAATTATGAAGTAAGAAAAAAATTCTTACCATTTTTCCCTTCAAAAAAAATGTAGGTTTGGTTTGTTCGGTCGGCTTATAAATCAGTGAAACCATCTCAATAGTCTGACAACATTATTCCCAGATACCATATGTGAGTCAGAAAGGCATGCAGGCATCTTCTCCATTCTGTTCCCAATTAGTTTTAGCTTTTTTTTCTCAGGTCCCCAGGTCCTGCAGAAAAATATTCGGTTTTCCCATTGACTTGCATTGGATTCTTTATTCGGCACGAATACACGGATATTAGAAATTATTTGTGCTGACATTCCCGAATCTGAATATTTCACTATTCGCTCATTACTAGTGGTTACATCAAATATTGATCTAATTTAGATTACTCTTTTGCTTATTCATTATGAATTTTGTTAATTAATAACTGTAAATTCACATTTCTATTTTTTAAAGCATTTTACTTACTTTATTTTTACTTACACGCAGCTAAACATTAATCATTGTTATTATTTAACCTTTGTATTGCACACAGATTTCTCTTTTCTTTTACTCTTTTCTCTTTTAATTCCATTTTATTCAATCCAGGAACTGTTGAGTCATTGTTTCCTTGTAAATATTACCTTGTTTGTAAGCTTCAATCATTAATATCAAATAATAATCTTAGTTTTGGGTTCAAATTGCTATGATTACTTTCCTATTATATGTTAATAGCGCTTCAAATCCTCTACTGATGACAATTCTATCATAAATTACATTATGACATTAGGTAGCCTGCATCAACCACTAGGGGTAATATAAAAGCATGTTTATGGTTTAGATATAAAATAATATTACAACTGTATACAGCAAGCTTGTCAGACATCCTTAAAGAGAAATATTCAGAAAGTTGTGGGAAGCAGGGTGTGTTGCAGTCCGCGCTGCCGAGATTCACAAATCACCTGGGATGCAAGATGTTGTAGCAGTGTACTCCTTTATTTCCTCCTACGCGTTTCGGCGCCCTTCCTGGCACCTTCCACCTGAGGAAGGTGCCAGGAAGGGCGCCAAAACGCGTAGGAGGAAATAAAGGAGTACACTGCTACAACATCATGGATCCCAGGTGATTTGTGAATCTCGGCAGCACGGACTGCAACACACTCTGCTTCCCACAACTTTCTGAAGGTTTTTCCACGTGCGAGTGGTTGGTGGAGGTCCCGCAGCAGCTGATTCTGTGATATGCTCTCAAGCCAGTTGTGGGTTACACAACTGGAATAGGTGAGTGGAACTGTATTATACCGCTCATACTTCAAGTGTCACTAGCGATAGGGCACTATTGCGCCTCTTGTTCCCCCCACCATTTTTGTATTAAAGAGAAATTGGCATCTCTCCTGACATATCTATTTCGCATGTCTATATTTTCCATGACATAACAATTTGGGATAATCTTTTCTACAAAATCTGTGTAACTGTTATCTTACCTAAACATTTATGAATGAATTGACAATTGGGCGCTACCATTCCCCTTGCTAAAGGCGTGTGTCCCTACACAATATATAGCTGATAGCATTGACTTAACACTGACAGATTCTTTAGGGACATAGGCCTTGGTTCATCAAAGCAATTCAGCCTTAAATTGCTTTGTAAAGGTGCACATTTTTTGTGCAACTTGGATTTGCACAAAATGTTTGCAACTTTTGAACATTTCTTGCAGAGCTGGGGATGACAGGGGCGTGAGGGGGCATGGCACCACAACATATCTAATTCATGACGAACTGTGGCATTCCCTACATCGGAAATCTTACTACAGCCAGGGACGATTTCTATCGTGTCGCATTGAGGTGCATACCACTCATCAAACACACCTGAGAGGCATCTCTTCATGAATCACAAGCATGAATGACACAAGCAACAACACTAAGGAGCCTGATTCTAATGTTACTACCTCTACATGCTATAAACCTTTATCTGGAAATAGCATATTGCATGCATCCAGTTGTCATCCAATGCATACAGTAAGATCAATATCAGTGGGTGAGTTTACCCGCATTAAACGAAATTGTAGTGATGAGTGCAATTTGAGGGGTAAATTTTCTGATTGTGAGAGCAAACTAAAAAATAGGGGTTACGCTATATGGATGTTAAAAGGGCTAAGAAAATTGTGGAACAAAAAAATTGTTCTGATTTATTGGATAATACCTCCCATAAAGTGAAAAAATGGGATAATAAACCTGTTCACTCACTACAATTTAGTCCTCAATTTATGGACATCAAGAGGATATTTTATAAATATCTTCCTATTTTGGAGGAGGATAATGCATTGCCTAAAATTCTAAATTCTGGTTGTGCGGTTGTTGCTAAAAGAGCCCAGACTATGGGTAATATTTTGTCCAATCCCCATTCTATAAGAAATCATGATAGGCATACTTGGCTCAATTGCAAGGGATTTTATAAGTGTGGGGAGAACCGATGTAGGATGTGTAAATTTGTATCAGTGGTAAAAAGTTTTTGTAATTCTGATGCATCCAAGCATTTTTTCATTAAGCAATATTTAAATTGCAATAGTGATAATGTTGTGTATATTATTCATTGTTCTATCTGTGATAAAATGAATGTTGACTGCACTATCAGAAACCTTAAAAACGTATTTCTGGGCATTTGACTGATATTTACAGTAGTTCTGATTCGTTTCGTATAATGTCCCATGCTTCCACACATTTTATACAGGTTCATGGACGAAACACTTCATCTTTCTGTGTCTATGCTATAGAGAAGATTCATCTGACACGAAGGGGAGGAGACATTAGGAAACACCTCCGTGATTGGGAAGCATATTGGATGTTCTATCTTAACACTTGCAATCCTGCAGGATTAAGTTTTTGCAGAGAATTGTTATTTCATTATAAATGTATTATTTCTATTGTTTTTTGTCTGCTGTTGATTGTAATTTTGCGATTTTAAAATTTCTGGTTAGTTTTAGATCACATGACTTTCTGGTGGGTGTGGTTTATTTGCTGCTATTGTATAAATTGCACAGGACACAGTTTGTGTTCGAAAAGCGTTGCTGCGTTATCTGGGTGCCATGTAATGTTTACCGTTTTTGGAATAAAGTAAAGCCTTTTTTTATCAGCTGGACTAATTTTCGCAATTTTTTCAGAAATCTCCGGTGCCGTCGGTGAGAGAGGGCAGTCTTGTGACTGCATTTACGTGATTTGCGTATATGACGTCAAGTGCTGACTAGACGTACTCGGCCTCGTTCAACTCAATTTCCAAAAATACATCCCTAGCTTTAACATACGATAAAAGTAGTATTTCATTTTTTTTAAATTAGCTGCCTTAAGGGCTCTGAGTCCTGTTTATATGAGCAGCCTTTTCTTTTACTGTAATGTAGCAAGGGTGCATGAGTTCTGTGGTTATGAAGACAAAGTAGCTGTTGTGGGGTGTAATGTGGCTCGATTTGTAATTAGTACATTGACATTAGTCATTATTATTTGTGAAGACTGCATAACACTTTGATATAGAAATAAATAATGCCCATCAATGTTTATCATATTCTCATAGAAAAAAACCTGAAGACTTGGCTAAAAATGTTAATAAATTAACAAGTAATAAAAAAATAATTTTAAATCTACATCAAATTTGCATATTAAACTGTACAAACAGAGACAAATGCTTATTTTATAAGATACATGTAGTAGTTTCCCAATCTACAGTTGTATTACCTGGAAATTAATTTAGCAAAAACTGCTTTGCTAAATTTTTGCTTTTTTTTGTGCTTTGCTTTTCTGTCACAAACCAAGCGGGTTCCCCAGTGCACACTTCTGCAATTGTTTTAATGCATCATTGAATCCCTGCATTAATGAAATATTTATTACACATAGCTTATTTTTCTTTACCTCTGGGATTTTATTCCAATCAAATTGAACAGAGTCTTAGCAAGCTTTGCAACAACACAGTTCACAAAAAGCATTGTAAGATTATACAACATTAAATTCATATTATTTTGTACTTATATGTGGTAAATTAGCAAATTAGTAAGAATAAACACTGTCTGATATGAGATCGCATCAATAAAACAAGGGTTGCTACTGTTAATTGACATCTGTCACTCATCAAAAGCAGATTATGTAGAAATTCATGGTTTAAACATCAGAAATATTAAAAAAATAAAATATACAATCTATGACAATTTTTTTTAGAATTGGATAAATGTTATTGTATGTGGAAAATTAAAAACAACTCTAACAGAGATTAGTAGATCTTCAGAGATTCGAAATCACCAAATTTGCAAATTTTACCAGGAAGTTCAATTTGCAACTAAGTTATATTCCCTGAATTGATTGTTGTCTGTTATGCTCTTGGTTTTCAGAAGACCCCAACGCATAATATCAGGGAAACACCTGGGAGAATTACGCAGATCCCACTGCTGACACCAATTTGTTGGGGGTACAGCAGGGAGATCACACAGATCTTGCCGCACTCACCAATTTGTCAGTGAACATCAATCCACTGCCTCCAATCGTTAGGATAGTTACGAAATTGAGTGATGAGTGATGGGCGAGGCCGCAGTTTCCACAAGTAGGCCAGTTATTGGGGAACTCATAGTGAGCGTATAGTATATATATGTATGTATATGTAGGAGTGGACCAAATTTCCTCCTGACATGTGCACAAACCTCATCATCAACTACAAAAATCGTTTGCTGTGTTTGCCAAAAAGGGTTTTGTCACCAAGTATTAAGTCGTGTTGCCAGAGAAATCAAATGCTTATTTCTCACTCCAAAATGTAAATAAATGTATATAATTTATGCAGTGTGATTTTCTGGATTTTATTTTTGATATTCTGTCTCTCAATGGTAAAGTTAACCTACCCTTAAAATTATAGACTGTTCAAGTGTTTGTCAGTGGGCAAACTTACAAAATCAGCAATGGGGATCAAATAATTATCTCCTTCACTGTGTGTATATATATATATATATATATATATATATATATATATATACAGCTCTGGCAAAAATTAAGAGACTACTGCAAAACTTTCAGTTTGTCTGATTTTTCTCTTTATAGGCATGTTTTTGAGTAAAATGTAAATTGCTCTTTTATTCTATAAATTACTGACAACATGTCTTCGAATTTTCAAGCACTACATTTTGTATTTATTTTCAGAAAATGAGAAATGGTCAAAAGAACAAAAAATGCGCTTGCAGGCCTGAAATAATGCTAAGAAAACAAGTTCATAATCATTTAGAAACAACAATACTGTTTTAACTCAGGAAGAGTTCAGAAATCAATATTTTGTGGAATAACCATGATTTTTAATCACAGCTGTCATGCGTCTTGGCATGCTTTCCACCAGTCTTTCACACTGCTTTTGGGTGACCTTATGCCACTCATGGTGCAAAAAATTAAGCAGTTCTTCTTTGTTTGATGACTTGTGACTATCCATCTTCCTCTTTACATTCCAGAGGTTTTCAATGGGGTTAAGGTCTGGAGATTGGGCTGGCCATGACAGGGTTTTGATGTGGTGGTCTTTCATCCACACATTGATTGACCTAGCTGTGTGGCATGGTGCATCGTCCTGCTTGAAAAAACAGTCCTCAGAGTTGGGGAACATTGCCTGAACAGAAGGAGTCAACTAGGATAACCTTGTATGCGGCTTGATTCATATGTCCTTCGCAAATATTAACCTGCCCAATTCCACAGGTGGCTGCCATTTTGCTGAATTCTCAATTTGCAGATTTTCTGGAGAAAATGAATATTTGTAAAATATTAGTAGAATTCAATTCCGCTCATGTACATTTGCCCATTTCTAACCTGTAGCATATAACTCTATATACTCTACAACCACATTTTAAGTATGAGCAGTGTTCCATGCAACTTATTCATCTTACCTCAATCGATTTCCGAATCTTAGAGATCTGGAACAAACTACCTATATTAGACAAATTCTAATGACGTTACATTTCACTTTATCCAAACTTGACAGTTTAGCAATCACTTTCTTTTTCACTCGTGCCTGTTGTATGATCAAGCCACAATAAATATGATGTCTTCTTATAAAATACTCTACTTTGCCCATTATGAGGGAAGTTTTTTTAGTTTCTGTTCGTTTAAATAGATAGTATCTACAAATGTGAAGCTAATTCTCCATTTAAAGTTAGCCATAGAACCTCTATTAATTCAATTCAGTCCAATTGCCATGCTATTGCAGGACCTGGAAAGGGATTTTACTACAATAAAGCAAAATTCATCTGCTAAATACATTATTCCAAGGTGAGGGACATTTTAGTTAATACAATTTAGTACAGTGGTCGCAAACCTAATGCACACGTGCCAGAGGGGGCATGCAAAGCCTTCCTGGTGGGTATACGCGCTATCTCAACAGCTCTAGTGCTGCCACAACTATCCTCAGCCCACTCCCTATCTCCCTAATCACTATGGCAATGGGTACTCTTCTCTGCATGTGCACTCTCCCTTCAGACTGCGCATCCTCCCATCAGTCTGCGCGCTTGTTGAGGAGGGGTGTGGCATATGGGCTGATGAGAGTGGCAGCATTAGTGCTGAGGAGAGGGCACATGTGCCCACAGATAGGACTGTAATATATGAAGAGACCAGATCTGCGTTGGAACAGGCATAGGTGAGTAGTTATTTTTTATTGTAATGTGAGGCCATTATACTGTATGGAACACTATGTGGGCACATTATACAGTATGGAGCACCGTGTGGGGCTATTATACTGTATAGAGTACCATGTGGGGCCACTATACAGTATGGAGCACTATGTTGGGTCATTATAGTGCATGGATTACTATGTTAGACCTATTATACTGTATGGAGCACTTTGTGGAGCCATTATACTGTATAGAAGGTAATGCTGGGCCATGTTATACTGTATGGTGCACTATGTAGGGTCCATTAGACTTTATGTAGGACAATGTGGGACCCATTATACTGTATGGAGCACTATGTGGGGCCCATTACACTGCATCAAGGACTATGTGGAGCCATTATACAGTATGTAGGACTTTGTGGAGCCATTGTCTATATGAAGGGCTTTTTGTACTCACTATATATATTGTAGTAAAGTTTTAATTAGAAAAAATGTAAAATTTCTTGAGGATACCATGGACCACGAAAAATCAATTATTATGTTAGCACGTCCATGGTAATCAAAACAAAATTTATTTTACTTCCTGGGCAGCAGTAAAGTTCCCTAAAAATAATGAAAGAAAACTTGTGTTTGGGCAGGTGAATCACAAGCATGAATGACACAAGCAACAACACTAAGGAGCCTGATTCTAATGTTACTACCTCTAAATGCTCTAAACCTTTATCTGGAAATAGCATATTGCATGCATCCAGTTGTCATCCCATGCATACAGTAAGATCAATATCAGTGGGTGAGTTTACCCGCATTAAACGAAATTGTAGTGATGAGTGCAATTTGAGGGGTAAATTTTCTGATTGTGAGAGCAAACTAAAAAATAGGGGTTACGCTATATGGATGTTAAAAGGGCTAAGAAAATTGTGGAACAAAAAAATTGTTCTGATTTATTGGATAATACCTCCCATAAAGTGAAAAAATTGGATAATAAACCTGTTCACTCACTACAATTTAGTCCTCAATTTATGGACATCAAGAGGATATTTTATAAATATCTTCCTATTTTGGAGGAGGATAATGCATTGCCTAAAATTCTAAATTCTGGTTGTGCCGTTGTTGCTAAAAGAGCCCAGACTATGGGTAATATTTTGTCCAATCCCCATTCTATAAGAAATCATGATAGGCATACTTGGCTCAATTGCAAGGGATTTTATAAGTGTGGGGAGAACCGATGTAGGATGTGTAAATTTGTATCAGTGGTAAAAAGTTTTTGTAATTCTGATGCATCCAAGCATTTTTTTTTTCATTAAGCAATATTTAAATTGCAATAGTGATAATGTTGTGTATATTATTCATTGTTCTATCTGTGATAGAATGAATGTTGACTGCACCTTAAAAACGTATTTCTGGGCATTTGACTGATATTTACAGTAGTTCTGATTCGTTTTGTATAATGTCCCATGCTTCCACACATTTTATACAGGTTCATGGACGAAACACTTCATCTTTCTGTGTCTATGATATAGAGAAGATTCATCTGACACGAAGGGGAGGAGACATTAGGAAACACCTCCGTGATTGGGAAGCATATTGGATGTTCTATCTTAACACTTGCAATCCTGCAGGATTAAGTTTTTGCAGAGAATTGTTATTTCATTATAAATGTATTATTTCTATTGTTTTTTGTCTGCTGTTGATTGTAATTTTGCGATTTTAAAATTTCTGGTTAGTTTTAGATCACATGACTTTCTGGTGGGTGTGGTTTATTTGCTGCTATTGTATAAATTGCACAGGATACAGTTTGTGTTCTAAACGCGTTGCTGCGTTATCTGGGTGCCATGTAATGTTTACCGTTTTTGGAATAAAGTAAAGCCTTTTTTTATCAGCTGGACTAATTTTCGCAATTTTTTCAGAATTCTCTGGTGCCGTCGGTGAGAGAGGGCAGTCTTGTGACTGCATTTACGTGATTTGCGTATATGACGTCAAGTGCTGACTAGACGTACTCGGCCTCGTTCAACTCAATTTCCAAAAATACATCCCTAGCTTTAACATACGATAAAAGTAGTATTTCATTTTTTTTAAATTAGCTGCCTTAAGGGCTCTGAGTCCTGTTTATATGAGCAGCCTTTTCTTTTACTGTAATGTAGCAAGGGTGCATGAGTTCTGTGGTTATGAAGACAAAGTAGCTGTTGTGGGGTGTAATGTGGCTCGATTTGTAATTAGTACATTGACATTAGTCATTATTATTTGTGAAGACTGCATAACACTTTGATATAGAAATAAATAATGCCCATCAATGTTTATCATATTCTCATAGAAAAAAACCTGAAGACTTGGCTAAAAATGTTAATAAATTAACAAGTAATAAAAAAGTAATTTTAAATCTACATCAAATTTGCATATTAAACTGTACAAACAGAGACAAATGCTTATTTTATAAGATACATGTAGTAGTTTCCCAATCTACAGTTGTATTACCTGGAAATTAATTTAGCAAAAACTGCTTTGCAAAATTTTTGCTTTTTTTTGTGCTTTGCTTTTCTGTCAAAAACCAAGCGGGTTCCCCAGTGCACACTTCTGCAATTGTTTTAATGCATCATTGAATCCCTGCATTAATGAAATATTTATTACACATAGCTTATTTTTCTTTACCTCTGGGATTTTATTCCAATCAAATTGAACAGAGTCTTAGCAAGCTTTGCAACAACACAGTTCACAAAAAGCATTGTAAGATTATACAACATTAAATTCATATTATTTTGTACTTATATGTGGTAAATTAGCAAATTAGTAAGAATAAACACTGTCTGATATGAGATCGCATCAATAAAACAAGGGTTGCTACTAGAGTTGAGTGAAACGGGTCGAAAAATTTCAAAAGTCGCCGACTTTTGGCAAAGTCGGGTTTCATGAAACGAAACCTGACCCTAGGATGAGGTCGGCCACGAGGTCGTCGACTTACGCGCCAAAGTCGCGTTTCAAAAGTTTGTTTTGCGCTCTTTTTCAGCCAATCAGGATCCACGGACACTGTGGGCAACGTGATGACATAGGCAGGGGTCACCACCATCTTTCAGAAGGGCATGCAAGTGATTGGCTTGCTTTGGTGGGCGTCACAGGGGGTATAAAAGGGCGTGCACGCCGACCGCCATCTTACTTCTGCCGATCTCAGTATAGGGAGAGGTTGCTGCTGATTCTGTAGGGAGAGCGTTAGGCAGGGAAGAAGACAAAAAAACTGCTTCTGCTGCTAGCGATTTGGCCTGCACAACACACCAGTCACTGTGTGTGCAGTGCAAGGGGACGCTATATAGTGGTGTATCAGTGGTGTTGGTTGTTGGGCTGCCTTCTAAGGCTTCCTGACATTCCTGCATTGCTGTTTACCCACTGCTCCGCAAACTGCTTTTTTAAAAGCAATCCCAATTTTTTTTTTTTTGTCCTGCTGAGAAGAAAAAAAAACTGCTTCTGCTGCTAGCGATTTGGCCTGCACAACACACCAGTCACTGTGTGTGCAGTGCAAGGGGAGGCTATATTGTGGTGTATCGGTGGTGTTGGTTGTTGGTCTGCCTTTTAAGGCTTCCTGACAGGCTGGCATTGCTGTTTACCCACTGCTCTGCAAACTGCTTTTTTAAAAGCAATCCAATCTCCCTTATCCTCTAGTCACTTTTGTCACAGCTGTGCCATCGAGCCTGTGACATAGCGCTCAGATATCAGTGGGCCTCACACAATCCAAAAGTGTCCAGTGTCCACAAGTGTCTGCAGAAATTCAAAATCTCCCTTATCCTCTCGTCACTTTTGTCACAGCTGTGCCATCGAGCCTGTGACATAGCGCTCAGATATCAGTGGCCCTCACACAATCCAAAAGTGTCCACTGTCCACAAGTGTCTGCAGAAATTCAAAATCTCCCTTATCCTCTAGTCACTTTGGTCACAGCTGTGCCATCGAGCCTGTCACATAGCGCTCAGATATTCATTGGGCCTCACACAATCCAAAAGTGTCCAGTGTCCACAAGTGTGTGCAGAAATTCAAAATCTCCCTTATCCTCTAGTCACTTTGGTCACAGCTGTGCCATCGAGCCTGTCACATAGCGCTCAGATATTCATTGGGTCTCACACAATCCAAAAGTGTCCAGTGTCCACAAGTGTGTGCAGAAATTCAAAATCTCCCTTATCCTCTCGTCACTTTTGTCACAGCTGTGCCATCGAGCCTGTGACATAGCGCTCAGATATCAGTGGCCCTCACACAATCCAAAAGTGTCCAGTGTACACAAGTGTCTGCAGAAATTCAAAATCTCCCTTATCCTCTAGTCACTTTGGTCACAGCTGTGCCATCGAGCCTGTCAAATAGTGCTCAGATATTCATTGGGCCTCACACAATCCAAAAGTGTCCAGTGTCCACAAGTGTCTGCAGAAATTCAAAATCTCCCTTATCCTCTCGTCACTTTTGTCACAGCTGTGCCATCGAGCCTGTGACATAGCGCTCAGATATCAGTGGCCCTCACACAACCCAAAAGTGTCCAGTGTCCACAAGTGTCTGCAGAAATTCAAAATCTCCCTTATCCTCTCGTCACTTTTGTCACAGCTGTGCCATCGAGCCTGTGACATAGCGCTCAGATATCAGTGGGCCTCACACAATCCAAAAGTGTCCAGTGTCCACAAGTGTCTGCAGAAATTCAAAATCTCCCCTGTCCTATAGACACCTTGTACCTTGTTTTACATTACTATATAGTTTGTTGGATTTTGTCTACATTTCTACCAAAAATGAGGAAGGCTGGTGGAAGAGGCCGTGGAATTGGGCGGGGGTTGGCAGCTGGTAATGATGGTGTTGGTGGTGGATCTGATGGTAGTGGCAAGAGCAAAATAGGACCGAATGCAGGAGGTGTTGAGCCTGCGTCATCGTCTGGCTACATAAGGCCTCGAACCCTTAGTTTTCTAGGAGTTGGCAAACCGCTTTTAAAGCAAGAGTATCATGAAAAAGTTTTGTCTTACATTGCTGACTCAGCCTCCAGCTCTATCGCCTCCTCTTCTTCAGTTGTAAAAAGTAAAAGCACTGAGTCGTCATTGGAGGCTCATGTTCATGAACCACACCTTTCCTTGTGTCCTTTACCCCAACCAAGATTGAAGGATGACGCAGGCCATACTACTGATTACTCCATGGAGCTGTTTTCACATACCATGCCTGGATTATCAAGTCAAATGGTGAATTACCCAGGCCAAGATGAATCTGACATGGAGTGCACTGATGCACAGCCGCTGATGGATGATTCTGCTGGTACATTCACTCAGAGCACTACATTGTCCTCGCAGTGTACAGAGCCAGATTCTGACCCTGATGAGACTCAGGTGCCCCTTCCCGCACACTATACCACCATACACGGTGACACAGAGGAAGGTGCACATGACATAGAAGAGGAGGTGATGGATGACGCAGTTGTTGACCCAGATTGGCATCCATTGGGGGAAGAGGGTGCTGCTTCCAATAGATCAGATGAGGAGCATCCACAGCAGACATCGACATCGCAACAGCTGTTATCTGGCAGGCCAGGAGCACTCCAAAGACAGGTTCCAAACATCAAAAGAGTTGCTGGACAGCTTGTCCAGAGGGTCAAAAGATCACAGCGTGCTAGGCCGCAAAATGTCTGCCAAAGTAGGAAGAGTGCAGTGTGGCACTTTTTTGACCAAAATCCTCATGATCAGGCCAAGGTTATCTGTAAGAAGTGCACAAAGACCTTTAGCCGAGGGCAAAATCTGAAAAATTTGAATACCAGTTGCATGCTTAGACATTTAACCAGCATGCACATGCAAGCGTGGACACAACACCAAACCTCAAGTGCCACATGTGTAACTGATCACAACGAAGGTAGTCAGCAACGCTACATTGTTTCCCCCACTGTAAGCAAACCGGTTAGCACAGCAGCAAATGTTGAAGTGTCGTTGCAAGGCCACAGCAGTCAGGGAATCCCACTGTTATATCAACGAAAGACTGATTCTAGGCCATCAGAAAGAACACCAACTCCATCACCATCATCAACCCTCTCTCAGTCCGCCCTGTCCACCGCTACTTCCAACATATGCAGCTCTCAAGTCCAGCTCACCCTCCCAGACACTATGAGTAGGTCAAGAAAGTACTCAGTCTCTCATTCGCGTACACTGGGTTTGAACGCCCACATTGCCAAACTAATCTCGTTTGAGATGATGCCCTTTCGGTTGGTGGAAAGCACAGCTTTCCGCGAACTCATGGCCTATGCAGTACCATGCTATGACCTACCCAGTCACCACTTCTTCTCTCGCAAAGCCATCCCAGCCCTCCACCATCATGTGAAAGATCGCATTGTCCATGCACTCAAGCAGTCAGTGAGCGGAAAGGTGCACCTCACAACTGATGCATGGTCCAGTCGGCATGGCCAGGGCCGTTACGTGTCCATCACTGCGCACTGGGTTAATGTGGTGGATGCAGGGTCCACAGGGGACAGCGGTGGTAGGACAGTGCTGCCTAGCCCACGGTATAGGAAACAGTTGGCTGTAGGCGTTCGACCCTCCTCCTCCTCCTCCAGAAGCGAAAGCTCGTCCACCGAGCGCAGTCGTACGAGCACTCCATCTGCAGCTGCCACTGTTGCACACGATGTGTCCCCCTATCGAGCAGCTAGTGGAAAGCGTCAGCAGGCTGTGTTGCAGATGATGTGTTTGGGCAACAGACACACCGCCGAGGTGCTGGCCGAGTACTTGAAGCGACAAACTGAGTCATGGCTGGGCAGTGTACATCTTGAGGCAGGCAAGGTAGTTAGTGATAACGGCCGTAATTTTGTGGCAGCCATAGCCCTTTCAAAACTCAGCCATATACCTTGCTTGGCTCACACCTTGAACCTGGTGGTGCAGTGCTTCCTCAAAAATTATCCGGAGTTAACAGCCCTGCTCCAGAAGGTGCGAAGACTGTGCGCGCACATCTGCCGGTCGCCTGTACACTCCGTTCGTATGCAGAAGCTGCAGCGATTGCTCCACCTTCCCAACCACCGCCTCATTATCGACATTGCAACAAGGTGGAACTCCACCCTGCACATGGTGGAGGGCTGTGCGAGCAGAGGCAGGCCATAATGCATTTGTGGGAGGATACACGGCCAGGCACTTTGAGAGCAGACATGGAGTTGACAGGTGTGCAGTGGTCGAAGCTGAAAGACCTCTGTAAAGTCCTTCAGTGTTTTGAGGAATGCACACGGCTGGTAAGCGCAGACGACGCCATCCTAAGCATGAGCATCCCACTTATGCGTCTGCTCATGCAAACTTTGACGCACCTTAAGGAGCAGGCGTCTGCAGCCAATGTTGATGAGGAGGAAGAGGAGGAGGGAATCCTTGATGACATTCAGCCATTGTCTGCTCAGGGACCTCTCCTGGACGAGGTGGAGGAAGAAGAGGAAGAGGAGGAGGATGATGGGGATGATTACTTAGGGGAGGAGGATGCATCTCGTGGGGCAAGTGAAAATGTTGGCGTGGCAAGGTCTGGTACAGGGTTTGTGCGTGACTGGAGGGATGTGGATTTGCCAGAAAGTGCTCCT
This sequence comes from Dendrobates tinctorius, assembly GCF_039654945.1. Lineage (NCBI taxonomy): Eukaryota > Metazoa > Chordata > Amphibia > Anura > Dendrobatidae > Dendrobates > Dendrobates tinctorius. The sequence goes on along the minus strand of NW_027361828.1, from coordinate 4,952,499 downwards.
CCAACCAGCACTCGCAGTGCATCATTGACACCGGGAACATTGGCCCACATGTCAGATTATGCCTTGCAGATCCTAAAAAGGGACCCACGCATTGCCAAAATGATGAACGATGACGACTACTGGTTGGCCAGCATCCTGGATCCACGCTATAAAGGCAAATTACAAAACATCATGCCACAGGAGAACCTTGACCTAATATTGGCTAATAAACAAGCAACTCTGGTAAATCGGTTGCTTGAGGCATTCCCAGCACACAGCAGCGGTGATGGTTCTCACACGAGCCATACGGGCCGGGGGCAGCTTGGCAGAGGTGTTCGTGGTGCACACAGCAGAAGTGGCGTTGGAGACAGGGGTTTCATGACAATGTTGTGGACTGATTTTTCAAGTACCACTCACACAACTGGTAATACTGCATCGATGGAAAGTGACAGGAGACAGCAGTTGTCAACTATGGTTACAAACTACTTTTCCCCCCATATCGATGTTCTCCCACACAGGTCATTCCCCTTTGACTATTGGGCCGCTAAACTGGACACCTGGCCTGAATTGGCACAATATGCCTTACAGGAGCTCGCTTGCCCAGCTGCAAGTGTGCTATCGGAAAGAGTCTTCAGTGCAGCTGGATCAATCCTGACAGAAAAAAGGACCCGTCTGTCAACCCAAAATGTGGATGATCTAACCTTCATTAAAATGAACCACGCATGGGTTTCCAAGGATTTTGTCCCACCTTCCCCTGATGACACATAGGGTGACAGAAAAATGGCTTGCTTTGGTCCACCTCTTCCTGGGACTTGACCTATTTCACCTTTTGCATCAGCTGAATGTCCAACATCAACATATGCCACTTTCTAAAACTCCCTAACTGTGCTGCCTCACCCCCATGGCCGGGGTCACCACCTAGCGCACGACACCGTGCGAGTGCCGTTGCCCTGGACAGGTGGGTAGGCCGACTCTTGGGCGCGGGCACTGGCACAGGGTCCTTCATAGTGCAATCAAGTGTCTCTGACGGTGGTGGTGCACACCCGCCATCAGACACACCGCTGTACTATGAGGGGCCCAGTGCCAGTACCGACGCCCACGAGTGGGCCCCCCTTGCTTGGGCAGGGCCCCAGCATTTGCAATCTTTACCTCTCCCTGCTCCTCCGCTGTGTAGTCTGAGCCGTCAAATCCATACTGTGCCTGACACCGTCTGAGCCTGCCTCCTGATGTATAGACATATATTTTGAATGTGTACGCTATCCATACATGTTATCTGGGGATACGGTACCCTTTCTAACCTTTGTGCAATCACGTGCAATCCATACTGGGCCTAACACCGTCTGAGCCTGCCTCCTGATGTATAGACATATATTTTGAATGTGTACACTATCCATACATGTTATCTGGGGAAACGGTACCCTTTCTAACCTTTGTGCAATCACATGCAATCCATACTGGGCCTAACACCGTCTTCCTGCCTCCTGATGTATAGACATATATTTTGAATGTGTACGCTATCCATACATGTTATCTGGGGATACGGTACCCTTTCTAACCTTTGTGCAATCACGTGCAATCCATACTGGGCCTAACACCGTCTGAGCCTGCCTCCTGATGTATAGACATATATTTTGAATGTGTACGCTATCCATACATGTTATCCGGGGAAACGGTACCCTTTCTAACCTTTGTGCAATCACGTGCAATCCATACTGGGCCTAACACCGTCTGAGCCTGCCTCCTGATGTATAGACATATATTTTGAATGTGTACGCTATCCATACATGTTATCTGGGGATACTGTACCCTTTCTAACCTTTGTGCAATCACGTGCAATCCATACTGGGCCTAACACCGTCTGAGCCTGCCTCCTGATGTATAGACATATATTTTGAATGTGTACGCTATCCATACATGTTATCCGGGGAAACGGTACCCTTTCTAACCTTTGTGCAATCACGTGCAATCCATACTGGGCCTGACACCGTCTGAGCCTGCCTCCTGATGTATAGACATATATTTTGAATGTGTACGCTATCCATACATGTTATCTGGGGATACGGTACCCTTTCTAACCTTTGTGCAATCACGTGCAATCCATACTGGGCCTAACACCGTCTGAGCCTGCCTCCTGATGTATAGACATATATTTTGAATGTGTACGCTATCCATACATGTTATCCGGGGAAACGGTACCCTTTCTAACCTTTGTGCAATCACGTGCAATCCATACTGGGCCTAACACCGTCTTCCTGCCTCCTGATGTATAGACATATATTTTGAATGTGTACTCTGTCCATACATGTTATCTGGGGATACGGTACCCTTTCTAACCTTTGTGCAATCACGTGCAATCCATACTGGGCCTAACACCGTCTGAGCCTGCCTCCTGATGTATAGACATATATTTTGAATGTGTACGCTATCCATACATGTTATCCGGGGAAACGGTACCCTTTCTAACCTTTGTGCAATCACGTGCAATCCATACTGGGCCTAACACCGTCTGAGCCTGCCTCCTGATGTATAGACATATATTTTGAATGTGGACGCTATCCATACATGTTATCTGGGGATACGGTACCCTTTCTAACCTTTGTGCAATCAAGTGCAATCCATACTGGGCCTAACACCGTCTGAGCCTGCCTCCTGATGTATAGACATATATTTTGAATGTGTACGCTATCCATACATGTTATCCGGGGAAACGGTACCCTTTCTAACCTTTGTGCAATCACGTGCAATCCATACTGGGCCTAACACCGTCTGAGCCTGCCTCCTGATGTATAGACATATATTTTGAATGTGTACGCTATCCATACATGTTATCTGGGGATACGGTACCCTTTCTAACCTTTGTGCAATCACGTGCAATCCATACTGGGCCTAACACCGTCTGAGCCTGCCTCCTGATGTATAGACATATATTTTGAATGTGTACGCTATCCATACATGTTATCCGGGGAAACGGTACCCTTTCTAACCTTTGTGCAATCACGTGCAATCCATACTGGGCCTAACACCGTCTGAGCCTGCCTCCTGATGTATAGACATATATTTTGAATGTGGACGCTATCCATACATGTTATCTGGGGATACGGTACCCTTTCTAACCTTTGTGCAATCACATGCAAGCCATACTGGACCTTACACCGTCTGAGCCTGCCTCCTGATGTATAGACATATATTTTGAATGTGTACGCTATCTATACATGTTATCCGGGGATACGGTACCCTTTCTAACCTTTGTGCAATCACGTGCAATCCATACTGGGCCTAACACCGTCTGAGCCTGCCTCCTGATGTATAGACATATATTTTGAATGTGTACGCTATCCATACATGTTATCTGGGGATACGGTACCCTTTCTCACCTTTGTGCAATTACGTGTAATCCATACTGGGCGTGAGAACGGCTGGCGAGCTGTTAAGCAAGCTACAGCACCTGTGGTTTGCACACGTAAGTTTTTCATTTTTTCAGGAATGACGGTTAGGCCTAATTCCGGAACTGCGGTTGACCTGCACTTACTGGGAAATCATTGTTCGCGGGTAATAATTGTAATCAGTGATCCCCATCACTAACGTTGTTCAGCGGGTTATCTGCACCTGTAAGCAACAAATGCTGGCCTTTTCAGTGTAGCGCACATGCAGCCATGGACATGTAAGGGCGTGACACACCAGTTATTGGCCAATCTCATGTGCCAGAGCCTCACGTGTCCCTCTAGTAAGCCGGGCTCGGACCATGGGGCATGACGGAGTCTCGTTCGTTAACGGAATTAAGCTTGCAATGTGTGCATCTGTTCTGTAGCTGGCATGGTTGAGGTTTCCCAGGTGGAGTCGAATTTAACCGTAGGCTCCACTCCTGGTGATGCCCTTCTGGACATTCCTTTAAGGTTCAGCTTTGCAACCATACTGCCCACGTAAAACAAACACTTTGCCTTCATGAACGCTGTTTGGAGGGTCATGACTCGTGGGAATAACGCCGCCCAATCAGTTAACCTGCTAGAGAGATCGTTCGTTGCTCCCAAGCATGACATCACACTCCCTAGGAAGAAGGTAATGCCACTGTGGCGACCGTACTCCTGGGGGCGACACAAGTGCACTGATGCCCAGCCACTGCTCGATGAATCTGCTGGTACATTGACCCAGACCACTACATTCCCCTCGCACGCTACACGACCTGAATCTGACCCTGATGAAACTCAGGTTACCCTTCCCATAAACAGTTCCATCTTACACGGTGACAAAGAGGAAGCTGCAGATGAAAGTGCAGGTTCGGCCCACCTGCCATCAGGCACACCACCGTACTATCAGGGGCCCTGTGCCAGTGCCGTCGCCAACGAGTGGGCCCCCCCTGCTTGCTCAGGATCACAGCACTTGCAAAGTTGAAATACTGTGCAGTGAGATGGAAGATGGGGACGACGAGGAGTCCAGACAAGTACAGGGATTCCCTAGCGAGGAGACTTATTTGATTGTTTTTTGGGACAGCAATTTTTGGGGAGCACTATACTCTGGAGAATGATAGATGGGGCCCACCATACACTGGAACATTCCAAAGGTGGACATCAGACACTGGAGCAGCATTTACAGGGCCCATTATACACTAGAGCATTAGAAATGGGGCCCATTATGTTTGGAGCATTATTTGGGCCCATAAGACAGTGGAGCTTCATCCATGGGGACCAACATATACTGTAGCATTATGTGGAGCTCATCATATACTGTTTCAAACATTATATGGGACCAATGATTTTGTATGGAGAAATAGATGGGCCTCATAGAATCATAGAATCATAGAATCGTAGAGTTGGAAGGGACCTCCTGGGCCATCTGGTCCAACCCCCTGCTCAAAGCAGGATTCGCTAAATCATCCCAGTCAGATGTCTGTCCAGCCTCTGTTTGAAGACTTCCATTGAAGGAGAACTCACCACTTCTCGTGGCAGCCTGTTCCACTCATTGATCACTCTAACTGTCAAAAAGTTTTTTCTAATATCTAATCTGTGTCTCCTCCCATTCAGTTTCATCCCATTGCTTCTAGTCTTTCCTTGTGCAAATGAGAATAAAGTTGATCCTTCTACAATGTGACAGCCCTTTAGATATTTGTAGACAGCTATTAAGTCTCCTCTCAGTCTTCTCTTTTGCAAACTAAACATTCCCAAATCCTGCAACCTTTCCTCATAAGACAGGGTTTGCAGACCGGTCACCATTCTGGTCGCTCTTTTCTGAACTTGCTCCAGTTTGTTGATGTCTTTTTTAAAATGTGGTGCCCAAAACTGGACACAATATTCCAGATGAGGTCTGACCAAAGAGGAGTAGAGGGAAATAATGACTTCACGTGATCTAGACTGTATGCTTCTGTTAATACATCCTAGAATTGCATTTGCCTTTTTTGCTGCTGCATCACACTGTTGACTCATATTCAGTCTGTGATCTATTAGTATACCCAAGTCTTTTTCACATGTGCTGTCACTTAGCCCTATTCCTCCCATTCTATATATGCTTTTTCCATTTTTATTGCCCAGATGTAGTACTTTGCATTTCTCCCTGTTAAAAACCATTCTGTTAGTTGCTGCCCACTTCTCCAGTTTATTTAAATCTTTTTGAATCCTCTCTCTCTCTTCTCTAGTATTAGCTATCCCTCCTAGCTTTGTGTCATCAGCAAATTTAATCAGTTTACCCTCAATTCCTTCATCTAAATCGTTGATAAAGATGTTGAACAATACAGGGCCCAGGACAGAGCCCTGTGGTACCCCACTTGAGACATTCTTCCAACTGGATGTGCAGCCATTTACGACCACTCTTTGGGTCCGATCACTAAGCCAGCTATGAATCCACCTAACAGTTGCCTTGTCCATTCCATACTTAATCATTTTTTCAATAAGGATTGTATGAGAGACTTTGTCAAATGCTTTGCTGAAGTCAAGATATACTATATCTACAGCATTTCCTTGATCCACCCAATCAGTGATACCGTCATAGAAGGAAATTAAGTTAGTCTGACATGACTTATTAGTTACAAACCCATGCTGACTCTGTTTAATCACTTCATTCTTATCCAGGTATTGACATACATGTTGTTTAATAATTTGTTCAAAGATCTTTCCTGGTATAGAAGTCAGACTCACCGGCCTATAGTTACCTGGGTCCACCTTCTTCCCCTTTTTGAAGATAGGAACAACATTTGCTCTTCTCCAGTCTTCTGGCACTTCTCCTGTTCTCCAAGAATTTTCAAAGATTATAGAGAGGGGTTCAAAAATTTCTTCTGCTATCTCCTTCAGTACTCTGGGGTGTAATTCATCTGGACCTGGAGACTTGAATTCATTTAGGCTAGCTAAGTGTTTCCTCACTATCTTTCTGTTTATAGATATCCTGGATTCTTCTATTCCCTTAATAGGACAGTGAATAACAGTTGATGTTACATTTCCTTTCTGAGAGAAAACAGATGCAAAATAGGAATTTAAAAGTTCAGCCTTCTCAACATCCTGTCTTACCATTTCATCATTTTCATCCTGTAAAAATCCTATGGCATCTTTGACTTTTCTTTTACTTTTGACATATCCCCAAAATCCTTTATTGTTGCTTTTGACATCTCTTGCAAGCCTCAATTCATTTTCAGCTTTAGATAATCTGATTTGTGCCCTGCAGGTTCTGCAGACAGCATTATATTCTTCTTTAGATATGCCTCCCTCTTTCCATTTTATAAACATTTTTTTCTTCCTTTTTAGCATGTGCTTAAGTTCTGTGTTCATCCATCCTGGTTTCCTTAACTGCTTCCTATTCTTCCCTCTTTTCGGAATTGTTAACAACTGTGCTTTGAGAATTTCATTTTTCAAGATTTCCCATCCTTCCTGGATATTTTTGTCTTTAAGGATATCCAGCCATTGGATCCCTCCAATTCTCTTTCTGAATCCCTTAAAATCTGCCTTTCTGAAATCTAACCTTGACGTCTGAGTCTTCACAGGTCTTCCGCCTCTAGTTATCCAAAATTCTAAAATAGCATGGTCGCTACCTCCTAGGGCCTCGTCATGAGATGTAAAAAGTGAGGTATTTTTCATTGTACTATACCGCTATTTCTCTGCCGTATCGGAGCATGATGAGTTGTGGTATGTGTTAAAGGGGCGCTCTTTCGCCCAGGGCACATGAAAACCTGCAGCCAGCCCTACCCCCCACAACTTTAGCCAAATAACCCCCATTTTTCAGTGCGTAACTTGTATTATGAAGTTATTTAAGGTTGACAAGCTTAAGTAAGAAGAATTGATGCTTTTGGCATTCAAATGGGCACTGTAGGTGTGTTTCCTGTCCTCCTCTCACTGCCGACTTTTATTCCCCATTGACTTACATTGGGTTTCGTGTTTCGGGACGACCCCGACTTTTCCCTATAATCGGACGATCTTGCTCGACCCGACTTTTGGAAAAGTCGGGTTTCACGAAACGAAACGCGACCCTAAAAAAACAAAAGTCGCTCAACTCTAGTTGCTACTGTTAATTGACATCTGTCACTCATCAAAAGCAGATTATGTAGAAATTCATGGTTTAAACATCAGAAATATTAAAAAAATAAAATATACAATCTATGACAATTTTTTTTAGAATTGGATAAATGTTATTGTATGTGGAAAATTAAAAACAACTCTAACAGAGATTAGTAGATCTTCAGAGATTCGAAATCACCAAATTTGCAAATTTTACCAGGAAGTTCAATTTGCAACTAAGTTATTCTCCCTGAATTGATTGTTAACTGTTATGCTTTTGGTTTTCAGAAGACCCCAACGCATAATATCAGGGAAACACCTGGGAGAATTACGCAGATCCCACTGCTGACACCAATTTGTTGGGGGTACAGCAGGGAGATCACACAGATCTTGCCGCACTCACCAATTTGTCAGTGAACATCAATCCACTGCCTCCAATCATTAGGATAGTTACGAAATTGAGTGATGAGTGATGGGCGAGGCCGCAGTTTCCACAAGTAGGCCAGTTATTGGGGAACTCATAGTGAGCGTATAGTATATATATGTATGTATATGTAGGAGTGGACCAAATTTCCTCCTGACATGTGGACAAACCTCATCATCAACTACAAAAATCGTCTGATTGCTGTGCTTGCCAAAAAGGGTTTTGTCACCAAGTATTAAGTCGTGTTGCCAGAGAAATCAAATGCTTATTTCTCACTCCAAAATGTAAATAAATGTATATAATTTATGCAGTGTGATTTTCTGGATTTTATTTTTGATATTCTGTCTCTCAATGGTAAAGTTAACCTACCCTTAAAATTATAGACTGTTCAAGTCTTTGTCAGTGGGCAAACTTACAAAATCAGCAATGGGGATCAAATAATTATCTCCTTCACTGTGTGTATATATATATATATATATATATATATACAGCTCTAGCAAAAATTAAGAGACTACTGCAAAACTTTCAGTTTGTCTGATTTTTCTCTTTATAGGCATGTTTTTGAGTAAAATGTAAATTGCTCTTTTATTCTATAAATTACTGACAACATGTCTTCGAATTTCCAAGCACTACATTTTGTATTTATTTTCAGAAAATGAGAAATGGTCAAAAGAACAAAAAATGCGCTTGCAGGCCTGAAATAATGCTAAGAAAACAAGTTCATAATCATTTAGAAACAACAATACTGTTTTAACTCAGGAAGAGTTCAGAAATCAATATTTTGTGGAATAACCATGATTTTTAATCACAGCTGTCATGCGTCTTGGCATGCTTTCCACCAGTCTTTCACACTGCTTTTGGGTGACCTTATGCCACTCATGGTGCAAAAAATTAAGCAGTTCTTCTTTGTTTGATGACTTGTGACTATCCATCTTCCTCTTTACATTCCAGAGGTTTTCAATGGGGTTAAGGTCTGGAGATTGGGCTGGCCATGATAGGGTTTTGATGTGGTGGTCTTTCATCCACACATTGATTGACCTAGCTGTGTGGCATGGTGCATCGTCCTGCTTGAAAAAACAATCCTCAGAGTTGGGGAACATTGCCTGAACAGAAGGAGTCAACTAGGATAACCTTGTATGCGGCTTGATTCATATGTCCTTCGCAAATATTAACCTGCCCAATTCCACAGGTGGCTGCCATTTTGCTGAATTCTCAATTTGCAGATTTTCTGGAGAAAATGAATATTTGTAAAATATTAGTAGAATTCAATTCCGCTCATGTACATTTGCCCATTTCTAACCTGTAGCATATAACTCTATATACTCTACAACCACATTTTAAGTATGAGCAGTGTTCCATGCAACTTATTCATCTTACCTCAATCGATTTCCGAATCTTAGAGATCTGGAACGCTACTTGTAGCGCCGCCTCCTAGCACACAGCGGCGCCTGCGATCGGCGCACCCTATCTTTAGCATAGGGTGCGCAGATCGTGCGCAGGCCGTGCGCTAGTTACAAGCAAGGGGCGGGCACGCCGGGCAGAGAGCCGGCTCGGGGGCGGAGCTATCCCCGGCCGTGCGTGCGCTTAAAAAGCGCTAATGTGAAACCAGCCTTAGACAAATTCTAATGACGTTACATTTCACTTTATCCAAACTTGACAGTTTAGCAATCACTTTCTTTTTCACTCGTGCCCGGCAAAATGTTGTATGATCAAGCCACAATAAATATGATGTCTTCTTATAAAATACTCTACTTTGCCCATTATGAGGGAAGTTTTTTTAGTTTCTGTTCGTTTAAATAGATAGTATCTACAAATGTGAAGCTAATTCTCCATTTAAAGTTAGCCATAGAACCTCTATTAATTCAATTCAGTCCAATTGCCATGCTATTGCAGGACCTGGAAAGGGATTTTACTAAAATAAAGCAAAATTCATCTGCTAAATACATTATTCCAAGGTGAGGGACATTTTAGTTAATACAATTTAGTACAGTGGTCGCAAATCTATGGCACACGTGCCAGAGGGGGAATGCAAAGCCTTCCTGGTGGGTATATGCGCTATCTCAGCAGCTCTAGTGCTGCCACAACTATCCTCAGCCCACTCCCTATCTCCCTAATCACTATGGCCATGGGTACTCGTCTCTGCATGTGCACTCTCAGTTCAGAATGCGCCTCCTCCCATCAGTCTGCACGCTTGTTGAGGAGGGGTGTGGCATATGGGCTGATGAGAGTGGCAGCATTAGTGCTGAGGAGAGGGCACATGTGCCCACAGATAGGACTGTAATATATGAAGAGACCAGATCTGCGTTGGAACAGGCATAGGTGAGTAGTTATTTTTTATTGTAATGTGAGGCCATTATACTGTATGGAACACTATGTGGGCACATTATACAGTATGGAGCACCATGTGGGGCTATTATACTGTATAGAGTACCATGTGGGGCCACTATACAGTATGGAGCACTATGTTGGGTCATTATAGTGCATGGATTACTATGTTAGACCTATTATACTGTATGGAGCACTTTGTGGAGCCATTATACTGTATAGAAGGTAATGCTGGGCCATGTTATACTGTATGGTGCACTATGTAGGGTCCATTAGACTTTATGTAGGACAATGTGGGACCCATTATACTGTATGGAGCACTATGTGGGGCCCATTACACTGCATCAAGGACTATGTGGAGCCATTATACAGTATGTAGGACTTTGTGGAGCCATTGTCTATATGAAGGGCTTTTTGTACTCACTATATATATTGTAGTAAAGTTTTAATTAGAAAAAATGTAAAATTTCTTGAGGATACCATGGACCATGAAAAATCAATTATTATGTTAGCACGCCCATGGTAATCAAAACAAAATTTATTTTACTTCCTGGGCAGCAGTAAAGTTCCCTAAAAATAATGAAAGAAAACTTGTGTTTGGGCAGGTGAATCACAAACATGAATGACACAAGCAACAACACTAAGGAGCCTGATTCTAATGTTACTACCTCTAAATGCTCTAAACCTTTATCTGGAAATAGCATATTGCATGCATCCAGTTGTCATCCCATGCATACAGTAAGATCAATATCAGTGGGTGAGTTTACCCGCATTAAACGAAATTGTAGTGATGAGTGCAATTTGAGGGGTAAATTTTCTGATTGTGAGAGCAAACTAAAAAATAGGGGTTACGCTATATGGATGTTAAAAGGGCTAAGAAAATTGTGGAACAAAAAAATTGTTCTGATTTATTGGATAATACCTCCCATAAAGTGAAAAAATGGGATAATAAACCTGTTCACTCACTACAATTTAGTCCTCAATTTATGGACATCAAGAGGATATTTTATAAATATCTTCCTATTTTGGAGGAGGATAATGCATTGCCTAAAATTCTAAATTCTGGTTGTGCGGTTGTTGCTAAAAGAGCCCAGACTATGGGTAATATTTTGTCCAATCCCCATTCTATAAGAAATCATGATAGGCATACTTGGCTCAAGGGGTTTTATAAGTGTGGGGAGAACCGATGTAGGATGTGTAAATTTGTATCAGTGGTAAAAAGTTTATGTAATTCTGATGCATCCAAGCATTTTTTCATTAAGCAATATTTAAATTGCAATAGTGATAATGTTGTGTATATTATTCATTGTTCTATCTGTGATAAAATGAATGTTGACTGCACTATCAGAAACCTTAAAAACGTATTTCTGGGCATTTGACTGATATTTACAGTAGTTCTGATTCGTTTCGTATAATGTCCCATGCTTCCACACATTTTATACAGGTTCATGGACGAAACACTTCATCTTTCTGTGTCTATGCTATAGAGAAGATTCATCTGACACGAAGGGGAGGAGACATTAGGAAACACCTCCGTGATTGGGAAGCATATTGGATGTTCTATCTTAACACTTGCAATCCTGCAGGATTAAGTTTTTGCAGAGAATTGTTATTTCATTATAAATGTATTATTTCTATTGTTTTTTGTCTGCTGTTGATTGTAATTTTGCGATTTTAAAATTTCTGGTTAGTTTTAGATCACATGACTTTCTGGTGGGTGTGGTTTATTTGCTGCTATTGTATAAATTGCACAGGACACAGTTTGTGTTCTAAACGCGTTGCTGCGTTATCTGGGTGCCATGTAATGTTTACCATTTTTGGAATAAAGTAAAGCCTTTTTTTATCAGCTGGACTAATTTTCGCAATTTTTTCAGAATTCTCTGGTGCCGTCGGTGAGAGAGGGCAGTCTTGTGACTGCATTTACGTGATTTGCGTATATGACGTCAAGTGCTGACTAGACGTACTCGGCCTCGTTCAACTCAATTTCCAAAAATACATCCCTAGCTTTAACATACGATAAAAGTAGTATTTCATTTTTTTTAAATTAGCTGCCTTAAGGGCTCTGAGTCCTGTTTATATGAGCAGCCTTTTCTTTTACTGTAATGTAGCAAGGGTGCATGAGTTCTGTGGTTATGAAGACAAAGTAGCTGTTGTGGGGTGTAATGTGGCTCGATTTGTAATTAGTACATTGACATTAGTCATTATTATTTGTGAAGACTGCATAACACTTTGATATAGAAATAAATAATGCCCATCAATGTTTATCATATTCTCATAGAAAAAAACCTAAAAGACTTGGCTAAAAATGTTAATAAATTAACAAGTAATAAAAAAGTAATTTTAAATCTACATCAAATTTGCATATTAAACTGTACAAACAGAGACAAATGCTTATTTTATAAGATACATGTAGTAGTTTCCCAATCTACAGTTGTATTACCTGGAAATTAATTTAGCAATAACTGTTTTGCAAAATGTTTGCTTTTTTTTGTGCTTTGCGCTTTCTGTCACAAACCAAGCGGGTTCCCCAGTGCACACTTCTGCAATTGTTTTAATGCATCATTGAATCCCTGCATTAATGAAATATTTATTACACATAGCTTATTTTTCTTTACCTCTGGGATTTTATTCCAATCAAATTGAACAGAGTCTTAGCAAGCTTTGCAACAACACAGTTCACAAAAAGCATTGTAAGATTATACAACATTAAATTCATATTATTTTGTACTTATATGTGGTAAATTAGCAAATTAGTAAGAATAAACACTGTCTGATATGAGATCGCATCAATAAAACAAGGGTTGCTACTGTTAATTGACATCTGTCACTCATCAAAAGCAGATTATGTAGAAATTTATGGTTTAAACATCAGAAATATTAAAAAAATAAAATATACAATCTATGACAATTTTTTTTAGAATTGGATAAATGTTATTGTATGTGGAAAATTAAAAACAACTCTAACAGAGATTAGTAGATCTTCAGAGATTCGAAATCACCAAATTTGCAAATTTTACCAGGAAGTTCAATTTGCAGCTAAGTTATTCTCCCTGAATTGATTGTTGTCTGTTATGCTCTTGGTTTTCAGAAGACCTCAATGCATAATATCAGGGAAACACCTGGGAGAATTACGCAGATCCCACTGCTGACACCAATTTGTTGGGGGTACAGCAGGGAGATCACACAGATCTTTCAGCACTCACCAATTTGTCAGTGAACATCAATCCACTGCCTCCAATCGTTAGGATAGTTACAAAATTGAGTGATGAGTGATGGGCGAGGCCGCAGTTTCCACAAGTAGGCCAGTTATTGGGGAACTCATAGTGAGCGTATAGTATATATATGTATGTATATGTAGGAGTGGACCAAATTTCCTCCTGACATGTGCACAAACCTCATCATCAACTACAAAAATCGTTTGATTGCTGTGCTTGCCAAAAAGGGTTTTGTCACCAAGTATTAAGTCGTGTTGCCAGAGAAATCAAATGCTTATTTCTCACTCCAAAATGTAAATAAATGTATATAATTTATGCAGTGTGATTTTCTGGATTTTATTTTTGATATTCTGTCTCTCAATGGTAAAGTTAACCTACCCTTAAAAATATAGACTGTTCAAGTCTTTGTCAGTGGGCAAACTTACAAAATCAGCAATGGGGATCAAACAATTATCTCCTTCACTGTGTGTATATATATATATATATATATATATATATATATACAGCTCTGGCAAAAATTAAGAGACTACTGCAAAACTTTCAGTTTGTCTGATTTTTCTCTTTATAGGCATGTTTTTGAGTAAAATGTAAATTGCTCTTTTATTCTATAAATTACTGACAACATGTCTTCGAATATCCAAGCACTAAATTTTGTATTTATTTTCAGAAAATGAGAAATGGTCAAAAGAACAAAAAATGCGCTTGCAGGCCTGAAATAATGCTAAGAAAACAAGTTCATAATCATTTAGAAACAACAATACTGTTTTAACTCAGGAAGAGTTCAGAAATCAATATTTTGTGGAATAACCATGATTTTTAATCACAGCTGTCATGCGTCTTGGCATGCTTTCCACCAGTCTTTCACACTGCTTTTGGGTGACCTTATGCCACTCATGGTGCAAAAAATTAAGCAGTTCTTCTTTGTTTGATGACTTGTGACTATCCATCTTCCTCTTTACATTCCAGAGGTTTTCAATGGGGTTAAGGTCTGGAGATTGGGCTGGCCATGATAGGGTTTTGATGTGGTGGTCTTTCATCCACACATTGATTGACCTAGCTGTGTGGCATGGTGCATCGTCCTGCTTGAAAAAACAGTCCTCAGAGTTGGGGAACATTGCCTGAACAGAAGGAGTCAACTAGGATAACCTTGTGTGCGGCTTGATTCATATGTCCTTCGCAAATATTAACTTGCCCAATTCCACAGGTGGCTGCCATTTTGCTGAATTCTCAATTTGCAGATTTTCTGGAGAAAATGAATATTTGTAAAATATTAGTAGAATTCAATTCCGCTCATGTACATTTGCCCATTTCTAACCTGTAGCATATAACTCTATATACTCTACAACCACATTTTAAGTATGAGCAGTGTTCCATGCAACTTATTCATCTTACCTCAATCGATTTCCGAATCTTAGAGATCTGGAACAAACTACCTATATTAGACAAATTCTAATGACGTTACATTTCACTTTGTCCAAACTTGACAGTTTAGCAATCACTTTCTTTTTCACTCGTGCCTGGCAAAATGTTGTATGATCAAGCCACAATAAATATGATGTCTTCTTATAAAATACTCTACTTTGCCCATTATGAGGGAAGTTTTTTTAGTTTCTGTTCGTTTAAATAGATAGTATCTACAAATGTGAAGCTAATTCTCC
The DNA here is from genome assembly GCF_039654945.1 of Dendrobates tinctorius. Taxonomy (NCBI): domain Eukaryota; kingdom Metazoa; phylum Chordata; class Amphibia; order Anura; family Dendrobatidae; genus Dendrobates; species Dendrobates tinctorius. The sequence continues at coordinate 4,937,426 of NW_027361828.1, read as the reverse complement.
ATTTAAAGTTAGCCATAGAACCTCTATTAATTCAATTCAGTCCAATTGCCATGCTATTGCAGGACCTGGAAAGGGATTTTACTACAATAAAGCAAAATTCATCTGCTAAATACATTATTCCAAGGTGAGGGACATTTTAGTTAATACAATTTAGTACAGTGGTCGCAAATCTATGGCACACGTGCCAGAGGGGGCATGCAAAGCCTTCCTGGTGGGTATATGCGCTATCTCAGCAGCTCTAGTGCTGCCACAACTATCCTCAGCCCACTCCCTATCTCCCTAATCACTATGGCCATGGGTACTCGTCTCTGCATGTGCACTCTCAGTTCAGAATGCGCCTCCTCCCATCAGTCTGCGCGCTTGTTGAGGAGGGGTGTGGCATATGGGCTGATGAGAGTGGCAGCATTAGTGCTGAGGAGAGGGCACATGTGCCCACAGATAGGACTGTAATATATGAAGAGACCAGATCTGCGTTGGAACAGGCATAGGTGAGTAGTTATTTTTTATTGTAATGTGAGGCCATTATACTGTATGGAACACTATGTGGGCATATTATACAGTATGGAGCACCATGTGGGGCTATTATACTGTATAGAGTACCATGTGGGGCCACTATACAGTATGGAGCACTATGTTGGGTCATTATAGTGCATGGATTACTATGTTAGACCTATTATACTGTATGGAGCACTTTGTGGAGCCATTATACTGTATAGAAGGTAATGCTGGGCCATGTTATACTGTATGGTGCACTATGTAGGGTCCATTAGACTTTATGTAGGACAATGTGGGACCCATTATACTGTATGGAGCACTATGTGGGGCCCATTACACTGCATCAAGGACTATGTGGAGCCATTATACAGTATGTAGGACTTTGTGGAGCCATTGTCTATATGAAGGGCTTTTTGTACTCACTATATATATTGTAGTAAAGTTTTAATTAGAAAAAATGTAAAATTTCTTGAGGATACCATGGACCATGAAAAATCAATTATTATGTTAGCACGCCCATGGTAATCAAAACAAAATTTATTTTACTTCCTGGGCAGCAGTAAAGTTCCCTAAAAATAATGAAAGAAAACTTGTGTTTGGGCAGGTGAATCACAAACATGAATGACACAAGCAACAACACTAAGGAGCCTGATTCTAATGTTACTACCTCTAAATGCTCTAAACCTTTATCTGGAAATAGCATATTGCATGCATCCAGTTGTCATCCCATGCATACAGTAAGATCAATATCAGTGGGTGAGTTTACCCGCATTAAACGAAATTGTAGTGATGAGTGCAATTTGAGGGGTAAATTTTCTGATTGTGAGAGCAAACTAAAAAATAGGGGTTACGCTATATGGATGTTAAAAGGGCTAAGAAAATTGTGGAACAAAAAAATTGTTCTGATTTATTGGATAATACCTCCCATAAAGTGAAAAAATGGGATAATAAACCTGTTCACTCACTACAATTTAGTCCTCAATTTATGGACATCAAGAGGATATTTTATAAATATCTTCCTATTTTGGAGGAGGATAATGCATTGCCTAAAATTCTAAATTCTGGTTGTGCGGTTGTTGCTAAAAGAGCCCAGACTATGGGTAATATTTTGTCCAATCCCCATTCTATAAGAAATCATGATAGGCATACTTGGCTCAAGGGGTTTTATAAGTGTGGGGAGAACCGATGTAGGATGTGTAAATTTGTATCAGTGGTAAAAAGTTTATGTAATTCTGATGCATCCAAGCATTTTTTCATTAAGCAATATTTAAATTGCAATAGTGATAATGTTGTGTATATTATTCATTGTTCTATCTGTGATAAAATGAATGTTGACTGCACTATCAGAAACCTTAAAAACGTATTTCTGGGCATTTGACTGATATTTACAGTAGTTCTGATTCGTTTCGTATAATGTCCCATGCTTCCACACATTTTATACAGGTTCATGGACGAAACACTTCATCTTTCTGTGTCTATGCTATAGAGAAGATTCATCTGACACGAAGGGGAGGAGACATTAGGAAACACCTCCGTGATTGGGAAGCATATTGGATGTTCTATCTTAACACTTGCAATCCTGCAGGATTAAGTTTTTGCAGAGAATTGTTATTTCATTATAAATGTATTATTTCTATTGTTTTTTGTCTGCTGTTGATTGTAATTTTGCGATTTTAAAATTTCTGGTTAGTTTTAGATCACATGACTTTCTGGTGGGTGTGGTTTATTTGCTGCTATTGTATAAATTGCACAGGACACAGTTTGTGTTCTAAACGCGTTGCTGCGTTATCTGGGTGCCATGTAATGTTTACCGTTTTTGGAATAAAGTAAAGCCTTTTTTTATCAGCTGGACTAATTTTCGCAATTTTTTCAGAATTCTCTGGTGCCGTCAGTGAGAGAGGGCAGTCTTGTGACTGCATTTACGTGATTTGCGTATATGACGTCAAGTGCTGACTAGACGTACTCGGCCTCGTTCAACTCAATTTCCAAAAATACATCCCTAGCTTTAACATACGATAAAAGTAGTATTTCATTTTTTTTAAATTAGCTGCCTTAAGGGCTCTGAGTCCTGTTTATATGAGCAGCCTTTTCTTTTACTGTAATGTAGCAAGGGTGCATGAGTTCTGTGGTTATGAAGACAAAGTAGCTGTTGTGGGGTGTAATGTGGCTCGATTTGTAATTAGTACATTGACATTAGTCATTATTATTTATGAAGACTGCATAACACTTTGATATAGAAATAAATAATGCCCATCAATGTTTATCATATTCTCATAGAAAAAAACCTAAAAGACTTGGCTAAAAATGTTAATAAATTAACAAGTAATAAAAAAGTAATTTTAAATCTACATCAAATTTGCATATTAAACTGTACAAACAGAGACAAATGCTTATTTTATAAGATACATGTAGTAGTTTCCCAATCTACAGTTGTATTACCTGGAAATTAATTTAGCAATAACTGTTTTGCAAAATGTTTGCTTTTTTTTGTGCTTTGCGCTTTCTGTCACAAACCAAGCGGGTTCCCCAGTGCACACTTCTGCAATTGTTTTAATGCATCATTGAATCCCTGCATTAATGAAATATTTATTACACATAGCTTATTTTTCTTTACCTCTGGGATTTTATTCCAATCAAATTGAACAGAGTCTTAGCAAGCTTTGCAACAACACAGTTCACAAAAAGCATTGTAAGATTATACAACATTAAATTCATATTATTTTGTACTTATATGTGGTAAATTAGCAAATTAGTAAGAATAAACACTCTCTGATATGAGATCGCATCAATAAAACAAGGGTTGCTACTGTTAATTGACATCTGTCACTCATCAAAAGCAGATTATGTAGAAATTCATGGTTTAAACATCAGAAATATTAAAAAAATAAAATATACAATCTATGACAATTTTTTTTAGAATTGGATAAATGTTATTGTATGTGGAAAATTAAAAACAACTCTAACAGAGATTAGTAGATCTTCAGAGATTCGAAATCACCAAATTTGCAAATTTTACCAGGAAGTTCAATTTGCAGCTAAGTTATTCTCCCTGAATTGATTGTTGTCTGTTATGCTCTTGGTTTTCAGAAGACCTCAATGCATAATATCAGGGAAACACCTGGGAGAATTACGCAGATCCCACTGCTGACACCAATTTGTTGGGGGTACAGCAGGGAGATCACACAGATCTTTCAGCACTCACCAATTTGTCAGTGAACATCAATCCACTGCCTCCAATCGTTAGGATAGTTACAAAATTGAGTGATGAGTGATGGGCGAGGCCGCAGTTTCCACAAGTAGGCCAGTTATTGGGGAACTCATAGTGAGCGTATAGTATATATATGTATGTATATGTAGGAGTGGACCAAATTTCCTCCTGACATGTGCACAAACCTCATCATCAACTACAAAAATCGTTTGATTGCTGTGTTTGCCAAAAAGGGTTTTGTCACCAAGTATTAAGTCGTGTTGCCAGAGAAATCAAATGCTTATTTCTCACTCCAAAATGTAAATAAATGTATATAATTTATGCAGTGTGATTTTCTGGATTTTATTTTTGATATTCTGTCTCTCAATGGTAAAGTTAACCTACCCTTAAAAATATAGACTGTTCAAGTCTTTGTCAGTGGGCAAACTTACAAAATCAGCAATGGGGATCAAATAATTATCTCCTTCACTGTGTGTATGTATATATATATATATATATATAAATATATATACAGCTCTGGCAAAAATTAAGAGACTACTGCAAAACTTTCAGTTTGTCTGATTTTTCTCTTTATAGGCATGTTTTTGAGTAAAATGTAAATTGCTCTTTTATTCTATAAATTACTGACAACATGTCTTCGAATTTCCAAGCACTAAATTTTGTATTTATTTTCAGAAAATGAGAAATGGTCAAAAGAACAAAAAATGCGCTTGCAGGCCTGAAATAATGCTAAGGAAACAAGTTCATAATCATTTAGAAACAACAATACTGTTTTAACTCAGGAAGAGTTCAGAAATCAATATTTTGTGGAATAACCATGATTTTTAATCACAGCTGTCATGCGTCTTGGCATGCTTTCCACCAGTCTTTCACACTGCTTTTGGGTGACCTTATGCCACTCATGGTGCAAAAAATTAAGCAGTTCTTCTTTGTTTGATGACTTGTGACTATCCATCTTCCTCTTTACATTCCAGAGGTTTTCAATGGGGTTAAGGTCTGGAGATTGGGCTGGCCATGACAGGGTTTTGATGTGGTGGTCTTTCATCCACACATTGATTGACCTAGCTGTGTGGCATGGTGCATCGTCCTGCTTGAAAAAACAGTCCTCAGAGTTGGGGAACATTGCCTGAACAGAAGGAGTCAACTAGGATAACCTTGTGTGCGGCTTGATTCATATGTCCTTCGCAAATATTAACTTGCCCAATTCCACAGGTGGCTGCCATTTTGCTGAATTCTCAATTTGCAGATTTTCTGGAGAAAATGAATATTTGTAAAATATTAGTAGAATTCAATTCCGCTCATGTACATTTGCCCATTTCTAACCTGTAGCATATAACTCTATATACTCTACAACCACATTTTAAGTATGAGCAGTGTTCCATGCAACTTATTCATCTTACCTCAATCGATTTCCGAATCTTAGAGATCTGCAACAAACTACCTATATTAGACAAATTCTAATGACGTTACATTTCACTTTATCCAAACTTGACAGTTTAGCAATCACTTTCTTTTTCACTCGTGCCTGGCAAAATGTTGTATGATCAAGCCACAATAAATATGATGTCTTCTTATAAAATACTCTACTTTGCCCATTATGAGGGAAGTTTTTTTAGTTTCTGTTCGTTTAAATAGATAGTATCTACAAATGTGAAGCTAATTCTCCATTTAAAGTTAGCCATAGAACCTCTATTAATTCAATTCAGTCCAATTGCCATGCTATTGCAGGACCTGGAAAGGGATTTTACTACAATAAAGCAAAATTCATCTGCTAAATACATTATTCCAAGGTGAGGGACATTTTAGTTAATACAATTTAGTACAGTGGTCGCAAACCTATGGCACACGTGCCAGAGGGGGCATGCAAAGCCTTCCTGGTGGGTATATGCGCTATCTCAACAGCTCTAGTGCTGCCACAACTATCCTCAGCCCACTCCCTATCTCCCTAATCACTATGGCCATTGGTACTCTTCTCTGCATGCACACTCTCCCTTCAGACTGCGAATCCTCCCATCAGTCTGCGCGCTTGTTGAGGAGGGGTGTGGCATATGGGCTGATGAGAGTGGCAGCATTAGTGCTGAGGAGAGGGCACATGTGCCCACAGATAGGACTGTAATATATGAAGAGACCAGATCTGCGTTGGAACAGGCATAGGTGAGTAGTTATTTTTTATTGTAATGTGAGGCCATTATACTGTATGGAACACTATGTGGGCACATTATACAGTATGGAGCACCATGTGGGGCTATTATACTGTATAGAGTACCATGTGGGGCCACTATACAGTATGGAGCACTATGTTGGGTCATTATAGTGCATGGATTACTATGTTAGACCTATTATACTGTATGGAGCACTTTGTGGAGCTATTATACTGTATAGAAGGTAATGCTGGGCCATGTTATACTGTATGGTGCACTATGTAGGGTCCATTACACTTTATGTAGGACAATGTGGGACCCATTATACTGTATGGAGCACTATGTGGGGCCCATTACACTGCATCAAGGACTATGTGGAGCCATTATACAGTATGGAGGACTTTGTGGAGCCATTGTCTATATGAAGGGCTTTTTGTACTCACTATACTGTATGGAAAGTTGTGTGGGAATTTGCAGTTGAAGAATCATACTATGATGAGGTCATCATTCTTTGTTCAGGGAATTGAGAAGGGGGATCAAGAATGGTCATTATACTGTGCATGTGGAGGAATTCACTGTGGGGGTATCATGCTGTGTTTGGGATCACTTTTGTTTGCATCATACTTTATCTGTTTTATTCAAGGTTTTTTTATAATTTGTTATTACATATTTAATTTAGGCCATTAGGTCATATGCTTTTTACTGCTCTTACATAACATATTACATTATTCCACTATAATTCCAAAAGTTAAATGTTTTATTTGATAAGGAAAAACTTCCTCAACTGTAGACATTTTGTTAACAAATATCAAGATTGGCCAGTGACTTTGTGCAAGCTTTTAACTTTGGCCCTGGAGGTCCCTTCCAACTCTACCATTCTATGATTCTATGAATTTTCCATTCCTGCTTTAAAGAGAAACTCTTACTAGATTCATGCTGTCTGAACCAGAAGCAGCATGAATCAGTGCCTGGCTGAGTGGGGGGTGGAAAAGCCGGCCAAGCACCATGCCAGGCCCGTCTTGTCTCTCCCTTTGGTGCCCAGTCATCTTTTCCCTGAAATGCTATGGTGTTCCAGTGTAAACTATATTTGATTAAAGCTGCACAGCCAAGCTCTTATTCATGCTACTTGTGGTGGGGCAGTAGGCATTTAGTGACAAGTCTCTTTTAACTCTCCATTGTTATGAAATATTTCATAATTACTGGTTGACGTACATTACATATATGCTTTATTTCCAATTTAAAGTACCGACACATATCATTCATTATTTGTCAAGTTGGGTAATAGGAAAAAACTTACCAAAATAATATACCGTATATACGCGTGTATAAGCCGACCCGTGTATAAGTCGACCCCACTAATTTTGCCACAAAAAACTGGGAAAACTTATTGACTCGCGTATAAGCCTAGGGTTAATGGTGGTCCAAGAAGATACTCCATAGATAAAACCCCCATATGCTGCTGCACAAGGGTTAATGCTGCCCCATAAATACTCCCCATAATATGCTGCTGCACAAAGGTTAATGCTGCCCCGTAAGATGCTCCATAAATAACCCCATATGCTGCTGCACAAGGGTTAATGCTGCCCCATAAGATGCTCCATAAATACCCCCATAATATGCTGCTGCACAAGGGTTAATGCTGCCCCATAAGATGCTCCATAAATACCCCCCATATACTGCTGCACAAGGGTTAATGCTGCCCCATTAGATGCTCCATAAATACCCCCCTATGCTGCTGCTCAAGGGTTAATGCTGCCCCATAAGATGCTCCATAAACATCCCCATAATATGCTGCTGCACAAGGGTTAATTTTGCCCCATAAGATGCTCCATAAATACCCCCCATATGCTGCTGCACAAGGGTTAATGCTGCCCCATAAGATGCTCCATAAATACCCCTTATTTGCTGCTTCCACTGCTGCTGCAATATAAAAAAAGACATACTCACCACTCTGTCACTGGGGGCCAGATGCCGGTGTCCTGAGCTCCCGGCACTGGCAATATTTACCGGTCCCTGTTCCATCGCCATCTAGTGCTGTGTCTCACTCTCCCGGGTCTCTGCAGTGACAGCAGAGGGCGCACACTGACTACGTCATTGCACCCTCTGCCATCACAGCAGGAGGACCCAGAGACACAGCCGTGCAAGGCGATGGAATGGGGACAGGTGAATATCACTCTGCCCCCATCATACTCACCCCTCCTGGCACAAGGTCTGCAGCGGCAGCCCCTGCTTCTCCCTCTGTCATCTGCTTCCTGCATTCAGTTGGTCACATGGAACCGCTCATTAAACTCATAAATATGTGCATAGTCATGAGTTTAATGAGCGGTACCATGTGACGCGGAACGCAGGAAGCAGACAGCAGAGGGAGAAGCAGGGGCTGCAGAGATGTGCCAGGAGTTGTGAGTATGGTCTCTGACCCCCCCGCTCCCCCTCCCTTGCCCACCCCGCGGTATATGACTCACATATAAGCCAAGAGGGGGACTTTCAGCCCCAAAAAATGGGCTGAAAATCTCAGCTTATACACGAGTATATAAGGTATGCAAAATCTACATCTATTCTCTATTTTTATTACTGCATACAAAGTATCTGAAGATCCCTAGAGATGACTGGTGATTCCATTACAATGTACAGAGAAAGCTGAGTTAATTATTTATCTTTTTGCTTTATTTTTGCATTTTTATATTATAAAATTGTTAATATAAAATATTGATAATATAAAATCAGTTTTAATAAGTGCTGCAAGTATTGCTTTGGATATGATTGTTTTAAATACGGTACCTTACCAAGCATTTTATGCCATTTTACAGTAATGCCAATATAAGAGTAGTGCCACTTAGCTCTTGCAGATGTTTTAAAGTATTGTTTTAAGCCATAATCCACAAGGTGGCATGAGAGTTTTATTGCTGTTTATGGAATTGTAAAGCCTAACCTTTGACATATTTTATATAGTTTGATTAATTGAAAGCAAGTCTTTAGAAATGATGAGCAAATCTTCTGAAATTCAAATTTTCCAGCTTCGCTGTATTTACCCTCAAAATGTTCTTCACAACCAAACACTTTGTCACATTTTGAAAGTACTCCAAAGCCTCCAATTACCCTGCAAAGATGTGTATGACAATCTTAGGTCTTCTAAGGCTTTAATGCAAAGACAGCCCTAGCAATGTTAAAATAACCTCATAATTTATGTCTATGGGTTAGTAACTTTTGGTAACCAAGAGCCTAATTAATAACACACTGCACTGCTGCACTTTTTAAAACTAAAAAAAGTTAGAAAATAATCAGTTTTTTGGGGTTACATGCTGAACGTAGCAATTAAACACATGCAGCATATGAGGGAGAAATCAGGGCTTCATGTATGCTGCTTGTAAAAGGAATAAGCAATGGAGAAGCACCAGGACATAGACAGTATAGCCAATGAAAAGGGATGGGAAAAAATCAGCCTCCAGACAGTTGGCTCTATGAAAAGCAATAGTTTATTATTATTTTAGCCATGGCCGTTTAAATCCTTTTTTTTGTTTAGCAGATTGATAATAAATGACAAAAATGTTGATGAATTAACGGCTTATTTTTGTGGCTCCAGACAGCAACATTGAAACTGTTTGTGGTAGCAGAGTAGTAAAGTTTTAATTAGAAAAAATGTAAAATTTCTTGAGGATACCATGGACCATGAAAAATCAATTATTATGTTAGCACGCCCATGGTAATCAAAACAAAATTTATTTTACTTCCTGGGCAGCAGTAAAGTTCCCTAAAAATAATGAAAGAAAACTTGTGTTTGGGCAGGTGAAATAAACGGATGAAGAAGCAATGACTTAATTAAGTGACCTTTAACAATTTATTTTGTAGGAGAGCATTAAACTTTTGCTTGAAAAAAAAATAACCTCTTTGGAGAAGTGTAGATTGCAAATATACAGTAGTTTGTTTTTTATTGTGTTTTATTTTTGTCGACATTAAAGGGAAACCTATGAGGTCCCCCATGCCCTCCAACCCAGTAGCATTCACCTATGTATGAGTAAATTCCTTAACTAGCCAGTCCTGCATAATGTTATTCAGTTAAATGTTTAAAAAAAAACATTTATAATGTCCCCATCTCCTATGCTAATTAAGGCTTTTACTAGTTGATGGGGCCTCAGTTTTCTCAGACTAGTCTGCCCTCTTTCCATGTTATCACACACCTGTGGGCATGATAACATAATTTGCAGGAATCGGCATCATTGCAAGCTCATGCAAATCTCGAGCATGTATGACACTCATTCTGGCACTGTCACTGCGCCTCTGTAGCCTGGTGTGTGTTACCCTGCTTCAGAGATGCATTGCACATGACTGGAAACTAGCTTATGAAATTCAGGTCATGCGCAGTGCACCTCTGAAGCCTGAATGTTATTTGCTCATGAAGTTAGATATGGATGCAATTGTTGGAGTCTCTGTGGGTGACTGTACCCTATTTGTATGTTTTCTAGTCTCCTTTATTTTGGAGCTTTTTTAATTCCTTTAATTGGTGTGTTGTTTGTGTTTACAATAAAATATAACAATATGTTTTTATGTACCGTGATATAGAAGAGTTAATGGTTTGCTTTATATCCCTTTAATTACCTTTAAGACTTCTAATGCCTTCTGCCCTATTATTGCTATGTGTTATTCTTATGAAGACTATTAGTCTCTGTCTTCAAGGAAACTATACTTGTTATCATATTTGTTCTCAACAACATGTTCTGGGTACATTGTAAACAAGGTACGACCCTGAGGTGATGGTGGGGGCCAAATGAGCTCCATAGAGTCACATATTGTTGTAAATGGTATAAAAGTTTCCTGTCATTTCATTACGTCAGATAAACTGATTTGACCACGGCTTGTGTGTTGAGTCTCTTTGTCTACAAGCACTTGCAACAGAAGGGTGAAACCTGGTAATTCGGATTCACTGGTGATCTGGCATAGCTGACGCTTGGTCAGAACAAAAGCAGCTATGACAGTTTGGCGCCCAACGTGGGGCCGTGGAAACCCGTATGTGGCAGCTTCCTAGGAGGTTGAATATGCAGAATCCGGGCTGCAGCAGGTGAGAATATTTATTCTTACATTGATTCTGCATCTGCAACCTTTCTAAGGTTGTCTACATATATCTGGGTAAGACTGTACAACACGGTTCAAAAGAACCCACATCACCAGTGAGTGGTGAGTATGTCTGTATGAGAGTTGAATAATAGAGTAATAAGATAATAATTGTCATCTGTATTATCTGTTAATTTGTTCTGGTTAGAGTTGAGCGAAACGGGTAGAAAAAATTGAAAAGTTGCCGACTTTCGCCAAAGTCGGGTTTCATGAAACGAAACCCGACCTTAGCGTGAGGTCGGCCACGAGGTCGGCGACTTTAGCACCAAAGTCGCTTTTCAAAAGATGCTTGAGCGCCCTTTTTGTAGCCAATCAGGAAGAACGGACACTGTGGGCAATGTAATGACATAGGCAGCGGTCACCACCATCTTGGAGAAGGGCATGCAAGTGATTGGCTTGCTTTGTGGGACGTCACAGCGGGTATAAAAGGGCGGGGACGCCGACCACCATGTTACTCATGCTGATCTCAGAATAGGGAGAGCTGCTGCTGATTCTGTAGGGAGAGTGTTAGGCAGGGAAGAAGATACCAAAAACTGATTCTGCTGCTAGCGATTTTGCCTGTACAACACACCAGTCAATATGCAGTGCAAGGGGAGGCTATATTTTGGTGTATCAGCTCTGTTGGTTATTAGTCTGCCTTTTAAGGCTACCTGGTAGCTGCATTGCTCTGTGCCCACTGCTGAGCAAGCTGCTTTTTTCAGAGCAATCCAGATTTTATTGTTTTGTCCTTGTGAGTTACTGAGCGTTCATTTTTCACACATCGTACAGTGGTGTACACTCCTCTCTCAGTACCGTGTAACGGCTGTTATCACGGCCACAGTGAAGCTATCTGTTTGTGACTCTGTAAGGATAAGTCGAGGAGTTGTTCCGTTCTTACAGACCTCCACCTTATAGTTTTGTCTGGTTTTCAAACAGTTTAGTATATTTGCTGTTTGATTACATTCAAAACTATAGAGAGACAGCGTGTGTCAGTCCATATACTAAAACACGGAGCTTGACAATTTTACATACACTGGACAGTGGTGTACGTGCACGCTCCTCTCTCAGGACTGTGTAACGCTGTTATCACGGCTACAGTGAAGCTATCTGTGTGTGACTCTGTAAGGATAAGTCGAGGAGTTGTTTCGTTCTTACAGACCTCCACCTCATAGTTTTGTCTGGTTTTCAAACAGTTTAGTATATTTGCTGTTTGATTACATTCAAAACTATAGAGACAGCATGTGTCAGTCCGTATACTAAAACATGGAGCTTGACAATTTCACATACACTGGACAGTGGTGTACCTGCATGCTCCTCTCTCAGTACCGTGTAACGGCTGTTATCACGGCCACAGTGAAGCTATCTGTGTGTGACTCTGTAAGGATAAGTCGAGGAGTTGTTCCGTTCTTACAGACCTCCACCTTATAGTTTTATCTGGTTTTCACACAGTTTAGTATATTTGCTGTTTGATTACATTCAAAGCTATAGAGAGACAGCGTGTGTCAGTCCGTATGCTAAAACACGGAGCTTCACAATTTTACATACACTGGACAGCGGTGTACGTGCACTCTCCTCTCTCAGTGCCGTGTAATGGCTGTTATCATGGCCACAGTGAAGCTATCTGTGTGTGACTCTGTAAGGATAAGTCGAGGAGTTGTTCCGTTCTTACAGACCTCCACCTTATAGTTTTGTCTGGTTTTCAAACAGTTTAGTATATTTGCTGTTTGATTACATTCAAAACTATAGAGAGACAGAGTGTGTCAGTCTGTATACTAAAACACGGAGCTTGACAATTTTACATATACTGGACAGCGGTGTACGTGCACGCTCCTCTCTCAGTGCCACATAACGGCTGTTATCACGGCCACAGTGAAGCTATCTGTGTGTGACTCTGTAAGGATAAGTCGAGGAGTTGTTCCGTTCTTACAGACCTCCACCTCATAGTTTTGTCTGGTTTTCAGTTTATTATTTTTGCTGTTTGATCACATTCAAAACTATAGAGAGACAGCGTGTGTCAGTCCGTATGCTAAAACACGGAGCTTGACAATTTTAGATACACTGGACAGCGGTGTACGTGCACGCTCTTCTCTCAGTGCCGTGTAACGACTGTTATCACGGACACAGTGAAGCTATCTGTGTGTGACTCTGTAAGGATAAGTCGAGGAGTTGTTCCGTTCTTACAGACCTCCACCTTATAGTTTTGTCTGGTTTTCACACAGTTTAGCATATTTGCTATTTGATTACATTCAAAACTATAGAGAGACAGCGTGTGTCAGTCCGTATACTAAAACACGGAGCTTGACAATTTTACATACACTGGACATCGGTGTACGTGCACGCTCCTCTCTCAGGACCGTGTAACGCTGTTATCACGGCCACAGTGAAGCTATCTGTGTGTGACTCTGTAAGGATAAGTTGAGGAGTTGTTCCGTTCTTACATACCTCTACCTTACAGTTTTGTCTGGTTTTCAAACAGTTTAGTATATTTGCTGTTTGATTACATTCAAAACTATAGAGAGACAGCGTGTGTCAGTCCGTATACTAAAACACGGAGCTTGACAATTTTACATACACTGGACTGCGGTGTACGTGCACGCTCCTCTCTCAGTACCGTGTAACGGCTGTTATCACGGCCACAGTGAAGCTATCTGTGTGTGACTCTGTAAGGATAAGTCGAGGAGTTGTTTCATTCTTACAGACCTCCACCTTATAGTTTTGTCTGGTTTTCAAACAGTTTAGTATATTTGCTGTTTGATTACATTCAAAACTATAGAGAGACAGAGTGTGTCAGTCCGTATGCTAAAACACGGAGCTTGACAATTTTACATACACTGGACAGCGGTGTACGTGCACGCTCCTCTCTCAGTGCCGTGTAACGACTGTTATCACGGACACAGTGAAGCTATCTGTGTGTGACTCTGTAAGGATAAGTCGAGGAGTCGTTCCGTTCTTACAGACCTCCACCTTATAGCTTTGTCTGGTTTTCAAACAGTTTAGTATATTTGCTGTTTGATTACATTCAAAACTATAGAGAGACAGCGTGTGTCAGTCCATATACTAAAACACGGAGCTTGACAATTTTACATACACTGGACAGCGGTGTATGTGCACGCTACTCTCTCAGTACCGTGTAACGGCTGTTATCACTGCCACAGTGAAGCTATGTGTGTGTGACTCTGTAAGGATAAGTCAAGGAGTTGTTCCCTTCTTACAGACCTACACTGTAAGGAGATTCCAGTTCTGCCCAATTCTATATACACCTTGTAGTTTGTCATACACTAGGCAATTTCTGACGGTCACATTGCGGTGTTAAATAAACAGGGTCTGACTGAATCCCACTGTGTCCTGAGGTGTAGAGACATTCCAATTCTACACAGTCCTCTATACACCCTTCTAACAGCAAAGAGAATCTGCCAGTCATATTGCGTTGCTAAATAATCAGGGCCTGACTGAATCCAACAGTGTCCTGAAGTGTAGAGACATTCCAATTCTCCACAGTCCTCTATACACCCTTCTAACAGCATAGAGAATCTACCTGTCAAATTGCGGTGTTAAATAAACAGGGCCTGACTGAATCCCACAGTCTCCTGAAGTGTAGAAACATTCCAATTCTACACAGTCCTCTATACACCCTTCTAACAGCATAGAGAATCTGCCTGTCATATTGTGGTGTTAAATAAATAGGGCCTGACTGAATCTCACAGTGTCCTGAAGTGTAGAGACATTCCTATTCTCCACAGTCCTCTATACACCCTTCTAACAGCATAGAGAATCTGCCTGTCAGATTGCGGTGTTAAATAAACAGGGCCTGACTGAATCCCACAGTCTCCTGAAGTGTAGAGACATTCCAATTCTACACAGTCCTCTATATACCTTTCTAACAGCATAGAGAATCTGCCTGTCAAATTGCGGTGTTAAATAAACAGGGCCTGACTGAATCCCACAGTGTCCTGAAGTGTAGAGACATTCCAATTCTACACAGTCCTCTATACACCCTTCTAACAGCATAGAGAATCTGCCTGTCATATTGCGGTGTTAAATAAGCAGGGCCTGACTGAATCCCACAGTCTCCTGAAGTGTAGAGACATTCCAATTCTCCACAGTACTATATACACCTTGTACCTTGTTTTACAGTACCAGAGAGTTGGTGTAAATATGGGTAAATTTTTCCAAAAAATGAGGAAGTGTGGTGGAAGAGTTCGTGGCAATGGGCGGGGGTTGGCAGCTGGTAATGATGGTGTTGGTGGTGGATCTGCTGGTAGTGGCAAAAGCACAATAGCATCTAATACTAGAGGTGTTGAGGCTGAGTCATCGTCTGGCTCCACAAGGCCTCGAAGACTCCCTTTTCTGGGAGTAGGTAAACCGCTTCTAAAGCCGGTGCTTCAAGAACAAGTTTTGGCTTACATTGCTGACTCAGCCTCCAGCTCTATCGCCTCCTCTTCTGAAGTTTTAAAAAATAAAAGCACTGAGTCGTCATTGGAGGCTCATGGTCATGAACCACACCTTTCCTTGTGTCCTTCACCCCTACCAAAATTGAAGGATGCGGTAGGCTACACTACAGATTACGCCATGGAGCTGTTTTCACATACCATGCCTGGGTTATCATCAAGTCAAATCGTGAATTACCCAAGCCAAGATGAATCTGACATTGAGTGCACTGATGCACAGCCACTGCTAGATTTATCTGCTCGTACATTCACTCAGAGCACTACCTTGTCCTCCCAGTGTACTGAGCCAGAATCTGACCCTGATGAAACTCAGTTGCCCCCTCCCGCATACTATACCACCATACACGGTGACACACAGGAAGGTGCACATGACATTGAAGAGGAGGTGATGGATGACCCAGTTGTTGACCCAGATTGGGGGTAGAGTGTGCCACTGCCATTAGCTCAGAAGAGGAGGAGGAGCATCCACAGTGGGCATCGACATCGCAACAGTTGTTATCTGGCAGGCCCGGAGCAGTCCAAAAACGGGTTACAAAAACCCCAAAAATTGCAGGACAGCTTGGCCAGACTGTCAAAAAAGCACAGCGTGCAAGGCCTCAAACTGTCTTCCCTAGTAGGAAGAGTGCAGTGTGGCACTTTTTTGAACAAAATCCTAATGATCAGGCAAAGGTAATCTGTAAGAAGTGCGCAAAGACCTTTAGCCGAGGGAAAAATCTGAGAATTTTGAATACCAGTTGCATGCTAAGACATTTAACCACCATGCACTTGCAAGCGTGGATGGACTACCAAAACTCACGTACCACATGTGCTACTGCTCCCAAAGAAGGTAGTCAGCAACGCAACATTGTTTCCCCCACTGTAAGTCCACCGGTTAGCACACCACCAGCAGCAAATGTTTGGTTGTCGTCACAAGGGCAAATCATTCAGGGAATCACACTGTTATTGCAACGAAAGACTGAATCTAGGCCATCAGAAAGAACACCAACTCCATCACCATCATCAACCCACTCTCAGTCCGCCATGTCCACCGCTACTTCCACCATATCCAGCTCTCAAGTCCAGCTCACCCTACCAGAGACTATGAGTAGGACAAAAGAATACTCATCCTCTCATCTGTGTACACTGGCTTTGAACACCCACATTGCCAAACTAATCTCATTAGAGATGATGCCCTATCGGTTGGTTGAAAGCGCAGCTTTCCGCGAACTAATGGCCTACGCAGTTCCACGCTATGAACTACCCAGTCGCCACTTCTTTTCTCGCAAAGCCATCCCAGCCCTCCACCTTCATGTGAAAGACCGCATTGTCCATGCACTCAAGCTGTCAGTGAGTGGAAAGGTGCACCTCACAACTGATGCATGGTCCAGTAGGCATGGCCAGGGCCATTACGTGTCCATCACTGCGCACTGGGTTAATGTGGTGGATGCAGGGTCCACAGGGGACAACGGCGGTGGGACAGTGATGCCTAGCCCACGGTATAGGAAACAGTTGGCTGTAGGCATTCGACCCTCCTCCTCCTCCAGAAGTGAAAGCTCTCCACAGAGCGCAGTCGCACAAGCACTCCATCCGCAGCTGCCAGTGTTGCACACGAGTTGTCCCACTATCGAACAGCTAGTGGTAAGCGTCAGCAGGTTGTGTTGAAGATGATGTGTTTGGGCGACAACAGACACACCGCGGAGGTACTAGCCGACTACTTGCAGCAAAAAACTGAGTCATGGCTGGGCAGTCTACATCTTGAGGCAGGCAAGGTAGTTTGTGATAACGGCCGGAATTTTGTGGCAGCCATAGTCCTTTCAAAACTCAGACACATACCTTGCTTGGCTCACACCTTGAACCCGGTGGTGCAGTGCTTCCTCACTAATTATCCGGATTTAACAGGCCTGCTCCTTAAGGTTCGAAGACTGTGCTCGCACATCCGGCGGTACACTCCAGTCGTATGCAGAAGCTGCAGTGATTGCTCCACCTTCCCAAGCACCGCCTAATTATCGACGTTGCAACAAGGTGGAACTCCACCCTGCACATGGTTGAGCGGCTGTGCGAACAAAGGCAGGCCGTATTGCATTTGTGGGAGGATACACGGGCAGGCACTTTGAGGGCAGACATGGAGTTGACAGTTGTGCAGTGGTCGAAGCTGAAAGACCTCTGTAAAGTCCTTCAGTGTTTTGAGGAATGCACACGGCTGGTAAGTGCTGACGACGCCATCCTAAGCATGAGCATCCCACTTATGCGTCTGCTCATGCAAACTTTGATGCACATTAAGGAGCAGGCGTCTGCAGCCGAGGTTGAAGAGGAGGAGGGAAGCCTTGATGACAGTCAGCCATTGTCTGGTCAGGGAACTGTCATGGACGAGGTGGAGGAAGAAGAGGAAGAGGAGGAGGATGATGATGGGGATGATTATTTACGGGAGTAGGATGCTTCTCTTGGGGCAAGAGAAAATGTTGGCTTTGCAAGGTCTGGTACAGGGTTTGTGCATGACTGGAGGGATGTAGATTTGCCAGAAAGTGCTCCTCCACCCAGCACTCGCAGTGCATCATTGACACCGGGAACATTGGCCCACATGTCAGATTATGCCTTGCAGATCCTAAAAAGGGACCCCTGCATTGCCAAAATGATGAACGATGATGACTACTGGTTGGCCAGCATCCTGGATCCACTCTATAAAGGCAAATTCCAAAACATCATGCCACAGGAGAACCTTGACCTAATATTGGCTAACAAACAAGCTACTCTGGTAAATCGGTTGGTTGAGGCATTCCCAGCACACAGCAGCGGTGATGGTTCTCACATGAGCCGTAGGGGCCGGGTGCAACTTGGAAGCGGTGTTGGTGGTGGACACATCAGAAGTGCCATTGGAGACAGGGGTTTCATGACCATGTTGTGGACTGATTTTTCAAGTCCCGCTCACACGACTGGTAATACTGCATCGATTGAAAGTGACAGGAGACAGCACTTGTCAAGTATGGTTACAAACTACTTTTCCTCCCATATCGATGTTCTCCCTCACACATCATTCCCATTTGACTATTGGGCAGCTAAACTGGACAGCTGGCCTGAATTGGCACAATATGCCTCACAGGAGCTCGCCTGCCCAGCTGCAAGTGTGCTATCGGAAAGAGTCTTCAGTGCTGCTGGATCAATACTGACAGAAAAAAGGACCCATCTGTCGACCCAAAATGTGGATGATCTAACCTTCATTAAAATGAACCATGCATGGGTTTCCAAGGATTTTGTCCTACCTTACCCTGATGACACATAGGTTGCCAGAAAAATTGTTTTCTTTGGTCCGCCTGTTCCTGGGACTTGACCAATTTCACCTTTAGCAGCAGGTGAATGTCCCACATCAACATATGCCATTTTGTAAACCTCCCTAACTGGGCAGCCTCCCCCCCAATGGCCGGGGTCACCACCGAGTGCACGCAACCGTGCGAGTGCCATTGCCCTGAACAGGTGGGTGGGACGACTCTTGGGCGCGGACACTGCACAGGGTCCCTCATAGTGCAATCAAGGGTCTCTCTGACGGTGGTGGTGCACACCCGCCGTCAAACACACTGCCGTACTATGAGGGGCCCATTGCCAGTGCCGACTCCCACGAGTGGGCCCCCCTTGCTTGGGCAGGGCCCCAGCATTTGCAATCTTTACCTCTCCCTGCTCCTCGGCTGTGTAGTCTGGGCTGTCAAATCCTTCACTGGGACTGGCACTTCAAATTTGGTGAACTGATAGAAGATGATGGTTAAGACGTATCTATGCCCTGTCCCGCTGGCCAGGATCCAGCTTCAGATGATCAATGGCTTCCATTTCTTATGGACGTCGACTCACAATGAGATGCAGTGGTGGTTTCTCATCAGCTTTAACAGTTTTCCTACCCACAGACGTGTGACATTCCAGCTGACATTTTTAAATGTGCCCTCCCTCTCATGCCAATCCAATTGAATCGCCTACGGCCTGTGGCGTCTGTGTTTTGCACTCCAAAGTTACGTGGCAGATTCTGATACGCAGTGAGCACCATGTTTACATTTCTCCCAGCGATCAAAATTGGATGGATATGAGTAACTGCGATGGGATCAACGGTACTGCGATACAGCAACACTTTCTTCACAAATAAAGGTTTTTGCTGTGTCCACACACTAATTAATTGAGGGTCAGCATCGCCTCTGAGAATTGTGACAGAAGTTGTTCCCGTGAATAGTAATTCGTAGATTTCTGCAATCACTAGACTTTAGGTAAATAATTGTATGCATCTAATTTCCTATTGCAGAGAGTCTGGGCTGTCTTACTGAGACAGAAATATAAATGAAGATTTAAAAATACCACCAAAAGTGTATCATGGTGTACGCTTGAAATACATTTCCTTTTTTCTAGTTTTTAGATTGTTGTGTAATCCATGCAGAGAACACAGAGATTTTAAATGTTTAAACTATGCTCTATATACCTGCTATCCAGTGATAATGTACCCTATCTCAACTTTGTACAATCTGGTCTAATCCATACTGGGCCTGAGACCGTCTGAGCCTGCCTCCTGATCGATACACATAGATTTTTAATGTGTAAACTATGCAACATATATACGTGTTATCCGGTGAAACTGGACCCTTTATCAACTTTCTCGAATCTTGTAGAATCCATACTGGGCCTGAGAACGGCTGCAGAGCTGTTAAGCAAGCTACAGCACCTGTGGTTTGGACACGTAATGTTTTGCATTTTTTCTGGAATGGCGGTTAGGCCGAAATCAGGAATTGCTGTTGACCTGCACTTACTGGGAAATCATCGTTCACGGCGAATTATTGGAATCCCAGATCCCCATCACTAACGGTGTTAAGAGGGTTATCTGCATCTGTAAGCAACAAAAGATGGTCCTTTCAGTGTAGCGCGCATGTAGCCCCAGACATGGAAGGCCATGATAGCCCTGTCATTGCTCGATCGCACGTGCCAGAGCCTCGCATATTCCTCAAGTAAGCTTTACGCGTACCTCAGGGGCATGCCAGAGTCTCGTTCGTTAACGGAATAAAGCTGACAAATCGCTAGCACAACTACAAACGGACATACCACACCACACACACACAGTCGACAAAGGTTTCAATGTGTGCATCTTTTTTTGAGGTGGCATGGTTATGGTTTCCCAGGTGGAGTCAAATTAAGCCGCAGGCTCCACTCCTGGTGGTGCCCTTTTGGACATTCCTTTAAGGTTCAGCTTTGCAATCATACTGCCCCCGGAAAGCAAACACTTTGGCTTCATGGACGCTGTTTGGAGGTTCATGGGAATAATGCCGCCTGATCGCCAGTTGCTATAATTTATTGGTGGGAAGTACGACGGTATATGATCGTGTTCGTTTTCAGATTTTGGTTTTTTGGGTTTGGTGTTTACATTTTTAGTCCAGACTTTCTTGACTTCATAAGGGATCATAAGCCTTGATCTGTGTCTCCTCCACCTCCTCCTTTTACTCCTCCACCTCTTTTGTAAATGTAGTTGCCCTTTTCCATATGTTATTTTTGGCTTCTGAGCATTTTGTCGGCTTTGGGACACCTTTTAAGGTGTTTTGTAATTGTTTTGTATGTGTTAGTATGTGTTTGCCTGCCATTGTTTTCAGTGTGGTTCGACGAACATTCGACGAACTTGCCTCTTGTGCGACGAACCAAAACACTAGCGGGGTGGCTCAACACTACTCATGATATATAGACGTACATTGTTAATGTTTAAACTATGCTATATATACCTGCTATCTGATGATACTGTACACTTTGTCTACTTTTTATATTCTTGCCTAATCCATACTGAGCCTGGGAGTGTCTCTGTGTGACTGATGGAATATATACGGAGACTGACAATTATCCTTTGACTGAGTAGAGCTGTACGCTTCTGATACAGTACCATATATGTGATGTTATTTTGTGTCTATTTTGTGCTAAATTTGGAAGTTTGGTGGAAGAGGCCGCAGACGTGGGCGTGGGGGGGCCACCTGGTGCTGATGATGGTGGTGCATCTGCTGGTAGTGGCAAAAGCACAATAGCAGCTAAGGCAGGAGGTGTTGAGCCTGCGTCATGGTCTGTCTACGGAACGCCTGGAAGACTACCTTTTCTGGGAGTAGGTTAACCGTTTTTAAAGCCGGAGCATGAGGAACTGGTTTGGGCTTACATTGCCGAAACAGACTCCAGCAAATATGCCCTCCTCTTCTGAAGTGTCAAAAAATGCATGGACAGAGTTGTCAAGTGCCAGCTCCTGGTCAGGAAGAACCCCTTTCCTTGTCTCCTGCACCCCCACCCAAAGTGAATGATGCAGCAGGCCACACTTCACATTAGTCCATGTAGCTCTTTCTATCATACCATGCATGGGTTATCAAGTCAAATCGTGAATTCCCCAGTCCAAGATGAATGTGACATGGAGTGTGGGTGGCCAGGCAGGGCAGTGGGGTTAATTGGTACTGGGACAGTGTCTCCCTGGGATGTGTCACAGTGGTGGTGACCCGTTCCGTGGCCCTGGGCATCCATGCAAAGGGGTGAATTACGTTTATAGGTGAATGATACGTGACGCCACCTGTGGTTTCTGAGTAGATTGACCAGCGGTGCAGTGGCGCTTCTCTGGGACAGAAGTTGTGGTGCAGCTAAGATATAGAAGCCCTGCACAGGTATGGCCATTGTCGCAGGGCACATGAAAGAGTTGGTAGATGGTGTGCAGTGCAGGGTGTAGCAGAGCCATGCACCAGGCGCAGGAGAAAGAGGACAGACACAGTGGTGCAGTTCCTTTACATGTACTTGGTAAGTGCCGTCCAGGACCCAGAGTACAGATGGAGAAGGAATTGGTCAGCCTGGAAGCCAATTTGGAATTCTCTCTCTGCAGATAGGTAGTGTGGCCTCCGTTCTAGCGCTTATCTGAGGTACTCGCAGTGCTGAGTTCAATGAAGTTCCCCCTGTTGACTCTCTCTTGGAACTTTCTCGTATGGCAGGTAGCCGTAGCCTTTTCCTTCTGGCTCCCACATGTCGCTGCTGGGGCCTCCAAGCCTTAGTTGGGTACAGAGCATTTACAGCTGCTACTTCCTCCGGTTTCTGCTGCAGGAACGTCAGCGTCCCTACAAACTCGGAGACCGGAATCCGGACCATGCGCTCAAGCTAGGAGTGAGCCTTAACTCTGCTCATCCTCCAGCTCCCCTTCTCACATCCACACACTTCCCCTTCCCTTCACAGACTGCCCTAACTTACCTCCTCCCGACCACAGACAGCAGCTCCTCAGCAGTCAGGTTCAGAGGTCTCCCTGCTGGCTTGGAGTGGGAAATGTGTTGTGTGTTGGTTTAACTGCTAGAGAGATCCTTCGTTGCTCTGAAGCATGACATCACACTCCCTAGGAGGAAGGTAATGCCACTGTGGCGACCGTACTCCTGGGGGCGCCACAAGTGCACTGAGGCCCAGCCACTGCTAGATGATTCTGCTGGTACATTGACCCAGACCACTACATTCCCCTCGCACTCTACACAGCCTGAATGTGACCCAGATGAAACTCAGGTTACCCTTCCCATATACTGTACCACCTTACACTGTGACAGAAAGGAAGGTGCAGCTGAAAGTGCAGGTTCGGCCCACCAGCCGTCAGACACACCGCCGTACTATGAGGGGCCCTGTGCCAGTGCTGTCGCCAACGAGTGGGCCCCCCCTGCTTGCTCTGGATCACAGCACTTGCAAAGTTGAAATACTTACCTCTCCCTGCTCCACCGCCATGACATCTTCCGCGTTTCATGACAGTGATATTCTGATCAGAGAGCACAATGACATCATGTCTGTACACCCAGACTAGTACAGGGATTCCCTAGCGAGGAGACTTATTTGAGGAGACTTATTTAATTGTTTTCAATGTTGGGACAGCAATTTTTGGGGAGCACTATACTCTGGAGAATGATATATGGGGCCCACCATACACTGGAGCATTCCAAAGGTGGACATCAGACACTGGAGCAGCATTTACAGGGCCCATTATACACTAGAGCTTTAGAAATGGGGCCCATTATATATAGAGCATTATTAGGAACCCATAAGACAGTGCAGCTTCATCCATGGGGACCAACATATACTGTAGCATTATGTGGAGCTCATCAAATACTGTATGGAATATTATATGGGACCAATTATTCTGTATGGAGAAATATATGGGCCTCATTACTCTGTATAGCGCACTATGCGGTGGCCATAATACTGTATGGAGTAAGATACTGTCCGTTTTTGGAGCTATTGGAGAATTTAAAATGGATATCAGTCATGAGATGTAAAAAGTGAAGTATTTTTCATTGTACTATACCTCTATTTCTCTGCCGTATCGGAGCATCATGAGTTGTGGTATGTGTTA
The DNA here is from genome assembly GCF_039654945.1 of Dendrobates tinctorius. Lineage (NCBI taxonomy): Eukaryota > Metazoa > Chordata > Amphibia > Anura > Dendrobatidae > Dendrobates > Dendrobates tinctorius. The sequence continues at coordinate 4,913,723 of NW_027361828.1, read as the reverse complement.
AAGGGGCGCTCTTTGGCCCAGGGCACAAGAAAACCTGGAGCCAGCCCTACCCCCCCCACAAATTTAGCCAAATAACCCCCATTTTTCAGTGCGTAAGTAGTATTATGAAGTAAATTAAGGTTGAAAAGCTTTAGTAATAAAATTTGATGTTTTTGGCATTCAAAAGGGCACTGTAGGTGTGTTTTCTGGCCTCCACTCCCTGCCGACTTTGCTTCCCCATTGACTTGCATTGGGTTTTGTGTTTCAGTCGGCCTTCGACTTTTCACAAAAATTGGCCGATTTCGTTCGACCCGACTTTTGCGAAAGTCGGGTTTCATGAAACCCGACTCGACCCAAAAAAGACAAAGTCACTCAACTCTAGTTCTAGTAATATACTAATATACTAACTGGTTGTGTGCTGGTGTACTGTGTAGCACAAATCTTGGGATAGACTCTGCAGCGTCTATTTTGGATTGGCAGTAAATCATATGAGGCTGTATTTTGTATAGGGCTGTGGTTTTTGGTTGTTTTGGACCTTCTGACGTTGGTTTGGTTTTCATTGATTCTTGTTGTTTAAAAAGTTGGCTTTGGTATTCTCAGAGTGTCAGTGGACACTGCTGTAGGTTAAGGTGTCAAATTCAAAGTCCAAGATAGGCAGGTTTTGTGAATCCTTGTATGTATGTCTATGAGAACCAATGAATGAGTTGAGAGATGAGTAATTGAGTATAAGGGATATAAACAAATCCCTGATTGATGAGGGGTTCCATTAGGCGTGGTCCTCTGTATGTGACAGAGGACATTATTCAACTTACTTTGAGCTGAATTAGGCGGAGTGATTGAGATAAGGGATTTTTGTTATCTTCTCTTTGCAAAATCAAATGACCGCTGAAAAGTGAAAGAAAAAAAAAATCCCTGAATGAGCACGTATGAATGAATCATCACACATCATTTTTGTGTCAAGAGATTTGTTACCTTTCTAGTTGTGGTGCAATCCCAGACAGATGCGTTATAGATATTTCAAATCTACATCTGAGACTGAATGAATTGAGTAATGATATAGCTCGTGTTATATGTGGCATAACATTGTAAAGTTTCCTGAATGCATTTAGCCAGAAAAAGGGCAAGACTCAGTTAATCTCATTATACAGTTATCTGCTCTTACAGTGAAATCCCGTGATTTTGAGTTTTCTTTGTAGAAATTGATTTTGATAAGTCTAAAGAACTATGGAATTCTGTGAAGGACGCTACATTCTGATAGGAGGGGGGATTGATGCCGCTGCCCAGTTTTTCTTCTCCCTTCGCTCTTATCTCTGCTGAGTGTGAGCTGTGCTCAAAATTCTCTGTAATTCTATCCTTAAGGTACGCGCTGAAAGATTTGTGCATTTTAAAGCAACAGTACTTAATTGAAGTGGAATGAAAATTTGTAAGTTGAAATTGAAAGTAAAATATGGTGACTAATTTAGAAGGAAACTGTAAGTGATTGTTTGGTCATTGTAAGTGATTGTTTGGTCATCAATGTGTTTTGAATCTGCTTCTAGTTGTGTGATTGATTTGTATAGCAAATTATGGATCAACAAAGGAGGTAGCCGACTCTACGGCTGATAAAGTTGGTCAGAGGCCTATCACACCTGGGCCTTCTTACTTTAGTCAGCGGGGTTTTTTATTGTGGGTGAGAGGCGAAGGCAAGGAGCCTTCTGGATATACCTTGGCAGACTCGCTCTGACTTGCTACGTGTGGCCACCCGTAGATAAGGTTAGGCACACTAGAAGGGCATTTCAGAATAAAGGTGAGCTGTCTAAAGTTGAAGTAGCCTTCCCACAACAATCCATGGAGCTGGGATGGAGGGAAAAAGGCCTATTCCTATTCTTGCCAGCTGATCTAATGGGTGAGAGGCAGAGAGCCTTCTCGTTACATCCTGTAGGTCTACCGGGTGAGAGGCAAGGAGCCTTCCCGCTACACCTTGGCAGGCTCGCTCTGACTTGCTATGTGTGGCCGCCCGTAGATAAGGTTAGGCACACTAGAGGGGCATTTCAGAATAAAGGTGAGCTGTCGGTAGAAAAAGGTTGAAGCCATGGCAACTTTTTCTGTATACAGTCGGTGCCCCCAATGGGTTCCAAGACAGCTATGCAAATTGTAAAAGACAGAGAAGAAAGGAAGCAGTGAAACAAGTAGGGCAAATATTGAAAAAGGCAAAAATACCAGAGTGTGAATGTTGGATGGGCAAAAAGGCACAGACATGGGAAGAAAATAGTGAATAAATGATGTTTGAGAATGTGCAGCAGTATGGAAGGTGTATTATGAATGTTTTGAATGGCAAAATTTAAACAGAGACCCAGACAAAACAGATGGGCTTGTAAACACTGTGATCAGACTCAGACAAACCCAGACTGAATACCTACTTATGTGACGTGTGCCACTGACCTAAGTAAATTGCACTAAGTCCTATCCAGACAAGATCATATGTAATGACATAATAGTGTGGGTAGTGGGGACATTGACCTTTGAGGAGTAAGCTGACAGTAGATATTAGACGACCAACCCCATCTGGACCTACTGTAGAAGGGCGACTAAGAATAAGAAAGATGCAGGTGTATTATCCCTGGAGCCCCTCTGACCAGCTAACTTTGTTGAAGCAATTGCCTGACCCTGAGGACCAGCCATTCCCGTTTTACAGACACATAAAGAAAATAAAGCAGACATATAAGTGTACCTGGGCAGACCTAGAGAGGTTGGTGGGTTTAAAGGCAGGTGACGCACTAAGACATATAAATTAAGACACACAGATGTGACAAAGAATCAGGCTTGGAGCATGGATGATGAATCTGCACGATCTGGGGAGATGTACTGTGAGTCACTAAGACAATGGGCTACAGTGGAACAATCAGAGCAGTCCGTACTCCTGACTAATGTGACACAGCAAAAAGGAGAGAGGGTAGAGATGTACTTTGGACGGTTACAGCTGAAATGGGCAGACATGGGGTACAGTCACATAAACCCACTTGATGTTAGAATACTGGCGAATGCATTCATTGACGGTATGAACAAAGACTTACGAGACGCAGTACAGACAACCAGACCTGAATGGAGATATGTAGATCTGAAAGACCTCCTTAAGGTAGCTCAAAAACTTGAGCAAACAAGGACGGTAAGACGACCTGTCATGAATGCTGGAGCACAAGGAAAACAGTGGAGACGTAGTAAGGTACCAAGGGACCTAAAAACAGTGAGGTGCTGTAATTGTGGTACTTACAAAACTTATTGTTAGTGACAATACCCCTATGAATTTAATGTCATGATTAAATTGAAAGAAGGAAACACTCCTTGTTTAAAGCAATACCCCTTGAGCCTAGCCAAATCAATGGCCCCGAGCAGAGATATTAGAGAGTATGTTAAGGCAGAGGTTCTAGTGCAAAGATCTTCCCCCTTCGACACCCCTTTGTATCCCATTAGGAAAAAAAGGACTCAAGGGTTTGCTGACACTTACAGAAAGGTTCATGACTTAAGGGCTATTAATGATGATACAGTGAGTGTGACCTCAATCGTTCCTAACACACACACCTGTCACAGAGCCCAGTGATGTCAGAATGTTTCACAGTCATTGTTTTAGTGGGTGCATTTTTCTCTGTACCCCTGAACCTTGACTGTCAGTATCTTTCTCCTTTACTCATAAAGGTGAATAATATTGTTAGAGAGTCCTCCCACAAAGGGGGAAAGAAACCCCCTGCCATCTATTCAGCAGCGATGGCAGGGATCCTTGACTAGTGGCAATCACCTCATCCTCTGATTGTACTATTACAGTACGTGGATGACCTTTTGCTGTTCTGCCTGGACCAGAGGTCCTGCAGGGAAGCTACGGTTTCCTTGCTATGTTTTTTTTTCAGGAAAGGGTTGCTAGGTCTCACGTGACAAATTACAGTATTACAAACAAAAGGTGACATTTGTTGGGACACCTGACAGGAAACAGGCAATTCAAAATCTCCCTCTACCCAGGTCACATCATTATCTATGCACTTTCCTAAGTTTAGTGACCTACAGTAGGCCTTGAATAAGATCTGCTTCACAAATATTCCAACCACTTTATGACTGCTTGTCATCAGACCTGGGACCTCACACAAAATACAAATGATTGTGTCTGTGCGGTAGGAGCAGCTGCACTACTACTAGGAAAGGCATGTGAGATCACACTGACGTTTCTTTGACAATCTATTCCCCACTTGACATCCATGCCGTACTCATACAAGTTCAACCAAAGTATCTGTCTATGGCCAGATAGCTCCTACTTGAGTGTGCTCTACTAATTCCTGAGTATGTCACCCTCAAAAGGTGTAACGTTCTGGATCCAGCCGCCCTCCTGCCTGTGGATTCAGAAAAGGGGGAATTGGTGACCGTATTAGCAAGTGAGGAAGGATACTTTGACATGACGCATGAACATGTCTGCATAGAACTGATGAGTCAGGAGACAGTGGGTTTTGCACACGTTCATAAGAAAACCTGTTCCTAATGCAGACTTTGAGGTTTTTTTGTAGCTGTAGCTGGCTCCAGATACCACCAGGATGGACGATTCTACACTGGATATGCAGTAGTATCCTCACATGAGGTAATCTGAGCTGAACCACTCTCTCCTCACATGTCGGCGCAGGAGGCAGAGTTGAAGGCACTCACTGAGGCATGTAGAGCCGCTGCAGGTAAAGTCGCTAATATTTTCACAGATTCGAAGCCCATTAAAAATGCAGAGCTGGTGAAACAATTGATGGAAGCATTGATGTTACCAGTCCAGGTTGGCATTGTCAAGGTAAAAGCACACACAAAGGTGACTCCGTGGAGGTAGAGGGCAGCAGAAGGGCGAACGAGGCTGCTAAAGTAGCACAAGGCGGCCTAGAGAGAGCAGTGGACGGTGGCGGGGAGTCAGAGTATTCCAGCCACATTGGGACTAGACATCCTGAAATCCCTCCAGCAAAAGGCTGCCCAAACAGAGAAGGTACACCGGGGGAGACTGGGAGCTGAGCTGAACTCAAATGGAGTATGGGAGAATAAGGATAAATTGTGCCCACCAAAGTCCCTGTTCCCAATCATGGCACAAGCAGCACATGGCCCCACTCACACCTCAAAAAGTCACATGTGTGCCATGGTAGATGCCTTCTGGATCGCTCCTGGTTTCAGTTACGCAGCCGCGAAACTTGTACAATCATGCCTCATCTGTGCACAGCACAACCCAGGTAAAACAGTAAAAGTCCCTAAGAAAGCCACACCTAGGCCTCTCTACCCGTTTCAGAAACTGCAGATTGACGGCATACAGCTGCCAAGGTAGGAGTGTATGCAAATATCCTAGTATGTGTAGATCTCTTCTCTGGTTGGCCGGAAGCCTATCCGGTAAAATGTACAAATGCTAAAATGACTACAGACAAACTGATGAAAGAACTGATCTGCAGGTATGGTGTCCCAGAAGCCACAGAAACAGATAGGGGTACACACTTCATGGGAGAAATAATGAGGGAAGTCATGCAGGCCCTGGTTGTACAGTAAGCATTTCATACACCATACTTCATACAAGGTAGTGGGAAAGTGGAAAGACTAAATGGGACACTTAAACTGAAAATTCAAAAGGCCATGGCAGACACAGGAAAAAACTGGGTAGAGTGCTTGCCTCTTGCACTCTTTTCAGTCAGACACACTCCAAATAGAAACACAGGCTTGTCTCCCTTTGAATTCCTGTTTGGTAGTGCACCAAAGACTGGTCTGTACTTCCCACAGGTGCTACAAATGCAATACGTCTCTATGACAGCCTACGTCCAGGCCTTGCAGGAAAACCTTAATGTGATGCATAAACATGTGTTCTCATACATTCCAGATCCTAATGCCAGTGCAGATGTGCATCAGCTGAATCCAGGTGATTGGGTGGTTATACGCAGACACGTGAGAAGGAGCCTGGACCCACGATTTGACGGCCCCTTCCAAGTCCAGCTGACCACATCCACCTCAGTAAACCTTGAGGGAAAGCCCACCTGGATCCACGCCAGTCACAGCAAGAAGGTCCTTTCACCAGCAGAATGACTGTTCTACTCATCACCTTGCTGGCAGTGACAGGGTTACTGCGCACTGCAGAGACACAGGACAAACTCTTAAATGCTGACTGGGACAACAAACTTATTCGGCATCATGCCCTTCTTATAAAGGACATGGAAGGACAGAAACCGAAGGACTGTTGGATCTGTACACACAGCCCAGTATCTGCAAGGACTATGCCGTATTTAGCCTTACCTCTGGAGCCATGGGAGTTATAAACCCCACACTGCATGCACCATGAGACTTGGACTCAATCTAGGTTTTGGGGAAAGGATGTGCCCCGTGATATATCTGCCTCATTGGCTATAATCGGATGGGCCGCTAATCCCTGGTTTCAGTTTAATATAATGCGGCCTAAGGTACAAATGTGGTGGCGGGAATATGATTCAGATATCGGAAATATGGTCGCCAGGAGGAGGACTGAAATCCCTCACTCAGACCCCATTCCTAATGATGGACTGTGGTTCAGTCTTCAACACACTGGAGCAAATACCTGTGGTGAGGACAATAATTGCTTCCGCATATACACTCATGATCAAACACAGGTTAATAAGACGGTGTACCAGGATGGTGTTGAAGGCTGTAGAGCATCTACAGGTAAAATAATAAGGAAAGAAAGGGGTAAATGCACATCTGGTGTAAGTGGAACACAAATGAATAATACTCGGTGCGCCCACAAGCCTATGTCAGGACTTTTGAGTTTATACCAATGTATACAGACCCCGGGTCACGTTTGTGTTCTCCATGAAGGAGTATTCTTGGTTTGCGGGCATCATGCCTACAGGTGGGTGAGCCCGGACATAAGAGGGGTTTGCACTCTTGCCAAACTGACACCAGCCACTTTCATAGTTCCTCACAGGAAAATAGACACAGCAGCAGTTCCAATTCATACTTTGTTTAGAAGGGCTGCAGACAATAAGCTCCGGCCAAATGGTAGGCCGAATCTAGTAGAAATGGGGATAACAAATAAAATATTCAGTAGTATATTAACATATTCCTTTCATAACGCAAATGTGGGATAAATTAGTAGAAGCTACCGACTACCTGGACGATCAGATTTTCCAGATTCTTGAAGTTCTTAATGAAACTAATACAATACAGAGACAGTTAATCATAGTTACTAACCAACATACTATAGTACTAGATTACCTGACAGCAAAAGAAGGAGGAATGTGTCAGATAATTGGTCCCACCTGTTGTAATTATATCGACCCTGCTGGCAATCTCCAGATCAGGGCCAGTATAGACAAAATAGGTGAACTTAGAGACCAATGGTTAAAACAACACAGTGCAAACAGAGACTCCTGGTGGGGTAACACATTCTCTTTTCTAAATCCAGCAAGTTGGTTTAATGGCTTTGCAGGATGGATTTTTGGCATTATACAGACTTGTATGCAAATTTAGTTGTTTTGCTTATTGTGTTATGTAGCCGTAAAAGCGCTAATATATGTATTACTTAAGCTACTCAATAATGTATGTAGTGTATCATAGACCCCAGGTAGCCATTGCTAATGGGCAAAGTGAGTGTCCACACTGAGGGTGGATGGGCGAAGCAGGTAGGAAGCCCCCTTATGGGTACTAGACTCATGAGACAGTAGCTCCCTTGTGGACATCAGCTGACCCTGTGGCAAAGGTTATACCATTTACAAAAGGGGGAAATTGATATAGAAGGGTTAATGGTTTGCTTTATATCCCTTTAATTACCTTTAAGACTTCTAATGCCTTCTGCCCTATTATTGCTATGTGTTATTCTTATGAACACTATTAGTCTCTGTCTTCAAGGAAACTATACTTGTTATCATATTTGTTCTCAACAACATGTTCTGGGTACATTGTAAACAAGGTATGACCCTGAGGTGATGGTGGGGGCCAAATGAGCTCCATAGAGTCACATATTGTTGTAAATGGTATAAAAGTTTCCTGTCATTTCATTACGTCAGATAAACTGATTTGACCACGGCTTGTGTGTTGAATCTCTTTGTCTCCAAGCACTTGCAACAGAAGGGCGAAACCTGGTAATTCGGACTAACTGGTGATCTGGCATAGCTGATGCTTGGTCAGAACAAAAGCAGCTACGACAACCGTATTTGTATTTGCACCCACTTTTTTATTCTGCAGCTCCACCTTTGCTTTCTGCAAATTTTCAGGTAGCAAAACATTAAACTGTTGGTTGGAAAAAAAAATTGCTGACAGTGAAAACCTTGATTACTCAATATATGGTTTTAGCTGACCCATGACAATTGTGAAAATTTTCATTTTATTTTTGTAAGCATTATGTCACGGGTAGTGTTGAGCATTCCGATACCGCAAGTATCGGGTATCGGCCGATATTAGCGGTATCGGAATTCCGATACTTAATTCCGATACTTTTGTCATATCGGATTCCGGAATCGGAATCGGAATAGGAAGTTCCCATCATGCTATGAGCCTGCTTGCTTTGATTAAGCCAATGGGAATCCTCCGAAGTGTGGGCACATCCTGTTAGGCATGTAGGCATGTTAACTATTGGCATGGCTGTGATTGGCTGCCGAAATGATGTCATGATGCACTATAAAAGCCACCGCAGCCGCCATTTCTGGTCACTCTGCTGTGAATTCAGTTAGGGACAGGCTGCTGTAGAAGACTGTGAGGGACAGTTAGAAATAGAGATTCCACCAAACATCTAGTGCTTTACCCAGGCTACATAAACCACCACTGTAGCCTTCTTTGCCCTAGCAGCAGTGTTCACAGCTGTCTGCAAGGGCTGTGTGAGTGCAGCTCACGCTGTGGAGTGGGTCCTGCAGCCACGTCAGGCTGTAGGCCACCCAGTGTGATCACTGCTGCCTCATACATCTTTTATTTTTTGAGCTGCATTTTTTACATAATTTCAATCTAGTGTGCTTCCATCCGTATCCATATACGTTGGTTGCAAACACTAGTAGTAGACAGCGGAGCCTTTCTGCAGCCTTTCAGTGCTAGTGTCCACTTTGCTGCACTGTTCACGGCTGTCTGAGAGGTCTCTGACTGTGTGTGAGTGCAGCTCACGCTGAGTAGTGTGTCCTGCAGCTACGTCTGGCTGTAGGACGCTCAGCGTGCGTCAGTGCCTCACACATATTTTTATTTGAGTGCAGCTCATTTTTTCTTCTATTAGTGTGCATCCATCTGTCTCCATCTACGGTGGTTGCAAACACTATATAGGAGTACACAGCGGAGCCTTTCTGCAGCCTGTCAGTGTCAGTGCCCACTTAGCTGCACTGTTGACGGCTGTCTGAGAGGCCTCTGACTGTGTGTGAGTGCAGCTCACGCTGAGTAGAGTGTCCTGCAGCTACGTCTGGTTGTAGGACGCTCAACGTGCGTCACTGCCTCACACATATTTGTCTTTGAGTGCAGCTCATTTTTTCTTCTCCTATTAGTGTGCATCCATCCGTATCCATCAACATTGGTTGGTTGCAAACACTATATAGGAGTAGATAGAGGAGCCTTTTTTTCTGGCTTGTGCCCTGCTGGCGCAGCCAGATTAGTATTACCCAATTTTTTTGGAGCCTCATCTTTTGCATTGTAGGTTACCTGCCTGCATTGTAATAGCTCCAAAAAGTTGGTGATACTATCAGTTTCAATTCTTTGTTCACATACTTTGAGTTTGTTTCCAACAAAGAAACCACAAAAAAAGTTCACCAAACACTACATTTTGAACTTGTGTAGGCCACATCAGCTCCTATTAAAGTCTAGTCCACACACACACACACTTCATAAAATTAGTGTTTCTTGTACCTGTAACCAGCTGTTCAGGAATAAGCACACTAAGGCCCCCCTTTGTACTTTTTTGCCTATCTTAAGCAGTCTTGCAAGATGAAGAAGGCAGGGAGTAAGGCGCGTGGGCGTGGGCGTGGGCGTGGAGTTTCAGCAGGGAGAGGACGTGGGGATTCTGCAGGGAGAGGACGTGGGGATTCTACAGGTAGAGGACGTGGGGATTCTGGGCCTGCTGCGGGCACCAGTGGATCAGCATCCCCCAGTTTTAGCAGGCAACAGTCCTTTATGCGCAGCTTTGTAGGACCTCAACGTACCCCACTGCTGCGGGAGGAACAAATTGAAGCCGTTGTCGGATGGATGGCAGCTAACGCATCGACTTCAATTACTTCCGCATCCTCTCAGGGTCAGAGCACCGAAGAGCAACCATCTGTCTCTTCACCACCTGCCAAAGTGCCCAGGCAGTCAGAGAGACATGGACAGGAGCCATCACAGTCTCTACTTCTGTTCTCGGAATCTGTTGGCTTGGAAAGAGGGGGCCAGCCAAGCAGCATTCCTGAATGTGAAGAAGAGGGAGTATGCAGTGATGCGCAACTTCTTTGTCCCTCTGAATCTGAAGAGGCGAGTGGGCCAGTGCCTATGGTCAGCACACCTCAGTACGCATCAGATGATGACGAGACTCAGTTGCCACTTTCTGGTGCGTACGGTGCTGGCGAGACAACCCCGGAGAAGCAGCTGTTTGAAGAGGGGAGGGAAGATGATGAGGTCCTTGACCCATCATGGCGTGAGCAACAGGAAGGTGGTGGGAGCAGCTCGGAGGAAGAGATTCCCCTACCGGCCAAAACAGGAGGCAGAGGGAGGGGGAAGACTTGGTTGCCTGTACCCTCCACTTCGGCACCCGTTAGGAGCATTCCTCCTTCCAAAGGCAAACCGGGCGCTCACAAGAGTTGCAGTGCGTGGTCCTTTTTTGACACAGTTGCAGATGACATTTGCTTTGTCAAATGCAAGCTGTGTCATCAGAGAGTCAAAAGAGGGAGAAATGTCAGCAACCTCAATACCACAAATATGTGGAAACATGTGCGCACCAAGCACGAGTTGGAGTTGCAGAGACACCCTGAAGACGTAGGCCAACGTACAGCACCACCTACCACCTCTTCAGTTCGTGTTGGGCCCTCTTCCTCCAGCTCACACACTGCTGGTTCGGCTTCCTCACAGGATCGCCAAGGAAGAACCTCTGCCACTGTTGTCCGGAGACCCTGTCAGATTACACCCATAGCAGCACGTTCCCATCCATCACAGCCATCGGTAGCACAGGCATGGGATAAAAGGCGCCCTTACTCGGCAAACCATCCCCGAGCACAGTCTCTGAATGCTGGCATTGCCAAACTTCTGGCAGTTGAAATGCTGTCATTCAGGCTGGTGGACACTGACACCTTCCGGGACTTAATGGCATTGGCAGTCCCCCAATACAACGTGCCCAGCCGCTTTTATTTCAGCAGGCGAGCCGTCCCTGCCCTGCAGAAACATGTTGAGGGCAAAATAAAACATGCGCTACTAAACGCCGTTAGTAGCAAGGTCCACCTGACCACCAATGCGTGGACCAGTAACCATGGACAGGGACGATACCTTTCCCTCACTGCCCACTGGGTCAATGTTGTGGAGCCGGGTACGGATCTGGAGAGTGGAGCTGTACGTGTTCTTCCAACGCCACGGATTGCAGGACTCCAGTCTGTACACATAGACTCCTCCTCCTACTCAAGTTCCTCAGAAACAGCAGAGCAGGAGCCTGTTACGACCGATATGAGCACAGCCGTGGCCAAACGTCAACAGGCTGTACTCAAATTAATTTCTTTGGGGAATCGAAGCCACACAGCGCAGGAGCTCTGGAATGCTATCAAGCTGGAGAGCGATGTGTGGTTTGGGCCAGCGAATCTCCAGCCGGGCTTGGTAGTGTGTGACAATGGCCGAAATCTGGTGGCAGCTCTTGGCCTAGGCAACATCACACACATCCCATGTCTGGCACATGTTCTTAACTTGGTCGTGCAGAGCTTTCTGAGGGACTATCCGGATCTTGCTGCACTGTTGCACAAGGTCCGCATAGAGTGCGCTCACTTGCGACGTTCCAGCACGGCAAGATCGCGCCTCGCTGCTCTGCAGCGACGATTTGGCCTTCCGGAACATCGCATCATATGTGACCTACCCACCCGGTGGAATTCAACGTTACATATGTTGGAGCGGTTGTGTGAGCAGCAGGCAGCAGTCATGGAGTACCAGCTGCATCAGGCGCAAACAAGTCGCACTGTGCGCCGTTCACACTTCAGCACCATTGAGTGGGCCTCTATGAAGGACATCTGCCTCGTTTTGCGTGCCTTCGATGAATCCACGCGGATGGCGAGTGCAGATGATGCACTAGTCAGCATGACTGTCCCCCTTATCTGCCTGCTTCAACAAACACTGCAAGCACTAAGGGATGAGGTTTCAGAAGAGGTGGAGGATGAGGAGTCCCAAATGCCATCTGCTTCTGGACAGTCTGCGCTACGTGTTTCCTCACAAAGGCCTAGGCAGGGGACACTTTGTGAGGAGGATGAGGAGGAGTCGATGGAGGAGGAAGACATCTCTCCAGAGGAGGGAGGTACACAAACCTCTACTCAGTATGTACAGCGAGGGTGGGGTGATGCAGAGCAGGCCGAGGTCACGCCTCAAACAGGGGACAGCGGTTCTTTGGCAGTTGGGAGTCTGCAGCACATGGTTGATTTCATGCTGCAGTGCCTGAGAAACGACCGCCGCATCGCCCACATTCTCGTCTCGGCTGATTATTGGGTGTACACCCTCCTAGATCCTCGCTACCGGGACAGCGTACAAAGGCTCATACCAACGTTGAACCGGGAGCGTAAAATGCGGGAGTACGAAGAGTCACTGGTGCAGTCCATAATGTTTTCCATTCCACCCGACAGCATTGTTGCTAGTGCTTTACAAAGCAGCTCTGTGCGTCGAGGCAGTGGAGGAAACTCTGCACAAAGAGGGAGCAGAGGCAGCGCCGCAGCACAAGGCAAGACCACTATGGCCCAAATGTGGCAAAGTTTTGTGTGTCCACCACAATTGTCTACACCATCAGCGACGCCTCGAGTCAGCAGGAGGCAACGCTTCCGTCAGATGGTGTCAGACTACATGTCTTGCCCTGTCGCTGTACTCCCAGATGGCTCTTCCCCCTTCAAGTTTTGGGTCTCTAAGCTGGATACATGGCCAGAGCTTAGCCAGTATGCATTGGAGGTGCTGGCTTGCCCTGCTGCCAGTGTATTATCGGAACGTGTCTTTAGTGCCGCAGGTGGTGTACTAACAGACCGTCGCACGCGACTATCTTCCGATAATGTTGACCGGCTGACTTTTCTGAAAATGAACAAGGCCTGGATCTCCAAAGACTTTGCCATTCCTCTTACAGACTAAATTAGTGGTTGGCAACTGTATCCAGGTCTGCTGGTGTGTTCATTTTTCTACCACCTGAACTATAATCCCTTTGCTTCAACACAGCCAGTTGTCGCTCAGATGTGTCGTCTGCACAGAGAAACACACTAGCTCCTGTGTTAGTGGGGTTCAGTAATGCCAGCTGATCCCCTGCTGTGTGGACGGCAAAGTCACCAGCTCCATCAACATTCAAACCACTACTGATTTTTAACCGTGCCCAACTTAGGTCTCTGGCTCCACTGTCTCTACTATTTCCCCTGACCTCCAACCCCGCCATCTACATCTCTGAAGTGGCGTCAGCACAATCTACACTTGTTCCTGTGTTCCTGTGGCTCAGTCCCATCAGTTTATCCCCTGATGTGTGTCCGGCAAGGTCTCCTGCTCTGTCCACATTCCCATAACCAGTAGTGGGAATGAGGACAGAGCTGGCGAACTTGCCGGACAAACATCAGGGGATCAACTGACGGGACTGAGCACCAGTAACACAGGAACAAGTGTAGATTGTGCTGACGCCACTTCAGAGATGTAGCTGGCGGGGTTGGAGGCCAGGGTAAATAGTAGAGACAGTGGAGCCAGAGGCCTAAGTGGAGCATGGTTAGAATCAGTAGTAGTCCACAACCTCCATAAAAACCGCTGCCCATTGGCCTCTGCATGCGGCATGCGTAATCCTGGGCTCCAACAGCTTCAGTTGGTGTTCAGAAGTGTCGTCTCCACAGAGCCAAACACATTCGTTAGAGTGTTAGTGGGGTTCAGCACTGCCAGCTGTTCCCCTGCTGTGGAGATGGCAAGTCTCCTGCTGCCTTCACCTGCCAAAATCCAGTAGGCCACAGCCTGCTCCTCGCCTAATCCTGGGCTCCAACAGCGTCAGTTGGTGTTCAGAAGTGTCGTCTCCACAGAGCCAAACACATTCGTTCAAGTGTTAGTGGGGTTCATCATTGCCAGCTGATCCCCTGCTGTGGAGATGGCAGTCTCTCCTGCTGTCTCCGCATTACAAAGACAGTAGGCCTCTGCCTACACCCTCCTATTTCCTGGGCTTCAACACAGCCAGTTGTAGTTCGGAAGTGCCGTCCACACGGAAAGAGATACTTGCTCCCGTGTCTCAGTGGGGTTCAGTAACGTCAGCTGATCCCCTGCTGTGTGGATGGCAGTCTCTCCTGCTGTCACCTCATTCAAAATACAGTAGGCCTCTGCCTACACCCTCCTATTTCCTGGGCTTCAACACAGCCAGTTGTAGTTCGGAAGTGCCGTCCACACGGAAAGAGATACTTGCTCCCGTGTCTCAGTGGGGTTCAGTAATGTCAGCTGATCCCCTGCTGTGTGGATGGCAGTCTCTCCTGCTGTCACCTCATTCAAAATACAGTAGGCCTCTGCCTACACCCTCCTGTTTCCTGGGCTTCAACACAGCCAGTTGTAGTTCGGAAGTGCCGTCCACACGGAAAGAGATACTTGCTCCCGTGTCTCAGTGGGGTTCAGTAATGTCAGCTGATCCCCTGCTGTGTGGATGGCAGTCTCTCCTGCTGTCACCTCATTCAAAATACAGTAGGCCTCTGCCTACACCCTCCTATTTCCTGGGCTTCAACACAGCCAGTTGTAGTTCGGAAGTGCCGTCCACACGGAAAGAGATACTTGCTCCCGTGTCTCAGTGGGGTTCAGTAACGTCAGCTGATCCCCTGCTGTGTGGATGGCAGTCTCTCCTGCTGTCACCTCATTCAAAATACAGTAGGCCTCTGCCTACACCCTCCTATTTCCTGGGCTTCAACACAGCCAGTTGTAGTTCGGAAGTGCCGTCCACACGGAAAGAGATACTTGCTCCCGTGTCTCAGTGGGGTTCAGTAACGTCAGCTGATCCCCTGCTGTGTGGATGGCAGTCTCTCCTGCTGTAAACTCATTCAAAATACAGTAGGCCTCTGCCTACACCCTCCTATTTCCTGGGCTTCAACACAGCCAGTTGTAGTTCGGAAGTGCCGTCCACACGGAAAGAGATACTTGCTCCCGTGTCTCAGTGGGGTTCAGTAATGTCAGCTGATCCCCTGCTGTGTGGATGGCAGTCTCTCCTGCTGTCACCTCATTCAAAATACAGTAGGCCTCTGCCTACACCCTCCTATTTCCTGGGCTTCAACACAGCCAGTTGTAGTTCGGAAGTGCCGTCCACACGGAAAGAGATACTTGCTCCCGTGTCTCAGTGGGGTTCAGTTAAGTCAGCTGATCCCCTGCTGTGTGGATGGCAGTCTCTCCTGCTGTAAACTCATTCAAAATACAGTAGGCCTCTGCCTACACCCTCCTATTTCCTGGGCTTCAACACATCCAGTTGTAGTTCGGAAGTGCCGTCCACACGGAAAGAGATACTTGCTCCCGTGTCTCAGTGGGGTTCAGTAATGTCAGCTGATCCCCTGCTGTGTGGATGGCAGTCTCTCCTGCTGTCACCTCATTCAAAATACAGTAGGCCTCTGCCTACACCCTCCTATTTCCTGGGCTTCAACACAGCCAGTTGTAGTTCGGAAGTGCCGTCCACACGGAAAGAGATACTTGCTCCCGTGTCTCAGTGGGGTTCAGTTAAGTCAGCTGATCCCCTGCTGTGTGGATGGCAGTCTCTCCTGCTGTAAACTCATTCAAAATACAGTAGGCCTCTGCCTACACCCTCCTATTTCCTGGGCTTCAACACATCCAGTTGTAGTTCGGAAGTGCCGTCCACACGGAAAGAGATACTTGCTCCCGTGTCTCAGTGGGGTTCAGTAATGTCAGCTGATCCCCTGCTGTGTGGATGGCAGTCTCTCCTGCTGTCACCTCATTCAAAATACAGTAGGCCTCTGCCTACACCCTCCTATTTCCTGGGCTTCAACACAGCCAGTTGTAGTTCGGAAGTGCCGTCCACACGGAAAGAGATACTTGCTCCCGTGTCTCAGTGGGGTTCAGTAACGTCAGCTGATCCCCTGCTGTGTGGATGGCAGTCTCTCCTGCTGTCACCTCATTCAAAATACAGTAGGCCTCTGCCTACACCCTCCTATTTCCTGGGCTTCAACACAGCCAGTTGTAGTTCGGAAGTGCCGTCCACACGGAAAGAGATACTTGCTCCCGTGTCTCAGTGGGGTTCAGTAATGTCAGCTGATCCCCTGCTGTGTGGATGGCAAAGTCTCCTGCTGCCTACACAGTCGTACCACTACTGATTTTTAACCGTGCTCCAATTAGGCCTGTGGCTCCACTGTCTCTCGTATTTCCCCTGTCCTCCAACCCTGCCAGTTACAGCTCCGAAGTGGCGTCTGCACAATCCACACTTGTTCCTGTGTTACAGGTGTTCAGTCCGGTCAGTTAATCCCCTGATGTGTGTCCGGCAATGTCGCCTGCTCTGTCCACATTCCCATTATGGGAATGTGGACAGAGCAGGCGACATTGCCGGACACACATCAGGGGATTAACTGACCGGACTGAACACCTGTAACACAGGAACAAGTGTGGATTGTGCAGACGCCACTTCGGAGCTGTAACTGGCGGGGTTGGAGGACAGGGGAAATACGAAAATCAGTGAAGCCACAGGCCTAAGTGGAGCTTGGTTCAAATTAGTAGTCTACAACCGATCTTAAAATTTCTTCAATGCAGCCTAAGCCTGCTCCGTGCTTGTCCCTGGGCTTCAACACAGCCAGTTGTTGCTCGGAAGTGCCGTCTTCACAGAGTAAAACACTAGCTCCTGTGTTTGTGGGGTTCAGTAACGTCAGCTGTTCCCCTGCTGTTTTGATGGCAATCTGTCCTGCTGCCTCCCAATTGACAGCACATCAGGCCTCAGCCTGCTAAGTGCTTGTCCTGGGCTCCAACATCGCCAGTTGCTGCTCATAACTGACTTTGGCACGGGTACTCCCTCCTGCCCAGCTTGGTTCCAGCCCTGCCTGCTGTTTCCGGGAAGTGTCAATGTCAGTTTGCCACCCCAAGTTGCCATGTCGTGTTGCGGTTGGGTTAGCCGAGGCTAGGGTGCCAGCAGTTTAGGTGCTTCCTATGTGGACTGCGGGTTCTGGTAAGAAAGGTTTGTTCCATAGTGCCAGTAGGACAAGCACCCCCTGTAGGACTGTGTGATTCGGTAACTGCGGCCAGCTTGCGGCATGCCAACTTTGCTTTTCAGGGGTAACTTCTGATACCCCTCCGGGTTCCAGCACCGTCAGCTGGTTCTCATCAGAGCCTTTGGCCTAGGTGCCTCCATCTCGGTATCCGAGTTCCGGCAATGTCTGCTGGTCCTTGGTAGTGCTTTGTAGCACAGGTACCTCCTGCTTAGTAACCGGGTTCCAGCACCGTCAGCTGGTCCTCGGTTGTGCCATTGGCTCTTATTCCTTCTGCTGCCCCTCCGGGTCCCAGCACTGTCAGCTGGTCCTCGCTATTTCCATTTGCTCTTGCAGCTTATGCTACCCCTCCGGGTTCCAGCACCGTCAGCTGGTTCTCGTCAGAGCCTTTGGCCTAGGTGCCTCCATCTCGGTATCCGAGTTCTGGCAACGTCTGCTGGTCCTTGGTAGTGCTTTGTAGCACAGGTACCTCCTGCTTAGTAACCGGGTTCCAGCACCGTCAGCTGGTCCTCGGTTGTGCCATTGGCTCTTATTCCTTCTGCTGCCCCTCCGGGTGCCAGCACTGTCAGCTGGTCCTCGCTATTTCCATTTGCTCTTGCAGCTTATGCTACCCCTCCGGGTTCCAGCACTGTCAGCTGGTTCTCGTCAGAGCCTTTGGCCTAGGTGCCTCCATCTCGGTATCCGAGTTCCGGCAACATCTGCTGGTCCTTGGTAGTGCTTTGTAGCACAGGTACCTCCTGCTTAGTAACCGGGTTCCAGCACCGTCAGCTGGTCCTCGGTTGTGCCATTGGCTCTTATTCCTTCTGCTGCCCCTCCGGGTGCCAGCACTGTCAGCTGGTCCTCGCTATTTCCATTTGCTCTTGCAGCTTATGCTACCCCTCCGGGTTCCAGCACCGTCAGCTGGTTCTCGTCAGAGCCTTTGGCCTAGGTGCCTCCATCTCGGTATCCGAGTTCCGGCAACGTCTGCTGGTCCTTGGTAGTGCTTTGTAGCACAGGTACCTCCTGCTTAGTAACCGGGTTCCAGCACCGTCAGCTGGTCCTCGGTAGTGCCATTGCCAAATCCTGTTGTAAATCTTTTGTGACAGGCAGAACGGAAGGTGTAAACTTCTAACTTTTCTAGATAACAACTACAGGAATGCCTGACACAAACAAGAATATGATGAAGAAGAATAGGAAGAAGATGAAGAAGCTGAATATGTAGAATAATAATTGTTGAATAAGAAGAATATGAAGAATGTAAGAAAAGGAAGAAGAAGAAGAAGAAGAAGAAGAAGAAGAAGAATGTAAAAAAAGGAAGAAGAAGAAGAAGAAGAAGAATGTAAAAAAAGGAAGTAGAAGAAGAAGAAGAATGTAAAAAAAGGAATAAGAAGAAGAATGTAAAAAAAGGAAGTAGAAGAAGAAGAAGAATGTAAAAAAAGGAAGTAGAAGAAGAAGAAGAAGAATGTAAAAAAAGGAAGTAGAAGAAGAAGAAGAAGAATGTAAAAAAAGGAAGTAGAAGAAGAAGACATACATGTCTGGCAAAATATAAATGAGGCTAACATAGTCAATATCTTTGTAACTCCTAACATCTTTAAAAAAAAAGTTTAATTCCTGCTATTCCATTTGATTGGGCTAAACCTCTATGGCTTTAATGTCTCCTCCACCTCCCACAATACATTCTACATTATTCTTAGTTGTTTTTCTTCATGTAGAATTAACCTACAAGGAAAGAAAGGGTTTTTTTTAATTCCGATATTTTGGCCCCATTGACTTGCATTGGTTCCCGGTATCGGAATCGGCGATACCGATACTTTTTTTAAAGATCGGCCGATCCATTCCGATCCGATATTTTCAAGTATCGGCTGGTATCGCTCAACTCTAGTCACGGGGCAGTAGTGGAAAAACAGGGGACGAGGAACCTGGGCCCCTGAACTGACCCTCAGGCTAAGGGGGTGCCCTGACTTTCCTTAACTTGGGGGTACACTTGATGGTAGTGAGGCCGAAGTCACTGACCTGTCCCTATCTCCTGTTTAGCCCTGAGCTAAACCCCCAACCCCCTCCCTAGGAGGTGAGACAGGCGAAAAAAGTGAACTGCACCAAAAACCAAAGGAAAGATAAAACAGACACCTCGGGGTTAAATCAACTAAAAAACGAAACTTAGCTTTATCTGCTGCAATTCTCTGTACAGCAGAGTTAGGCTCCCTGAACTCAGCTTTCAGCAGAACTACCACTGCTCTTGATAAGTTGAACCACCACTGCACCAGGTAGCTCCAGTCTTCACCGTGGTTGGTATCCAAAGGGAAGTGTATCACCAAAACCAGCTGATGCCTCAGATGGCCTTTTATAGGAAGGAGGGAGTGGTCAACACCTGCTGACTTACTAAACATGTAGTAACACCAGCGGTCACCGGGGGCAAAAACCCACCAGAAGACTAACTAAACTTGTAGTAACACCAGCGGCCACCGGGGGCAAAAACTAATATTAACCCCCGATGGCCTGAAAGGAAAAAAGTTTATATAAGAGAATCCAGAATCAGACACAGATACAAAAATGGATCATGACTAGTGTTGAGCGATACCATCCGATATGCAGAAATATCGGATCGGCCAGATACAAAAAAAGTATCGGGTATTGCCGATTCCGATCCCGGAAGTCCCATTCAAGTCAATGGGACAGAAATATCGGAATTAAAAAAAACCCTTTCTTTCCTTGTACATCCTGTTCAGGAGGGGGGAAGAGTGTGGGCGGTGCGTGAGCAGACACTGTGCGTGTCTGTGTGTGCGGTCGGGGCCTGTGCGGGCCTCTTGGGGGTCTGTACAGGCCTGTTGGGGGCCTGTGCCGGCTGCCGGTGGTCTGTATGAGCCTCTCGGGTGTCTGTGCCGACTGTTGGGGGCCTGTGCCGGCTGCCGGTGGTCTGTACGGGCCTCTCGGGGGCCTGTGCCGGCTGCCGGTGGTCTGTGCGGGCCTGCCGGTGGTCTTGTGTGTGTGCAGGCATCGTCCGATGGGACTACAAGTCCCATTGGGCGATGCCTGCTACAATGACAGTGATTGACACATTAGCCAATGATGGGACAGTAGTAGTCCCATCATCTGGCTAATGTGTTGAATGTAAAAAAAAACCAAAAAAAATCATACTACATATATACTACATTCATACAACATACATACATGCTTGCTACATATATACTACATTCATACAACATACATACATGCTACATACATGCTACATATATACTACATTCATACAACATACATACATACTACATACTACATACATGCTACATATATACTACATTCATACAACATACATAAAATATTACATACTACATACATGCTACTTATATACTACATTCATACAGCATACTTACATACTGCATACTACATACATCCTACATATATACTACATTCATACAGCATACATACATACTACATACATGCTTCATATATACTACATTCATACAACATACATACATACATACTACATACTGCATACATGCTACATATACACTACATTCATACAACATACATACATATTACATACTACATACATGCTGCATATATACTACATTCATACAACATACATAAAATATTACATTCTACATACATGCTACTTATATACTACATTCATACAGCATACTTACATACTGCATACTACATACATCCTACATATATACTACATTCATACAGCATACATACATACTACATACATGCTTCATATATACTACATTCATACAACATACATACATACATACTACATACTGCATACATGCTACATATATACTACATTCATACAACATACATACATATTACATACTACATACATGCTGCATATATACTACATTCATACAACATACATACTACATACTACATACATGCTACATATATACTACATTCATACAGCATACATACATACTACATACTACATACATGCTACGTATATACTACATTCATACAGCATACATACATACTACATACATGCTACCTATATACTACATTCATACAGCATACATACATACTACATACATGCTTCATATATACTACATTCATAAAACATGCATACTACATACATACTGCATACAATACATTCATACAATACATACATATAGACATACAGTACATATAACATAGAGTACATACTCACCATCACTTGTCACTTTGATCCCCGAAGCCAGTGTCATCTGTGGAAAAATATGAAAGTAACAAACAAACAATATACTCCCTGATCCACAGAAATCCACGTGTGTGTGTCCCATGCCGATCTCCCGTGGAGAACAGCAGCATCAGCTGATGCGACCGCTCTCTAGGGGGCTCCAGGAATCCAGTGACGGGAGGTAGGTATCCTTCCGCACTGTATTCCTCTGCCACTGTAAAAAAATAGTCCCTGGTCTCACTTTATGGCAAAAGCTGCGTGGGAACTTTCTGACACAGCAATGCCAAAAGTGAGACTAGGGACTATTTTTTTACAGTGGCGGAGGATTACAGTGCGGAAGGATACCTACCTCCCGTCACTGGATTCCTGGAGCCCCGTAGAGAGAGGTCGCATCAGCTGATGCTGCTGTTTTCCACGGGATATTGGCGTGGGACACACATGCGTGGATTTCTGCGGGTCAGGGAGTATATTGTTTGTTTGTTATTTTCATATTTTTTACAGTGAGAAAGACACTGGCTTCAGGGAACAAAGTGACAAGTGATGGTGAGTATGTACTCTATGTTATATGTACTGTATGTCTATATGTATGTATTGTATGAATGTATGAATGTATTGTATGTAGTATGTATGTAGTATGTATGTATGTATGTTGTATGTCTGTAGCATGTTGTATGTATGTAGTATGTACTATGTATGTAGTATGTATGTAGTATGTATGTTGTATGAATGTAGTATACATGTAGTATGTAGTATGCATGTAGTATGTATGTATGTATGTATGTTGTATGAATGTAGTATATATGTAGTATGTATGTAGCATGTATGTTGTATGAATGTAGTATATATGTAGCATGTATGTAGTATGTATGTATGTTGTATGAATGTAGTATATATGTAGTATGTATGTAGTATGTATGTATGTTGTATGAATGTAGTATATATGTAGTATGTATGTATGTAGTATGTATGTATGTTGTATGAATGTAGTATATATGAAGTATGTATGTAGTATGTAGAATATATGTATGTTGTATGACTGTACTATATATGAAGTATGTATGTAGTATGTATGTATGTTGTATGAATGTAGTATATATGAAGTATGTATGTAGTATGTAATATGTATGTATGTTGTATGAATTTAGTATATATGTAGTATGTATTTAGTATTTATGTATATTGTATGAATGTAGTATATATGTAGCATGTATGTAGTATGTAGTATATATGTATATTGTATGAATGTAGTATACATATAGCATTTATGTAGTTTGTATGTATGTTGTATGAATGTAGTATATATGTAGCATGTATGTAGTATGTAGTATGTATGTATGCTGTATGAATGTAGTATATATGTAGTATGTATGTATGTTGCATGAATGTAGTATATATGCAGCATGTATGTAGTATGTATGTATGTTGTATGAATGTAGTATATATGTAGCATGTATGTAGTATGTATGTTGTATGAATGTAGTATGTATGTAGTATGTTTTTTTTTTGTTTTACATTCAACACATTAGCCGGATGATGGGACTACTACTGTCCCATCATTGGCTAATGTGTCAATCACTGTCAGTCTAGCAGGCATCACCCGATGCATCAGACGATACCTGCACAAACACAAGACCCCCGGCAGGCCCGCACAGACCACCGGCAGCTGGCACAGGCCCCTGGCAGCCGGCACAGACCACCGAGAGGCCCGTACAGACCACCGGCAGCCGGCACAGGCCCCCGGCAGCCGGCACAGACCACCGACAGCCGGCACAGGCCCCCGAGAGACCCATACAGACCACCGGCAGCCGGCACAGGCCCACGACAGGCCTGTACGGACCCCCGAGAGGCCTGTACAGAACACCGGCAGCCGGCACAGGCCCCCAAGAGGCCCGTACAGACCCCCGACAGTCGGCACAGACCCCCCACAGTCGGCACAGACCGCGCATCATGATGCGCACAGACCGCGCATCATGATGACATCATTTCAGCAGCCAATCACAGCCACAACAGTGGCTCATAGCATTATGGGAACTTCCAATTCCGGTATCCGATATAGGAAAAATATCGGTACTCGGTATCGGAATTCCGATACAGCGAATATCGTCCGAAACCTGATATTTGCATTATCGGAATGCTCAACACTAATCATGACACATTAACATTGATTAAAAATGGTGATAGAAAACTTGAACAACCATGACTTCTTTCAGCTGTAATAATGTAATGTAATGTAATTTGACCATTTTTTCCACAACAATAACATTTTATCCTGTGCGGGGAACACAGCTTATCCTGGTAAAAACACCAGTTTTGAGTCACTTTCAGAAGCAGGAAAAATCCAGGAGGAAGGGGGGTGTCTGAATGCTGAGCTGAGCGGACATGAGTCTGAGGAGCTCCTGCCAGGCCAGGACTGTAAGCAGCTATAAGCGCCTGTACCGGCTCTACTACCCGCTGCTCAGATGGGTCACAGGAGGGTGAAGACTCCTTCACTGACAGGAGCAATTCTAGCCACCCCAGCAATGGCTCTCAATGCTTTTCTTCTGCAGGAGCAGAGAAGCACGGGAATCCGGGCACTATCTTACAGGGAGGAGGAGACTGCAAAGCACGAAGGAGACCCTGCCCTTGGAGGACTGGGAAGAGAGGAACTACAGAACTCTCCCAAAAAAGTACGTTCCTGATGAGGGTAAAAATTATAGACATGTTGGTGGCACATCACAGTAGCAGCAGGCTCGGGATGAGCAGATGGAGCTGGGCTCTCTGGGGCAACAAATTCTTCAAGATGGTGGTCCGCCAGAGGGAGCTACAGGTGGATTTCTCTCCCCTATTGTAGTCCCATACAGTTGGGTCCCCAATTTCTCCCAGGACTAAGGAAACACCCCTGGGAAAAAGTAGAACAGACTGGGAAGGAGGGGATGTGGCTTCCCTGAAAGATCTCCCAACATAGCTCACACTATTAATAATGCAGGAGTCTGGATTGATTGCACAGGGGAGTCCTCTGAGGAGGATGAGGGTTAAATGGGTGCTCCCGCTTCATCATCCTGCAAAAGATTTCTCTCACAATCTCCTTCCAAAGATGACTTTAAATCTCTAATTGCAGATGTCAAAGAGATCTGCAGGTCTGAGATTGCTTGTGTGAGACAGGACTTACAGCATTTATCTGGTCAGATAGACTCTCTGGAGGGGGAGCATGATACAACCAGATCTCTTGTTTCTGAATTGCATCAGTTAACTATTTCACAACAAAGGGCTGTTAGAGATCTATGAGACCTGGATAATAGGGGAAGGAGGTGAAATATTAGGGTGAGGGGCATTCCAGAATCTAATGATCAAGAAAATCCCAAATCAGTCCTTCAGGGGATCTTTAACTCTGTTTTAGGTAATCCTCCCTCAATGCCTATCAAATTTGACAGGGCTCATGCAGCCTAAAGGGTCATCCCCATATCCACGTGATATTATCTGTTGTCTCCATGACTATTAGACTAAAGAAAGGATCATGACAAAGGTCAGGACACAGAAAGAGATATCATATTTAGGTACAGTGGGCCAGTTATTTTCAGTTCTGTCTCATTTCACCCTGTAGTGCTAAGATATTAATGACCATCGGGAACCCATATTGGTACCAGTAGAGCCTTAGAATATATATTATTAGATATACTAAGTTACCAGAAAGCTATCTTACAGAATAGAGAAACTATAGATTATTGGTTATTAATTCACTATCATAGATGTCAAAAGTTTGAAGGTATATGTTGTTTTAACTTGTCAGATCATAGCCAGGATTTGCAGTCTCAGATAGACCAGTTACATGATGACATTACACAAAGTAATGGTAAACGGTGGGATTGGTTATTTTCCTGGTTGCCTGATTTTGGTTATTTACGCTATATTTTAGGAGTAATTTTTGCTATAATCTGTAATTGTATTGTCTTGCAATGTGTTCCTTTTTTCATAGCAATGTGTTATCCTTCTGCTGAAGCTATTCCCTTGGGATATGGCATTGTATATAAATGATATATGGTTTCCCCATGGTCAAGGGTGGATTGTAGTACTAAGATATTAATGACCATCGGGAACTCATATTGGTAGCCTATCTTTAAAGACATCTTTAAGATAGTCTATCTTTAAAGACCCCTTTAAGACCTCTTTTAGGGTGGTTTCACATTAGCGTTTCAGGGCGCAGCGACGGCCTGTGCACGGCCGCCACTAAGCCCTGTCCCCTGCCGCACCTCCTCCGGTAGCTCCGCCTATGGGCGCATGACGCTGCATGTGTCCTGCATCCCCTATCTTTATCACTGGGGATGCAGGCCATGCGCAGTATGCGTTTGGCGGCGCTTGCGTCCTTTTGACGGTGCGCCGAGCGCAGCCAAATTGCAACAGGTTGCGTTCGGCGCTGGTCGGCGCACCATCAAAAGGACGCATGTGCCGTCTCTGCGCCCTGAAACGCTAATGTGAAACCACCCTAAGATATTAGATAGTAACAGTAGAGCTCATATTAGCCATGCAGTTTTCTGTAATTTTCCTAACACCTGGGACTGTATAACTGTCAATATTTAATGAGAACTTGCATGTTTATATTACTCACCCAATTACCACATAGTTCTTTTATCACTGTTTGGTGAGAACGGTGTATATTTATAATCTTAAGTGAGAAAGCGTATGCTTATAATATTCATCTAATTACTGAATAGCTTCATTATTAATGTTTGGTGAGAAATATCGTGTTTATAGAATGGTAGAACATCTGGTACTAGGAGAGTTTTTGGCACGTCATATCCAGGGTGACGTATGTGTCCAGTGTAATTTGACATCTGAAGAGCTGGCCATTTAGAAGAGAGATATTGGACAAATAGAATTTGCTAGAGTTTGTGTAACACTTGGTTATGCAAGCATTGTTGCTTCTAAACAATACATAAGCTGGGGAAGACTGTAGCTAAGGCAGAAGCCTGTTGATCTATAGACCGGAGGGGACACCCGTGTGGGTCTGTAGTGTGAATAACCCAGAAATTTCTCTGTCTTTGCCATTTTGCTTCTCACGGTTGATGTTTCCGGATGGATGATGTTGCTATTCCTGGTGAAGTTTTGCTTTTTGCTTATGTAGTGTGCAATGTAAGTACTTTACCTTTGTGGTTTATATTATGCAAAATTGTCCGCAATATCACACTATTTCCTGTTTTCTGTAATCATTTAATTTTTGTAATAAAATTAATTGCCTTCTTTAAAGTCGTATCCTAGCCCTTTAAGTACTTGGCAAGGCATTTGGTGTCAGAAGTGGGATACACAGAAGGCTTTGACTTTAAATTTTAGCTAAATTCCGATAATTCTGAATTTTTAGACCAAATTCCAATAGTCCAGAAAAGTGTGCGAAATTGTGTAAAATATGTCTTTCTTTAAGAAAAAATAGGTTGTAAACATATCTGTTGATATTCCAGGCAGGGAGCAGGCTCCCTATTGTGTTTTGGCCAATGAGTGGTTGCAATGTGTTGGATTGAGTTTATCATGGGTTAAGTTTATGAAAGAGGCTGAATCAGCTGATGTAGTGACATGTTTGTGATGTGCGAAAGTTGAAATTAACAAGGAGTTGAATGCAAGACAGGTTGAATTTTGTTACATGCTTATAGAAACCAGT
Source organism: Dendrobates tinctorius (assembly GCF_039654945.1). Classification (NCBI taxonomy): domain Eukaryota; kingdom Metazoa; phylum Chordata; class Amphibia; order Anura; family Dendrobatidae; genus Dendrobates; species Dendrobates tinctorius. The sequence continues at coordinate 4,886,695 of NW_027361828.1, read as the reverse complement.
ATGAAAAATGTATTCAGCTGTTGTAAGAGAAAAAAAGGCAAGGATTAGAACAGCAAGTATGTGAGATTCAGAGTGCTCTGACAATGATGCAATGACAGAATACGGGTAGCACAGTACAAATATATGAAGAATCAAGGAAAACTGAATAAGAGAAAGGTAGCCTTCATAGCTAAAGCTGGGGTTCAGTGGGATCCCAATCAATGGGATTGGTACTGCTAAAATGTGGAAATTATACCAAAAGCAAGGGCTACATAGGAAATCAGGAAGTTCACAAAATAAAAAGGTGACAGTGGAAGATTCTGGATACCCACAGTGTAGGCAAAGTAGATTATGGAGAGAGAGAGAGAGGGCCCACTCCCTTTCCGTCCCCAGTGAAACCCTCAGTTCCGGGGTTTAAGGATCTTTATGCTGAAGAAAAATCTCTGTTGCATGTGGATAGATGTCCTCATGTAAATTTGGTCCTTAATTGGAAAAATAGGAATAGGCAATGTGTAAAAGCCCTGGTGGATACGGGCGGCAGAGGCTAGCTTAATCTATGGTAATTCAAAGCAATTTAAAGGAAGAAAAGTAATAATCATAGGATTAGGGGGCAAACAAATAGAAGCAGTATGAATAGAGTTGAGCGATACCGTCCGATACTTCAAAGTATCGTATCGGATGGTATCGGCCGATCTTTAAAAAAAGTATCGGTATCGCCGATTCCGATACCGGAAGTCCCATTCAAGTCTATGGGACTTCCGGTATCGGAATAAGAAAAACCCTTTCCTGCCCTTGTACAGCCTCTCTGGGGTCTGTACGGGCCTTTCGGGGGGCTGTGCCGGCCTGCCAGGGGGTCTGTGCAGGCTCCGGTGGTCTGTGCCGGCCTGCCGGTGGTCTGTGCAGGCTCCGGGGGGCTGTGCCGGCCTGCCGGGGGGCTGTGCCGGCCTGCCGGGGGTCTGTGCCGGCCTGCCGGTGGTCTGTGCAGGCTCCGGGGGTCTGTGCAGGCATCATCCGATGGGACTACAAGTCCCATCGGGCGATGCCTGCTACCATGACAGTGATTGACACATTAGCCAATGATGGGACAGTAGTAGTCCCATCATCCGGTTAATGTGTTAAATGTAAAAAAAAAAAAAAAAAAAAAAAAATTACATGCTACATACATACAACATGCATACTACATACATGCTACATTCATACTACATACTACATACATGCTACATTCATACTACATAAATACTACATGCAACATACATACTACATATATACTACATGCATGCTACATACATACTGCATGCTACATACATACCACATATATACTACATACATACTACATGCATGCTACATGCATGCTACATACATAACACATATATACTACATGCATGCTACATACATACTACATGCTACATACATACTACATATATACTACATGCATGCTACATACTACATGCTACATACATACTACATGCATGCTACATACATACTACATGCATGCTACATACATACTACATGCTACATACATACCACATACATACTACATATATACTACATGCATGCTACATACATACTGCATGCTACATGCATGCTACATACATACTACATACATACTACATGCTACATACATACCACATATATACTACATACATACAATACATTCATACAATACATACATAGACATACAGTACATATAACATAGAGTAACATACTTACCAATACTTGTCACATTGTTCCCCGAAGCCATTGTCTTTTCCGGAATAAATATTAACATAACAAACCACAAAAATACTCACCCACGATCCGAAGCAGTCCACGAGTGTGTCCCACGACGATCTTGGGTAGAGAACTGCAGCATCAGCTGTTGCTGCCGTTCTCTACGGGCTGCAGGAATCCAATGACGGAAGGTAGGTATCCTTCCGCACTGTATTCCTCCGCCACTTAAAAAAAAAAAAGTCCCTAGTCTCACTTTATGCCATTGCTGTGTGGGAATTTCCCACGCAGCAATGGCATAAAGTGAGACTAGGGACTTTTTTTTTTTTAAGTGGCGGAGGAATACAGTGCGGAAGGATACCTACCTTCCGTCATTGGATTCCTGCAGCCCGTAGAGAAAGGCAGCATCATCTGATGCTGCCGTTCTCTACCCAAGATCGTCGTGGGACACACTCGTGGACTGCTTCGGATCGTGGGTGAGTATTTTTGTGGTTTGTTATGTTAATATTTATTCCGGAAAAGACAATGGCTTCGGGGAACAATGTGACAAGTATTGGTAAGTATGTTACTCTATGTTATATGTACTGTATGTCTATGTATGTATTGTATGAATGTATTGTATGTATGTAGTATATATGTGGTATGTATGTAGCATGTAGTATGTATGTAGTATGTATGTAGCATGCATGTAGCATGTAGTATGTATGTAGCATGCATGTAGTATATATGTAGTATGTATGTAGCATGCATGTAGTATATATGTAGTATGTATGTAGCATGTATGTAGTATGTATGTGGTATGTATGTAGCATGTAGTATGTATGTAGCATGCATGTAGTATATATGTAGTATGTAGTATGTATGTAGTATGTATGTGGTATGTATGTAGCATGTAGTATGTATGTAGCATGCATGTAGCATGCATGTAGTATGTATGTAGCATGCATGTAGTATGTATGTAGCATGCATGTAGTATGTATGTAGTATGTATGTAGTATGTATGTAGCATGTAGCATGTATGTAGCATGTATGTAGTATGTATGTAGCATATATGTAGTATGTATGTAGTATATATGTAGTATGTATGTAGCATGTAGTATGTATGTAGCATGCATGTAGTATGTATGTAGCATGTAGTATGTATGTAGCATGCATGTAGTATGTATGTAGCATGTATGTATGTAGCATGTATGTAGCATGCATGTAGTATGTATGTAGTATATATGTAGTATGTATGTAGCATGTAGTATGTATGTAGCATGCATGTAGTATGTATGTAGTATTTTTTTTTTTTTTTTTTTTTTTTTTTTTAACATTTAACACATTAGCCGGATGATGGGACTACTACTGTCCCATCATTGGCTAATGTGTCAATCACTGTCATGGTAGCAGGCATCGCCCGATGGGACTTGTAGTCCCATCGGACGATGCTTGCACAGACCCCCGGACATCAGCACAGCCCCCCGGCAGGCCGGCACAGCCCCCCGGCAGGCCGGTACAGACCCCCACAGGGTGCACAGACCACCGACAGGCCGGCACAGCCCCCCGGCAGGCCGGTACAGACCCCCACAGGGTGCACAGACCACCGGCAGGCCGGCACAGCCCCCCGGCAGGCCGGTACAGACCCCGGGCAGTCCACACAGCCCCCCGGCAGGCCGGCACAGCCCCCCGGCAGGCCGGCAGAGACCCCCGGAAGGCCCGAAATGACGGCGCATCATGATGCGCACACACCGCGCATCATGATGACGTCAGTCTGTCAATCAACTTTGAACTTCCGATTCCGATGCCGAATTCCGATATTGAAAAAATATCGGAAGTCGGTATCGGAATTCCGATACAGCAAGTATCGGCCGATACCCGATACTTGCGGTATCGGAATGCTCAACACTAAGTATGAACTAAAGTATCATTAAAAATAGGGAATTTGCCTGCTGCAATGTACAAAGTGATGATTGTCCCTATTATACTGAAAGGGATGACATTACAGTTACCGGATGGTAAGTATCAATTTGAAGGTACCTCCCATAGTAACAGCTAGATCATCTCTGCTGTCAGTGATGGTTGGGAAAGTTAAAATGTAGAAATTCCTTCCAGCTCAAAGGTAATCAGTATGAAACTACAGAATCCCAGGGAAGGGGGAGATCATTGAAACAGTCCAGGAATTGTTGGATTCTGATGTGCTTGTGTTCATGAATATGAAATGGAACAAACCTGTAATGTGGGGAAAAGAGTTGTGACAAGATATCTAGGCAATTGTGCAAAGAATTAAAATGACTGTGTTTAATGTTGATGCTAATTGTGCTTCAGGTACATGGGAAAGACTCCAACTCAGTAGCAGATGAACATTCCAGAATATCAGTCGCTGAATCCAATAAAAAGACTGACATCACTAAAGGACTGCTCGGATTGACTCAGTGGGCACACCAGAAATGTGGACATCTGGGAGAAAAAGCTACTTACCAATTTGCACAGACCATAGGGGTGCCCATCAGGTTAGGTTTGATAAAGGTTTTGGCTCCATTCATTCTTTAAATGATGGTGCAAAAGTTTGGGTAAAACAACCTGGGGATAATGGTCCCCCAGAGTCTGCAGAGGTGATTGCTAGAGAGGCAGACAATGTGTTGATAGTGATGAAACCAGGACAAGAAAAGTAGGAACATGTTAAAGCAGACAGGTGTTATCTCAGACAGTAAAAGTCTGTTCTTTCTTTTTAGTGTCCAATTCCATTTTGGAGATGGTGGTGGGCTGGTGTTACAGGCATGGTCCTTTTTGTCTCTGTCATTACCCAACTAATGTATCAACAAACAGAAGTGCCAGTCAAAGAAAATGTGGCAATGTGGAATATTAAACAGAACCTATGGAGTTATTTGGCACAATTAATGAACATGAGCCATTTCTGTATGACAAAAACTGCTACCGCTGCCAATATACTAGAAACTTGCATGGTGCCTATACCAACCCCCTTAAAACTGTGGACAAAACTGATAGGGGGGTTTGTCCAAGTTGACATTGAAGAAGAAGATGTGGTCCAGAATTATACATACAACCCATATTATGCTTGTATAAACTGTGCTGGAGAGGATTTTCTTACTGAAGACATGATAACTATAAAGACTCAAAGTATTGCATCCACTGAGTTATGTTTTCAAATGACTTGTAATAAAAATAAAATAGGTAAATGTCAGCAAATAAAAATAGAAGGTAAAAAAGGCACAATGAAATAATATTATGTGCTGTTCACGTTCAGATAAAAATTTTAAGAGAATGAGGGGGGGGTAAAAATATGAAGTGTAACAAAACAGTAATCTCTCCCTCACATCTACAAAATGTAAAATTGCCCAAGGGTTGGATGTTTTCTTGTGGGAATACCACTTTTAATTATATTCCAGCTAATATATTAGGTGGACCATGTTTTATTTCTAGATTAGGCCTAATGGTGTAGGATTTCCTGCTAAGGCTGTAGGGAGATTACCTTGTCCTGTAGCTAGATCAATAAATGATATATGGTTTCCCGATGGTTAAGTGTGGTTTGCAGTGCTAAGTTAGGCTGACCCTTTAGGCTCATGCAGCCTAAAGGGTCATCCCCATATCCACGTGATATCATCTGTTGTCTACATGACTATGAGACAAAGGAAAAGATCATGACAAAGGTCAGGAAACAGAAAGAGATATCATATTTAGGTACTGTGGTCCAGTTATTTTCAGTTCTGTCTCATTTCAAAAAAGGAGAAAAAAATTCCAGCTTCCAAATTAAAAATGAAATTTATTGGAGCATAAAATCAAGGTCAACAGACAGGCCACATCAGTGCAAAGAGGCAAAGCAGTAGCAACGCATTTCGAACAACCCGCTGTTCTTTTTCCAAGCTGCCAGTGAATAAACAACATGCGGTATATATTACTCCTAGCCCACACATATGGTGCGTAAGGACAAACCCACATGATGCATAATTAAAACCACCAATAAAAATTATATCAAACGAATTCCATTACAGACATTGATAGTTTATACAGATAGACAAAGATAAAATAAAAAAAATAAAGAAAAAAATATATACAAGTACTTCAATAATGGAACATAATTTCTTTGCGCGCATTAAGTCCAAGGGGAACACGTTCTCAAGCGAAGCATCCAAAAGGCTTCTCTGGTCATTAATCGCCGCTTCAAATCTCCACCTCTTGCTGAAACATCAACCTTTTCAATTCCCAGAACTTGCAAGGAGAAAATATTTCTGTCATGTTGGGAGATAAAATGTTTAGAGGTGAAAGACATAACCCGATTGGAACTGATGAGAGAAACGATATCAGTTATGTGTTCGGAAACCCTCACCTTTAATATGCGCATAGTGCAGCCAACATAATTTAATTTACATTCTGTACACATGATCAAGTATATAACATTTTTTGTGTTATAATTAATAAAATGTTGGATTTTCAGTTGCTGCACATTACCACTATCCGCAAAGAAATGCGTTACTTTAGAATGAGCACAGGTTCTGCACTTGGCTGCACCGCAGCGGTAAAAACCTATGTGATCCAACCACGTGCGTTTATTATTACAAAAATTCAAAAAAACTTGGAGAAATAATATTACCCAATGTGGATGCTTTTTTAGCAACAATATGACAACCTTGTGAAAGAATAACTCACAGGACATCATCTTCATTCAACATGCCCATATTCTTGCGAATAATTTGTTTTATTGCATTAAATTGAGGGCTATAATTAATAGAACACACCAGTTTACTGTTTTGTGCATTAAATGAATTTTTACACCTACTATTTGTGACTAATAATTTCTCACACTTTTTTTCATGAACAATTCTTCTGGCCCGTTCAAGTGACCACTGAGGATAACCACTTTTTTTTAGTCTGTCACAACACGAATTAATTTCATCTGTTAGTGTGCTAACATTGCTGCAATTCTAATTAACTAAGTCAACTCAACGACTGGAATCGCCTTGATGGTATGACAAGGATGGCTACTCCTCGCATGTAAAATATTATTTCCAGCAAGCGGCTTACATAGAGTAGAAGTGACAATTGGAGCATCTGGAAAATCTTGTAATTTCAAATCCAAAAATCAAATACACATTGGGTCAATTTGATGAGTAAAACGTAAATTGAAATTATTGTAATTCAAGTACCTGACAAATTCCGGTATGGCAGACACAGCACCAATCCAGATGATGAGTGTATCATCAATGTATCTACCATACCAGAAGATGTCGGGCACAAAAGGATTGTCAATAGTGTACAAAAATCGCTCCTCCCAGTATGCCATAACCAGGTTGGCAATAGATGGGGAGTGTTCCCCCCATGGAAACTCCTCTACATTGAAGAAACAATTCCTGGTTAAACAAAAAATAATTTCTCTTCATAATGAAACAAATTGCTGAAATGATGTAATCACAAAGTGCTAAGAGATTAATGACCATCAGGAACCCATATTGGTACTACCAGTAGAGCCTTAAAAGATATATTATTAGTAGTAATGGGCAAACCCCCCGATGTTTGGGATCGGCGGGTTCGCCCAAGTTTTTTTTGTAAAGTTCGAGTTCGGGTCCCATCTGCATTTACTGAACAGAATTGCTGGTATTCGTAGGATGGAATATATGACGACCTTGGTGGGAGCGAAAGTGGATAGATTTGATACAGTTTGGGCCCCTTGGGACTATTATTGGGCTCAGATTAGCAACTAGTTCTTTCTTTTCTTATTTCTTACTTAGGACTTGTGCCTCTCCCCCTCCCCTATCACCCCTTGTCTAAGTCTTGTCTTTTTATGTGTGGATCAGTTATCGGATAGTAGTTTAATGGATGGAGTGGTGTTAAATATTCCTTTAGTAGAAAATATTTCAGTTTTTTGACACTTAATGTATCACTTAACACTCTGGTTTTTCACCACTAAGGGGAGTGATCCCTTATATATTTCAGTTTACTGTACTCTGTATTTGAAGCTCCAATCTAGTAGTCATTCTACTCTATTTCTATAGCTAAGCTTTGAGCTGTGATTTCCTCTCTCTAGAGCGTAAAATGGCTGTAGCCAATTCCATGAAGAGAATTACCTATTATACTACATTGCCAGTTTCACTGATTTCTGCAAATTTAGCTAAAATTGGGATTGATTTGCTCATCTATATTATATAGCAAATATTAAATAATATAAAACAAAAACTGGAAAAGTTTAAAGGGAACCTGTCAGCAGCTTTGGCCGATATAAGATACAGCCACTGCCTTTCAGGGCTTATCTACGGCATTCTATGATGCTGTACATATGCCCCTGATCCGACCTGCAAGATAAGAAAAATAAGTTTTATTATACTCACCGGGAAGGGGGAAGTCGGGTCTGATGGGTGTCGCAGGTCCGGGTCCGGCGCCTCCCATCTTCTTATACTTGAAAAAACTTCTCACTCAAAGCATATGAAAAAAAGAGTTCTTATGATGATTTATGACATGCTATACTGATCATGAGATTGTTTTTTTGCGTTGTCTGATATATTTCTTATCACCTGTTTCTTTCATATTTTGTATATATACCCCACATCTGGATTAAAGTTAGTTCTGATGAAGGTCTTCCTGTGGACAGAAAATGTTTAACAACGTGTTTTTTGGATGCACAAAGAATGGAACTTTCTTTTCATATTCTTTGAGTGTCAAGTTTTTTCAAGTATTGATACGACGGGCTGGACACCCTACTTGAGCACCAACAACTCATTACTGTATGAGTGCCGTGTTTTTTGTTTTATCCCATCTTCTTATGATGGCAGCTCTCCTGCTTACTTCATGGCTCCCTTGCGTTGCACTTCTGCGCAGGCATACTTATCTGCCCTGTTGAAGGCAGACCAAAGTACTGCAGTGCGCAGGTGTTCAGAAAGGTCAGAAAGACCCAACGCCGGCGCATGGCAGTACTTTACTCTGCTCTCAACAGGGCAGATAAGTACACCTACACATGAGCGCAATGCTGGGGAGCAAAGAAGCAAGCTGAAAGGCGGCATCGCAAGAAGATGGGAGGTGCCGGACCCAGACCTGCGGCACCTACTGGACCAGACCACACTGGACCGTCCCCCCAGGTGAGTATAATAAAACTTATTTTTCTTATCTTGCAGGTCGGTATACTGTAGATAAGCCCTGAAAGGCAGTGGCCACATCTTATACTGGCCAAAACTGCTGACAGGTTCACTTTAATAAAATTGAAGTTAATAATCTGCATGTTCCATTGAATGGTTAATGTTGGTGAAATATGTGGAAAATGAATTAATTCATACACGTTGGTAAGTTTTTATGCATGAATTGTGCTGTACGTGTTATCACCTCTGGGATACAATTTAATTTAATTGAGTGCAAAATAGCAATTAAGTTTCATTCTTGCTACTTAAATGTACTGTACAAAATTAGTCACTATATAAACTAGTGTTTTGAATTCCTCCATCCTTAATCATTCAGAATATATGATAGAGTATATAATAAATGTATAACTTTAGTGGTTTAGACAATCAATCTTGTCTTATGCATTATTAAATTCTGATGCATAAAGCTGCTCATAAGCTGACATTAACTGATTTCTGTAAATCTAGAAAGCCTAAATACCTTTCTTGCTGTAATTTACTTCTTCAGTAATATACATCTTCTGTAATGCTCAACTGCTACTATAGGTATATTTTCTCTTTAACCCCTTTCTGACATTTGATGTACTATCCCCTCCATGTGCCCTGGGACTTAATGCCCATGGATGGGATCGTACATCATGTGCAATCAACCGCACTCACGGGGTGGAGCACGGCTGATCGCGGCCTGATGTCAGCTGATTCTCACAGCTGACACCCGGCACTAAATGCCAGGAGTGGTTACGGACCACTCCCGACACTTTAACCCTGGGAACAGTGCAAACAAACATGATCGCAGCATTCCAGAGCCGGCAGAGGGGCTGACAGCCCCTCTGCCTTTGGATTGGAGACCCTGCTGCCATGGAGACCCAATGTCATTATGGTGACATCCAGGTCTCTAGAGCTGAGAGCCTTCCTGTCATGCACAGTGCATGTCAGGAAGTCTCTCAGGTTAGTGCATAGAAGTTGCAGTGCTGACAGCTTCTATAGCATTCAGATCTGCATGCTATAGAAACGATCAGCCTGCACAAATTGAGTGTCCCATAGTGGGATAAAGTGTAAAAGTACGAATTAAATAAAACATTTTTTAAATGATTGCAAAATATTTTAAAGAATAATAATAAAAAAATCAATATTTATTCCATCAATAAATAAATATTGAAATAAAAAAAAAGCTAAACAATAAAAGTACACATATTTAGTTGTTAGGCGTCAGGCTTCTGCGTCTGCTCTGCAGGAATCCAGACCCTTACATTCTGCGGTCTCTTGCTGTTTATCAACCGTTGTGTCTCAGTTAGTGGGTGGTGTGAACATTGTCTTACCGACTTGTTCACACTTGTGCATGTCACATGTGGTTTTAATCCGTTTTTTTCTTGCCTAGCATGGTTTGAGAGACCCCACCCCTCTCTTGTGTGGCATGCACAAAAGATCTGTCTTGCACCACAAGCCCATACTAAGAAGCGCCTGTCCGAATCCTGTTCATTTTAGACACTGTTCAGATGTTCAGGTTTTAAATACATTAGATAGGGACTGCTTCAATACGGGTTACCTTGACGCGGTGAAGCAGCTTGGTATACATTTTTTTGCAAAAAATGTATCGACTAAATACCCTGTATTTGTTATCCAGCACTTGCTGATTACTCTCATATATTTTACTGCAGAGTATTTTTGCAAATCTGTTTTCTTGTTGAGTCTCAGTTAGTGGGTGGTGTGAACGTTGTCTTACTGACTTGTTCACACTGGTGCATGTCACATGTGTTTTTAATCCATTTTTTCCTTGCCTAGCATGGTTTGAGAGACCCCACCCCTCTCTTGTGTGGCATGCACAAAAGAGCTGTCTTGCACCACAAGCCCATACTAAGAAGTGCCTGTCCGAATCCTGTTCATTTTAGACACTGTTCAGATGTTCAGGTTTTAAATACATTAGATAGGGACTGCTTCAATACGGGTTACCTTGACGCGGTGAAGCAGCTTGGTATACATTTTTCTGCAAAAAAAGTATCGACTAAATACCCTGTATTTGTTATCCAGCATTTGCTGATTACTCTCATATATTTTAATGCAGAGCGTTTTTGCAAATCTATTTTCTTGTTGTGTCTCAGTTACTGGGTGGTGTGAACGTTGTCGTACCGACTTGTTCACACTTGTGCATGTCACATGTGTTTTTAATCTGTTTTTTCATTGCCTTGCATGGTTTGCGAGACCCCACCCCTCACTTGTGTGGCATGCACAAAAGAGCTGTCTTGCACCACAAGCTCATACTAAGAAGCGCCTGTCCGAATCCTGTTCATTTTAGACACTGTTCAGATATTCAGGTTTTAAATATATTAGATAGGGACTGCTTCAATACGGGTTACCTTGACGCGGTGAAGCAGCTTGGTATACATTTTTTTGCAAAAAAACATATCGACTAAATACCCTGTATTTGTTATCCAGCACTTGCGGATTACTCTCATATATTTTACTGCAGAGTATTGTTGCAAATCTGTTTTCTTGTTGTGTCTCAGTTAGTGGGTGGTGTGAACGTTGTCTTACCGACTTGTTCACACTTTTGCATGTCACATGTGTTTTTGAATCCGTTTTTTCCTTGCCTAGCATGGTTTGAGAGACCCCACCCCTCTCTTGTATGGCATGCACAAAAGAGCTGTCTTGCACCACAAGCCCATACTAAGAAGCGCCTGTCTGAATCCTATTCATTTTAGACACTGTTCAGATGTTCAGGTTTTAAATACATTAGATAGGGACTGCTTCAATAAGGGTTACCTTGACGCGGTGAAGCAGCTTGGTATACATTTTTTTGCAAGAAACGTATCGACTAAATACCCTGTATTTGTTATCCAGCACTTGCTGATTACTCTCATATATTTTACTGCAGAGTATTTTTGCAAATCTGTTTTCTTGTTGAGTCTCAGTTAGTGGGTGGTGTGAACGTTGTCTTACCGACTTGTTCACACTTGTGCATGTCACATGGTTTGAGAGACCCCCATCCCTCTCTTGTGTGGCATGCACAAAAGAGCTGTCTTGCACCACAAGCCCATACTAAGAAGCGGCTGTCCGAATCCTGTTCATTTTAGACACTGTTCAGATGTTCAGGTTTTAAATACATTAGATAAGGACTGCTTCAATACGGGTTACCTTGACGCAGTGAAGCAGCTTGGTATACATTTTTAGGCAAAAAAAGTATCGACTAAATACCCTGTATTTGTTATCCAACACTTGCTGATTACTCTCATATATTTTACTGCAGAGTATTTTTGCAAATCTGTTTTCTTGTTGTGTCTCATAAGTTGACAATAACTGATTTCTGTAAATCTAGAAGGCCTAAATACCTTTCTTGCTGTAATTTCCTTCTTCAGTAATATACATCTTCTGTAATGCTCAACTGCTACTATAGGTATATTTTCTTTTTAACCCCTTTCTGACATTTGATGTACTATCCCCTCCATGTGCCCTGGGACTTAATGCCCATGGATGGGATCGTACGTCATGTGCAATCAACCGCACTCACAGGGTGGAGCACGGCTGATCGCGGCCTGATGTCAGCTGATTCTCACAGCTGACACCCGGCACTAAGTGCCAGGAGTGGTTACGGACCACTCCCGACACTTTAACCCTGGGAACAGTGCAATCAAACATGATCGCAGCGTTCCAGAGCCGGCAGAATAAATCAATATTTATTCCATCAATAAATATTTAAATAAAAAAAAGCGAAACAATAAAAGTACACATATTTAGTTGTTAGGCGTCAGGTTTCTGTGTCTGCTCTGCAGGAATCCAGACCCTTACATTCTGCGGTCTGTTGCTGTTTATCTACCGCAGAGGAGATTGCCTTGCAGCAAATCTCTCCAGGGGCTAAGTCCCTCTGTCCTCCTACTGAGCATGCTCATGAGAAGATTTCCCATTGGAGATCAGGAGTCATGTGCTCAGGTCCTGCTCCAGATCTCATTGGTCCATCTCGGAGATCTGGAAGCTTCCGGAAGGTCCCGGCTGCTAAAAAAAAACTGGCATGGCCGTTCCCCAATGCGCTAGTATAGTCTCTAGTTGCGACTGTGTGAATGATGATGGATGTATGATTCTGGTGAATGACTTATTTGAAACCCCTTTCCTCTGATATTACGTATGTGGACAGGGACTAAGCTTAGAGTCAGCGCCAGCGCGCCACTACTACATCATCCACAGCTGCTAGCGTCCGACATTGCGCTTGCGTACTAGCTTTGTCATCTAGCGGCAGTGTCCTACGCCGCGCTGCAGTTGCAGCCCTCCTTGGCGTCCGCAGTTGCGATGTCACACGCACGGTAGGTCTAGACGGATGCAGTTCCGTTGTCTTTGGCTCTGCTCCTGTGACCAGATACCATGTGTGCATTTACTCTGAGTACTATGACTCCAACAGGCTCAGCCATATTGTATTTGTCTTTGTTGGCACCTCTGTGACTTAACAGAGATTGCTCTGTGCACCTGGGTGACGTTTAACCCACATGCGCATTTCCGCCATATTGCTTGCCTGCCACCACTTAGCAGCAGTCATATCATCTACTGCACGGTGGACCCCGAGCAGCGAACACACTTTATTATTATTGTTATTTAGTGCGTTCTGCCGTTCCAAACATTATACTAGCGCCAGGGTCTGGCTAGTGATGGCAGAACAGAAGCAACTCTTACAGTATATTCGTCAGCTGGAGGGCCGGTTGGCTACCCTTGAGAGTGCTATCTCAGCTGTGAAATCCACTGAAGCTGCTGTACAGGCAATCGCAGACGCGATTTCACTTATGTCCACATCCTCCCACGTGCCGACAGTGACCCTCCTCCTGTTGCCCAATAAATTTTCTGGCGATGGCGCCTCCTGTAGGGGTTTCATCAGCCAGTGCTCTATCCAGCTGGAGTTACTGGCTGCGCAATTCCCTACGGAATGGGCCAAGGTGGGTTTTATTGTTTCCCTTCTGTCGGGCAAGGCGTTGGAGTGGACTACGCCACTATGGGAGCGTGGTGACCCAGAGGTTCGGACTGCTGCTCAGTTTTTAACAGCTATTAAGCTGGTCTTCCTGGGACCACGGGTCACGCACGACACCTCTCTTCAGCTACTTGCTTTGACTCAGGGATCCCTCTCAGTTAGTCAGTATGCCGTTCGTTTTTGGACACTGGCTTCCGAGCTGGAGTGGTCTGACAAAGCCCTCATCCCTGTGTTTTGGAGAGGTTTGGCAGAGCATGTTAAGATTGCTTTCTCTACCAGAGAGGTTCCTGCAAGTTTGAAAGAGCTGATTGCCATTTTCCACCCGCACTGATCTCCATTTTTCGTAGCGCGGCCTGGAGCATGCTCAATCCAAACGGAAGGTTACCTCGACTCCCAACTTTTTTAAGCCTCTGGAACCACCAGAGCCAGAGACTCCACTCCCAGAGCCCATGGAGGTTGTCTCGCGCCGTTCTTGAGGTGCGTCAGGCACAAAACTCCATTTGCGGTTACCATTGTCAACACGCTGTTTCTCAGGACAACCGTGCCCCGCAATGGCCAAACTCTGTGCCACCGGGCAAGACCTTTGTCCCACCCCGCCTTCAGCCGAGGGTTCTCGCGTGGGCACACACCTCCAGGAGGAGTGGTCACTGTGGCTACATGCAGACCACAAAACTCCAGGTGGGGTCGTATTGGTGGCCGCACAGGGCTCGGGACGTTAAAAAGTATATTCGGGCCTGCGCCTTTTGTGCTCAGAATAGCTTCCTTAAACAGGGAGTGGAGACACCAGCCGACACACTGCGGCATTCCACTTTAGCCTCAGCTCCTGGCGATTTTGCCGCCCCCATTGTCTCCCACGCGTCCCTTCTCAAACCTGGCGACCTTGCTGCCTCTGATGCCTTCCACGTGTCCTGGTTTTCCTTGTCACCTACCGGGACATCAGACTTGCCTTCAGACGGGTCTGAGGCCTATGCCCCTGATGGGCACAAGGTGGTGGATCGGAAGGCTCAGGGAGGAGGGGGCCCTAGGAAGGGGGGTAATGTTAGGTGTCAGGTTTCTGCATCTGCTCTGCAGGAATCCAGACCCTTACCTTCTGCGGTCTCTTGCTGTTTATCTACCGCAGTGGAGATTGCCTTGCAGCAAATCTCTCCAGGGGCTAAGTCCCTCTGTCCTCCTACTGAGCATGCTCATGAGACGATTTCCCATTGGAGTTCGGGAGTCATGTGCTCAGGTCCTGCTCCAGATCTCATTGGTCCATCTTGGAGATCTGGAAGCTTCCGGAAGGCCTGGGCTGCTATAAAAAGCTCGCATGGCCGTTCCGCCATGCGCTAGTATAGTCACTAGTTGCTACTGTGTGAATGATGATGGATGTATGATTCTGGTGAATGATTCATTTGAAACCCCTTCCCTCTGATATTACGCATGTGGACAGGGCCTAAGCTTTGAGTCAGCGCCAGTACGTCACTACTACATCATCCACAGCTGCTAGCGTCCTACATTGTGCTTGCGTACTAGCTTTGTCGCCTAGCGGCAGTGTCCTACGCCGCACTGCAGTTGCAGCCCTCCTTGGCGTCCGCAGTTGTGACATCGCACGCATGGTAGGTCTAGACGGACGCAGTTCCGCTGTCTTTGGCTCTGCTCCTGTGACCAGATACCGTGTGTGCATTTACTCTGAGTACTGTGACTTCAACAGGCTCAGCCTTATTGTATTTGTCTTTGTTGGCACCTCTGTGACTTAACTGAGATTGCTCTGTGCACCTGGGTGACGTTTAACCCTCGGGCGCATTTCCATATTGCTTGCCTGCCACCGCTTATCAACAGTCATATCATCTACTGCACGGTGGACCCCGAACGGCGAATGCACTTTGTTATTATTTTTATTTAGTACGTTCCGCCATTCCTAACATTTAGTATTGCCACGTCCGTAGCGACCCGGCCTATAAAACTGTCCCACTAGTTAACCCCTTTAGTGAACACCATTAAAAAAAAAACAAGGCAAAAAAAAAATACTTTATCATCAAAAAGACATACGGTATATAAATAAACATGGTACCGCTAAAAATGTCATCTTGTCCCGCAAAAATCAAGCTGCCATATAGCTAGATCACTTGAAAAATAAAAAAGTTATAGCTCTCAGAATAAATCGATGCAAAAATAATTTTTTATATAAAAGTTTTTATTGTATAAAAGCGCCAAAACATAAAAAAAATAAATGAGGTATCTCTGTCATCATACTGACCCGAAGAATAAAGCTGCTTTATCAATTTTACCACACACGGACCGGTATAAATGCCCCTCCAAAAGAAATTCTTTAATTGCTGTATTTTGTTCATTCTGCCTCCCAAAAATCAGAATAAAAAGCGACAAAAAAATATGATGTGCCCAAAAATGGTACCAATAAAATGTCAACTCGTCCCACAAAAAACAAGACCTTACATGACTCTGTGGGCCAAAGTATGGAAAAATTATAGCTCTCAAAATGTGTTGATGCAAAAACTATTTTTTACAATAAAAAGCATCTTTTAGTGTGTGACAGCTGTCAAACATAAAAACCCACTATAAATAGTAAATCAAACCCCCCTTTATCACCCCCTTAGTTAGGGAAAAATAATAAAATAAAAAATCTTTAGTTAGGGTTGGGGTTGGGTCTAAAGTTAGGGTTAGGGTTGGGACTAAAGTTAGGGTTAGACTTGGGGCTAAAGTTAGGGTTAGGGTTGGGACTAAAGTTAGGATTACGGTTACAGTTGGGATTAGGGTTAAGGTTGGGATTAAGGTTAGGGGTGTGTTATGGTTAGGTTTGTGGTTAGGGTGGGGATAAGGGTAAGGGTTGGAGTTAAAATTGGGGGTTTCCACTGTTTAGGCACATCAGGAGCTATCCAAACGCGACATGGTGTTCCAGCCAATTTTGCATTGAAAAGTCAAACGGCACTCCTTCCCTTCCGAGCTCTGCCATGCATCCAAACAGTGGTTTACCCCAACATATAGGGTATCAACATACTCAGGACAAATTTCACAACAACTTTTGAGGTCCAATTTCTCCTGTTACCCGTGGGAAAATAAAAATGATAAGGCAAAAAGATCATTTCTGTGAAAAAAATATGATTTTTTTACAGCTCTATATTATAAACTTCTGTGAAGCACTTGGGGGTTCAAAGTGCTCACCACACATCTAGATAAGCTCCTTCGGGGGTCTAGCTTCCAAAATGGGTTCACTTGTGGGTGATTTCCACTGTTTAGGCACACCAGGGGATCTCCAACACAACATGGCGTCCGATCTCAATTCCAGGGAATTTTGCATTTAAAAGTCAAACAGCGCTCCTTCCCTTCCAAACTCTGCCATGCGCCCAAACAGTGGTTTACCTGTATCAACGGCTGCTCTCTTTCCCCAGTCCCGCACGCTCGGTGCCTTGCGGTGATCCTCGACTCTGTGCTCTCTTTCAAACCACATATCCAAGCCCTCGCCTCCTCCTGCCGCCTCAAACGCAAAAATATTTCCCGGATCCGCTCATTCCTCAACCACGAAATGACAAAAACACTAGTGCACACTCTTATCATCTCCCGCCTCGACAGTTGCAACCTTCTACTTTCTGGCCTCCCCTCTAGCCCTCTGGCACTGCTCCAGTCCATCCTACACTACTCTGCTGCCTGACTAATCCACCTGTCTCCCTGCTACTCCCCAGCCTCCCCCTATGCCAGGCCCTTCACTGGCTTCCTATCGCCCAGAGGATCCAATTCAAAACCCTAACCATGACATACAAATCCATCCACGACCTGTCTCCTCCATACATCTGTGACATGGTCTCTAGGTACCTACCCGCACACAACCTTCCATCATCTTAAGATCTCCTTCTCTACTCCCCCTTATCTCTTCTTCCCACAACCGCATACAAGACTTCTCCCGTGCTTCCCCCATACTCTGGAACTCCCTGCAGCACCACATCAGACTCTCACCATCAACGTAAACCTTCAAGAAGAACCTGAAGACTCACCTGTTCCGGCAAGCCTACAGCCTGCAATGATCCTCGGTCTCCTGAACCACTGCACGAACTGCTCTACCCCCTCCTACTGTATCCTCACCCATCCCTGTAGACTGTGAGCCCTCGCGGGCAGGGTCCCCTCTCCTTAGGTGCTTGTGCATCCCTTGTCTTACACTTGTTTATTATTCTTGTATATATTACACTTGTCTATAATTCCCTTTTGACATGTAAAGCACCATGGAATAAATGGCGCTATATAAATGCATAATAATAATAATAATATATGGGGTATCAGCATACTCAGGACAAATTGTACAACTTTTGGGGTCCAAGTTATCCTTGGTAAAGTAAAACAAATTGGATCTGAAGTAATTTTTTTGAGAAAAAAGTTAAATGTTCATTTTTTTAACATTCCAAAATTTCCTGTGAAGCACCTGAAGGGTTAATAAACTTTTTGAATGTGGTTTTGAGCACCTTGAAGGGTGCACTTTTTAGAATGTTGTCACTTTTGGGTATTTTCTATCATATAGACCCCTCAAAGTGACTTCAAATGTGATGTGGTTCCTAAAAAAATGGTTTTGTAAATTTTGTTGCAAAAATGAGAAATCGCTGGTCATCTTTTAACCTTTATAACTTACCAAAAACAAAAAAATTTGGTTCCAAAATTGTGCTGATGTAAAGTAGACATGTGGGAAATGTTATTTATTAAGTATTTTGTGTGACATATCTCTGTGATTTAAGAGCATGAAAATTCAAATTTGGAAAATTGCAAAATTTTCAAAATTTTTCGCCAAATTTCCATTTCGTTCACAAATAAACTCAAGTAATGTCAAAGAAATTTTTCTACTATCATGAAGTACAATATGTCTTGAGAAAACAACATCAGAATCACCAGGATCCATTGAAGTGTTCCAGAGTTATTATCTCATAAAGGGACAGTAGTCAGAATTGTAAAAATTAGCCTGGTCATTAACATGCAAACCACCCTTGGGGTTAAAGGGGTTAAAAGAACTTACAACTCATTACCAAACTTAATACATCTTTTTCCATTTTACTGCCCTCCCTTCCCCATGCCTGTCTCTCTTTTTCTCAAGGAGGCTCAATTGAAAGCTAAAAAGAAAAGAAACAACAATTCTACATTTGTTAGCAATATCTTTGCTGATTTGTCGTTTAGATCCCAAATTTCCTTTTATCTTCCTTATATTTATTTAAATATATCATGTATTGGTAATTCTACTATTATCTACTACCTACTATTTGGTCAATTCCTTGTCAGCCATTTCTTTACCATAATTAATCTTGCCATGAATGGTAATCAAAATTTTCTTATCCTAAATAAGTACCAGATCTTTTATATATCACAAGTAGTGTTGAGCGATACCTTCCGATATCGGGAAATATTGGATCAGATTGGATCGGACCGATACCCAAAAAGTATCGGATATCGCCGAATCCGATACCGGTAACCAATGCAAGTCAATGGGACAGAAATATCGGAATTAAAATAAACCCTTTCTTTCCTTGTAGGTTAATTCTACATGAAGGGGAACGTAAGCTCAAAAATTCAATTTGGAGTATGAAGGGAGCATTACTAATTATTTATAAGTAAAATACAACCTTTATTGAATCAAAAAACAAAACAAACCGCTGATGATCATGGGTACTGTTACCGCGCATGCCCGGGGCGTCTCTGTGATTGACAGCTATGTTTTCCTATGGTCAGCTGATCCATCTATGACACAAAGCCCATTTCCGGTTTAGAGAGGATAGGGGCATGGCTATGTGTATGTGTTTGTCTGTGGCTAGCCCCATTTGCTGTATCTTATTGATTGGACCTCTTCAATATGGAGGATTGATTGGCATCTATTGACTGTTACGTTATATATATGGGGAGTTTGGTCGGTCTGCACACAGCATCTGATTATCTGCCTCCTGATGATCCTAAAAGGAGAAATGCGTTGAGGTTTCACTCCATCAACCACCAACTTTGAGTACCCTTTTATTGTTATCAACATAATTTAATTATTTATCATTAGTATCTTTCTCTCTTGTGGGCCAATATTGGCCTTATGGGTTATATGCACATTTTGGGTATCTAGCTTTTGCTATCCTTGTTTAATTTTTCAGTTATATCAGGGGCTTCAGGGATAGCCGTCATGGAGCGGGGGCGCCATTCCACTGACAGTAGGGTGCCAACCTCCGCTGACAGGAAGGTGTTCAGTCACAGGGAACAATATAGTCAGGTACTCATTTGTTTGCACTTGTCACTTTATGTCTCCTCCTGTTTACAGCACTTTTTTTGCACTTTTTCTATTGTTGCCTAAACCTACCCTTACCGGCAACACCATTACACTCCTTTCCTGGTTAAATGGTGATTGTGTGTTGCACCAGTCCAGGGTTATCTAGGAGTTACAGGGTAAGCCATCATGGAGCGGGGGCGCCAATCTCGATTGTGTTTAGGGTGCCAACCTCCGCTGGTAGGTAGCTGTTATCAGGGCCCCGATTTAGGGCCTAAAGAGGTGACACAGTTGTTTGTGGATTTCTGTGTGTTTGTTTTGTTTTTTTGATTCAATAAAGGTTGTATTTTACTTATAAATAATTAGTAATGCTCCCCTCATACTCCAAATTCTACATGAAGGAAAACAACTAAGAATAATGTAGAATGTATTGGGGGAGGTGGAGGAGACATTAAAGGCATAGAAGTTTAGGCCAATCAAATGGAATAGCAGGAATACATTTTTTTTTTAAGACGTTCGGAGTTACAAAGATATTGACTATGTTAACCTTTTTTATATTTTGTCAGATATATATGTTTCACTACTTCTGGGGGATGCTGAGTCACTGGTTCCCGCAGCAGGCACAGAATCCCCACGTCCTCTCCCTGCTGAAACTCCACACCCACGACCACGTGCCTTACTCCCTGCCTTCTTCATCTTGGTAGACTGATAAAGATTGGCAGAAAAGTACTAAGGGCTTAGTTTGCTTATTCCTGCACAGCTGCTAACAGGTATAAGAAGCACTAATTTTATAAAGTGTGGATTACACTTTAATATGAGCTAATGTGGCCCACACAACTGTAAAGTGGAGTGTTTGGTGAACTTTATTTACGTGTTTTTTTTCACAAAAAAAAGGACGTGACCAAAGATGTAAAAGCCATATTATCACAAACTTTTTGAAGCTATTACAATGCAGGAAGGTAACCTACAATGCAATAGATGAGGCTCCAAAAAATAGGCTAATACTAATCTGGCTGGGGCTGCAGGGCACAAGCCAGCAGAAAAGCTCCTCTATCTACTCCTATATAGTGCTTGCAACCAATCTAGCTGGATACGGATGGAAGCACACTAATAGGAGAAATTCAGGAAAAATAAGCAGCACTACAGCAAAAAAGGACAATGTATGAGGCAGTGATGCACGCTGAGCGGACTACAACCAGAGGTGGCTGCAGAACACACTACAGTGTGAGCTGCACTCACACACAGAGACCTCACAGACAGCCGTGAACAGTGCAGAGAACGCTGCACTAGCACTGAAAGGCTGCATAAAGGCTCCGCTATCTACTCCTATATAGTGTTTGCAACCAATGTAGATGGATATGGATGGAAGCACACTAATAGGAGAAATCAGGAAAAATGAGCAGCAATAAAACAAATAAAGGACTATGTATGAGGCAGTGACACACGCTGAGCGGACTACAACCAGAGGTGGCTGCAGAACACACTATAGCGTGAGCTGCACTCACACACACAGACCTTGCAGACAGCTGTGAACAGCGCTGCAAGGCAAAAGAAAGCTTCACACAGCGGTTTCTAAAGTAGCCTGGGTAAAGCACAATATAGCAAATCGCTATCTCAAACTGTCCCTCAGAGTCAGAACAGCAGCGTCCTCTCCCTAACTGAATTCACAGCAGAGTGAACCCAAAATGGAGGCGGCGGCTTTTATAGTGCATCATGACATCATTTCAGCAGCCAATCACAGCCATGCCATTAGTTAACATGCCTACATGCCTAACAGGATGTGCCCACACTTCTTAGGATTCCTCATTGGCTGAATCAAATCAAACTGGCTCATAGCATTATGGGAACTTCCGATTCTGGTATTTGATATGCAAAAAGTATCTGAACTCAGTATCGGAATTCCGATACCGCGAATATCAGCCGATACCCGATATTTGCAGTATCGGAATGCTCAACACTAATCACAACTAAAATGAACAAAAGTGGTTATAATATCAGAATGAACTATTTATGTTGGTGATATATATTTATATATAGCCAAGTTGACTAGCCTAGATAATCCAAGGCACCCAAAATAAATTGTAAAAATCATGCCATAAAAAGTAACATTCAACATTTGAGCTACAATTGGAACCATTCAAGCAAATGACAAGAGTAAATTGCAAGAAAAAAATACATGTTTATATTAGCGGTTATATCATCCCATGAAAAGTGCATGTATCAGTGATGTTATCTATCTAGGAAATGCCTTCAGCATCAAATGGAGGTCCAATTATTTATGACAAAGTGTTATGCCACGTCATCTTCTGTTGCTTTGCTTGTTTTATCTCAGAGGTTCTATAGTCTGCCATTGAATGACATTTTATACAAATAGGAAAAAAATATAGCAAGGTTATGTTGTAATGTTGTATCTAAATATTAATTTGGACAATGTCCCTTTGCATTACTGGTTTCTGAACTAAATCCCATGCTGTGGGGGTTATGTAATGCATTATATGGGGCCTAATTATACTGGTTCAATTATTGGACATTTCAGAAAGCTTTCTTTAACGTCCAGCCATCAGTCAACTGACCTTGAAGACTCAATAGTCAGGTGTCTGGTAGTCTGCTTGTTCTCTCTTTCAGTGATGTTTTTATTGAATTTTACTCCTTCTTTCAGTGAATTATTAATGAGAAATGTATTATGAAGAGAGCAGAGGATTCTGAAGAGGAGGTGAAGGCTGTCACAGCAGAACTGTTGCCAGGGGTCAGGAAGCAAAGTAGAAAAGTATAAAACAACATGACTATTGTAAAAAAAAGGTATATGGGGTACTTTAGGGGCATTATCCTTAGGCTGTGTGGTAAAAACAGGGACTGAGTTAGAGTATTGGACAACCTCTTTAAAGGGCCTATTTTTCAATTGCATTTGCAGATTATTTTTCACGAATACTAATGGGGGACTGGAATACATTTCAATAAAAATGTTCAAACTTTTTAAATAGTAGCAATTGATTAATCAACCAAAAATATCTGGAAACCCCAAACTCCACTAACAATGTATACATTAAAAAAGCAGTGAATACAAAATAGACTTTAAAAAACATTCATATTATTCCCAAATTAAAAGAATAAGTCGCCAATGAAAAAAACAGGTGAAATAAGACACAAATGCAATAAGTCTTCGCATAATACATCTACATAATTACATTTCTACAATTGTGTAGAAAAAGACAAAATTCATTTTTATTATTTAATGTAATGAACATCAAGCTATGTCCTTGTAGTTTATTTTACCTGTGTTCCTCAATAGTGAAAAACAAATATTGCCTTTTCTTGTTATTTTTCCTTACTTGAGATCGGCTTTAATAGTCTCAGAACTGTATAAAGTAATTTAAGAAAACATATAAATGTGGTCAACTTACAATATTTTGTAAGTAGGTGCCTAATAAACAGTTGTAGTGCCTAATTAAACAGTTGTAGTGCTGCCCAGGTCACTACACGAGGAAATTACTAGCAGAATGAACATTTCGTACACTTGAATTCTGGGTAACCCAATCGCTACATCATAATTATGTTCACTTGCAGATTAACTTATAAGATTTTCCAAATTTAAGCTCATGCTAGAAATGTAAAAAATAAGCTGTTTAAAGGGAGAATGTTCATAGGAATTGGGTTTTTTTCTACTCCAAATGGCTTAGTCTTCTGTTGGCTCTATGAGTGCAAATATTTTGTAAGAGCCTGGGTCCAGCAGAAGATCCTAAGGTATTTTCCAGTGCTCTGATGGCCCAGTCCAACACAATGGTCAATTATATATATATATATATATATTTTTTTTTTTATTATATATCTTTATAGATCGTCTTTTCCATGTGTCCTGAATTTACTATATTCAAAACATAAACATTATGCAGATCAACTCGAATGACCCAGTCCAGCAACCACGTCCGTTATCTGTGTACATCAGATGGGAGTCCTGCAAACCACCTTCTGCCTGCCAGCATCTATACCTCTTCTTTAAATTAGTCGACCTGGTACAACATCACATTTGCGTCACGCTGTAGCGATTTCATTGCACCAGTCTAGCTAATCAACAGAGGAACCGGGGATGCTGTCATATAATTGGCAGTTTGCACGGCTCCCGACCGATTTCCACAGTGTACTGATATGGCCACTAGACTGGATCCTGCAAATCTAATTCAATTTATTCAGTAATCATACAGTAATGAGCCAATGTCTATGAATATTGTTTGGCAACTGCCCCTATAACATCAATGATAAAAATGTTTCATCCTATATTGTCTAGTAAGTTGATCAAATATTCCCCTCAAAACATCTTTTATTTAGTCATCATTATGGCTATTTTATTTAATATTTTTATTGAGTTGTACATGGCTTACCTCCTTTACAATAAGCAAAATTATAGTGATCAGCCCTTTCCAGTATATTTTAAAACAATGTAAATATTACTGTACAGTTTTATGTAGCCTTTAATAGAACTAATGTTTAGTGCCTAGAGAAATCACAAAACAGCCACACAGAAATAGTAAATATCTCCAATTTGCTGCACAATGCCCATTTTAACTCATTAGAGAGACAGAAGTTTTCACAATGCCAGAGAGTGCCATTAGTGCACCTCCTAATGTACTGAAATGGCCAGTGTCCAGTCTGCTTCTCAGCAGATTCCAGTGCCCTCATGCAGTCAGTACCGTTTTGTGTGTTTAGCGGGAAAGAAAATAAAGCCTCTTCTTTAGTTCAACCAATCCATTCAAGACTGTACTAATACACTGCTGTTGTAGATGAAATTATGCGAGCCTTAGAACAACCACAAAGCCTGGCTATAATAACTCCTTATGAATGAACTATAGAATGTATTATAAGTAAATGGTAAAAATAAAATATATACTGCTTATGGAGTGCCCACCAGGGCTTAAAGGGATGTGTCACGGCAGCAGTGACCCGGTCCGTGGCCATGGGCGTCAAACAAAAATGAGGATAAAAGGGGAAAAAAGTTTATAGTATATAGTTCCTGATGCCACCTGTGGTATTCGGCAAATAAAGTGTCGGTCGATGCTGTATATTCAGTCTGCTGGGGCCGTTGTTGATGCGGCAGAGTTGGTTCAGCTCTCCACAGGCAGAGCTGTTCCCCAGGGCAGTTGTAGTGATATGATTTAAGATGGTTGTAGAGGTGGTAATTCAGTGCAGGGCTCCCTTTAATGTTCCTTTCCTGGCCATCCCATTATGCTGGCTATCCTCTCTCCTGCCCTGCGTCTTCACACACATTGTCCCAAGCCAACAGACTCAGATCTTGTCGGGTGACGTTGGTCAGACCCCTTGTTCCTATATGTCTGCCTTTTTTGGCAAATGAGTGTGGGGTCGGCTGCAGCACTTAAAGATACTGAAGCCTCCAGTTTCCTAGCTGAGTCCTTAGTTTCTCCACTAGTTTTGGGGCCGGTCCCCTAATTGTAACCTGGTCCGACCACGACGGTGGATGCGGGCCCCACGGATGGATTGCTCAATATCCGTGCCCCTAAGACCTCTTCTTCCTCTCCTCCTGGAGCTTTCCTTCCTTTCTTCTCTATCTTTGCACCATCTCTCTCAATCTCTTTAGTCTGGAGACAAGCTGCACTCAGGTTCAATCTCCACAAGCTACTCCTTCTCTCTCCCTCCTGACTGACTTCTGTCCTCTTACACCACTCTCTGACTGACTGGCTGACTCTTTCCAGAACAATCTCTTTCCCTCAGCACTAACTCCTCCCACCAACTGTCACTCCCTTAAGCTCCACCCCATCTCTAATTTCTCCACCCACACCCTCTACTTAACTCCTCTCTGGCCAGATGGGGACTAGTTTTGAGTGCTGGTGTGTGAGTCCCGGCAGTGCCTCTTCCTTACCTGAGAGCAGAGTACCACACCTCTGGATGAAGTGCAGTACCCTGTGGCGACTGAGACCGCAGGGGCGCCACACTTGCTGACATTAATAATATAGTATTTTCTAGTTTTGAACAAAAAGCTGAACAAACACACATTTTGTTTTGCTGTGCCATTTAATAGTAAATTATTAAATAGTGTTTTATAATAATAAAAAAACAAATTAAAAAAAGGCAAGGGAAAACATATAATTAGAGAGAAGGGGCTGACTTTTATATCAGCCAAACAGTCAAGAATAATCCTTACTTTTCTAAAACTCATTCTAATATTGTATGTGGATACAATATTTGTATCAGCCAATCTGGTCTCATAAATATTTATGTCAATGTCCCATGAAGCTGAGCATAGATTAATGTTTTGAATGTCATTTGAAAGTTGTATCATAGTTCCCATGACCTTGCTCATAAAACACCTAAACTGGGCCATGTCCAGAATCACAATTTGTTCATGTTTCAGACCGTCTTTGCTCTAAGAGCCACGAAATGTATCTGGAGTTAAAAGTTAGTAAACATATCAGTGTTCAGAGGTCCTTTCATCATCAGCTACCAATATTGCAATGAAAGATTATATTAAAGCACATCTGACATGGAACTGCAGGTTACTTATCTGAAGAAGCTGTATAATTGACATACACTTGCCATTCAGATTGTCCAGCTTCAAGCATGAGAAAAATTTTTATCAGGCTGAAACATTGTTGATTTAGCTAATATGTCATTTTGATTACTCTATAAAACCAACACCAAGCTTTAAAACACTGAAACATAGAGTACATAATGTCTCTTTCCCTATATGAAATAATGAACTGGATTTCATTACAACAAAAGTACTATGGTTTTTGTTAATGATATTTATTGGGATACATTGATTGCCAGCAAGCACTTGACATACCTGCACATAAGTGTCAACCAAAATCACTTGTGTTTTCAGTGTTTGTGTGTGTACATGAGGAATAGCACTATGTCCTATATATGACATCTATCCAGTCGTTTTCACTAGGTTTTCCTCTACAGGCTCAATATGTAACTTTCAAATGCTTCTGAGATAGAGGATAAAAACTAGCTACTATGATGACTCCCATACAAAGTACACAAAAATCTGAGTGATTCTTGCTCTTCTTTCTCTATGTAGCACACCATAAGAAGCAGCAGCATAGAGGAGCTTGTACAGCAGTACTGAGCAGTGTAGTGGTGAGTCCAGTTTTGTGGTAAAATGAATAATTTACTAGAAGCTGCAGCACTGTCTCTCTGCTTCTACCTCATTCCTCCCTTCTGCTCTTCCCTCTTCATAGACTGGATGACTGTCTGGACTAAGTTCCAGGTTCAGCTTGCACCTACCTCATATCCACAGAGTGCACGCCTTGTCTGTATCACTACTTCCCTCTTCATAGACTTTAATTGACAGCTGTAATTTGATCCCTGAGCTAGCTAGCTGTCATGATTCCACCCCTCAGTGTGTTTCGGATGCAGTTACTGACAGCTCAGCTGTCAACTCAATGTTAATGCAGGAGTGTGCTGAAGTTGTCAGTACTTTGATTCACAGCTCATTTGTCCAGTCCGATGCAGAGGTGTGCTGAGCTGTCAGCATTTTGATTGACAGTTCATCAATTCAATCTAAAAATGAGAGATGCTGGGCTGCCTTCAGATGTTTCTTGCCCCCAGATGATTGTTCAGCTACTTGGCTGGGCGGTCAGTCTCAGATTTCAGCCAGATGTAGATTGAGCTCTGTGAGGTTTGTTTCTCTATGCCTAGTGCTTTCCATGTGGATCTTTTTTGCTGCTTGACCTGGACTTCGTTCTGACCACCTATTTTGCCTAGCCCCTTTGCACTGATCCATTATCCTCCTATTATTCTGAAATTGGACCATTACCTGACTACACCTTTGTCTGTTCCTTCTGTATATGATTGTTTTCCTGGCTTTTGACCTCAGACTCGTTGACCACTCTGACTCATGGTTTGTCCATGAGAAGTGACTCAGCATCACACTAGCATTCCATCTTTCCTTGAGCAAGACAGATTTTGAGTGAATGATGAATACAAGAGTTTAGAGAAAGAGGCATAAGATAATATTTTCTTTTGAGAGTCATTAAAAAATGTTTCTCATAATTGCATAGTCTATTGATTTATGCAAAGTTTGTTGAAATCACATTGGTCATTTAAGATTTGTCCTTCGAATAAAGGGACATAATACTGTTTAACCCTGTAGTCACCAGCAGTGGTGATATCCTCATGCTGGCTTTTATTAATGTAAAAGAATAAGAGAAGAACAAGCAATTAGTTTGAATTATTATCTTCCGAACAGTATTTATTTCAAGCAGCTGAAAAACTAAATGAAGTTCATTGTCTGAGCTGCAATGAAGTTCAGACTCTCCAGTTGAAAATCACATATAGCTTTGTAAATTACCTAATTGGCAAATGCACTGAATAAGAAATAGTCTTAATAGCTGTAGCTATAGGACAATAACATAACTTTTGTAAACTATGTGATTATGTCTTTTTATTCTGCATTAATAAATTAGCAATACATCTGTGTTGAGTATTAATGTAAGGTAAACTAAGGTAAAATTTGTGACTTTGCTCCTGAGTACTATAGTTCATTCACAAAATTAATTATGTACTTTTTAGAAAACAGTACTGACATGTAAGTGTAAACTAACTGTTGGCAGTGGATTATCCAGGATACTCTCCAAGCGTGTGACAACAGATCTTCTGTATTCATGAACAAACATGAACAATATATGATAAGCTTAATAGATCAGGAATAAATCATTTGTGAGTCTCTATCTGTGCAGCATCAACAAGAGGCTGCTTCTCTAATACACAGACATGAGAAAACAGGAAATACAGTCACATGCTTTCCCTGAGTGAGCCTCTGGGAGTTTTTTGTTCTAACTTTATGAACAGCATACAAATCTAGCAACTAAACACTCATAGACAGGAATGGAGTTGTTGCACCAAACATATTCCAACGCTCCACTCAACAACTATTTATCCTGTTAGTCCCATTGTGGTTCTGAAGTCCACAAACTTGGCTCTTGATAATGGCTTTGTCATACCATGAGCTATCATCTTGTCAGACTCACAATAAACAAACTCGAGTACACCATACACCATATTCCACTAAGTCACGTAAGTGGTGATGTTTTACATCAATGTGCTTAGTCCTTACACCCATGTTCTCACTGCTGGCAAGTTTAATGCATCCTTGGTTGTCCTCGTAGATAACTGTTGGTTGAGCTAGTGGCTTGCTGAAATATTCCAAAAGTTGTTTCAACCAAATTACTTCTTGACTTGCATAAGCATCAGACATATATTCTGCTTCTGTAGGAGATAATGTGACTGACACTTATCTTCTGCTGGACCAAGAAATTGAATTTTGTCCTAATTTGAACAAGTAACCACTTGTTGATTTCCAGTCACTTGAATCTCAAGCCCAATCTGCAACCAAATAACCTCTGAGAGTGAGATCTCCTGATGCAGATATCTTAATATTTAGCCTTTGAGTTTCTTTAAAATATTGATGAATTCTCTTAACTGCATTCCAGTCTCTTTCGCGTGGCTTGCTTACACATCAGCAGAGAATTCTGACTGTGGCTGTGATATCCGGATGAGTTGTAGTTGCTATGTACAGAAGCACTCCCACTGCTTGTCTGTAACTCTCATTGCTGGGTAGCAGATCTTCTCTTTCCAACTTTAAGTAGGACAGATACATTGGTGTTGACACACCTTTGGCTTTTGACATTCCAAACTGGTTTAGGATTGCGGAAATTTTAGAAGTTTGATTGAGAAGAAAACTCCCATCTTCCTCTCTCTGGATTTGGATTCCCAAAAAAATATGTCACATTTCCAAGGTCCTTAGTCTGAAACTGCTAGTTGAAAATTTCACCTAGCTTTGCAATTTCCTTTTCATTGTGTATCCACATAGTTGGGCTTAAATTAAATGGCACTTCCAATCAACTACAACATCCAATGAGGCACAAGAAGTTTAAGCCATAAAATAAATAGCCTTTATTGATGTGAAATAACAAAAACATAAAATAAATTTAAAAGGACATACATGTCCAATATACACTCATAAGATTCATATGTATATATGCTACTATATGACAAGCAGGCACTATAACAGATCATGAAACGCATATACAAGTGCAAAACAATATAACGGTACAATACCCGTGCAAATATAGTGACCAACTCAGTAGTTAAAGTTGAAATAGTGCCTTGTATATACTCTGCTTTGATGGCCAAAGAAATGTATATAAAGTGCTTATAGTGAAAACACATAAAATATCACAAAAGTTTCCCAGAAAAATTTTTCACAATAAAAAAATTATCAAAAAAGATGCGCTCAGATATTGAGCCAGTGCCCACATAGAAAAAAAATATATAGCATACAATAGCCAATGGAAATACACTAAATGATTCCTACACAGAACTGGCATGGTGTATAAAGACCAGTGTAATATATGGAGATGTAACCAAAATATAACTCATGTGACCTAGGTATAGCACAGAATAGCAAGAAATGTAGTCAACAATGTCCCTTGCTGGTTAACATTGCCAATAAACATATAGAAGGAATGGCCACTAGCTGTAAAGTGCAGAGTGCAAATAAATAAGAAACATACAAACTTGTGAAGCGTAAGTCCCCGACGTGCGTTTCGTATTAACTTTGTCTCCTGAGTGCTTATGTGTTTTCACTATAAGCACTTTATATACATTTCTTTGGCCATATACAATGCACTATTTCACCTTTAACTACTGAGTTGGTCACTATATTTGCACGGGCATTGTACCGTTATATTGTTTTGCACTTGTATATGTGTTTCATGAACCTTGTGAGTGTATATTGGACATGGCTTAAACTTCTTGTGCCTCATTGGATGTTATCATTTTCATTGTGGTAGCTCAGTAAGCTCCCATGTCTGGAGTTGGTGAACGGACTCTATCTCCTCATTAGCAGCATTTATCCACTTCTGCTTCTTGTGGACAGGCAGTTTTTGCAACTCTTACCATAACTGTGGCTCTGGTTCAGGAAGTGTTCTGACCATATAAGAAATGCGTCTAGCTGGGATACCTTTGTTTGGCCTTTCTGAACTCCTGACTGGAGGTTGTCTTGGTTCTTCTGTGTCTTCCTTAGTGGCTTCAGAGCTTATCCACACTTTAGTGTTTTCCTTTTTGGTGTCGGGGTTTGGTGATTGAGATTCTTGTTCTTGCTTCTTAGGTTGAATAACTGGTGTAACTTCATGGAATTTGAGCGATACAGAGTTTTCATCAATCACTACATCTCTGCTGATTGCTACGGTGTTGGTGTCTGGGTGCAGGATTCTGTATTCCTTTTGAGTTTTGCTATACCCCACTAGGACTCCTTGCTTTGCATGTGATTCCCACTTGGAACATTTTTCTTTGGGAACATACATAAACATTTTGCTTCCAAATATCCTGAGGTGCTTCAGGTTAGGCTTCTTGAAGTTCCATTGCTCATATGGAGTTTTATTTGTGGCTTTACCTCTCATTCTGTTTTGAAGATAGCAAGCTGTCATGATGGCTTCTCCCCAATACGTTGTAGGTAGATTTGCATCAAACAACATACTTCTTCCACTTTCAAAGAGAGTATAGTTCTTTCTCTGTGCAAAGCCATTTTGTTCTGGGTCTGGGTATGGAATGGTAGTCTGGAACACGATTCCATCCTTTTTCCAAATTGTTTGCACCTTACCATTTCTATATTTGGTTCCATTATCTGCACGCAGGGCTTTTGGCATTCTTCCAAATTTGTTAAACACTACAGCAAGATATTCTTCACTTTTCTGTGGAAAATCATCCTTACTGTGAAGCAGGCACGCAACTGTATATCTGGAGTAGTCATCAATAAATGTGAGAAAATATCTTCTTCCTAGGAGTTTGAACACTCATTGGACCACATACATCTGTATGTATCAGATCCAGAGGCTGTGCAGATCTAGTAGTGCTTATTTTAGGAAAGGATTTTCTGGACATTTTCCCTTTAAGACAGCTAGAGCACTTCATCATTTGACTACACTGGTTGATTTCAATACCATCTGCTAGTTGAGCTAGCTTCCTTACTGCTTCTGAGTCTCTGTGCCCAAGACGTCTGTACCATACATGGACAGAGTTCTTATGTAGATTTGTCTAGCACTGTGCACTCTTTCTTTGCATTTTAGCTGATAAAATTCATCTTGGATTTTTCCTTCTGCAAGAGTGTGACCCTTCATTGAGATGATGCAGCTGTTATCTTTAAAAGCAACTACTTTCACCTTTTGGGAGATCATCTCATGAGCATGCTCAGTGGGTCGAAGGAAAGACTTAGCCTCTGGAGTCTTTCGCTACTGGCCAGGCTGCATTGCCATAACTGAACCAGAGGTGACAGTAGCAACTGAACCCACAATGCTGGTGTTGTCTGAAAGTCGGGATCGTGAAGTCTGCTGAGCAGACTCCACTGCAGCCGGAGAGGCATGGGAAATCGAAGGTGGCAAGGCTCGGGATTCCCGCTGTGCAGTGCCCGGAACCCGACACCTAACATTACTCCCCCTCCTAGGGCCCCCTCCCGTTGCGTTTCAGCGGACACCCTCATTCACTCCTTAGAGGCTCAAATGGCATCCTGAGTGCGATCCCAAATGTTGCGAGCCTCCACTGCCCAGTCTGCCACCCTGGAATCAGTGGAAGACACTGGCATCGGGACGGGGATGCGCGGATGCTGGCCGTAATTAAGGAGGAACGGAGTCTGACCGTTACTAGCATTATTCAAGGCAAATTCTGCCCACGGTAGTAAAGATGCCCAGTCATCCTGCCTGGCTGAGACAAAATGTCACAGGTATGTGACCAGAGTTTGCTTAGCTCTCTCAACCAACCCATTTGTCTCGGGATGATAAGCGGAGGACAAATTTAGCTCAATACTGAGTAGACTGCAGAGCTCCCTCCAAAAATGATGCGCAAATTGGGGACCTCGGTCACTAACTATGTTGTCCGGTATACAGTGCAAATGAAATATGTGCTTTATAAACAGTGCAGCGGGACCACGGGCAGAAGGCAGCCGCGCCTTCGGTGACCACCCAGATGACCGTGCTGCCACTGAATTTGGGCAGGCTGACCACAAAATCCATGCCAAACATCTCCCAGGGTCTGTCTGCCACCGGCAAAGGGTACAGTAACCCAGCCGGCCTCTGCCTAGAGGACCTGTTCTGAGCACAAGAGACGCATGCCTGAATGTATTCTCTCGTGTCCTGAGCCATGTGCGGCCACCAATAAGTCCTTGCAGGAGTTCCGTGGTCCACTTATTACCAAAGTGACCACCCACCCTGGACACGTGCGCCCACGCAAGAACCTCTGGCTGCAGGCGGGGAGGAACAAAGGTCTTGCCCGGCGGCACTGACTCGAGGGCGACCGGAGCAACGGTCCTCAGGCTCTCAGATGATTAGCCGAGGCTCAGCCTCCTCCTCTGCTGACACTACTGAGCGAGAGAGAGCATCAGCCCGGACGTTCTTCTCACCGGACAGATAGTGCAAGGTGAAGTGTAAGAAGAAGAGCGACCACCTGGCTTGGTGAGAGTTCAAGTGCTGGGCTGTTTGTAAATAGACCAGGTTTTTATGGTCAGTGTTCACCTGAAAGGGGAACCGTGCTCCCTCCAGGAGATGTCTCCTCTCGGAAAAGGCTAACTTCATTCATTGCCAGCAGCTCCCTGTCCCTGATGGAGTAGTTTCTCTCCGCCAGTGAAAAGGTCTTTGAGAAGAAGAAGCAGGGATGCTTCTGACCTTGAGCATCCTTCTGGAAAAGGACTGCTCCTGCACCGACGGACGAGGCATCCACCTCTAGGATAAAGGGATTATCCAAATCGGGACAGTGGAGGATAGGAATGCCAGTAAAATGGGTCTTAAGAGGCGAGAGGGCCGCGGAAACCTGTTCTGACCAAACCTTGGGATTGGCTCCCTTTTTGGTGAGGGCGACCAAAGGAGCTACCAGTGTGGAGAAGTGGGGAATGAACTGACGGTAGCAATTAACGAACCCCAAAAACCGCTGCACTGCTTTAAGAGAATGGGGTTCCTGCCAGTCCATTACCGCCTGCAAGTTGGCAGGATTCATAGTCAACCCCTGGGCTGAGATGATATAGCCCAGGAAAGGTAAAGACTCCTGCTCAAACTGACACTTCTCCACCATGGCAAAGAGAGAATTCGCCCGCAAGCGGTCGAAGACCTTGCAGACATCTCTCCGGTGACAGGCCAAATCTGGAGAGAAGATGAGGATGTCATCCAGATAGACCACCACCGAGGTGGAGAGCATATCGCAAAAGACATCATTTACGAAGTCCTGGAAGACAGCTGGGGCATTACAGAGGCCGAAAGGCATGACCAGATACTCATAATGGCCATCCCTGGTATTAAAGGCTGTCTTCCACTCGTCTCCTTCACATATGCGGATGAGGTTGTAAGCCCCTCGTAGGTCTAGCTTAGTGAAGACCCGGGCCCCATGCAACCTGTCGAACAATCAGAGATCAGGGGTAGAGGATATTTATTTGTTTTTGACTGTTATTGCATTGAGACCTCTGTAATCAATGCACGGGCGCAGCTCTCCACTCTTCTTCTGTATGAATCATAGAATCATAGAATCGTAGAGTTGGAAGGGACCTCCTGGGCCATCTGGTCCAACCCCCTGCTCAAAGCAGGATTCGCTAAATCATCCCAGTCAGATGTCTGTCCAGCCTCTGTTTGAAAACTTCCATTGAAGGAGAACTCACCACTTCTCATGGCAGCCTGTTCCACTCATTGATCACTCTAACTGTCAAAAAGTTTTTTCTAATATCTAATCTGTGTCTCCTCCCATTCAATTTCATCCTATTGCTTCTAGTCTTTCCTTGTGCAAATGAGAATAAAGTTGATCCTTCTACAATGTGACAGCCCTTTAGATATTTGTAGACAGCTATTAAGTCTCCTCTCAGTCTTCTCTTTTGCAAACTAAGCATTCCCAAATCCTGCAACCTTTCCTCATAAGACAGGGTTTGCAGACCGGTCACCATTCTGGTCGCTCTTTTCTGAACTTGCTCCAGTTTGTTGATGTCTTTTTTAAAATGTGGTGCCCAAAACTGGACACAATATTCCAGATGATGTCTGACCAAAGAGGAGTAGAGGGAAATAATGACTTCACGTGATCTAGACTGTATGCTTCTGTAAATACATCCTAGAATTGCATTTGCCTTTTTTGCTGCTGCATCACACTGTTGACTCATATTCAGTCTGTGATCTATTAGTATACCCAAGTCTTTTTCACATGTGCTGTCACTTAGCCCTATTCCTCCCATTCTGTATATGGTTTTTTAATTTTTATTGCCCAGATGTAGTACTTTGCATTTCTCCCTGTTAAAAACCATTCTGTTAGTTGCTGCCCACTTCTCCAGTTTATTTATATCTTTTTGAATCCTCTCTCTCTCTTCTCTAGTATTAGCTATCCCTCCTAGCTTTGTGTCATCAGCAAATTTAATCAGTTTACCCTCAATTCCTTCATCTAAATCATTGATAAAGATGTTGAACAATACAGGGCCCAGGACAGAGCCCTGTGGTACCCCACTTGAGACATTCTTCCAACTGGATGTGCAGCCATTTACGACCACTCTTTGGGTCCGATCACTAAGCCAGTTATGAATCCACCTAACAGTTGCCTTGTCCATTCCATACTTAGTCATTTTTTCAATAAGGATTGTATGAGAGACTTTGTCAAATGCTTTGCTGAAGTCAAGATATACTATATCTACAGCATTTCCTTGATCCACCCAATCAGTGATTCCATCATAGAAGGAAATTAAGTTAGTCTGACATGACTTATTAGTTACAAACCCATGCTGACTCTGTTTAATCACTTCATTCTTATCCAGGTACTGACATACATGTTGTTTAATAATTTGTTCAAAGATCTTTCCTGGTATAGAAGTCAGACTCACCGGCCTATAGTTGCCTGGGTCCACCTTCTTCCCCTTTTTGAAGATAGGAACAACATTTGCTCTTCTCCAGTCTTCTGGGACTTCTCCTGTTCTCCAAGAATTTTCAAAGATTATGGAGAGGGGTTCAAAAATTTCTTCTGCTATCTCCTTCAGTACTCTGGGGTGTAATTCATCTGGACCTGCAGACTTGAATTCATTTAGGTTAGCTAAGTGTTTCCTCACTATCTTTCTGTTTATAGATATCCTGGATTCTTCTATTCCCTTAATAGGACAGTGAAGAACAGTTGATGTTACATTTCCTTTCTGAGAGAAAACAGATGCAAAATAGGAATTTAAAAGTTCAGCCTTCTCAACATCCTGTCTTACCATTTCATCATTTTCATCCTGTAAAAATCCTATAGCATCTTTGACTTTTCTTTTACTTTTGACATATCCCCAAAATCCTTTATTATTGTTTTTGACATCTCTTGCAAGGCTCAATTCATTTTCAGCTTTAGTAATCTGATTTGTGCCCTGCAGGTTCTGCAGACAGCATTATATTCTTCTTTAGATATGCCTCCCTCTTTCCATTTTATAAACATTTTTTTCTTCCTTTTTAGCATGTGCTTAAGTTCTGTGTTCATCCATCCTGGTTTCCTTAAATGCTTCCTTTTCTTCCCTCTTTTCGGAATTGTTAACAACTGTGCTTTGAAAATTTCATTTTTCAAGATTTCCCATCCTTCCTGGACATTTTTGTCTTTTAGGATATCCAGCCATTGGATCCCTCCAATTCTCTTTCTGAATCCCTTAAAATCTGCCTTTCTGAAATCTAACCTTGACGTCTGAGTCTTCACAGGTCTTCCGCCTCTAGTAATCCAAAATTCTAAAATAGCATGGTCGCTACCTCCTAGGGTCCCAGTCACTTTTACCTCCTCAACCATTTCCTCCCTGTTTATAAGGATTAGAT
The DNA here is from genome assembly GCF_039654945.1 of Dendrobates tinctorius. NCBI lineage: Eukaryota > Metazoa > Chordata > Amphibia > Anura > Dendrobatidae > Dendrobates > Dendrobates tinctorius. Next base: position 4,849,957 of record NW_027361828.1, on the reverse strand, counting down.
CCAAGGTAGCAGTTCCCCTTGTTTTCTCCCCTACCTTCTGGAAGATAAAGTTGTCAGCAAGAGAGGATAAGAATTTCCTTGACCTGTTAGTTTTGCCTGAGAGAGATTCCCAACAAATGTCTGGATAGTTGAAATCTCCCATGACAACTCTGTCATATTTTTTGGAGAACTTGGCCATTTGATGAATAAAGAGTTCATCCATATCTTCAGCTTGCACAGGCGGCCTATAGTAAATGCCTACAATGGTGTCCTTTCCATTGTTCTGTCCTTGTATTCTTACCCAAACAGTTTCCACAGAACTCCCAGTCTCTGAAGCTTCAATCTGTGCAGATATACGCGTTTCTAACATACAATGGGACACCTCCTCCTCGTTTATCAAGTCTGTTTCTTGCAAATAAGTTGTATCCTTCTAGTCTTGTATTCCAATCATGTGTATTGTCCCACCAAGTTTCAGTGATTCCAATGACATCATATTTCTTTTCCTGTGTTAGTAGTTCCAATTCTCCTTGTTTGTTGCCCATGCTTTGTGCATTAGTATATAAACATTTTAGTTTGAGATTGGTTTCTCTTTCTCCAATATTTTTATTAATTAGATTCTTTTGTCTTTGAAGAAGAATCCCGCCCCCGCTGGTGACACTGACTTCCTAATAAGCCCCCTTGCCAGGTTCTCACGGATGTACTGGGACATGGCCTCCGTCTCCAGAAGGGACAGAGGATATACGTGACCTCGAGGAGGTTCCGCACCTGGCAAGAGGTCTATAGGACAGTTGTAGGGGCGATGGGGCGGAAGGGTCTCAGCAGACTTTTTCGAGAACACGTTCACGTATTGCTGGTAGTGACTTGGGAATGCGGAAAGATCCACGAGGACCTCGGTGGAGGCTATCTGAACACACCTATCCTCACAGCACTTGCTCCAACCCAGTATTCTCCCCGAGGACCACTCTATATGAGGAGAGTGGCAATGCAACCAGGGAACTCCTAAGAGGACCTGGTCGATGCCCTCGGGCATAATAAGGAGTGACACTGTCTTGTGATGGGACGGAGGCAATGAGAGTTTTAATGGAGCAGTTTGATGGGTAATTTGCGAGCGTAATGCCGAACTGTTCACCACCCTGATGGTGACCAGCTGAGGTAGCATAACCAAGGGGACTGCGTGCTGGAGCGCAAAGGCTGAGGACATAAAATTACCCTCCACTCCAGAATCTACGCAAACCTCCACCGCCAGAGGAGAGGAGCCAAACTCCAACACCCCCTTAAAGGTTAGCTTGGAGGAAAACGGTGTGGTGTCTCGTAACCCTCCTGCTGTTGCCACTAGACGTGGACATTTCTCTGAACGCTGTGGGCACCTATTGGCAAGGTGACTAGACTGTTGGAAGTGAGCGGGAGCTATGGAGGTTCGATCTGGGCAGAACTTAGAGCCCGTGTGAGGCACCTCCCTAACTGCCGACGACTCGAGCAGTCGATCGGGAGACTCCAGAGGTTTGGAGAAAGTTGGAGCCAACCTAAACCTCTGTCTGGACTGGTAGCGCTCCAACCCTCGCTCTAAGAAGCGGAGATTAATACAGTTGGAGATGGTAATGAGCTCCTCCAGAGTGCCAGGAACCTACCAAGTGGCCAGAGCGTCCTTAACGTGGTCAGCCAAACCCCTCCAAAAAATTGGTATTAGAGTATTGTCTGACCATTCCAGCTTGGAAGCCAGTGTCCGAAACTGAATGGCATACTGATTGACCAGGAACGAACCCTGTGTCAAGGCCAACAGCTGGAGCGCGGTATCGTGTGTGACCCGTGGTCCCAGAAACACCTGCTTCAGCGAGGCTAGGAACTGTGAGGCTCCCTGAACCACAGGGTCACCACACTTCCACAGTGGGGTGGTCCACTCCAGAGCCTTGCCAGCCAGAAGAGACACGATGAATCCAACCTTAGCCCGCTCAGAGGGAAATCGCGCGGCCAGCAGCTCAAGCTGAATAGCACACTGGCTCACGAATCCCCTGCAGGAGGCACTATCGCCCAAGAACTTCTAGGGCAGCGGGAGGTGGGATAACATGGGTGCAGGGATGGATGTAGGAACATGGGAGACAGCCTCAGCAGCTGCCTGGGCAGCGGCTGCAGTAACATTCAAAGCTGAGGTTGAACGCTTGAGAGCCGCCAACCTGCCCCCCAGCTGCCGAATGTGCTGCAGTAGCTGCTGTTTATCCGCCATTACTAGCCAGACCCTGGCGCTAGTATAATATTAGGGCTGGAGGAATGCACCAAATTATAAAATAATAGTAGGCACGTTCGCCGCCCAGGGTCCACCATGCAGAGTTGGTTGTGCTGCTGCTAAGTAATGGCGGACGCTCAATATGACGGTATAACACATGTGGGTTAAACGTCACCCGGTGTGCGCTGGGTGAACTCTGTTACCTCACAGAGCCACACTAACGCTAATACACAAATGCCAAGCCTGTTCACACTCACAGTGCTCGGGGAGAAGACCGCTCGGTATATGGTCACAGGACTCTAGTCCCAGGACATAGGACCAGCGTCCCTCTAGACCTACCGAGCATGTGGCGTCGCAGCTGTGAACGCCGCTAACAGAAACCGACTGCCACGAAGCGACAGTGCCTGCCGTGGTACGATGGTGCCCTATGGCAGGTGACACCATCGGACGCTAGTGCTGGGAAGTGACAAGCACTTGTGGCCTATGGCTAGCCACTGGCTGACACTGACTCTGCAATTAATTCCCTAACCACATACGTAATATCAAAGGGAGGGGAATTTTAATGAGTCATTCACCAGGTACATGCATCTGTCATCATCCACACATATAGCAACTAGAGTCTATACTAGCGCATGGCTGAGTGGCCATGCGGACCTTTTATAGCCGTGCGCTTCCAGGACCTTCCTGATGCTCCAGGTGAACCAATCAGAAGAGGAGAAAGACCTGAGCATGTGGCTCCCGATCCCAATTGGGAGTTCGTCTCATGAGCATGCTCAGTGGGCCAAAGGAAAGACTTAGCCTCTGGAGTCTTTTGCCGCTGGCCAGGCTGCATTGTCATAACTGAACCACAGGTGGCAGTAGAAACTGAACCCACAATGCTGGTGTGGGCTGAACGCCGGGATCGTGTAGTCTGCTGCCAGAGAGGAATGGGAGACCGAAGGTGGCAAGGCTCGGGATTCCCGCTGTGCAGCACCCGGAACCCGACGCCAAACAGAAACATCCTTTATTGGGATCTTTCTGCTTTGTACTGAGAAAACTGGACAGTGGAGGTAGCCGTCTCCTACTCCTTCTGAAGTCGGACAGTGACCATTAGCTAAGATGACCATTTCTGACTTGCTTTCATTAAGGTCAGTGAAGAAATCGTTATTATTTGTCATATGACTGCTTGCACCAGAATCTATACACCATATACAGTATGCTTTGCAGATGGGCCTATACTGGTATTACATGCAAGAAAAATACATATATTTGGGGGCGCTAGTACTAATAAAGGAATGCCCGCCGCATGGCAGAACAACGCACCACAACGTTGTAAATAAAAATTATAAACATAGATATATGTCTGCGCTGAGATATCCTTAATATATCACCCTAAATTAACCCTAAATTAAAAGCATGAACATATAAATATAAAAAATATATGCAGAGGCATTTATATAAATAAAGATAAAGGTAAAATTTAGAAGCAGTAAATAATGAAAAAAGAGCCTGATGGCGATTTACCTCAAATATGTCCAGTGCAATACTGAGATATGCATTAAAGAGAGAGGGTGATACCTCTGATTTAGTGTGTTGCACTTGCTTGAGAACAGGGTTAAAACTCTGACACACAGATGGTGGCTGGAGCACTGCCCCTCCTACGTGCTGTGCTGGGCTTGCTTGAGGTTAAATCTCCAACACACAGTTAGTTTCTAGAGCACTGTCCCGGCCTGTGACAGGCTCTCATATTACTCACTGATCCCTCGATGCACTAGCGTGGTTCACAGCGTGGAGCTGCTGGCTGCAGAGTGTCTGCAGGACCTTCGTGACGTTAGTAGTCACATGGTAGGATCCGGAGAGCAATATGGACCAATTCCTTTCCTTCCTACCCGTTTCGGAAATGCTCGGTTTCCTTCCTGAGGAAGGACATATAACTATGGTATTAAATGCAATTTCAACACATGTAGAATCTTCTTTTCACTGCTGTTTTAACCCTTTGATGACTGTTCTGCTTTTTAAGCTGACTCATCTTGCTTTCCAAATTCTGCAGTCTGCTTTAAGGTGGCCAAGCTTTTTACAGACAAAACATTCATGAGTTTCTCTTAGATTACTCTTATATTTAGAGAAATCCTGTGTCTTTAATGCGGTTTCTGCTCTGGATTCATTACTGCTGCTTACATGCGTTTTTCTATTGAATTCATCCACAAATTTGCCTTTAACATACTCTAGTATCAGCTCATCATCTGGCCGTGCATCTAGTGCATTCACGAGTGTGTCATAACTTTCTGGAAGACCAGAAGTGCATCAACATGAAAATCTTTAATTTCATCTCCAATACCCTTGAGACTCTCCACAATCTCTAGGGTGTTTCTTATATAGTCCTGCATATTCTGTCAATCACTTAGCTTAGACTGATACAGCTTTCTCATGAGATAAAGCTTATTGCTGAGATTTGATCTTTCATGCACTTTCTATAACTCATCCCACATCTCCTTTGCAGTTGCACACTTGCATATATGCACAATCTGATTATCATCTACACTGAGAGAGATCATGATTTGTCCTTTCTGATCCTTCTCTAGCCAATCACCTAGTAATAGATGAGGCACTTGTTCCTGAGTATATTTCCATGTACCTTCTCTTATAAGCAGCATCTTCACCTTGAATTTCCAGGACTGGTAATTCTGGTCAGTGAGGTTTGGCACTGAGAACTTGACAGGATTGCTGCTAGTGGACATCTTATATGTTGCTCTGCGCTGCTTTTGCTTTGGGCTTCTGTTGCTGTGTTACTCTGGGGTTCTGTGTCACTCTGGGCCCATAACCTGTTGGCAGTGGATTTTTCAGGATACTCTCCAAGCGTGTGGCAACAGGGCTCCTTTATTCAGGAACAATATATTTCAAGCTTTATAAATCGGGAATAAATAATTTGTGTTTCTCTATCTGTGCAGCATCTACAACAGACTGCTTCTCTCATACACAGACGCAGGAAAACAGGAAATACAGTCATATGCTCTCCCTGTGTGAGCCTCTGGGAGCTTTTTTTGTTCTAACTTTATGAACAGCATACACATCTAGCAACTAAACACTCATAGACAGGAATGGAGTTGTTGCTCCAAACATATTCCAACATTAACACTTAATAGTTATTTTCGTGCCACAGTTCCAATTTGGACTGGCATTGTACAAGCCAGTTTAAATGAAGGAGCGTGTTGCAGTAAGAGGCACCTGATGAATTAAAAGGCACCCACCACTTAATGAATTAGGCACATCTTACAATTGGAGTGTGCATCTGTGCGTCTCTCCAAAAATCTTACTCCAGTCATGGAATTGAGTAACATTTCTAGCATCAGGTATGCCACAACTGGGCCAACTTCTCAGTTGGCTACAGATTCTATGCTAGGGACGGGCTGCACCTCAATGGGGAGGGTGTGGCTGTGCTGGGGGAGAAAATGAGTAGAAGGTTGGAGGAGTGTTTAAACTAAAGACTGGGGGAGGGTATTCCTTTTATAGGAGCGGAAGACAGTGCAAATAGAGACCTGGGCACAAATAATGAAATTGGGGGTGGGGTGGCATGGGGGGTGGGGTTAAAACAGTTAATAATTTAAGAAAGAGGTACAGAGAGATACATAAAGTGCATGTATGCTAATGCCAGAAGCCTCACCAACAAAATGGAGGAATTAGAATTAATTTTGTTGGAACATAATTATGACATGGTGGGGATATCTGAGACATGGCTGGATGAGAGCTATGACTGAGCTGTTAATTTACAGGGCTATAGTCTGTTCTGAAATGACCGTACAAATAAGTGAGGGGGAGGTGTGTGTTTATATGTAAAATCATCCTTAAAACCCATCCTGCATGATAATATATATGAATCTAATGAAAATGTAGAGTCCCTGTGGGTGGAGATAAGGGGAGGGGGAAAAAATAATAAATTACTGTTAGGGGTTTGTTATAAGTCTCCAAAAATAATGGAAGCAACAGAGAATATCCTCATAAAGCAATTAGATGAAGCAGCGACTCAAGGATAAGTCATTATTATGGGGGACTTCAACTACCCTGAAATACATTGGGGAACCGAAACCTGCAGTTCCAGTAAAGGTAATAGGTTTTTGACAACTATGAGAGACAATTACCTTTCACAACTGGTTCAGGACCCAACAAGAGGGGGGGCACTGCCAGACCTAATGTTAACCAACAGGCCAGACCGCATAACAAATATAAGGGTTGAGGGTCACTTGGGTAATAGTGATCACAAAATAATAAGTTTTCATATAGAATCATAGAATCATAGAATCATAGAATCGTAGAGTTGGAAGGGACCTCCTGGGCCATCTGGTCCAACCCCCTGCTCAAAGCAGGATTCGCTAAATCATCCCAGTCAGATGTCTGTCCAGCCTCTGTTTGAAGACTTCCATTGAAGGAGAACTCACCACTTCTCGTGGCAGCCTGTTCCACTCATTGATCACTCTAACTGTCAAAAAGTTTTTTCTAATATCTAATCTGTGTCTCCTCCCATTCAGTTTCATCCCATTGCTTCTAGTCTTTCCTTGTGCAAATGAGAATAAAGTTGATCCTTCTACAATGTGACAGCCCTTTAGATATTTGTAGACAGCAATTAAGTCTCCTCTCAGTCTTCTCTTTTGCAAACTAAACATTCCCAAATCCTGCAACCTTTCCTCATAAGACAGGGTTTGCAGACCGGTCACCATTCTGGTCGCTCTTTTCTGAACTTGCTCCAGTTTGTTGATGTCTTTTTTAAAATGTGGTGCCCAAAACTGGACACAATATTCCAGATGAGGTCTGACCAAAGAGGAGTAGAGGGAAATAATGACTTCACGTGATCTAGACTGTATGCTTCTGTTAATACATCCTAGAACTGCATTTGCCTTTTTTGCTGCTGCATCACACTGTTGACTCATATTCAGTCTGTGATCTATTAGTATACCCAAGTCTTTTTCACATGTGCTGTCACTTAGCCCTATTCCTCCCATTCTATATATGCTTTTTTCATTTTTATTGCCCAGATGTAGTACTTTGCATTTCTCCCTGTTAAAAACCATTCTGTTAGTTACTGCCCACTTCTCCAGTTTATTTAAATCTTTTTGAATCCTCTCTCTCTCTTCTCTAGTATTAGCTATCCCTCCTAGCTTTGTGTCATCAGCAAATTTAATCAGTTTACCCTCAATTCCTTCATCTAAATCGTTGATAAAGATGTTGAACAATACAGGGCCCAGGACAGAGCCCTGTGGTACCCCACTTGAGACATTCTTCCAACTGGATGTGCAGCCATTTACGACCACTCTTTGGGTCCGATCACTAAGCCAGCTATGAATCCACCTAACAGTTGCCTTGTCCATTCCATACTTAGTCATTTTTTCAATAAGGATTGTATGAGAGACTTTGTCAAATGCTTTGCTGAAGTCAAGATATACTATATCTACAGCATTTCCTTGATCCACCCAATCAGTGATACCGTCATAGAAGGAAATTAAGTTAGTCTGACATGACTTATTAGTTACAAACCCATGCTGACTCTGTTTGATCACTTCATTCTTATCCAGGTATTGACTTACATGTTGTTTAATAATTTGTTCAAAGATCTTTCCTGGTATAGAAGTCAGACTCACCGGCCTATAGTTGCCTGGGTCCACCTTCTTCCCCTTTTTGAAGATAGGAACAACATTTGCTCTTCTCCAGTCTTCTGGCACTTCTCCTGTTCTCCAAGAATTTTCAAAGATTATGGAGAGTGGTTCAGAAATTTCTTCTGCTATCTCCTTCAGTACTCTGGGGTGTAATTCATCTGGACCTGGAGACTTGAATTCATTTAGGTTAGCTAAGTGTTTCCTCACTATCTTTCTGTTTATAGATATCCTGGATTCTTCTATTCCCTTAATAGGACAGTGAATAACAGTTGGTGTTACATTTCCTTTCTGAGAGAAAACAGATGCAAAATAGGAATTTAAAAGTTCAGCCTTCTCAACATCCTGTCTTACCATTTCATCATTTTCATCCTGTAAAAATCCTATAGCATCTTTGACTTTTCTTTTACTTTTGACATATCCCCAAAATCCTTTATTATTGCTTTTGACATCTCTTGCAAGCCTCAATTCATTTTCAGCTTTAGCTAATCTGATTTGTGCCCTGCAGATTCTGCAGACAGCATTATATTCTTCTTTAGATATGCCTCCCTCTTTCCATTTTATAAACATTTTTTTCTTCCTTTTTAGCATGTGCTTAAGTTCTGTGTTCACCCATCCTGGTTTCCTTAAATGCTTCCTATTCTTCCCTCTTTTCGGAATTGTTAACAACTGTGCTTTGAGAATTTCATTTTTCAAGATTTCCCATCCTTCCTGGACATTTTTGTCTTTAAGGATATCCAGCCATTGGATCCCTCCAATTCTCTTTCTGAATCCCTTAAAATCTGCCTTTCTGAAATCTAACCTTGACGTCTGAGTCTTCACAGGTCTTCCGCCTCTAGTTATCCAAAATTCTAAAATAGCATGGTCGCTACCTCCTAGGGTTCCAGCCACTTTTACCTCCTCAACCATTTCCTCCCTGTTTATAAGGATTAGATCCAAGGTAGCAGTTCCCCTTGTTTTCTCCCCTACCTTTTGGAAGATAAAGTTGTCAGCAAGAGAGGATAAGAATTTCCTTGACCTGTTAGTTTTGCCTGAGAGAGATTCCCAACAAATGTCTGGATAGTTGAAATCTCCCATGACAACTATGTCATATTTTTTGGAGAACTTGGCCATTTGATGCATAAAGAGTTCATCCATATCTTCAGCTTGCACAGGCGGCCTGTAGTAAATGCCTACAATGGTGTCCTTTCCATTGTTCTGTCCTTGTATTCTTACCCAAACAGTTTCCACAGAACTCCCAGTCTCTGAAGCTTCAATCTCTGTGCAGATATATGCGTTTCTAACATACAATGCAACACCCCCTCCTCGTTTATCAAGTCTGTTTCTTGCAAATAAGTTGTATCCTTCTAGTCTTGTATTCCAATCATGTGTATCGTCCCACCAAGTTTCAGTGATTCCAATGACATCATATTTCTTTTCCTGTGTTAGTAGTTCCAATTCTCCTTGTTTGTTGCCCATGCTTTGTGCATTAGTATAGAAACATTTTAGTTTGTGATTGGTTTCTCTTTCTCCAATATTTTTATTAATTAGATTCTTTCGTCTTTGTTCTTCCTTTCCACTTCTATTAGCAGAGTTCTCAATAGCATTTGTCAGGTGTATGGCTTTTTCTGGTCTTTTGCTTCCCTTCCCATGTTGTTCTAGTTTAAAGCTCTCCTTACAAGTGTAGCAAGGCGACTTCCAAATACATGCTTTCCAGTCTTCGTAAGGTGCACCCCATCTCTAGCAAGTAGTCCATCGTATAAGTAGTTCACTCCATGATCCAGAAATCCAAATCGTTGCTGACGGCACCATCGACGTAGCCAGTTGTTCACCTGCAGAATCTTATTCCACCTTCTTGTTCCATGGCCATCCACTGGGAGGATGGAAGAGAAGACCACCTGCGCTCCCAGTTCTTTCACTTTCTTGCCTAAGTCTTCAAAGTCTCTGCAGATGGTTTCCAGGTCGTTTCTTGCGGTGTCATTTGTCCCCACATGTAGTAGCAGGAATGGGTAGTCATCTGTAGGTCTGAAGAGTCCTGATATCCTGTCAGACACATCTTTAATTTTTGCACCTGGAAGACAGCACATTTCTCTTGAAGTTATATCCGGTCTGCAGATAGCGGCCTCTGTTCCTCTCAACAGGGAATCCCCCATGACCACCACTCTCCGTTTCTTCTTCACAACATTTTTCTTTCTCCATCCAGGAGGACTCTGAAGGCGTACAAGGTTGCTGTTTGTTGGCAAAGTCTTATCCTGATGTATTTCTTCATCATTTTCCTGCGTGAGAGCCTGGTACTGGTTTCTGAGCAGTATGGGTGCTGACTGCCTCCTGATCCTCCTGCTTCTCTGGGTCACATGTCTCCATTCCTCTGTTTCTTCAGGTGCACTTCGAATTTCTTCTCTTTCTGTAACATGAAGAGATAATTCTGCTCTGTCCAAGAACTCTTCACCTTCCTTAATGATCTTCAACGTAGCCAACCTCTCTTCGAGATTTTGCAACTTTTCCTCCAACAGGGACACAAGCTTGCATTTGTGGCATGTGAAGTTTGGCTTTTCCACTGGTAAGTCTGTGAACATGTAGCAAGAAATGCAGCTCACCAAATGGCTCCTGGCCTCTTCCATCTTGAGATTTCTTAAAAACGATGAAAGATGAGCCCAAATTCGCGCGCCGATCGTTGAGCTCGCGGAGACTCTTCACTTATCCCAGAAGGCACTGGGAATATGCAAATGATCTCCTCAAGACTCTTCCCCTGGTTTTCCGATTTCCTCTTTTCAGCTGCAACGGCCAAAACCCAGTGATCGTTGAGCTCGCGGAGACTCTTCACTTATCCCAGAAGGCACTGGGAATATGCAAATGATCTCCTCAAGACTCTTCCCCTGGTTTTCCGATTTCCTCTTTTCAGCTGCAACGGCCAAAACCCAGTGATCGTTGAGCTCGCGGAGACTCTTCACTTATCCCAGAAGGCACTGGGAATATGCAAATGATCTCCTCAAGACTCTTCCCCTGGTTTTCCGATTTCCTCTTTTCAGCTGCAACGGCCAAAACCCAGTGATCGTTGAGCTCGCGGAGACTCTTCACTTATCCCAGAAGGCACTGGGAATATGCAAATGATCTCCTCAAGACTCTTCCCCTGGTTTTCCGATTTCCTCTTTTCAGCTGCAACGGCCAAAACCCAGTGATCGTTGAGCTCGCGGAGACTCTTCACTTATCCCAGAAGGCACTGGGAATATGCAAATGATCTCCTCAAGACTCTTCCCCTGGTTTTCCGATTTCCTCTTTTCAGCTGCAACGGCCAAAACCCAGTGATCGTTGAGCTCGCGGAGACTCTTCACTTATCCCAGAAGGCACTGGGAATATGCAAATGATCTCCTCAAGACTCTTCCCCTGGTTTTTCGATTTCCTCTTTTCAGCTGCAACGGCCAAAACCCAGTGATCGTTGAGCTCGCGGAGACTCTTCACTTATCCCAGAAGGCACTGGGAATATGCAAATGATCTCCTCAAGACTCTTCCCCTGGTTTTCCGATTTCCTCTTTTCAGCTGCAACGGCCAAAACCCAGTGATCGTTGAGCTCGCGGAGACTCTTCACTTATCCCAGAAGGCACTGGGAATATGCAAATGATCTCCTCAAGACTCTTCCCCTGGTTTTCCGATTTCCTCTTTTCAGCTGCAACGGCCAAAACCCAGTGATCGTTGAGCTCGCGGAGACTCTTCACTTATCCCAGAAGGCACTGGGAATATGCAAATGATCTCCTCAAGACTCTTCCCCTGGTTTTCCGATTTCCTCTTTTCAGCTGCAACGGCCAAAACCCAGTGATCGTTGAGCTCGCGGAGACTCTTCACTTATCCCAGAAGGCACTGGGAATATGCAAATGATCTCCTCAAGACTCTTCCCCTGGTTTTCCGATTTCCTCTTTTCAGCTGCAACGGCCAAAACCCAGTGATCGTTGAGCTCGCGGAGACTCTTCACTTATCCCAGAAGGCACTGGGAATATGCAAATGATCTCCTCAAGACTCTTCCCCTGGTTTTCCGATTTCCTCTTTTCAGCTGCAACGGCCAAAACCCAGTGATCGTTGAGCTCGCGGAGACTCTTCACTTATCCCAGAAGGCACTGGGAATATGCAAATGATCTCCTCAAGACTCTTCCCCTGGTTTTCCGATTTCCTCTTTTCAGCTGCAACGGCCAAAACCCAGTGATCGTTGAGCTCGCGGAGACTCTTCACTTATCCCAGAAGGCACTGGGAATATGCAAATGATCTCCTCAAGACTCTTCCCCTGGTTTTCCGATTTCCTCTTTTCAGCTGCAACGGCCAAAACCCAGTGATCGTTGAGCTCGCGGAGACTCTTCACTTATCCCAGAAGGCACTGGGAATATGCAAATGATCTCCTCAAGACTCTTCCCCTGGTTTTCCGATTTCCTCTTTTCAGCTGCAACGGCCAAAACCCAGTGATCGTTGAGCTCGCGGAGACTCTTCACTTATCCCAGAAGGCACTGGGAATATGCAAATGATCTCCTCAAGACTCTTCCCCTGGTTTTCCGATTTCCTCTTTTCAGCTGCAACGGCCAAAACCCAGTGATCGTTGAGCTCGCGGAGACTCTTCACTTATCCCAGAAGGCACTGGGAATATGCAAATGATCTCCTCAAGACTCTTCCCCTGGTTTTCCGATTTCCTCTTTTCAGCTGCAACGGCCAAAACCCAGTGATCGTTGAGCTCGCGGAGACTCTTCACTTATCCCAGAAGGCACTGGGAATATGCAAATGATCTCCTCAAGACTCTTCCCCTGGTTTTCCGATTTCCTTTTTTCAGCTGCAACGGCCAAAACCCAGTGATCGTTGAGCTCGCGGAGACTCTTCACTTATCCCAGAAGGCACTGGGAATATGCAAATGATCTCCTCAAGACTCTTCCCCTGGTTTTCCGATTTCCTCTTTTCAGCTGCAACGGCCAAAACCCAGTGATCGTTGAGCTCGCGGAGACTCTTCACTTATCCCAGAAGGCACTGGGAATATGCAAATGATCTCCTCAAGACTCTTCCCCTGGTTTTCCGATTTCCTCTTTTCAGCTGCAACGGCCAAAACCCAGTGATCGTTGAGCTCGCGGAGACTCTTCACTTATCCCAGAAGGCACTGGGAATATGCAAATGATCTCCTCAAGACTCTTCCCCTGGTTTTCCGATTTCCTCTTTTCAGCTGCAACGGCCAAAACCCAGTGATCGTTGAGCTCGCGGAGACTCTTCACTTATCCCAGAAGGCACTGGGAATATGCAAATGATCTCCTCAAGACTCTTCCCCTATATCCTTTAATAAGATGTGTAGTAGAGGGGTTACAAGGACACTAAACTTCAGGAAAGCAAATTTCCAACGGATGAGAGATGATCTTGGTGCAATTAACTGGGAGGATATCCTGAGACATAACAATACACAAAGAAAATGGGAGACGTTTATTAGCATCCTGAATAGGACCTGTGCAAAATATATACCGTATGAGAATAAACATGTTAGAAATAGGAGGAAACCACTATGGTTAAATAGAGCTGTAAGGGGCGCAATAAGTGACAAAAATAAAGCATTTAGAGAATTAAAGCAAATAGGTAGTGATGAGGCATTAAATAAATACAGAAGATTAAATAAATTCTGTAAAAAGCAAATCCCTGGGCCCGGATAGGATACACCCCCAAGTACTGCAGGAATTAAGTACAGTCATAGATAGACCATTATATTTAATCTTTAAAGATTCCACAGTAACAGGGTCTGTACCACAGGACTGGCGTATAGCAAATATGGTGCCAATATTCAAAAAGGGGACAAAAACTGAACTTGGAAATAATAGGCCAGTAAGCTTAACCTCAACTGTGGGTAAAATCCTGGAAGGTTTTCTAAGAGATACTATACTGGAGTATCTGAAGAAGAATAACCTTATGACTCAAAATCAACATGAGTTTACAAGGGACCGTTCCTGTCAGACTAATTCGATAAGCTTTTATGAAGAGGTAAGTTCCGGACAGGACCAAGGGAATGCAGTGGATGTGGTGTACATGGACTTTTCAAAAGCTTTTGATACAGTGCCACACAAAAGGTTGATACATAAAATGAGAACAATGGGGATAGGGGAAAATATGTGTCTGTATGATAAGAGCTGGCTAAGGGAAAGGAAACAAAGGATGGTTATTAATGGAGCACACTCGGACTGGGTCACGGTTAGCAGTGGGGTATCACAGGGGACAGTATTGGGCCCGCTTCTTTTTAACATATTTATTAATGACCTTGTAGGGGGCATAGAGAGTAGAATTTCAATATTTGCAGATGACACTAAACTCTGCAGGGTAATCAATACAGAGGAGGACAATTTTATATTACAGGAGGATTTATGTAAACTAGAAGCTTGGGCTGATAAATGGCAAATGAGCTTTAATGGGGATAAATGTAAGGTCATGCACTTGGGTAGAACAAACAAGATGTATAATTATGTGCTTAATTGTAAAACACTGCTCAAAACTGTCACTGAAAAAGACCTGGGTGTATGGGTGAAAGACAAATTCATATTTAGTGGCCAGTGTCAGGCAGCTGCTGCAAAGGCAAATAAAATAATGGGATGCATTAAAAGATGCATGGCTGCTCATGAGGAGCATATAATTTTACCTCTATGTAAGTCACTAGTGCGACCACACTTGGAATACTGCATATGTTCTGGTCTCCGGTGTATAAGAAAGACATAGCTAAACTGGAGCGGGTGCAGAGAATAGCGACCAAGGTTATTAGGGAACTAGGGGGTCTGCAATACCAAAACAGGTTATTACACTTGGGGTTATTTAGTTTGGAAAATCGAAGGCTTAGGGGTGATCTTATTACAATGTATAAATATATGAGGGGACAGTACAAAGACCTTTCTAATGATCTTTTTACTCTTAGACATGTGATGGAGACAAGGGGTCATCCTCTACGTCTGGAGGAAAAAAGGTTTAAGCATACTCACAGACGCGGATTCTTTACTGTAAGAGCAGTGAGACTATGGAACTCTCTGCCATATGATGTTGTAATGAGTGATTCCCTACTAAAATTTACGAAGGGTCTGGATGTCTTTCTTGAAAAGTATAATATTTGTCACGGTTCCTGTCATGGTCCCCCGCCTTCCTGCCGCGCACCTCACTGGGCCCCCCGTCACACGCGCTCGTACTTACCGCACGCTGCAGCCTCGTTCCTTCCGGCCTCGGCGTCCTCCTCTGACCGGCCCGCGGCCGGTGACGTCATTGTAGGCTCTGCGCATGCGCCGTGGGCCGCGGCAGACTCATTTCTCCTGATCCTATCTCCGCCGGTACCCTGACCTGGCAGCACCACTGGACCAATGGGGGCACAGCGGCATCTATATCAGGCCGCCCTCCCTTAGTGGAGGTGCCTGATCGTGGTTATGCTACAGCCTCTATGTTAGGCTGACTCCTATTGATCTCTTTGTGCTTCCTTGCAGCCCTGTCTCCTCACCCGCTGTCTGACTCCAGTCCTGCCTCCCATGTCCGTGCCCGCTGTCTGACTCCAGTCCTGCCTCCTGTGTCCGTACCCACTGTCTGACTCCAGTCCTGCCTACCGTGTCCGGGGCTGCTGTCTGACTCCAGTCCTGCCTTCCGTGTCCGTACCCGCTGTCTGACTCCAGTCCTGCCTTTCGTGTCCGTGCCCGCTGTCTGACTCCAGTCTTGCCCTCCGTGTCCGTGGCCACTGTCTGACTCCAGTCCTGCCTTCCGGTGTCCACACCCGCTGTCTGATTCCAGTCCTGTTTTCTGTGTCCGTACCTGCAGTCCTACTCCGGTCCTGCCAATCTGTGTCCGTACCTGCAGTCCTACTCCAGTCTTGTTTTCCCATGTTAGTCCCTGCAGTCCATTCCGAACAGCCCCTCTTGGTTCTGGCTGCCGTGGCATTGGAACTCCTGGACCTGCTCCTAACGATCCCTGTATAGAGGTCGGCTCCACCTGGTTGCTCGTCCGGGGTCCCCTCGGTGCCACGGTCCAGAGGGTCCACTCCGGGAAGTCCGCCCTACCTAGCTGAGCGTTAACAGTACGATCAGGCCATGGATCCCGCCGGAATCTCGGCTCCCAGTCAAAAAGAGTTGCTCTTCTTAGGCTACTTTCACACATCAGGTTTTCGGCGTCAGGCGCGATCCGGCGTCGTGCCGGAATGCCGGATCCGGCAAATGTTTTGTAAAACCTGATGTGCCGGATCCGGTTTTCTGCCGGATCTGTCTTGTTCTTGACAGACAAAACCGGATCCGTCTCATCCGGTTCATCCGTTTTTCTATCCGTTTTTCGACGGATTACGCTGGATCCGGTTTTTAAAATTGACCCTTGTGGCCTTCTGAACGGGATTGGCTACTGGAAAACTATATATAGCATGTTCCTACAGGAACTACAGTGGTGGGAGGTGGAGGTTGGGAGGTAACCTGCTGTAGAGCACCATGGCACGAATGCATTACATGCATCTGCTGGGTAGGAGATAGTGTTGCCATGCGCTCCACAACAGACCTGAAAAAGGTGTGGTTTGGCGAAGATCTTGCTTCTGAATGCATGGTTTGCAGAAGTGTCTTCACCTCCAGAATGCTGGAGTTGATCTGCTGAAAGCCTGCGGAGATTTGCTCTGACAAGACTTTTAGACAGTTCTGGAAAGATGCATTCAGATGCAAGAACTCTTGCGCATAACTCTTTTCCTGACCCCTCTGCCACTGCCGCCCAGTACCCGCAGGTGTACTAGAGGTGGCAGGGGCAGAAGGGTGGGGTAAAGGGAAAGCGATCTCCTCACCAGCAGCTTCATGTAATGTAGGCGGCCACGATGCTCCTGTGCTGGTGGATGGGACAGATGGGTCGAATGTGTGGGAAGGCTGGGAAGGTGCAGATGTCCCGGGGCGGTCGAAGTGTCCCTCGGTGCCGGTCTCCTCAGGGATCGCCTCAGAAGGGTCCAATCGTGCAGGCTCCCGAGTGCTGCTCACCGTGCTGTGGAATAAAGAGAAAAAAAAAACAATTAAAATACTGACATGGTATGGCCCTGGCTGAAAAAAAAAAGTTACATCTAACATATTTTTTCACATGTGGTGTGTAATATTTACCTTCTAGTGACCATTGTTTCCCGGAGGAACGACAGGGCTTGTGCGTACTTGTACTTGCTCCTGCGTCCTCCAGATCCACTCGGGGCCCGCATCTCTTTATTGAACTCCTTCTTGAAACGATTCCTCACAGACCGCCACCGATTCACAATTCTGTTCCCTGAAACGAGAAAGGAGTGGTTAGTATACAACATCAGTGTTTCACAAACTCCAGTCCTCATGGTCCCCAGGGGTCATGTTTTCAGGATTTCCATAGTAAATAGAAATCCTGAACACATGATCCGTGGGGACCACGAGGACTGGAGTTTGGGAAACACTGGTTTACATCAAGCAACCGGTACTGTATATACTTACGCTCTTTAATCTGGGCCCGAACATCGAGGTCCTCCCAGCGGCCCACAAGGAGCGAACAGATTTCCTCCCAGAGTCGTCGGGTAACGATAAGGTCAGCGTGGCGGCGGTCAGCCATATTCCAGAGCGGCTCCCTTTCTCTGACGAGATCGATGAGGTGGTCCACATCGAGTCCTCCATCCTCACCGTCAGAGTCGGGAACACGCTGTGAAGGCTGTTAAAGAAAAAGACAAAAATAACATAATTAGCCTCCACAAAAGAAATGAAATAAAAAGTGCAAAAAAACAAAGCAAAAATATTTATACTTACACGCTGGTGACCGCCGCGTTGCTGTCGCCGACGACCCTGGGAGGCACTGCGAGGACCTCTTGGCCGAGCACCAGATTGGGAAGACTAGAGAAGAAAACAAAAAATGTTATGTCTTTGGATGTAGGCATTTGTTTGCTGTGTGTGGTCTGCAGAACATTGTTTTCTATGTGTTGTGTGTAGTGTGATGTTGTGTTTCTGCGTTTGATGCAAAAAACTTACCAATTGTGAGCCCACTCCAGGTGTCTGTCCACCCCTTCCTTCTTCTTCTGGGAGCTCCTCTTCATCTTGTGATTCCTGTTTTGAAATAAAAGGCAATGAATAGACATATATTACAGAGATGATGTATTTTGGAAATAAAAACTTACCGTCAAACGCTGACGATGCGAGGGAGGGCTCCCAGAAGAAGATGTGCTGTCCTGTTGATGGCCAGACTCCATGGCTGTGGGTATTGCTGCTGCTGTTGCTGCTGCCAGTGATGCCATTTCTGCTGCTGCTGCTGCATCTCTTGGGTGGCTGTTGAATAAAGAGAAACAAAGGGCCAATGAATATCTTGATATTCCATGGCCCTAGTTTGGAGGAATGGGGGATTTGATAATTACCGTCTCTCATCTGCTGCTGGACTCCCCTCCTCAGCATGTTCCATTTGCTGCTCCATTTGGGGTGGTGGTGGTGCTGATGGTGCTGCAGCAGTGGTCTCCTGCCTTCTCCTGCTGCGCTTGGTTGCTTTCTTGGGTGGCATGTTGGGTGTGGCTGTGGGTCCCACTGTCTTGCTTTTATATATGTCTTGTGGGCAGAGCTACTGAGCATGCTCAGACCAAAAAAACCGGATCCGGCCACCGGATCCGGCTTTCGCCGGATCAGGCGCATTGCGGCGCTCATAGGCTTTCATTGTGTGAAAAAGCCGGACGCGCCGGATCCGGCGGGTCCGGCTTTTTCGCCGGAGACAAAAAACGTTACAGTAGCCGTTTTTTCCAGACGCCGGATCGTGACACATTGCCGGATCCGGCGAAAACCGGATGAAACGCATGGCCATCCGGCGCGATCCGGCGCAAATGCAAGTCAATGGGGGGGAAACCGGATCCGGCATTGCATTTCGCCGGATCCGGTTTCTGTCAAAAGCGCCGGATCGCGCCTGATGGCGAAAACCTGATGTGTGAAAGAGGCCTTACGGGAGAACCAGGGGCACATCATGTCGGTAATGAAGTCCATGGAGTCCCGCTTGTCGGCCCTTCAGGCTGCCGATTCGGGGAATGCTACCCAACTGGCCAGCCTCCAGCAGGAACTGGGCCAACAGCGTGATGCCCAGTCCCATATCCTGTCATATGGCCTTGGTAGACAACCGTTTGGGGGACCTCCAGTCCGCCACTGCAGCCTCGGCCGCCATCCCCGCTCCTGCTTCGTTTCCCTCTCCTCGCCTTGCCAAACCACCCCGGTACAGTGGAGACCCCAAACAGTGTAGAGGGTTTCTAAACCAATGTAGCCTGCATTTCGAGCTTCAGCCTCACCAGTACCCCTCCGATAGGGCCAAGGTGGCCTTTATCATGTCCCATCTGGAGGGGGAGGCCTTATCTTGGCTAAACCCTCTCTGGGAGAGGGATGATCCCATGGTCTCTAATATCCTGATTTTTCTAGACACCTTTCGTAAGGTGTTTGATGAGCCTGGACGGGTAGCCTCTCTCACTGAGTCGCTTTTCAATCTTCACCAGGGCACTCTGACAGTCGGTCAGTATGCCATCCGGTTCCGCACCATGTCTTCCAAATTGGGGTGGAATAATGCGGCTTTGGTCGGGGCCTTTTGGCGTAGATTGTCGGGTAGGATAAAGGATGAATTGGCGGGTCGGGATACTCCCACCACTCTCGAGGACCTTATCTCCCTGGCCACTCGAATAGACCTCCGGTTCCAGGAGCGTGCCCGGGATTCAGCGAGGGACAGAAGACCCATTAGGCCTGTCGGAACCGCAAATCGGTCCTTTACCCCATGACCGGCCGGTTCCCTTCACACTCCGCCTCCCGAGCCCATGCAGGTAGACCGGGTCCGGATGGCAGAGAGACGTCAGAAAGAAAGACGGGAGCAGGGTCTCTGTCTTTATTGTGGGGGAGCATCCACTTCATCCAATCTTGTCCTGAGAGACCGGGAAACTCTTCCACCTAGGTCAGGTAAGAGAGGCCTCCCTAGGTGATAATGATTCCTCTCAAGCTCTCACATTATCTGTTCTTTTACTTTCAGGAGAGAGACGTGGGTCCGAGGTGGCCTACGTGGATTCGGGCTCAGCAGGCAGCTTCATCCGGCGTGAAGTAGTGGACAAATATCAGATTCCCGTGATTACCTTGAAGAACCCTCGTGTGATTGCTTCCGTTGACGGCAGACCGCTACGAGAACCCATTAACTACAGTGACGGAGGAGGTTGTTTTGCAAGTGGGCGCTCTCCACCGAGAGAGAGTGGCTTTCTACGTGTTGCCCGATCTGTCTCAAGCCATTCTACTTGGTCTTCCGTGGCTACGTACTCATCAGCCGATAATTAACTGGTTGTCTGGGGAAGTCTTGCGCTGGGGAGACCTGTGCCATGGTCGCTGTCTGAATCTTATTCCTCAGGCATTCCCGCACGACCTCCCCGGGAGCTCTCGGGGCTTCCTTCAGCCTATTGGTCCTATGCAGATGTCTTTGACAAGAAGGAGGCAGAGGTCCTACCACCACACCGGTTCTTCGATTGTCCTATTGAGTTAATCCCTAATTCCACTCCTCCTAGGGGTAGGATTTATCCACTGTCTCCCACAGAATCCGCAGCCATGTCGGAATACGTCAAAGAGAACCTCGCCAAGGGATTTATTCGGAAATCTTCCTCCCCCGCAGGAGCCGTTTTTTTCTTCGTCAAAAAGAAGGACGGTTCGCTGTGCCCATGCATCGACTATAGAGGTTTAAACAACATCACTATCAAGAACCGGTACCCACTCCCAATCATCCCAGAGTTGTTCGACCGTCTCCGAGGGGCACGGATCTTCTCCAAGTTAGACCTTAGGGGGGCGTACAACCTCATCCGCATCCGTGCCGGTGATGAATGGAAGACCGCCTTTAACACCCGTGACGGCCACTATGAGTACCTGGTGATGCCATTCGGTCTGTGCAACGCTCCGGCTGTGTTCCAGGAGTTCATCAGTGAGATCTTTCGGGATCTCCTGTACTCCTGTGTGGTAGTATATTTGGATGACATCCTTGTCTTCTCCTCAGATCTTCCATCCCATAGGAGAACGGTCCGCCTGGTTCTTCAGCGTCTTCAGGAGAATCGTTTGTATGCCAAGATGGAGAAGTACCTATTCAAGCAAACGTCTTTGCCATTTCTGGGCTACATTGTCTCTGGCGCTGGTCTACAGATGGATCCCGAGAAACTGTCCGCCATTCTCAAATGGCCTCGCCCCGTCGGCCTCAGAGCCATCCAACGTTTCCTCGGGTTTGCCAACTACTACAGACAGTTTATTCCTCACTTTTCCTCGCTCTCCAAGCCCATCTCCGCCCTTACCCGTAAGGGGACCTCTTCTAACTCCTGGACGCCAGAGGCCGAGGAGGCCTTCTAGTAGTTAAAACGGGCTTTTTCCATGGCTCCTGTGTTGTCCCGTCCTGAGAGAAGCAAACCTTTTGTGTTGGAGGTGGACGCTTCCTCTACAGGAGCTGGGGCAGTCTTATCCCAGAAGACCGCATCGGGTCATCTACGCCCCTGTGGATTCTTCTCCAAAGCTTTCTCCTCATCCAAGTGCAATTACTCAATTGGCGACCGCGAGCTTTTGGCCATCAAATTGGCATTGGAGGAGTGGCTTCACCTTCTGGAGGGAGCTGTCCATCCGTTTGTTATTTACTCGGATCATAAGAACCTGTCCTACCTTCAGTCCGCCCAGAGACTTAATCCTCGACAAGCCAGATGGTCCTTGTTTTTCGCTCGCTTTGATTTTGAGCTTCACTTTCGCCCGGGGGACAGAAACACCAAAGCCGATGCTCTTTCCAGAGTCTTTCAACCGACGGAGGTTGGGGAGGAGCCTTCCCACATCATTGAACCCACGAAGATTATCACTGTGGCCCCGTTGACTCTGCTCTCTCCACCTCCAGGCAAGACTCTCGTGCCGGAGAATGCCACAAGCAGAGTTCTACAGTGGGGGCATTCCTCCCGATTGGCTGGTCATGCCGGAATTGGGAAGACCCTTGCTCTCATAGCTCGGTATTATTGGTGGCCAACTCTTCGCCAAGATGTGACAGACTTCGTTGCCTCCTGTTCCTCCTGTGCTTGGAATAAGACACGTCGTCGGTCTCCGTTCGGCCTACTGCTTCCTTTGCCGGTGCCTACGTCTCCTTGGGAGAATATTGCCATGGACTTTATCACTGATCTGCCCCGCTCTTCAGGCTGTACGGTGATTCTAGTGGTTGTAGAACGTTTTTCCAAAATGGCACATTTCATTCCTTTGAGCGGTCTCCCTTCTGCACCCGAATTAGCCAAGATTTTCGTCCATCAGATTTTCAAGCTTCACGGCCTACCTCGACGGATCGTGTCTGATCATGGAGTCCAGTTTACTGCTAAGTTTTGGAGGGCGCTTTGTAAACTTTTGGATATATCCCTGGATTTTTCATCAGCCTATCATCTGCAGACCAATGGGCAAGTAGAGCAAACCAACCAGACCTTGACTACATATCTTCAGCATTTCTCCAACGCCCATCAGAATGACTGGGTTGATCTGCTTCCATGGGCAGAGTTCGCCTACAACAATTATGCCGGTGAATCCTCAACCAAGTCGCCCTTTTTTGTGGTGTTCGGCAAACATCCTAATATACCTCTTCTGGTACCCACGACCTCCGAGGTACCGCCAGCCAACTTCTTGTTCCAAGAATTCTCTAAAGTCTGGTCCGAGACCAACACGGCCCTCAAAAGGGCCAGCGAGCGAATGAAGAATCACGCAGACAAAAGAAGGTTGGATCCTCCTCCGTTTCGCATGGGGGATAAGGTCTGGCTCTCTTCCAAGTACATCCAGCTAAAATTGCCCTCTTACAAGCTGGGTCCCCGGTACATTGGCCCCTTTGAGATCCTGGGACGTGTCAATTTAGTCACCTACAAGTTAAGGTTGCCTGCTTCGCTCCGCATCCCGAACACCTTCCATGTCTCTCTTCTGAAACCTGTGGTTCTAAATCAGTTCCATCCCTCGCCTTGCCCTGCTCCTCAGCTGGAGGGTTCTGACGACACCTTCGAGGTAAGAAATATTCTCGCCATGAGGAGAGTTAGAGGGAGGACCTTTTTCCTTATTGACTGGAGAGGCTTTGGTCCTGAGGAAAGGTTCTGGGAGCCCCGGGAGAACATCAACGCTCCCCACATTCTCAGGAGATTTTTTGCCAATCGCAGCAGGGGGCGGCTTAAGGGGGAGGGTGCTGTCACGGTTCCTGTCATGGTCCCCCGCCTTCCTGCCGCGCACCTCACCGGGCCCCCCGTCATGCACGCTCGTACTTACCGCGCGCTGTAGCCTCGTTCCCTCCGGCCTCGGCATCCTCCTCTCACCGGCCGGCGGCCGGTGACGTCATTGCAGGCCCTGCGCATGCGCCGTGGGCCGCGGCAGACTCATTTCTCCTGATCCTATCTCCGGCAGTGCCCTGACCCGGCAGCACCGCCGGACCACTGGGGCACAGCAGCGTCTAAATCAGGCCGCCCTCCCTTAGTGGAGGCGCCTGATCGTGGTTATGCTACAGCCTCTATGTTCTGTGGTTCCCCGCATTAAGCTGACTCCTATTGATCTCTTTGTGCTTCCTTGCAGCCCTTTCTCCGCACCCGCTGTCTGACTCCAGTCCTGCCTTCCGTGTCCGTACCCGCTGTCTGACTCCAGTCCTGCCTACCGCGTCCGTGCCCGCTGTCTGACTCCAGTCCTGCCTTCCATTTCTGTGCCCGCTGTCTGACTCCAGTCCTGCCCTCCGTGTCCGTGGCCGCTGTCTGACTCCAGTCCTTCCTTCTGGTGTCCACACCCGCTGTCTGATTCCAGTCCTGTTTTCTGTTTCCATACCTGCAGTCCTACTCCGGTCCTGCCAATCTGTGTCCGTACCTGCAGTCCTACTCCAGTCCTGTTTTCCCATGTTAGTCCCTGCAGTCCATTCCGAGCCGCACCTCTTGGTTCCGGCTGCCGTGGCATTGGAACCCCTGGACCTGCTGCTAACAATCCCTGTATAGGGGTCGGCTCCACCTGGTTGCTCGTCCGGAGTCCCCTCGGTGCCACGGTCCAGAGGGTCCACTCCGGGAAGTCCGCCCTACCTAGCTGAGCGCTAACAGTAACAATATTGCAGGCTATATACACCAGTTTCCTTAATATTGCTTTGATCAAGGGAGCTAGTCTGATTACCGTATGTGGAGTCAGGAAGGAATTTTTTTCCCCATTGTGAAGCTTACTGTTTGCCACATGGGTTTTTTTTTTGCCTTCCTCTGGATCAACATATTAGGGCAAGATAGGATAGGATATGGGTTGATCTAGATGGACTTAAAGTCTTCCTTCAACCTTAATAACTATGTTACTATGTTACAACTGTTTATGAATTGGACAGTTGGGCATTGCCATTCCCCATTCTGCCCCAGTTCCATCCACTTTTATGGAGTTGGACGAAACTGGCATGATGAAACAAAGTCACAGAAATTTTTTTTGCAATGCTTTTTTGCTTCAAATTTTTTTTACTTTTTAATGTATTTTATGCCAGAATTCTGGCATTTACACTAGAGATCATGGTCATGGATTATGTGAGCCGGGAGACCATGGAATCTACAAAATGAATTTGAAGAATAATTGGTATGGAACTCCAAGGCTTAATGCTCCAAGGTTTTAATCCCTGATTTAAGCCACTGCATGGAATCAGTGGTTGAGTGGACATGACCTGGTTCATCAAACAATCTGTGTAGTTCTTCATTAGACACAGTAGAGATACAGTAAGTGAATCAATTTGATGCCAATTGAATCTGCATCAAGTGTTTAGGACTTTACTGAGCCAGGCTGATTCAAACCAATTGCAATTCACTTTACTCAAATCCCCTAAAATGTCCACTGTCATCTTACATATTTCCAAACATTGAACTAGCCTACAGGCATGACAGAATAGACTTCTCATAATGCATTCCAGTTGTCACATAGTTTAGTAAAACCAATCAGGAGGGATTATCATAGCCTGTATAAAGACAGAAATAGAGAATGCAGGCATTATGTGGTGACTCTGGAAAGTGGGAGATAGTCACCTATATGATGTCATCTCTACAGCTAAGCTTATAACCATAAATTAAGTAGAAAATGCCATAAAGCAGTTAAAAAATAATAGATGGTTGTAACAGCAGGAAAGGAGATTTGTGCATGAGAAAAAGAGAATAATACAGATTTAATAGATATAGAGATAGGAGGATCATTAAGCTACGGATTACATCCACTTACCCATAGCTATATAGGTAGAGGGCACTTTGATAATATTAAGGTTTTGTTTGTGTTAAAAGCTTGAAAGGTAGAGTTGAGCGAAACGGGTCGAAAAATTTCAAAAGTCACCGACTTTTGGTAAAGTCGGGTTTGATGAAACGAAACCCGACCCTAGGGTGAGGTCGGCCACGAGCTCGGCGACTTTAGCGCCAAAGTCGCGTTTCAAAAGTTTGTTTTCCGCCCTTTTTCAGCCAATCAGGATCCACGGACACTGTGGGCAATGTGATGACATAGGCAGGGGTCACCACCATCTTTGAGAAGGGCATGCAAGTGATTGGCTTGCTTTGGGGGGCATCACAGGGGGTATAATAGGGCGTGCACGCCGACCGCCATGTTACTCATGCTGATCTCAGAATAGGGAGAGCTGCTGCTGCTGCTGATTCTGTAGGGAGAGCGTTAGGCAGGGAAGAAGACACCAAAAACTAATTCTGCTGCTAACGATTTTGCCTGAACAACACACCAGTCACTGTGTGTGCAGTGCAAGTGGAGGCACTGAACCCCTCTCCATAATCTTTGAAAATTCTTGGAGAACAGGAGAAGTCCCAGAAGACTGGAGAAGAGCAAATGTTGTTCCTATCTTCAAAAAGGGGAAGAAGGTGGACCCAGGCAACTATAGGCCGGTGAGTCTGACTTCTATACCAGGAAAGATCTTTGAACAAATTATTAAACAACATGTATGTCAATACCTGGATAAGAATGAAGTGATTAAACAGAGTCAGCATGGGTTTGTAACTAATAAGTCATGTCAGACTAACTTAATTTCCTTCTATGATGGCATCACTGATTGGGTGGATCAAGGAAATGCTGTAGATATAGTATATCTTGACTTCAGCAAAGCATTTGACAAAGTCTCTCATACAATCCTTATTGAAAAAATGACTAAGTATGGAATGGACAAGGCAACTGTTAGGTGGATTCATAACTGGCTTAGTGATCGGACCCAAAGAGTGGTCGTAAATGGCTGCACATCCAGTTGGAAGAATGTCTCAAGTGGGGTACCACAGGGCTCTGTCCTGGGCCCTGTATTGTTCAACATCTTTATCAACGATTTAGATGAAGGAATTGAGGGTAAACTGACTAAATTTGCTGATGACACAAAGCTAGGAGGGATAGCTAATACTAGAGAAGAGAGAGAGAGGATTCAAAAAGATTTAAATAAACTGGAGAAGTGGGCAGTGTCACATTTCCGCCAGACTTAGGGACTGCTGTTCCGGTCGCGGCCTCTAGGAGGCGCCGGACCGCCACTTTATCTTCAGACTCAGGGACGGCTGTTCCGGCCTCGGCCACTGGACAGGGCCGTGGTTCTGTCACGTCAGGCTCAGAGCCTACTGTCCCGGCTTTAGCCTCTAGGAGGCGCCGGTCTGTCACGTCGCCGTTAAATTCTGGGTCTGCTGCTCCTGTCGCGGTCACTAGGAGGCGCCATGGCTCGCCCGGGAGTTATGGTGCTGACAGAGTAAGGGCACCTGCGCAGGCATCTGGTGGACGCAGGCTCCACCCCTCTGTCAGTCATCAAGAGGTTACTGCATCTCCATCTGGCCTGGTCCTGGGGGCGGTACTGATGACATCATCAGTCCAGGAACCTATGAGGGGTGAGCTGATCCCTGAAATACCTCGGGACTGGTCTTGCAAGCCGCCGGATATATTCTTGGTTCCCCTGTGTGTTACTGTGTGAATTGCTTTATGACTGACTGACTTTGGCCTGGACTTCTGACTCTCCTTCTGCCTAACGATTCTGTACCTCTGCGACTCTCCTGGTTTATGACTTTCGGCCTGAATCTGACTCTGCTTCTGCCTAACGATTCTGTACCTCTGCTACTCTCCTGGTTTATGACTCTCGGCCTGAATCTGACTCTGCTTCTGTCTACCGTTTTTGTACCATTGCTGCCCGACTGGTTTAGACTCGCATATCTCCACGTTTGTGTCCTGTATTGGAACACCTTTCTGGCGACCGTCCTGCTCTGGTCACTGCTCCTATTCAGACAGCGCCTCCTGGGCTCTGCTATAAATCCAGATCCCTGTATAGGGGTAAAGGGTATCAGTGTTTCTCGGGGTGTTGCCTGGCTGCAGCCCAGACCCGCAGGCGGACGTCACAGGCAGCAACTAACAGAATGGTTTTTAACAGGGAGAAATGCAAAGTACTACATCTGGGCAATAAAAATGAAAAAAGCATATATAGAATGGGAGGAATAGGGCTAAGTGACAGCACATGTGAAAAAGACTTGGGTATACTAATAGATCACAGACTGAATATGAGTCAACAGTGTGATGCAGCAGCAAAAAAGGCAAATGCAATTCTAGGATGTATTAACAGAAGCATACAGTCTAGATCACGTGAAGTAATTATTTCCCTCTACTCCGCTTTGGTCAGACCTCATCTGGAATATTGTGTCCAGTTTTGGGCACCACATTTTAAAAAAGACATCAACAAACTGGAGCAAGTTCAGAAAAGAGTGACCAGAATGGTGACCGGTCTGCAAACCCTGTCTTATGAGGAAAGGTTGCAGGATTTGGGAATGCTTAGTTTGCAAAAGAGAAGACTGAGAGGAGACTTAATAGCTGTCTACAAATATCTAAAGGGCTGTCACATTGTAGAAGGATCAACTTTATTCTCATTTGCACAAGGAAAGACTAGAAGCAATGGGATGAAACTGAATGGGAGGAGACACAGATTAGATATTAGAAAAAACTTTTTGACAGTTAGAGTGATCAATGAGTGGAACAGGCTGCCACGAGAAGTGGTGAGTTCTCCTTCAATGGAAGTCTTCAAACAGAGGCTGGACAGACATCTGACTGGGATGATTTAGCGAATCCTGCTTTGAGCAGGGGGTTGGACCAGATGGCCCAGGAGGTCCCTTCCAACTCTACGATTCTATGATTCTATGATTCTATGCTATATTTTGCTGGATCAGCTGTGTTGGTTGTTAGGCTGCCTTATAAGGCTTCCTGATAGCTGCATTGCTGTTTTCCCACTGCTCTGCAAACTGCTTTTTTAAAAGCAATCCAAATTTTTTTTTCTTGTCCTGGTGAGGTACTGAGCGTGCATTTCTTCACACCATACAGCGGTGTACGCTCCTCACACAGTACCGTGTAACGGCTGTTATCACGGCCACAGTGAAGCCATCTGTGTTATGATGAGTCACCGAAGGAGGAAAAAACAAAATACCAGCTAAGTCCAAAAAAACCAGAGAGGTTGGCAGCTATCGGATTGCAGACCCCTGAACCTATCCACAACAACTAGCAGTAGCCGTGAGGGGTTCCTACGGTGCCCTAGACCCCTCGATCACAGCCGGAGAGCTTCATAGCCTAAAGACAGAAAGGGGAAAAACTAAACTGCCCCAGAGCAGACCCCAAAGCAATAGGCAACATATAATGACGGTGAAGCAAGATGAAAACACTAACACAGATAGGAAGATAGGTTGAGCAAATGATGGGGCCCAAGCTAACTACATAGGACAGGATAGGAAAGCTGCTGTCTGCCATCCGCAAAAACCCTATGAAAATGAGCCAACTGACTGATAGGAAAAACAGGCCCTGAAGTCGCTAGGCTTCAAAAGACTATATCAGCACTCAGGTATATTCTGAAGACAGAGCAAAAGATCAACAGATCAGAGACAAAAATGGAATTCAGCTCACCCCCGGCCGGGGATGGCAGAACTCCCAAAAAAACAAGGCGAAACAAAAACAAAACTGAAGAGTACAAAGCAGAGCAGAAAAACTTAGCTTTGAGACGCAGGAATCAGACTGGTCTCCAAGAATCCAGCAGGAAAATCACCAGCCAGGAAGAAGGGCGTCGGCAGCCTTATATCCAATCCTCAATTCCAGCTACCCAGTTATCATCTAGCTGCCCAGGTGTTTGGTAATCAGTCTCACTACCTTCCTTCACCAGAGGAGGGAGTTCATCAGACCTTAATGGTGAAGGGAAAAATGAACTCACAACACATCTGTGTGTGACTCTGTAAGGATAAGTCGAGGACATGTTCCGTTCTTACAGACCTCCAACTTCTAGTTTTGTCTGTTTTTCAAACAGTTAAGTATATTTGCTGTTTGATCACATTCAAAACTATAGAGAGACAGCGTGTGTCAGTCCGTATACTTAAAAAACACAGAGCTTGACAATTTTACGGACACCGAACAGCGCTGTACGTGCACGTTCCTCTCTCAGTACCGTGTAACGGCTGTTATCACGGCCACAGTGAAGCTATCTGTATGTGACTCTGTAAGGATAAGTCAAGGACATGTTCCGTTCTTACAGACCTCCACCTTCTAGTTTTGTCTGGTTTTCAAACAGTTAAGTATATTTGCTGTTTGATCACATTCAAAACTATAGAGAGACAGCATGTGTCAGTCCGTATACTTAAAAAACACGGAGCTTGACAATTTTACGGACACCGGACAGCGGTGTACGTGCACGCTCCTCTCTCAGTACCGTGTAACGGCTGTTATCACGGCCACAGTGAAGCTATCTGTATGTGACTCTGTAAGGATAAGTCGAGGACTTGTTCCGTTCTTACAGACCTACACTCTAGGGAGATTCCTATTCTGCCCGATTCTATATACACCTTGTAGTTTGTCATACACTAGCCAATTTCTGAATGTGACATAGCGGTGTGATATTCACTGGGCCTCACACAATCCAACAGTGTCCACAAGTGTGTTCAGAAATTCTACATCTCCCCTGTCCTATAGTGACATTTTTCACACCTGCAACATTGAGCCTGTGACACAGCAGTGTGATATTCACTGGGCCTCACACAATCCAACAGTGTCCACAAGTGTGTTAAGAAATTCTACATCTCCCCTGTCCTATAGTGACATTTTTCACACCTGTGACATTGAGCCTGTGACATAGTGGTGTGATATTCACTGGGCCTCACACAATCCAACAGTGTCCACAAGTGTGTTCAGAAATTCTACATCTCCCCTGTCCTATAGTGACATTTTTCACACCTGCGACATTGAGCCTGTGACATAGCGGTGTGATATTCACTGGGCCTCACACAATCCAACAATGTCCACAAGTGTGTTCAGAAATTCTACATCTCCCTGTCCTATAGTGACATTTTTCACACCTGCGACATTAAGCCTGTGACATAGCGGTGTGATATTCACTGGGCCTCACACAATCCAACAGCGTCCACAAGTGTGTTCAGAAATTCTATGTCTCCCCTGTCCTATAGTGACATTTTTCACACCTGCGACATTGAGCCTGTGACATAGCGGTGTGATATTCACTGGGCCTCACACAATCCAACAGTGTCCACAAGTGTGTTCAGAAATTCTACATCTCCCCTGTCCTATAGTGACATTTTTCACACCTGCGACATTGAGACTGTGACATAGCGGTGTGATATTCACTGGGCCTCACACAATCCAACAGTGTCCACAAGTGTGTTCAGAAATTCTACATCTCCCCTGTCCTATAGTGACATTTTTCACACCTGCGACATTGAGACTGTGACATAGCGGTGTGATATTCACTGGGCCTCACACAATCCAACAGTGTCCACAAGTGTGTTCAGAAATTCTGCATCTCCCCTGTCCTATAGTGACATTTTTCACACCTGCGACATTGAGCCTGTGACATAGCGGTGTGATATTCACTGGGCCTCACACAATCCAACAGTGTCCACATGTGTGTTCAGAAATTCTACATCTCCCCTGTCCTATAGTGACATTTTTCACACCTGCGACATTGAGACTGTGACATAGCGGTGTGATATTCACTGGGCCTCACACAATCCAACAGTGTCCACAAGTGTGTTCAGAAATTCTGCATCTCCCCTGTCCTATAGTGACATTTTTCACACCTGCGACATTGAGCCTGTGACATAGCGGTGTGATATTCACTGGGCCTCACACAATCCAACAGTGTCCACAAGTGTGTTCAGAAATTCTGCATCTCCCCTGTCCTATAGTGACATTTTTCACACCTACGACATTGAGCCTGTGACATAGCGGTGTGATATTCACTGGGCCTCACACAATCCAACAGTGTCCACAAGTGTGTTCAGAAATTCTACGTCTCCCCTGTCCTATATACACCTTGTACCTTGTTTTACATTACTATATAGTTTGTGGGATTTTGTGTACATTTTAACCAAAAATGAGGAAGGCTGGTGGAAGAGACCGTGGAATTGGGCGGGGGTTGCCAGCTGGTAATGATGGTGTTGGTGGTGGATCTGATGGTAGAGGCAAAAGCAAAATAGGACCGAATGCAGGAGGTGTTGAGCCTGCGTCATCGTCTGGCTCCACAAGGCCTCAAAGGCTTAGTTTTCTAGGAGTTGGCAAACCGCTTTTAAAGCCAGAGCTTCAGGAAAAAGTTTTGGCTTACATTGCTGACTCAGTCTCCAGCTCTATCGCCTCCTCTTCTGAAGTTGTAATAAATAAAAGCACTAAGTCGTCATTGGAGGCTCATGTTCATGAACCACACCTTTCCTTGTGTCCTTCACCCCAACCAAGATTGAAGGATGACGCAGGCCATACAACTGACTACTCCATGGAACTGTTTTCACATACCATGCCTGGGCTATCAAGTGAAATGGTGAATTACCCAGGCCAAGATGAATCTGACATAGAGTGCACTGATGCACAGCCACTGATAGATGATTCTGCTGGTACATTCACTTAGAGCACTACATAGTCCTCGCAGTGTACAGAGCCAGATTCTGACCCTGATGAGACTCATGTGCCCCTTCCCGCATACTATACCACCATACACGGTGACACAGAGGAAGGTGCACATGACATTGAAGAGGAGGTGATGGATGACCCAGTTGTTGACCCAGATTGGCATCCATTGGGGGGAGAGGGTGCTGCTTCCAATAGCTCAGATGAGGAGGAGGAGCATCCACAGCAGACATCGACATGGCAACAGCTGTTATCTGGCAGGCCCGGAGCACTCCAAAGACAGGTTCCAAAAATCAAAAGAGTTGCTGGACAGCTTGTCCAGACGGTCAAAATAGCACAGCGTGCTAGGCCGCAAAATGTCTTCCAAAGAAGGAAGAGTGCAGTGTGGCACTTTTTTGAACAAAATCCTCAGGATCAGGCCAAGGTTATCTGTAAGAAGTGCGCAAAGACCTTTAGCCGAGGGAAAAATCTGAAAAATTTGAATACCAGTTGAATGCTTAGACATTTAACCAGCATGCACTTGCAAGCGTGGACACAACACCAAACCTCAAGTACCGCATGAGTAGGTCAAGAAAGTACTCAGTCTCTCATCCGCGTATACTGGGTTTGACCGCCCACATTGCCAAACTAAACTCGTTAGAGATGATGCCCTATCGGTTGGTGGAAAGCGCAGCTTTCCGCGAACTCATGGCCTATGCAGTACCACGCTATGACCTACCCAGTCGCCACCATCATGAGAAAGACCGCATTGTCCATGCACTCAAGCAGTCAGTGAGTGGAAAGGTGCACCTCACAACAGATGCATGGTCCAGTCGGCATGGCCAGGGCCGTTACGTGTCCATCACGGCGCACTGGGTTAATGTGGTGGATGCAGGGTCCAACAGGGGACAGCGGTGGTGGGACAGTGCTGCCTAGCCCACGGTATAGGAAACAGTTGGCTGTAGGCGTTCGACCCTCCTCCTCCTCCTCCTCCTCCTCCAGAAGCGAAAGCTCGTCCACAGAGCGCAGTCGTACGAGCACTCCATCTGCAGCTGCCACTGTTGCACATGAGGTGTCCCCCTATTGAGCAGCTAGTGGAAAGCGTCAGCAGGCTGTGTTGCAGATGATGTGTTTGGGCGACAGACACACCGCGGAGGTGCTGGCCGAGTACTTTCAGCGACAAACTGAGTCATGGCTGGGCAGTATACATCTTGAGGCAGGCAAGGTAGTTAGTGATAACGGCCGTAATTTTGTGGCAGCCATAGCCCTTTCAAAACTCAGCCACATACCTTGCTTGGCTCAAACCTTGAACCTGGTGGTGCAGTGCTTCCTCAACAATTATCCGGAGTTAACAGCCCTGCTCCTGAAGGTGCAAAGACTGTGCGCGCACATCCGCCGGTCGCCTGTACACTCCATTCGTATGCAGAAGCTGCAGCGATTGCTCCACCTTCCCAACCACCGCCTCATTATCGACATTGCAACAAGGTGGAACTCCACCCTGCACATGTTTGAGCGGCTGTGCGAACAGAGGCAGGCCATAATGCATTTGTGGGAGGATACACGGCCTGGCACTTTGAGAGCAGACATGGAGTTGACAGGTGTGCAGTGGTCGAAGCTGAAAGACCTCTGTAAAGTCCTTCAGTGTTTTGAGGAATGCACACGGCTGGTAAGCGCAGACGACGCCATCCTAAGCATGAGCATCCCACTTATGCGCCTGCTCATGCAAACTTTGACGCACCTTAAGGAGCAGGCGTCTGCAGCCAATGTTGACGAGGAGGAAGAGGAGGAGGGAATCCTTGATGACATTCAGCCATTGTCTGCTCAGGGACCTCTCCTGGACGAGGTGGAGGAAGAAGAGGAGGAGGAGGATGATGATGGGGATATTTACTTAGGGGAGAAGGATGCATCTCGTGGGGAAAGTGAAAATGTTGGCGTCGCAAGGTCTGGTACAGGGTTTGTGCGTGACTGGAGGGATGTGGATTTGCCAGAAAGTGCTCCTCCAACCAGCACTCGCAGTGCATCATTGACACCGGGAACATTGGCCCACATGTCAGATTATGCCTTGCAGATCCTAAAAAGGGACCCCCGCATTGCCAAAATGATGAACGATGACGACTACTGGTTGGCCAGCATCCTGGATCTACGCTATAAAGGCAAATTACAAAACATCATGCCACAGGAGAACCTTGACCTAATATTGGCTAATAAACAAGCAACTCTGGTAAACTGGTTGGTTGAGGCATTCCCAGCACACAGCAGCGGTGATGGTTCTCACACGAGCCGTACGGGCCGGGGGCAGCTTGGCAGAGGTGTTTGTGGTGCACACAGCAGAAGTGGCGTTGGAGACAGGGGTTTCATGACAATGTTGTGGACTGATTTTTCAAGTACCGCTCACACAACTGGTAATACTGCATCGATGGAAAGTGACAGGAGACAGCAGTTGTCAACTATGGTTACAAACTACTTTTCCTCCCATATCTATGTTCTCCCGCACAGGTCATTCCCCTTTGACTATTGGGCCGCTAAACTGGACACCTGGCCTGAATTGGCACAATATGCCTTACAGTAGCTCGCTTGCCCAGCTGCAAGTGTGCTGTCGGAAATAGTCTTCAGTGCAGCTGGATCAATCCTGACAGAAAAAAGGACCCGTCTGTCAACTCAAAATGTGGATGATCTAACCTTCATTAAAATGAACCATGCATGGGTTTCCAAGGATTTTGTCCCACCTTCCCTTGATGACACATAGGTTGTCAGAAAAATGGCTTGCTTTGGTCCTCCTCCTATTCCGCGAACTTGACCTATTTCGCCTTTTGCAGCAGCTGAATGTCCCACATCAACATATGCCACTTGTAAACCGCCCTAACCCCCCCATGGCCGGGGTCACCACCTAGCGCACAAAACTGTGTGAGTGCCGTTGCCCTGGACAGGTGGGTAGGCCGACTCTTGGGCATGGGCACTGGCACAGGGTCCCTCATAGTGCAATCAAGTGTCTCTGACGGTGGTGGTGCACACCCGCTGTCAGACACACCGCCGTACTATGAGGGGCCCAGTGCCAGTACCGACACCCACGAATGTGCCCCCCTTGCTTGGGCAGGGCCCCAGCATTTGCAATGTTTACCTCTCCCTGCTCCGCCGCTGTGTAGTCTGGGCTGTCAAATCCTTCACTGGGAGTGCCACTACAAATTGATTGAACTGAAAGATGATGGTTAAGATGTAGCTATGCCCTGTCCTACTGGCCGGGCTCTAGCTCCAGATGATCAATGGCTTCCATTTCTTATGGACGTCGACTCACAATGACATGCAGTGGTGGTTTATCATCAGCTTTCACAGTTTTCCTACTCACAAACGTGTGACATTCCGGCGCACATTTTAAAATTTGCCCTCTCATGCCAATCAAATAGAATTGCCTACGGCCTGTGGCTTCTGTCTTTTGCACTCCAAAGTTACGTGACAGATCATGATAGCCAGTGAGCACCATGTTTACATCGCTCCCTGTGATAAAAATTTGATTGAGATGAGTAACAGTGATGGAATCAACGGAAGTGCGATACAGCAAGACTTTATTCAAAAAAAAATGTTTTCACTGTCTCAACACACAAATTAATTGAGGGTCATCATCGCCTATGAGAATTGTGATGGAAGTTTTTCCCGTGAATAGTAATTCCTAGATTTCTGCAATCACTAGCCTTTATGTCAGTAATTGTATGCATGTCATTTCCTATTGCGGAGAGGCTGGACTGTATTACTGAGACAGAAATATATATGAAGGTTTAAAAATAACACCAAAAGGATATAGTTGTGTATGCCTCAAATGCATTTCCTTTTTTCCACTTTTTAGATTGCTGTGTAATCCATACTGAGAACACGGAGATTTTACATGTTTAAACTATGCTATATATACCTGCTATCCAGTGATAAAGTACCCTTTCTCAACTTTGTACAATCTGGTCAAATCCATACTGGGCCTGAGAACATCTGAGTCTGCCTCCTGATCTATAGACATATATTTTTAATGTGTAAACTAGGCTACATATATACGTGTTATCCGGTGAAACTGTACCCTTTATCAACTTTCTACAATGTTGTTGAATCCATACTGAGCCTGAGAACGGCTGCCAAGCTGTTAAGCAAGCTACAGCACCTGTGGTTTGGACACGTAATTTTTTCAGGAATGACGGTTAGGCCTAACTCTGGAATTGCGGTTGACCTGAACTTACTGGGAAATCATCGTTCGCGGGGAATAATCTGAATCCCAGATCCCCATCACTAACGGAGTTTTGCAGGTTATCTGCACCTGTAAGCGACAAAAGCTGGTCCTTTCAGTGTAGCGTGCATGCAGCCCTGGACATGTACGGGAATGCTAGACCTGTTATTGCTCGATCTCATGTGCCAGAGCCTCGCTTATCCCTCTAGTAAGCTTGACGCTTACTGCGGGGGCATGCCGGAGTCTCGGTCGTTAACGGAATAAAGCTGAGAAATCGCTAGCACAACTACAAACACACATACCACACCACACACAGAATCAACAAAGCTTTCAAAGTGTGCATCTTTTCTTTAGGTGGCATGTTTGTGCCCGGGTGGAGTCCAATTAAGCCACAGGCTCCACTCCTGGGGTTGCCCTTTTGGACATTCCTTTAAGGTTCAGCTTTGCAATCATACTGCCCCCGGAAACCAAAAACTTTGCCTTCATGGACGCTGTTTGGAGGTTCGTGGGAATAACGCCGCCCGATCAGCAGTCGGCATATGGGTCTCCCTCCCAGGGCTGTGGGGTACTCGGTACTGGGCCGGTGTCAGTGGGATGTGTCACAGCAGCGGTGACCCGGATGGTGGCCCTGGGCGCCCATGTAAATGGCGTGGTATAATGGTAAAGAGTTTATATAGATAGTTTGACGCCACCTGTGGTGTTCGGCAACATAGATGTTAGGCCGACGCTGCATGCAGATCCTCTGAGACTGATGGTGTTGTGCAGCAAAGATGGTGAAGCTCCCCACAGGTAGAGCTGGCGTCCCAGGGAAGTGTAGATGTAGTGATGGGGGAAAGGCACAGGCGGTGTAGGTGCTGGTACCCAGATGTAGCGGTGCTGGAATAACTGTAGGACACCAGAGCGTGCAGTTCCAAAGCTTTACTCACAGTCTGTAGGTTACACAGATGCCTGCCTCCGTGCTGTGTCCTCTGGGTCAGGACCTCAGCCAACCTCCGAGACCAAAATGGAAAGCTCCCTTCCAACACTCCGCCAACATGTACCTTCCTGAACGTCTCCTTTCTAGCGCTTATGGGGGAAGCACTCACAGGACCATGGTTCACTGAAGCGCCTCCTGTCTAACAGATGTTCCTCAGACTTTACTTGTATGGCAGACAGCTGTAGCCTTTTCCTTCTGGCTCCCACACGTCGATGCTGGGGCCTCCAAGCCTTAGTTGGGTACAGAGTAGAGTTGAGCGACTTTTGTTTTTTTAGGGTCGAGTTTCGTTTCATGAAACCCGACTTTTCCAAAAGTCGGGTCGAGCAAAATCGGCCGACTATAGGGAAAAGTCGGGGGTCCGACCGAAACACGAAACCCAATGTAAGTCAATGGGGAATTAAAGTCGGCAGTGAGAGGAGGACAGGAAACACACCTACAGTGCCCATTTGAATGCCAAAAGCATCAATTCTTATTACTTAAGCTTGTCAACCTTAATTTACTTCATAATACTAGTTACGTACAGAAAAATGGGGGTTATTTGGCTACAGTTGTGGGAGGGTAGGGCTGGCTCAAGGTTATCGTGGGCCGAGGGCCAAAGAGCCCTTTAACACATACCACAACTCATGATGCTCCGATACGGCAGAGAAATAGCAGTATAGTACAATGAAAAATACTTTACTTCTTACATCTCATGACTGATATCCATTTTAAATTCTCCAATACCTCCAAAAACGGACAGTATATAGCTCCATACAGTATTATGGCCAGCGTTTAGTGCGCTATACAGAGTAATGAGGCCCATATATTTCTTCATATGGAATCATTGATCCCATATAATGTTTCAAACCGTATATGATGAGCTCCACATAATGCTATAGTATTTGTTGGTCCCAATGGATGAAGCTCCACTGTCTTATGGGCCCAAATAATGCTCCATATATAATGGGCCCCATTTCTACTGCTCTAGTGTATAATGGGCCCTGTAAATGCTGCTCCAGTGTCTGATGTCCACCTTTGGAATGCTCCAGTGTATGGTGGGCCCCATATATCATTCACCAGAGTATAGTGCTCCCCAAAAATTGCTGTCCCAACATTGAAAACAATTACATAAGTCTCCTTGCTAGGGAATCCCTGCACTACTCTGAACTCCTTGTCGTCCCCATCTTCCATCTCACTGCACTTGGCTGTTTAGGCCCTCCCACCGGCAGAGACACTTTTGCGTACTATGCGGTGCCCTGTGCCCTGTGCCAGTGCCATCGCCCATGAGTATGCCCCCCCACCTGCTCAAGGAACCTGCACTTTCATCTGCACCTTCCTCTTTGTCACCGTGTAAGGTGGTATAGTATGTGGGAAGGGGAACCTGAGTTTCCTCTGGGTCAGATTCTGGCAGTGTAGAGTGCGAGGGGAATGTAGTGGTCTGGGTCAATGTACCAGCAGCATCATCCAGCAGTGGCTGGGCCTCAGTGCACTTGTGGCATCCCCAAGAGTACGGTCGCCACTGTGGCATTACCTTCCTCCTAGGGAGTGTGTTGGCAAGCTTGGGAGCAACGAAGGATCTCTCTAGCAGTGAAACCAACACACAACACATTTCCCACTCCAGGCTAGCAGGGAGACCTCTGAACCTGACTGCTGAGGAGCTGCTCTCTGTGGTCGGGAGGAGGTAAGTTAGGGCACTCTGTGCAGGGAAGGGGAAGTGTGTGGATGTGAGAAGGGGAGCTGGAGGATGAGCAGAGTTAAGGCTCACTCCTAGCTGGAGCGCATGGTCCTGATTCCGGTCTCTGAGTTTGTAGGGACACTGACGTTCCTGCAGCAGAAACCGGGGGAAGTAGCAGCTATAAATGCTCTGTACTAGAGTTGAGTGAAACGGGTTCAAAAAATTTCAAAAGTCTTGTCACCACCAGAGGGAGAACGGGAGGGGAACTCTCAACTGGTGGAGCCGAAAATGAGTTCATAACAGCCATCCCTCTGGTGTCCTAGGTGAACATCTCTCCTGGCTCTGGTCAGTCACTTTGGCTCTCAGTCACTCCCACGGTCTCCTGCTGCTTCTGTCCCAGTCTGCTGAGTCACCGTGACTAGCGTTCCCCACCCCTTTTATACTGGTTCCTCCCCTAGCCCATCTGTCCATCTCCATGGTCCATCCCTGAACTCTGTCCCCTGGGAACAGTCTCCCCCAGAACCTAGGTGACGGTCCCCTTGGTTTCGGCCTGGACACTCGGCGGGGGCCCTTCTTCCCACACTCCCCCATCCTGTATGCTCGACAGTCCTCAGGCGAGGGTTTCGGTAGGCTCGAGTTAGTCTTTTGAGATGACAGTCCTTGTCGCCATATGAACTACTCATGTTCGTAACGTTCAGGGGGTTTGCCAGCTGTTGATCGCTCGGAGCGTTGGAGTTCGGGTATGGTGGAGCCTTCTGGGGTGGTGGATGGTGGTAGGATAGCCGATTCTGGTGGGATGCCCGAGTCAACTGTAGTGTCACTACTTGGGTGACCCCTGAATGCGGTTGGGGAGTCCTCTTCATCGTCCAAGTCCCAGACCATGAGCGGAGGGTCGGGGACCTGAAGGAATGGTTCGAGTCGCATGGGATCAGTGGATGCACAAGGCTGTAACATGTTATGGTGCACAACGCGAGTGAGAGGTGCGTTATTTCCTTCGGATTGTATTTCATACACAGGCCCGTTGGGGCTTATTCGGCGCAACACTCAATACGGGTTCTCCTCCCACCGTGGTTCTAACTTGTTTTGGGGGCGTTAATCTTGTACGAGTACCCGATCCCCAGTCTGGAAGTCAATTGGTGGGGGAAGCGCTCCTTCTGGGTGCTCTAGATCCTGAAACTTTGTATGAACGATTCGGTGGAGGGTCTGCAGTCAGTGCCGGTGGTTTGAGACCCACGAGGATACTCCGGTCCAGGGTTGGGGTTCCTCCAGGTTTAATTCCACTTCCGTGATTCTTTTACCTTCCCGTCCGAACAACAATGAGTAGGGGGTGTAACCAGTCACCCGGTGCACCCGGTTATTATACACCCACACCATCTCAGGAACGTATTCAGGCTAGCGGGCCTTTCGGTCGCTCTCCAGGATACGCAGCATTTGGATTAGTGTCAGACTGAATCGTTTGCAGGCTCTGTTTCCCTGCGGGTGGTATGGTGTAGTTCGCGACTTATCGATACCATAGAGATGATGTAGTTCTCCCATGACCCTTCCTAGGCAGCACGCTCCTTGGTCCAAATGTATTCGTTGCGGGCAGCCGTATACTTGGATAAAGTTTTTACAAATCGCATAGGCGGCCGTTTCCGCTGTCTGGTCTCGGGTGGGGGTGACCACGGCGAACTTGGTGAAATGATCCACCATAACGAGACAATGTTCATACCCCTGGTAGGCGGGACCTATGGTCAGATAGTCCACCGTGAGGAGCTCGAGGGGAGCTGATGTTACAATTGTCTGCACCGGGGCTCGTTACGCTGGAGGTTTAGCGAGCTCGCACGGGTGGAAGGTTCGGCAAACTTCGTCCACAGCGGCGTGCAAGCGTGGATGGTACACTATCTGCTGCAACCATTGCAAAGTCTTTTGGGCACCGAAGTGAGCCCCCTATTCGTGGGCTTCCCAAACCAGTTGGCTAAGATGTGTTCCGGGCATGATCACTTGCCATATTGTAGCCGACGTTGTTCGTGACACGGCTTTCCGATATAGAAGTCCCTTTTTGATGGCTAGTTTCTCCCACTGGCGCAACATCAGCAACATGTCCTGGGTTAAAGTCTGTCTCTGTGGGCCAGTGGGCAATTTGCCGGTGACCACCCATCTTCCTGTTGCTGCTGGATCCACTAGTCGAGTGGCTATTCCAACATTCCTCCTAAGGGTCCTGGATGAGGCGCTTCTTGCGTGTATGCGGTAAGCACTGCAGT
Source organism: Dendrobates tinctorius (assembly GCF_039654945.1). Taxonomy (NCBI): domain Eukaryota; kingdom Metazoa; phylum Chordata; class Amphibia; order Anura; family Dendrobatidae; genus Dendrobates; species Dendrobates tinctorius. The sequence goes on along the minus strand of NW_027361828.1, from coordinate 4,809,270 downwards.
GGTCAGGGCGAACAGTGTCTCTTCTCCTTCTAATTCATCGTCTTGATTCCTCCCTGGGGCAGTGTGTCGGATTCTGGAGAGTGCGTCAGCGTGCATGTTTTCAGCCCCTCTTTTGTAGATGATCTTGTAGTTGAACTTGGCCATCCGAGCCACCAACCGCTGCTCCAGAGCCCTCAGTTTGGCATTCTCCAAATGGGCTAGTGGGTTGTTGTCAGTCGGCACTACCACTTCGGAGCCCGCCAGGTACTCTGCGAACCGCTCCATCATTGCCCACACTACCGCGAGAAGCTTGAGCTTAAAGGAGCTGTAATTATCCGGGTTGCGTTCGGAGTCATGCAGCGACAGGCTACCATAGGCGATCACTTTCTCTCGGCCGTCCTGCACCTGTGACAACACAGCTCCTGGTCCCTGGAGGCTCCCATCGGGATGCAGGATGAACGGTTGCGAGAAATCTGCATACGCCAATACCGGGGCTTCCGAGAGTGCAGCTTTGAGATCTTGAAATGCATCCTCTTGCGGTTGCTGCCACTGGACCTTCTGTCCATTCACCCCGGCTGGAGTCCCCTTCAGCAGGTCCTGCAGGGCACGGGCTCGGCGTGCAAAATTCTTCACGAACCGACGGTAGTAGCCGGCCAACCCCAGGAAGGCCCGCACATCTTTCACCGTCTCGGGAGTAGGCCACCCCTGGATGCAGCAACCTTTTCCAGGGATGGTCTGACACCCTCCGCCGAGATGGTATGCCCCAGATTTTCGATCTAGGTGTGGAACAGATGGCATTTCTGGGGCTTTACCTTTAACCCGTACTTCTGCAGCCGGCCGAGCACCTGCCCCATCCGCCGCAGGTGGTCCTCGAACGTGGCAGAATAGATAATGATATCGTCCAGTATATCAACGTGGCTTCAAAGTTGAGGTCTCCCAGACACCGCTCCATCAACTGCTGGAAGGTTCCTGGGGCATTGGCCAGCCCCAACGGCATCTGATTAAACTCGAACAATCCCATGGGAAGGATAAATGCCATCTTGGCTCTGTTTTCCTCTGACATCGGCACCTGCCAGTACCCACTGGCCAGGTCTAGAGTCGAGAAGTACGTTGCGTTCCCCAAAGGCGGACAGAGACTGTTCTATGCGGGGCAGCGGATACGAGTCCTTGATGGTGCAGGCGTTCAACTTTTGGTAATCCACGCAAAAACGCAGAGTGCCATCTTTTTGGCTTCAAGGTGATATCTTGGTTTTCCAGGTTGACACAATGCACCAGTACGGTCCCTTCCTGCACCGTGGCCAGGGTGCGGGCTATCAGTATGCCAGGGTGTAGGCGCTCCGAATAGCATGGCTCCACCTGCACCACAGGCCCTGGAGAAGTCCTTGAACGGATGGGCCACAGTCCCCGAACTGGGGCAAGTGGCAGCGATGCAGGATGGCGATTGGCAGGCCACCTGTGCAGCTAACAGCTGCAGCGGGGAATCCGTAGCGAGCAACGGCCCAGCCCCTGCCGCGGACTGGAGCGGGACAGTAGTGGCCGCCGATGACACTGGACTTGCCGTGGCCACAGTTGAGAGCAGGGAGGCTGCGGGTGGCGGGAGACAGGCTGCAGCCGCGTGCTGGAGCGAGGCGGCAACGGCCGCGAGTGACCGTGGGCAGGCTGCAACCGCAGGCTAGGGAGAGGCGGCTGCAGCCATGGGTTGAAGCGGGGCAGAGGCTCTCGGACTGTCGTCTGGGCGTCGTTCCTCTGGTGTCCTAGGTGAATGTCTCTCCTGGCTCTGGTCGGTCACTTTGGCTGTTAGTCGCTCCCATGGTCTCCTGTTGCTTCTGTCCCGGTCTGCTGAGTCACCGTGACAAGCGTTCCCCGCCCATTTTATGCTGGCTCCTCCCCTAGCCCATCTGTCCATCTCCACGGTCCATCCCGAGCTCTGTCCCCTGGGAGCAGTCTCCCCCGGAACCTACGTGACGGTCCCCTTGGTTCCGACCTGGCCACTCAGCGGGGGAGCCCTTCTTCTCACACAGTCACAGAAGAAGAAGTAAGCAGGCTCCTTGCATCTTCTCGCCCAACCACTTGCACCAGTGACCCATTTCCATCACATCTCCTCCAGTCCCTTTCCCCTGCTGACACCCCTCACCTAACTAAAATATTTAACCTCTCTCTTCTGGTATCTTTCCCTCCTCATTTAAGCATGCCATCATACATCCAGTACTTAAAAAACCATCCCTCGACCAAAACTGTGCCGCTAACTATAGACCTGTCTCTAATCTTCCCTTCATCTCTAAACTCCTGGAACACCAGGTCCACTCCCGTCTTATCCGCTATCTCTTTGATAACTCTCTTCTCGACCCTCTCCAATCCGGTTTCCGCTCTTTACACTCTACTGAAACTGCCCTCACTAAAGTCTCTAATGATCTACTAACAGCTTAATCAAATGGTCATTACTCCATGCTAATTCTCTTGGATCTCTCTGCAGCATTTGACACTGTGGATCATCAGCTCCTCCTCACTATGCTCTGTTCCGTTGGCCTCAAGGACACCATTCTCTAGTGGTTCTTCTCCTATCTCTCTGACCGCTCCTTTACTGTATCTTTTGCCGGTTCCTCCTCCTCTCACCTTCCCCTTTCTGTTGGGGTTCCTCAAGGATCAGTCCTAGGCCCCCTCCTCTTCTCCTTGTACACTGCCTCTATTGGTCAAACAATCAGTAGATTTGGTTTCCAGTACCATCTGTAAGCTGATGACACCCAATTATACACTTCTTCTGACATCACGCCAGCCTTTCAAGAAAACACCAGTGATTGTCTAAACGCTGTATCTAACATCATGTCCTCACTATATCTGAAACTGAACCTGTCAAAGACTGAACTCCTTGTGTTTCCTCCTGCTACTAATGTACTTATACCTGACATTGCCATTTCTGTGTGTGGTTCCACTATTACTCCCCAGCAACATGCCCACTGTCTTGGGGTCATACTTGACTCGGAGCTTTCCTTTGCCCCCTATATCCGATCATTGGCTCGCTCTTGTTATCTGCACCTCAAAAACATTTCTAGAATTCGACGTTTTCTTACTTTTGACTCCGCAAAAACTCTTACTGTTTCTCTTATTCATTCTCGTCTCAACTATTGTAACTCTCTTCTAATCGGTCTCCCTCTTACCAAACTCTCCCCTCTCCAATCTGTCTTGAATGCTGCAGCCAGGATCATATTCCTCACCAATCGTTACACCGATGCCTCTATCTTGTGCCAGTCATTACACTGGCTACCCATCCACTCCAGAATTCAGTATAAACTTATTACCCTCACCCACAAAGCCCTCCATGGCTCAGCATCACCCTACATCTCCTCCTTTGTTTCAGTATACCACCCTACCCGCGCCCTCCGTTCTGCTGATGACCTGAGGTTAGCATCTTCAAAAATCAGAAACTCTCACTCCCGTCTCCAAGACTTTGCAAGTGCTGCGCCAATTCATTGGAATGCACTTCCCAGGTCAATACGATTAGTCCCCAATCCCCACAATTTTAAGAGTGCCCTGAAAACACATTTATTCAGACTGGCCTACCGCCTCATCTCATTAACCTAATCTGTTATGAACTCATTTTCTGCTCCACGAGTTGAGAGTTCCCCTTCCATTCTCCCTCTGGTGATGACAGGAGGTAGTGAGGTTGGTTTAAGTGGTAGTGATCTGCCACCTGATGAGGAAGATAACGATTGGATCTCTGGAGTATCAGACTGGATATAAGACAGCCGACGCCCTATCCTGGTGCTGGTGATTCAGTCTGCTTCTCAGGTCCTGGACTTCAGCTCTCTTCCAGTCTTCTCAAGTTAAGTTTGTTTTTTGCTAATGTTCACACTTGCGCTTGTTGGTCAATTCAGTTTCTTGTGAGGTCAGCCTGCCCCTGCTGGGGCTATGCTGAATTTGCACTCCTATGTATCAATATTTGCCAAGCTGCTTTTTGTCCCTTATTGTATTGTCCTCTTTTTGCTCTGTCTCATAATATTTCAGAGTGCTGATATAGGTGTAGAAGTCTAGTGACTTCAGGGTTAATTTTGCTATCAGAAGTGTTGGACAATATTTTTGTAGGTTTTTTTTGGCAGATTGCAGAGAGCGTCTTTCCTTTCCTGTCCTGTTTAGTTAGCCAGGCCCCATCGTTTGCTCAGCCTATTTTCCTGCCTTCATTTGTATTTTCATCTTGTTTCACCGTCAATACATGTGGGGGGCTGTCTTTCCTTTGGGGTCTGCTCTGGGACAGTTAGTTTTCCTCTTTTCCTGCTTTAGACTTATGTAGCTCTCCAGTTGTGACGAGGCGTATAGGATCACCGTAGGAACCCTCCACGACTGCTGCTAGTTGTGCGGTTATGTTCAGGGATCTGCAATCTGCATAGTTACCAACTTCTCTGGTTTTCTGAGACTTAGCTTGTTGTTTTTTCTTCCCTCCTCAGTGACCCATTCATAACACTAATCTATCCCTGTGTTGCACAGCCAAAAGTTTTACCATAGCCAGGTTCCCCGCATCATGTTCCCACATGCTTTATGCATCCATTAGCCCTCTTTGTCTGTACTGTTACACACTTAACATTATGGCTGGTCCCTACAATCAGGGCAATTATTGCCACCCACCTTTCATGTCAACCTTTTCCTCATAGATTGTAAGCTTGCGAGCAGGGCCCTCATTCCTCTTGGTATCTGCTATGATCTATGTGATTATGTTATGCTGTAATGTCTATCGTCTGTACATGTCCCCTCTGAAATGTAAAGTGCTGCGGAATATGTCGGCGCTATAGAAATAAAATTTATTATTATTATTATTATTATTATTATTATTATTATTCAATTGAAATATATCAAAAATATAACAAGGAACTCCCTGGATAGTACGGCACATCTACTCCTGGATGGTGTCTTACCCCCAATGCACGTTTCGGCGTGTAGCCTTCGTCATGGTAATTTTACAGTGCAGCATTTGTTATAAAGATATTATAGAATATTTTGTATATATCCTTCCTGGTTGTTGCATCCTATTTTGTTGTATTTATATGTTCCACTATGTTTTTAACCTGAGGTATAACAATAAAAATTATTTTTGTGGACATTTTGGCCGAATTTTTCTCTTTTGTCTGTTTTACAGTCAGTGGAAGTCACCATAAATTATATAAGGCTGTGCTGGCAGAACTTAATGTATATTATATTTTGAACCATTGCATGTACTTTTAAACCCTTTATGAAATATGATGTAAACGTACGTCATATGTTGTGACCCTGTCTTTGATGCGGGGTAAACTCACATCTTTCCCCGCACAATACAGCTGATTTAGTCAATCATAATGTGCCTCTAACAGCCGTGGGTTGAGTGTAACTCTGCTATGGCTCTTAACCTGTTAAATCCCGCTCTCAATCCCTGACAGCAGGATTTAACATGCGCCGATGATGGCGATCATTGTTCTATGCTCCCATCGGTGTTCCCATGAGATGATCTCGTGGCGCTGATGGGTTGCTGTGACATCTGGGGGTCTGTTGAAACCCCGCTGCCTGCCATGACACTCCTGTCAAAGCCAGCCCGTAGTTGGCATTTATAGAACAACACGAGTTTTTCTATACATAGCAGTGCTGATGCACTGTTATGTATAGCACAAGCGATCCGATAATTGCAGCTCCAAGTAACCTAAGAGAAATCTAGAAAAAAATTGAAAAAAAGTTTTTAAAAATATGAAAAAATATCAAATTATCCCTTTTTGTTCCATTAAAAATAAAACTATTAAAAACCACAGACATTTGGTATCACTGTGTTTGTAAAAATCCAATCTATCAAAGTATAAAATAAACTAATCAATCAGTAAACAGCATAATTAAAAACACACACCAGAATTACATTTTTTGATTGCTGCAACATTGCAATAAAATGCAATAAGAGATGATCAAAGCATTGCATTATCATATTTACCCCAAAAAAGTATCAGTAAAAACATCAGCTCTTAGTACAAAAAATAAGCCCTCACATAGCCCTATATCCTGAAAAATTAAAATGTTACCGTGTCCTGTGTACTGTAAATATGTTATGCAGAATATCACTGTCTCTAATGTAACAAAATCATTTTGAAAAAGCTTGAATAATTCATCTTCAGTGAGTTGTTCTGTTTTTGCTATTAATGCCACCTGACATACTTAGCATTGGTACAACCTCTTGGCTCTGCTACAACTCAGCTCTTTATCGCTGAGGTGACTTGTGACAAACTTACAGTGAGTACGGAAAGTATTCAGACCCTTTTAAATTTTTCACTCTTTGTTTCATTGCATCCATTTGAGAAATTCAAAAAAGTTCATTTTTTTCTCATTAATGTACACTCTGCACCTCATCTTCACTAAAAAAACAGAAATGTAGAAATTTTAGCAAATTTATTAAAAGAGAAAAACTGAAATATCACATGGTCATAATGTATTCAGACCCTTTCCTCAGACAATCATATTTAAGTCACATGCTATACATTTCCTTGTAATCATCATTGAGATTGTTCTACTCCTTCATTAGAGTCCAGCTGTGTTTAATTAAAGTGATAGAACTTGATTTGTAAAGGCACATGCATGTTTATTAAAGACCTCACAGCTTAGAGTGCATGTCAGACCAAATGAGAATCATGAGGTCAAAGGAACTGGCCAAGGAGCTCAGAGACAGAATTGTGTCAAGGCACAGATCTGGCCAAGGTTACAATAGAATTTCTGCAGTACTCAAGGTTCCTAAGAGCACAGTGGCCTCCATAATCCTTAAATGGAAGAAGTTTGGGACCACCAGAAGTCTTCCTAGACCTGGCCGTCCAGCTAAACTGAGCAATCATGGGAGAAGAGCCTTGGTGAGAAAGGTAAAGAAGAACCCCAAGATCACTGTGGCTGAGCTCCACAGGCACAGTAGGGAGATGGGAGAAAGTTTCACAAAGTCAACTATCATTGCAGCCCTCCACCAGTTGGGCCTTTATGGCAGAGTGGCCCGACAGAAGCCTCTACTCAGTGACAGACATATTAAAGCCCGCATAGAGTTTGCTAAAAACACATGAAGGACTCCCAGACTATGAGAAATATGATTCTCTGGTCTGATAAGATGAAGATAGAACTTTTTGGTGATAATTCTAAGTGGTATGTGTGGAGAAAGCCAGGCACTGCTCATCACCTGCCCAATACAATGCCAACAGTGAAACATGGTGTTTGCAGCATCATGCTATGGGGGTGTTTTTCAGCTGCAGGGACAGGACAACTGGTTGCAATTGAAGGAAACATGAATGCGGCCAAGTACAGAGATATCCTGGATGACAACATCTTCCAGAGTGCTCTGGACCTCAAACTTGGCCGAAGGTTCACCTTCCAACAAGACAATGACCCTAAGCAAACAGCTAAAATAACAAAGGAGTGACTTCAGGGGAATTCTGTGACCATTCTTGACTGGCCCAGCCAGAGCCCTGACCTAAACCCAATTGAGCATCTCTGGAAAGACCTCAAAATGGCTGTCCACAAACGTTCACCATCAAACCTGATGGAACTGTAGAGGATCTGCAAGGAAGAATGGCAGAGGATACCCAAATCCAGGTGTGCCAAACTTGTTGCATAATTCACAAGAAAACTCATGGCTGTGCTAGCTCAAAAGGGTGCTTCTACCCATTTCAGAGCAAAGGGTCTGAATTATTATGACCATGTGATACTTCATTTTTTCTTTTTTAATAAATTTGCAAACATTTCAATATTTCTGTTGTTTTTGTCAAGATGGGGTGCAGATTGTACATTAATGAGAAAAAAATGAACTTCTTTGAATTTACCAAATGGCTACTACGAACCAAAGAGTTAAAAATTTAAAGGGCTCTGAATACTTTCCGCACCCACTGTGCTTATGCTAAAACCTCTGGAATCTATTAAAGTGGCATGTAAAAGTTTGGGTACCCCTGGTCAAAATTACTAGATTGGGAACAGTTAAGCTTGTATTTTGCACAAAAAAAAAATATTGTATTTTATAAATTTCAAAATTTAGAATGGGCCAGTGCAAAAGTTTGGGCATTTTGCAAGATTAGTACCAAGTAGTATCCCCTTTTGAAAGTATCACAGCTTGTTTGAGGGATTTTCATTCAATCTTTCTTGGAGAATTCTTTCAGTTCTGTGAGATGCCTGGGTTGTATTGAAGGTATTGCTATATTGAGGTTTCAATAATACTCAGATCAGAAGACTGTCAGAGCCATTGTTAAAGGTTCAGATTACACTTTTTCAGGTAGTCTATTGTGAATTTTGATGTGTGTATAGGATCATTATCCATTTGTAAAAGCCATTCTCTTTTTAAATTAGACTTTTTTTTATAGATGGTGTTATGTTTGCATTATTTGCTGAAATTTCATTGAATCCATTCTTCCGTCTACTCGTAAAATGTTCAACGTGCTATTGACTGCAGCACAAGCCCAAAGCACGATTGATCCACTCCCCATGCTTAATGGTTGTCGAGATGTTCTTTTCCTGAAATTCTTTGCCCTTTTTTCTCCACACATACCTTCAATCAATGTGTACAAAGAGTTCTATTTTCTTAAACAGTTTTTATTGAATATTTTCATATTTAAATTACAAAAGCTAAATACTATCCATGCAAGGACAAGGAAAAGCAAAAATAGCAAAACAGTCAAGTAAAACAAAAAGAATTGACCTAAAGCCAAATTGGATATAATTCCACACCAAACATAAAAAAGAGGGTAGACAAAAGTATTGGCACTGTTCGAAAAATCATGAGATGCTTCTCTAATTTGTGTAATTAACAGCACCTGTAACTTACCTGTGGCACCTAACAGGTGTTGGCAATAACTAAATCACACTTGCAGCCAGTTGACATGGATTAAAGTTGACTCAACCTCTGTCCTGTGTCCTTGTGTGTACCACATTGAGCATGGAGAAAAGAAAGAAGACCAAAGAACTGTCTGAGGACTTGAGAAACCAAATTGTGTGGAAGCATGAGCAATATCAAGGCTACAAGTCCATCTCCAAAGACCTGAATGTTCCTGTGTCTACCGTGCGCAGTGTCATCAAGAAGATTAAAGCCCATGGCACTGTGGCTAACCTCCCTAGATGTGGACGGAAAAGAAAAATTGACAAGAGATTTCAACGCAAGATTGTGTGGATGTTGGATAAAGAACCTCGACTAACATCCAAACAAGTTCAAGCTGCCCTGCAGTCCGAGGGTACAACAGTGTCAACCCGTACTATCCATCGGCGTCTGAATGAAAAGGGACTGTATGGTAGGAGACCCAGGAAGACCCCACTTCTTACCCCGAGACATAAAAAAGCCAGGCTGGAGTTTGCCAAAACTTACCTGAAAAAGCCTAAAATGTTTTGGAAGAAAGTTCTCTGGTCAGATGAGACAAAAGTAGAGCTTTTTGGGCAAAGGCATCAACATAGAGTTTAGAGGAGAAAAAAAGAGGCATTCAAAGAAAAAATCACGGTCCCTACAGTCAAACATGGCGGAGGTTCCCTGATGTTTTGGGGTTGCTTTGCTGTCTCTGGCACTGGACTGCTTGACTGTGTGCATGGCATTATGAAGTCTGAAGACTACCAACAAATTTTGCAGCATAATGTAGGGCCCAGTGTGAGAAAGCTGGGTCTCCCTCAGAGGTCATGGGTCTTCCAGCAGGACAATGACCCAAAACACACTTCAAAAAGCACTAGAAAATGGTTTGAGAGAAAGCATTGGAGACTTCTAAGGTGGCCAGCAATGAGTCCAGACCTGAATCCCATAGAACCCCTGTGGAGAGATCTAAAAAAGACAGTTTGGAGAAGGCACCCTTCAAATACCAGGAACCTGGAGCAGTTTGCCAAAGAAGAATGGTCTAAAATTCCAGCAGAGCATTGTAAGAAACTCATTGATGGTTACCATAAGCGGTTGGTCGCAGTTATTTTGGCTAAAGGTTGTGCAACCAAGCATTAGGCTGAGGGTGCCAATACTTTAGTCTGGCCCATTTTTGGAGTTTTGTGTGAAATGATCAATGTTTTGCTTTTTGCTTCATTCTCTTTTGTGTTTTTTTCATTTAAGACAAATTAAATGAAGATAATAATAACAAAGAATTTGTGTTTGTAATCATTTTCAGGAAGAAACTGAGTATTATCTGACAGAATTGCCGGGGTGTCAATACTTTTGGCCACAACTGTACATAGGAAACTATGCAATCCCCAATGTTTTAGGAGTCCTACCTTGATGCTCCTGAAGGAGCCTGTGATCATTGACAGTAGGCCCAGCTGTGGGTTAATTTGAATGATGTCACCAGAAACCTTTGAATGAATTTCAAAGACCTCATTCCAAAGTCTTTTAATTGGTGGACAATCCCACCAGATGTGGAGCATGATACCCTCAGATGCCTTGCACCTCCAGCAGAAGTCAGATACCAGTGGATATATCTTATGAAGGTGGGCTGGACATCTCTACCACCTAGTTAAAGTTTAAAGTTAATTTCCTGAGCCCTACAAGCCAAATGGAGCCTGTGTGCACAAACGAAAGCTTTTTTCCATTGCTCAAAAGAAAACCCTAGCTCAGTCTCCTGTTCCGAATCCAAGGCAAGCCATGACTTAGTCTCAGCTCTCTCTGGCATAAGAATTGAGTATACTTGTGAGACTGAGTGTGCATGGCTCATCTCTTGCATCATCAATGATTCCAGTGCCATCAGATCTGTCTCGTTTAATATAGCTGGCTGGAGGGATGACACGAAGGAACGTAGTTGCAAATATGCAAACCATGAGATGTGGAGTTCTGGAAATTCCTCCCTCAGTTCTGCCAGTGATTGCCATCTCACTAAAGTCATAGAGATGTGCATCACTCAGAGTTTAGGTATGTTGGACCACACCAAAAATGACTCTACTCCAACACCCGGGGGAAACTTGGGATTGTCAAACACTGGGGTCATGGGACCGGGGCTGTTTGAGAAACTCCGTGCCAAAATAGAGAAGTCCTATATTTTAAGTAGATGATGTGTCAGAAAAGGTAGGGAGTTGGTCCAGGTACGATGTATCTTAGGGGTCCAAAGTAGCGAATTCAGTCCAAGTGGTGAAAGAGACCTTTCTATTGAGACCCACTGTTTAACTTCCTGATCATTAATCCAGTCCAAAGCCCATATCACTATGGCTGCCCAATGGTAGTTTCTCAAGTTCGGCATGCCTATACCTAACCCTGATTTGGGTTTGCTAAGCAGTGAGCGAGCAAGTCGAGGTCTCTTCAGTCCCCAATGAACTTGCTACAGACTATGTCTAGATGCTTAAAAAAATACCTGTGAGTATCACCAGGACTGCCTGGATCAGGTACAACAGTCTGGAGAGAATATCCATTTTGATGACATTTATTCTACCAAACCAGGACAACCTAGCTCTCCCATATCTTTGAAGATCGGCTGTAATACCTGTTAAAAGAAGGGCGAAGTTGGCCTGATATAATTGGGAAGTCTCTGATGTCAACTCTACCCCTGTATATTGCATTGATGTGAAACACCACCGAAATTGAAATGAGTTTTGTAGCACCACCCTCTCCCGACCGGGCATCATAATATTAAGTATCTCAGACTTAGATGGGTTGATTTTAAAGTTACTTACCCTGCTATACCTATCAAACTCCCTCATGACCACGGGTAGTAAAAGTCTCGGGTTCGTGATATATTGCAATAAGTCATCTGCATATAAGGAGAGTTTATGTACTCCAGGCCCAACCTTTATACCAGTAATATTGGGGTTGTTTCTAAGGGCTACCGCTAGGTGCTCCATCACTATAATCTACAGCAGCGGTGCCAGTGGAAAGCCCTGTCTCATTCCATTTGATATCTTAAAAGAATCTGAAAAGACACCATTGCATTTTACTTTAGCTGTGGGGTTATGATCTAGAGCCATTATCTTCTCTTGTTGGTTAGGTCCCATATTGATCTGACGGAATGCACTATGGAGAAAGGACCACTTCTCCCGGTCAAGTGCCTTTTCCGCATCAACCGATAGAATACATGTGGATGACTTTGTCGTTTTACTGTGGGACATAAGTAGGAGTGTTTTAATAGCATTGTCCCTTGCCTCTCTCCGTGGGACAAACCCTACCTGGTCAGTATGAATTAAGTCTGGTAGATATGTGGCCAATCTCATTGCTATCATTTTGGAGTATAATTTTACATCTAGGATGATTAGTGAGATTGGTCTGTAGCTGGGGCATAATTTAGGGTCCTTCCCGGCTTTAGGTATGAGAGAAATATGAGCCTCTAGTGTCTGGTCAGGAAATGGGTGCACCAAAGAAACCTTGTTAAATACTTTTGTCAAAAAGGGCATTAATTGGGGGGCTAATAATTTGGGTCAGGGCTTTTATTAGTCGGGGACATTTTTATCACTTGCGTAAACTCCTCCTCACTAAAAGGCAAATCCAGTGTCTCCCTGAGGTCCGCTGATAAGGATAGAAGGGCAGTCTCTCTGATGTATTGGATATATTGATCTATTTTCATTTGCTCAAGTGTGGGGGACATGTCTGCATAGTGACCCATGATGTTATAGAGTGCTTCATAATAGTCACTGAACGACTGAGCAATCTTATCTGATTCATTCACCTCTAACCCTTGGGAATTACGAATAGAGAGTATATAGGTATTGGGGCTCCTTGAAAAAATCAAAGAGTTCTATTTTAACGTCATTGGTCCACAGGACTTGTTTCCAAAATGCATCAGGCTTGTTTAGATGTTCTTTTGAATAAATCTGATGCTGAATTTTATGGAGAGGAATGGACGTAGGAGAGGTTTTTTTCTGATGACTTTTCCATGAAAGTCAAATGTGTGCAGGTGTCTCTGAACTGTAGAATAATGTACCACAACCAGGGTCTGCTAATTTTTCTGTAGGTCTTTTGCAATCAAGCAGGGGGTTCTGATTTGCCTCTCTAGCAATCCTACGAGCAGCGATCACTGAAATTTTGCTTGATCTTCCAGACCTTATCTTGACCTCCACTTTTCCTGTTAACTGCCATTTCTTAATTACATTTTGAACTGAGGAAAGGGCAACTTGAAAACGCTTTGCTATCTTCTTATGGCCTTCTCCTGCTTTGTTTGCCTTCACCATTTTAATTTTCAAAGTGCTAGGTCACTGTACAGAAGAACCTACAGCTGGAGTTTTTTGGCACAAGCTTAGAGGACACTGGGTTTTTATAAAGCTGAGACATTTGCATCACCTGACCTTTTCTAACAAAGATAGGGAACAAGCCATAACCCTAACAGGCTTATTAAGGTCTGAAACCTTCGTAAAAATAATCTGAGCACACAAATCTCCAATGGTACCCAAATTTTACATTGGCCAATTTTCCTTTTTGTAATTTTTAAAATGTAAAAAATTACAATAGAATATATTTTTTGCCTAAAAGGAAATTTGTCATCTTTATCATTAGCACTTTTACAGATCATTTCATCTTCAGCTTGCTTACCTTTTCACAATAACAGTAGTTTTGACATTATCACCAGTGTACTCCACTGAGTTGAGTTGCTGGGCTCTGCTCCATTACCAAGTATGTCTGCTGACATACCCAACTCTATTACATTGCTATACTCTGAAACATTACCATAAGGGCTTGCTGACACGAACGCACTTATCGGTCAAGTGTCATCCGATGTTTTATTGGATAGCACTCGAACCTGTCTTATACTATGGGACAGCGCAGATCTGCTGGTTCAGCATGAGAATAAAATTGCAGCATGAATGGTGCCAGAATTAGATTACGCGCACCTATTCAAGTCTATGGGTGCGAGTGATACATCGGACCGGACTGCATGTGTCTTCAGACATACCAAGCTTTACTACTTCACCAAAGATGAGTCTCTAGACTGAATAATCTCTTCTGTTTCACTATTCTGCTAGTTCAATCTTTGATTTTTCTGTAGTTCATTTCAGCCTCCATTACTTCAGGTGCAATCCAGCCTCCACAGCCTTCGCTACTCTGGCAAACTCTCAATGCTGAATCAAGGTAATCAGTCCTTTCTGCTTTCCATCTTCTCATGTGAACCAAAGACTTTAAGAATCCACCTCACAAGGTGAGACATACAACTTCATCTAATTTCCAGTTTAAGGGTATTTTCAGCGATAATAGATATTTTTCAGATTCTCTGTATGGATTTGTGGATGGAAAATCTACAGTAGACTACATCACTAGCCAACTGGATGCTGCAGATCCGCGGTTTTAAAAAAATAAAAAAAAGTAGTCAATTGTTCCAATTGTGATTTTCTTGTTGATAGTAGGGCTTAAAGGTCTTGGCACATTTCAGCCTCCTGTGGTGATATTATGTTACAATTAAGGTACCGGGTGGGGGGGGACTGTAGCTTAAGATTGAACAAAGGAACAGTTAGGCAAAAATGAATTTTTGTGTTCTGAAAGAGACAGGCTCTGAAATCTAGTCACAGCTATAATTTATAGTCAATTTCATCAAAAACTAACAGAAATTTTTTTAAAAAATTCATGATTTCTTGGCTCAAGCTATTAATCATGCTGTTGATAGCTATTTAACTCTTCAAATACAAGCTGAGCATGACATAATAAAACAACTCCAAAGACATGCTAATAGAGAATTTAGATAGTGAGCCCCAGAATAGACAATGATTATAATGTCTGTAAAATACTATGGAATACGATGGCGCTATGCAAGTAAGTAAAATAAATAAATAATTAAAAAACGTAGAAATATAGCAGTTTCTGTGCTTTTTATTTGTTTGATACATCATGTGTAAATTCATGTTAATATTGATGTACAGTTGTACATTTGTCTAAAACTTACAGTTATATACTGCACAGTATTGTGATTGTGAATGCTAAAACTGTCACTTAGATTGATTTAAGAAAATAAGTGACCCAAAGAAAACTATGTCAATAATCCCAATAGTTTTCTGTGACAAACAAGATTTGTTTCAGACACTTAGTAACAAATTCTGAAAAATAAGCAGAACATGAGCGACAGCAGGAAACAATACCAATCTACAGAAAAAAGTTCCTTGGATTACAGTAGTTTTGCTTTAAAACAAACTCTTGGGGTTAGCAAAGTAAAATTCTAAACTTTTAACAAGATTTTTGTTTTCCTTATCTTTTTTGCCATAACGGAACTACTTCACATGATACCTGCGTTAGGAATGTTGTAATAATAGTAACTCTTGTGGGCACAAGCTGTGTCTTTGAAATGGTCAATGGGCTCTTGAGTCTAGTCACAGTTTAATGGGAATTCACGATTGCTGACAGAATTCCATTCGGCCTCAACCCAGCTACCCACAATGGATTGTAAGAGGGAAATATTACTTATCAAAGACTAAGCCATTGCACTACATCCATCTGAGCAATCCTTTTTATCACCCACTGAAAAGCCTTTCACACTTGACCTTTATCTAGAAGGTGGCCACTTAATTCCCACCTCAACAAAGCAAAACACTAAGTTTTATTTTTAACACTTTACAAAGAATCTCTGTGGTGAAAGCCTTTTCGCAGTCAGCACCATGTATTGTCATCATGCTTACTGCTACATTGTGAATTTATATCTATTCTATTCTAACCTCTATGGACATTTACCAGCGGAGTCTTTTTACATTTTTAATAATTATCCTTGACACCACATAAGTATTTAGCTACATCCTTTAAATAATAATCTATACCTCATCTAATAAAACAGTCAGAGAGTTGACTACATTAAGAATTTATTTAAAGCATTTGTCATGTCCGCCATGTCTGTTATGCCGCAAGTTGCCTGGAGTAGTGTGCACGCGCGCCTTACCTCATGGCTGCACGCTGTAACCATCCATCTCTGTCTGACTCTGCAATCCGCTGTACTCCTGGAACCCCTGATCATGTGACCTTTCCTATGTTCCAGCCCTGCTCTGGTTCTCCAATCCGCTGTATTCCTGGAACCTCCGATCATGTGACATTCTCTATGGTTCTACCCAGGCTGTTCTAGCATTGCTCTCTATGATCCTGGAGGATCTGAACCCAAAGTCCCTCCCTTGTCCTGACCCGGAAGTACTGGTGCTATGGTGCTATATCAGACCGCCCCTTCCTATGGTCGGGGCCTGAGTATTGTGTTGCTTCCCTGCATAGCTGCTTGGTCTGCTCGGTCACTCCCTGTATTCTGTGCCCCTGCAATCTGCCCTGTCGTGCGTCTCTGCACACGCTCTGTGCTTGTACTCTGCCTCTTGTCTCATGCCATGTCTTGTGTTGTCTCTCATGCCATGTTTGTCTTTGCCTTGCTTAGCCTTGTAGTACTTCCGCTGTTCTCTGCCTTTGCCTGCTTCACCATGTCTGGTCTTTGCTATTCTGAGCCTTGTAGTACTTCTCATGTTTCTTGTCTCTGCCTGGTTTTCCGCACTCTGCCTTTTGGTGCTCTTTTGCACATTTCTATGTCTAGTCCCAAGGCTCTCCCTTGGCCCAGCTCTGGGCTTCGGCCTACACTCCGCTGCTAGCTCTGTTCTCTCTCTGACCTGGCTCTGTGTTTCTGTCTACGTTCCGCTCTGTGTTCTGTGCCTAGTCTTGCCTTGTTTCTCACTTTGCCTTGCCTTGTTTCTCGCTTAGCCATGCCTTGTTTCTCGCCTAGCCTTGCCTTGTTTCTTCGTGTGTCCTTTGCATGCGCCTGGCCTTCCTAGCCTCCTGCTTGTGCCTCAGCCGTGCCCGCCCTAGCCGTGCCCGCCTGCTTGTGCCTCAGCCGTGCTTGTCGGTCAGTGACAGCTGTGTCGCCTGCTATGCCCCAGTCGAGTTCGCTGGAGTCTTGCCCGCCTGTTTGTGCTGCAGCCCGTCCAGCTAGCCAGTGCCCCAGCCATGCACTCTGTGCTTCCTTGCACCTTCACTGTGCTCTACATGCTCTCTAAAGCACGCACAGGCCCTCACCTGCTCCTTGCCTGAACCATAGTTTGCCTGCCAGATGCCCGGAGCCTGCCGATCGCTGCCAGAGATCGTAAGCCTGATGACTGCGGCCTGATGTCCGGAGCTGATGTCCGCAGCCTGATGCCCTGATCATGTTGATCGTTGCCACCTGTCCGGAGTCCAAAGCCATTGTGCCTTTGCCTGTACCCAGGAGTGCCACTGGGCACGTACCATGCTATGGACCTTGGCATGCCCATGCATGCACCTTGCCGTGTTTGCTTGTTTTCACGTTTTTGCACTGAATGTTTTCCTAAAGTTGTCTTAATAAAGATACCTTGAACTTACGTCTTGTCTTGTCTTGCTTCCTGCTCATCCTTGTCGTCAGACACTCGTACCTAGTGTCTACCTGAGCCGGCCGTCTGGTGCCAGCAGTCGTGGAGGCTCACCCCCTTGGTCTTGCTCCTGACACTCCCTGTATAGGGGGTGGTTCCTCATAAGGTCAGCTCACCCTAGGTGGGTTGGTGCCACGACCCAGAGGGTCCACCATAAGGAAAAATGACTCAGCGTAAGCTGACCTCATCACAGCATTCATATAATGTTACCATTCCTCATCTCAGTGTGTCTTGAATACAGTTAAGTGAAAGTTTAGATACCCATGGAATCAGGGTTATGCTGAGCTGTCATTTTGGTGAATGACAGCTCAGATGTCCAATCTAGTGCAAGATACATGCTGAGATGTCAGTATTTTGATAGACAGCTTAGCCATCCAATCTGACATTGGGAGGTACTGAGCTTCCTTCAGGTATTAGCTGTTCTGAATGATTACCTAGCTACTTAGCTAAGCTGTCAATCTCAGTGGTGTGTTTGTTTTGTGCTCTGAACTCTGATATTTTGATCTTTGTTGCCGAATCTTGGATTTGTCTTTTTTTACTACTTGTTTGTATTACCAATTGACACACTCTGACCTTGTAATTCTGACCAAGGAATCAAAGACTGACACTTGACTACACCTTTGTCTCTTCCCTCCATTTATTATGTACCATCCTTTCTCTTGGACTTGGACTCCTTAATTTCCCAGACTCACGGCTTGTCTGTGAGAAGTGATTCAGCTCCATGCTATGAATGGCCTATACGTTTGTCTTTTTTGCCAGTATAGATCCTGTTAAGATGCTCTGTGACCATGTGTAAAACCAGACACCTCTCACACAGCCAAACCAGATCTCACACTTTGCACTTATGAGGGCAGTACCCTGAAACATAGTGTCTGCAAATTGAGATTCTGCTTTGGCTTTTATCCTAAGTCATGTGACAAGGCTCGTTAAAGGGTCGACATTGACTTTTAGGATTGTTACACCCAATCAGTGGCACTAGAGTTCTAGTCCTCTTCCTCTCTGAAGAGACAATTTGCATGTGTAAAATCTGACACAGATGATGCATCATCTGGCTAAGGAATTCCACACTCTTGAATCGCTGCAATATCAGTTCCAGGATCACATAATCAGTTTGATGAAAACTTATTATAGCTCTCTAGTTCCGGCAGTGGCTGTAATGTTGATTCCTTTGATAGAGGTATCCAGGTACCCTCAGGGTCTTCCCATATGGGATTTGCATGTTTCGTCCCCAGCAGTTCGCCCCTAGCAATTCGCCCCCTGCAGTTCACCCCCCGGATGTTTCGCCCCCAGCAGATCACACCCGGCAGTTCACCGCCGGATGTTTGTACCCTGCTCTGCCCCCAGAATTTTGTGCTTGGATGTTTCGCCAGTTTGTCCTTGTGGTTCATGAATTCCCATCCGTCATCAATCCACATGTCACAAAAGTACTGTACAGAGTGCTGCACTTTTGTGACATGTTAAATCAACTGTTTCCATCTGTAAACCTTACAATTGATTGCATTATAGTGTCAGAGCATTTTGCCCTCAATTTTAACAAGACATTTTCCAAAATGTATCTAAAATGCTTTTGTGTTACAAAAACATAACACAAAAAAAATAAACGGATTCAAAAAATGTAGTGTGAAAGAGGCCTGATTTAGGTGGGGAATGTAAACCACTCTAAAATCAAAACATTTTGTGAACTTTTATCTGACCCAGCACTGCCCTGCTTTTTTGCAAGTTTTGTTGCAGATGTAACAATTTTCATGTCAGGTGTCCTGCAAGTTACATTAGACTAGCTCTTATTCCATCTTTACATCAGAATATAGCAGTGTCTAAAATCTCTACAAAGAGAGAGGTGTACTAGCACAAAAAATCAGTCAGCTTCCACAGCAATTCACTTTCTACAAGTATGAATTAAGTTCTATCCAAACGAGGGAAGAAGTTGGTATACGAGAATCACATTTATGTATTTTCAAAATGAACGGCTGACGATGTCCATTCCATCTGGGTGTGTGAAAAATGGTCGACTTGCAAGGGACGTGTTTGGACCAATGAAGCATCTGGTGAAGTGGTTAAAGTAACCAATCACCACAACCACGCAGCACAAGCAGCAAGACCTGAAGCAATCCGACTTGTCAATGAGGCAGACACCAGGGCAAGGATAACACAGGAGACACCACATCAGATTCTCACAGATGTCATTTCAGGAGCCCATTCTAATGTTGTAGCACTTCTCCCAAAGAAAGCATCACTGAAGAGAACAATATGATTATCAAGGCAACTTGGCAATATTCCAAGGTTGCCCCAAACCCTTGATCAACTTGTTATTCCCCAGGATTTCCAGGGGCTCAATATTGATGGTATCCAGCAGCAGTTCCGGAGGCCACCACAAGTCCTCTCCTTCTTCCTAGCGTCCTCTTCTTCTGCCTGATCTCATCGCGGCACTGAACATGTGCAGCAGTATCTTGGTGACAGGAGAGGCATCCTGCCCCCTGGATTGACTGATGAATGGGGCAGGAGTGACATCATGTCAGTGAGCGGCCAGGAGACATTCGGCCTTACTGCCGCGGCATTCATCATACTTCATGGATCAGTGATCCAGGCAAGATGTAAAGAAAGCCGGAAGCAGGAGAAGACGTCACGGGGAACCGCTAGACTGCACTCCGTGACCCAAGGAGCTGCAGCTGCAACAGGTAAGTTTTTTGCGTTCTAGGTTGATAATACTCCTTTAAGGCCAGGCAGAAGAGACACTGGGTGAGCTGCTGAAAAGGCAGCCACAGGAATCCCCAGCGATTGGGGTCCTGTATATTTTACCCCCAGATAAGTTCAGCCCTAGATGTTTTGTTCCATGCATGTTGCCCCAAAAGCTGAGGGTGAAACATCTGGGGTCAAAATGCAAGTGGCAAAACATCAGATGGCGACACATCCAGGGGCGAAATGTGCAGGGGCGAATCTTCCTGGGGGCAAAATGTGCGGGGGCAAAATGTACCTGGGGGCGAACTGCTGGGGGCAAATTGCTAGGGGCGAACTGCTGGGAGAGAAACTTCCTATAACCATATGTGACAGCCAATCCATGGAATAAAGTGTGGCATTTTGATTCAGATACTCTTGTCTGTGTCTATTGTCCATCACCTTGCTAGAGCAATCCAATTTGGCTGCCATCCAATATACTCGAGGGTCTTACACCCAAACCTAACACCTTCTTATATGTACAGTTGGTCTCTCCTGAACCTGTAATAGCCCCTCATACATTTTTGGGAGAGAAAAAACAGTTTAGGGTGTTTAAGGAGAGCTATAGACTATTTGTTACCTTGCAACCTCAGGTTTCAGGGGATGAGTTCCAGCAGGTGAGGATAATCATGTCTCTGCTGTGAGGGGTTCCTCAGACCAATTGTCTGTTGATGCCTTTTTTATGCCTTAGGTTTGATCCATGATGTACCTGACAGGATCCAGGTTGATGATGCAGAGATCATGAACCTGGCACAGGTGGGCAACACTGCTCATGACTAAAGACTTCCAGCAGTAGTCCACTGAAATTTTATGGAATGATGGAGGTCTGAAGTGCCCATTCCACAAAGGTTTTTTTGAGACTCTTAAGGATGCTCTGGTTCTTCATGATACCCCTTGTATTTTGGTGCAGGCCATGACCCAGGCCATATGGATGGACCATAGAATCTGCAAGAGATGTGGTGATCATCAGAATGTCCATTATACTTCCCTGAGCAGGACCATTTACCTGAGGTGCAGTGATTGGAGGTTGGAATTGCTAGTTTTTGTACTGTGGAGAAAAAGGACGTAGACAAGATCTTGGACTCTGTCTTTACTATTGTGTTGCTGGATATTTTCTCAAGAATTGCCTAACTCTTCCACAGGCAAGCAAACCATCAGTAGAACGTCCAAATTCCTGGCTCCCAGGTGCCTTTTCTTCCTCTGATAAAGTATTGCGAAATACAGTATTATCCTTCAAGAACGAGGTGTTATCAGCATTGGTGTTTATTGACTGGTGCCTGTTGCTAATTAATTGATTTGAGACAAGTTGTAAAATTTGGATTAGGAACAGTTAACTTGGAAGACCCATTCAATTTTTCAACAAAATTGACAAAACGCAATTATTCTGAAACTTGTTCAAGAGGGTAGCAAAGAATTTTACGCTTCAAGTGGAAGCACTTCACTCTGATTCCGTCTCCTGTTTTGGATAATTTACCTGCTGGGTGGGTACTGGGACTTCCATGGCTGCTTCTTCACAACCCTGCTATTGATTGACATCAGAAGGAAATTGTTAAATGGAGCCCCAATTGTTATAAGAAATGTCTAAAGTCAGTACAAATATGCTCCGCCAGTCTGAAGGGTTTGTTGGGATACCTGAAGGACTTTGGAGATGTGTTCTCAGAAAAAGAGGCAGAGATGCTACCTCCCCATTGTCCTTATGATTGTGCTGTTAATATTGTCCTTAATGTCAAATTACCTAAAGCTCACCTGTACAATTTGTCTGGGCCAGCAAGAAAAGCCATTAAAAACAAAAGTTTACGGAAAGGTCCAATCCATCCTTCATCCTCCCCTGTAGCTGCCAGATCCTTGACCTATATAATCAGCTTATGGGAGCTAAGTGGCTTTCCAAGCTTAGGGGGGCTTAAAATTTTATATGCATCCGGATTGGTGATGAGTGGAAACCGGTATTTTTAACACTTGATGACACTTGAGTTATCCAATGCAACTGTTGTATTTCAAAATTGTATTAATTATATTTTCTTTGATTGAATTGTAAGATTTCTGGTGATTTACCTGGATGATATTCTAATCTTCTTGCGTGATTTGGACTTTCACGAGGAACATCGTGTAGTATTGCAAAGGTTGAGGGAAAACTCTTTGAATGCTAAATTAGGGATACAGTATGTGTTTTTATCTATTCAGCAAATGTCATTCCTGAGGTTTATTTTGTCAGCAGAAGGGTTTAAGATGGACCTTGGGAAAGTGCAGGCTATAATTTATTGGGTTCAACCTAGTCACTTTAACCCCTTTCTGACATCTGACATACTATCCCATCCAGGTGCCCTGGGCCCATATGCCCATGGACGGGATAGTGCGTCATAGCGATCAGCTGCACTCACGGGGGGAGTGCAGCTGATCGCGGCCAGATGTCAGCTGATTATCACAGCTGACACCCGGCACTATGTGCCAGGAGTGGTCACAGACTGCTCCCAGTACATTAACCCCTGGCACACTGCGATCAAACATGATCGCAGTGGACTGGTGGGCATAGGGAAGAATAGCGCAGGGAGGGGCTCCTGCGTGCTTCTCTGAGCCCCTTGGAACAAGGCGATGTGCTCGCGTTGTTCCGAGGGCCTTCTTACTGCAGACCCCCTGGATCCAAGATGGCCATGGGGGCCTTCCGGGTCCTGCAGGGAGGCGGCTTGTTCAGTGCCTGCTGAGAGCAGGCACTAAGAAAGCCACCTGCACTGCCTTTCAGATCGCTGATCTAACACAGTGCTATGCAAAGTGTCAGATCAGCGATCTGACACAATATAGTAATGTCCCCATTTATGACAAAGTGATAAAGTAAAAAAAGTGTAAAAATAATTTTTAAAAAACTCCTAAATAAATTAAAAAAAATTCCCTAATAAATTCTTTTTTGTGTAAATAATAATAAAAAACAATAAAAGTACACATATTTAGTATTGCCGCATCCTATAAAACTATCCCACTAGTTAACCCCTTTAGTGAACCCCTTCAGAAAAAAAAACAAGGCAAAAAACAATGCTTTATCATCATACCGCGGATCAAAAAGTGCAATAACACGCAACCAAAAAGACAGATATAAATAAATAAGGTACCACTGAAAACATCATCCTGTCCCACAAAAAATGAGCTGCCATACTGCATCATCAGCAAAAAAATAAAAAAGTTATAGCTCGCAGAATAAAACGATGCAAAAATAGTTGTTTTTTATATAAAATTGTTTTTATTGTATAAAAGCACCAAAACATAAAAAAGATATAAATGAGGTATTGCTGTAATCCTACTGATCTGAAGAATAAAACTGCTTTATCAATTTTACCACACACAGAACAGTGTAAATGCCCCCCCAAAAGAAATTCATGAAATGCTGGTTTTTGTTCATTCTGTGTCACAAAAATAGGAATAAAAAGCCATAAAAAAATGTCACGTGCCTTAAAATGGTACGAACTCACATGACCCTGTTGGTCAAAATATGAAAAAATTGTATCTTTCAAAAGGTGGTGATGCCAAAGCTATTTTTTTTGCAATAAAAAGCATCTTTTAGCATGTGACAGCTGCCAAACATAAAAACCCGCTATAAATAGTAAATTATACCCCCCTTTATCACCCCCTTAGTTAGGGAAAAATAATAAAATTAAAAAAGTATTTATTTCCATTTTCCCATTAGGGTTAGGGCTAGGGTTTAGGGTTAAGATTAGGGTTAGGGGTGTGTTGGTGTTAGGGTTGGAGTTAGAATTGTGGGGTTTCCACTGTTCAGGCACATCAGGGGCTCTCCAAACGCGACATGGCATCTGATCTCAATTCCAGACAATTCTTCATTGAAAAAGTCAAATGGTGCTCCTTCCCTTCCAAGCTTTGCCATGCGCCCAAACAGTGGTTTACCCTCACATGCGAGGTATCAGCGTGCTTAGGAGAAATTGCACAACAACTTTTGGGGTCCAATTTCTACTGTTACTCTTGGGAAAATAAAAAAATTGGGTGCAAAAATATCATTTTTGTGGAAAAAAATATGATTTTTCTATTTTTATTGCTCTACGTTATAAACTTCTGTGAAGCCCTTGGGGGTTCAAAGTTCTCACCACACATCTAGATAAGTTCCTTGGGGGTATAGTTTCCAAAATGGGGACACTTGTGGGGGTTTTTCACTGTTTAGGCACATCAGGGGCTCTCCAAACGCGACATGGCATCCTATCTCAATTCCAGCCAATTTTGTGTGGAAAAAGTCAAATGGTGGTCTGCCATGCGTAGAAACAGTGGTTCCCCCCCACATATCAGGTATCAGCGTACTCAGGACAAATTGCACAATAACTTTTGCAGTCCAATTTCTCCTGTTACCCTTGGTATAATAAAAAAATTGGACCTGAAGTAATATTTTTGTGAAAAATTTATATGTTCATTTTTTTAAACATTCAAAAAATTCCTGCGTAGCTCCTGAAGGGTTAATAAACCTCTTGAATGTGGTTTTGAGCACCTTGAGGGGTGCAGTTTTTAGAATGGTGCAACTTTTGGGTATTTTCTATCATATAGACCCCTCAAAGTTACTTCAAATGTGATGTGGTCCCTAAAAAAAATGGTCTTGTAAATTTTGTTGCAAAAATGAGAAATCGTTGGTCATCTTTTAACCTTTATAACTTACCAACAAAAAACAATTTTGGCTCCAAAATTGTGCTGATGTAAAGTAAACATGTGGGAAATGTTACTTATTGAGTTTTTTGTGTGCCATATCGCTGTGATTTATGGGCATAAAAATTCAAAGTTGGAAAATTGCAAAATTCTCAAAATTTTCACCAAATTTCCGTTTTTTTCTCAAATAAACACAAGTTATATTAATCAAATTTTACCACTAACATGAAGTACAATTTGTCACAAGAAAACAAAGTCAGAATCACTGGGATCCATGGAAGTGTTCCAGAGTTATTACCTCATAAAGGGACAGCGGACAGAATTGTAAAAATTGGCCCGGTCATTAACGTGCAAACCACCCTTGTGGGTAAAGGGGTTAAAGCTTTGCAATGTTTTATTGGATTCGCCAACTATCATGTTATATTACTCTCAAATAGCGAAACCTCTTACTGATCTTAAAGGTTAGCAGCCGGATCTAAAGGTTTGGTCGCCAGATGCTATTAGGGCTTTTGAAAGATTATAAGAGTGTTTCATGCTTTCTTCTGTCCTAATTCAGCTCAATCTCCAAGAGCCGTTCATTGTTGTGGTGGAAACTTTGAAGGTCAGAGTAGGGGCTGTTTTATCGCAGGGGTCCAAAACTCTGACCAATCTGTGTCCTTGTGCATTTTTTTCTGCGAGATTCTGCTGAAAGTAATTCTGAAGTTGGGAATTGTGATTTATTTGCTGTTAAATTGGCCTTTGAAAAATGGAGGTGTTTTTTGGAGGGGCAAATTACCAAGTTACTGTGGTCAGTGATATAGGTTTGGTTCAGTTCAGGTTCGGCAAACGGACCGATCTTTGACAGTTTGCCGATCGGTTCTTCAAAGTATCCGAACCTCACTGAATTCAATGGGAGGCAAAAGCATAGTCACCATTTTATGGGGAGGGGGGGCAAAAAGCTGCCCAAAAAGCTCAAATTAGGGGCAGACCCCCATAAAAGTGGCATCAATTGACCCATAGTACAAATTTTATAATGGCACAGCAGCAGTCAGCCATGGGCTATCCATGAGGTATCAGGGTATGGGCCATCATTTACAGCTTTGTATTGAAGTTTCAATTAAGACGAGGTGTGTGAGGGACTGGTGTAAGCCTGCTGTGCTGGGAGCCCTCATGCAACAGCTTATATGTGATTTTTCCTCAGCTACACTCAGGTTCACAAATATCAGCCTGGTATGCCACAAATGTTAGAATAGTAACAGCGACTGGTTCCAGGTTTTTGAGGGCCACGGGCAAAAGAGTCTCAGTGGGCCCCTTTAACACATAGCTTAGAAATCAGAGAGTATAGTCCTCCATACAGTATTATGGGCACCACATAGCGCTCCATACAGCATAATGAGCCCCATATATCGCTCCTCCATACAGTATTATGGGCACCACATAGTGCTCCATACAGAATAGTGAGCTCCATATATTGCTCCATATAGTATTATGGGCACCACATAGTGCTCCATACAGAATAATGAGCCCATATATTGCTCCATACAGTATTATGGGCACCTTCTAGTGCTCCATACAGAATAATGAGCCCCTTATATTGCTCCATACAGTATTATAGGCACCATATATTGCTCCTTACAGTATTTTGGGCAACACATAGTGTTTCATACAGAATAATGAGCCCCCTATATTGCTCCATACAGAATAATGGGCCCCATATAATGCTCCATACAGTATAATGAGCCACATATATTGCTCCATACAGAGTAATGATCCCCATAGTTTGCTCCACACAGTATATAATAGTCCCAATATATTTGTTTCATCCACTATATTGAGTGTTAGGTGTCGGGATGGCTCTTAAGCCTTGTCTAGTGCTGTGGTCTACCATTCAGGCTCAGCTGCTGGGATGACTGCTCAGCACAGACTTCGGTCTCAGCACCTTGCCCAGGCTCTTGCTGCATGTGTAGCTACTGCTGGCCCTCCAGCTAAGCCTATGGTGACTAGTTTACATGCGCAGCGCTGTGCTCTGGACCCTAAGTCCAGATTTCACCCTACTGAGCATGTCCATGATATGGTGCCTTCCCATTGGTGCTCAGACCTCAGGTGCTCTGGTGATGTGGCAACTTCAGGTTGGTCCACAGGCAAGGTTCTGTCTATCTGGACTTGAGCAAGGTATAAAATGCTCTCAATGGTGCATGCCTGTGCACTAGTATTATGTGTGTTTAATGTGTTGATGGCTACTTTACCACTCTGTGTGCACGTGTGCTGCTAATAGTGTGGCGCCCCTGAGGGTTCAGTCGCCACAGAGGTACTGCACTTCCTCCTGAGGTGTGGTACCCCACCATCCAGGTAAGGTGGAGACACCTGACCACGCTCCAACACCTGCATCCCACACAACATATTAGCAACAATCGGACACAACTGAAGAAAATTCAATTAAAAGTGCACAGATAATTATATAAATACATGATAAAATCCAATTGCAATAGTGCACCATATCTCATCTAAAATATACTACAGATGCGTCACCCTAAATGAATGGCATACCATTCGGTTAACAATATAGATAAACCACTGTGTTGGACACTTATTATAAAAAATGGGACGGCTTAATATATAAAAGAGCCTTTATTTAAATCAGTTGGCAATTAGCAATTATAAACAATGTGCAAGAGAAAAAAGTGCCTCTATGGCACACCAATTCATTTAAATCAATTAGTAAATGTACATGGGACCTGTCAAATCCTGTGCATAGGTATTTAAATAATTTTTAATATAATGTAATATATATATGCACAATATATATCATAACTACTATACCGCAAAAATAATAATAAACATGAAAGATAATAAAAAAATAAAAATTATTTATAGTGAAATTGTGAACAGTGCAAGGGAATGTGATGAAAAATCCTTCCATCACAGATAAATATAAGGAAACCAATAATTAAATATATGTGAATAAATAATTATAAATATATACAATATATTGTGAAAAGTGCCATATTTTTCATAACATACAAATGTAACTCCATAAAACAAAAATGTGTAATGCCACTGTGGAATGTGATAGTAGCCCAATTGCACAGAAACAATGTAAAAATAAATAAATTACATACCAGCGGTATAGTGACAACCCCGTGTAGCGATGCCAGGCACTCCCCGATGCGCGTTTCGGAGCCAGCGTCCTGACGAAGGGAGGCGGGTGGAGTTTAGTTTTGCACCAAATGAGCGGAAAGGGTGTAGGATTGAGTTAGTTTGTCACAGGAGTCAGACAAGGTCAGTCTGTGAAAGGAGATCCCCGGAGTGGGATGGAGGATGGAAATGCTGCAGCCGACCTCAGTGACATGGGTCCGCTGGCACAGGAAAGGAACATTGATAGAAAGCCTGACTCTCCATAAGAAGGAAAGGATTAGTACGAAACATGAGGAGAAGAAGAGAACTAAGGGTCAGGGTTAGAGGAGAACCCTTCCCAAGTTCTAAGCGCAAGGCCGGGGTCCGGTCCCCGATTTTGTATGTATACTAGAGTTGAGCGATACCGTCCGATACTTCAAAGTATCGTATCGGATGGTATCGGCCGATCTTTAAAAAAAGTATCGCCGATTCCGATACCGGAAGTCCCATTCAAGTCTATGGGACTTCCGGTATCGGAATAAGAAAAACCCTTTCCTGCCCTTGTACAGCCTCTCTGGGGTCTGTACGGGCCTTTCGGGGGGCTGTGCCGGCCTGCCAGGGGGTCTGTGCAGGCTCCGGTGGTCTGTGCCGGCCTGCCGGTGGTCTGTGCAGGCTCCGGGGGGCTGTGCCGGCCTGCCGGGGGGCTGTGCCGGCCTGCCGGGGGGCTGTGCAGGCTCCGGGGGGCTGTGCCGGCCTGCCGGTGGTCTGTGCCGGCCTGCCGGTGGTCTGTGCCGGCCTGCCGGTGGTCTGTGCAGGCTCCGGGGGTCTGTGCAGGCATCGTCCGATGGGACTACAAGTCCCATCGGGCGATGCCTGCTACCATGACAGTGATTGACACATTAGCCAATGATGGGACAGTAGTAGTCCCATCATCCGGCTATTGTGTTAAATGTAAAAAAAAAAAAAAAAATTACATGCTACATACATACAACATGCATACTACATACATGCTACATTCATACTACATACTACATACATGCTACATTCATACTACATAAATACTACATGCAACATACATACTACATATATACTACATGCATGCTACATACATACTGCATGCTACATACATACTACATATATACTACATGCATGCTACATGCATGCTACATGCATGCTACATGCTACATACATAACACATATATACTACATGCATGCTACATACATACTACATGCTACATACTACATATATACTACATGCATGCTACATACATACTACATGCTACATACTACATATATACTACATGCATGCTACATACATACTACATGCTACATACATACTACATATATACTACATGCATGCTACATACATACTACATGCTACATACATACTACATACATACTACATGCATGCTACATGCATGCTACATACATACCACATACATAACACATATATACTACATGCATGCTACATACATACTACATGCTACATACATACCATATACATACTACATGCATGCTACATACATACTACATGCATGCTACATACATACTACATGCTACATACATACTACATATATACTACATGCATGCTACATACATACTACATGCTACATACATACTACATATATACTACATGCATGCTACATACTACATACTACATACATACTACATATATACTACATGCATGCTACATACATACTACATGCTACATGCATGCTACATACATACTACATACATACTACATGCTACATACATACCACATATATACTACATACATACAATACATTCATACAATACATACATAGACATACAGTACATATAACATAGAGTAACATACTTACCAATACTTGTCACATTGTTCCCCGAAGCCATTGTCTTTTCCGGAATAAATATTAACATAACAAACCACAAAAATACTCACCCACGATCCGAAGCAGTCCACGAGTGTGTCCCACGACGATCTTGGGTAGAGAACTGCAGCATCAGCTGTTGCTGCCGTTCTCTACGGGCTGCAGGAATCCAATGACGGAAGGTAGGTATCCTTCCGCACTGTATTCCTCCGCCACTTAAAAAAAAAAAAAGTCCCTAGTCTCACTTTATGCCATTGCTGTGTGGGAATTTCCCACGCAGCAATGGCATAAAGTGAGACTAGGGACTTTTTTTTTTTTTAAGTGGCGGAGGAATACAGTGCGGAAGGATACCTACCTTCCGTCATTGGATTCCTGCAGCCCGTAGAGAACGGCAGCATCATCTGATGCTGCAGTTCTCTACCCAAGATCGTCGTGGGACACACTCGTGGACTGCTTCGGATCGTGGGTGAGTATTTT
The DNA here is from genome assembly GCF_039654945.1 of Dendrobates tinctorius. Taxonomy (NCBI): domain Eukaryota; kingdom Metazoa; phylum Chordata; class Amphibia; order Anura; family Dendrobatidae; genus Dendrobates; species Dendrobates tinctorius. Next base: position 4,779,307 of record NW_027361828.1, on the reverse strand, counting down.
TGTGGTTTGTTATGTTAATATTTATTCCGGAAAAGACAATGGCTTCGGGGAACAATGTGACAAGTATTGGTAAGTATGTTACTCTATGTTATATGTACTGTATGTCTATGTATGTATTGTATGAATGTATTGTATGTATGTAGCATATATGTGGTATGTATGTAGCATGTAGTATGTATGTAGTATGTATGTAGCATGCATGTAGCATGTAGTATGTATGTAGCATGCATGTAGTATATATGTAGTATGTATGTAGCATGCATGTAGTATATATGTAGTATGTATGTAGCATGTATGTAGTATGTATGTGGTATGTATGTAGCATGTAGTATGTATGTAGCATGCATGTAGTATATATGTAGTATGTATGTAGCATGTAGTATGTATGTAGTATGTATGTAGTATGTATGTGGTATGTATGTGGCATGTAGTATGTATGTAGCATGCATGTAGTATGTATGTAGCATGCATGTAGTATGTATGTAGCATGCATGTAGTATGTATGTAGTATGTATGTAGTATGTAGCATGTATGTAGTATGTATGTGGTATGTATGTAGCATGTAGTATGTATGTAGCATGCATGTAGTATATATGTAGTATGTAGTATGTATGTGGTATGTATGTGGTATGTATGTAGCATGTAGTATGTATGTAGCATGCATGTAGCATGCATGTAGTATGTATGTAGCATGCATGTAGTATGTATGTAGCATGCATGTAGTATGTATGTAGCATGTATGTAGTATGTATGTAGTATATATGTAGTATGTATGTAGCATGTAGTATGTATGTAGCATGCATGTAGTATGTATGTAGCATGTATGTAGTATGTATGTAGTATATATGTAGTATGTATGTAGCATGTAGAATGTATGTAGCATGCATGTAGTATGTATGTAGTATTTTTTTTTTTTTTTTAACATTTAACACATTAGCCGGATGATGGGACTACTACTGTCCCATCATTGGCTAATGTGTCAATCACTGTCATGGTAGCAGGCATCGCCCGATGGGACTTGTAGTCCCATCGGACGATGCTTGCACAGACCCCCGGACATCAGCACAGCCCCCGGCAGGCCGGCACAGCCCCCCGGCAGGCCGGTACAGACCCCCACAGGGTGCACAGACCACCGGCAGGCCGGCACAGCCCCCCGGCAGGCCGGTACAGACCCCCACAGGGTGCACAGACCACCGGCAGGCCGGCACAGCCCCCCGGCAGGCCGGTACAGACCCCCACAGGGTGCACAGACCACCGGCAGGCCGGCACAGCCCCCCGGCAGGCCGGTACAGACCCCGGGCAGTCCACACAGCCCCCCGGCAGGCCGGCACAGCCCCCCGGCAGGCCGGCAGAGACCCCCGGAAGGCCCGAAATGACGGCGCATCATGATGCGCACACACCGCGCATCATGATGACGTCAGTCTGTCAATCAACTTTGAACCTCCGATTCCGATGCCGAATTCCGATATTGAAAAAATATCGGAAGTCGGTATCGGAATTCCGATACAGCAAGTATCGGCCGATACCCGATACTTGCGGTATCGGAATGCTCAACACTAATGTATACTAATGGTCCTGCAGGAGACACCGGAGGAATAGAAGTTGTCACCACTTTATTCCCACACCAGACTTGGGGGCACAACAGCATCGTGAGTGAGCCGGGACTAGGCAGTAAGGAGTCCCCGAAGCAGGCTACAGCTGTCTGCCGTACAAGTAGAGTTGATAGGAACATCGGTCAGGAGGAACTCCAGTGTAACTCAGTACTGTGAGTACTTCACTAAAGGCGCAATAAGGGAGACATTCAGCAAAGGCACATGTTGGCGGAGTGTTAGAAAGGAGTACTTCATCTTGCCTGGAAGTTGGCTGAGCTCCTGACCCAGAGGACACGGCACGGATGCGGGCTCTTGTGCCACAACAGACTGCGAGTAAAGCTTTGGAACTACATGCCCTCTTGTCCTCCACTTATTCGTGCATCAACCTGCTCGGCACTGCTACATCCCCCCCTGCACCTGACACTACACCATCTACGTGTCACTTCACCTACTCTGCCCTGGGACTACAGCCCTGCCTGTGGAGGTCAATAACATCATTGCTGCACCACACCATCTGTCCCAGAGGATCTGTCTGCAGTGTCGGCTTAACATCTTCATTGCTGAACACCACAGGTGGCGTCACGACTCATTCATTCATAAACTCTAACCATCATAAGCACACTGAGCAAACCCCTTTTACAATGGGCACCCAGGGCCACGGGCCGGGTCCCAGCTGCCGTGACATCTCCCATTGAAGCTCATCGGGCCCAGTACCGAGTACCCCACAGCCCTGGGAGGGCGACCCAACTTGGTGTCACGAACAGGATGACGAAGCCCGATGCCACCGGGTTCTGTGTGCCTGAGATTTATTGGACTTAAACATTGCTGAGAATGTGCAGAATGACCAAATTGATAGACTGTAAAATGGACTCTAAAAATGGCTGCCGGTGCGGAGAAGAAGGGCGTGACAATATGGGTGGTCCTAAGAAAAGACCGCGAACTGTCCTGGGCCTTCCCTACCTGAACTTCTATGCAACTGCAACATGGCCCATCCCTCAAGGGGTTCAGATACTGGCTTGGTATGGAGGAGTAGGAAGAAGATGCCGCCCTCAGAAGGAGGAGCGAGAGCCGGTGGCGGGAAAAGAGTCCAGACAGGAAGAAGAAGAAAGAGAGAACACCATGATGAAAGAAGGAGGGAGGCTCGAAGAGCGCAAGGAGGTTGAGCTGAACCTCCCCAGCACATTGGCTGAAGGCTCCGATCCGACTTCCACAATGGACCACCAGCAGCTGGAGGCCGAGATCACCCAGCTGACAAACCGTCTACGGCTGAGGCAGGAGGAGCTCTGGATGATGAACTGGCAGCATGCCTGGGAGGGGCTTACACCATTGGCACCTCCATGCCCGGTACCCTCACCCTTGGTACCCGCTGTTGCTGCTGTCACACCAGTACCTTCACCCGCGGTACCTGCCGCCGTTGCACAAGACTTCTCCCAAGCAGCACCCGTGGAGCCGACGGCTGCTGCAATGTTACCGGCAGCGCCTGTCTCCACCGCTACACTGCAATTACCACTGGTTACGGCCTGCCAAGAGGGGTTCTCCGAGGGCTGGGGAGCCGGAGCGGAGGAAGCTGAGCTCCTGCCCGGACCTGACGCGGCTGTGCCGGTCCCACCGGAGACTCCTGTGGACCCGGAGCCACCATCGGCTCCACCGCCGCCTCCGATAGCTAACTGGACTATTCCAGTGGATGTTCCTGCCCTGGAGCCGGAACATCGTCAGCGGGCCCCAGGTACATCCACTGCCCCTACACCTGGGAGGGCCTCGGGGTGTGTAGCTGCTGCGGCATCCAGACAGGTCACGCTGGACCTTGTCTGGGACCAGGACTCTGAGCCCTGGGGGGAAACACATGAACCCCTAGCGGTGGTACCCTTGTCCACGGTGGGTAAAAGCAGATCACGGGAGGAGGAGGGGGAGACGGAGTCCTTTTGTCAGCAGACCCTCCGCCAGTTGGCAGCTGAGCAGAGAGAGCGGGAACAGCGGAGGCTGTGCTGGGCCCTGATCTGGACCGGAAGGAAAAGGTCCGTGCCGGTCACTTTGGTCCCCGGGACTCAGCCGGATGGGGACAGGTCTTCAATGTGAATCATGAGCGGGGGTTTGGTTTCATCGCAGACCCCAAGCGGATCAGCGACCTCTTCTTTAGTAGGAGGGATGTGGAGTCACACCTCTGGAAGGGACACACTGCCAGAGACTTGCAACCGGGGGAATACGTTACTTTTACCCGGCATGAGGGGTTGCGTGGCTGGTATGCCATGAATATACACCGAATACCCGAAGATTTCATTGCGGCTTACAAGAAAGAGAAGGCCTATGTCCCACCGGCAGGAATACCTCCCACCATGGTGATCACACCTGCCAAGGTCAGACAGGCTACATCCACCCCTGTTAGCCACCCTATGGTACAGGTAGTTGCACCCGCTGTACCTCAGGCAGCAATTGCACCAGCTGCCACCACCTTGTCCTATGTAAACCCACAAGCGGGAAAAGGATTTCCATAAGTTCTTCCCTGGAAGCAGCCAAAGTCATCAGCTTCCAGTACCCCAGGAGGGGACCACCAACATTAAAGAGTATACCAAAAACTAACTCTGTTACCCAGGAGGGTATTTGCATCATTGTGCCTGTTTTTTCTATTTTTGTTATCATAATGTTCCCTGTTGATTCCAGTTTTGTTGCCCAGTTTTATTGGCAGCATTTTTCTTACTGAACTGTGGAGATCATGGACTCTGAATGATCCAGAACTGTAATGTATATAGTTGAACCTCTTTAGGTGCCCTTTCTTGGTTTTACAGAAGTCTTTTAAGAATAAGGACTACCTCACTAATTAGCGTGTTACGTTTGGAATAAGGACGTTTCAAGACATCTTGGCTGGATCAATGTCTATATTGCACTTATTAATAATGTTTAGCATTTTTGATAGAAAAAGTAAATAGTGAATGCTTTATAGAGTTTAGACTAATGCTAATATTTGAATAAAGATTTAAAATTTACAGGTGGTGAACCAGGCATCAGCGGTTGTCACTTAAGGTTAATAATAGAAAGTAGAAAATGTGAAAGAAGAGATGATGAAGAAATGTGTTAATGATAATACTTGAAGTGGTAGTGAGTTACTGCTGATAGCACTTTTGAAATAGGTATTGTATTAGGGCATAGATAGTTAGTTAAAAATTGTTTGCAACGTTCAAGAGTCAGTGCCTCCCACATTGGGAAGTTTAGATAAGAACTGTTTATTTAGCATTACAAAAATTTTGTATGTTCCTGTATTTGTCTTTGCTTCTTTTGCAACCCGGGGGCGTGCTGTGTTTAACGGAGGGGGCATGTGGCGCCCCTGAGAGTTTCGTTGCCACAGAGGTACTGCACCTCCTCCTGAGGTGTGGTACCCCACTATCCAGATAAGGTGGAGACACCTGACCATGCTCCAATACCTGCATCCCACACAATATAATAGTGTAGCAAAGCACCCTTTGGTGGCTCCCTGCTTGGTATACGAAGCGTGCTGGGAGGCGGGTGGAGTTTAGTTTTGCACCAAATGAGCGGAAAGGGTGTAGGATTGAGTTAGTTTGTCACAGGAGTCAGACAAGGTCAGTCTGTGAAAGGAGATCCCCGGAGTGGGATGGAGGATGGAAATGCTGCAGCCGACCTCAGTGACATGGGTCCGCTGGCACAGGAAAGGAACATTGATAGAAAGCCTGACTCTCCATAAGAAGGAAAGGATTAGTACGGAACGTGAGGAGAAGAAGAGAACTAAGGGTCAGGGTTAGAGGAGAACCCTTCCCAAGTTCTAAGCGCAAGGCCGGGGTCCGGTCCCCAAGGTTTTATGGATACTAATGGTCCTGCAGCAGACACCGGAGGAATAGAAGTTGTCACCACTTTATTCCCACACCAGACTTGGGGGCACAACAGCATCGTGAGTGAGCCGGGACTAGGCAGTAAGGAGTCCCCGAAGCAGGCTACAGCTGTCTGCCGTACAAGTAGAGTTGATAGGAACATCGGTCAGAAGGAACTCCAGTGTAACTCAGTACTGTGAGTTCTTCACTAAAGGCGCAATAAGGGAGACGTTCAGCAAAGGCACATGTTGGCGGAGTGATGGAAAGGAGTACTTTATCTTGCCTGGAAGTTGGCTGAGCTCCTGACCCAGAGGACACGGCACGGATGCGGGCTCTTGTGCCGCAACAGACTGCGAGTAAAGCTTTGGAACTCCATGCCCTGGTGTCCTCCACTTATTTGTGCATCAACCTGCTCGGCACTGCTACATCCCCCCCTGCACCTGACACTACACCATCTACGTGTCACTTCACCTACTCTGCCCTGGGACTACAGCCCTGCCTGTGGAGGTCTATAACATCATTGCTGCACCACACCATCTTTCCCAGAGGATCTGTCTGCAGTGTCGGCTTAACATCTTCATTGCCGAACACCAAAGGTGGCGTCACGACTCATTCATTCATAAACTCTAACCATCATAAGCACACTGAACAAACCCCTTTTACAATGGGTGCCCAGGGCCACGGCCCGGGTCTCAGCTGCCGTGACATCTCCCATTGAAGCTCATCGGGCCCAGTACCGAGTACCCCACAGCCCTGGGAGGGCGACCCAACAGCACTGCGAGTGTTTGTCTAGACAGGCAGTGTAGGGTGGGAACTCCGGCTTGAACTTAGCATCTGCACCGGACGTCCTCTGGCGCGCATGCTAAAGCACACCGTGTGTTGAGCAGGTCAACCACCAACTTAGTCTTCCCTGGGGGTTAAGTTACATGGACCCAATTAGTATTTTTCTGTATGCCTGTGCAGTCTAACAAGGCATAGTCCTTTTTGCTTTGCTTTATAGTACCGCTCTGTGGTGTAGCAGAGCTTGATACTTTGTGCACACTGAGTGACATTTAACTCTATGTGTTTTAAGTGTTTTCTCGCAGCCTTGCTCCACCATTGTGCTAGCTACGGTTTCTCCATCAATGCACGGTGGACCCTGGGTTGCAAATGCACCTTATTATAATTTCTTATTTGGTGTCCGCCAAATCCTAACAGTATACTAGTGCCAGGGTCTGGCTAGAAATGGCGGACAATCAGCATCAGCGGTACATCCAGCAGCTTGAGAGGAGGTTGACCACTCTTAAGCAGGTGTCTACAGCTGTGAATATTGCAGCATTGGTAGCACCATCAGCCGCTGAAGCCACTACTTAGGTTACTGCTGTGATTCCTGTTTCCTCTGTGCCATGTTTTTCACTGCCTGAAAATTTTTCTGGGGACAGAAAGGCTTGTAGAGAGTTTGTAAATCAGTGCTCAATCCACCTGGAGTTACTGGCTTCACTATTTCCAACAAAACATACTAAGGTGGGATTTCTTATTTCCCTTTGTCAGGCATGGCGTTGGAGTGGGCTGCGCCATTATGGAAACGAGATGATCACATCATCCTTAGCGCCCCTTGTTTTCTGGGTGCCCTGAAAGAGGTTTTTTTGGGGCCACAAATAACTCATGATACCGCACTCCAACTCCTGGTTTTAGCTCATGGTTCGTCCTTGGGTTAGGGTTAGCCAGTTTGCCATTCAGTTTCGCACCCTGGCTACCAAGTTGGAATGGCCTGATAAGGTCCTAATTCCGATATTCTGGAAGGGATTAGCAGATCATGTCAGGGATGCTTTGGCCACTAGGGAGATTTCAACTACCCTGGAGGAATTAATATCAGTGGTCACCCGCATCGATCTGCGGCATGTTGAGCGTGGTTTGGAGCGAGCCCAAACTAAACCCCGGATTCAGTGTAGAAAAAAGATATAGGCCATAAATAGGGGGATCACTAGAAAATACTGCATAAAAATACAAGCTTTATTAGGTACAAAACCACACAAAACAACTTAAAAACATTAAAAAAGTCACACCTGTAGCATATACAATAACAACTGAGCTCATAATAAAGCCCTAACCTACAACCTATCCCTCATGTGTGCCAAACAGTATAAACATATATATATATGTCAATAATTATTCAATATAAACAGCATACCATCAAGCAGTGATACAGCAGGGTAAAGAAAGGGTTGATAAGGAATCCCAGCTGGGATAATTGTTAAATCCCTGTGTCGGTAATGTGCGTTATAACCGATTGCAGAGGGCAGATATTGAAATAAGACACAAACAGTCTGTTATAATGCGTGACTCAAATCACAGAACAACCCCTTACATATAAATAATTAAATATCCTTGACCGGTATAAATCTGGTTATAAGAGAAAAATACAGCAGCTTGCCAAAGGTACACATATATACATATCCAGAAACCTATACATGCTACCAATGAGCCAAGGTAAGCAAATTGTATGGTGGCTTGAATAAGCAAAATGGCTCAGAAAGAGCACCTATAAAGAAAAATGTAGCAGGTTAGGCACCATAGCTAGTTTTTAAAAAGCATGGACAAACCGCCCAAAAGACACACATGGTGGTAAGGTGAGGTAAGAAAGCGTACCCGACGCGTGTCGCCACTTGTTGTGGCATTGATTTTATATGTTGCGCAAATTTTAATAAAGATATATATTTATACATATGCTTTTAATTTTCGGTTTTATTTACACCTAACCTGTATATGCTCGTGATAATTGTGGTGTAGAGCCATATTTTGTCCAATATTTTATTTTCATTATTATTTTAATTTTAATTTTTTATACAAATTTTATTTTCACATTTGTTGCTTTACCTCTTGACATATAATGGGCCCTGTACAATGCTCCATACAGTATAATGAGCCATATATATTTCTCCATACAGTATAATGAGTCTCATATAATGATCCATACAGTATATGATGAGCACCATATATTGCTCCATACATAATGGGCCCCATATAATGCTCCATATATAATGGGCCCTCTGTAATTCTTCATATATAATGAACGCTATATGATGCTCCATGTATAATGGTTCACTAGATGCTCCATATATAATGGGCCCAATATGATGCTCCATATATAATGGGCATACATGGCCCCATAAGTTGCTCCATATATAATATGCCCCATATGATGCTCCAAATATAATGGGCCCCATATGATGCTCCATATATATTTCTCCATATATAATGAGCACCATATATGATGCTCCATATATAATGGGCCCCATATATGATGCCCCATAAATAATGATCCCCATAAATAATGAGCCCCATATAATGCTCCAGACATAAAAAATGAAATACTCACCTCTCCTTGCTGGCCAGACTCCTCAGCATCAGCATCTTCCTGCTCTCTGCCCTGTGACTATTCAGGCATAGGGTGTACTCTAGTCATGTCATCACGACCTCTGACCTGAAATGTCACAGTCAAAGACAAAGAAGACAATTCAGTGGTGAAACGGGGAGAGATCAGTATTGCAAGTGCCGGGGCCTTGAGCAAGTGGGGGGGCCTACTCACGGGCACTGGCACAGGTACCAGGCCCCCATAGCACACCGGTGTCCCCGTCGGCGAGTGGGTCTCCCACTTGCTCAGGTGCACCTGGTGCTGATGCCGGCCCTGGTCAGCGCTCACCCCTTGTTCCTGCTTTATATGCCTGCTACCGACACACACTATACATGTGCGGTGGATGTCAGTAAGAGCTTAATAAAGCACTCACTTTGTGGACTGTCTGACCTAATTTTTGTCAGTGTTCATAATTTTGAAACAGGAACAAAAGAGCCCACGCCTTTGTGCATGCCTCAAAAGGTAGACACTGCCAAAAAGAAAGTCAGACAGAAAATAAAGTGATTTCATTATACTCAATGGTCCCGATTTTTGGATACACTTGAATCGTGTTTTTTAGGACTGTTGTGATCATAGTGTCTTGTCCTGGTGAAGAAGCATGTTTACTTCAAAATATTTTGACAAATAAAAATGCATTTAAACAATTCCGGTGTCCTTTTCCATTTTGGACCATTCTAGTCTCACAAGTTTCTAAGGCCTGGTTCATACTGTCCGTGGTTCCATCACAGAATGACGGCACATCGCTAGCGCATGCCGCTTTATGGCATGCGCTGCAATGCGCCTGATATTGGGAGGGAATAGCAAAATTAACGGACTGCATTACATCGCGCTATGCCACAATGTAACACAGTCCATCTAACGGACTGCCATAACACAGTGTTACCGCAGCCTAAGGCTTGATGTGAACATAGCACAAGATGGAAAATGTAGATGACTCTCTTTTGTGTTAAACGCCCTGACAGCTTATAATACTCCCATTAGTTTATGAGTTTGCATTAGAGTCAATTATTTATTTGGCCTTTACTATCTCTTTGGTGCAGTAATTGCTACATTTTGAAGACCTTTAAATGAAATGGTTCAAGTATAAAGGCAGTTTGAGGAACGCTGTCATATTATCATTGGAACACTATGAATTATTGCTTCTCAGGGTGTGTGAGAGTACCTTTTCTGTTAAAGTAATAATTCTGTACAATGCAAGAATCACTTTTAAATACTAAAATTATACCAAAGAACATTTGCTATTATGGAAATGTCATCCAGTCCTGTGGTTTCTCATGCTCTGTAATGCCATCAATTTTGCATTAATAGCTATTTATTTTGTTGTTGTAGCTTGTCATCCCAGGGGTTCATTATGTGAAACATTCCATCAGTGCAGTACATGCTTGTGAAACCAGGGAAGGTGCTTGATAACCATACTGTACATAAACATTGTCTTCTAAGTCGTCTACAACTCTGTACCATGTAGAACATATTAGCCCTATAATAAGTAATGTTCCCATGGACAAGTATAAAAGAGATATTCTGTCTGGCTTTGCTGATTTTATGCAGTGATAAAGAAAATGATAGAGTACACAAGAAAAAATAAAAGTGGGTTTTTAATTTCGAAATCATGACTTTGTTCAAATGTCCCTTTGATTGTCAACTATAAAAATAATTTCCAAATTTGAAGCATATTAGGTTAATTTAAAGGGAACCCGTCACCTCGTTTTTTAGCTATAAGATGCGGCCACTGCCTTTCAGGGCTTATCTACAGCATTCTATAATAGCTGAAAAATGAGGTGACAGGTTCCCTTTAAGTAGACATATTCTTTGACTATGTGAAATTTCTATCTGTCGCTCATACCAATATTATGTTAAATTTAGATTAAATGATTGGAATTCACCTACAATCTTATATCCAAATGTGTAAACAGGTACATCATATTTTGAACATGACCTTCACAAATCTCATACATTTTAGGCATGTACAAATTGGTTTATAAGGAACCTGACAGTCGATTCATGCTGCCCTACTCATGGGAAGCATAAATCAGACACTGGTGCTTTCATTTCAGCCATGTACTTTTTCTGTACTTTTTATCATAAAATGCTACAATAATTCAGAGAACATATACACTTAAAAGCAACCTGTTAGCTGTCCTAGCATCACTAATCATGTCTGTATTTCAATTTTTTCCAACATTCTCATACACCCTTTTTATGGCCTAGAGCAAATCAGTGGGTAAGTAGTTGGGTGGGCATTGATTTTGCCATACTAATTCTCCCTTTATTCATGCAAGCACATCCCTGTGACCGTGAGGGTCATGATTTTTGAGAAATATGCCACTCTGCAATTCTCGCCCATGCTTGCAATGTTTTGCTTCCCTGTACATGCGCAGTGTAGCGTTTCATGGAGCGTATGCTCAGAATCATTGAAGTAACCAATTTTTCTATAAGTTTCCAAAAATAAGTAAAGTGCATCATGAGCTAACATGTTCTTAGCTTTTTTAGCATGAGATACAGACTTTCTTCACCAAAGTGTATAAAAGTTCAACATGTTACACAAAAAAGAGTACATGGCTGTATTCTATTGCAAACCCTTTTCACTTACAGAAGCACAACCAACAAACCTTCCTTCAAACTCCCAGATCCGAAGGTCACGGCAAGGAAGTGTGTGGCCTCTCATCACAAAAGCTTAGTGAGAGTTTGTCTTGCTCTGGACTTTATACTGGGCTGCCACCCTAGTGTCACTCGAGAGCTTCAGGCTAGGTCTGCTTTCTCCCCAAAAGATGAAAACAAGGATATGAGAATCTGACTCCAGAGCTTGTTTTAAATGAAAGATGACATCACCATTGTGAGATAAGTAACTAACAAAGAACAATAGCACTGATTGTTTTCTAAAAAACGCATTTACTGCAGCTCTCACAACTCTGTTGTATTTCAACAATGGCTGCTTGTAAGATAGAAGCTGAAGCACTGAGAGGAACCTGCAGATGTGTCTATTATAATCACACAGTTCAGCAGTGAGATCAAGAGAGCAGCCATTACGTGTCTAACTCTGGTGACGCCTTCTTTCAATTAAAATCCCTCAAAGCCTGGAACAGCTCATTTACATATAAGAAAAATGTGGATTTCTCTGGAAGAAGACATCAGGTCACATATATAAAGATATTTCATTTAGCTTCCTGTCACCTGCATGCACATACAGCCATGGTCAAAAATGTTGGCACTCTTGAATTTTTTCCAGAAAATGAAATATTTCTCCCAGAAAATGATTGCAATTACAGGTTTGTTATACACTATTTCCTTTGTGTGTATTGGAACAACACAAAAAAAGAGAAAAAAGGTAAACCTTTCCAAAAATGTGGGTAAACAACTTTGTTTCAAGCATGTGATGCTAGTTCAAACTCACCTGTGGCAAGTATCAGGTGTAGGCAATATAAAAATCACACCTACAGCCAGATAAAAAGGAGAGAAGCTGACTTAATTTGTACATTGTGTGACTGTGTACCACACTAATCATGGACAACAGAAAGAGGAGAAGAGAACTGTCTGAAGACTTGAGAATCAAATTTGATGAAACATATCAACAATCTCAAGGTTACAAGTCCATCTCCAGAGATCTTTAGGTTCCTTTGTCCATGGTGTGCAACATAATCAAATCTTGTCTTTTTCCTATTTTCTAGAGCAGTAATTGCAATTCCAATTTCATATACCGTATTATTAAGATTATAAGACACTCTGGATCATAAGATGCACCCCAAATTTTGAGGAGAAAAATAGGAATTATTTTTTTACAATAAAATGGTGGTGCTTCTTTTAATCCATGCGTCTTATTGCTTACCGGGGGTGGTGGCTGCAGTGAAGCAGGGTCCCAGAGTTGCTGCTGGAGGAGGCAGGAGTGGGGTGAATCTGTAGGCCGCAGGTTGGGATAAGGGGGTGTCCGATGTGCTGTGCGCCACTGCAGGTGTCCGGTGATGCGTGTGTCCGGTGCTGTGTGGGTGTCCAGTGCTGCAGGTGCCCGGCGGTGCTGCGGATGTGTCCGGAGGTGCTGCACGGGTCTCCGGTGCTGTTGAGGGGGTCTCCGGCGCTCCAGGGGGCTCTGCCGACATTTTGTGAAAGGCTAGAGCCCCACAGCTCCGTGCGGTGGACTCTGGGAAAATGGCCTCTGGGGTCGGCACATGCGAAGATGGAGATTTCGGCATCAATATTTCGGGAGAGATATTTATTCCAAAGAGAGCGCAACTAAATATTAAGTTGAGGGTGCCAACAATTTTGCCCTGCCCATTTTTGAGGTTTAGTGTGAAATGGTGTCAAATTTGCTTTTTTCTGTTTTTTTTTACAATGTTAAATACACACAAAGGAAATAAACATGTGTATAATAAAACGTGTAATTGCAATAAATTTCTGGGAGAAGAACTTCATTTTCTAGGAACATTTCAAGGTTCCTAAAACTTTCAGTCGTGACTGTATAGATGACTTAGTAGGGATTATAAAACTAACAGATGCCCTTTTAAGCAACTGAAGAAAGAAGCGGCAAAAAGACGACTCCAGGCAAGTCAGGATACCATATGTGTGTGAGAGAGAGATTACACTGGAAAGTTCAGCTTCTGAACTACAGAGCAGGAAATCTTACATATGTAGCCATAGATTAATGGGAGCCCTGACACAGCACAGTTAGAAAGAGGGATGGTGGATGATAAGTTGCAAAGTACTACATCTGGGCAATAAAAATGAAAAAAGCATATACAGAATGGGAGGAATAGGGCTAAGCAACAGCACATGTGAAAAAGACTTGGGTATACTAATAGATCACAGACTGAATATGAGTCAACAGTGTGATGCAGCAGCAAAAAAGGTAAATGCAATTCTAGGATGTATTAACAGAAGCATACAGTCTAGATTGCGTGAAGTCATTATTTCCCTCTACTCCTCCTTGGCCAGACCTCATCTGGAATATTGTGTCCAGTTTTGGGCACCACATTTTAAAAAAGACATCAACAAACTGGAGCAAGTTCAGAAAAGAGCAACCAGAATGGTGACCGGTCTGCAAACCCTGTCTTATGAGGAAAGGTTGCAGGATTTGGGAATGTTTAGTTTGCAAAAGAGAAGACTGAGAGGAGACTTAATAGCTGTCTACAAATATCTAAAGGGCTGTCACATTGTAGAAGGATCAACTTTATTCTCATTTGCACAAGGAAAGACTAGAAGCAATGGGATGAAACTGAAAGGGAGGAGACACAGATTAGATATTAGAAAAAACTTTTTGACAGTTAGAGTGATCAATGAGTGGAACAAGCTGCCTCGAGAAGTGGTGAATTCTCCTTCAATGGAAGTCTTCAAACAGAGGCTGGACAGACATCTGATTGGGATGATTTAGCGAATCCTGCTTTGAGCAGGGGGTTGGACCAGATGGCCCAGGAGGTCCCTTCCAACTCTACGATTCTATGATTCTATGACCTGGGAGTTTTAGTGAGCAGAAACTGCAAATGCTGGGTTGGGGCACTTGTACAACAAGGGAGTGAATTGTGAATGAGGCGAGCTGAAGATGGAGAGCCCTTTTATGTCTATTATGATACTGCAATGTTGTTTGCAAGATATGTGTCACCACCAGCAACTATATATCATGAACCTTTGTATTGTGCAGAAGATGCTAAAGTCAAGCTTGATACCTGCTACCTATAGTACATATGTTCTACCCATTCATTCAGCAAACAACCATTTATCTTTGTGTCTCTGAGTGACTTTCTCCTTGTGAGGTTATTGGGTTCATTTTGATCCAGCAATATGTGGCGTGGTAGTACAATCAAGAAAAAGGACAACACACACCCAGGGAGCCATTTCACTGGTGACTATGAACACAGCGTTACAATTTTACCTATGTGTCTCTTAGGCCGGGATCACACATGTGAGAAACTCAGACGAGTCTCGCATGTTAATCCCTGATACTGCCGCCAGAGAATCCTAGTCATCTAATGGATGGTATCACGTGGACCCGTCCTGTGTGACACGACCCGCAGGTTGGTAACTAAAATAACAAAACTGGCACATGTAACTGTCCTATGTGACACGACCCGCAGGCCGGTAACCAAATCAACAAGACACCTTGGAAGGGGAAACAGTTACAACAGTGGGCCCTGCGATAGGGAATGGGGACGTGGATACCTCCTGCACTCCCTTGAGTCAGTGTCCCTCACACTCCTAATGTTCCCTATACAGGCTCCTCACCTGTCGCCGAGCCGGAACCTGTCACCCTAGCACACCCTACACCTATCCCTTGCTAGGGAGCTGGGTGGTTCAGGCACTGGCCCCACCACTGTACTAATACACACCAGGGAAAAATACAAACTGGGATAACACCACTTAGCTTTGCTCTGTTGCTATTGCTCCCAGCAACAGAGTCCACCACCAGAATGCAGCTTTCCTCCAGAATAGCTGCTATTTCTCCAAGCTTTGTCAGAGCAGCAAGGAACACCTCTATGTAATTCCTTCCTTCACCATACATTACACCAGAGCTCCCCTGAGCTGCTATCTGTAGTTCCTTCCTTCATTAGTCTTGGTTGGAAATGAGCAATATCACCAACAGTGATTGCAACCAACCTGACACTCTTTTATAGGTAAGAGCCAGCAATCACACCTGCTTCATAATCACGTGCACTAAACTAAAGTAACCAGAGTGCAATGACCCCAACGGCCACCAAGGGCAAAATTAAAACTGAAACCACACAGTGCAATGACCCTAATGGCCACCGGAGGCAAAAACTAACTTTAAGCACACAGCTCAAGGAAAAAAAGGTTACTAGTGCTTTTATCTGTCATGATCCAGCATGGATCATGACAGTACCCTCACTTAATGAGGGACCTCTGGACCCTCAAGACCGCTCCTCATCAGGGAACCACCTATAGAGGGGAAGCCCAGATCCAAAGTTCACCCCTGCAACTACCTGCAAGTCAGGTTGATGACAAACGAGCACCGCTGGTATTGGCAATGTATGTCCTGGAGGCACCACACATCTCCGAAGCGCTGACCTGGGGAACGAGTTGTGTATGTGTATGTTTGGGGGTAACTCGAACAGGTAAGACTCCACAACACACTTCCACTGGATATTTTTTCGTGGCCACCCATACATGCTCGTTCACACACAGGTCCGGACCTGAACATTTATTGCCACACATTTGTTTGTCACAATTCGGTGAACTCTTTCTGGGATTGACAACAGAGGTGTCCCCCTGTGTCACCACACTCACACCCCCGCCATTCACCATGGGGTACACCACCCTCCAACCCCTTCAACAAATACAGGGTATTTAGTCAATACGTTTTTTTGCAAAAAAATGTATGCCAAGCTACTCCACCTCGTCAAGGTAACCCTTAATGGAGCAGTCCCTAGCTAATGTATTTAAAACCTGAATATATGAAGAGTGTTTAAGTGAACAGGATTCAGACAGGCGCTTCCTAGTATGGGCACGTGGTGTAAGACAGCTCTTTATGTGCATGTCACATAAGAGAGAGGTGGGGTCTCTCAAACCATGCATAAGCAAGGAAAAAAAGGGATTAAAAAACACATGTGACATGCACAAATTTGAACAAGTCAGTCGGACAGTGTTCACGCCACCCACTGACTGAAACACAAAAAGAAAACACAGAATGACAAATGTGCAGAAATACCCTGCAGTAACGAATATGACAGTAATCAGCAAGTGCTGGTAAAAAGATGGCAACAAATACAGGGTATTTAGTCGATACTTTTTTGCAAAAAATGTATACCAAGCTACTCCACCTCGTCAAGGTAATCCTTAATGGAGCAGTCCCTATCTATTGTATTTCAAACCTGAACATATGAACAGTGTCTAAATGAACAGGATTCAGACAGGCGCTTCCTAGTATGGGCACGTGGTGTAAGACAGCTCTTTATGTGCATGTCACACAAGAGAGGGGTGGGGTCTCTCAAACCATACATAAGCAAGGAAAAAAAGGGATTAAAAACACATGTGACATGCACAAATGTGAACAAGTCGGTCGGACAGTGTTCACACCACCCACTGACTGAAACACAAAAATAAAACACAGAATGACAAATGTGCAGAAATACCCTGCAGTAACAAATATGACAGTAATCAGCAAGTGCTGGTAAAAAGATGACAACAAATACAGGGTATATAGTCGATACATTTTTTTGCAAAAAAGTGTATGCCAAGCCACTCTATCTCATCAAGGTAACCCTTAATGGAGCTGTCCCTATCTAATGCGTTTCAAACCTGAACATATGAACAGTGTCTAAATGAACAGGATTCAGACAGGCGCTTCCTAGTATGGGCACGTGGTGTAAGACAGCTCTTTATGTGCATGTCACACAAGAGAGGGGTGGGGTCTCTCAAACCATGCATAAGCAAGGAAAAAAGGGATTAAAAACACATGTGACATGCACCAGTGTGAACAAGTCAGTAAGACAACGTTCACACCACCCACTGACTGAAACACAAAAAGAAAACACAAAATGACAAATGTGCAGAAATACCCTGCAGTAACGAATAAGACAGTAATCAGCAAGTGCTGGTAAAAAGATGGCAACAAATACAGGGTATTTAGTCAATACATTTTTTTGCAAAAAAATGTATACCAAGCTACTCCACCTCGTCAAGGTAACCCTTAATGGAGCAGTCCCTATCTAATGTATTTAAAACCTGAACATATGAACAGTGTCTAAATGAACAGGATTCAGACAGGCGCTTCCTAGTATGGGCAGGTGGTGTAAGACAGCTCTTTATGTGCATGTCACACAAGAGAGGGGTGGGGTCTCTCAAACCGTGCATAAGCGAGGAAAAAGGGATTAAAAACACATGTGACATGCACAAATGTGAACAAGTCGGTCGGACAGTGTTCACACCACCCACTGACTGAAACACAAAAAGAAAACACAGAATGACAAATGTGCAGAAATACCCTGCAGTAAAGAATATGACAGTAATCAGCAAGTGCTGGTAAAAAGATGGCAACAAATACAGGGTATTTAGTCAATATGTTTTGTGGCAAAAAAATGTATACCAAGCTACTCCACCTCGTAAAGGTAACCCTTAATGGAGCAGTCCCTATCTAATGTATTTAAAACCTGGCCCCACCACTGTACTAATACACACCAGGGAAAAATACAAACAGGGATAACACCACTTAGCTTTGCTCTGTTGCTATTGCTCCCAGCAACAGAGTCCACCACCAGAATGCAGCTTTCCTCCAGAGTAGCTGCTATTTCTCCTAGCTTTGTCAGAGCTGCAAGGAACACCTTTCTGCAATTCCTTCCTTCACCAGACTTTACACCAGAGCTCCCCTGAGCTGCTCTCTGTAGTTCCTTCCTTCACCAGTCTTGGTTGAAAATGAGCAATATCACTAACAGTGATCGCAACTACCTGACACTCTTTTATAGGTAAGAGCCAGTAATCACACCTGCTTCATAATCACGTGCACGAAACTAAAGTAACCAGAGTGCAATGACCCTAACGGCCACCGGGGGCAAAATTAAAACTGAAACCACACAGTGCAATGACCCTAATGCCACCGGGGGCAAAAACTAACTTTAAGCACACAGCTGAAGGAAAAAAAGGTTACTAGTGCTTTTATCTGTCATGTTCCAGCATGGATAATGACAGTACCCTCACTTAATGAGGGGCCTCTGGACCCTCAAGACCGCTCCTCATCAGGGGACCACCTACAGAGGGGACGCCCAGATCCAGAGTTCACCCCTGCAACTACCTGCAAGTCAGGCTGATGACAAACGAGCACCTCTGGTATGGGCAATGTATGTTCTGGAGGCATCACACATCTCCGAAGCGCCAACCTGGGGAACGAGTTGTGTATGTGTATGTTTGGGGGGTAACTCGAGCTGGTATGACTCCGCAACACACTTCCACTGGATGTTTTTTGGTGGCCACCCATACATGCTCGTTCACACACAGGTCCGGACCTGAACATTTATTGCCACACATTCGTTTGACACAATTTGGTGAACTCTTTCTGGGATTGACAGCAGAGGCGTCCCCCTGTGTCACGACACTCACACCCCCGCCATTCACCATGGGGTACACCACCCTCCAACCCCTTCCACCACGAGGTCTGCGCCTCCCAGGGTTGGCTAATGGCGAGGGTTGAGACTTGCCCCTACTCTCCTGCAGCACATCTGCTGCTCTCACTGGAGAGAAAGGGGTCGGTTGAAGAGAGATGGCAGAAACAGTAGCCCCTAGGCAGCAGCCCTCACACGACTGCCCCCAGCTGACCACTTTCCTTGCCCGCCAATCTATTACCGGGTTGTGTTTTTTCAGACAAGGGAGGCCTAAAACGATATGTACTGGCATTCCCTCCAAGATATAGCATGACAAGGACTCCTCATGATGTCCTATACGTGGATGGATGTTTTCTACGACTTAGGCCAAGCTCCCCTTCCTCAGTGGAACAGAGGTAATGGCCTGGATGCTTATAGGTTGGGCTAGCATCCTACACCTCAGGCCATGAGTCTGGACAAAGCGAGCATCCACCAGACTGACTCCTGCTCCGCTGTCCACAAGCACCGGTATCACCTCCGGTACCCCGCCAGCCATCACCTCTGCTGACATAGTACCTTGGGAGGGCAAAATGGAGGAAATATACACTCCCTGGTCGCCTCCCTCCAAGCAACCAGGGGAATGCGGCTTCTCAGATGGCACAGATAATTTGGCGCGGGTTGGGCAAGCCTTCAGGATATGACCAGTCTGCCCACAGTAAAAACATGCCGAAACCACTCCCTGAACCATAGGCAGCTCCGTACACAAACTAGCTCCTCCTACTTGCATAGGTTCATCTGGAGACTTGGCACGCACTGGGCAGGCTCTCATGAAATGGACCGGCTTCCCACAGGAAAAGCATACCCCCCACCACGACGAGCCGCAGACACCCCCTTTTTTGTACCAACAACACCGGGCTGTCTGGGTTCCTCCATCCGCAATGGTGGGTCCTCCTCCCTAGCGAGGACAACAGGGGGCACATTTTGTGTATGTCTCTCCCTAAGGCGTCTATCCACCCGAATGGCAAGGGACATGGTGGCCTCCAGCGACTTGGGGGCGGTATACTGCACCAGAGTATCCTGCAACTTTGGAGACAGATGCTGCACAAATTGACTCCTAAGTGCAGGGTCATTCCACTGAGTGTCTGTGGCCCACCTCCTAAACTCTGAGCAGTACTCCTCAGCAACCCGGGCTCCCTGTTTACACCTACGGAGTCTGGATTCCGCCAGGGAGACGCCATCAGGATCCCCATACACAAGCGCCAAAGCTGCAAAAAACTCGTCCACGGACTCTAATGATGGTGAATCATCCAGCAGGGAGAAGGCCCAGGATTGGAGATCCCCCTTAAGAAGGGACATAATGATTCCCACCCGCTGCTCTTCACTCCCTGATGAACGAGGGTGCAGCCTGAAGTATAGTTTGCAGGCTTTATGAAATACCAAGAATTGATCTCTCCCTCCAGAAAACCTGTCAGGGAGGGATATCTTGGGTTCTGGCTGAGCCTGTGCCTGAACCAGACCCCCAAAGCCCACCAACAGCTGCAGCTGCTGCACCAACTCACTGCGCAGCCCCCTAATATCATCAGTAAAGATTTGCAGCATTTGGGCAAAGGTCTGCCTTGGGTCCATGGCTCAGCAGAAAAAAAAAGTTAGGATGGTGATAGTGTCATGTGGACCCATCCTGTGTGACCTGGCCCGCAGGTTGGTAACTAAAAACAACAAAACTGGCACATGTAACTGTCCTGTGTGACATGACCCGCAGGCCGGTAACCAAAACAACAAGACACGGGGGAAGGGGAAACAGTTACAATGGTGGGCCCTGCAATAGGGAACGGGGACGTGGAGACCTCCTGCACTCCCCTGAGTCAGTGTCCCTCACACTCCTAACGTTCCCTATACAGGCTCCTCACCTGTCGCCGAGCTGGAACCTGTCACCGTAGCACACCCTACACCTATCCCTTGCTAGGGAGCTGAGTGGTGCAGGCACTGGCCCCACTGCTGTACTAATACACACCAGGGAAAAATACAAACAGGGATAACACCATTTAGCTTTGCTCTGTTGCTATTGCTCCCAGCAACAGAGTCCACCACCAGAATGCAGCTTTCCTCCAGAATAGCTGCTACTTCTCCAAGCTTTGTCAGAGCTGCAAGGAACACCCCTCTGTGATTCCTTCCTTCACCAGACTTTACACCAGAGCTCCCCTCAGCTGCTCTCTGTAGTTCCTTCCTTCACCAGTCTTGGTTGGAAATGAGCAATATCACCAACAGTGATTGCAACCACCTGACACTCTTTTATAGGTAAGAGCCAGCAATCACACCTGCTTCATAATCACGTGCACAAAACTAAAGTAACCAGAGTGCAATGACCCTAACGGCCACCGGGGGCAAAACTAAAACCACACAGTGCAATGATCCTAATGGCCACCGGGGGCAAAATCTAACTTTACTCACACAGCTTAGGAAAAAAAAAGGTTACTAGTGCTTTTATCTGTCATGACCCAGCATGGATCAAGACAGATGGCCTTGTGAAGAGTTGTTTTACATACACCCATAATCTTTTTCTCCAAGTGTATTTTTTGCAGTCAATTACTTATGCCTCATTATCCTCACCACTGATGAGACACAATACTGCACTAATTCTATCCAAAAGGCTGAGAACTGATAGGTTGAGAGGGTTTGGTGATAAAAGTCAGCCAGTCTATAATTTTGTTTATTTTCACTTGCTCAAGCCATTGCCTAATAAGAGTAAAATCATCTAGGTTGTTGAATTCTTTAATGGAGACAGATTTCTTTCATAATCCTGCAAGAGATTGTAGAGCTACAATTACACTGACAAACACTCTTGCTATGCTATGTCAAATGCTATTGAAAGGTGCTTATTAATTAGGTGATAGCTTTGTTACTAGCGATTCGTCATAATTTTTATTTGAATATCTCAAACAATTGATTCTTAAGAAAGTGATGTTAAAAAAGCAAACTGCACGCATTTCATCTTCGGGAGTACAATTGTTATTTATCAAGTACGGTAAGTCATTTCTTAACTCTACAAAGTTTTAATATATCAAATGCATTTTGATTACAGATGAAATGACATAATAACTTTCCAGCCTTCTATATATAACTCAAAATAATACATCGAAAATAAATAAACTTATACCACATGGAATACATGGTATCACTGAAAGCCCCTGCATATACATTGCACTATGTAATTCCATATAGAAAAATAAAAAATTGTTGCCACATTCTTACAACTGCTAAAAACACAATCTTTTGATATACAGATAGTCAATGGGGCCATTTGGATAAGTTTATAATATGGAGAAATTTGGCAAATATAATGTGAATACTCTGTTACTGAAAAAAAGCTTTCTCATTATTTTCACAAGATGCCTAGGAAAAAACAATAGTGTCAGCAAAGCGCATTACTTAATAGAAGAAAAAAAAGCTAATGCCCCTGATTTATTAGAAATAATATATCTATACAGTATTATATTACTGAATGTTTAACTGCATTACTTCAGTAAATATTGAAGGTGTATTCCTGGCACAAACATCATTCTTTTTTGAAGCATCAGCACAAATGATTTCCAGTATACTATTTGTCATATTTGTGGAGCAACTAAATAAAAATGTGCAAATTATACCCACAGTGTTGTTAAAAATTATTTTGGCAAAAGTCATAACAAGTGCACATTAATGAGTAGGTTGGGCTGGAAAACAACAGACATTTCAAACACTAAAAAAAAATTTGGTTTCTGACTGATTTCATCATGGATATCATATCAACAATGCAAAAGATAACTACCTTGCTAATTTTAATAGCATCAAAATACATATTTGTATATTTAGTGAGCAACCCAAAAAAGCATAGGAGTTGATTAAAATAAGTGACATAGTGGCTAAGGCCACTTTCATACTTCAGGCTTTCGGTATCTGGCATGGTGCAGCGAAAAACCGGACTGCCGGATCCGGCGCCTGTTGCGACCAGATCCGTTTTTTTCCCCATGCTGTATCATT
This sequence comes from Dendrobates tinctorius, assembly GCF_039654945.1. Taxonomy (NCBI): domain Eukaryota; kingdom Metazoa; phylum Chordata; class Amphibia; order Anura; family Dendrobatidae; genus Dendrobates; species Dendrobates tinctorius. Next base: position 4,756,473 of record NW_027361828.1, on the reverse strand, counting down.
GCTGCCGCATTGCGCCGGATGACAATGCGGCGCGTCCGTTTTTTTCCGGATCCGGAGAAAATAGCCGGTCCGGCGTCGGGAAAAAACATTGCATGCAACGTTTTTTCCCAACGTCGGACCGTTTTTTTGCACTGCGCATGCCCGGAAACCTTCTCTACCAGGTATATATCCGGCAGAAAGAAGAATCCGGTATCTGCGTTTGCGGCCGGATCCGGTAGTCCGGTTTTTCGCCGCACCATGCCGGATACCGAAAGCCTGAAGTGTGAAAGCGGCCTAACATGGAACAAAGATGCAGCCTTCCCAAACACCAGCTCAGATTACCAATGCATTACCAGGATGCAGCAGACCTTCGGCTATGTGCAGACGTATGCAGAAAATTTCTGCATGAAAATCGGACTTTCTCCCAGGAAACACACTTTTCTTTCCGCGTGTTTATTGCGCGTTTTCCGTGCATTTTTTTCGCGCATCCCCAGTTTCATAGAAAATAGCTAGAAAAGTGGATTTTTCCGCAAAATTAATGAGCATGCTGTGTTTTTTACCACGATGCTTTTTTTGCGGAAAAAAATGCATCAATATGCACAAAAAGTGCAGAATTCATTAAAATGAATTGGATGCTTCCTGTAAGCGTTTAAGCATTTTTGCCGGTAAAAGCGCCTACAAAACACAAAAAAACCCGCTTACATGTGCACACAGCCTTTATGATAGCAGCACAGCTGCAAAATACGTGCTGAAAATCGATTGCTAAATGGCATAACAAGAAAAAAAAGTCAAAATGCCAGAATTATGTTTTTTTTGGGCAGCTGCAACATTACATTAAAATGCAATAATGGGCAATTAAAAGTTCACTTCTGCACCAAAATGGCATCATTAAAATCATCAGTTCGGCACACAAAAAATAAGCCCTCACCCATCCCGAGATCATGAAAAATGAAGATGCTATGGGTATCGGAAAATAGCACAAGTTTTTTTTTTTTTTAACCATTTAGATAATAAAGAACCCATACATGTTTGGTGTCTATGAACTCATAATGACCTGGAGAAAAATAAAGGCAGGTCACTTTCAGCACTTGGTTAACATAGCAAAACAAAAAACCAATGTGGAATTGCACTTTTTTGACATTTCACCGCATTTGGCATTTTTTTTCTGTTTTCCAGTACATGATATGTTAAAACTATTGGTGTCGTTCAAAAGGTACAACTCATCCTGCAAAAAAACATCCCCTCACATGGCCATATTTACAGAAAAATAAAAAAGTTATGGCTCTGGGAAAAAGGGGAGCAAAAAACGAAAACGCAAAACAAAAATACCTCATGTCATGAAGGGGTTAATGCTAAAAAACTATTTTAAGAGCAAATCCTAAAAATGTATACATTCTAAAAGCATAGATGTGCGCAGTATGGCGGTAGAGGGAAAACATCATGAAAACCATAGGGACGGCACTGTACTCCTTCATTTTTTTAGAGACTACAGTATTTTGAACATTGCTTTATTTATTGACTGACATTAATAATGGCGCCAGAAAGCAAAAACTCTGCACTATTAGAAATAGAGTAAGAAAATGTCTTACTTTAGCATGTCTACGTTCAGGAAGTAAAAAAATAAGTACAAAATATCACAGCATCTAAAAGATAAAGTTATTAGAAAAATAAAACAATACTGAATTAAAACCGATTATTAGGACACTGTGGTATATGGTTTCATAGCTGCATTTTTATGATTAGATATAGCAGACATATCACATTTGTTTTTTGGTTGCTTTTTTTTTCTGAACAGCTTTTCATATTAGCGCCAGCAAATCAAATTGATCATTATTTGTTTTGTCAAATCGGTGATGAATGAAGCTGTTTATGAGCTCGTCTGAATGACTAAATCTGGTATCTAAATAGCTTTCATCATCTTGCCTTATAATAAAATGCATTAAACGTGGATGCTGGGTACCAAAAGTGATTTGCAATCTAATTTGCTGCAAGTTAGCTTCCCGTGGATAAGTCTATCATGCGGGGTGTAATATTCAAGTGGACACGTTACTGGCACATTTTGATGTGAAACAAAAGTAAATAGGATAAGCATTGAACCAATACCTTATGTAAAGCATGGACTATTAGCTGAAATGAACACATCAGATTGTAAGAGTTGTCAATGTGGATCACTATACCAGTCTACAAGAAATAGTTTTTTTCTGTAAAATGCATGTAATTTAGTATATATCTATACTTTAGATATCACCAGACCTGTTCTCCTTCAGAGCTATCGTGCTCTGAATAATCGAATCAGGACAAAACCTTTAAGGCTATGTGCCCAGCGTCATTTATGAGTTTCCCCAGATGGAGCTGCTTAAGTAAAATGCTGGCTACACCTCTCCGGAATCGGCTTTGCTATTATTCTTGCAGCTTTCGCTCTAAACTGTTATGTAATGAGCATGTCTCTTTTTTGACTGCTTTAGGGTTTCCCGAACTCTGTAATGGTTAAAGGATCAAACATAACATGTGCACAGCAATGTTGTTTTGACATTGCCGTGCACTGTGTTAATTGTATGAGATGTTTTTGCGATACTTTTACAGCAGCGGAATCCATGTGAAAAATAAGTTGTGTGCATATACCCTAAGATTTTGTTGCTTGACACCAATTGGTGCCTAGTTGAAACCATTCAACACCGTCAACCATTATCACAACTAGCATGGTTGCCTACTCACTAATCCAAGCTAGGCACCCTATACATACTGCTCTGTCTTTCTGTCAAAAGATTAGATCCAGCTCACCATTATTGACTTCTAGGTAGTGTTCGGAGCTTGGACAACACTGTGTAAGGGCATATGGCAATAAATGAAGAAGGAGTAGTCCAGCTTGGCGAACTGTGAATGTACTTTATTCACAAACAGTGCTTGTTAGAGAATAAAACAGATGATCAGTAGTACATCTCACATGGTATGCAACATCTACGTGTTTCAGGTGGCCTGGCACCCTTAATTATGATGAAAGACATTTGGTTAGTAAGTCCTTTTATGCTGTGTTCCAGTGGAAACTGGTGTACTTATTAATTAAAATTACTTGTTAAAAACAGGAGAGAACAAAACACATGAAATACAGTTGTGCTCAAAAGTTTACATACCCGGCAGAATTTTTGCTTTCTTTGCCTTTTTTCAGAGAATATGAATGATAGCACCAAAACTTTTTCTCCACTCATGGTTAGTGGTTGGGTGAAGCCATTTATTGTCAAACTCCTGTGTTTTCTCTTTTTAAATCATAATGACAACCCAAAACATCCAAAGTTTACATACCCTGGTGATTTTGACCTGACAACATGCACAGAAGTTGCCACAAATGGGTTTGAATGGCTACTAATGGTAACATCCTCACCTGTGACCTGCTTGCTTGTAATCTGTGTGTGTGCATAAAAGCTGAACGCGTTTCAGGGATTCAGACAGACTCTTGTGTCATTCATCAAGCTACTGCCGTTTTTGGATTAGGAGTCATGGGGAAAGCAAAAGAATTGTCAATGGATCTATGGGAAAAGGTAGTTGAACTGTATAACACAGGAAAGGGATACAAAAAGATAACCAAGGAATTGATAATGGCAGTCAGCAGCGTTCAAACTGTGATTAACAAATGGAAAATCAGGGGCTCTATAAAAACAAATATATGGTCAGGTAGACCAACAAAAACTGCCAGGAAAATTGTTTGGGATGCAAAGAAAAACCCACAAATAACATCAGCTGAAATACTGGACTCTCTGAAAACTAGCTGTATGGTTATTTCACAATATGGAGGCACTTGAAGAAAAATAAGCTGCATGGTCGAGTTGCCAGAAGAAAGCCATTACTGCGCAAATGCCACAAAGTATCTAGCCTACAATACGCAAAACAGCATAGAGTAAAGCCTCAAAACTTCTGGAACAAGGTAATTTGGAGTGATGAGACCAAAATTGAACTTTTTGGCCACAACCATAAACGTTACATTTGGACAGAAGTCAGTAAGGTCTATGATGAAAGGAACCCCATTCCTACTATAAAGTATGGAGGTGGATCACTGATGCTTTGGGCACATGTGCATGGGATGTACTTGGACATTCCAACATGACAAAGATCCAAAACACAAGGCCAAGTCAACCTGTCATTGTCTACAGCAGAACAAACCTCAATATCTTTGAGCCACTCTGGAGAGATCTCAAGTGCGCAGTTCATGCTAGACAGTCCAGGAATTAACAGGAACTGGATACTTTTTGCCAAGAAGAGTGGATAGATTCACATCTGAGAAAATAAAGAACCTCATCCACAACTACCACAAAAATCTTCAAGCTGTCATTGCTATTAGAGGGAGCAATACATAGTATTAAGAATTAGGGTTTATAAACTTTTGATCAGAGTCATTTGGATGTTTTGGGTTGTCATTATGATTTAACAAGAGAAAACACAGTAGTTTGACAATAAAAGGCTTCAACCAACCTAAAAAAACACACATTTGAAAGGTTGACTTACCAAAACCCTGACTAATGCACTAGCAGGATGCAGCAGACCTCCATTGATAAAGGCTGGGGAAGCACAGGTGCAAATCACTGATGAGAACAGCCAGTAACCGAAGAGGGTCTGGCTGCCTAGTGGAAACACAAGTAGGGCTTGCATAGGACATCAGTCACACATATAAGTGTGGTGCAAAGTGTCTGAACAGCCTATTAATGACGCCCATAGTATTAGCAGGCGGGCTGCTCAGCAATATATATATGCATCACACCGAAAAAACCAAGCCAACATGAGGTCTAGCTGCATCCTGCAAAAATGATAAAAAGTGCAAAAAGATGAAAAGATATGAGGTATTAGTTACTATTTTGGCCAAAGCAGATTAGCTCACAACCCAACGTCAAGGGTCCTCAAATTTTGTGAGTCCCTAACACTAAATCTGATCAGCGCACATAAGGAAAAAATTCCCAGAAATTAAAAAAAAAACACTTTTGAAAGGTTGACTCACCAAAACCTCTAGACCTCTTCATGTTGGCTTGTTTTTTTCTGTGTGATGCATATAGATAGTGCTGAGCAGGCTGCCTGCTAATACTATGGACGTCATTAATAGGCTTGTCAGACACTTTGCACCACACTTTTCTGTGTGACTGATGTCCTATGCAAGCCCTACTTGTGTGCATTTCTTCCACTAGGCAGCCAGATCCTTTTGGGTTACTGGCTGTTCTCAACAGTGGTTTGCACCTGTGCTGCCCCAGCCTTTTTAAATGGAGGTCAGCGGCATCCTGCTAGTGCATTAGTCAGGGTTTTGGTGAGTCAACCTTTACTGATGCTCTGGCTTTAAAAGCAGTTTACCTACTCACAGAAAAGGGAGCCTTACAGGCCTTCCTGAGCCAGACCATGATGCAGGCTCAACACCTCCTGCCTTAGCTGCTATTGTGCTTTTGGCACTACCAGCAGATGCACCACCACCACCATCAGTACCAGCTGGCCCCCCACGCCCACATCCGTGGCCTCTTCCACCATACTTACTAATTTTTGTGAAAATGTACCCAAAATACCAGCAGATATATGGTACTGTATCAGAAACGTATGGCTCTATACACTCTAGGGATAATTGTAAATCTCCGTATATATTTCATGAGTCATACACAGACGCTCACAGGCTCAGTATGGATTACACAATAATATAAAAAGTTGAAAAAGGGTACAGTATCACCAGATGCAAGGTATATATAGTATAGTTAAATATTCTGAATATCCGTATATATTTCAGGAGGCAGACACAGACGCTCTCATGCTCAGTATGGATTAAACAAGAAAATAAAAGCAGTAAATGGGTAATGTATCACAAGCGTACAGCTGTATACAGTGTTGGTGTAATCTTAAATCTCCAAATATATTTCCGGAGTAACAGACAGACGTTCACAGGCTCATTATGGATTACACCCGAATCAAAATAGCAAAAAAGGGTACTGTATCAGAAGCGTAGAGCTGTATACAGTGTTGGGCAAATTTGAAATCTCGGTATATATTTCCGGAGTCACTCTCAGATGCTCACTCAGTCCGGATTTGAACATAATACAAAATGTTGAAAAAAAGGTACTGGATAACAAGATCGCAAGTATATATACTATAAGGTACAATTTAAATCTCCGTATAGATATTCTCGTAGTCACCCTCAGACGCTCACTCAGTATGGATTTGACCGTAATACTAAATGTCGAACAAAGGTACTGTATAACAAGATAGAAGCTGTATATAGTATAGGGTAAAATTTTTATCTCCGTATATATAGAAGGAGGAAACCACACACGCTCACTCAGTATGGATTATACTGTAGTAAAAAATTTAGAACAAAGGTACTGTATCAGCAGATACCAGGTGTATCCAGTCTAGGGGTAATTGTAAATTTCCATCTATATTTTTGGAGTCAGACACAGACACTCACAGGCTCAGTATGGATTACACCAGAATATAAAAAGTGGAAAAAGTGAAATGTATTCGAAGCATACACCAGTATACATTGTTGGGGTACTTTTAAATCTTCATATATATTTCAGTCTCAGTAAGCCAGTACAGACTCTCCGCTACTGGAAACTAGATGGATACAAGTACAGACGGAAAGTCGAGTGTTTGCAGAAACTTGGGTATTACTAATCATGGGAAAACCTCCCGGTAGATTTTGCAGAGGCAATGCTGACCCTCAATTACTTTGGCAACAAGAGCCCCATAAATATGATATGGTGAAATGGAGATGGGGAGAGCAACCCACTCCAACACCAAACGCACAAGCTCAAAATTAAACTGAGAAGAGCAGGAGAACAAACACGAGCATGCGATACATTGCATGTAAAAATGTCAAATTTTATTATTAAATAACAGGTAAAAAATCTTAATGGTAGCAAAGTGTCAATAGTAACAATGCAGATGGTATTGCCCAAAATATCACCAACTCCTCCCACCAAGATGGAAAATTATCCCGGTATGCATATCTGAAGTGGCCATGTCCCAATTACCCATATAAGTATTCAAATACATTGTCTGTGGAGACAGCAAAAATGGTTCTTTGTGAAGAAAGGGTTGCTGTATCGCAGTAGCGTGGATCCCATCACCGTTACTCATCTCCATCAAATTGTGATCACGGGGAGAGATGTAGACATGGCCCTCACTGCCTATCATGATGTGTCTGGTCACTTTGGAGTGCAAAAGACAGAAGCCACAGGCCGTAGGCGATTCTATTGGATTGGCATGAGAGGAGACATTGAAAAATGGTGGCAGGATTGTCACACGTCTGTGACTGGGAAAACTGTGAAAGCTGATCATAAAGCACCACTGCATCCGATTGTGAGTTGACGTCCATTACAAATGGTAGCCATTGATCATCTGAAGGTAGAGGCCAGCAGGACAGGCCATAGCTACATCTTAACCAAAATCGATCAGTTCACCAAATTTGTAGTGGCCATCCCTCTGAAGGATTTAACTGCCCAGACTACACAGCAGTGAGGCAGGGAGACGTAAGCATTGCAACTTGCAAGTGCTGTGGCCATGAGCAAGCAAGGGGGGCCCACTCGTGGGTGACAGTACTGGCACAGGGCCCCTCATAGTGCACCGGTGTGTCTGACGGCGAGTGGGCCCCCCACCGTCAGAGACACTGTATTGTACTATGAGGGGCCCTGTGCCAGAGCCATCAGCCAATAGTGGGCCCACGCACTTTTTCAGAGCAACGGCACATGCCTGGGTGTGCCAGGTGGTGACCCCAGCCCTTGGGGGGGGCAGCCCAGTTAGGGATGTTTAAAAAATGTCATATGTTGATGTGTAGGCTGTACATTCAGCAGCTGCAAATGGAGGAATTTGGCAAGCCTGAGGAAGAGGAGGACAAAAGCGAGCCAAATTTCTGGCAACCTATGTGTCATCAGGGGAAGGTGGGACAAAATCCTTTGAAACCGATGCATGGTTCATTTTAATGAAGGTTAGATCATCAACATTTTGGGTGGACAGATGGGTCCTTTTTTCTGTCAGGATTGATCCAGCAGAACTGAAGACTCTCTCAGATGGCACACTAACAGCAGGGCAAGCGAGCTCCTGTAAGGCATATTGTGCCAATTCAGGCCAGGTGTCCAGTTTACAGGCCCAATAGTCAAAGGGGAATGACCTGTGACGGAAAACATCGATATGGGAGAAGTAGTTTGTAACCATAGTTGACAACTGCTGTCTCCTGTCACTTTCAATCGATGCAGTATTACCAGTCGTGTGAGCGGTACTTGAGTAATCAGTCCACAACATGGTCATGAGACCCCTGTCTCTAACGCCACTTCGGCTGTGTGCACCACGAACACCTCTTCCATTTTGCCCACTACAGCTTGTGGGAGAACCATCACCGCTGCTGTGTGCTGGGAATGCCTCAAACAAACGGTTTACCAGAGTTGCTTGTTTGTTTTCCAATATTATCTCTAGGTTCTCCTGTGGCATGATGTTGTGTAATTTGCCTTTATAGCATGGATCGAGGATGCTGGCCAACCAGTAGTCGTCATTAGTGTTGAGCATTCCGATACCGCAAGTATCGGGTATCGGCCGATACTTGCTGTATCGGAATTCCGATACCGACTTCCGATATTTTTTCAATATCGGAATTCGGCATCGGAATCGGAAGTTCAAAGTTGATTGACAGCCTGACGTCATCATGATGCGCGGTGTGTGCGCATCATGATGCGCCGTCATTTCGGGCCTTCCGGGGGTCTCTGCCGGCCTGCCGGGGGGCTGTGTGGACTGCCCGGGGTCTGTACCGGCCTGCCGGGGGGCTGTGCCGGCCTGCCGGTGGTCTGTGCACCCTGTGGGGGTCTGTACCGGCCTGCCGGGGGGCTGTGCCGGCCTGCCGGGGGGCTGTGCACCCTGTGGGGGTCTGTACCGGCCTGCCGGGGGGCTGTGCCGGCCTGCCGGGGGGCTGTGCTGATGTCCGGGGGTCTGTGCAAGCATCGTCCGATGGGACTACAAGTCCCATCTGGCGATGCCTGCTACCATGACAGTGATTGACACATTAGCCAATGATGGGACAGTAGTAGTCCCATCATCCGGCTAATGTGTTAAATGTTAAAAAAAAAAAAAAAATACTACATACATACTACATGCATGCTACATACATACTACATGCTACATACATACTACATGCTACATACATATTACATATATACTACATACATACTACATATATACTACATACATGCTACATACATACTGCATGCTACATACATACTACATACATACTACATACATGCTACATACATACTACATGCATGCTACATGCATGCTACATGCATACTACATGCTACATACATACTACATATATACTACATACATACTACATATATACTACATACATGCTACATACATACTGCATGCTACATACATACCACATACATACTACATACATACTACATGCTACATACATACTACATATATACTACATGCATGCTACATACATACTACATGCTACATACATACCACATACATACTACATACATGCTACATGCTACATACATACTACATATATACTACATGCATGCTACATACATACTACATATATACTACATGCATGCTACATACATACTGCATGCTACATGCATGCTACATACATACTACATACATACTACATGCTACATACATACCACACATATACTACATACATACTACATACAATACATTCATACAATACATACATAGACATACAGTACATATAACATAGAGTAACATACTTACCAATACTTGTCAAATTGTTCCCCGAAGCCATTGTCTTTTCCGGAATAAATATTAACATAACAAACCACAAAAATACTCACCCACGATCCGAAGCAGTCCACGAGTGTGTCCCACGACGATCTTGGGTAGAGAACTGCAGCATCAGATGATGCTGCCGTTCTCTACGGGCTGCAGGAATCCAATGACGGAAGGTAGGTATCCTTCCGCACTGTATTCCTCCGCCACTTAAAAAAAAAAAAAGTCCCTAGTCTCACTTTATGCCATTGCTGTGTGGGAATTTCCCACGCAGCAATGGCATAAAGTGAGACTAGGGACTTTTTTTTTTTTTAAGTGGCGGAGGAATACAGTGCGGAAGGATACCTACCTTCCGTCATTGGATTCCTGCAGCCCGTAGAGAACGGCAGCATCAGCTGATGCTGCAGTTCTCTACCCAAGATCGTCGTGGGACACACTCGTGGACTGCTTCGGATCGTGGGTGAGTATTTTTGTGGTTTGTTATGTTAATATTTATTCCGGAAAAGACAATGGCTTCGGGGAACAATGTGACAAGTATTGGTAAGTATGTTACTCTATGTTACATGTACTGTATGTCTATGTATGTATTGTATGAATGTATTGTATGTAGTATGTATGTAGTATATATGTGGTATGTATGTAGCATGTAGTATGTATGTAGTATGTATGTAGCATGCATGTAGCATGCAGTATGTATGTAGCATGCATGTAGTATATATGTAGTATGTATGTAGCATGTAGTATGTATGTAGTATGTATGTAGCATGCATGTAGTATGTATGTAGTATGTATGTAGTATGTATGTGGTATGTATGTAGCATGCATGTAGTATGTATGTAGTATATGTGGTATGTATGTAGCATGTAGTATGTATGTAGCATGCAGTATGTATGTAGCATGCATGTAGTATATATGTAGTATGTATGTAGTATATATGTAGTATGTATGTTGCATGTAGTATTTATGTAGTATGAATGTAGCATGTATGTAGTATGCATGTTGTATGTATGTAGCATGCATGTAGTATATATGTAGTATGTATGTAGTATTTATGTAGTATGAATGTAGCATGTATGTAGTATGTAGTATGAATGTAGCATGTATGTAGTATGCATGTTGTATGTATGTAGCATGTATGTAGCATGTAATTTTTTTTTTTTTTTTTTTACATTCAACACATTAGCCGGATGATGGGACTACTACTGTCCCATCATTGGCTAATGTGTCAGTCACTGTCATGGTAGCAGGCATCGCCCGATGGGACTTGTAGTCCCATCGGACGATGCCTGCACAGACCCCCGAAGCCTGCACAGACCACCGGCAGGCCGGCACAGCCCCCCGGCAGGCCGGCACAGCCCCCCGGAGCCTGCACAGACCACCGGCAGGCCGGCACAGCCCCCCGGCAGGCCGGCACAGCCCCCCGGAGCCTGCACAGACCACCGGCAGGCCGGCACAGCCCCCCGGCAGGCCGGCACAGCCCACCGGAGCCTGCACAGACCACCGGCAGGCCGGCACAGACCACCGGAGCCTGCACAGACCCCCTGGCAGGCCGGCACAGCCCCCCGAAAGGCCCGTACAGACCCCAGAGAGGCTGTACAAGGCAAAAACAGGGTTTTTCTTATTCCGATACCGGAAGTCCCATAGACTTGAATGGGACTTCCGGTATCGGAATCGGCGATACCGATACTTTTTTTAAAGATCGGCCGATCCATTCCGATCCGATACTTTGAAGTATCGGACGGTATCGCTCAACTCTAGTCGTCATCCTTCATCATTTTGGCAATGCGGGGGTCCCTTTTTAGGATTCGCAAGGCATAATCACACATGTGGGCCAATGTTCCAGGTGTCAATGATGCACTGGCAGTGGTGGGTGGAGGAGCACTTTCTGGCAAATCCACATCCCTCCTGTCACGCACAAACCCTGTACCTGACCTTGCCACGCCAACATTTTCTCTTTCCCCCAGAGAAGCATCCTCCTCTCCAAAATAATCATCCCCCTCATCCTCCTCCTCTTCTTCCTCCACCTAGTCCAGGACAGTTCCCTGACCAGACAATGGCTGACTGTCATCAAGGCTTCTCTCATCCTCCTCCTCCTGTTCCTCCTCCGCTGCAGAGGCCTGATCCTTAATGTGCGTCAAACTTTGCATGAGCAGACACATAAGTGGGATGCTCATGCTTATGTTGGCATTGTCTGTGCTTACCAGCTGTGTGCATTCCTCAAAACACTGAAGGACTTTACAAAGGTCTTTCAGCTTTGACCACTGCACATCCGACAATTCCATGTCTTTGCTCAAACTGCCTGCCCGTGTATCTTCCCACAAATGCATTACAGCCTGCCTCTGTTCGCACAGCCTCTCAACCATGCGCAAGATGGACTTCTACCTTGTTGCAACATCTATGTCTAGGCGGTGCTTGGGGAGGTGGAGCAATCGCTGCAGCTTCTACATACGACTGGATTGTACGGGTGAGCGACGGATGTGCGAGCACAGTCTTCGCACCTTTTGGAGCAGGGCTGTTAACTCCGGATAATTGTTTAAGAAGCACTGCACCACTAGGTTCAAAGTGTGAGCCAGGCAAGGTTTGTGTGTGAGTTTTGCAAGGGCTTTGGCTGCCACAAAATTCTGGCCGTTATCACTGACTACCTTGCCTGGCTCAAGATGTAGAGTGCCCAGCCATGACTCAGCTTGTCGCTGCAAGTAGTCGGCCAGTACCTCCGCGGTGTATCTGTGGTCGCCCAAAGACATCATCTTTAAAACAGCCTGCTGCCGCTTACCACTAGCTGTTCAATAGTGGGACACCTCGTGTGCAACACTGGCAGCTGCAGATGGAGTGCTCGTGCGACTGCGCTCTGTCGATGAGCTTTCGCTTCTGGAGGAGGCGGAGGAGGGTCGAACGCCTACAGCCAACTGTTTTCTATACCGTGGGCATAGGCAGCACTGTTCCACCGCCGCTGTCCCCTGTGGAGCCTGCATCCACCACATTAACCCAGTGCGCAGTGATGGACATGTAACGGCCCTGGCTATGCCTACTGGACCATGCATCTGTTGTGAGGTGCACCTTTCCTCTCACTGATTGTTTGAGTGCATGGACAATACAGTCTTTCACATGCAGGTGGAGGGCAGGGATGGCTTTTCGAGAAAAGATGTGCTGACTGGGTAGGTTATAGCGTGGGACAGTGTAGGCCATGAGCTCTCGGAAAGCTTCGCTTTCAACCAAACAGAAGGTCATCATCTCTAATGAGATCAGTTTGGCAATGTAGGCGTTCAAAGCCAGTGTATGCGGATGAGAGGATGAGTACTTTCTTGTCTTACTCAGAGTGTCTGCTAGGGTGAGCTGGACTTGAAAGCTGCATAGGGGGGAACTAGCTGTGGACCGGATGGACTGAGAGGGGGTAGGTGATGGTGATGGTGTTGGCATAGATTCAGTGTTTCTTTGCAAAACCATTGTGATTCCCTGACTGCTTTGGCCTTGCGACGAGACCTCAACATTTATTGCTGGTGGTGTGCTTACCGGTGGCAGTGGTCTTACAGTTGGGGAAGCAATGGAGCGTTGCTGGCTACCTTCAGTCGGGGTACCTGAGGTTTTGTAGTCCGTCCACGCTTGCAAGTGCATGGTGGTTAAATGTCTAAGCATGCAACTGGTATTCAAATTTCTGAGATTTTTCCCTCGGCTAAAGGTCCTTCCGCACTTCTTACAGATAACCTTTGACTCATCAGTAGGATTTTGGACAAAGAAGTGCCACACTGCACTCTTCCTACTATGGTCTAAATTTTCAGGTCTTGCATGCTGTGCTAATTTGACCGTCTGGCCAAGCTGTCCTTCAACTCTTTTAGCTTTTGGTCCACATTTTTGGACAGCTACGGGCCTGCCAGATAACCGATGTCGATTCCTGCTGCGGATCCTTCTCCTTATATGAGCTATTGTCAGCAGCACCCTCTTCCCCCAATGGATGCCAATCCGGGTCAACAACTTGGGTATACATCACCTCCTCTTCAATTTCATCTGCACCTTCCTCTGTGTCACCATGTAAGGTGGTATAGTATCCGGGAAGGGGCACCTGAGTTTCATCAGGGTCAGATTCTGGCTCAGTAGACTGCGAGGGCAATGTAGTGCTGTGGGTCAATGTACCAGCAGAATCATCTAGCAGTGGCTGTGCATCAGTGCACTCCATGTCAGACTCAACTTGGACTGGGGAATTCTGGATTTGACTGGATAACCCAGGCATGGTATGTGAAAAGAGCTCCATGGAGTAATCTGAAGTGTGGGCTGCCACATCCTTCACTATTGGTGGGGGTGAAGGACACAAGGAAAGGTGTTTCTCCTGACCAGAACCCTTCACTGACGACTCCGTGCTTGCAGGTTTTGAAAGTTCAGAAGAGGAGTCAATAGAGCTGGTGGCTATTTTGGCAATGTAAGCCAAAACCTGTTCCTGATGCTCCGGCTTTAAAAGCGGTTTTACTACTCCCAGAAAAGGGAACTTTACAGGCCTTCTTGTGCCAGACAATGGCATAGGCTCAACACCTGCTGCCTTAGCTGCTATTGTGCTTTTGGCATAACTAGCAGATGCACCACCACCACCATCAGTACCAGCTGCCCCCCCGTGTTAGGGACGGCGGAACTCACTAAATATTAAATAACAGAAAGTGCGTTCGCCCCCCGGGGTCCACCGTGCAGAGGTGTTAAACTGCTGCTATATAATGGCAGACGTGCTATATGGCAGTATAGCCCACGCGGCTTATACGTCATCCGATGTGCACTTGCGAGCTCTGTTAATCTCACAGAGACGCCTAAGGTATAAACATAAATGCCAAGCCTGTTGACCTCACAGGTCTCAGCGGTGTGCACACACGGTATACAGTCACAGGACTAGGCCCAAGACTCAGGGTCAATGTCCGTCTAGACCCACCATGCGTGTGGCGTTGCTACCACGGACGCCAAGACGTGCTGCTGACTGCAGCGTGTCGACCGACCCAGCCACCACACGACAGTGCCCAAGAGGGGGTGCACTGTCAGACGCTAGTGCTGTAAGATGTGAAATGTAGCTTGTAGCACGCCACTGACTGGCACAGACTCTATGACTAAGTCCCTATCCACACACGTAATATCAGAGGGAGGAGATCTTAATGAGACATTCGCAGGCACATGCATTCATCATCATTCATACAGATAGCAATTAGAGTCTATATTAGTGCATGGCCAAGCCGCCATGCGGGCCTCTTATAGCCGTGCGATTCCGGGACCTTCCAGATCTCTGAGATGAACCAATCAGATCCAGAGAAGGATCTGAGTACGTGACTCCCGATCTCCAATGAGAGATCGTCTAGTGAGCATGCCCAGTAGCGTGATGAGAGGACTTAGCCTCTGGAGTGGCTTGCTGCAGGACAGCCTGCGTTGCTATTGCTGACCCAGAGGTGGCAGCAACAACCAGTCCAACAGAGCTGGTCTGAGCAGAGCGTCTAGGACACCGAGATTGCTGTGCAGACTTCTGCGCGGTCGGTGGAGAATGGGAGACCGCTGGATGCAAGGCTCTGGATTCCCGCGGTGCAGCTGCAGGAATCTGGTGCCTAACACCCCACGCATGTTCGTGGCCTCTTCCACCATACTTCCTCATGTTTGTGAAAATGTAACAAAAATACCAGCAGATGTATGGTACTTACAGTTGTGGCCAAAATTATTGACACCCCTGCAATTTGGTCAGATAATACTCTTCTTCCTGAAAATGATTGCAAACACAAATTCTTTGGTATTATTATCTTCATTTAATTTGTCTTAAAAGAAAAAACACAAAAGAGAATGAAGCAAAAAGCAAAACATTGATCATTTCACACAAAACTCCAAAAATGGGCTAGACAAAAGTATTGGCACCCTCAGCCTAATACTTGGTTGCACAACCTTTAGCCAAAATAACTGCGACCAACCACTTCCGGTAACCATCAATAAGTTTCTTACAATGCTCTGCTGAAATTTTAGACCATTCTTCTTTGGTAAACTGCTCCATGTCCCTGATATTAGAAGGGTGCCTTCTCCAAACTGCCATTTTTAGATCTCTCCACAGGTGTTCTATGGGATTCAGGTCTGGACTCATTGCTGGCCACGATAGAAGTCTCCAGTGCTTTCTCTCAAACCATTTTCTAGTGCTTTTTGAAGTGTGTTTTGGGTCATTGTCCTGCTGGAATACCCATGACCTCTGAGGGAGACCCAGCTTTCTCACACTGGGCCCTACATTATGCTGCAAAATTTGTTGGTAGTCTTCAGACTTCATAACGCCATGCACATGGTCAAGCAGTCCAGTGCCAGAGGTAGCAAAGCAACCCCAAAAACATCAGGGAACCTCCGCCATGTTTGACTGTAGGAACCGTGTTTTTTTCTTTGAATGCCTCTTTTTTTCTCCTGTAAACTCTATGTTGATGCCTTTGCCCAAAAAGCTCTACTTTTGTCTCATCTGACCAGAGAACATTCTTCCAAAACGTTTTAGGCTTTTTCAGGTAAGTTTTGTCAAACTCCAGCCTGGCTTTTTTATGTCTCGGGGTAAGAAGTGGGGTCTTCCAGGGTCTCCTACCATACAGTCCCTTTTCATTCAGACGCCGACGGATAGTACGGGTTGACACTGTTGTACCCTCAGACTGCAGGGCAGCTTGAACTTGTTTGGATGTTAGTGGAGGTTCTTTATCCAACATCCGCACAATCTTGCATTGAAATCTCTTGTCATTTTTTCTTTTCCGTCCACATCTAGGGAGGTTAGCCACAGTGCCATGGGCTTTAAACTTCTTGATGACACTGCGCACGGTAGACACAGGAACATTCAGGTCTTTTGAGATGGACTTGTAGCCTTGAGATTGCTCATGCTTCCTCACAATTTGGTTTCTCAAGTCCTCAGACAGTTCTTTGGTCTTCTTTCTTTTCTCCATGCTAAATGTGGTACACACAAGGACACAGGACAGAGGTTGAGTCAACTTTAATCCATGTCAACTGGCTGCAAGTGTGATTTAGTTATTGCCAACACCTGTTAGGTGCCACAGGTAAGTTGCAGGTGCTGTTAATTACACAAATTAGAGAAGCATCACATGATTTTTCGAACAGTGCCAGTACTTTTGTCCACCCTCTATTTTATGTTTGGTGTGGAATGAATTATATCCAATTTGGCTTTAGGACAATTCTTTTTGTGTTTTTTCTTTTAAGACAAATTAAATGAATATAATAATACCAAAGAATTTGTGTTTGCAATAATTTTCAGGAAGAAACTGAATATTATCTGACAAAATTGCAGGGGTGTCAATACTTTTGGCCACAACTGTATGAGGAGCGCACAGCTGTATAAGGTGTAGGTAAAAATGTAATTCTCCTTATATATTTCCTTAGTCACAGACGCTTCCCCAGTATGTATTTGACCGTAATCCAACCAGCAGATATACGGTACTGTATCAGAAGCGGACAGCTCTATACAGTATACTGTATGTATGGAAAAATGAAAATCTCCATCTATTTTTTATCGAGTCACACCCAGATAGCATGTATTTGTCCTTGATACCAGCCGGTGTACGGTAGTGGGTGAGGAGTGTACAGCTCTACTGTATACGGTGTATGTATGGAAACATTTAAATCTCCATCTATTTTTTTACGGAGTCACACACACACGCTTTCTCTATATAGATTTGACCGTAAGACAAATGGCAGATATACGATACTGTTTGAGAAGCAGACAGCTCTATACGATGCATTTATGGAAAATTTTAAATCTCTGTCTATTTTTTTACGGAGTCACACACACACGCTGTCTCTATATAGATTTGACCGTAAGACAAATGGTAGATATACGATACTGTTTGAGAAGCAGACAGCTCTATACGATGTATGTATGGAAAATTTTAAATATCAGTCTATTTTTTGACGGAGTCAACAGCATATATACTATACTGTTAGAGAAGCGGGCAGCTCTATACGGTGTATGCAAAAATGGAAATGTCCGTCTATGTATTTACGGACTCACACACGCGCTGTCTCTGTATAGATTGGACCGTAATTCAAACAGCAGATAGACAATACTGTTTGAGAAGCGGACAGCTGTAAATGGTGTATGTATGGAAAAATGAAAATCTTCGTCTATTTTTTTACGGAGTCACACCCAGATAGCATGTATTTGTCCGTGAAACCAGCCAGTACACGGTAGTGTGAGAGGAGTGTACAGCTCTATACGGTGTATGTATGGAAATTTTTAAATCTCTGTCTAATTTTTTCCGGAGTCACACACACACGCTGTCTCTGTATAGATTTGACCGTAATCCAAACAGCAGATATACGATGCTACTTGACAAGCGGATAGCTCTATACAGTGTATGTATGGAAAATTTTAAATCTCCGTCTAATTTTTTCCGGAGTCACACACACGCTGTCTCGATATAGATTTGACCGAAATCCAAACAGCAGATATGCGATACTGTTTACAGCTCTATACGGTGTATGTATGGAAAATTTTAAATCTCCGTCTATTTTTTTACGGAGTCACACACAGCATGTATATGTCTGTGATATCAGCCGGTACACGGTAGTGTTTGAGGAGCGTACACCTCTATACGGTGTGTGAAAAAATTAATGCTCTGTAACTGTGCAGAAAATCAGAATAAAAGTTTTTTTGCTTTGAAAAAAGTAGTCTGCACAGCAGTGTGCACACAGCAATGCAGCTATCAGGTAGCCTTAAAAGACAGCCTAATAACCACCAGTGCTGCTGCACACACAAAAATCCCCCCCTGTCACTGCACACTAACTGTACAGTTGAAATCGCTATCAGAAGAAGCACAGATTTTTTTCTTCTTTGTTGCCTAACGCTCTCCCTATTGAGAATCAGCGGCAGCAACCTCTCCCTATGCTAAGATCGGCAGAAGTAAAATGGCGGTTTGCGATCAGGGCTTTTATAGCCACTGTGATGCCACACAAAGCAAGCCAATCACACGAATCCCCTTCTCTATGATGGTGGTGGCCGCTGCCTATGTCATCGTGTTGCCAACAGTGTGCGTCCTTGATGATAGGCTGAGAAAAGGCGCTGGAAGCATTATGGGAAACTCGACTTTGACGCGTGGGTCGGCGACCTCATGGCCGACCTCACGCTATGGTCGGGTTTGATCGGCGAAACCCGACTTTAGTGAATGTCGGCGACTTAATAATTTGACCGACCCGTTTTGCTCAACTCTAGTTACATCGTCTCTATGGTATCAATAAATTCTGGACCACGCCATACCACCCGCAGGGAAACGGGGCCTGCAAATGATTTATTCGGACACTAATTCAAATGTTGCATACCCTGGAGAGTGATCGGAAGGCTCGCTGGTCTGAGTATGTCCCTGAACTAGTGTGGGTCTATAACAGCTGGGTGCATCAGGTTACCGGCTATACCCCCTACTCACTGCTATTTGGGCGAGAAGGCAAAGGGATCACAGAGGTAGAGTTGAACCCGGAGGAACCCCAACCCTGGACCGGGGTGTCATCGTGCGTTCGAAACCACCGACACCGGCTACAAACCCTCCACCGAATCATCCATACAAAGCTCCAGGACCTAGAACACCCAGGAGGAACTCTGCCTCCGTCCACCGACCTCCTGACTAGGGAACGAGCACTCATACTATACCAGCGCCCCCAGAACAAGTTAGAACCTCGGTGGGAAGATTGTCCTTAACGAGTATTGCGCCGAATAAGCTCCGATGGGCCTGTGTATGAGATAATGTACAACCTGAAAAAGACAGGGCACTTCCCACTCGCACTGTGCACCGTAATATGTTGCGGCCCTGTACATCTACCGACCCCATGCGACCTGAGCCTACTCCTCAGGTCCCCAAACCACTGCCAAAGGTCTGGGACCTGCATGACAAAGAAGACTTCCCAGCATTACCCGCGGGCCCTCCAAGAAATGACATCCCAGTAGGCGCAGTCAGCCCACCAGAATCGACCAGCCCACCACCTTCCACCACCCCAGAAAGCTCCACCACAGTCAAACTAAGACGCTCCGAGCGGTCAACAGCTGGCAAACCCCCCAACGTTACGAACAGGACCAGTTCATATGGCAACGAGAACTTTCATCTCCAAAGGCCAACCCGAGCCTACTAAGGCCCTCGCCCGAGGACTGTCGAGCATACAGGATGGGGGAGTGTAGGAGGAAAGGCCCCCGCCGATTGTCGGGGCCGGAACCAAGGGGACCATCATCTAGGTTCTTAGGGGGTCTGTTTCCGGGGAGCCGAGTTAGGAGACTGACAGGACGGTTGGGGAGGAGCCTATATAAAAGGGGAGAGAATGCCAGTCAGAGTGAGTCAGCAGAACTGGAGAGAAGGAGCAGGAGACCGTGGAAGTGCCAGGGAGCCAGAACCCCGAGCAGTAACCAGAGAGGAGGACAGTGACAGGAGGGAGACTCACAGTGGACTGTGGGGAGATGGCGCTGAGCCGACCGACAGAAGACCACCGCTTCACTCCAGCCTGAGGCCATTGCCGCCTCGCTCCAGCTCGTGGCTGTGGCCTGCCCGCAGCCACCAGCAGCCATTGCTGCCTCACTCCAGCCCGTGACTGTGGCCTGCCCGCTGCCACCCGCGGCCATTGCCGCCTCACTCCAGCTCGTGGCTGCGGCCTGCCCACTGCTGCCCGCAGCCGCTACCGCTCCACTCCAAACCGTGGCTGCGGCTTGTCCATTGCCGCCCGCAGCCGCCACCTCCCTGCTCCCATCCATGGCAAGGGCCGGGCAGTCGCCCGCCGTGGATTCCCTAGTGCAGCCGGTGGCTACGCCGTTGGCCTACCAACCACCACTCAGAACCGCTGCTGCCCGCCCCTGTACGGGGGCTGCGGCCTCGACTCTCCCACTCCCGGGTGGTATTCCGCTGCCCCTGTTGGGGGACACTCCGCCAAAGAACTCTTCTAGGGCCTGTTGTGCCCCTGCTTCGCCTGAGCGTCGGAATGCCCGAAGACTGCGCCAGATCCTCAGCAGCTGGGTCCAGTGGCTGTGACGCTGAATCACCTTCGTCCAGGATGCTGAGGGATGTCCAGATGGATAAGTGACACAATATAACTAAGGACCCGTAGTCGGCCATACCGCGGCCCTATAGTGACCGGCCTTTGCCGGAATAGCCGTGTTCTCATAATCTGTGTTTGCTTGCACTGGGTCCCTGCGAGGACAATTTATTTTATTTTGTTTGGTTGCTTAGGATAGCCCTACTGGCATCAATCCATAAAAGTTTCTACCTAAAGTTCAATCCGTCTCACGTCTCGTCACTGCATCCCGCGTACCTGCTATGATCACACATTAATGTATTGTTGATGATCATAATTGCTGCTCCACATGTTGATGATTACAATTGCTAGTCTTTGATATGTGAAAATATAATTAGTATTATGGTTGCTAGGTATTTACCAATGAGGCTAAGCTCTAGCAATCATTTCTTGAAAGGCATTAGACTCTTCTGAGTGGTACTGCAGCGACTGCACCAGCAACAACCCAGCCAGGTGGGTGTTGAATTTATACTCAACTCACAACTTGACAAACAATCAGACATGGATAACTGATGAGGTATTGAAGGTGGCTTTGGTGAAGTATTCCTGTACTGATGCTGTATTTTTGCAATATTTGTGGTTCTGATGATACAGTCATGTATTGATAATGGTTCTGGTAATGCTTTGCATGTTTCTTATCTTTTAACTGCATCAGAGTTTAAATACCTTGAAGTGATTAAAAGTACTAACATGCTTCAGGTTGGAAAGCTGTCAACTCTCTAGACCTCTAGATGGGAAAACTGATGGCAAAGTCACTTCAGAAAAAGGACCCATGGTGTTTTCAGAAGCGGTTTTGCCTGAGAAGGCTTGATGCCGCTGCACCAGCAATTTTATAGACACCAAGTGGATTCAGCCTTAGAATACTGTTAGGATTTGGCGGTTTTTAAACTCTACATGTTTGACACATGACCGGTTTATTTGTAATTTGAAAACTTAAATGCCAACCTCTTTCTCTTCTGGTTCCTTCAATTGAAACGACTAAGAGAAGCAGATGTGAAAGCAGATGACACCTGATCTTCTGTATGCAAATTGCAAATAGAATCTTGTGACGAGCGCAGAGAGTGTGAAAACAATATATTACACAAAGTTATAATTCCATGATAGTGTCAGTAGGAAATCCTATAAATGACCACAACAATCACTTTAAGAGGTAACATTGTGCAGTCTAAAAACAATATATACCCACCATAATTGTAAAACAAAACACAATTACATATAAACAGTACATTATTTCCAGTACAGAACATGGTCTTGTTTGTAGGAAGCCTGATATATACAGTATAAAATGTGGTACCTCTAGAACAAACCCTCTCTTCATTCAAATTTTAGCATAAAATACATGTGAAAAAAACACTGAAAATTTGTATTCAAATTTAGCACTTTGCAAAGCTATAGATTGCAATAATCTCATGTAGTACAGATATTCTTACGTTCCATACATGTGTGTTTTTTAGAAATGTAATATACCGTGTGTTGCACTTTACAATACTATTAAAAATAAATGTGTAACTAGCATAAAGAAAGTAAAGCACAAGCATATGTGTAATATGTTTGACAACTACAGCCTAAGGTTCAGCTTATTTGTTGGTTTTAAACATACACATTTTGCCAATGTAGGTTTAGAATATGAGCAGCAGGGTGTGCTTACACTGTATGACTTGTAGGGTTAAACTGCTTATCGACTACATTTAAGTAAGTCAATGGTAATTTAATAGTTTGTTTAGAGAGCACAGAATGATCTCTAATAGATCAGTAAAAAAGTCATTCTATGCACACAGTTTGCCATTGATTTCGGTATCACTGTTTACAAAAGACTATATGGTATCAAGAATGAAAAATTTTACGCAATCTTGAAGTGGTTATCCAATACTCTGACAACCCCTTCTCAATCCCTATATTTCTCCCTCAGTAAAATAAGAAACTAACACTTGGCATTGTTCCAGGGGTGTCAACACTGGCTCTCCCATGGCTCACGTGACATTGGTTGCAGGTATTGCATGATATAGCATCAGCGTTGGCATCATTGTCCGCTTCTTAGGACGTAATTGACATCAGGAGGAAATGAGAGCTGCATCTACTCTCCCACTGCCTTCAGATGTCTGGTTTGTCTAAAACAGGAACAATGTGTTGGGTGAGCCAGTTCCAACTCTGCTGGAACAGTGCCGACACCGGATGTGAGCAGAAGTGTTATTATACTCAGTTGACAGAAAGGGATTGAAAATGGGTTGATAACACCTTTAAAAATCTTTTAATGCAATGAATGAGCATTTTGCTCTTTTGTTGGGTGATTGGCAGTCTTTTTGCACAAGCAGATTATAGAGAAAAGTACCTACCTAGGAAAATTAGGCAGCGTAATTGTACTTTCAGGCTACTTCACACCTGCCTTAGGGAATTATATGACCGATTGTACTATAGTTTTTGCAGCAATGTCACAGTATTGCTCTATGTAGTGAAATTGACATCTTCCTAGGAGCCCAGCCTCAGGACTTCATAGGAGGACTAATATGGCAGCAAACTTCACCAGGCCCCTGCCTGCCAATTAAAACCCAACAGCAACCCTCAACACAGGGGGCACATGGGAGCCTTTGAACGAATACATTAGCCATAATACTATTTAATTGATTCTGTAAGTAATTGACAGTGGTATATAAGTAATTAAACAGCAGCTATTGAGGCTAAGTCTGATAACTTCTATTACAGGCAGATGCTGGCTATGTATCACAGCTGGCATCCTCTGGGTATAGGCAGTCTAAGTTCTTGAACTTGCTCCATAGAAATATACCGTGATCATGATGCACTGTTACATCAGGGTGTGCGAAGTATTTAAAAGGACAATGGTTTTTTTCTCTGGGTCCAAGAACTAACAGGTAGGTGGTTGCTAACTACCTATCTGCTCTACCCAATACCAGCTCACAGACTGCTCCTTCCATTGAATTGGCTGCCTCATGTCAACATAGCAACTGTCTGGGTTGAGCCTGTGCTTCGTGATTGGCATCTCTGGCAGCCAAATTAAAGGGGAACAGGTGTTTTAGTTTACTCATTTGTCTGCCTTATCACCTTTTGGGTTTGACTATATATACTTTCCCCCTACTGTAGCTTAAGCCAGTAAGTGATAGACAAGCTAGGGGATCTCGTTAACCCCTTTCTTCCATCTTACGTACTATCCCATTCATGGGACCTGGACCCGTATGCCCATGGATGGGATAGTACATCAAGCGTGATCAGCGGCTCTCACAGGTGACCGCCGCTGATCGCGGCGGGTGTCAGCTGATTATCACAGCTGACACCCGGCACTATGTGTCAGGGGCGGTCACGGACCGCCTCCGACATGTTAACCCCTGGCACACTGCGATCAAACACGATCGTAGTGTACCGGGGGTTTAGGGAAGCATCGGCAGGGAGGGGGCTCCCTCCCTGCTTCCCTGAGACCCCCGCAACAGCGCGATGTGCAGCGCTGCAGCTGGGGTCTTCTTCCCTGCAGGTCCTTGAATCCAATATGGTGTAATAAAGTTAAAAAAAGTGTAAAAATAATTTATAAAAAATCGCTAATTAAATAAAAAAAAAATATTCCCTAATAAATTCATTTTTTGGAAATAAAAAATAACAAACAATAAAAGTACACATATTTAGTATCGCCACATCCGTAACAACCCGCCCAATAAAACTGTCCCATTAGTTAACCCCTTTAGGGAGCCCCTTAAAAAATAAAAATAAAAAACAAAGCAAAAAATAATGCTTTTTTATCATACCGCCGAACAAAAAGTGCAATAACGCGCGACCAAAAAGACGGATATAAATAAACATGGTACCGCTGAAAACATCATCTTGTCCCGCAAAAAATGTGCTGCCACATAGCATCATCAGTGAAAAAATAAAAAAGTTATAGCTCGCAGAATAAAGCGATGCAAAAATAATTATTTTTTATATAAAATTGTTTTCGTTGCATAAAAGCGCCAAAACATAAAAAAATACATAAATGAGGTATCGCTGTAATTGCGCTGGCCCAAAGAATAAAACCGCCTTATCAATTTTACCACACGCAGAGCGGTGTAAATGCATCCCCCAAAAGAAATTCTTGAAATGCTGGTTTTTGTTCATTCTGCGTCCCAAAAATCGGAATAAAAAGCGATCAAAAAATGTCACGTGCCCGAAAATGGTACCAATAAAAACATCAACTCGTCCCACAAAAAATAAGACCCCACATGACTCGGTGGGTCAAAATCTGGAAAAATTATAGCTCTCAAAATGTGGTGATGCAAAAACTATTTTTACACTAAACGTCTTTTAGCGTGTGACAGCTGCCAAACATAGAAACCAGCCATAAATAGTAAATCAACCCCCCCTTTATCACCCCCTTAGTTAGGGAAAAATAATAAAATTAAAAAAAGTATTTATTTCCATTTTCCCATTAGGGTTAGGGCTAGGGTTAGGGCTAGGGTTAGGGCTAGGGTTAGGGTTAGGGCTGAGATTAGGGTTAGGGGTGTGTTGGGGTTAGGGTTGGAGTTAGAATTGGGGGGTTTCCACTGTTTGGGCACATCAGGTGCTCTCCAAATGCAACATGGCGTCTGATCTCAATTCCAGCCAATTCTGCGTTGAAAAAGTCAAATGGTGCTCATTCCCTTCCAATCTCTGCTATGCGCCCAAACAGTGTTTTACCCCCACATATGGAGTATCAGCCTACTCAGGACAAATTGAAAAACAACTTTAGGGGTTCAATTTCTCCAGCTACCCTTAGGAAAATAAAAAATTGGGGGCAAAAATATCATTTTTGTGGAAAAAAGATATGATTTTTTTATTTTTCATGCCCGGGCGTTATAAAATTCTGTGAAGCACTGGGCGGTTCAAAGTGCTCACCACTTATCTAGATAAGTTCCTTAGGGGGTCTAGTTTCCAAAATGGGGTCACTTGTGGGGGGGTTTTCACTGTTTAGGTACATCAGGAGATCTCCAAAGGCAACATGACACCCGCATACCATTCCATCAAAGTTTGCATTCCAAAATGTCACAACTTCTCTTCCGAGCCCTGACGTGTGCCTATACAGTAGTTTTCTCCCACATATGGGTATCAGCATACTCAGGACAAATTGGACAACAACTTTTGGGTTCCTATTTATCCTGCTACCCTCATGTTTGTGGAAAAAATATGATTTTTTTATTTTCACGCCCGGGCATTACAAACTTCTGTGAAGCACTGGGGGGTTCAAAGTGCTCACAGTCACCACACATCTAGATAAGTTCCTTATGGGGTCTAGTTTCTAAAATGGGGTCACTTGTGGGGGTTTCCATAGTTTAGGCACATCAAGGGCTTTCCAAATGCAACATGACACCCGCAGACCATTTCATCAAAGTCTGCATTCCAAAACGTCACTACTTCCCTTCCGAGCCCCGACGTGTGCCCATACAGTAGTTTTCTCGCACATATGGGGTATCAGCGTACTCAAGACAAATTGGACAACAACATTTGGGGTCGAATTTCTCCTGTTACCATTGGGAAAATAAAAAAATTGGGGACTAAATGATCATGTTTGTGGAAAAAATATGATTTTTTTTATTTTCACACTCGGGCGTTGTAAACTTCTGTGAAGCACTTGGGGGTTCAAAGTGCTCACCACACATCTAGATAAGTTCATTGTAGGGTCTAGTTTCCAAAATGGTGTCATTTGTATGGGGTTTCCACTGTTTAGGCACATCAGGGGCTTTCCAAATGCGGCATGGCTTCCGATCCCAATTCCAGCCAAAAAAGTCAAATGGCGCTGCTTCCCTTCTGATCTCTGCCATGCACCCAAATAGTGGTTTATCCCAACATGTGTGGTATCAGCGTACTCAGGACAAATTGCACAATAACTGTTGGGGTCCTGTTACCCTTGAGAAAATAAAAATTGGGGGTGAAAAGATCATTTTTGTGGAAAAAATGTGATTTTTTAATTTTACGGCTGTACGTTATAAACTTCTGTGAAGCCCTTGTGGGTTCAAAGTTCTCACCACACATCTAGATAAGTTCCTTGGGGGGTCTAGTTTCCAAATTGTTGTCATTTGTGGGGGTTTTCCACTGTTTTGGCAAATCAGGGGCTTTCCAAACGCGACATGGCATCCGATCTCAATTCCAGCCATAAAAGTCAAATGGCGCTGCTTCCCTTCTGAGCTCTGCCATGCGCCCAAATAGTGGTTTACCACCACATATTGGGTATCAGCGTACTCAGGACTAATTGCACAATAACTTTTGGGTCATGTTACCCTTGGAAAAATAAAGATTGAGGGTGAAAAGATCATTTTTGTGGAAAAAATATGATTTTTTAATTGTACGGCTGTACGTTATAAACTTCTGTGAAGCCCTTGTGGGTTCAAAGTTCTCACCACATATCTAGATAAGTTCCTTGGGGGGTCTAGTTTCCAAAATAAGGTCACATGTGGGGGGTTTCCACTGTTTAGGCACATCAGGGGCTCTCCAAACATGACATGGCATCTGATCTGAATTCCAGCCAATTTTGCATTGAAAAAGTCAAATGGCGCTCCTTCCCTTCTGAGCTCTGCCATGCGCCGAAACAGTGGTTCCCCCCCACATTTCAGGTATCATCGTACTCAGGACAAATTGCACAATAACTTTTCCAGTCCAATTTCTCCTGTTACCCTTGGTAAAATAAAAAAAATTGGACCTGAAGTAATTTTTTTGTGAAAAAAGTTAAATGTTCATTTTTTTAAACATTCAAAAAATTCCTGTTAAGCACCTGAAGGGTTAATAAACTTCTTGAATGTGGTTTTGAGCACCTTGAGGGGTGCAGTTTTTAGAATGGTGTCACTTTTGGGTATTTTCTATCATATAGACCTCTCAAAGTTACTTCAAATGTGATGTGGTCCGTAAAAATAAAATGCTGTTGCAAAAATGAGAAATCGCTGGTCAACTTTTAAACCTTATAACTTCCTAACAAAAAAAATTTGGTTCCAAAATTGTGCTGATATAAAGTAAAAATGTGGGAAATGTTACTTATTAAGTATTTTGTGTGCCATATCTCTGTGATTTAAGGGCATAAAAATTCAAAGTTGGAAAATTACAAAATTTTCAACATTTTTGCCAAATTTCTGCTTTTTTCACAAATAAATGCAAGTTGTATGAATGAAATTTTACCACTAACATGAAATACAATATGTCACGAGAAAACAATGTCAGAATCACCGGGATCCATGGAAGCGTTTCAGAGTTATTACCTCATAAAGCGACAGTGGTCAGAATTGTAAAAATTGGCCCGGTCATGAACATGCAAACCACCCTTGGGAGTAAAGGGGTTAAAACACGCTACAATATCACAAACCAGTACCTTGGCACTTGGTACATCCCTCCATGAACATTTATGTGTGAATATTGGTTATAAAATATTATGAAAAGTGAACAATTTGTTTAATACTTCAAAGTGTAAAAGGTCATATAAGTGTTTGCAACTTTTGTTTTATATCATTTTAAAGGTAACCATGAAACTTTTATATTGACCCATGACATTTTAGATTCTGATTCATCTACTTATGTAATCTGTTTATTGAATTTTCTTTACTGTGTATTGCTGTATGCTAAAGAAGCAAGACTGTTCCAGTGAGTCGTTTCTTCACTGAGAACAGATTGCTTTTCATAGCCATACATTTTGCGCTTCTCCCCACATGTCTTTTTTACTGTCACAGGTCTGCATTAGGCTAATAGGAGAGCAGGGAAACAGTGATGGCTTGAGGATTGCAAACTGTGAAGACCCGAGCAGTGAAGGTACTGTCAATCATGTCCAGAGGGCTTGCCTGCAGCTACTGGTATTTTTGTAGCATGTTAGTGGTTTAATAGTTTGAAATTATTTTCATATTACTTCTATTGGTTATTTTTCAAACATAACACAGCCAAAAACCAAGAGGTTATTGAAATGGAAGAAATGGAAAATATTCCTGTTTTAAAGAAATACATTTATAAACATGGTAATAATATTACTGAGGAATGATATTATTTTAACAAGAGATGAGCAAATCAATTTGTGGAGGATGGAGTTTGAGTCGAATTTTTGAAAATTTTCAGTTCCATGTGACATCAAACACCTTAAAATCTGATTTGCAAGGATTGTCAAAAATAATAAAAATGCCCAGTAACATTTTACACACTGATGATTACAGAGTGAGCATGCTAATGGAGTTATGCACATCAATCAGATCATATAGTCTAGGTCAGTCAATAAGGGAAGCTATTACTGTTATTATAAAGATAAGGTCGGTCAAGGAACCAAATTTTAAGACTAGGTGCAAAATGCTCTAAACAGAGGAATAGAAAAAGGTCCAATGTGATTGGCGTGTACTGCTTCAGTGCTGATGTACGAAACCAAAAATGGCAGTGCTAGTCTCAGTTCTGTGAGTTCTTGTTTTAAAAAAATGTAACATTTATTTTTCATTGGATACACAGCACCAAGCAAAAAACGTAAACACAATCACTAGCCTTGTCCAGATGCCAATTAAACAACACAGACCTTGACTATTCATACACGGGTGAACTAGTCCCAATCCAGTCAAACAAAATAGCTATGATTCATAGCAACCAATTACACTTGCAGTTTGATGCACACAACTTGTGCAGTCTCTTCTCAGAGAGAGATTCTGGCTTGTCTCTCTTTAGCACCAATACAAATCTACTCTTGCCAGCTTCCTCAGCTGACTGACTAAGGTGACACCAAGTCTGGTTATATACATAGTCAACCACGTGCAAATAATGAGAGCCTGGAGAGCTAGGATTCAACCCTTTTGTACACCACTCAATGAGTGACTGTGAATGAATAGATTGATATACAGCAGTAACAGCACCTAAATAGCTTCATTCTTTCTTCCGCCCAGTACAAGCAAAGAGGGTCAGAATTAAACTCCTCATTGCTAATTGTGCAACCAAAACCAAAATTCTAAATTCAAGGTTTGTGTATCACTGAAAATATGGTTCCATCATTGTGTGACATGCAAACCATTTTTTTTTATTTTTTAAGAGAAATAGCCATAATCCTGAAACTTAAACACAACTTTCTACCTACCAAAGTGTGCAAGTTGATTAAAATAATTTTTTAGCATGCTTAGCAAGCTAATATACACACCTCCTGAATACAGTGGACAGTTTAAGGTTCTTTGTTTTAATATACACACATCCTGAATACAGTGGACAGTTGAAGGTTCTTGGTATTGGGTAATGATTCTACCTAGATTTTCTGGTACCATCCTATTCTGTAAAGGAATGTGGTCATTTTTTTTTACCTTTAAAATAAAACATCTTTTTTATTTATTAAATACCTATTTTAAATGTCTACTTCAGATAATGCTCAAAACCAAATTTTTTGAAAGGTAATATTTTGAAGTCAAGGATATGAGTGCACCCATGGACTCTTCATATACATAGAACGTAACAAATGTTAAAAAATGCACTCCAAACAGCATTAATATGCTACAAAAAAACTTTTTACTGTATGCAGATTTGTTTAGTATAATTTCAATAACAATTTCATATTTCGTATGTATTACCATATACAGATGTCCTTAATCCTTGTAGGCACTGGAAAACATTTTCTTTTGGCCTCCAATATGAGATTAAGGGCTCATACCCACATGTGTGAAGAAAACACTCTGATATCACGACCGAAAAAATGGATGACTGTCTGTTAGGTGTCAGGATCCTACCAGGCTTGGGATAAATCCCAAGCCTTATCTGCCTCTGCAGTCCCCCATTTGGGTCCAGCCGCTCAGATTGCTGCTCAGCACAGACGTCAGTCATAGCACCTTGCTCAGACTCATGCTACATGCTTGGTTGCTGCTGGCTCTTCAGCTAAGTTGATGGGAGTCAGTGATAAGCAGGTGCCGTCCTGCACTCTGGAGCCTAAGTCCAGAGAACACTTTACTGAGCATGTCTGTGGTGTGGCGTCTTTTCATTGCTGGTCGGACGTCACCTGCTCAGGTGATGTGGCAACTCCGGATTGGCCTGCGGGCTATGTGACAGCCGGCTGGGCGTGAGTGTTTGGGGTGGAGCATAGTGTAGAAAAGGCTCCAAGAGGCGCACGCTGGTGCACTAGTATCACGTATGTTATGGTGTGTGAGTGTGGATGCTCTACCATTCTGTCTGCAGGTTGTGTGAGTCTGTCTAAGCTCTGGAACTGTGCTCCTAGGCAAGCAAGTAGCATCAGTAGTTGCAATTAGTCTCTTGGCTTAGCACCAGTCTCCTTCATGTGTGCGGTTAGCACAGTTGAGTTACTGCGCAAGTCCAACCCTTAGCCTAGAGGGTATTATGTTTAGCGTCCTATAAGTTTCTCGTGCTTTATCCCTGTGACATTTAACAGGGTATTGCACTTAGTATTCTTTTGTTCAGTACTGCTCTGTGAAGTAATGGAGCGTGGTACTCAGTAGAGATGAGTGACTTTGCCTTTTTTAGAGTCGAGTCAGGTTTCATGAAACCCGACTTTCTCAAAAGTCGAGTCGAACGAAATTGGGAAAAGTCAAAACCCAATGCAAGTCAATGGGTAAGCAAAGTCGTCAGGGAGTGGAGGACAGTAAACACACCTACAGTGCCCATTTCAATGCTAACGACATCAATTCTAATTACTTAAGCTTGTCAACCTTAATTTACTTTATAATAATAGTTACGCATTGAAAACTGGGGGTTATTTGGCTAAAGTTGTGGGGGGGTAGGGCTGGCTGCAGGTTTTCATGTGCCCTGTGCGAAAGAGTGTCAGTGGGCCCCTTTAACACATACCACAATTCACGATGCTACGATATGGCAGAGAAATATTGGTATAGTGCAATGACAAATACTTCACTTCTTACATTACATGACTGAGATCTATTTTAAATTCTACAATAGCTCAAAAACCGGACAGTATATTCCTCCATACAGTATTATGGCCACCACATAGTGCACCATACAGAATAATGAGCCCCATATATTGCTCCATACAGAATAATTGGTCCCATATAATGTTCCATACAGTATATGATGAGCTCCACATAATGCTACAGTATATGATGGTCCCCATATAATGTGCCATACAGTATATGATGGTCCCCGTAGAGTAGAATGAGCCTCACATATTGCTCCATACAGTGTAATGAGTCACATATAAAGCTCCATACAGTATATGATGGGCCCCATATATTGCTCCATACAGAATGGGCTCCATATAATGCTCCATACAGAAAAGGCCCCATATGTGCTCCATATAATGCTCCATACCCTATATGATGCCCCGTAAATAATGAACCCCAAATGATGATCCAGTATATGATGGGCCCCATGGATGATGCTCCATTGTATGATGGGTCTATATAATGCTCCATATATAATGGGCCTCATATGATGCTCTAGTATATGATGGACCGCATGGATGATGCTCCAAATGTATGATGGGCCTATATAATGCTCCATATGTAATGGGCCCCATATGATGCTGCAGTATATGATGGGCCTCATGGATGATGCTCCAGTGTATGATGGGCTTATACATTGTGTGCAGAATTATAAGGCAAATGAGTATTTTGATCACATCATCCTTTTCATATATGTTGTCCTACTCCTAGCTGTATAGGCTTGAAAGCCAACTGCCAATTATGCAAATCAGGTGATTTGCATCTCTGTAATGAGGAGGGGTGTGGTCTAATGACATCAACACCCTCTATAAGGTGTGCTTAAGTATTAGATAACTTTCTTTCCTTTGGCAAAATGGGTCAGAAGAGAGATTTGACGGACTATGAAAAGTCAAAAATTGTCAGATGTCTTGCAGAGAGATGCAGCAGTCTTGAAATTGCCAAACTTTTGAAGCGTGATCACTGAACAATCAAGTGTTTCATGGCAAATAGCCAACAGGGTTTCAAGAAGCGTGCTGATAAAAAAAGGCTCAAAATAACTGTCCATGAATTGAGGAAACTCAAGCGTGAAGCTGCCAAGATGCCATTTGCCACCATTTTTGCCATATTTCAGAGCTGCAACGTTACTGGAGTATCAAAAAGCACAAGGTGTGCCATACTCAGGGACATGACCAAGGTAAGGAAGGCTGGAAAATGACCACCTTTGAACAACAAACATAAAACACCTTTTATTACCGTACAGAAATAAAAGGGATAGGAACAGGAGAACACCAATGTGGCTAAATAAGGATGTAAAAAGAGCAATAAATAACAAGAACAAGGCATTTCGGAAGCTAATACAAGAAGGCAATGAAGAAGCATTAAAAAGTTATAGAGAAAAAAATAAAATGTGTAAAAAACAAATACATTTAGCAAAAGCGGAAACTGAGGGACTCATTGCTAAGGAAAGTAAAACAAACCCCAAACTATTCTTTAATTATATAAACAGTAAAAAGATTAAAATTGATGGTGTCGGCCCTTTAAAGAACAATGAGGGTGAAATCATAGAGAGCGATGTGGGAAAAGCAAATGTTTTAAATACTTTTTTCTCAACAGTGTTCACACAGAAAAGGATTTGCCAGGGGAAATGCAGAATGATAATGTAAACTCCCCATTAAGTATTACCTGCCTAACCCAGGAAGAAGTGCAGAACCGCCTTAGTAAGATTAAAATTGACAAATCACCAGGCCCTGATGGCATTCACCCTCGGGTATTAAGGGAGTTAAGTAACGTGATAGACAGGCCTCTATTCCTTATATTTAAAGACTCTATAGAAACAGGGTCTGTTCCTTTTGATTGGCGGCAAGCAAATGTGGTACCAATATTCAAAAAGGGGTGTAAAAGGGAACCTGGAAACGATAGGCCGGTAAGCTTAACATCTGTTGTGAGTAAAATTTTTGAAGGGTTTCTAAGGGATACCATTATGGAATATCTCAATGGTAATAAATGTTTAAGTCCATATCAACATGGATTTATGAAGGATCGCTCCTGTCAAACTAACCTGATCAGCTTCTATGAGGATGTAAGCTCTCAAATGGACCAAGGAGAATCATTGGATGTCATTTATCTCGACTTCTATAAAGCATTTGACACTGTCCCACATAAAAGATTGGTAAGTAAAATGAGAAAGCTTGGGCTAGGGGAAAATGTGTGTAGATGGGTAGGTAGCTGGCTTAGTGATAGAAAACAAACAGTGGTTATAAATGGTGCATACTCAGATTGGGCCAGGGTTACTAGTGGGGTAGCACAGGGTTCTGTATTGGGCCCCCTACTATTTAATATATTTATTGATGATCTAGTGGATGGCTTACACAGTAAAATATCAGTATTTGCAGATGATACAAAACTATGTAAGGTAGTTAACACAAAGGAGGACAGATTGCAACTACAGACAGATTTGAGTAAATTGGAGAATTGGGCTGAAAAATGGCAAATGGGGTTTAACACAGATAAGTGTAAGGTTATGCACATGGGAAGGAGAAACATGCTATAATTACTTACTAAATGGGAAACTGCTGGGGAAATCAGACATGGAAAAAGACTTAGACATCTTAGTCAATAAGAAGCTAAATTGGAGTGCCCAGTGTCAGGCAGCTGCCACCAAAGCAAATAGGGTCATGGGATGCATTAGAAGAGGTCTGGGGACACGAGATGAAAACATAATTCTCCCTCTGTACAAATCACTCGTCAGACCACACTTGGAGTATTGTGTGCATTTTTGGACGCCGGTGCTCAAGAAAGACATTACTGAACTTGAAAGGGTTCAAAGGCGTGCTACTAAAATGATAAATGGAGTTGGTTCACTACAATACCCAGGAAGGTTATCAAAATTAGGTCTATTTACTCTAGAAAAGAGAAGACTTAGGGGAGACTTAATATATATGTACAAGTATATCAGAGGGCAATACAGAGACCTCTCCAATGAACTGTTTGTACCAAGGACTGTGACAAGAACAAGGGGGCATTGTTAAATATTTTTAGTTATGGATTTATATTAGTTATGGAGTTGTATTCTTATTACACTCAGTTCTGTGCTGAACAGTGCCTTCCGCTGACACTGCATGTGTTATTTTAGCATGTTTAGCTCATGTTAAATGTCAACTCCACTACATATTTAAGTTTAGCTCATGGTAAAAGGACAACTCCATATGTAGAGACCACGTGCTTTGAAAGATGTATATTTAAGGTGGGGGCTTACTCTATGGCTTGCTCTCTCCTTCCCTATCACCATGAAACACATTCGAGGAGTCATCTGTGCTGGGCCATGACATTACGGACAGCTGGTATGTAACTTGATGGCTACGTGAGAAGCCGAACAGAGACAGACACCATTTGCCATGTGGGATCATGCACCTATTTTTATGTTTTTCTGTAATAATCTTTTCTTTGATGGAAGAATCCAAATAAACCACTACATTTTTATCTGTCATATGTGCAAGTTATCAGGAACTTCACTACTCACAAGAATCAGACAGAACCTAGAAGCGAGGACTAAGAATTGCCAGATGGATTGAGAAGTACTACAAGTGCCAGACGTGCTGAAGACAAGAGCCCAGCGTTTGCCATCAAAGGAACTACAAGCTGAGATATTTCAAGGTAAGAAAAATGTATGTCATTACTTCTTTTTCTACGCAGAGTAAACTGAAATTTAAGTCTGCAGAAGAGTCTAATTTAGACATTTTATGGCTCAGCTTATATGCAGAATGTGAAGTGGAAAA
Organism: Dendrobates tinctorius; assembly: GCF_039654945.1. Classification (NCBI taxonomy): domain Eukaryota; kingdom Metazoa; phylum Chordata; class Amphibia; order Anura; family Dendrobatidae; genus Dendrobates; species Dendrobates tinctorius. The sequence continues at coordinate 4,721,126 of NW_027361828.1, read as the reverse complement.
TCTGAAGTTAGATTCTAAGCTTTTCAATAGAAAAAGAGAGAAATTAAAAAATATTCTACAAATGGTAGATATATTTCATAAGTCGGTGTCAGAGAAATCCAAAAATGATTGTGTGAAGGAAAATAGTGATGTTCCCGAGATTGGCTGTAAAGTTAGGGAGATTGAACAAGACTGTAATCAATGTCTGTAGCAGCCATTCAAGGTGACTTTGCAGATGTGGAACAAGATGGAGAAGTAGGAGGAGAATTCAGAACTGACATAGATGCCATACAAGGGAAAGACGTACCACTAAGAATAGATCACTCAGAGGCCCAACTCCGAAGTAAAGTAAGGAAAAATTTGTTAAAAATATGCAAAATCATTCCTGCATATGATAACAAAATCCATGTTTGTAGAAACTCTGAGGTTTTTGAAAGCTGTGTTGACAAATTTGATTTGAGTAACGAGGAAAGGAATCAGTTATTTAAAATGTGGATCCCTGTAAACTTTGCCTGGAGATTATCTTTAAAGATATCTGGTGAAAAACATGTGAATTTAAATGATAAAGACAGATTAAAAATTCTGATTTTTTTGTGCATCAAATGAAAATTATCCAGATATTGATATTCTTCAAAAATTAAGTATTGGTCAGAAGGAATGTACTTTTACATTTATGTCCATATTTGAACGCCTGTACAGAATGCTGAGTGAGAATGTCAAAACACAGTCCTTCATAAAGACTTTTGTAAGCAAATTTTGGTTTTTAAATTCTGCATCTCATGTTATTGCATCACAAAAAGATTCTTTATTTGCTAATTTTCTAAAGACAGGCAGAATAAAATCTGATCAGAAGCCTGTATCAAAGTATCCCCGAAATCATATCTATGAAGAACGAAGAAAATCACATGTTTGCTTTAAGCCCTATGAAATTCAAAGTTCTGATCTTCTTTCTGTAAAAAAGATGGCCAAATTTGACAGACAGAGGCAGGTGGTGAGTGACATCATTGGCTTTGAGCTGAAGAGTCCATCGGAATCTGACGGACAGAAGCAGGTGGTGAGTGACATCAAGGCCTGTAAGCTGAACACTTCGCTCAAAGGATCCAGTAATTTCAAAATAGCAAGAATATTTCAAGTCATTTTTTACAGGGAAAGAGTGGGTTTAGGAATTGGCTAAAAATGTAATTAAATGTTGTGTAAAAGTGTTATACAATGTATTAGTCAGTTATATGTAATTATTTTATAGAGTATAATTCTGCAGTTCTATAGTTTTGTAGATATACGTATTCATACTGTATACACTCACTGGCCACTTTATTAGGTACACCATGCTAGTAAGGGGTTGGACCCCCTTTTGCCTTCAGAACTGCCTCAATTCTTCGTGGCAGAGATTCAACAAGGTGCTGGAAGCATTCCTCAGAGATTTTGGACCATATTGACATGATGGCATCACACAGTTGGCGCAGATTTGTCGGCTGCACATCCCTGATGCGAATCTCCCGTTCCACCACATCCCAAAGATGCTCTATTGGATTGAGATCTGGTGACTGAGGAGGCCATTTGAGTACAGTAAACTCATTGTCATGTTCAAGAAACCAATCTGAGATGATTCGAGCTTTATGACATGGCGCATTATCCTGCTGAAAGTAGCCATCAGATGTTGGGTACATTGTGGTCATAAAGGGATGGACATGGTCAGCAACAATACTCAGGTAGGCTGTGGCGTTGCAACGATGCTCAATTGGTACCAAGGGGCCCAAAGAGTGCCCAGAAAAAATTCCCCACACCATGACACCACCACCACCAGCCTGAACCGTTGATACAAGGCAGGATGGATCCATGCTTTCATGTTGTTTACGCCAAATTCTGACCCTACCATCCGAATGTCGCAGCAGAAATCGAGACTCATCAGACCAGGCAACGTTTTTCCAATCTTCTACTGTCCAATTTCGATGAGCTTGTGCAAATTGTAGCCTCAGTTTCCTGTTCTTAGCTGAGAGGAGTGGTACCCAGTGTGGTCTTCTGCTGCTGTAGCCCATCTGCCTCAAAGTTCGACGCACTGTGCGTTCAGAGATGCTCTTCTGCCTACCTTGGTTGTAACGGGTGGCAATTTGAGTCACTGTTGCCTTTCTATCAGCTCGAACCAGTCTGCCCATTCTCCTCTGACCTCTGGCATCAACATGGCATTTCCGGCCACAGAACTGCCGCTCACTGGATTTTTTTCCTTTTTCGGACCATTCTCTGTAAACCCTAGAGATGGTTGTGCGTGAAAATCCCAGTAGATCAGCAGTTTCTGAAATTCTCAGACCAGCCCTTCTGGCACCAACAATCATGCCACGTTCAAAGGCACTCAAATCACCTTTCTTCCCCATACTGATGCTCGGTTTGAACTGCAGGAGATTGTCTTGACCATGTCTACATGCCTAAATGCACTGAGTTGCCGCCATGTGATTGGCTGATTAGAAATTAAGTCTTAACACACAGTTGGACAGGTGTACCTAATAAAGTGGCCAGTGAGTGTATATAGAGTGTTTGTAGAAGTAGAGATTGTAGAACTGTATTTTTTAGTGAAAATTAAACTCTACTTCAGTAATAATATTTAGAATTATGAATATGATATTAACCTTCTCTTTTATTTTTCCTTAGAATTTTCATTTCAAAGCAGGGCTTAATCGGGAAAAATTCTCTTACAAGAATTTATGCCTTTATTTACACAGGAAGTTGCAATAATTGCATGATTTCATATATTTAACACTTAAAAGAAAATAACTAACTGCATTTTAAATGTGTTCTGTGTGTACGGTATCCCTTTATTGCATGGCATGAATGACAACCACAGCATGTGAAATTTGAACTTTGTTCTAATAATAAGTATACCAGTATACTATGTCCCTGTTCTTTAGGAAAATAATTTTCAAGGGGTCTCAGCTTTTGCAATTCAAATGAATTTTTTTCAGCCCTAAAGTTTTAAGTATAGCTATTATAATATATATATTTATGTTATGTGTATTTGGGGAATATTTAAAGAGATATTAAGATACTAAATCTAATAGTTTACAATGCGCATTGATAATTATTATAATAATTTGGGTTAATATATATATATATATATATATATATGTATATATATATATGAATTCATACCTCTGTATGTGAGATAATCTGTGGTGTGAACTTATATGTGACACAGTCTGAGTGACAGATAGATGCGTGTATGAGCAGCTGCTTAGGAGTAATGTGATACGTTTGATGTATGTGAGGCCTCAGGATTCTGAATGCAAGAAAAAAAAACAAACCTTTATTTTTAGGAGAAATATGCAGGTCAGTCAAATTATTGGAATATTAAGATATTTAATGCTGCACAACATATATTTCTATATTTCTTTAGTAATTATTTCTTGATTTAGTTAATTGTGGATAAGTGCAATCGCACATCAAAATGGTTTATGAAGAAAATCTACATTTAAATTAATTTTTCCAAAGGATAATTTTATGATATTCAAATTAATTTTAATGGTTACACATCTTCAGACAAATTATGGTATAATTTTGGTTTTGATAAATGAATTATTTAATGAAACAATATTTTTCGGTATTAAGGGGGAAATATGTTTTTGAGCATGACAACATCATCACATTTGATTAATACCTCTTCTTCACACATTTTAATAAAAAACAAATATTAATAAGGTACAATGGTATAAGTATTGGGTATAATAACATTGAGTATTATAAAGAGTCATTTCTTTACACTGAGAAGAGTATTATATGCAAAGTTGCATAATTTGAATATTTTGGTAACACAAGTTTATGACAATTATGAAATAATCCTGATCATGGAAATATTAAAGGTATATGTTACTGAGGACATAACTACTCTGCATTTGGTATCAACATAAAGTCCTTATTTTTTATTCTTATTTTTTATTCTTATTTTATTTTTCATTTTCAATTTTTATTCTATTTTTTATTTCTAATTCTTAAATTTTTATTTTTTCTGTCAATCAAGGAAAAAAAAACCATCAATGTTAAATAAAGTAATATCTATTATGAGAATATTGCTTCATTAAATATAGCAATGATATGGTTCCATTACAAAGGAAAATGTTTCAATTCTGAGTTCTATGGAACAATTCTTTTATTCATTCATTCTTTCGCTCACTCATATATTCTTATTTTGGTTTATGGCTATACATTCCTACATATTATTAGTATAATAAATATATTCCTTATTAATAAAGATGAAAACACTGGTTACATAAAACACATTGACACCTATGGGTTGAAAAAGGTAATTACACCTAAGACATAAAAAAATCTTCTATCACATGAAGAATATGGATAATAATGTATTATCACTTATTATAGTTTTATTATTTCAAACATTGAAATCCATATATGGTACAAATTCTGATAATAATTATATGGATATTACTGATTGCTATGGTACGCTGTGATATTATAGGTTAGGAAAATTACCAGATTTAGTATAGAATAGGGAATGAAGACTTCAAGCAAGATACTGAAATTTCGTTAATAAAGACTTTTTATATTTCTAAACTTTATTGATTCTTATCAGTTGCAAGAAGAAGAATGCCACTATCCAGAAGTCCCAGAAGGTAACAAAGCTATGATTACTGAGTAATAGACTGAGTCAATTACAAGTGCAGTATCCACCACTGACAATCACAATTAAAGTATCTAACCTGACAACTAGAGGACGATGATCCTACGATGCTGAGATGAACTGTGTTATCATGTTCTTATCAAGTTCCAGTGGTTTCAATCACCTGTAAAGCTTCCTTGAAAAGCTGGGGAATGATAAGGTAATTGTCAGGAAGCTACAACCCTGACATGTGTCCTGTGCATTAGGACTAAGGACTGGTTATGGTGCTATGTTTAGCAAGGAAGAGTCATTTTAACCCTTGCTTTGCTGACCAAAGACGTCACACATGTTCAAAGACCAGTACCAATGGAGGATTCCAGAATATCCAAGGCGAGCCAATGTAAGTCCAGGTTTTTAAAGGTGACACTGCACAGATATTAAAGCTACATTTCATCTATAGACTTTGTTTTCTTATCAACATTTGAATTTATGGACTTTTATTTGACACACAACACGATTCCTACAACATCTATATGCTATAGAGAAACTGTGTTTTTAAAAGAACCAAGAAGAAGACAGAATACATCAAAATGAAGACCAGATGACATCAGATGATGACTGGGCCTGAGATGCTTCAATTTAGATTTAGGGAAGTATAATTATACATATTTTATATGAATATTGTTCACGGCTTACCATAACATGAATTCACATCAATTATGTCATTGAGTACGTATAACAATAATCTGATATTATTATTGATATTAAATTATTTTGTCAAAAAAGAAGAAAAGAAGAAAGAAGATCTTATTATATTTTGAGGGTTCCAATTAATGTCTGTCTCCCTCAAAAGGGGAATTGTTAAATATTATTAGTTATGGATTTTTATTAGTTATGGAGTTGTATTCTTATTACACTCAGTTCTGTACTGAACAATGCCTTCCGCTGACACTGCATGTGTTATTTTAGCATGTTTAGCTCATGTTAAATGTCAACTCCACTACATATTTAAGTTTAACTCATGGTAAAAGGACAACTCCATATGTAGAGACCACGTGCTTTGAAAGATGTATATTTAAGGTGGGGGCTTACTCTAGGGCTCGCTCTCTCCTTCCCTATCACCATGAAACACATTCGAGGAGTCATCTGTGCTGGGCCATGACATTACGGACAGCTGGTATGTAAGTTGATGGCTACGTGAGAAGCCGAACAGAGACAGACGCCATTTGCCATGTGGGATCCCAGAGAAAGAAGGATATAAGTTTTACTATGAACAAATGGACAATCCCTTTATAATCATGCACATTAACCCAGTGCACAGTGATGGACAAGTAACGGCCCTGGCCATGCCTACTGGCCCATGCATCTGTTGTGAGGTGCTCCTTTCCACTCACTGATTGCTTGAGTGCATGGACAATACAGTCGTTCACATGCAGGTGGAGGGCAGGGATGGCTTTTCTAGAAAAGAAGTGCCAACTGGCTAGGTCATAGCGTAGGCCATGAGCACTCGTAACACTTCGCTTTCAACCAAATGGAAGTGCATCATCTCTAATGAGATCAGTTTGGCAATGGGGGCGTTCAAAGCCAGTGTACACGGATGAGAGGATGAGTACTTTCTTGTCCTACTCAGAGTGTCTGGTAGGGTGGGCTGGACTTGAGAGCTACATATGGGGGAACTAGCGGTGGACCTGATGGACCGACAGTGGGTTGGTGGTGATGGCCTACATTCAGTCTTTCATTGCAAAAACATTGTGATTGCCTGACTGCTTTGGCCTTGTGACAACACCTCAACATTTCTTGCTGGTGGTATGCTTACCGGTGGGCTTACAGTGGGGGAAGCGATGGAGCATTGCTGGCTACCTTCAGTTGGAGCAGGTGCACATGTGCTACCTGAGGTTTTGTAGTCCTTCCACGCTTGCAAGTGCATGCTGGTTAAATGTCTAAGCATGCAACTGGTGTTCACATTTCGGAGATTTTTCCCTCGGCTAAAGGTCCTTCCGCACTTCTTACAGATAACCTTTGCCTCATCAATAGGATTTTGGTCAAAAAAGTGCCACACTGCACTTTTCCTTATGGATGAAATAACTTTCTCGGACTTACTGTGCGCTACTAGACAAAGTTCAATTTAACACGACATGAGAAGTTTAACTGTTTAATTCCCAACACGTTACGAAGTGTATAATACTTCTTCCTCAGGGGATGTCATCCTAAGTCTGAGAAAGTTATTTCATCCATAAGGATTTATATTGGCGGTCACTGAGTGGACCTTCGGGCGTGCAGCAGACTGACATTTGGTTCTTATGCCTTTATTTCTCCTGGATCAGGTGAGTGGATTTCTTATATTCATTTGATTCACCACCCGGATAAGACCCTATTGCGCCTTCTTTTTTCCTTAGCCTTTATAACACTTCACTTTTCGTACTATGGTATAAATTTTCAGGTCTTGCACGCTGTGCTAATTTGACCATTTGGCAAAGCTGTCCTGCAACTCTTTTTGTTTTTTTACCACGTTTTTGGACAGCTACGGGCCTGCCAGATAACTGCTGCTGCAATGACAATGCCTGCTGTGGATCCTTCTCCTCTTCTGAGCTATTGCTAACGGCACCCTCTTCCCCTCATGGATGCCAGTCTGGGTCAACAACTGGGTCATCCATCACCTCCTCTTCAATTTCATCTGCACCTTCATCTGTGTCACCGTGTAAGGTGGTATAGTGTGCGGGAAGGGGCACCTGAGTTTCATCAGGGTAAGATTCTGGCTCAGTAGACTGCGAGGGCAATGTAGTGCTCTGGGTCAATGCACCAGCAGAATCATCTAGCAGTGGCTGTGCATCAGTGCACTCCATGTCAGATTCATCTTGGACTGGGGAATTCAGGATTTGACTTTATAACCTAGACATGGTATGTGAAAAGAGCTCCATGGAGTAATCTGAAGTGTGGCCTGCCGCATCCTTCACTTTTGGTGGGGGTGAAGGACACAAGGAATGGTGTTGTTCCTGACCAGTAGCCTGCACTGACGACTCAGTGTTTGCAGTTTTTGAAACTTCAGAATAGGAGGCGATAGAGCTGGAGGCTGTTTCGACAATGTAAGTCAAAACCTGTTCCTGATGCTCTGGTTTTAAAAGCGGCTTACCTACTCCCAGAAAAGGGAACCTTACAGGCCTTCTTGAGCCAGACGATGACGCAGGCTCAACATCTCCTGCCTTAGCTGCTATTGTGCTTTTGTCATAACCAGCAGATGCACCACCACCACCATCAGTACCAGCTCCCCCCCCACCCACGTTCACGGCCTCTTCCACCATACTTCCTCATGTTTGGGAAAATGTACCAAAAATACCAGCAGATATATGGTACTATATGAGGAGCGTACAGCTCTATAAGGTGTAGTGAAAAATTTAAATCTCCGTATATATTTCCTTAGTCACAGACGTCCTCCCAGTATGTATTTGACCGTAATCCAACCAGCAGATATACGGTACTGTATCAGAAACATACAGCTGTATACGGTGTAAAGAAAAATTTAAATCTCCGCATATTTTTCCTTAGTCACAGACGTCCTCCCAGTATGTATTTGACCATAATCCAACCAGCAGATATACGGTACTGTATCAGAAACATACAGCCGTATACGGTGTAAGGAAAAATTTAAATCTCTGTATATATTTCCTTAGTCACAGACGCTCTCTCAGTATGTATTTGACCGCAATCCAACCAGCAGATATACGGTACTGTATCCGAAACGTACAGCTGTATACGGTGTAAGGAAAAATGTAAATCTCCGTATATTTATTTTCGGAGTCACACACACACGCTGTCTCAGTATGGATTTGACCGTAATCTAAACAGCAGATATACGGTACTATATGAGAAGCAGCCAGCTGAATACGGTGTAGGGGGAAATGTAAATCTCCGTATGTTTATTTCCAGAGTCACACACACATGCTGTCTCAGTATGGATAAACCGTAATCCAAACATCAGATATACTGTACTGTATCAGAAGTGGAAAGCTGAATACGATGTAAGGGAAATGTAAAACTCCGTATATTTATTTGTCCGTGACACCAGCTGGTACACGGCAGTGTGTGAGAAGCGTATAGCTCTAGACGGTGTGGGAAAAAATGAACACTCGGTAACTGTGCAGAAAAAAAAGAATAAAAGTATGAGTGCTGTGTAAAAAGCAGTCTGCACAGCAGTGTGCACACAGCAATGCAGCTATCAGGCAGCCTAAATAACCAGCGCTGCTGCACACAAAAAAATCCTCCCCTGTCCACTGCACACTAACTGTGCAGCACAATTGCTATCAGCAGAAGCACAGAATGTTTTTTCTTTCCTGCCTATCTGTTTTCTTTCCTGCCTAACACTCTCCCTATTGAGAAACAGCGGCAGCAACCTCTCTCTATGCTAACATCGGCAGAAGTAGAATGGCGGTTGGCAGTCAGCGCTTTTATAGCCACTGTGATGCCACACAAAGCTAGCTAATCACTGCAATGCCCTTCTCTAAGATGGTGGTGGCCACTGTCCATGTCATTGCGTTGCCCACAGTGTGCATCCTTGCTCATTGGCAGAGAAAAGGCGCCTGAAAGCATTATGAGAAACGCGACTTTGGAGCTCAGGTCGGCGACCACATGGCCGACCTCACGCTATGGTCGGGTTTCGCTCGGCGAAACCCGACTTTGGCGAAAGTCGGCGACTTTTGAATCTGACCGACCCATTTTGCTCAACTTTAGTACTCAGTGTTCCATTCACAATGTGTGGCGTTAACACAGTATGTTCAAGCAATCACTCGCTGATTAGTTTCCATCATTGTTTACTAGCAGCAATTAAATATCTCTGCATGATGGACCCGATGGACATGATGGATTTAGTGCAATTCGCCAATCCTAACAGTGTCTTGCGACTGTCATGCGATTTTTAATACGGACATCTGTATGTCATGTGTATGCAATCCGTAAGAAATGCTTTTTTCCCTGGAGATAGAAAGGCACAATCAAACTTCATTTGTTGATAATTCCAATGTGCTAGCCCAATATAAAGCCATTTAACAACATGTGTGATGCTGAGCACATCCATATATTCATTAGGATTAAATTGTCAGATTTGTTTGGTTTTGCTATTGGCATTAACACCAAGAAAGTATGGCTGTTAGGAATCTGAGTTTGAATCCTAGCAAGGAGCTCCTCTTCAGCTGGGTGCTATCCCGGGAGCATGGGGTTGGATATTCCCCTGCTGTTGCTCTGAGGAGGTGGTGTAGATTTTGGGTGTTTTCACTCCTCACCCAGCATCCTGTAAGAGAGCATTTTGCATGGCTGTATGGACAGCTCATCATGCATCGTGACAAATTTTTTGCCTACACAAGGATGTCACTCGAGACATTTGACATTCTACTGGCTGAGCTTTGTCCAACCCTCACATTTCAAACGTCCCTTTTTCGCCCATGCATTTCAATGGAAGAACGGCTTCTGATTACCTTGAGGTAATTTACATTTTTAATTTGACATATGTGAAACATACACTGCTCAAAAATATAAAGGGAACACTTAACCCCTTCCTGACATCCGACGTACTATCTCGTCCATGGGACCTGGGCCCCTATGCCCATGGACGGGATAGTACGTCTACTGCGATCAGCGGCGCCCACGTGGTGAGCGCCGCTGATCGCGGCCGGGTGTCAGCTGATTATCACAGCTGACACCTGGCACAATGTGTCAGGGGCGGTCACGGACTGCCCCCGACACGTTAACCCCTTGCACACCATGATCAAACATGATCGTGGTGTACCGGGGGTTAAAGGGAAGCATCGGCAGGGAGGGGGCTCCCTCCGTGCTTCCCTGAGCCCCCCACGGCAGCGCAATGTGCAGCGCTGCTGCAGGGGGCTCCTTTCCTGCAGGCCCCCGAATCCATGATGGCTACGGGGGCCTTCGGGGGCCTGCAGGAAGCTGGCTTCCTCAGTGCCTGCAAAGCGCAGGCATGAGGAAGCCTTCTGCACTGCCTGTGACAGATCGCTGATCTGTCACAGTGATCTGTGATGTGACAGATCAGCGATCTGTCACAGGACAGTGATGTCCCACCTGGGACTATTTAATACAGTAAAAAAAAAATAAAAAAAGTGTTAAAATAATTTTAAAAAAATCGCCAAATAAATTAGAAAAAAAAAAAAATATTCCCCCAATAAATTCATTTTTTGGAAATAAAAAAAAAAAAAACAATAAAAGTACACATATTAGGTATCGCCACGTCCATAACGACACGCCCTATAAAACTGTCCCATTAGTTAACCCCTTTAGCGAACCCCTTAAAAAATAAAAATAAAAAATGAAACAAAAAATAATGATTTATTATCATCACGCCAAACAAAAAGTGTAATAACGCGCGATCAAAAAGACGCATATAAATATCCATGGTACCGCTGAAAATGTCATCTTGTCGCGCAAAAAACGAGCTGCCATACAGCATCATCAGCGAAAAAATAAAAAAGTTATAGCTCGCAGAATAAAGCGATGCAAAAATAATTATTTTTTATATAAAATAGTTTTCATTGCATAAAACCGACAAAACATAAAAAAACGACCTAAATGAGGTATCGCTGTAACCGTACTGACCCGTAGAATAAAACTGCTTTATCAATTTTACCGCACACAGAACGGTGTAAACGCACCCCCCCAAAAGAAATTCATGAAACGCTGGTTTTTGTTCATTCTGCGTCCCAAAAATCGGAATAAAAAGCGATAAAAAAAGTCACGTGCCCGAAAATGGTACCAATAAAAACGTCAACTCATCCCGCAAAAAATAAGACCTCACATGACTCGGTGGGTCAAAATACGGAAAAATTATAGCTCTCAATATGTGGTGATGTAAAAACTATTTTTACAATAAAAAGCGTCTTTTAGCGTGCGACAGCTGCCAAATATAAAAACCGCCATAAATAGTAAATCAAACCCCCGTTATCACCCTCTTAGTTAGGGAAAAATAATAAAATAAAAAAAAATGTATTTATTTCTATTTTTCCATTAGGGTTAGGGCTAGGGTTAGGGTAGGGTTAGGGTTAGGGTTAGGGCTAGGGCTAGGGTTAGGGCTAGCGTTAGGGCTAGGGTTAGGGTTAGGGCTGAGATTAGGGTTAGGGGTGTGTTGGGGTTCGGGTTGGAGTTAGAATTGGGGATTTCCACTGTTTGGGCACATCAGGGGCTCTCCAAATGCAACATGGCGTCTGATCTCAATTCCAGCCAATTCTGAGTTGAAAAAGTCACATGGTGCTCCTTCCCTTCAAGCTCTGCCATGTGCTCAAACAGTGTTTTACCCCCCATGTAGGGTATCAGCCTACTCAGGACAAATTGCAAAACAATTTTTGGGGTCCAATTTCTCCTGTTACCCTTAGGAAAATAAAAAATTGGGGGCAAAAATATCATTTTTGTGGAAAAAAATGATTTTTTTATTTTCACGTCCGAGTGTTATAAACTTCTGTGAAGCACTTGGGGGTTCAAAGTGCTCACCACACATATAGATAAGTTCCGTGGGGGGTCTAGTGTCCAAAATGGGGTCACTTGTGGGGAGTTTCAATAGTTTAGGAACATCAGGGGCTCTCCAAACGCACATGACACCCGCAGACCATTCCATCAAAGTCTACATTTCAAAACGTCACTGCTTCCCTTCCGTGCCCCGACGTGTGTCCATACAGTAGTTTTCTCCCACATATGGGGTGTCAGCGTACTCAGGACAAATTGGACAACAACTTTTGGGGTCCAATTTCTCCTGTTACCCTTGGGAAAATGAAAAAATTGGGGGCGAATTGATCATGCTTGTGGAAAAAATACGATTTTTTTATTTTCATGCCCGGGCATTATAAACTTCTGTGAAGCCCTTGGGGGTTCAAAGTGCTCACCACACATCTAGATAAGTTCCTTAGGGGGTCTCGTTTACAAAATGGGGTCATTTGTGGGGGCTTCCACTGTTTAGATACATTAGGGGCTCTCCAAAGGCAACATGACACCCGCAGACCATTCCATCAAAGTCTGCATTCCAAAACGTCACTACTTCCCTTCCGAGCCCCGACGTGTGCCCATACAGTAGTTTTCTCCCACATATGAGGTATCAACATACTCAGGACAAATTGGACAACAACTTTTGGGGTCCAATTTCTCCTGGTACCCTTGGGAAAATAAAAAAAATGGTGACTAAAAGATCATGTTTGTGGAAAAAATACGAATTTTTTATTTTCACACCCAGGCGTTATAAACTTCTGTGAAGCACTAGGGGGATCAAAGTGCTCACCACACATCTAGATAAGTTCCTTGGGGGGTCTAGTTTACAAAATGGTGTCATTTGTGGGGGGGTTCCACTGTTTAGGTACATTAGGGGCTCTCCAAAGGCAACATGACACCCGCAGACCATTCCATCAAAGTCTGCATTCCAAAACGTCACTACTTCCCTTCCGAGCCCCGACGTGTGCCCATACAGTAGTTTTCTCCCACATATGCGGTATCAGCATACTCAGGACAAATTGGACAACAACTTTTGGGGTCCAATTTCTCCTGGTACCCTTGGGAAAATAAAAAAATGGTGACTAAAAGATCATGTTTGTGGAAAAAATACGAATTTTTTATTTTCACGCCCGGGCGTTATAAACTTCTGTGATGCACTGGGGGGTTCAAAGTGCTCACCACACATCTAGATAAGCTCCTTGGGGGGTCTAGTTTACAAAATGGTGTCATTTGTGGGGGGTTCCACTGTTTAGGTACATCAGGGGTTTTCCAATCGCGACATGGTGTACAATCTCAATTCCAGCCAAAAACGTCAAATGGCGCTGCCTCCCTTCCGAGCTCTGCCATGCGCCCAAATAGTGGTTTACCCCCACATGTGGGGTATCAGCGTACTCAGGACAAATTGCACAATAACTTTTAGGGTCCTGTTACCCTTGGAAAAGTAAGAATTGAGGGTGAAAAGATCATTTTTGTGGAAAAAATATGATTTTTTAATTGTACGGCTTTATGTTATAAACTTCTGTGAAGCCCATGGGGGTTTAAAGTTCTCACCACACATCTAGATAAGTTCCTTAGGGGGTCTAGTTTCCAAAATGGTGTCATTTGTGGGGGGTTTCCACTGTTTTGGTACATCAGGGGTTTTCCAATCGCGACATGATGTCCGATCTCAATTCCAGCCAAAAACGTCAAATGGCGCTGCCTCCCTTCCGAGCTCTGCCATGCGCCCAAATAGTGGTTTACCCCCACATGTGGGGTATCAGCGTACTCAGGACAAATTGCACAATAACTTTTAGGGTCCTGTTACCCTTGTGAAAATAAAAATTGGGGTGAAAAGATCATTTTTGTGGAAAAAATATGATTTTTTAATTGTACCGCTGTACATTATAAACTTCTGTAAAGCCCTTGTGGGTTCAAAGTTCTCACCACATATCTAGATAAGTTCCTTGGGGGGTCTAGTTTCCAAAATGGGGTCACTTGTAGGGGGTTTCCACTGATTAGGTACATCAGGGACTCTCCAAACGTGACATGGCGTCCAATCTGAATTCCAGCCAATTTTGCATTGAAAAAGTCAAACGGCGCTCCTTCCCTTCTGAGCTCTGACATGCGCTGAAACAGTCGTTCCCCCCCACATATCAGGTATCAGCGTACTCAGGACAAATTGCACAATAACTTTTGCAGTCCAATTTCTCCTGTTACCCTTGGTAAAATAAAAAAAATTGAACCTGAAGTATTTTTTTTATGAAAAAAGTTAGATGTTCATTTTTTTTTAAATATTCAAAAAAATTCCTGTGACGCACCTAAAGGGTTAATAAACTTCTTGAATGTGGTTTTGAGCACCTTAAGGGGTTCAGTTTTTAGAATGGTGTCACTTTTGGGTATTTTCTATCATATAGACCCCTCAAAGTGGCTTCAAATGTGATGTGGTCCTAAAAATAAAATGGTGTTGTAAAAATGAGAAATCGCTGGTCAACTTTTAACCCTTATAACTTCCTAACAAAAAAAAATTTTGGTTCCAAAATTTTTTTGGTTCTGATGTAAAATAAACATGTGGGAAATGTTAGTTATCAAGTTTTTTGTGTGCCGTATCTCTGTGATTTAAGGGCATAAAAATTCAAAGTTCGAAAATTGCGAAATTTTCAAAATTTTCGCCAAATTTCCATTTTTCTCACAAATAAACGCAAGTTATTTGAATGAAATTTTACCACTAACATGAAGTACAATATGTCACGAGAAAACAATGTCAGAATCACCGGGATCCATGGAAGCGTTCCAGAGTTATGACCTCATAAAGATACAGTGGTCAGAATTGTAAAAATTGGCCCGGTCATGAACGTGCAAACCACCCTTGGGGGTGAAGGGGTTAAACAACATAATATAACTCCAAGTAAATCAAACTTCTGTGAAATCAAACTGTCCACTTAGGAAGTAACACTGCTTGACAATCAGTTTCACATGCTGTTGTGCAAATGAAATAGACAACAGATGGAAATTATTGGCAATTATCAAGACACCCTCAATAAAGGTGTGGTTCTGCCGGTGGGGACCACAGACCACATCTCAGTAGTCCTTTCACACTTGTGGTAGCATAAGATGGACTCTACAACCCACACAAGTAGCTCAGGAAGTGCAGCTCATCCAGGATGGCTCATCAATGTGAGCTATGGCAAGAAGGTTTGCTGTGTCTGTCAGCGTAGTCTCCAGAGGCTGGAGGCACTACCAGGAGACATGCCAGTACACCAGGAGATGTGGAGGGGGCCGTAGGAGGGCAACAACCCAGCAGCAGGACCGCTACCTCAGCCTTTGTGTAAGGAGGAACAGGAGGAGCACTGCCAGAGCCCTGCAAAATGACCACCACCAGCAGGCCACAAATGTGCATGTGTCTGCACAAATGGTTAGAAACCGACTCCATGAGGATGGTCTGAGTGCCTGGCATCCACAGATGGGGGTTATGTTCTCCTTTGACGAACAACCATCTCCAATATTGTGAAGCACTTCTGTGCACAAATCTTAAGGAGAGAGTTATGCCAGAGCCAACCCCTGACCACTGGGAACACATCTCAAATTGGATATACCAGTGTTGTCAGTTTCCAAATTGTGTGGATGCTTTAGATGGGAAGCACATCCGCGTCAAGAAGTCACCAAACTCAGGGTCCCAATACTACAGATGTTGTAGGATAATTACAGTCTAACTTGAGCATTTGGTGTAATGCGCCTTTGGCATTTTGATCACAAAATGGAGGGTATTGCTTAGTACCCTTCCGTTAAATGAGCAAAATGTGAATGGTATCATTAAAGCCTATATAATACTACACAATTTTACCCATATCCACTATTTTCCTGTGTCTGAGGATACCGAGGGAGGATTTGCTAATAATCCTGGTCAGATTGCAGAGACTTTTTCCAGAGGCAGGGAGCTTTCAGGTCTCAGAGTTCGTGAACTTTTTGCAAATTATCTTCTGACGCCTGAGGGATCCATACCCTGGCAAGAAAATGTTTTCCCATGATGTTTTGTTCAAATATTGGTATTGATTATGATGATTTGAATAATCATACTATGTGTTAAATATTTTTGCTTGGCACAATGCATAGAGGAATAATTTGACAAAATAACACATAATTTGCAGAGAAAACAAGACTTCCTTTTATTTTGAGCCAAATATAAAGAAAAGGTAGCCTTCATTTTGGCATAACTAAGAAATAGCCAAAGTTGGCAATGATTGTGGTATTAAAACAATAAAAACATTAAAAATCCAAAAAAGAATGGTGCAATGTGAATGGTAAAGGGGGTATGGATGAGTTTTCAGGAAGGGTGCTTTGCTGATGTGTTGTTTGGTATGGATTTATGGCTGCTGGCGGATTGTGCTATGATGGTATTGGTCATTGGTGACAGGGCACATAGTCTACTGGACCTTGATAATACCAGCCAGGTTCCTGTGCATGTTATTATACCCATAATCCTAATTACAGAAGGCTATGGTCACTTCAACAAACATTTTTTAAGCATAATCTATCATGGTAGGTGCCATGAAGGATAAGAAGTGAGGTGAAAGCGTGAGTGAATTAAAAGAATATTTTTATTAATTACCAAAACAATGATTAACAACAATAAAAAGACAGGGCAGAATGGCATCCAAATGAAGGGGGAAGAGATAACCAGCAGCAAATAAATGAATACATCTGTATGTGTAAACAGGGTGCACAATGCGTGAATAGCCAAAAAGATGAATCAATTATTAAGGTCCAGAATACCTAGAGACCCTTCAATATGGCCAGCATTCATACAATTGCAATAGTTGCTAAATCTACTGAAAGGAGTGCCTAAGTACTATAAGAATGCAGCCTATTTATAATATAAGGGGAAGGAAAGACCAAATATGGCAGAGAAAGCAGTGTTGCAAAATGTTGATGATCAGGAAGAAGCAACATGTTAGCAGTAAGATTTTTGGCTGTGTTGGCCAGCGTTAGAAGATTGCTGTGGATGGCTGTGATGCCAGGCTTCACCCTGGCAAACTAAATGAGCTTGGCTGTACTGTGCCCCATATTGTGCTTGTTGCCCATAATGTGTTTGGGATGGGGTACATGCTGGCTGAGTAAGTGTGAGGGGATTATTGATGGATGTGGATTTGCAAGTCCCTACTAAAGGAGGTACTGTGGAAGGTGGTTGGCCTATGGTAGCATGCTGCCATACATATGGGCCTTTCACACTGGTATGACATTGCCATGATTGAATAGGAGGTAGAGTTGAAGATGGATGACCAGAGTCAGTAGGTGGCAGAGTTGAAGGTGGTTAGTGTGACTCACTAGTTGCAGGCCCATGAGCTCCTGAGGTGGATGCATGGTGACACTGAGACAGCTCTTAGTGGTGTCTCTCTATGTAACCAAAAAGATGCCTGGGATTATTTGGGGGGATGGCAACATGTACTGTATGAGATGAAGTATTGAGGCTTTGGTGCCCAGCTTTAATTCTGTTGGAATTTGGAGAATATGCTGGGCCAAGCTGCAACAAAATGCTTCCTCTCCATCATCCAAAAGTGTTTGCCCAATATAATCCATTACACGGCTTTCAATTTGCCTCCTTGACACTGTTTTGTGCATCCCTCCTTCTGCGCATTCGCCGTGGTATTGATGCATGGAATGAGGTATATTGGGGCAATGTAGGACTGCTGCTCCTGGCCTGCTCTTCCTGCTGTGCTGCATCCTAGTGATGGTTTGTTTGCCCATGACCTTCATTCTCTGATGGTCCAGGGACATCTTCCTCAGATGGGCATTGAACCACAGGTTGGGTTGGCCCTGCCTCTGCCGCTGAGGCTGTGTCTATTTCCTGTATGTTGGATTCTGTTCGATATATAAATTAAAACTTTTTTTTGTTTCAGTTTGGTAACTACAAATGTGGTTTTAAACATTAACAATGTGGACGAAAAAACAATACTTATGGTCTTAGGTCCATGATGGGTGCTAAAAAGCTTAAGCGACTTATATACAGGTAAGGCCTTTTTTTGCTGGCGATGCTGGCGCTCCCTCCTGTATTGATCCCGGCAGCTCCACCATCTCCAGGTTACATTATTCACTGCCATAAGGAACATTTCCATTTAAACATGTTAATATAGTATTGTGAAGACCACAATATAAAACAAGAACTATCAAAGCTAAACATAAACCGCCAAAAAAATAAAAGATTAGCCAAAAAAACCCAAACACATAGTAAAATTCATATTTGAGCAAAATTTACTTACTCATCCCCATTTTGACATCTGGGGTGCAGTCAGCATAATTTTGAAATAATTGCTGACAAATAAAGTTCCAAGAGGCGTCCTTTACTAGGCAATTTTGATAATTTAAGTCACAAGTTTTCCAGCATTTGGGCCGCTCCAGGACTAAAACCAAGAGCATCTCTACATTAATTGTACGAGGCATGGGAAACTTAAAAAAGAATACACCCCATGGAGGTGTGTCACATTCAATGATTATTCACAGGTGGTTTATGGGAGCCTGCCACCACTCCCTGTATGTCACTTCCTGTCATGGGAAAATTTGTGTATTTTGCTAAAATTCTCTAACTACAATCCATAAAAAAAGGACGGCATGGTCCGTATACCGTGCAATTTTTTTTCTCGCACCTATTGATTTGCTTTGGCAAGTCTCATCCAAGATACGAGGACAATAGCAGAATGCTAGGAATTTTTTTCTTAGTCTGATTTCAGCTGAGAAAAAAAAAATCACAGATGAAATGTAACTGATTTTATCGGATTTCACTCGTCCGTTTTTCTCTCAAATGAGTATGAGCCCTAAGACTCCAGACTCTGTGTCTGCTACGTGTCTTGGATTCTGAATATCATACTGGAGGCATTTGTGCCAAAAGAAAATGTTTACAATTGCTTAACAAGAATTAAGGACATTTCATCAGTATATGGACATATACAAAATATGAAATTGTTGTTGAAAATGCACTAAAAGAAATTGCATACAGTAATTTTTTATGCAAATTGATGCTGTTTGAAGTGATTTTTTTTTAAATTTGCTACTTCACATAAAATACACTTTCCATGACCATACTGAACCTATATGTTGCAACTTCACAACCTAGCATTTTTGGTTTAATTTAAATTAAATATCAGTTTGGTTTAAGTGGGGGTGATTTTCAACATTTAATGAAATCTTAAATGTAAACATTAACATTCTAAAAAATAAAGCACACAAAAAATGTTGCATTTAACAATGATAGGCACCACAACAATACTGCTGGCTGTTGCCGCAAATTACTCTCCTTGCGTGTACTGACGGTAGCGAACCTTTCATTTAATGGTAATAATCATTTTTTGTTAAGGATGGTATAATTTTAAGCCAAAACTATTTACTCCCAAAAAAAGTTAAAAAAAAAGTGTAAAAATATGAATACAGTTACACACATTTTACTTTTTGCCTACCTATATTCAATTTTGGCAATGGTACACCACATAACTAAATTGTGGGCTGTTGCAGCATTTTTAGGCAGTGTTCCTACCTCCTGGCATTAGGTTTTACAGGGCCCTTTATCACAGTAATTCGAGACATCTATCAGTGCAGGCCTGTTTTTGTACCCTTATTTAAATTGTCAAATTAGAGTCACATACATGCTACAATGATATTACAGCCATGTGAACTCACTCTGCCAGTGCCAAGCATTGCTTGCTGATGTCATAGTTTTCCAGGTTTGTCTAAATTTGTTAACACATTTTAGATATAATTCAATATTAAGTTTAGGTCCAAAATGCCAAAATGTATGCTAAACAGAAACATGTAATGATTCACAAAGGATGTGTTGAGTCGATAGAAAAAATTATTATGGACAAAAATGTGTCATCCATTGGCAGCATCACCACCAGCACTACTGGTAGAAATTGTACTGGTAGTACTAGTACCAAATGTCAGTCACATTTGGCCTTCTTGAGAGTCATTGACAAGCTGAATCAGGGATGATGATAAAGATGCCAATGTTTTTAAGAGGGACTAAACCTGGGAAACAGACAGAGGTAACAAGAAAGTGACGTCTATATAGGAGTATGCTGGCATCAGTGATACCCTGTGCAGACAACATACATAAAAAGATACTGTAATAAGGCAAAATCAGCTTTTCTGCAATCAGCTGTGGAGCAGTTGATGCTGCATAAGCTGTTGATGGAAGAGGCTCTAAAGTGACTGAAAAGTCTGTTCATAATGGCAGTGAGTTGTACTCGTGGGATTTTTGTGTGTAGTCATTCTTTTACACATTCTCAGATGACCAGTTTTGTTGGATTGTGCAGGATGTGCTTTTTGAAAATAGGCGAGGCACATCCATTGAATAGGAATGACATCACTTTGTCAGCACATGAAATGGCATCATCTGGTCATATAGAGGAAGCAAACTAACCAACAAGATGAGTAAGGCTCAAGCTGTCCTCCTATCTTTCCTCATGAATGTGTTTTTAGTAACCAAGTCTGCACCCGCAATTAGTGCTTTGTTGTTGTCATCAGCCCCATTATCATCCTCATCTACGGCTTTCTATATACTTCCTACTCTACCTTTCTTTACATCTGGAGCGCCCCGCGGGGCCTGGGGGTACTCGGTACCGGGACCGTCGACTTCCATGGGGGACGGTGTCACGGCGGCGGTGACCCGGTCTGTGGCCCAGAGGCGTCCAGTAATAAAATAGGGGAAAGTTGTGTGGTATTTTTGTGGTAAAAATAAAGATAATGTTTATAGATGGTGAAATACGTGATGCCACCTGTGGTATTCTAGTCAGAGGTGACCAGCGCTGTGGTGTTGCTTCTCTGGGATGGATGTTGGGTGCAGCTATGATGTTGTAGCCCTCCACAGATAGGGCTGTAGTCCCAGGGCAAAGATGTTAAATAAATAGTAAAAATGGCTGTAAACATTGGGGTGCAGAGAAATGAGAGAAAGACACAGAGAGGTGCAGTTTCTTTACCTTTTACTGGTAATAGGTTGCAGTCCGGAGTACCACATACAGGTGATGGAATGAGTCCAGCTCGCCTGGAGGCATTCAGGGGATCCACCTTGCCAGGTGGGGATTTAGGACCTTCCTTTCTGTGCTTTGTGTGTGGGTCTTCGCTGTATATAACTATGCTGTGACCCTCTATTCGTGATGATTTCACTAACCTGTACGGCTGTCAGCGTGAGCCTATTCCACGGGTACCGTTCTCTTCACCGTCGGCCCCGGGCTCCTTATCCGCTGCCGTGCCCTCAGGTGATTAATGTGCACAGGAATTTACAATCCCCTGTACTTTCAGATTTGGCTATCAGGGAGTACAGTTCCTGTCAGCCTAGGACTCTGATGTCCCTTTTCTCTTTATTAGCGCTTCACTCAGGGGTCTGCTATATGCAGTATTTTAGCTTCCCTAGAGTCTCTTATTCTCTGCTCTTGTCCTTTCCCTCTTCACAGATCAGCTCCCTGTTTTCATCTGACAGGATCTTCCAGAAAGATCTCTTTACCTCACCTCCTCACGTTTAAACTGTCATTTTTCCTCACAGCTCACAGCTGTTTTGTTTCCATGACAACCCCCTCAGCTGATTTCTAGCTGACTCACCAACCCCCTCTGCTGGCCAGAATTTATAAGGCATCTCCCTTTTCTGACCTGCAGCAGGAAATTGTGATTAAATCTATGCTGCCTGGCATGGGGTCCCTTTATGTCTCCAAGCATGACTTTACCCATTAGAGGGAGGTAATGTCACTGTGACAACCGGACTCTGGGGTGTCACACATCATCAGGTTCTCCTTTTGAGTGTCCAAGAAACATGCCATCAGTCATCCAGTTATATGGAAATTTTATTCCCATATGTCCAATTTCACCTGAATAGATACCAGACCACCTGGATTTTATTGCCTTTTGCCAAATATATTGTGTGCTCTCAGGCAAAATGGAACATATCTAGGCACTATTTATTTATTGCACCAAGGTTTGGGCACAATATGCAACATTTTGTTAAACAAGAAGTCATCTATGTTGTAATACTGCTTCTGATCGGGCTGCCATTGTTGGACCTGCACTACCAGACATCCCCCTGCCTTCCCCATCATATTTTTCTAACATGCAGTTTTGTCTGCAGCCATCACACAACCAAGTCAAATAATACCTTCACTTAAAAAGTCCCTTCCTTCACAAGTAAAAAATAAGCATTTTAAATTGATATGCAAATATGGTTATAAATCTGATTTCACTGTCACTCCAGCTCTGTTCCCTGCCTCGTATTGCTTGACTCATGACTGCTTTGCTGGATGTCATACTGGGCAGAGAATAGAGACGGAGTGACAGAGCCTTCAGATCTAGAGCCTCATTTGTATATCAATTCAAACATTAATTGTAGCAAGCATTCCCTAGTCTTGTTTTCAGGCAGTTTTATTTATTATTTTACTCCTTTGACTATGAGAAAAAAAATTAGAAAATTTATGCTGAAAAGCAGGTCAATGACCTTTGTAAAAAATTTTTTTTAATATATTTGCATATATGTACTTTCAATGCATGTACCTTACATAATTTTATTACTTATTTAATAACCACTGGATAAAGCATTCCTTGCGAAACACGCATTGGGAGTTGAGGGCTACTTGCGCTCTCCCCCCACAGGTATATATCCTTGTCCTTAAACTACTATTTTTTACCTTGTATGCATATTTTTTCCTTACTGTTTGGTTTAGGATATGGTTATACCATTGTTCCCACTGTGGCATTAATTCTGTTAATATTACTACTAATTCTATCATCCAGCTTTATGCTAGTATATGGCTCATACATTATATATTATATATTTATTGGGACTGTGGAGGATACATTTTATGATGTTCAGGTGTCCCCACCTTCAGCGTCACTTTTACACATAAAAGTATACATTTTTGAGAAATGTGGATAACCACACAGTCCTTAAGGGTGTCTGGACACTGTGCTGTTTTTTTTTTCCTTTAATTATGACAAATTACACAAAAAAGTTGCCAACACAGAGTTGAACAAAATCTTAAAGCAGTTGACGGTGTATTAATTCTATTATTTTCTCTTCTTTTTTTCCACTTACTTAACTTGTATTACGAGCTGATAGTCAGTAATGTCAGAAATTTGGCCTGACATCTGATCCCTTTCTGTTAAAGAAGTTTAATTTTTTAACATTTCTTGCCAAGTGATACTTAGCATCAGCATGTAGGGAACAGCTGGAGACACATCTCAGGTGTATTTGGCCAGGGGCTTGATAAAACCGTAACACTCACAATACAAATGTCAGTCCATATGCCCTAACTAAATATGCAGCAAACAATTTAACTACATGTTCAAATAAGTAATTTATAACCAAACTCAGAGTCAAGGTTCCCAATAAATATGTAAATGATTAAGGCTAAGTGCACACGTACCGGAACTCTCGCGGAAATTACCGCGAGAATTCCAGTCCGCGGGAAAATCGCATTTTAAATTCCCGCGATTTTCCAGCGGAAAAACTAGCATTTTGCAAGCGTAATTAGCTTGCAAAATGCTAGCGTTTTCCAAGCGATCTGTAGCATCGCTTGGAGAACTGATTGACAGGTTGGTCACACTCGTCAAACATAGTGTTTGACGAGTGTGACCAACTTTTTACTACTGAGGCCGCCTATGCAGCATCAGTAGTAAAATACAGTCATATGTAAAAGTTTGGGCACCCCTATTAATGTTAACCTTTTTTCTTTATAACAATTTTGGTTTTTGCAACAGGTATTTCAGTTTCATATATCTAATAACTGATGGACTCAGTTATATTTCTGGATTCAAATGAGGTTTATTGTACTAACAGAAAATGTGCAATCTGCATTTAAACAAAATTTGACCGGTGCAAAAGTATGGGCACCCTTATCATTTTCTTGATTTGAACACTCCTAACTACTTTTTACTGACTTCCTGAAGCACTAAATTGGTTTTGTAACCTCATTGAGCTTTGAACTTCATAGCCAGGTGTATCAAATCATGAGAAAAGGTATTTAAAGTGGCCACTTGCAAGTAGTTCTCCTATTTGATTCTCCTATGAAGAGTGGCATCATGGGCTCCTCAAAACAACTCTCAAATGATCTGAAAACAAAGATTATTCAACATAGCTTTTCAGGGGAAGGATACAAAAAGTTGTCTCAGAGATTTAACCTGTCAGTTTCCACTGTGAGGAACATAGTAAGGAAATGGAAGAACACAGGTACAGTTCTTGTTAAGCCCAGAAGTGGCAGGCCAAGAAAAATATCAGAAAGGCAGAGAAGAAGAATGGTGAGAACAGTCAAGGACAATCCACAGACCACCTCCAAAGACCTGCAGCATCATCTTGCTGCAGATGGTGTCACTGTGCATCAACAATACTATGGTTGCGGGATCGCCGCGATTCCGCAAATTAATGAGCATGCTGCGGTTTTTACCGTGAAGCGATTCCGCCGCGGTAAAAACCGCAGCATTAGCACAGCATTGCGGAATCCCATAGGAATGCATGGGATGCTTATTTTTCACGTTTTCACGGCAAAATCGCGTGGTTAAAACCGCCACGGAAACGCGAAAAAAATGCAACGTGTGAACTCAGCCTTAATGTACCCAGCTTGTTTACAGATTTATTGAAACTGAAAGGCATGGCTGATTTTATAGTGAAGTGCTTGAACACCCAGTATCGAAGGAAAGATGTGAACAAACATAGGACTTGGAGAACCAGTCACAATTTTACTTGATTTAGGTGAACTGAATTGGAAAAAAAAATCGGGCTCTGGCAAATCTGGATTTTGAGGTGAATTTCATTTGCCTGCTCTCTAATAAAGTTCCATTGTGACAATGATACAATAGTCTTGATTCTTCTGTTACCAGGCAATGTATATCAGTAATATTTTGGCAAACTTGGGACAGCATTTAGAGTAGTAGAGATTGGAATGCCAAAACTACAGGTATCAAAGACATCTATGAAAAAACAGATTTTGCTTCTTTTGTCGTGATCAGGAGTAAAAATTAGATGTGACCAAAAACGATATTTATAGTTTTAAAAATATCGTTTTTGATCACTTATATTTTTTGCTCCAGATCACAACATTAGGAGCAAAACCTGTTTTTGCATAGATGTCTATGAAGTGCAGCCCACCATTTATGGGCATATGAAATATTTATGGACAATTTATGGTATTTGAGGTATCACAGACACCAATAATAGCATTTGCAAAGTTTGAATTGAATATTATTCATAATTAAAGGTGCTTCTCACAAAATTATAATATCATCAAAAAGTTATTTTATTTCAGTTCTTCAATACAAAAAGTGAAACTCATATATTATAAATAGTCCTTACAAACAGAGTGATCTATTTCAAGTGTTTATTTCTGTTAATGTTGATGATTATGGCTTACAGCCAATGAAAACCCAGAAGTCATTATCTCAGTAAATTAGAATAATTAAAGAAAAACACCTACAAATAACCCCTTAATGACCACCAATACATCTTTCCACTTACCGGAGACATAACAGAATAGCATCCCCATACAGGTGACAATCCAGCAGCTGTCGGCTGCCCACTGTAGCCGACAACTTGCTGCATCAGCCACGATCAGTGTTGGCACCATCCATATCTGTTTAATCATTTAGATGCTGCTGTCAAAGTGAGTACATCATATAAATGGTTAACAAAGTGTGGTGGCTCCCTCTTAAACCCCATTAGCACCCTGAGGTCATTATTGTGTGGTCCTGATGTTTGCAATGGAAATTCATAGTCAATTAGCGGCCTTAGAGTCTCCCGGTTATAGTGACCTATTCAGAATTTAGCGACATTTAGGTGGTAAAAATACACTTTTTCATTCCTGTCATGCCTCTTTGCATTAATTCCTTAATTCCTGAAAATCATCTGAAGGGTTAATAAACTGCCTGACAGCAGTTTTCAATATGTCGAGCGGTGCTGTTTTTAAAATGGTATCACTTTTGGGGGTTTTCCAGTTGATAGGACTCCCAAAATGACTTCAAACCTGGATATGTTCCTAAAAAACATAAATTTTGTAAATTTCCTTGAAAAAATGAAAAATTGCTGGTACATTTTTAAACCTCCTTAAATGCTAACAAAATAAAATAACATTTTACAAATGGTGCCGATTTAAAGCAGACATGAGGAAAATGTTTATTAATGTTTTGCTATGACTATCTGGATTAAATGGATAATCATTCAAAGTTAGAAAATTGCACTTTTTTACTTTTGTGGCAAATTTTTGATATGTTTTGTGTATATTTATAAAAAATATCAAACTAAATTTATCATTATCATAAATTATAATGTGCCACGAAAAAACACTCTCAAAATCAATGGGATTTGTTGAAGCATTCCAGAGTTATTACCACATAAAATGACATTGGTCAGATTTAAATATGTGGAGTTAAAAAGGTCCCTTAGTCTGTTTCAGTAAGCTCCATAATCATGGGGAAGACTGCTGACTTGACCGATGTCCAGAAGGCAGTCATTGACACATTCCACAAGGAGGGTAACCACAAAAGGTCATTGCTAAAGAAGCTGGCTGTTCAAAGAGTGCTGTATCCAAGTATATTAATGCAAAGTTGAGTGGAAGGAAAAAGTGTGGTAGAAAAAGATGCACAAGCAACCGAGATAACCGCAGCCTTGAAAGGATTGTTAATAAAAGGCCATTCAAAAATGTTGAGGAGATTCACAAGGAGTGGGTTGCTGCTGGAGTCATAGCTTTAAGAGCCACCACACATAGATGTATCCAGGACATGGGCTACAAGTATCGCATTCCTTGTGTCAAGCCACTCATGACCAATAGACAAGCGTCTTACGTGGGCCAAGGAGAAAAAGTACTGGACTGTTGCTCAGTGGTCCAAGGTGTTGTTCTCAAATGAAAGCAAATTTTGCATTTCCTTTGGACATCAAGGTCAGAGAGTCTGGAGTAAGAGTGGAGAGGCATGCAATCTAAGTTGCATGAGGTCTAGTGTGTAGTTTCCACAATCAGTGATGGTTTGAGGAGCCATGTCATCTGCTGGTGTAGGTCCACTGTGTTTTATCAGACCAAAGTCAGTGCAGGTGTCTACCAGGAAATTTTAGGATTTGGCACCTGTCCACACTGCCAGAAGTACCAATACATGGTTTAAAAGCAACAATATGTCTGTGCTTGATTGGCCAACAAACTCACCTGACCTTAACCCCATAGAGAATCTTTGGGGTATTGTCAAGAGGAAGATGAGAGACGCCAGACCCAGATAATGACTTTTGGGTTTTCGTTGGCTGTAAGCCACGATTATCAACATTAACTGAAACAAACACTTAAAATAGATCACTCTTTGCATTGTCTCTATGTGATATACAGTATGAGTTTATCTTTTTGTATGGAAGAACTTAAATACATTAACTTTTTGGTGATATTCTATTTTTTTGAGATGCACCTGTATATACATGATATTCATTTTTCCTTGGGTATTGATAGTTCATTACTAAATTCACAACCCCTCCTTGACTAGTTATATTAAATGGATTGTCCACTAGTTTAATATTGATGACCTGTCCTTTGTACATCTTGCACACTTATCTATCAACTGTATTCTCTGTATGGAGCAAAAAAAGCACAATTTGAGAAACTGCTTAGTAGCCATGGCAAGTCCTTCAGCACAGCTGTAATAAAGATCAAGGTGTTTTTATCCTAGTTTTAATAAATAAATATATAATTTTAAAAAATGACATGACTTGCCCCTATTTTTGATAACCAGACAAGGTAAAGCAGATGGTTGTGGCTTATATTATAGGCTTTGAAAGATCCATTATTTTTGGGCCCTTCCCAGCCGAAAAATACATGCCTGCTGCCAGCCCAGAATTGGTACATCAGATGGGATGCGCCAATTCTGGCACTTTTCCTGGCTCTTCCCAATTGCCCTGGAGCAGTGACAATCAGGGTAATTGTAGTTGTGGTTTATGAGAGCTGCGATTTGTCTGACATTACATGCTCACCCACCCACTTCCTTGACCACTTTTCAGCTTGCCTGCAGCACTTCATATCCTCAGAACTACCAACTCTTATCCTGGGAGACTTCATCATCCCCATTAACAGCCCTACTTCCACATCTGCATCCCAGCTTCTATCACTATCCACTGGAGTTGAGCGACTTTGCCTTTTTTTGGGTCGAGTGGGGTTTCATGAAACCCGATTTTTGCAAAAGTCGGGTCGAACGCAATTGGCCAATTATCGTGAAAACTCGAAGGCCAACTGAAACGCGAAGCCCAATGCAAGTCAATGGGGAAGAGAAGTTGGCAGTGAATGGAGGACAGGAAACACACCTACAGTGCCCATTTTAATGCCAAAAACATCAATTCTTACTACTTAAGCTTGTCAACCTTAATTTACTTTATAATAATAGTTAGGCATTGAAAACTTGGGGTTATTTGGCTAAAGTTGTGCGGGGCTAGGGCTGGCTCCAGATTTTTGTGGGCCCAGGGCCAAAGAGTGTCACTGGGCTCCTTTGACACATGCCACAATTCAAGATCCTCTGATACGGCAGAGAAATAGCGGTATAGTACAATGAAAAATACTTCACTTTTTTCATCACATGACTGATATCCATTTTAAATTCTCCAATAGCTCCAAAAACGGACAGTATATTACTCCATACAGTATTATGACCACCGCATAGTGCGCCATACAGAGTAAGGAGGCCCATATATTTCTCCATACAGAATCATTGGTCCCATATAATGTTCGATACAGTATATGATGAGCTTCACATAATGTTACAGTATATGTTGGTCCCCATGGATGAAGCTCCACTGTCTTATTGGCCCAAATAATGCTCCATATATAATGGGCCCCATTTCTAATGCTTTAGTGTATAATGGGCCCTGTAAATGCTGCTCCAGTATCTGATGTCCACCTTTGGAATGCTCCAGTGTATGGTGGGCCCAATATATCATTCTCCAGAGTATAGTGCTCCCCAAAAGTTGCTCCCAACCTTTAAAACAATTAAATAAGTCTCCTCACTAGGGAATCCCTGTACTCTGGACTCCTCGTCGTCCCCATCTTCCATCTCTCTGCACTTGGACTGTTTAGGCAGATGGCGTACAGACGTGATGTCATCGCGCTCTCTGACCAGAATGTCACTGTCAGGAAACGCGGAAGACATCATGGCAGTGGAGCAGGGAGAGGTAAGAATTTCAACTTTGCAAGTGCTGTGATCCTGAGCAAGCAGGGGGGGCCCACTTGTTGGCGACGGCACTGGCACAGGGCCCCTCATAGTACGGCGGTGTGCCTGACGACGGGTGGGCCCTCACCCTCCCACCGGCAGAGATACTTTTGCGTACTATGAGGGGCCCTGTGCCAGTGCCATCGCCCATGAGTATGCCCCCCCCACTTGCTCAAGGAACCTGCACTTTCATCTGCACCTTCCTCTTTGTCACCGTGTAAGGTGGTATAGTATGCGGGAAGGGGAACCTGAGTTCCATCAGGGTCAGATTCTTGCTGTGTAGAGTGCGAGGGGAATGTAGAGGTCAATGTACCAGCAGAATCATCTAGCAATGGCTGGGCATGAATGCACTTGTGGCGTCCCCAGGAGTACGGTCGCCACAGTGGCATTACCTTCCTCCTAGGGAGTGTGATGTCATGCTTGGGAGCAACGATGGATCTCTCTAGCAGTTAAACCAACACAACACACTCCAGGCCAGCAGGGAGAGCTCTGAACCTGACTGCTGAGGAGCTGCTCTCTGTGGTTGGGAGGAGGAAAGTTAGGGCAGTCTGTGAAGGGAAGGGGAAGTGAGTGGACATGAGAAGGGGAGTTGGAGGATGAGCAGAGTTAAGGCTCACTCCTAGCTGGAGCGCATGGTCCGGATTCCGGTCTCCGAGTTTGTAGGGACACTGACAGTCCTGCAGCAGAAACCGGAGGAAGTAGCAGCTGTAAATGCTCTCTTCCCAACTAAGGCTCGGAGGCCCCAGCAGCGACGTGTGTGAGCCTGAAGGAAAAGGCTATGGCTGCCTGCCATATGAGAAAGTTCCAAAAGAGAGTCAACAGGGGGAACTTCAGTGGACTCAGTACTGCGAGTACCTCAGATAAGCGCTAGAACGGAGGCCACACTACCAATCTGCAGAGAGAGAATTCCAAATTTGCTTCCAGGCTGACCAACTCCTTCTCCATCTGTACTCTGGGTCCTGGACGGCACTTACCAAGTACAGGTAAAGGAACTGCATGACTGTGTCTATCATCTTTCTCCTGCGACTGGCGCACGGCTCTGCTACATCCTGCACTGCACACCATCTACCAACTCTTTCATCTGCCCTGCGACTACGGCCCTACCTGTGCAGGACTTCTACATCTTAGCTGCACCACAACATCTGTCCCAGAGAAGCGACACTGCAGCGCTGGTCAATCTGATCAGAAACCACAGGTGGTGTCACGTATCATTCACCTATAAAGGTTATTCACCTCTTTGCATGGACGCCCAGGGCCACGGACCGGGTCACCACCACCGTGACACATCCCTCTGAGAAACTGACACGGAACCGATTAACCCCACTGCCCTGGCTTGCGACCCACACTCCATGTCAGATTCATCTTGGACTGGGGAATTCACGATTTGACTTGATAACCCAGGCATGGTATGTGAGAAAGAGCTACATGGACTAATGTGAAGTGTGGCCTGCTGCATCATTCACTTTTGGTGGGGGTGAAGGACACAAAGAAAGGGGTTCTTCCTGACCAGGAGCCAGCACTTGACGACTCAGTGCTTGCATTTTTTGAAACTTCAGAAGAGGAGGGCATTTTAGCTGGAGTCTGTTTCGGCAATTTAAGCCAAAACCAGTTCCTGATGCTCCGGCTTTAAAAGCGGTTAACCTACTCCCAGAAAAGGTAGCCTTCCAGGCCTTCCGGAGCCAGACCATGTTGTAGGCTCAACACCTCCTGCCTTAGCTGCTGTTGTGCTTTTGCCACTACCAGCAGATGCACCATCACCATCAGTAGCAGCTGGCCCCCCCACGCCCATGTCCGCGGCCTCTTCCACCATACTTCCAGATTTTGGAGAAAGTGTGCCCAAAATAACATCAGATATATGGTACTGTATCAGAAGCGTACAGCTGTATACAGTCAAAGGATAATTGTAAATCTCTGTATATATTTCATGAGTCACACAGAGACGCTCACAGGCTCAGTATGGATTAGACAAGAATATAAATAGTAGAAAAAGGGTACAGTATCATCAGATAGCAGGTATATATAGTATAGTTTAAACATTCTAAATCTCCGTATATATTTCAGGAGGCAGACACAGACGCTCTCAGGCTCAGTACGGATTACAACACAATATGAAAAGCCGTAAAACAGTAATGGATCTGAAGAGTACAGCTGTATACAGTGTAGGGGTCATTGTCAATCTCAGTATTTATTTCCAGAGTCAGAAACAGACTCTCACTTGGTCAGTTTGGATTAGACCAGAATATAAAAACCAGTAAATGGGTAATGTATCACAAGCGTAGAGCTGTATACAGTGTTGGGGTAATTTTTAAATCTACATATAAATTGCAGGAGTAACCCACAGACTCTCACACACTCAGGATGCATCACACTACAATATAAAAAGAAGATCCACAAGAAATAATCATACATGTGGGACAATGTTCCAGGTGTCAATGATACACTTAGAGTGGTGGGTGGAGAAGGACTTTCTGGCAGAAAGGGTACAGTATCACCAGATACTAGGTATATTAAGCATAGTTTAAACATTAAAAATGTACGTCTATATATCAGGAGTAGTGTTGAGCCACCCCGCTAGTGTTCGAGTTCGGTTCATTCGTCGAACAGGAGGCAAGTTCGTCAAATGTTCGTCGAACGTTCGATGAACACCGTCGAACCGAATTGAAAACAATGACAGGCAAACAAAAACACATACAAACACACATACAAAATACCTTACAAGACAAAATGCTCAGAAGACACAAATATTACATGGAAAAGGGCAACTACATATAGAAAAGAGGTGGAGGAGTAAAACGAGAAGGAGGAGGAGACACAGATATAGGCATGTCATGCCCTTATAAAGTCAAGAATGGCTGGAATAAAAATCTAAAATACCAAAAAAATTCTAAAATTCTAAAATCGAAGACGATCATATACCGTCGGACTTCCCACCATAAATTATGCCAACTGCCGATCGGGCGATGTTATTCCCACGACCCTCTGAACAGCGTCCATGAAGGCAAAGTGTTTGGTTTACGGGGGCAGTATAGTTGCAAAGCTGAACCTTAAAGGAATGTCCAGAAGGGCACCAACACAAGGAGTGGATCATGCGGCTTTATTGGACTCAACACGGGCAACCTCA
The DNA here is from genome assembly GCF_039654945.1 of Dendrobates tinctorius. Classification (NCBI taxonomy): domain Eukaryota; kingdom Metazoa; phylum Chordata; class Amphibia; order Anura; family Dendrobatidae; genus Dendrobates; species Dendrobates tinctorius. The sequence goes on along the minus strand of NW_027361828.1, from coordinate 4,688,784 downwards.
ACCATGCCAGCCACGGAAAGGATGGACAGATTGCAAGCTTTCTCGATTCTGTGGGTGGTGGTGCATGGCCGTTTTTAGTTGTGCTAGCGATTTGTCAGCTTAATTCTGTTAACGAACGAGACTCTGGCATGCACCTGTGGTCCGCGTCCAGCTTACTAGAGGGACACGCGAGGCTCTGGCATGCAAGATTGAGCAATAACAGGTCTGTCATGCCCTTACATGTCCGGGGCTGCACGCACGCTACACTGATAGGACCAGCGTGTGTCGCTTACAGGTGCGGATGACCCACTGAACCCCGTTAGTGATGGGGATCTGGGATTCCAATTCTTCCCCGCGAACAAGGATTTCCCAGTAAGTGCAGGTCAACTGGAATTCCGGAATTAGGCCTAACCAGCATTCCAGAAAGAATATGCAAAAATTAAGTGTCCAAACCACAGGTGCTGTAGTTTGCTTAACAGCTGGGCTCCTCTGCTGAGTAGCACACAGTTCTTACATAAACAGGCGGCTTAGCTTGGTTCATGGGTGGGCAACTCTGCTGAGTAGCAGACAGTGCTTACATAAACAAGCGGCATAGCTAGGTTCACGGGAGGGCTCCTCTGCTGAGCAGTAGACACAGGTACTAGGCCCAAAGTGTTGACTGGGCTACATGGAGTTAAAAAATGGTTCTTACATAAACAGGTGACACAGCTTGGTTCACGGGTGGGCTCCTCTGCTGAGTAGCAGACACACTTACTAGGCCCAAAGTATTAACTGGGCTAAATGCAGTCAAAAACTGGTTCTTTCATAAACAGGCGGCATAGCTAGGTTCACGGGTGGGCTCCTCTGCTGAGTAGCAGACAGTGCTACAAAGGCCCAAAAGGATTTTCTGGGCAAGATGCGGTAAAAAATTATTAGAAACACACACGGTGTAGCTCCTTGACAGGTGTACTACACCGCTGGCTACCAGACACCGCTACTATGCCATGAAACTGTCTATTAACTTTGAAAACCATTATTAATGAGAAAATAAAGTTATGCTTTTGGTGAATGAACCGTTCTCGAACGGAACCTCGAACAGCCGAATTTTAACCAAAGTGTTCAAGTTGATGAACGGCTCGAACACCGCCCAATACAGCTCGAATTTGAACTTGACGAACAGTTCGACTCGAACACCGCTCATCTCTAATCAGGAGGCAGACTCAGATGGTCTCAGGCCCAGTATGGATTCGACAAGATTGTAGAAAGTTGAGAAACGGTACAGTATCACTGGATAACAGGTATATATAGCATAGTTTAAACATTAAAAATCTCTGTGTATATTTCCGGAGTCTGACAAAGACACTCACAGCCTCAGTATGGATTAGACAAGAATCTAAAGAGTAGAAAAAGGGTAATGTATTCAAAGCATACACTGTTGGGGTATTTTTAAATTTTCATAAATATTTCAGTCTCAGTAAGACAGTCCAGACTCTCCGCAAGAGGAAACGAGATGGATACAAGTACAGACGGAAAGTCGAGTGATTGCAGAGATTTTGGAATTACTAATCATGGGAAAAACTCCCAGGAGAATTCTCTGAAGCGATGCTGACCCTCAATTACTTTGTCTGTGGAGACAGCGAATATAGTTCTTTGTGAAGAAAGGGTTGCTGTATCGCTATCGCAGTACCATGGATCCCATCACCGTAACTCATCTCCATCAAATTGTGATCACAGGGAGAGATGTAGACATGGTCCTCACTGATCTGTCAGGTAACTTTGGAGTGCAAAAGACAGAAGCCACAGGCCATAGGTGATTCTATTGGATTGGCATGAGAGGACACATTTAAAAATGTGGGCAGGAATGTCACACGTCTCTGAGTAGGAAAACTGTGAAAGCTGATGATAAACCACCACTGCATCTCATTGTGAGTAGACGTCCATAACAACTGGAAGCCATTGATCATCTGAAGATAGAGCCCAGCAGGACAGGGCATAGCTACGTCTTAACCATCATCTATCAGTTCACCAAATTTGTAGTGGCAGTCCCAGTGAAGGATTTAACAGCCCAGACTACACAGCGGTGGAGCAGGGGGAGGTAAGTATTGCAAGTGCTGGGGCCCTGAGCAAGCAGGGGGGCCCACTCATGGGTGGCGGTACTGGCACAGGGCCCCTCATAGTATGCCAATGTGTCTGACGGCGGGTGTGCACCCCCACTGTCAGAGACACTTGATTGTACAATGAGGGGCCCTGTGCCAGTGCCGTCGCCAAAGAGTGGGACCACCCACCTCTCCAGGGCAACAGCTCTCGCACGGGTGAGTGCGCCAGGTGGTGACCCCGGCCCTGGGGGGGAGACAGCCCAGTTAGGGAGGTTGAAAAAATGGCATATGTTGATGTTGGACATTCAGCAGCTGCAAATGGAGGAATTGGAGAAGTCCGAGGAAGAGGAGGACAAAAGCGAGCCATTTTTCTGGCAACCTATGTGTCAGCAGGGGAAGGTGGGACAAAATCCTTTGAAACCCATGCATGGTTTTAATGAAGGTTAGATCATCAACATTTTGGGTCGACAGATGGGTCCTTTTTTCTGTCAGGATTGATCCAGCAGCACTGAAGACTCTTTCGGATAGCACACTAGCAGCAGGGCTAGCGAGCGCCTGTAAGGCCTAATGTACCAATTCAGGCCAGGTGTCCAGTTTACAGACCCAATAGTCAAAGGGGAATGACCTGTGAGGGAGGACATCGATATGGGAGGAGAAGTAGTTTGTAACCATAGTTGACAACTGCTATCTCCTGTCACTTTTAATCGATGCAGTATTACCAGTCGTGTGAGTGGTACTTGAAAAATCAGTCCACAATGTGGTCATGAAGCCCCTGTCTCCAAAGCCACTTCGGCTGTGTGCACCACAAACACCTCTTCCATGTTGCCCCCTCCGGCTCATGTGAAAACTACCACCGCTGCTGTGTGCTGGCAATGCCTCAAACAAACGGTTTACCAGTGTTGCTTGTTTGTTAGCCAATATTAGCTCTAGGTTCTCCTGTGGCATGATGTTTTGGAATTTGCCTTTATAGCGTGGATCGAGGATGCTGGCCAACCAGTAGTCGTCATCGTTCATCATTTTGGCAATGCGGGGGTCCCTTTTTAGGATCTGCAAGGCATAATCACACATGTGGGCCAATGTTCCAGGTGTCAATGATGCACTGCGAGTGCTGGGTGGAGGAGCACTTTCTGGCAAATCCACATCCCTCCTGTCACGCACAAACCCTGTACCTGACCTTGCCAGGCCAACATTTTCTCTTGCCCCCTGAGAAGCATCCTCCTCCCCTAAATAATCATCCCCATCATCCTCCTCCTCCTCCTCTTCCTCTTCTTCCTCCACCTCGTCCAGGAGAGTTCCCTGAGCAGACAATGGCTGACTGTCATCAAGGCTTCCCTCCTCCTCTTCCTCCTTGGCTGCAGATGCCTGCTCCTTAATGTGCGTCAAAGTTTGCATGAGCAGACGCATAAGTGGGATGCTCATGCTTATGATGGCGTCATCTGCGCTTACCAGCCATGTGCATTCCTCAAAACACTGAAGGACTTTACAGAGGACTGGAGTGTACAGGCGACCGGCGGATGTGCGAGCACAGTCTTCGCAACTTAGGGATGTTAACTCCGGATAATAATTGAGGAAGACCTGCACCACCAGGTTCAAGGTGTGAGCCAGGCAAGGTACATGTCTGAGTTTGGAAAGGGCTATGCATGCCACAAAATTCCGGCCGTTATCACAAACTACCTTGCCTGCCTCAAGATGTAGACTGCCCAGTCATGACTCAGTTTGTCGCTGCAAGTAGTCGGCAAGTACCTCCGCGGTGTGTCTGTTGTCGCCCAAACACATCATCTTCAACACAGCCTGCTGACGCTTACCACTAGCTGTTCGATAGGGGGACACCTCATGTGCAACACTGGCAGCTGTGGATGGAGTGCTCGTGCGACTGCGCTCTGTGGACGAGCTTTTGCTTCTGGAGAAGGAGGAGGAGGATGAGGGTCGAATGCCTACAGCCAACTGTTTCCTATACCATGGGCTAGGCAGCACTGTCCCACCGCCGCAGTCCCCTGTGGACCCTGCATCCACCACATTAACCCAATGCGCAGTGATGGACACATAACTGCCCTGGCCATGCCTACTGGACCATGCATCTGTTGAGAGGTGCACCTTTCCACTCACTGATTGCTTAAGTGCATGGACAAACCGGTCTTTCACATGCAGGTGGAGGGCTGGGATGGCTTTTCGAGAAAAGAAGTGCCGACTGGATAAGTCATAGCGTGGTACCGCGTAGGCCATGAGATTGCAGAAAGCTTTGCTTTCAACCAATCGGTAGGGCATCATCTCTAACGAGATTAGTTTGGCAATGTGGGCTTTCAAACAGTGTACGCGGATGAGAGGATGAGTACTTTCTTGTCCTCAGAGTCTCTGGTCGGGTGAACTGGACTTGAGAGCTGCATATGGTGGAACTAGCGGTGGACATGGCGGACTGAGAGAGGGATGGTGATGGTAATGATGGTGGTGGTGTTGGTGGTCTTGCTGATGGCCTAGATTCAGTATTTCGTAGCAATAACATTGTTATTCCCTGACTGCTTTGGCCTTGCGACGACATCTCAACATTTGCTGCTGGTGGTGTGCTAACCGGTGGGCTTACAGTGGGGGAGGCGATGTAGCATTGCTAACTACCTTCATTCGGAGCAGGTGCACATGTGGTACGTGAGGTTTGGTAGTCCGTCCACGCTTGCGAGTGCATGGTTGTTAAATGTTTAAGCATGCAACTGGTATTCAAATTTCTCAGATTTTTCCTCGGCTAAAGGTCTTTGCGCACTTCTTACAGATAACCTTTGCCTGATCATTAGGATTTTGTTGAAAAAAGTGCCACACTGCACTCTTCCTACTTTGGCAGACATTTTGCGGCCTAGCACGCTGTGATCTTTTGACCCTCTGGACAAGCTGTCCAGCAACTCTTTTGATGTTTGGAACCTGTTTTTGGACTGCTACGGGCCTACCAGATAACAGCTATTGCAATGTCGATGCCTGCTGCAGATCCTCCTCCTCCTCTTCTGAGCTACTGGAAGCTGCACCCTCTTCCCCCAATGGATGATAATCTGGGTCAACAACTGGGTCATCCATCACCTCCTTTTCAATTTCATGTGGACCTTCCTCTGTGTCACCGTGTAAGGTGGTATAGTATGCGAGAAGGTGCACCTGAGTTTCGTCAGGGTAAGATTCTGGCTCAGTTCACTGCGAGGACAATGTACTGCTCTGAGTGAATGTACCAGCAGAAAAATCTAGCAGTGGCTGTATATCAGTGCACTCGATGTCAGATTCATCTTGGACTGGGGAATTCACGATTTGACTTGATAACCCAGGCATGATATGTGAAAAGAGCTCCATGGAGTAATCTGTACTGTGGCCTGCCTCATCCTTCACTTATGTTAGGGGTAAAGGACACAAGGAAAGGTGTTATTCCTGACCAGAAGCCTCCTCTGACGACTCAGTGCTTTTATTTTTTGAAACTTCAGAAGAGGAGGCGATAGAGCTGAAGGCTGTGTCAGCAATGTAAGCCAAAACTTGCTCCTGAAGCTCTGGCTTTAAAAGCGGTTTATCTACTTCCAGAAAAGCGAGCCTTCGAGGCATTGTGGAGCCAGATGATGACGCAGGCTCAACACCTCCTGCCTTAGGTGCTATTGTGCTTTTGCCACATCCAGCAGATGCACCACCACCACCACCATCAGTACCAGCTGGCAATTCCCGCCCAAGTTCACTGCCTCTTCCACCAAACTTCCTAATTTTTGGGAAAATGTACCCAAATTACCACCAGATATATGGTAATGTAAAACAAGGTACAAGGTGAATATAGTATTGGGGAGAATTTGAATCTGCCTAGAGATTTTAGGAGGCTGAACTATTATCTCAGGCCCACTATAGATTACACCTCAATTTAACTGGCTGAAATTGGCTGGTGTATGACAAAGTACAAGGTGTATATAGTATTGTGGAGAATTTGAATCTCCCTAGAGATTTTAGGAGGCTCACAATGATGCTCTCAGTCCAAGTATGGCAGCAGGCAGCCTAATAAGCAGGGCTGCTGCACACAAAAGTGTGGAAAAATGAACGCTTGGTAACTGTGCAGAAAAGAGGAAGAAAATTATTTTTGCTTTTAAAAAAGCAGTTTGCACAGCAGTGTGCAAACAGCAATGCAGCTATCAGGGAGCCTTATAAAGCAGCCTAATAACCAACAGAACTGATGCACGAAAATATAGCCTCCCCTGTCACTGCACACAAACTCTTGTGTTGTACAGTGAAAATCGCTACCAGCAGAAGCAGTTTTTTTGTTCTTCTTCCCTGCCTAGCGCTCTCCCTTATTCAAAATCAGCAGCAGCCTCTCCCTATGCTAAGATCGGCAGAAGTAAGATGGCGGTCAGCGTGCATGCCCTTTTATAGCCCCTGTGACACCACACAAAGCAAGCCAATCACTTGCATGCCCTTCTCAAAGATGGTGGTGACCGCTGCCCATGTCAGCGTGTTGCCCACAGTGTGCGTCCTCCATCATTGGCTTTAAAGGGTGCTGGAAGCATCATTTGAAACGCGACTTTGGCGCTCTGGTCGCCGACCTCACGCTATGGTCGGGTTTCATTTCATGAAACCCGACCTTTGCGAAAGACGGCGACTTATGAATTTGTCCGACCCGTTTCGCTCAACTCTACTAACCACCTCTCTAGACCTCTCACAGCTTTCAACCTCTGAGGCACACAAGGACAGTAACACCCTTGATCTGGTCTTTGTCCGGCTAAGTTCAATCTCCCACCTAAATAACTCACCGCTTCCACTCTCTCTCACGTAGCAGTGACCACTCTCTGCTCATTCTTCTTGACCTATCTGCAGCTTTCGACACTGTTGACCACCATCTCCTACTCTCTAGACTCCAGTCACTAGGCATTAAGGACACTGCTCTCTCCTGGTTCTCTTCCTATATTTCTGACTGCTCCTTCAGTGTTTTGTTCTCTGGCTCCATGTCATCTCCTCTTCCTCTCGCTGTCGGGATACCTCAGGGCTCAGTCCTTGGCCCCCCTTCTCTTCTCTCTCTACACAGCCCCAATTGGACAGACCATCAGCAGATTTGGCTTTCAGTATCATCTTTATGCTGATGACAAGCAACTATATATGTCATTCCCCGCCCTTACCCCCGCTGTAATACAGAACGCCAGTGACTGTCTGTCTGCAGTCTCCAACATCATGTCCGCTCTCTATCTGAAACTCAACCTCTCCAAAACTGAACTTCTTCTGCTCCCGCCGTCTACTAACCTCCCTAAATCTGACATTTCCCTCTCCGTGGGTGGCACCACAATAACACCCCGGAAGCAGGCGCGCTTTCTGGGTGTTATGTTTGACACCAATCTCTCCTTCACATCCCATATACAATCTCTTGCCCGCTCTTGCCACCTACACCTAAAGAACATCTCTAAAATCCGCCCTTTTCTCACCATGGAAACAAGAAAACCCCTCACTGTAGCATTGATCCACTCCTGCCTAGACTACTGCAACGCTCTATTAATTGGCCTCGCCGTTACTCGACTAACCCCTCTCCAGTCCATACTTAGATGTCCCTGGCTGCTGCATTACCTGGCTAATCGGTACTCGGGCACGTCCGCTCTTCGCCAGTCCTTACATTGGCTGCCCATTCATTATCGACTAACCTCTGCACTAATCTGTACCTCCCACTCCCGACTCCAAGACTTCTCCCGTGCTGCGCCAATCCTCTGGAAGGCTTTACCCAAAGAAATTATGCAAATTGTGGATAGTCCTAGTTTCAGGCTCCGTCAAAACACATTTGTTCAGAGCGGCCTATCACGTTCACTAATTACAGTCATTCTATGTGTAAGTGTGCATGTGTAGCCCATTCACTATCTCCATCCATCCCTCACTCCCTCAAGATGGCTGGACCATCATTGCAAATACACCATTGTAAATACACACCTGTACTTTGTATCTCCCCCACCTCATTGTAGATTGTAAGCTCTCACGAGCAGGGTCGTCTTATTTTGCTTTAATTATTGTATTGTTAACATTGTTACTTATGAAACTGTTAAACTGTAAAGTGCTGTGGAATATGTTGGAGCTATATAAATAAAGATTATTATTATTATATTATTATTACATCTACCATCAAGCTCTAGAGTTAGTAATGGAAAAGTGACACTACTAACCCGGTAATAAACCCTATTAAAATGTAACTTTTATTAAGCACCTTTAAAAAACCTTAATCTTGATTTTAGATACAAATATCCCCTGTTCCATGGGCTAACTGGGCTTCCAGCATTACTAGAAAATAGATGAAACTGATCTACCCAGTCAAAAAGCCAGTTAAATTTATCTGGCCAGATATAACAAACTACAACAGGAAAAAGTCAGTGACAGGACAGAGTAAGAGCAGGATTGCTGTGAGGGGGCTGAGGGTCAGAGAAGAGAGAAAAATCTTGTCCAAGCTCCTAGACTGGATGGAAGGGGTCCTTGGGGCACGGGAAGTGCAATAAGCCACCTTTGAAGCCCGTTTCTGGAGAAGGAAGGACCAGGCCTCGTTGGGGAAGGTGGCTCATGAAGGTAGTGGAGAAATACAGGGCTCAGCTAGAAAGACAGAGGCTGAGGTACCTTTAAGTGCTTCAGTCGCAGCCGCATTCAATACTCAAAAAGGCAGCAGTTGGAATAAAGGACCCCGGAGCATGACCCACGTCACCCGGTGTCCTCCGTGGCTGCCAACTTGGGACACTGTTTGCGAAGGCGCACAGCAGGAAGGAAGGGAGAGATCAGCGCAGAGACATGGCCTAGAAAGGATACACAAGGAGGAGTCTTGAACAGGTATTATTGATCTACCTTTGAGTTTGCCGGACCCCGGGTCATCTTGTGCACAAAACTTTTGAGGAAAAACTCAGAAACTGCACCCAACTGCGTCGTTGGTGGCTTTTACAACTCGCCTGCTACACTCACCATCACCGTCAATGGCTCACAAACACCATCTCAACTGCCCTGGGATACAGCTCTGCCCATGGAGAGCTTCATCATCTTGTCTGCTTTAACACCAGCACTGAGGATCTGCATTTCAACGTCGGCTACCCTTGCCGAGTACCATGGGTGGCGTCACGATCCCCCTTTTCCAAATTAATTATCATACCATCTTCACCCTCATCTGAACTGTCATCTTCTTTATTGGACACCCAGGGCCATGGACCGGGTCCCAATCACCACCGTGACATACTTCCCCCTTAAAAGAGCCTGAAAGGCCCGGTACTGAGTAACCCCCGGCCCTGCGTGGCATTTCATTTTAACACCAGATAACAGGGATATATTGTATAGTTTCAACATTATAAATCTACGTACAGTATATATTTGAGGAGGCAGACACAGAGGCTGTTATGGCCAGTATGGATTCTATAACAAACTAAAAAGTAAAAAAAGGGTACAGTATCACCAGATCAAAGGTATATATAGTATAGTTTCAACATTCAAATCTCCATATTTATTTCTGGAGGCAGACACAGACGCTCTGAGGCCCAGTATGGATTACACAACAATATAAAAAGCAGTAAAAGTGGAATTGATCCCAAGTGTACTGCTGTATACAGTCTTGAGGTCATTTGGAGATGTACATATATATTTCAAGAGTAACACACAGCCTCTCACAGGCTCAGTATGGATCACACCATAATATAAAAAGAAGATCCGCATTGTGTGCCAATGTTCCAGGTGTCAATGATGCACTTTGAGTGGTGGGTGGAGGATGAATTTCGGGCACAAAGGGTACTGGATCAACAGATAGAAGGTATATATAGTCTACTTAAAATACAAAAAAATTTCCATATGTATTTCAGGAGGCAGACACATATGCTCACATGCTCAGTTTGGATTTGACAATAATGTAACAAGTTGAAAAAGGGTACAGTATGACCAGATACAAGGTATATATAGTATGGTTTAAACATTCTAAATCTCCATAGACATTTTATGAGGCAGACACAGATGCTCTAAGTCCCAGTATGCATTAGCCAAGAATATAAAAAGTATAAAAAGGTTACATATAGTATTGTTTATACATTATAAATCTCCTTTTTTTTTTCAGGAGGCAGACACAGACGCTCTCAGGGTCAGTATGGATTACACAATATAAAAAGCAGTAAAAGGGTAATGGATCTGAAGCGTACAGCTGCATACAGTGTTGGGGTAATTGTAAATCTCAGTAGATATTTCCAGAGTCAGAAACAGACTCTCACTGGCCCAGTATGGATTAGACAACTATATAAAAAGCAGTAAATGGGTAAGATATCACAAGCGTACAGCTGTATATAGTGTTGGGTTAATCTTAAATCTATAAATATATTTCTGGAGTTACAGACAGACGTTAACAGGCTTAGTATGGATTACACAAGAATATAAAAACTTGAAAAAGGGTAATGTTTTACAATCGGTTAGCTGCATACAGTGTTGGTGTCATTTTAAATCTCCTTATATTTTACCAGAGTAAGGCTGAGTTCACACTTGGCGTTTTTTTCGCGTTTCCGCGATGGTTTTAACCGTGCGATTTTGCCACGAAAACGCGAAAAATAAGCATCCCATGCATTCCTATGGGATTCCGCAATGCTGTGCTAATGCTGCGGTTTTTACCGCGGCGGAATCGCTTCGCGGTAAAAAACGCAGCATGCTCATTAATTTGCGGAATCGCGGCGATCCCGCACCCATAGGAATGCATTGTTCCGCTTACTTCCCGCATGTGGCTGTGTACACCATGCGGAAAGTAAGCAGAACAATTGCGGATGGTACCCACGGTCCGGAGGAGAGGAGACTGTCCTCCGGGCTTTGGGTACCATATCCCTGTAAAAAATAGAATTTAAAATAAAAAATATTGTTATTCTTACCTTCCGGCGTCCCGCGCAGCATTCCCGCCTCTCTCCATGCTCCCGGTCCCAGTAATCCTTTGTGAAAATGCCCGCGATGACGTCCAGTCTCGCGGGATCATGAAGTCTCGTGGTCATCGCGAATTACCGCGAGACATCGCGATCCCGCGAGAACGGACGTCATCGCGGGCATTTTCGCAAAGGATTACTGGGAACGGATGCGTGGGACGCCGGAAGGTGAGAATAACACTATTTTTTATTTTTTTTTTGCATTCTATCTTTTACTACTGATGCTGCATAGGCGGCCTCAGTAGTAAAAAGTTGGTCACACTCGTCAAACACTATGTTTGACGAGTGTGACAAACCTGTCAATCAGTTCTCCAAGCGATGCTACAGATCGCTTGGAAAACGCTAGCATTTTGCAAGCTAAATACGCTTGCAAAATGCTAGTTTTTCCGTGGGAAAATCGCGGGAATTTAAAATACGATTTTCCCGCGGAATGGAATTCCGGAATTCTTGCGGTAATTTCCGCGAGAGTTCCGGTACGTGTACACTTAGCATAAGACACAAACTCTCACAGGCTCAGTATGGATTACACCCGAATATAAAAATGAGAAAAAGGGAAATGTATTTGAAACGTACACCAGTGTACAGTGTTGGAGTACTTTGAAAGCTTCGTTTATATTTCAGTGTCAGTCTGCCAGTCCAGACTCTCCGCTAGAGGAAGGTAGATGGATAAAAGTACAGATGTAAAGTCGAGTGATTTTAGATGTTTTTGAATTTGTAATCACGGGAAAACCTCCCTGGAGAATTCGCAGAGGAGATGCTGACCCTCAATAACTTTAACTGTGGATACAGTTAAAACGCAAATTAGTGAAGAAAGGGTTGCTGCATCGCAGTTACGTCGATCCCATCACCATAACTCGTCTCCATCAAATTGTGATCACAGGGAGAGCTGTAGACATGGTCCTCACTGCCTATCATGATTTGTCTTGTCATTTTGGAGTGCAAAGCACACAAGCCACAGGCCGTAGGGGATTCTGTTAAATTGCCATAACAGGACACATTGAAAAATGGTGGCAGGAATGACACACGTCTGTGACTATGAAAAATGTGAAAGGTGTTCATAAAGCACCATTGCATCCGATTGAGAGTTGATGTCCATTGCAAATGGTAGCCATTGGTAATCTGAAGGTAGAGGCCAGAAGGACAGGACATAGCTACATCATAACCATCATCGATCAGTACTCCAAATTTGTAGTGGCCGTCTCTGTTACTACACAGCGGTGGAGCAGGGAGAGGTAAGTATTGCAAGTGCTGTGTCCCTGAGCAAGCAGGGGGGACCCACTTGTGGGCACAGGTACTGGCACAGGGCCCCTCATAGTACGCCAGTGTGTCTGACAGCGAGTGGGCCCCCACACCATCAGAGACACTTTATTGTACTATGAGAGGCATGTGCCAGTGCCGTCGCCCAAGGGTTGGGCCAAACACCTATTCAGAGCATCAGCACTTGCCCGGGTGCGGCAGGTGTTGACCCCGGGCCTGGGATGGGGGGGAGCCCATTTCGGGTGGTTTAAAAAATGGCATATGTTGATGTGTAGGCTGGACTTTCAGCTGCTGCAAGTGGAGGAATTGGAGAAGTCAGAGGAAGAGGAGGACAAAAGCGAGCCTTTTTTCTGGCAACCTATGTGTAATCAGGGGAAGGTGGGACAAAATCTTTTGAAACCCATGCATGGTTCATTTTAGTGAAGGTTAGATCATCAATATTTTGGTTCGACAGACGGGTCCTTTTTTCTGTCAGGATTGATCCAGCAGCACTGAAGACTCTTTCAGATAGCACACTACCAGCCGGGCAAGCGAGCTCCTGTAAGGCATATTGTGCCAATTCAGGCCATGTATCCAGTTTTGAAGCCCAATAATCAAAGGGGAATGACCTGTGAGGGAGAACCTCGATATGAGAGTAGAAGTAGTTTGTAACCATAGTTGACAACTGCTATCTCCTGTCACTTGCAATCGATTATGTATTAGCTGTCGTGTGCACGGGACTTGAGAAATCAGACCACAACATGGTCAGGAGACCCCTGTCTCCAACGCCAGTTCGGCTCTGTGCACCACGAACACCTCTTCCATTGTGCCCTCTACGGCTCGTGGGAGAACCTGCACTGCTGCTGTGTGCTGGGAATGCCTCAAACAACCTGTTTACCAGAGTTGCTTGTTTGTTAGCCAATATTAGCTCTAGGTACTCCTGTGGCATGATGTTGTGTAATTTGCCCTTATAGTGTGGATCGAGGATGCTGGCCAACCAGTAGGTGTCATTCCTCATCATTTTGACAATGTGGGGGTCCCTTTTTAGGATCCACAAGGCATAGTCACACATGTGGGCCAATGTTCCAGGTGTCAATGCTGCACTGCCAGTGGTGGGTGGAGGAGCAGTTTCTGTCAAATCCACATCCCAACTGTTTCCCATACCGTGGGCTAGGCAGCACAGTTCCACCTCCGCTGTCCCCTTTGGAGCCTAAATCCACCACATTAACCCAGTGCGCAGTGATGGACATGTAACGACCCTGGCCATGTCTACTGGTCCATGCATCTGTTGTAAAGGTGCACCGTTCCACTCACTGATTGTTTTAGTGCATGGACAATGCGGTCTTTCACATGCCAGTGTAGGGCAGGGATGGCTTTTTGAGAAAAGAAGTGCCGAGTGGGTAGGTCATAGCGTGGGACTGCGTAGGCCATGAGCTCTCGGAAAGCTTCGCTTTCTACCAAACGAAAGGGCATCATCTCTAATGAAGTCAGTTTGGCAATGTAGGCGTTCAAAGCCAGTGTACATGGATGAGAGGATGAGTACTTTCTTGTCCTACTCAGAGTGTCTGGTAGGGTGAGCTGGACTTGAGAGCTGCATATGGGGGAACTAGCATTGGACATGATGGACTGAGAAGGGGTTGGTGATGGTGAGGGTGTTGATGGCCTAGATTCAGTGTTTCTTTGTGAAAATATTTTGTTTGCATTACTGGTTTGGCCTAGCGATGACACCTCAACATTTCTTGATGGTGGTGTGCTTAGCGGTGGCCTTACAGTGGGGGAAGCGATGGAGCATTGCCAGCTAACTTCAGTCGGAGCAGGTGCACATGTGCTACCTGAGCTTTTGTAGTCCGTCCACGCTTGCAAGTGTATGTTGGTTAAATGTCTAAGCATGCAACTGGTATTCAAATTTCTTAGATTTTTCCCTCTGCTAAAGGTCCTTCAGCATTTCTTACAGATAACCTTTGCATCATCAGTAGGATTTTGTTCAAAAAAGTGCCACACTGCACTCTTCCTATTATGGTACAAATTTTCAGGGCTTGCACGCTGTGCTAATTTTACCGTCTGGCCAAGCTGTCCTGCAACTCTTTTAGTTTTCTTGCTAAGTTTTTTGACAGCTACGGGCCTGCCGGATAACCGCTGCTGCGATGATGATGCCTGCTGCGGATCCTTCTTCTGTTCTGACCTATTGTCACCAGCACCCTCTTCCCCCAATGGATGCCATTCCGGGTCAACAACTGGGTCATCCATGACCTCATCTTCAATGTCATTTGCATCTTCCTCGGTACCTTCCTCTGTGTCACCATGTAAGGTGGTATAGTATGCGGGAAGGGGCACCTGAGTTTCATCAGGGTCTGATTCGGGCTCAGCAGACTGCGAGGGCAATGTAGTGCAGTGGGTGAATGTACCAGCAGATTCGTCTAGCAGTGGCTGTGCATCAGTGCACTCCATGTCAGATTCATCTTGAACTAGGGAATTCAGGATTTGAATTGATAACCTAGGAATGGTATGTGAAAAGAGCTAAGTAATCTGGAGTAATCTGAAGTGTGTGCTGCAGCATCCTTCAGTTTTGGTGTGGGTGAAGGACACAAGGAAAGGTGTTGTTCCTGACCAGAGGCCTGCACTGACGACTCTGTGCTTGCAGTTTTTGTAACTTCAGAAGAGGAGGCAATAGAGCTGGAGGCTGTTTCGGCAATGTTAGCCAAAACCTGTTCTTGATGCTCCGGCTTTAAAAGCAGTTTACCTACTCCCAGAAAAGGGAACCTTAAAGGTCTTCTTGTGCCAGATGATGACGCAAGCTCAACACCTCCTGCCTTAGCTGCTATTGTGCTTTTGCCAGAACCAGTCGATGCACCACCACCACCACCATCAGTACCAGTTGCACCCCCCCACCCACGTGCGCGGCCTCTTCCACCAAACTTCCTCATGTTTGAGAAAATGTACCAAAAATACCAGCAGAGAAATGGTACTGTATGAGTAGCCTACAGCTGTGTAAGGTGTATGTAAGAAGTGAAATCTCCGTATATATTTTGTGAGTCACAGACGCTTACCCAGTATGTATTTCATTGTAATCAAACAAGCAGATATATGGTACTGTATCAGAGGTGTACAGCTGTATACGTTGTTGGTGAAACTGTCAATCTCCGTATATGTATTTACGGAATGTCACACACACACGCTGACTCTGTGTAGATGTGACAGTAATAAGAACACCAGATATCCGATACTGTTTGACAATTGGACTGTTCAATACGGTGTATAGAGAAATGGAAATGTCTGTATATGTATTTATGGTGTGTCACACACATACGCTGACTCTGTGTAGATGTGACAGTAATAAGAACACCAGATATCCGATACTGTTTGACAAGCGGACTGCTCAATACGGTGTATAAAGAAATGGAAATGTCAGTATATGTATTTATGGAGTGTCACACACACACACACGCTGACTCTGTGTAGATGTGACAGTAATAAGAACACCAGATATCCGATACTGTTTGACAATCGGACTGCTCAGTCCGGTGTATAAAGAAATGGAAATGTCAGTATATGTAATGTATTTATGGAGTGTCACACACACGCTGACTCTATGTAGATGTGACAGTAATAAGAACACCAGATATCCAATACTGTTTGATAATTGGACACCTCTATACGGTGTATGTATGGAAAAATGTTAATCTCCGTGTATTTTTTTATGGAGTCATACACATATAGCATGTATTTGTCCGTGATACCAGCCGGTACACGGTAGTGTGTGAGGAACGTACACCTCTATACGGTGTGTGAAAAAATGTACGCTCAGTATCTACTGTGCAGAAAAAAAGGAACAAAAGGATTTTTGCTTTTAAAAAAGCAGTCTGCACAGCAGTGTGCAAACAGCAATGCAGCTATCAGGGAGCCTATAAGGCAGCTTAATCACCAACAGAGCTGCTGCACAAAAAAGTGTGACAAAATGAAGGATTGGTAACTGTGCAGAGAAAAGGAATAAAAATATTTTTGCTTTTAAAAAAGCACTCTGCACAGCAGTGTGCAAACAGCAATGCAGCTATCAGGGAGCCTTATAAGGCAGCTTAATAACCAGCAGAGCTGCTGCACACAAATATATCCTCCCCTGTCACTGCACACTATACAGTTGTGTTTTACAGTGACATTTGCTATCAGCACAAGCAATTTTTTTGACTTTTTCCCTGCCTAAACACTCTCCCTATTGAGAACGATCAGCAGCAACCTCTCCCTATGCTAAGATCGGCAGAAGTAAGATGGTGGTCGGCGGTCACTGCTTTTTATAAGCACTGTGACGCCACACAAAGCCAGCCAATCACTTGCATGCCCTTCTCTAACATGGTGGGGGCCTCTGCTGACGTAATCGCGTTGTCCACAGTGTGTGTCCTTCATGATTTGGTGAAAATAGGTGCTGGAAGGATTGTGGGAAACGCGACTTTGGCGCTCAAGTTGGCGACCTCGGCGCTCAAGTTGGCGACCTCATGGCCGACCTCACGCTATGGTCAGGTTTCGATAGGCGGATTCTGAATTTGGCCGACCCGTTTTGCTCAACTCTAGTAATGAGCAAACCTGTGCACCCCACTGCTCAATTGAGTATTGAGCATTAGCGAGCATGCTTTATCATCACTGCACAGCTCCTATTTGATCCTGATATCTTGCAAATTGTCTCTTCAGAGAGGAAGAGGACTAGAACTCTAGTGCCACCTATTGGAAGTAGCAATCCTAAAAGTCATTGTCGACCCTCTAACAAGCCTAAGTTATATGACTTAGGATAAAAGCCAAAACAGAATCTCAATTTGCAGACACTGTGTTTCGAGGTACTGCCCCTGTTCAGTGCAAAGCGTGAGATCTGGTTTGGCTGTGTGAGAGGCATCTGACCGTTATCCAAGAAGTATATTTTCTCCTTGCGGAGAATGACATGCTAAGCATGTCAAGATGAGGAGACTTAAAGCCGCAATGCTCCTCTGGGAAATATGCAAATTGTCTCTTCAGAGAGGAAGAGGACTAGAACTCTAGTGCCACCTATTGGAAGAAGCAATCCTAAAAGTAATGTCGACTCTTTAACGAGCATTAGTTACATGACTTAGGATAAAAGCCAAAACAGAATTAAACGTTGTAAGTTTCCTTTAGGGGTGCAGGGGTTAATCTTAGAGTTGAGCGAAATGGGTAGGTCAAATTCAAAAAACGCCGACTTGAGCTAAAGTCGGGTTTCGCCAATCGAAACCCGACCATAGCGTGAGGTCGGCCATGAGGTCGCCGAGCTGAGCGCCAAAGTCGCGTTTCAAATAATGCTTCCAGCTCCTTTTCTCAGCCAATGAAGGTGGACGCACACTGTGGGCAACACGATGACATGGGCAGCGGCCACCACCATCATAGAGAAGGACATTGAAGTGATTGGCTGGCTTTGTGTGGCATCACAGTGGGTATAAAAGGCCGTGACCGCCGACCGCCATCTTACTTCTGCCGATCTTAGAATAGAGAGAGGTGCTGCTGCTGATTCTGAATAGGAAAGTGTTAGGCAGGGAAGAAGAAAAGAAAATTGCTTCTGCTTATAACGCTTTTCACTGTACAGTTAGTGTGCCGTGAAAGGGGAGGATTTTTGTTGTGTGCAGCAGCGCTGGTGGTGATTAGGCTGCCTTTTAAGGTTACCTGATAGCTGCATTGCTGTGTGCACACTGCTGTTCAAGCTGCTTTTTTCAAAGCACTCCAACTTTTATTATTTTGTTCTGGTGAGTTACTGAGCATTCTTTATTTCACACACCATATAGCGGTGTACACTCCTCACACACTACCGTGTACCAGCTGGTATCACGGACAAATACAAGCTATCTGTGTGTGACTCTGGAAAAACAAGCCGAGGAGATTTTCCATTTTTCCAGACCTACACCTTAGAGAGCTGTCCACTTTTCAGTTTCGTATATCTGCTGTTTGATAATGGTCAAAGCTAGACAGAGACAGCGTGTGTCACTCTGTATACAAATAGACGGAGATTTGCAAATTTTCATACAGACACCGTATAGAGCTGTCCAATTCTCAAGCAGTATTGTATATCTGCCGTTCGCATTACAGTCACATCTATACAGAGTCAGCGTGTGTGTGTGACACTCCGTAAATACATATACGAAGAATGTTAGTTACTCAAAAAATGCATACAGTTGTACACTTCTGATACAGTTCTGTATATCTGCTTGTTGGATTACGGTCAAATACATACTGGGAGAGCGTCTGTGACTAACAAAATATATAAGTAGATTTAATTTTTTTACTACACCTTACACAGCTGGACGCTTCTCATACAGTACCATCTCTCTGCTGGTATTTTTGGTACATTTTCCCAAACATGAGGAAGTATGGTGGAAGAGGCCACGGACGGGGCAGGGGGGCGCAGCTGGTACTGATGGTGGTGGTGCATCGGCTGGTTCTGGCAAAAGCACAATAGCAGCTAAGGCAGGAGTTGTTGAGCCTGCGTCATCTTCTGGCCCAAGAAGGCCTGTAAGGTTCCCTTTTCTTGGAGTAGGAAATCCACTTTTAAAGCGGGAGCATCAGGTACAGGTTTTGGCGTACATTGCCGAAACAGCCACCAGCTCTATTGCCTCCTTTTCTGAACGTTCGAAACCTGCAAGCACGGAGTCGTCAGTGCAGGGTTCTGGTCAGGAAAAACACCTTTCCTTGTGTCCCTCACCCCCACCAAAAGTGAAGGATGCGGCAGCCCAGACTTCAGATTACTCTATGGAGCTCTTTTCACATACCATGCCGGGGTTATCCAGTCAAATCCTGAATTCCCCAGTCCAAAATGAATCTGACATGGAGTGCACTGATGCACAGCCACTGCTAGATGATTCTGCTGGTACATTGACCCAGAGCACTACATTGCCCTCGCAGTCTACTGAGCCAGAATCTGCCCCTTCCTGCATACTTTACCACTTTACACGGTGACACAGAGGAAGGTAAAGAGGAAGGTGCAGATGACTTTGAAGAGGAGGTGATGGATGACCCAGTTCTTGACCTGGATTGGCATCCATTGGGGGAGGAGAGTGGCACTGGAAATAGTTCAGATAAGGAGAAGGATCCACAGCAGGCATTGACATCATAGCAGTGGCTATCTGGCAGGCCCGTAGCTGTCCAAAAACGTGGACCAAAAACTAGAAGAGTTGCAGGACAGCTTGGCCAGACGGTCAACTTAGCACAGCGTGCAAGGCCAGAAAATGTATACCATAGAAGGAAGAGAGCAGTGTGGCACTTCTTTGTCCAAAATCCTACTGATGAGGCAAAGGTTACCTGTAAGAAGTGTGGAAGGACCTTTAACCGAGGTAAACAACTCAGAAATTTGAATAGCAGTTGCATGCTTAGAGACATTTAATCAACATGCATTTGCAAGCGTGGACGGACTACAAAACCTCAGGTACCACATGTGCTCCTGCTGCGACTTAAGGTAGCCATCAATGCTCCATCGCTTCCTCCACTGTAAGACCACCACCACCGATAAGCACACCACCAGCACTAAATGTGGAGGTGTCGTCGCAAGGCCAAAGCACTCAGGGAATCACAATGGTTTTGCAACACAACACTGAATCTAGGCCATCACCACCAATACCATCATCAACCCCCTCTCACTCCGTCCGGTCCACCGCTACTTCCCCCATATGCAGCTCTCCAGTCCAGCTCACCCTACCAGACACTCTGAGTAGGACAAGAAAGTACTCATCCTCTCATCCGCGTACACTGAGTTTGAACGCCTACATTGCCAAACTAATCTCATTAGAGATGATACCCTACCATTTGGTTGAAAGCGAAGCTTTCCGCGAGCTCATGGCCTACGCTGTCCCACGCTATGACCTACCCAGTCGTCACTTCTTTTCTCGAAAATCCTTCCCTGCCCTCCACCGGCACGTGAAATACCGCATTGTCCATGCACTCAAACAGTCAGTGAGTGGAAAGGTGCACTTCACAACAGATGCATGGACCAGTAGGCATGGCCAGGGCCATTACGTGTCCATCACTGCACACTGGGTTAATGTGGTGGATGCAGGCTCCACAGGGGACAGCGGCGGTGGAAGAGTGCAGCCTAGCCCACGGTATAGGAAACAGTTGGCTGTAGGCTTTCGATCCTCCTCCTCCTACATAAGCGAAAGCTCATCCACAGAGTGCAGTCGCACAAGCACTCCATCTGCAGCTGGCAGTGTTGCACATGAGGTGTCCCACTATCGAACTGCTATTGGTAAGCGTCAGCAGGCTGTGTTAAAGATGATGTCTTTGGGCGACAACAGACACACTGCAGAGGTACTGGCCGACTACTTGCAGCGACAAACTGAGTCATGGCTGGGCAGTCTACA
The DNA here is from genome assembly GCF_039654945.1 of Dendrobates tinctorius. Taxonomy (NCBI): domain Eukaryota; kingdom Metazoa; phylum Chordata; class Amphibia; order Anura; family Dendrobatidae; genus Dendrobates; species Dendrobates tinctorius. Next base: position 4,668,273 of record NW_027361828.1, on the reverse strand, counting down.
TCTTGAGGCAGGCAAGGTAGTCAGTGATAACGGCTGTAATTTTGTGGCAGCCATAGCCCGTGAAAAACTCACACACATACCTTGCCTGACTCACAATTTGAACCTGGTGGTGCAGTGCATCCTTAATAATTATCCGGAGTTAACATCACTGCTCCATAAGGTGCGAAGACTGTGCTCGCACATCCGTCACTCGGCCGTACACTCCAGTCGTATGCAGAAGCTGCAGCGATTGCTCCACCTCCACAAGCACCGCCTGATCATAGACGTTGCAACAAGGTGGAACTCCACCCTGCACAAGGTTGAGAGGCTGTGCGAACAGAGGCAGGCTGCAATGCATTTGTGGAAGGATACACGGACTGGCAGTTTGAGGGAAGACATGGAATTGTCGGGTGTGCAGTGGTCAAAGCTGAAAGACCTCTGTGAAGTCCTTCAATGTTTTGAGGAATGCACACGTCCATCATAAGCATGAGCATCCCACTTATGCGTCTGCTCATGCAAAGTTTGATGCACATTAAGGATCTGGCATCTGTAGCAGAGGAGGAAGAACAGGAGGAGGAGGGAAGTCTTGCTGCCAGTCAGCCCTTGTCTGGTCAGGGAACTGTCCTGGACGAGTTGGAGGAAGAAGAGGAAGAGGAGGAGAAGGAGGATGGGGGATGATTATTTTGGGCAGGAGGATGCTTCTCAGGGGGCAAGAGAAAATGTTGGCGTTTCAAGGTCAGGTACAGGGTTTGTGCGCGACTGTAGGGATGTGGTTTTGCCAGAAAGTGCTCCTCCACCCAGCAGTGGCAGTGTATTATTGACACCTGGAACATTGGCCCCATGTGCGATTATGCCTTGCGGATCCTAAAAAGGGACCCCCGCATTGACAAAATGATGAAGGATGATAACTACTGGCTGGCCAGCATCCTCGATCCATGCTATAAAGGCAAATTACACAACATCATGCCACAGGAGAACCTAGAGATAATATTGGCTAACAAACAAGCAACTCTGGTAAACAGGTTGTTTGAGGCTTTCCCAGCACACAGCAGTGGTGCTGGTTCTCCCACGAGCCGTAGTGGGCACAATGGAAGAGGTGTTCGTGGTGCACACAGCTTTAGTGGCGTTGGAGAAAGGGGTTTAATGACCATGTTGTGGAATGATTTCTCAAGTACCGCTCACACGACTGCTAATACTGCATCTATTAAAAGTGACAGGAGACAGCAGTTGTCAACTATGGTTACAAACTACTTCTTCTCCCATATTGAGGTTTTCCCTCACAGGTCATTCCCCTTTGACTATTGGGCCTCTAAACTGGACACCAGGCCTGAATTAGCACACTATGCCTTACAGGAGCTCGCTTGCCCTGCTGCTAGTGTGTTATCTGAAAGAGTCTTCAGTGCTGCTGGATCAATCCTGACAGAGAAAAGCACCCGTCTGTCAACCCAAAATGTTGATGATCTAACCTTCATTAAAATGAACCATACATGGGTTTCAAAGGATTTTGTCCCACCTTCCCCTGCTGACACATAGGTTGCCAGAAAACTGCCCCGCTATTGTCCTCCTCTTCCTTCGACTTGCCCAATTTCTCCATTTGCAACAGCTGAATGTCCAGCCTACACATCAACATATGCCATTTTTTTAAACCTCCCTAACTGGGCCGCCCACCCCCCCCAAGGGCTGGGGTCAACACCTGGCATGCCCGGGCAAGTGCCTTTGCTCTGAACAGGTGGATGGGCCCACTGATGGCCGACAGCAGTGGCACAGGGTCCCTCATAGTACAATACAGTGTCTCTGACGGTGGGGGGCCCACTCGTCGTCAGACATACCAGCGTACTATGAGGGGCCCTGTGCCAGAACTGTCGCCCACGAGTGTGTCCCCTCTGCTTGGTCATGGCCACAGCACTTTGCAAGTTGCAATACTTACCTCTCCCTGCTCCACCGCTGTGTAGCCTGGGCAGCTGAATCCTTCACAGGGACGGCCACTAGAAATTTGGTGTATTGATCAATGATGGTTACGATGTAGCTATGGCCTGTCCTGCTGGCCTCTACCTTCAGATGATCAATGGCTAGCATTTGCAATGGACGTCAACTTACAAGCGGATGCAGTGGTGCTTTATGATCACCTTTCACAGTTGTGATAGTCACAGACGTGACATTCCTGCCACCACAACTCATCATGCTCCGATACGGCAGAGAAATAGCGGTATAGTACAATGAAAAATACCTCACTTTTTACATCTCATGACGAGGCCCATCTATTTCTCCATACAAAATCATTGGTCCCATATAATGTTTGAAACAGTATATGATGAGCTCCACATAATGCTACAGTATATGTTGGTCCCCATGGATGAAGCTCCACTGTCTTATGGGCCCAAATAATGCTCCAAACATAATGGGCCCCATTTCTACTGCTCTAGTGTATAATGGGCCCTGTAAATGCTGCTCCAGTGTCTGATGTCCACCTTTGGAATGTTCCAGTGTATGCTGGGCCCCATCTATCATTCTCCAGAGTATAATGCTCCCCAAAAATTGCTGTCCCAACATAGAAAACAATCAAATAAGTCTCCTCGCTAGGGAATCCCTGTACTTGTCTGGACAGGTGCTGTAGCTTGCTTAACAGCTCGCCAGCCGTTCTCACGCCCAGTATGGATTGCACGTGATTGCACAAAGGTTAGAAAGGGTACTGTATCCCTGGATAACATGTATGGATAGCGTACACATTCAAAATATATGTCTATACAGCATGAGGCAGGCTCAGATGGTGTTAGGCCCAGTATGGATTGCACGTCATTGCACAAAGGTTAGAAGGGGTACCGTATCCCCGGATAACATGTATGGATAGCGTACACATTCAAAATATATGTCTATACAGCATGAGGCAGGCTCAGACGGTGTTAGGCCCAGTATGGATTGCACGTCATTGCACAAAGGTTAGAAGGGGTACCGTATCCCCGGATAACATGTATGGATAGCGTACACATTCAAAATATATGTCTATACAGCATGAGGCAGGCTCAGATGGTGTTAGGCCCAGTATGGATTGCACGTCATTGCACAAAGGTTAGAAAGGGTACCGTATCCCTGGATAACATGTATGGATAGCGTACACATTCAAAATATATGTCTATACAGCAGGAGGCAGGCTCAGACGGTGTTAGGCCCAGTATGGATTGCACATCATTGCACAAAGGTTAGAAAGGGTACCGTATCCCTGGATAACATGTATGGATAGCGTACACATTCAAAATATATGTCTATACAGCATGAGGCAGGCTCAGACGGTGTTAGGCCCAGTATGGATTGCACGTCATTGCACAAAGGTTAGAAGGGGTACCGTATCCCCGGATAACACGTATGGATAGCGTACACATTCAAAATATATGTCTCAGGAGGCAGGCTCAGATGGTGTCAGGCACAGTATGGATTTGACGGCCCAGATTACACAGCGGAGGAGCAGGGAGAGGTAAAGATTGCAAATGCTGGGGCCCTGGCCAAGCAAGGGGGGCCCACTCGTGAGCGTCGGTACTGGCACTGGGCCCCTCATAGTACAGCGGTGTGTCTGACGGCGGGTGTGCACCACCGCCGTCAGAGACACTTGATTGCACTATGAAGGACCCTGTGCCAGTGCCCGCGCCCAAGAGTCGGCCTACCCACCTGTCCAGGGCAACGGCACTCGCACGGTGTCGTGCGCTAGGTGGTGACCCCGGCCATGGGGGGGTAGGCAGCACAGTTAGGGAGTTTTAGAAAGTGGCATATGTTGATGTTGGACATTCAACTGATGCAAAAGGCGAAATAGGTGAAGTACCAGGAAGAGGTGGACCAAAGCAAGCCATTTTTCTGTCACCCTATGTGTCATCAGGGGAAGGTGGGACAAAATCCTTGGAAACCCATGCGTGGTTCATTTTAATGAAGGTTAGATCATCCACATTTTGGGTTGACAGACGGGTCCTTTTTTCTGTCAGGATTGATCCAGCTGCACTGAAGACTCTTTCCGATAGCACACTTGCAGCTGGGCAAGCGAGCTCCTGTAAGGCATATTGGGCCAATTCAGGCCAGGTGTCCAGTTTAGCGGCCCAATAGTCAAAGGGGAATGACCTGTGTGGGAGAACATCGATATGGGAGGAAAAGTAGTTTGTAACCATAGTTGACAACTGCTGTCTCCTGTCACTTTCCATCGATGCAGTATTACCAGTTGTGTGAGCGGTATTTGAAAAATCAGTCCACAACATTGTCATGAAACCCCTGTCTCCAACGCCACTTCTGCTGTGTGCACCACAAACACCTCTGCCAAGCTGCCCCCGGCCCGTACGGCTCGTGTGAGAACCATCACCGCTGCTGTGTGCTGGGAATGCCTCAAGCAACCGATTTACCAGAGTTGCTTGTTTATTAGCCAATATTAGGTCAAGGTTCTCCTGTGGCATGATGTTTTGTAATTTGCCTTTATAGCGTGGATCCAGGATGCTGGCCAACCAGTAGTCGTCATCGTTCATCATTTTGGCAATGCGGGGGTCCCTTTTTAGGATCCGCAAGGCATAATCTGACATGTGGGCCAATGTTCCCGGTGTCAATGATACACTGCGAGTGCTGGGTGGAGGAGCACTTTCTGGCAAATCCACATCCCTCCAGTCACGCACAAACCCTGTACCAGACCTTGCCACGCCAACATTTTCACTTGCCCCACGAGATGCATCCTCCTCCCCTAAGTAATCATCCCCATCATCCTCCTCCTCCTCCTCCTCTTCTTCCTCCACCTCGTCCAGGAGAGGTCCCTGAGCAGACAATGGCTGAATGTCATCAAGGATTCCCTCCTCCTCTTCCTCCTCATCATTGGTTGCAGACGCCTGCTCCTTAAGGTGCGTCAAAGTTTGCATGAGCAGACGCATAAGTGGGATGCTCATGGCTTAGGATGGCGTCGTCTGCGCTTACCAGCCGTGTGCATTCCTCAAAACACTGAAGGACTTTACAAAGGTCTTTCAGCTTCGACCACTGCACGCCTGTCAACTCCATGTCTGCTCTCAAAGTGCCTGGCCGTGTATCCTCCCACAAATGCATTATGGCCTGCCTCTGCTCGCACAGCCGCTCCACCATGTGCAGGGTGGAGTTCCACCTTGTTGCAATGTCGATAATGAGGCGGTGGTTGGGAAGGTGGAGCAATCGCTGCAGCTTCTGCATACGAACGGAGTGTACAGGCGACCGGCGGATGTGCGCGCACAGTCTTCGCACCTTCTGGAGCAGGGCTGTTAACTCCGGATAATTTTTGAGGAAGCACTGCACCACCAGGTTCAAGGTGTGAGCCAAGCAAGGTATGTGGCTGAGTTTTGAAAGGGCTATGGCTGCCACAAAATTACGGCCGTTATCACTAACTACCTTGCCTGCCTCAAGATGTACACTGCCCAGCCATGACTCAGTTTGTCGCTTCAAGTACTCGGCCAGCAACTCGGCGGTGTGTCTGTCGCCCAAACACATCATCTGCAACACAGCCTGCTGACGCTTTCCACTAGCTGCTCGATAGGGGGACACATCGTGTGCAACAGTGGCAGCTGCAGATGGAGTGCTCGTACGACTGTGCTCTGTGGACGAGCTGTCGCTTCTGGAGGAGGAGGAGGAGGAGGAGGGTCGAACGCCTACAGCCAACTGTTTCCTATACCGTGGGCTAGGCAGCACTGTCCCACCACCGCTGTCCCCTGTGGACCCTGCATCCACCACATTAACCCAGTGCGCAGTGATGGACACGTAACGGCCCTGGCCATGCCGACTGGACCATGCATCAGTTGTGAGGTGCACCTTTCCGCTCACTGACTGCTTGAGTGCATGGACAATGCGGTCTTTCACATGATGGTGGAGGGCTGGGATGGCTTTGCGAGAGAAGAAGTGGCGACTGGGTAGGTCATAGCGTGGTACTGCATAGGCCATGAGTTCGCGGAAAGCTGTGCTTTCCACCAACCAAAAGGGCATCATCTCAAAAGAGATTAGTTTGGCACTGTGACGCCTCTGGCTAATACGTCCAAGAGTGGACCCTCTGGATCGCGGATCCGGAGCCCCTGGGCCGAGCACACCTGGTGAAGACCGACCCCTGTACAGGGATCGTTAGGGGCAGGACCGCAGGGGGCGGAACCGCGACGGCCGGAGCCAGCAGGGACGACTCGGAGGACTGGCAGACAGAGCAGGAGTAGCGAGGTGGAGGGCAGTAGGAAATGGCTGGAAGCCTACAGGAAAGGTACAGCGAGGACCACAGGAAGGAGACAGGCAGACAGACACGGACCAGGAACAGGGCAGACAAAGGAACAGCAAGGATAGGCAGGGTACACAGAAGAAGGTAGGGCCGATGGGTGCTGCAAGTCACAAACAATCATCAGGCGCCCTCAGAATAGAGCGGACGCCTGATATATGCGGAGACCGGAAGTGCGCCCTACAGACCCACCCCTAGCGACGCCCCCTGCCAACGGAAGAGGCCGGGGGAACGCGCGTGCGCGGCCTAAGGCCGTCGCGGTTACCCGCAGCAGAGCGGCAAGCAGCGCGGAGGAACGCGCGAACCGGGGGGCGCAGGTGAGAGGAAGCTGCGGCGGGCACCGCCGCTAAAGGGGCATCGGCGGGCACGACCGCCGATGTCACAGTACCCCCTCCCATATGCCCTCTCCTTCTGAGGTTGGTTAGAAATCTTTTCATGATAAGGGGGGCATCGACATTCTCTCGGGGCTCCCAGGACCTCTCCTCTGGGCCAAAACCCTTCCAGTCGATAAGAAAAAGAGTCTTACCTTTGACCCTTTTCATAGCCAGGATGTCCTTTACTTCAAAGACATTGTCAGAACAAATTGGCGAGGGAGGGGACATGGAGGTTGGTTGGAACCGATTCAAGACCACAGGTTTAAGGAGCGAGATATGGAAGGCGTTAGGGACCCGGAGTGACGCCGGCAACCTCAATTTGTAGGCTACCTTGTTAATGCGCCCAAGTACTTCAAAAGGCCCGATGTACCGAGGACTTAATTTGTAAGCAGGGACTTTCAGGCGGATATGTTTGGTAGAAAGCCAGACTTTGTCCCCGGGCTGGTACGGGGGTAGATCCCTTCGTCTTTTGTCCGCGTGTTTCTTAATTCGGACGTTGGCTAGCTCGAGCGCCTCTCTGGTCTCCTTCCAAATTTGCGAAAACTCCTTGGCGAGAGTGTCTGCTGCAGGAACTCCAGACGATGCGGAAAAGGGCAATGGAACCCCAGGATTTAGCCCCGTTACCACAAAGAACGGTGTCTTGGACGTTGATTCGCTGGAATGATTATTATGAGCGAATTCCGCCCAAGGTAGAAGAGAGACCCAATTATCCTGATGGGCGTTAGAAAAGTGGCGTAGGTAGGTGGTCAGAATTTGGTTAATCCGTTCCACTTGGCCGTTGGTTTGAGGATGATACGCTGAAGAGAAGTCGAGAGACGTGCCCAGGAGCCGACAGAGGGCCCTCCAGAATCGGGAAGTAAACTGGACCCCTCGATCGGTCACGATTCGCAGAGGGAGACCATGTAGCCTGAACACGTGGTGGATAAAGATTTCGGCCAACTTTGGGGCAGATGGCAGTCCGACCAAGGGAATAAAGTGGGCCATCTTGGAAAAGCGGTCAGCGACGACTAAGATGGTAGTACACCCAGCCGAGCGAGGCAGATCAGTCACGAAATCCATGGCGATTTGCTGCCAAGGAGCCTCTGGGACAGGCAACGGATGAAGGAGGCCGGAGGGGAGAGTCCTTGGAACCTTGTTCTGAGCACAAGACCTGCAGGAGGCTACAAAGTCCTTTGCATCCTGGTGGAGAGAGGACCACCAGTAATACCGGGAAAGAAGCAAAAGAGTCTTCTTAATCCCAACGTGCCCAGCAACCTTGGAAGAATGTCCCCAGCGCAGTACTTCCAGGCGTTTGTTTGGAGGGACGAAGGTCTTGCCAGGCGGAGGGTTAGAGAAACTCACGGGGGCCACGGAGATAACCTTAGCCGGCTCGATGATATATGATGGATCCTCCTCCCTCTCCGGAGGCTGCAAAGACCTGGAAAGCGCATCGGCTTTGATGTTCTTACTGCCGGGCCGGAAGTGGAGCTTAAACTCAAAACGGGAAAAATACAGAGCCCACCTGGCTTGTCTGGAGTTGAGTCTCTGGGCAGATTGCAGGTAGGCCAGGTTCTTGTGGTCCGTGAAGATAGTAAAGGGGTGCACTGCCCCCTCGAGCAGATATCGCCATTCCTCCAGCGCCATTTTAATGGCCAATAATTCCCGGTCCCCAATGGAGTAGTTGCACTCCGCCGGAGAAAAGGATTTGGAGAAGAACCCGCAGGGGACAAGACGTCCAGATGGAGCCTGTTGGGAGAGAACTGCCCCAGCTCCAGTGGAGGAGGCATCAACCTCCAGAATGAAGGGCCTACTGGCCACTGGACGGTGTAAAATCGGAGCAGAAGCAAACGAGCGTTTCAGGGCAAGAAAGGCGTCCTCGGCTTCAGAGGGCCAGACGTTAGGCTTCGTCCCCTTACGGGTCAGGACCGTAATGGGCTTGGTGACTGTAGAGAAATGGGGTATAAACTGCCGGTAATAATTAGCGAAGCCGAGGAAACGCTGGATGGCCTTTATGCCAACCGGACGAGGCCACTGGAGTACCGCGGACAGCTTGTCCGGATCCATCTTAAGACCGGAATCCGTGATGATATACCCCAAGAAGGGTAACGCTGTTTGCTCGAAGAGGCACTTCTCGATCTTGGCGTAAAGACGATTTTCTCGAAGGCGCTGCAGGACCATGCGTACACTTCTCCGATGGGAGGAGAGGTCGGTCGAGAAAACGAGGATATCGTCCAAATACACCACCACGCAGGAATAGAGTAGGTCTCGGAACACCTCATTTACGAATTCCTGAAACACCGCTGGAGCATTGCAGAGACCGAACGGCATGACCAAGTATTCATAATGGCCGTCCCGGGTATTGAAGGCCGTCTTCCACTCGTCCCCCGCTCGGATTCGGATTAAGTTGTAAGCTCCCCGCAGATCCAACTTCGTGAAGATTCTGGCCCCCCTCAGCCGGTCGAAGAGTTCAGGAATCAGCGGGAGCGGGTACCGGTTTTTAACCGTGATGTTGTTCAGACCCCGGTAGTCAATACAGGGTCGCAGGGACATATCTTTCTTCCGGACGAAGAAGAAACCTGCGCCCGCAGGGGACGAGGACTTCCGGATGAACCCCTTGGCCAGATTTTCCTGTATATATTCCGACATAGCCGAGGTCTCTGCTGGGGACAAAGGATAAGTTCTCCCTCTGGGAGGAGTGGCACCAGGAACTAGGTCGATAGGGCAGTCATAGGAGCGATGAGGGGGTAAGGAATCCGCCTCCTTCTTGCTGAACACGTCGGCAAACGTGTGATAGGGTGCGGGTAAGCCCGGGAGGTCGGCAGGCTTCAAGCATGGACGAGGACGCGTGAGAGCCCGTAGGCAGTGCTCCTGGCAGGAGTGCCCCCAACGGAGAACTTCCCCAGAGCGCCAGTCAATCACAGGCTCGTGCCGTCTGAGCCAGGGCAGTCCTAGGAGAACAGCATGGGCTAGTTGTGGCAGGACATAAAAGGCTATCTTTTCGAGGTGGAGAGCTCCGATTTGAAGATCTACTTCGACGGTAATCATGGTGATGAGTCCGGGTAAAGGTTTACCATCAACGGAGGAAATAGCGCGAGGGTTCTTCAATACCAACACCGGAATCTGGAGTTTGTCAACCTCCTCCTGGCGGATGAAATTACCGGCAGCACCCGAGTCCACATACGCCTCCACAGACCCACGCCCCCGACCTGTAATTAGCAAAGCTGAAAGAGTAAGGGGAAGAGAGGAATTTTGATCACCTAGGGGGTCCTCTCTTACCTGACCTAGGTGGAGGCATTTCCCGACCTCTCTGGCTTCTCTGGACAGGAACGCACAAAATGGTTGGCCCCTCCACAGTACAGGCAGAGGCCCTTGGTCATCCTCTCCCTGCGGCGTTGCTCGGACAGTCTGACACGATCAACCTGCATAGGCTCAGGAGCGGCGCTAACAGGAGATACAGGGAAACGGGGGACAGGAGCCTGATACAGCCTAAAGGACCTTCTCTCTCCGACTGCCTCTCGAGCGCGCTCCTGAAAGCGTAGGTCTATGCGAGTGGCCAGCGAAATAAGGTCCTCCAGAGTGGTGGGGGTGTCTCGCCCGGCAAGCTCATCCTTGATCTTACTGGAGAGGCCTCTCCAAAAGGCTCCCACAAGAGCCTCATTGTTCCACCCTAACTCAGAAGAGAGGGTCCGGAAGCGGATGGCGTATTGCCCCACTGTGAGGGAACCCTGGCGGAGGTTAAAAAGGGCCTCAGTGGAGGATGCTAAGCGACCCGGTTCATCGAATACCTTGCAAAAGGTTTCTAAGAAGGTCTGTAAATTTAGCACTACGGGGTCATCTCTTTCCCACAAGGGGTTCACCCAGGACAGGGCCTCACCCTCAAGATGGGACACAACGAACGCCACCTTGGCGCGGTCAGTAGGGTACTGAAGGGGGGCAAGCTCAAAATGTAGCCTGCATTGATTTAAAAAACCCCGGCATAACTTGGGATCTCCGCTGTACCTGGGGGGTTTACCCAGACGGGGAGCCGGAGTAGAGGCTACATCCGGGGAGGAAGTTGCAGCGGCAGCAGAGGATTGCAGGGCCAGCAATCGGTCATCCACGGATGCCATGTAACCCAAGATGTGGGATTGGGCGTCGCGCTGCTGCGCGAGCTCCTGTTGAAGGCTGACTAAGAGAGGAGCGTGTCCGGGGTCAGAGGTCTGCAGGGCGGACAACCGGGTGTCCATAGACTTCATAAAGGACATTATCCGGTTCTGATTTTCACGAAGGAAAAGCAATTCCTTTTGTGTGGCGGCTGCGGCACCGGCGGGATCCATGGCCTGATGATACTGTGACGCCTCTGGCTAATACGTCCAAGAGTGGACCCTCTGGATCGCGGATCCGGAGCCCCTGGGCTGAGCACACCTGGTGAAGACCGACCCCTGTACAGGGATCGTTAGGGGCAGGACCGCAGGGGGCGGAACCGCGACGGCCGGAGCCAGCAGGGACGACTCGGAGGACTGGCAGACAGAGCAGGAGTAGCGAGGTGGAGGGCAGTAGGAAATGGCTGGAAGCCTACAGGAAAGGTACAGCGAGGACCACAGGAAGGAGACAGGCAGACAGACACGGACCAGGAACAGGGCAGACAAAGGAACAGCAAGGATAGGCAGGGTACACAGAAGAAGGTAGGGCCGATGGGTGCTGCAAGTCACAAACAATCATCAGGCGCCCTCAGAATAGAGCGGACGCCTGATATATGCGGAGACCGGAAGTGCGCCCTACAGACCCACCCCTAGCGACGCCCCCTGCCAACGGAAGAGGCCGGGGGAACGCGCGTGCGCGGCCTAAGGCCGTCGCGGTTACCCGCAGCAGAGCGGCAAGCAGCGCGGAGGAACGCGCGAACCGGGGGGCGCAGGTGAGAGGAAGCTGCGGCGGGCACCGCCGCTAAAGGGGCATCGGCGGGCACGACCGCCGATGTCACAGGCAATGTGGGCGTTCAAACCCAGTGTACGCGGATGAGAGACTGAGTACTTTCTTGACCTACTCATAGTGTCTGGGAGGGTGAGCTGGACTTGAGAGCTGCATATGGTGGAAGTAGCGGTGGACAGGGCGGACTGAGAGAGGGTTGATGATGGTGATGGAGTTGGTGTTCTTTCTGATGGCCTAGAATCAGTCTTTCGTTGATATAACAGTGGGATTCCCTGACTGCTGTGGCCTTGCAACGACACCTCAACATTTGCTGCTGTGCTAACCGGTGGGCTTACAGTGGGGGAAACAATGTAGCGTTGCTGACTACCTTCGTTGTGATCAGTTGCACATGTGGCACTTGAGGTTTGGTGTTGTGTCCACGCTTGCAAGTGCATGCTGGTTAAATGTCTAAGCATGCAACTGGTATTCAAATTTTTCAGATTTTTCCCTCGGCTAAAGGTCTTTGCGCACTTCTTACAGATAACCTTGGCCTGATCATGAGGATTTTGTTCAAAAAAGTGCCACACTGCACTCTTCCTACTTTGGCAGACATTTTGCGGCCTAGCACGCTGTGATCTTTTGACCCTCTGGACAAGCTGTCCAGCAACTCTTTTGATATTTGGAACCTGTCTTTGGAGTGCTCCGGGCCTGCCAGATAACAGCTGTTGCGATGTCGATGTCTGCTGTGGATGCTCCTCATCTGAGCTATTGGAAGCAGCACCCTCTTCCCCCAATGGATGCCAATCTGGGTCAACAACTGGGTCATCCATCACCTCCTCTTCTATGTCATGTGCACCTTTCTCTGTGTCACCGTGTATGGTGGTATAGTGTGCGGGAAGGGGCACCTGAGTCTCATCAGGGTCAAAATCTGGCTCTGTACACTGCGAGGACAATGTAGTGCTCTGAGTGAATGTACCAGCAGAATCATCCATCAGCGGCTGTGCATCAGTGCACTCCATGTCAGATTCATCTTGGCCTGGGTAATTCACCATTTGACTTGATAATCCAGGCATGGTATGTGAAAACAGCTCCATGGAGTAATCAGTAGTATGGCCTGCGTCATCCTTCAATCTTGGTTGGGGTGAAGGACACAAGGAAAGGTGTGGTTCATGAACATGAGCCTCCAATGACGACTCAGTGCTTTTACTTTTTACAACTGAAGAAGAGGAGGCGATAGAGCTGGAGGCTGAGTCAGCAATGTAAGACAAAACTTTTTCCTGATGCTCTGCCTTTAAAAGCGGTTTGCCAACTCCTAGAAAACTAAGCGTTCGAGGCCTTATGTAGCCAGACGATGACGCAGGGTCAGCACCTCCTGCATTCGGTCCTATTTTGCTCATGCCACTACCATCAGATCCACCACCAACACCATCATTACCAGCTGCCAACCCCCGCCCAATTCCACGGCCTCTTCCACCAGCCTTCCTCATTTTTGGTAGAAATGTAGACAAAATCCAACAAACTATATAGTAATGTAAAACAAGGTACAAGGTGTCTATAGGACAGGGGAGTTTTAGAATTTCTGCACACACTTGTGGACAGTGGACACTTGTGGATTGTGTGCGGCCCACTGATATCTGAGCGCTATGTGACACGCTCGATGGCACAGCTGCCTGTGACCAAAGTGACGAGAGGATAATGGAGATTTTGAATCTCTGCGTACACTTGTGGACAGTGGACACTTGTGGATTGTGTGCGGCCCACTGATATCTGAGCGCTATGTGACACGCTCGATGGCACAGCTGCCTGTGACCAAAGTGACGAGAGGATAATGGAGATTTTGAATCTCTGCGTACACTTTTGGACACTGGACACTTGTGGATTGTGTGCGGCCCACTGCTATCTGAGCGCTATGTGACACGCTCGATGGCACAGCTGCCTGTGACCAAAGTGACGAGAGGATAATGGAGATTTTGAATCTCTGCGTACACTTTTGGACACTGGACACTTGTGGATTGTGTGCGGCCCACTGATATCTGAGCGCTATGTGACACGCTCTATGGCACAGCTGCCTGTGACCAAAGTGACGAGAGGATAATGGAGATTTTGAATCTCTGCGTACACTTTTGGACACTGGACACTTGTGGATTGTGTGCGGCCCACTGATATCTGAGCGCTATGTGACACGCTCGATGGCACAGCTGCCTGTGACCAAAGTGACGAGAGGATAATGGAGATTTTGAATCTCTGCGTACACTTTTGGACAGTGGACACTTGTGGATTGTGTGCGGCCCACTGATATCTGAGCGCTATGTGACACGCTCGATGGCACAGCTGCCTGTGACCAAAGTGACGAGAGGATAATGGAGATTTTGAATCTCTGCGTACACTTTTGGACACTGGACACTTGTGGATTGTGTGCGGCCCACTGCTATCTGAGCGCTATGTGACACGCTCGATGGCACAGCTGCCTGTGACCAAAGTGACGAGAGGATAATGGAGATTTTGAATCTCTGCGTACACTTTTTGACACTGGACACTTGTGGATTGTGTGCGGCCCACTGATATCTGAGCGCTATGTGACACGCTCGATGGCACAGCTGCCTGTGACCAAAGTGACGAGAGGATAATGGAGATTTTGAATCTCTGCGTACACTTTTGGACACTGGACACTTGTGGATTGTGTGCGGCCCACTGATATCTGAGCGCTATGTGACACGCTCGATGGCACAGCTGCCTGTGACCAAAGTGACGAGAGGATAATGGAGATTTTGAATCTCTGCGTACACTTTTGGACAGTGGACACTTGTGGATTGTGTGCGGCCCACTGATATCTGAGCGCTATGTGACACGCTCGATGGCACAGCTGCCTGTGACCAAAGTGACGAGAGGATAATGGAGATTTTGAATCTCTGCGTACACTTTTGGACACTGGACACTTGTGGATTGTGTGCGGCCCACTGATATCTGAGCGCTATGTGACACGCTCGATGGCACAGCTGCCTGTGACCAAAGTGACGAGAGGATAATGGAGATTTTGAATCTCTGCGTACACTTGTGGACAGTGGACACTTGTGGATTGTGTGCGGCCCACTGATATCTGAGCGCTATGTGACACGCTCGATGGCACAGCTGCCTGTGACCAAAGTGACGAGAGGATAAGGGAGATTGGATTGCTTTTAAAAAAGCAGTTTGCGGAGCAGTGGGTAAACAGCAATGCCAGCGTGTCAGGAAGCCTTAAAAGGCAGCCCAACAACCAACACCACTGATACACCACAATATAGCCTCCCCTTGCACTGCACACACAGTGACTTGTGTGTTGTGCAGGCCAAATCGTTAGCAGCAGAAGCAGTTTTTTTGTCTTCTTCCCTGCCTAACGCTCTCCCTACAGAATCAGCAGCAACCTCTCCCTATACTAAGATCGGCAGAAGTAAGATGGCGGTCGGCGTGCACGCCCTTTTAAACCCCCTGTGACGCCCACCAAAGCAAGCCAATCACTTGCATGCCCTTCTGAAAGATGGTGGTGACCCGTGCCTATGTCATCACGTTGCCCACAGTGTCCGTGGATCCTGATTGGCTGAAAAAGAGCGCAAAACAAACTTTTGAAACGCGACTTTGGCGCGTAAGTCGCCGACCTCTTGGCCGACCTCATCCTAGGGTCGGGTTTCGTTTCATGAAACCCGACTTTGCCAAAAGTCGGCGACTTTTGAATTTTTTCGACCCGTTTCGCTCAACTCTACTGGCTAGTACTCATTGTCAGAGAAAGCTTTTGATGCATGGCTGAAGGCTGTTGGTAGTTATTATTGGAGAAGGTTTTTGGTAAATTTATCTGTGACTGTTGCTGAGGACTTGAGAGCAAAAAATTATCTGCCACAGGTTTGAACTAGCATCACATGCTTGAAACAAAGTTTTTTCCCACATTTTTGGAAAGGTGCCAACAATTTTGTGCTGCCCATTTTGGGGGTTTTGTACAATGATGATTATTTTACCTTTTTTTTCTCTGTGTTTTTTGTGTTGTTCCAATACACATAAAGAAAAAAAAACCATGTATAACAAAGCAAGTGTAATTGCAATAATTTTCTGGGAGAAATACTTAATTTTCTAGAACAAAGTAACCCGTGCCAACACTTTTGGCCATAACTGTATGTTGTAACGGAAACCATGATGCTGAGTAAGAACCATGGTCATGTTTCCCATTTGACTTATAATAAGGTCTGTTGAGTTCTGCTGTGGTACCTGTTGTTTCCATGGTTAAAATAGCACTGTGTGGAATCTGCGGCTACACAGGTGGTCAAAATTGTTAGTACCCCTCGTTTAATGACAGAAAACCCACAATAGTCACATAAATAGCTTGAATCTGACAAAAGTAATAATAAATTAAAAATCTAGGAAAATGAACAAATGAATGTCAGACATTGCTATTCAACCATGCTTCCATAGAAATTAAAAAAAGTAAAACTCATGAAATAGGCCTGAACAGAAATGATGGTAATAATAATAATAATAATAATAAATTTTATTTTTATAGCGCCGACATATTCCGCAGCACTTTACATTTCAGAGGGGATTTGTACAGACAATAGACATTACAGCATAACAATAATCACATACAGTAGATTATAACAAATACCAAGAGGAGTGAGGGCCCTGCTCGCAAGCTTACAGTCTATGAGGAAAGAGGTAGACACGAAAGGTGGGTGGTAACAGTTGCCCTGATTGTATGGACCAGCCATAATGTTAAGTGTGTAACAGTACAGACACAGAGGGCTAATGGATGCATAAAGCATGTGGGAACATGATGCTGGGAACCTGGTTATGGTAAAACTTTTGGCTCTGCCACACAGGGATAGGTTAGGTTAATGTGTTGAGGCGATAGGCCATTCTGAATAAATGCGTTTTCAGGACACGCTTAAAATTGTGGGGATTGGGGACTAATCGTATTGACCTGGGAAGTGCATTCCAAAGAATTGGCGCGGCACGTGTAAAGTCTTGGAGACGGGAGTGGGAGGTTCTGACTATTGAGGATACTAACCTCAGGTCATCAGCAGAACGGAGGGCGCGGGTAGGGTGGTATACTGAAACAAGGGAGGAGATGTAGGGTGGTGCTGAGCCATGGAGGGCTTTGTGGGTGAGGGTAATAAGTTTATACTGAATTCTGGAGTGGATGGGTAGCCAGTGTAATGACTGGCACAAGGTAGAGGCATCGGTGTAACGATTGGTGAGGAATATGATCCTGGCTGCAGCATTCAAGACAGATTGGAGAGGGGAGAGTTTTGTAAAAGGGAGACCGATTAGAAGAGAGTTACAATAGTCGAGACGAGAATGAATAAGAGAAACAGTAAGAGTTTTTGCAGAGTCAAAAGTAAGAAAAGGTCGAATTCTAGAAATGTTTTTGAGGTGCAGATGACAAGAGCGAGCCAGTGATCGAATGTGGGGGCAAAGGAAAGCTCGGAATCAAGTATGACCCCAAGACAGCGGGCATGTTGCTGGGGAGTAATAGTGGAACCACAGACGGAAATGGCAATGTCGGGTGTAGGTACATTAGTAGCGGGAGGAAACACAAGGAGTTCAGTCTTTGACAGGTTCAGTTTCAGATATAGTGAGGACATGATATTAGACACAGCGTTTAGACAATCGCCAGTGTTTTCTAGAAAGGCTGGCGTGATGTCAGGAGAAGAAGCGTATAATTGGGTGTCATCAGCATAGAGATGGTAATGGAAACCAAATCTACGGATTGTTTGACCAATAGGGGCAGTGTACAAGGAGAAGAGGAGGGGGCCTAGAACCGATCCTTGAGGAACCCCAACAGTAAGGGGAAGGTGAGAGGAGGAGGAACCGGCAAAAGAAACAGTAAAGGAGCGGTCGGAGAGATAGGAGGAGAACCAGGAGAGAACGGTGTCCTTGAGGCCAATGGAATGGAGCATAGTGAGGAGGAGCTGATGATCCACAGTGTCGAATGCTGCAGAGAGATCCAGGAGAATTAGCATGGAGTAATGACCATTTGATTTAGCTGTTAGCAGATCATTAGAGACTTTAGTGAGAGCAGTTTCAGTGGAGTGTAAAGAGCGGAAACCGGATTGGAGAGGGTCGAGAACAGAGTTTTCTGAGAGATAGCGGATAAGACGGGAGTGGACCAGGCGTTCCAGGAGTTTAGAGATGAAGGGAAGATTAGAGACAGGTCTATAGTTAGCGGCACAGTTTTGGTCGAGGGATGGTTTTTTAAGTAGTGGATGTATGATGGCATGCTTAAATGAGGAGGGAAAAATACCAGAAGAGAGAGAGAGGTTAAATATTTTAGTTAGGTGAGGGGTGACAGCAGGGGAAAGGGACTGGAGGAGATGTGACGGAAATGGGTCACTGGTGCAAGTAGTTGGGCGAGAAGATGCAAGCAGCCTGCTTACTTCTTCTTCTGTGACTGGTTCAAAATCAGAGAGTGAGTTAGATGCAGTGGGGGAGGGAGGACAGTGCATGGTATGAGGAGATTTGGAGATAATTTCCTGTCGGATCTGGTCAATTTTTTCTTTGAAGTAATTGGCCAGATCGTCAGCTCGGAGCTCCATGGTTGGGGCCTGTACTCTTGGATTGAGTAGAGAATGAAAAGTGTCAAAGAGACGTTTCGGGTTATTGGACAGTGAGATGATGAGGGTGTTGAAATAGGTTTGTTTGGAGAGGTGAAGGGCAGTGTTGTATGTTGTAAGCATAAACATAAAATGGATGAAATCTTCGTGTAGATTGGATTTTCTCCACAGACGTTCGGCGCACCTGGAGCACCGCTGCAGGAAACGTGT
Organism: Dendrobates tinctorius; assembly: GCF_039654945.1. Taxonomy (NCBI): domain Eukaryota; kingdom Metazoa; phylum Chordata; class Amphibia; order Anura; family Dendrobatidae; genus Dendrobates; species Dendrobates tinctorius. Next base: position 4,650,034 of record NW_027361828.1, on the reverse strand, counting down.
TTGCACCGTGTGCCAGGGTTGTCGCCGTCTGCGTTGTGGTGTTCTATTTATAGGGGGTGCAAATTCATCCAGGGCAGTTTGAAGTGTTTCATTGTAATGCTTCAATGCAGAATCAGGACATGAGAGGGAGGAGATAGGGGCCAATGAAGACTGCAAGTTCTTCAGAAGTTTCTGGGTGTTAATGGCCTGTATGTTTCTATAAGTCTGGACAGTGGGGGTGACCTGAGCAGCCTGGCAGTTCTTTATAGAGAATGAAAGAAGATTGTGGTCAGAGAGCGGGAGAGGGGAGTTTGCAAAATCATCCACTGCACAAAGCCGAGAGAAGACCAAGTCGAGGGAGTTTCCGCCTTCATGCGTTGGAGAATTAGTAAGCTGCGAAAGGCCAAATGAGGAGGTTAGAGATAAAAGGTGAGTAGCAGATGGGGAGAGGGGAAGAGCAATGGGGATGTTGAAATCTCCCATGATGAGGGTAGGGATGTCACAGGAGAGAAAATGTGGAAGCCAAGTGGCAAAATGATCCAGGAACTGATGGGAGGGGCCGGGAGGACGATACACCACCGCCACTCGCATGGAGAAGGGGGTGTAGAGTCTGACGGCATGGACCTCAAAAGAAGAGAAGACAAGTGAGGGTACTTGAGGGATAACCTGAAAGGTACATTTTGGTGATAGGAGCAGACCAACGCCTCCACCAGCTCTATTGTCTGATCTTGGGGTATGAGAGAAGTGTAGCCCCCCGTATGAAAGAGCAGCAGCAGCGGTAGTATCTGACTGCTGGATCCAGGTTTCAGTAAGAGCCAGAAGGTTAAGAGAATTAGAAAGGAAGGATTCATGAATGAAGGAGAGTTTGTTACACACTGAGCGAGAATTCCAAAGTGCAAAATTAAGAGAGACAGATGGCATGCAGGGAATATTAATAAGATTAGAGGGGTTTCTGAGTGTAGCAGTGGGGGGGTTTGACTTTCTATAACATGGGGGACCAGGGTTGGGAGCAATGTCTCCTGCAACTAAGAGAAGGAGGATAGAAAGAGTGAGCAGATGGTTAAGTGATTTGTGAGAGCGTCTCTGGTGTTGAATGGTGGGACTGGCTGGATCTGTGCAATTTAACAATGTGAAAAGAGCATGAGTGCTATACATAGGAGAGGAAAGAAGCGAGGGGCCAATATGGATGGAGTGTGGAGAGTTAATGCCAGGGCGGTGGATGTGTGTGAATGCAGCGGCCAGGATAAAAATTACACAAATGCATATGGTATATATTTGTTGTACTCCAAATGTACAGAGAGTAGATGTATATAAATGTCTTACCTGTCTCCTGCCCTGTCTAACTGCCATGTTATAACTGCCAGAAGTACTTTGATACATGTACTTAGATTACATGTGCATAAATGCTCCCCCTAGCTAGGTCTGAATATATAGGAGGTTAAGGCTAAGTTTTTTTTTTTTTTTTTTTTGTGGCTCTCTCTGCTCGTTAATCAATCACACTAAATTGAGACACCAGGACCCAATAAAATGTTGTGGTCAAATAAACACATGTCCAGCACTACATGGATCATAAAGCACTTTGAAAAGTTTCTTGACCTCACAACATAAGGGGACAAGCAGAGTAAGTTGAAAAAACTATATACCAGATATAAGCTTGCAGAGTTGAAAACACATAGATAGCATTCAGGATTAACTGCTTGCTGACATTGAATGGAGACACAGGAGTGGATTCAGAGCAGAGATTGGAAAAGCTGGTTACCTGTATGAAGAGAATAGAGATGCGTGTCACATTCATCCATGTTATAACTGCCAGAAGTACTTTGATACATGTACTTAGATTACATGTGCATACCCTTAACTTAATATTTTGTTGCACAACTGTAACAGTTATGAAGATACTATGGATTCTAATTGCATAGCACAAGAAGAATGAATCTGAGACCCAAGTTGTGACAAAAAAATCTGTATTAACAAGCAAGGTGTACAACATAAACTAAAAGAGATTATCCTGAGTTTACAGTGAAGTGCAAACAGCACAAAACGAAAATATCCAGCAACTACGTTAAATGTGAAAAATGGGGGGTAGAGAGCACCACTAAAGGGCAAAAAAGCAATCAATTTATAAAAATATATATTGGGTGCTGCACAATGCACAGGTAAGGACAATGATCAAAAAAGGAGAAAAGAGAACCCAGCATATGAGGCGCACACCCAGGACAATAAAGATATGTAAGTAAACATATATAAATTTTATTGAAAAAATGCACAGAACAAAAACATTTAAAAGGCAAAACACACCTCCAATTGTCCCAACTGGATCTAACAATAGATGCTAATGGATAGAAACCACATGGTTAAATATGCAACATGCTAGCCTAAATGTATATGATATTACATAAGGCATGACCCACCAACCGCAAATCTGGGCATACCCAGAAAGACAATGATACACAGACACTCACTCCAAACAGCCTTAAGAAATGCCAGGGAGCACTGTAAGTAGCCCTGTAAGGGAGGGAGCAAAGTGACCATCCACTATAAGGATAGAGAGAGCACCACACAGACACTTCATATCATATACAGTACATTTAGGCTATTGCCGAGATGGCGCGTGTGACCACAGGTAGGATTGATAGATGAAGAGACCAGATCAGCGTTGGAAAGGGCAGAGGTGAGTAGCTTTTTTTTTTTTTTTTTAATGCAAGGACATTATGCAGTATGGAGCAGTATATGGGGCCATTATACTGTATGCATCATCATGTGGGGCCATTCTACTGTATGCAGCATCATGTGAGGTCAATATATTGAATGCAGCATCATGCTGCATAATACTGTTCGGGTAGTATTATTCGATAGCGCTATTGCCTTATATTAGCCATAAAGTTATTGGAGTGCTGATGCTCTCCTTTCACCAACTTGACAAATTGATCATCCATACAAATGGGATGTAATTGGATACGCGCTCATTGCGTGTTGCTTGTTGTCGTGTAGCATTAGATGTTCTACGTGATTCAGTTACTTCATTCGTTTCTCTTGCTCTGGCCGCCCTCTGTCGGGCTGCGTCAGCAGTTCTTTGACAATTTCGTTCGTCTTCTGTTTCATTAAGACGCAGGTTACGCATCCGTATGCAATTCGCTTCTCTATGTGCAGCAGCGTGATCAATTTGATCCATCTTTGCAATGTTGCCTCACACTGTTGCCTGAGTGTTGCCTCCCAATGTTGCCTCACAGTGTTGCCTCACAGGCTAACATTCAAAAAAGGCTTATGCCTTAACTCCTCACTAGGGAGAGCTCCTCTTCTTATTAGATATGTCACTTAACTCCTATACAGGGCCTTACAGTACAGTATCCATGGTTATGCCCACGCAGGTTACGCATCTGTATGCGATTCGCTTCTCTACATGCAGCAGCGTGATCAATTTGATCCATCTTTGCAATGTTGCCTCACACTGTTGTCTGAGTGTTGCCTCACAGTGTTGCATCATAGTGTTGCCTCACAGTCTTGCCTCACAGGCTAACGTTCAAAAAAGGCTTATGCCTTAACTCGTCACCAGGGAGAGTTCTGTTATGAATTCTCTTTCTGGCTTCCCTCTGGTGATTACTGAAGATAATGGAGCTGGTCAGATTGAGAGTTCTCTTTCTGGGCTCCCTCTGCTGGTTACTGGAGGTAGTGGAGCTGATCTGAATGACAGAGGCTTGCCACATGATAATGAAGAAGACAATTGGAGATCTAGGGTTTCTGATTGGGACAGCTGACTCCCTCTATCCCTGCTGGTGATTTTTTTCCTGTGCCACCTGAGGTCTGATGTCTCCTGCTCTTTCCCTGAATGTTCAGCTAAGTGGTTCATTTGCTATTCTGTTTGCATTTGATCTGATTTTGTTTATCTCTGCTTTGTGCAGGTCAGCTACCTTTGGCTGGGGCTGTGCTGAATCACCGCCCATATGTTACTGCATGTGCCAGTTTGTTTTGTCCCCTTTTATATTGGTCTCTTTTTGCTTTGCTTTCAGAATATACCAGAGTGCTGATATAGTGGGGGCGAAGTCGTCTGACTTCAGTGTTTTTTTGCATCAGATGTGTTGGACTTTTGCAGGGTTTTTTGTGTGATTGCAGACAGTGTCTTTCCTTTCCTGCCCTGTCTTGTCAGTGTGGGCCCCATTGTTTGCTCAGTCTATTTTTCTGCCTGTGTTTCTGTTTTCATCTTGTCTCACCGACAATATATGTTTGGGGGCTATCTATTCCTTTGGGGTCTGCTCCGGGGCAGTTGAGATCTCCCCTTTCTTGCTTTAGACTTAGTTAGCTCTCCGGCTGTGCCGAGGCATCTAGGATCATCGTAGGTACACTCCACGGCTACTGCTAGTTGTGTGGACAGGATCAGGGGTCTGCATCTGCTTAGTTACCAACCTCTCTGGTTTTCATAACAGAATCACCAGCCTAACTGTAGACTCTAGGGTACTCTAAAGCAGGAAAGAATTTTAAAAAAAAAGTGTCAGAATTTTTTTTCATATATTTTTTCCTCCTTTTTTCTGGGGCTGTAGGAGGATATATTTTTTGTCTAAATGGAGACTAAGCAATTGTCTGATCATGTTGAGCAGCTCGCTGCTGAATTGCGGGAATTTCTGCCTATCTCGCTCAATCATCTGCTGTTGAACCAAAAATCCCTACTCCTGATGTGTTTTCTGGGGATTGGTCTATATTTTTGAATTTTAAGAATAATTGTAAATTACTTTTTGCTTTGAAACCTAACTCATTGGGGAGCTCTGTGCAGCAGGTTAAAATTATCATTTCCCTGCTACCCGGAGATCCTATTCTGGCTAATGTGGATGCTTTTTTTCAAGCCTTGGGGTTGTTGTATGATGAACCTAATGCTATTGATCAGGCTGAGAAAACTTTATTGGCATTAAACCAGGGTCAGGATTCTGCATTATACTGAGTTATATTGTCAAAAATTCCAAAAGTGGGCGGTCTTTACTAAATGGAATGACGATGCCCTAGCAGCTCTCTTTCAGAAGGGTTTGGCAGAAACCATAAAAGATTTTTTTTATCAACGATTTAGATGAAGGAATTGAGGGTAAACTGATTAAATTTGCTGATGACACAAAGCTAGGAGGGATAGCTAATACTAGAGAAGAGAGAGAGAGGATTCAAAAAGATATAAATAAACTGGAGAAGTGGGCAGCAACTAACAGAATGGTTTTTAACAGGGAGAAATGCAAAGTACTACATCTGGGCAATAAAAATGAAAAAAGCATATACAGAATGGGAGGAATAGGGCTAAGTGACAGCACATGTGAAAAAGACTTGGGTGTACTAATAGATCACAGACTGAATATGAGTCAGTGTGATGCAGCAGCAAAAAAGGCAAATGCAATTCTAGGATGTATTAACAGAAGCATACAGTCTAGATCACGTGAAGTCATTATTTCCCTCTACTCCTCTTTGGTCAGACCTCATCTGGAATATTGTGTCCAGTTTTGGGCACCACATTTTAAAAAAGACATCAGCAAACTGGAGCAAGTTCAGAAAAGAGCGACCTGAATGGTGACCGGTCTGCAAACCCTGTCTTATGAGGAAAGGTTGCAGGATTTGGGAATGTTTAGTTTGCAAAAGAGAAGACTGAGAGGAGACTTAATAGCTGTCTACAAATATCTAAAGGGCTGTCACATTGTAGAAGGATCAACTTTATTCTCATTTGCACAAGGAAAGACTAGAAGCAATGGGATGAAACTGAATGGGAGGAGACACAGATTAGATATTAGAAAAATTTTTTGACAGAGTGATCAATGAGTGGAGCAGGCTGCCACGAGAAGTGGTGAGTTCTCCTTCAATGGAAGTCTTCAAACAGAGGCTGGACAGACATCTGACTGGGATGATTTAGCAAATCCTGCTTTGAGCAGGGGGTTGCACCAGATGGCCCAGGAGGCCCCTTCCAACTCTACGATTCTATGATTCTATGATTCTATGTTATGGTGTGATTTCCTGTTCCCTCTGTTCTTGACAATTCTATGTCATTGGCCATTCAAATTGATCGGTGATTACGTGAACGTAAAACTACATGAGAGGCGTTGCCGCCTTTCGAATGAACGTCTGAACACATGCAATGTGATAGAGTTTTGTCTAGGGCGCAATGTCAGGAGATTAGAAGGCGTAATAAGTTGTGTTTTTTCTGTGGGGACTCCTCTCATACTATTGCTGTCTGCTTTAAATGAGAAAAGTATTTTGCTAACACATTTGTGGTGGGCAGTGTACAGCCCAAGTTCCTTTTGGCGATTACCCTGATATGCTCCTTGTCTACATTTTCCACTAAGGCTTTTGTTGATTCAGGAGCAGCTTTGAATCTGATGGATTTGGAATTTGCTAAACGTTGTGGTTTTCCCATGATACTCCTGCGGACTCCTATCCCTTTGAGGGGTATTGATGCTATTGATGAACCCCAGTAACACAGGAACAAGTGTTGATTATGCAGACGCCACTTCTGAGCAGCAACTCGTGGGGTTGGAGGCCAAGGGAAATACTAGAGACAGAGGGGAGCCAGAGGCCTAATTGGAGCACGTTTAAAATCAGTAGTAGTCAGGGTCAGGATTCTGCAGAGTTAGGCTACTTTCACACTTGCTTTTTTTGCAGCGCGTTTTTCCCGCAAAAAAAGCATGGAAAAAACGCATACAAACGCATACAAATGCTGTGCTTTTTTCATATGCAAATTGCCTCTTCAGAAAGAAAGAGGACTTTTACTCTACAGCGCCACCTATTGGTAGTAGCGATCCTACAAGTCACAATCAACCCTTTAACGAGTCTTGTAATATGACTTAGGATACAAGCCAAATCAGAATCTCAATTTCAAGCATTTTTATGAGCATGCATGAAAAAAAGCAGCGTTTTTATGCGTTTGTATGCGTTTTTAGTGCGTTTTTACCGCATTTGCGTTTTTTCCAACATTAGTTGGCCCCTCACACTAACCCAAACCATGACTTTACTAACCCTCACCCTAACCCTGACCCTAACCCTAACCATACCCTAACCCTAACCCTAACCCTTAACCAAACCATACTAACCCTAACCCTTAACCAAACCCTACCCAAACCCTAATAACCCTAAACCCTAACTAACCCTAAACCCTAACCCTTAACCAAACCATACTAACCCTAACCACTAACCCTAACCCTAAACCCCCTTAGCTAACCCTAACTATAACCCAAACCCCTAAATTCCATTGTTTAACTAATGGTCAACAAAAAACGCATGCGCAAAAAAACGCATACATGAGCATGGCAATGCGCACATATGCGAACCCATAGACTTATAATGGGTGTCTTGCTGTAAAAAAACGCCTTGCGCGTGCATGCGTTTTTTTGAGGCAAGTCGGACGCCCAAAAAATGCAACAGGATGCATTTTGTGCGCCCGAGCGCACACCACAAAAAAACGCATGCGCGGAAAAACGCATACAAACGCATGTGTATGCGCACATAAGCGCATCCCATGCAAAATATAGGAAAAAAACGCATGCGTTTTTTAGCGCTAAAATCCAGCGCAAAAAAACGCAAGTGTGAAACTAGCCTTATACTGTCAAAAATTCTGAAAGTGGGCGGTCCTTACTACATGGAATGATAGTGCATTGGCAGCTCTCTTTCGGAAGGGTTTATCAGAGACCGTAAAAGATGTTATGGTGGGATTTCCTGTTCCCTTTGGTCTGGATGATTCTATGTCATTAGCCATTCAAGTTGATCGGCGTTTACGTGAACGTAAAACTACACGGGAGGCGCTGCCACCTTTTGAACAAACGTCTGAACCTATGAAATGTGATGGGGTTTTGTCTAGGGTGCAACGTCAGGAGTTTAGAAGGCGTAATAAGCTGTGTTTTTTCTGTGGAGACGTCTCTCATACTATTTCTGTCTGCCCAAAGCGAGAGAAACGTTTTGCACACACATTTGCTGTGGGCAGTATACAACCCAAGTTTCTTTTGGCATTTACTCTAATCTGCTCCTTATCCACGTTTTCCATGAAGGCTTTTGTTGATTCTGAATCTGATCGATTTGGACTTTGCTAAGCGTTGTGGTTTTTCCATGACGCCTCTGCGGATGCCTATTCCTTTGAGGGGTATTGATGCTACTCCTTTGGTGGAGAATAAACCTCAGTTTTGGACCCAGGTGACAATGCGAGTTGCCCCAGACCACCAAGAAAATTGTAAATTTTTGGTGCTTCATTATTTGCATAATACTACTGTTCTGGGTTATCCTTGGTTACAAACTCATAATCCAGTTTTGGATTGGAAATCTGGGTCTGTGGTGAGTTGGGGTTGTCAGTGTGTTCTTAGGGATGCTCCTGTTTTCTCCACCTCTCCTCAGTTTCATGATATTCCTGATTATCTAGCTGATTTTTCTGATGTATTTAGTGAGAGCAAGTCTGCATCTTTGTCTCCTCATAGGAGTTATGACGGTGCAATTGAGTTGATGCCTGGGTGTAAATTTCCCAAGGGTCGGCTTTTCAACTTATCAGTACCCGAACATGATGCTATGCGATCCTATATTAAGGAGTCATTGGAGAAGGGTCATAATAGACCATCCTCGTCATCTTTAGGTGCTGGGTTTTTTTTTGTGGCCAAGAAAGATGGTTCATTAAGACCGTGTATTGATTATCGTTCCCTTAACAAGATGACGGTTAAATATCAGTACCCGTTACCTCTGATGTCTGATTAATTCTCCAGAGTTAAGAGTGCCTGCTGGTTTACTAAGCTTGACCTCAGGGGGACATATAATCGCATTCGCATCAAGCATGGGGATGAATGGAAGATGGTGTTTAATACTCCGGAGGGACATTTTGAGTACCTGGTGATGGCTTTTGGGCTCACTAATGCCCCTTCTGTCTTCCAGTCCTTTATGAATGATATTTTCCGTGACTTTGTGGATAAGTTTTTGATCATCTATCTAGATGATATTTTGATCTTTTCTAGTGATTGGGATTCTCATGTGGAACACGTCCGGACTGTGTTCCGGATTTTGAGGGAGAATTCCCTGTTTGTTAAGGGATCAAAATGCCGCTTTGGTGTACAGAGGATTTCATTTTTGGGATTTATCTTATCTCCATCAACTATTGAAATGGACCCTGCCAAGGTACAGGCCATTTATGATTGGGTTCAGCCTACTTCTTTGAAGGCCCTCCAGAAGTTTTTGGGTTTTGCTAATTTCTATCGTAAATTTATAGGTAATTTTTCTTGTATTGTCAAACCACTGACTGATCTGACCAAGAAGGGCGCTGATGTGCTCAATTGGTCTCCTGAGGCTATCTCAGCATTTCAGTAGCTTAAGCAGAGATTTACTTCAGCTCCAGTTTTACGGCAACCTGATGTCTCACTTACATTTCAGGTGGAGGTAGATGCTTCTGAGATTGGTGCAGGAGCTGTTTTGCCCCAAAAAGACCCTGTAACTTCAAAGATGAATCCCTGTGCCTTCTTTTCTCGAAAGTTCTCCCCATCTGAACGCAACTATGACGTGGGGAATCGGGAATTGTGGGCATTTGAGGAGTGAAGACATTGGTTGGAGGGAGCTAGACATCAAGTTGTGGTCCTCACCGATCACAAGAATTTGATTTATCTGGAGTCGGCCAAATGCTTGAATCCTAGACAGGCTAGATGGGCCTTGTTTTTCACGTGTTTTAATTTTGTGGTCTCTTTTCTTCCGGGCACTAAGAATGTTAAGTGATCCCAGCAAAGAGCAAACAGATGAACAGCATACTAGGGCACACCAATCACCACATTACCAGACGGAGCTATTTATCTGAAGTATTGCGGCATATAATTCAGTCAAAAAATGGAGGTGCTTGCATGAAAAAACATGAATATTTCAATGTGAAGCGAAAAAAGAAGAAATATGCAGCACTCACCGATATGGCTGAAAAAATGTGCGTCTTTATTTCACATGAATTCCATCAAATGTGTGGACATGCAGGACGTTAGAGGAATGCTAGGGGAGGGAGGTGCCGTCCACACAGCAGGGGAGCAGGAGGCATTACTGAACCCCACTAACACTGGAGCATGTGTTTTTCTCTGTGCAGACGGCACTTCCGAGCAACAACTGGCTGTGTTGAAGCCCAGGATCAATCATGGAACAGGCTGAGACCTAATTGCAGCAAGTTGTATATGTGATGTAGTTTGAATGTGGAGACAGCAGGAGACTTTGCAGTCCACACAGCAGGGGAGCAACAGGCATTACTGAACCCCACTAACACTGGAGCATGTGATTTTCTCTGTGTGGATGGCACTTCCGAGCGACAACTGGCTGTGTTGAACCCCAGGATCAATCATGCGGCAGGCTGAGGCCTACTTGGAGCAAGTAGAAAATCGGATGTAGTGTCAATGTGGAGGCAGCAGGAGACTTTGCCGTCCACACAGCAGGGGAGCAGCAGGCATTACTGAACCCCACTAACACTGGAGCATGTGTTTTTCTCTGTGCAGACGGTACTTCCGAGCAACAACTGGCTGTGTTGAAGCCGAGGATCAATCATGGAGCAGGCTGAGGCCTAATTGCAGCAAGTTGTATATGTGATGTAGTTTGAATGTGGAGGCAGCAGGAGACTTTGCAGTCCACACAGCAGGGGAGCAGCAGGCATTACTGAACCTCACTAACACTGGAGCATGTGTTTTTCTCTGTGCGGACGGCACTTCTGAGCGACAACTGGCTGTGTTGAAGCCCATGATCAATTTTGCAGCAGGCTGGGGCCTAATTGCAGCAAGTTTTATATAGGTTGTAGACTTCTACTGATTGTAACCGTGCTCTACTTAGGCCTCTGGCTCCACTGTCTCTAGTATTTCCCCTGGCCTCCAACCCCACCAGTTGCTGCTCAGAAGTGGTGTCTGCACAATCCACACTTGTTCCTGTGTTACTGGGGCTCAGTCACGTCAGTTGATCCCCTGATGTGTGTCCAGCAATGTCTCCTGCTCTGTCCACATTCCCACTACTAGTAATGGGATCTAGGAGGGTGTACACCTTCATATTCCACTAATTCCTGCCTATATCAGTACTGGTACCTGCTGTATGAACAGGTCTCTACCTGTTCCCTCCTAAGCCGTGCCTGCTTGCCCTGTGTCTCCAAGCCATGCCTGCTTGCCCTGTGTCTCCAAGCTGTGCCTGCTTGCCCTGTGCCTCCAAGACATGCCTGCTTTCCCTGTGTCTCCAAGCCGTGCCTGCTTGCCCTGTGTCTCCAAGCTGTGCCTGCTTGCCCTGTGTCTCCAAGCCATGCCAGCCTGATCTGTATCTCATCTATACCAGCCTGCCCTGTGTCTCCAAGCCGTGTCTCCCTACCAGTGTCTCAAGCCGTGCCTGTTTGCCCTGTGTCTCAGCCGTGCCTGTTTGCCCTGTGTCTCAGCCGTACCTGCTTGCCCCATGTCTCAGCCTGCCTGTCAGTCACACCTGTCCAAGTGACTTGTCCCCGAGTGGGATCAGCAGCCATAGCCAGACACCACCCTGGACAGGCACCTGGCAGCTACCTGCCGCACAAGCCTGACCTCACCATCAGAGGCTCCAGCGAAGACCAAGGTACCTGTCGTAGTCACGCCCCTTCCAGGGTAGTCTGGTTTGTGGCACAGTGGGGCCACAACCCCCCGACTCGCACCATTCAGCTAAGGCGTGAGCATGACATTGGGTCTCTGCTTCTGACATTCATGCCGAAAGATTGGTTCATGCTTTTCACCGGGCCCATCCTGACCGCCCTGATGGTGCGGATGAGGGTTCGGTGATCCCTCCTCAAGGGGGGGTACTGTTGTGAATTCTCTCTTTGGCTTCCCTCTGGTGATTACTGAAGATAGTGGAGCTGGTCAGATTGAGAGTTCTCTTTCTGGCCTCCCTCTGGTGGTTACTGGAGGTAGTGGAGCTGATCTGATTGACAGAGGCTTGCCACCTGATAATGAGGAAGACGATTGGAGATCTAGGGTTTCTGATTGGGATTTAAGACAGCTGCCTCCACACTGACGCTATCACAAACAAGGACACATGTACTGTTTATCTCTACTCAAGAATCTGCAGCACTATTATAATATCCGTTTGCAATAACTAATGCCTTTTCTGGCCTTCCTACTGTCATTAGGTGGGAGCCACATGCCAGCTGCAACCTTCTGTATGGTATGTGCCCCATATACATGCACAAGATACATAGATCTCTTTATCCCCTTTTTTTCCCTCTCTATTTCTTTTACAAAGAAAAGTGATTAAGGCTCATTGTGGTCTCTTTTAACACTTTATGGGCATTTCATCATCTTTGCAAGGTAAAGTGTTTTGTTTTGTTAGGCCATAGAATACTGACCATATATCCTATACAGTACTTATAGATTGCTATTCTGACATGATATCCTCTAAAATCTCTATATACTGTAAAAAGGCTGAACCTACTTTAATACTTCTTTGTTCCTAGCAATTGATAATTGAGATAATTACTATTTCCTCACATGTAGACACTCTAGATGAGCTAGACATCATCACCTTAATGCTTCACTAACCCCTTGCTTAACAAAGTAGTATACCATGGATATGAACAACTTCTTGTTACTTCTTCCTGCTGGCCTATAAATGTAGTTAAGATATCTATGGAAATAATGCAAGAAAAAAAACACACGGATAGATTACCTCATTTCTTTCTTAAAGTCCACTTTTTGACAGACTTCATAGGACAATCTGAAAACCTGGGACCTACACATGATATAACTACCAGAAGGTGGATCATTCTCTGTATTCCCTTACCTCTATTCATGTGGTTTTCTTTCTGCTCCATTTTTAGCACCGTTTCTTACAATTTTGTGACTTTTTTTCTTTTCATCTTGTTAATTCTCTTGTTTCCCCACCTAATCACTATAACACCATTGCACTTTCACTAGCGGATACAGCATGTACACCAGATAGCGTTATATAGTAATATTACATGTAGAATACGTGATATACTAAAAATGTACTTATGCTTTGGTTTACTATTTGTTTAGAATTTGATTGTAATATATGCTCTTTTTTTGTTATTATGTATAAACAGATTGCATCCTGACGAAGGCTTTTGTGAGCCGAAACGTTGTTTTGAAACCTTTATTTTTTGCGCAAGACAAACTAATAAAACTCTAAAAGCAACAAGTTCTCTCTTCAATAAAAAACAAAAAATCACACAAGCGCTTACCAGTAAAAACAGGGGAAACTGCGTCCTCAGCTGCTGAGGTCAAGTAAGGGTCAGTGTCAGCCCAAACTAAATAGGATAACAGAAGTGTACAGATTGATCTGCACTATAGGACTGGAGAAAATAAACAATAATAAGTATCAAACAGAAAAACAACCCACTCTAAAGTAAACATGAATAGAATAAGTACATGTATAAAGTTATGGCATATGCAGTAAATGTAACATAACACTCACCAATTAGAGGCAGACCAATAGATATGATGCAGATTAGTTGTGACTGCTGCTCTGTAAGAGAGGTGAGAAGACACATGGCAAGTGTCTTACTCCAATGGGTTAAATGAGCTTTGCTTCTTGACAAGGCAAGTGGCAGCTTGTAAAAGCTGGAGGGAATGAGCGCTTCTAAAAATAGTTTATAGCCAGATAAGTTTCAATGCAGTGGGGCTGTAATGAAGCCCGACACAGGAAGAAACTGTAGAGAGAGGGACGCTGGCTAACACAGAGTGGGGGGAGGGAAGGAGATTGGGAGTGCAAGGGAAAAGCAGGGGAACACTCCGGCCGAAAGTGTCCCTGGATACCTGCTTAAAAACAGCCGCCCAAAAGTACCTGAGCGTGTGACGTCACAGCCCGTACAGGGCAGCACAGGGATCAAAAAGCTAACCAATGCGTTTCAAAGGCCCAAGCTGCCTTCTTCATCAGGGTCATAGGACAATCTGAAAACCTGGGACCTACACATGATATAAGTACCAGAAGGTGGATCATTCTCTGTATTTCCTTACCACTATTCATGTGGTTTTCTTTCTGCTCCATTTTTAACACCTTTTCTTACAATTTTGTGACCTTTTTTCTTTTCATCTTGTTAATTCTCTTGTTTCCCCACCTAATCACTATAACACCATTGCACTTTCACTAGCGGATACAGCATGTACACCAGATAGCGTTATATAGTAATATTACATGTAGAATACGTGATATACTAAAAATGTACTTATGCTTTGGTTTACTATTTGTTTAGAATTTGATTGTAATATATGCTCTTTTTTTGTTATTATGTATAAACAGATTGCATCCTGACGAAGGCTTTTGTGAGCCGAAACGTTGTTTTGAAACCTTTATTTTTTGCGCAAGACAAACTAATAAAACTCTAAAAGCAACAAGTTCTCTCTTCAATAAAAAACAAAAAATCACACAAGCGCTTACCAGTAAAAACAGGGGAAACTGCGTCCTCAGCTGCTGAGGTCAAGTAAGGGTCAGTGTCAGCCCAAACTAAATAGGATAACAGAAGTGTACAGATTGATCTGCACTATAGGACTGGAGAAAATAAACAATAATAAGTATCAAACAGAAAAACAACCCACTCTAAAGTAAACATGAATAGAATAAGTACATGTATAAAGTTATGGCATATGCAGTAAATGTAACATAACACTCACCAATTAGAGGCAGACCAATAGATATGATGCAGATTAGTTGTGACTGCTGCTCTGTAAGAGAGGTGAGAAGACACATGGCAAGTGTCTTACTCCAATGGGTTAAATGAGCTTTGCTTCTTGACAAGGCAAGTGGCAGCTTGTAAAAGCTGGAGGGAATGAGCGCTTCTAAAAATAGTTTATAGCCAGATAAGTTTCAATGCAGTGGGGCTGTAATGAAGCCCGACACAGGAAGAAACTGTAGAGAGAGGGACGCTGGCTAACACAGAGTGGGGGGAGGGAAGGAGATTGGGAGTGCAAGGGAAAAGCAGGGGAACACTCCGGCCGAAAGTGTCCCTGGATACCTGCTTAAAAACAGCCGCCCAAAAGTACCTGAGCGTGTGACGTCACAGCCCGTACAGGGCAGCACAGGGATCAAAAAGCTAACCAATGCGTTTCAAAGGCCCAAGCTGCCTTCTTCATCAGGGTCATAGGACAATCTGAAAACCTGGGACCTACACATGATATAAGTACCAGAAGGTGGATCATTCTCTGTATTTCCTTACCACTATTCATGTGGTTTTCTTTCTGCTCCATTTTTAACACCTTTTCTTACAATTTTGTGACCTTTTTTCTTTTCATCTTGTTAATTCTCTTGTTTCCCCACCTAATCACTATAACACCATTGCACTTTCACTAGCGGATACAGCATGTACACCAGATAGCGTTATATAGTAATATTACATGTAGAATACGTGATATACTAAAAATGTACCTATGCTTTGGTTTATTATTGTTTAGAATTTGATTGTAATATATGCTCTTTTTTGTTATTATGTATGAACAGATTGTCTTCCTGACGAAGGCTTTTGTGAGCAGAAACGTTGTTTTGAAACCTTTATTTTTTGCGCAAGACAAACTAAAAAAGAAAAACTCTAAAAGCAACAAGTTCTCTCTTCATATATTTGGAGTGTACCGGGGTTAGATCTTTTGTATTGTCTTACTGTTTTACCCCTGAGCACCTAACAGTGGTCGAACTTGATCCTATCCACTTTTAATAAAAAATAGAGACATTATTGCTAAATGTTTGTACCTTTTATTAACCCTACAACCAAAGAAATAATTCAATAAATGATACTGATTTAGAGTAGACTTATGGTAAGTTTAGCTTATTAACTATTTTGTGTGGTATGGTTATCTGTTTTAAGACCATAAACATTTAAAGATCGAAAATTGCAATTTGTTTTAGTTTTTGCTAAATGTCCAATATTTTTACAAATAAATGCTAATTTTATTGACCTAAATTTGAAAATACTTTGCTTGACAAATAAACAAACAAACAATCTCAGTATCACTGAGAAGCATTCCAAGGAAATGATCACATAAAGTGACATATCAAACTTGAAAAATTTGCCTTGGATGGAAAACTGGTATCGGCGGAAAGGGACGAAAGTACAATGTATCAAGTCCCAGCACTAATGTTCACCACTGATTTTCAGCTAATGAAAATATGCAAAATTACATATTCAAAACAGTTGGAAACATTTGATTATGTTTCTTAACAAGCTACTATTAAAATAAATTGTATCATTCAGTTGCAATTTATAGAAATTAAATCTTTTGTTTTGCAAGTGTTTTAATTAAATCTACATTTGCTTGACATATTTTGTGCATTATATTCAGTTAATACCTCTTTGTCATTTATGACTACTTTGCAGCTATGGCAGCTATAATTGTTTGAATTTAATTTAAACAATAGAAATAGTAGTCACTTTGCAACATAACATGAGAATAAGCCATGAAACAATGACTAATTTTGAATGTACACAAAAGTACAGTTTGGTTAAATGATCATCTCTGAAAATGTAATAATCATCTCAGCATGGGTAGCAGCACATTTTACAATCACATCACTTAGTGTTCCAAATATTTCTGTAATTTAACTGGTACATTAAAAAGACAGGTGACATTTATCAAAATAGATGCAAACCTTGTCATCTAGTGGGAAGCTTCTCAGTTTGAACATTTAGGCACATAAACACTCTGTGAGAACATTGTTTTGTGCACAATCTTTAAGAGATATCAAGCGTTGATTGAGGATAGCAAGAAATGGGAAACGTTTTAGAGAAAGTGACAAAATTCAACTGTCTGTACATTCTACAATATCACAAAAGATTTTTCTGTATGTTGTATAAAAAAGAAGACATATTGTAAAAGAAAGATGGTAAAGCTTTTCTTAATACAATTCATGATGGGTAAGATATGCTATAATTTACAGCTCAGTTGGGATGTAGTGCTGAGGCTTGCTTTGCTTTACAGAAGATGAACTAATAAATAGGCAAGCATAGTGTAAGGCTCTGTGCCCATGTTGCAGAAATGCTGCGGAATTGTCCACAGCATTTCCCCAACTCTCAGCTGCGGGTAAAACGCATGCGGAATTCGCATGCGGAATTCGCATGCGTTTTCCCACAAAACACAAGTGTTTTTCGCTTGCAGAATGCCAGCGCTTTCCAAGCAATTTGAAGCATCGCTTGGAAAAGTAATTGACAGGTTGGTCACACTTGTCAAACATAGTGCTTGACAAGTGTGACCAACTTTTTACTATTAGCAGCAATAGTAAAATATAGAATGTTCAAAATAATAAAAAAAATTAAAATAGGGATATATTTACCCTCTGTTGGCCCCTGGAGTATTCCCCGTCCTCATTGGCGCTGGTGGCAAATTCCGTTCTCAGGGATGCAGTGTGCGAATGACCTCTGATGATGTAGCGGTCTCGCGAGACCGATATTTCATAGAGATCATTCGTGCAATGCATCCCTGGGATCAGCAGTTGCCGCCAGCGCCAATGAGGACCAGAAGGACTCCGAGGGCCGACAAAGGGTAAGTAAATCCCTATTTTTTTATTTTAATTCTATTTTTTACAGGAACATGGTACCCAGGGCCTGGAGGAGAGTCTCCTCTCCTTCAGACCCTGGGTACCCTCCGGATATGAAGCGCTCACTTCACGCATGGTGGGCATAGCCACACGCATAAAGGGAGCATTTCAATGCAAAACTATGGCAGCAGAATCACCTCGATTCTGCAGAATTAATGGACATGCTGCGGATTTTACCACTATGCGATTCCGCAGGGGAAAAATGCGCAACATTGGCACAGCAATTGCAGAATCCTATAGGATTGCATGGGAATGTGTTTTTTAAGCGATTTTAAGCTTTTCCGCAGCGGTAAAAAACGAGGCGGAAGCGCTTAAAAAACGCAACGTGGGCACACAGCCTAACAAAGTTATAATTGTGTATTAATAAGTAAATAAAATTACTCAGTAGGAAAAAATCCAAAGTAACCACTATCCTTACCTAATGATACAGTCAGTTATCTGGAGATTGTTTGTTATCACTGTTAAAAATATGATTTTACATAGTACATATTCATTATGAATACATGGTCATTCTGACTCCTCCAGATAAGGAGGCTTTTTTTTGCAGTAGCTAATATGGAGAGGGGTCTCAAGCAGAAAATCTCACTTTAAGGTTCTAAGGTTAAATACTCTTACATTTCTCCTTCTATGTTGTATCTCCTGGTATTGATGTGGCTTCCCAACCATCTTTCTCCTGCCTACTACTCTGTCCACTATTAATAACTGACAGGCTATTATGCACAGAGCCCCCAGGACAGTATAATTAACCTAAAAACTAAGCAATCAAAATCAAGCTATCAAATGCAAGGCCTGACTCTGATGATTCATGACCGTGCAGGGCACATCCAACATTATGAAAATTCCATGTGGCATTCACTTCTATTTTTACTCCCTCTGTTTCTACTTCTGTTGCTGTTTGAATTTGCCTGACTTGGTGATTGAGTCCTTTTGGAATCTTGCATAATGACCCTGATCAAGTAGCATTCAAGGAAAGTAAATTAACAGTCCTAAAAAAATTATGTAATGCCGAGGAGTACTGCACTGAATTTTGGTGCTGGGCCATAGGCTCATAGTGGAATTACAAGTCCTTTGCCACTGGTTATGTACTGGACTTTTTGACAAAATCAAGCATGTGATTGTACAGTTCCCTTATCCTGACTCCAGAGACTCATCTATGTCTCTGACAATCCACCTTAGTATACGCTAATGAGAATGCAGTCAGAATTGCACCACAGCAAATTTTTTTGATTCTAAAGTAACAAAGGATCTTGTGTTAACTTTGCGAAAATTATGTTTTCCCATGAAAGATAGTGCTATTTACAATACACCTCTAATGAAGAGTGCTAAAAAGTAAATAACTAAAAAGTTGTGTGTTTATTGGCACCCTAAATTTTGAGTCCATTTTATTTTTACATCCTTAAAACTAGGGAAGGGTGAACCTGAACGATAGATTTCGGGAGTGCTGAACCCGGAACATAGACTTTTTAATGTACGTCAGTTTTCCTGTTCAGGTTCTCCAGACTAATAAAACTTGTTGAAAGAGTGCATCACAGCCAATCAACAAGCTTTAAGACTGTGGACACTTCCGGAGCCATCACAGACATGCCAGATATTTGCATGGCTGTGATTGGCTGGAGGAGCACGGGACCTGGCCCGTGTAAAGGTCGGATCATGAATGCCGCTGCTATTCTGCTCTTATCAGTTTAAGGACAGGACACAGCTGGTGTGAGGGATGGAATATGATTCTAGAGAAAAGTGGTTGGATTTTCACTGCAACCCCGCTTGTGGAAGTACTGTGTCAAAAGCTGCTGTGTGTACTCTGCTAACTACTGTATATGTGTGGGAGTACTGTGCAAAACCCGTTGTGTGCACTCTGCAACCTTGCCTGTGGGAGTACTTTTCCTTTAAGCCGCTGTGTGTACTTTGCACCCATCAGCCTGTAAAAGTCATGCTTCTTTAAGCCACTCTGTGTCTTCTAGTAGTGTTGTAAATAAGAAATTGGCATCACCTAGCTCATTGTCATTTGTAGTCCAAAGAAAAAAAATTTTCTGCACGGCTGGGTGTTTTTTAGTAGTCTGAAAAATAAATAATTGGTATTATACATTTTGTTGCCATTTGTAGGCCAAAGAAATATTTTTTCTGGGCTGCTGTCTGTTTTCCAGTAGTCTGAAGAATAATTGGCATCAGCTGCCTCTTTGCTATTTGTAGTTCAAAGAAATATTCTTTTCTTGAAAGCTGTGTATTTTCAAGTAGTCTGAGAAATAAATAATTTAAATAATTGGCACCAGCCATCTCATTGTCTTGTAAGCCCAAGAAATAATTTTTCTGGACTGCTGTCCATTTTCTAGGAGTGTTGCAAATAAATAATAAGCATCAGCCATCTCGTTGCCATTTGTAGGCCAAATAAATGTTTTTTCTGTACCACTGTCGTCTTTATAGTGGTATGAAAAATAATTGGCATTAGCTGTCTCGTTGCCATTTGTAGTCCAAATAATTTTTCATTGTTGTGTGTTCTCTATTTGTCTGAGAAATTAACAATTGGCATCAGCTGTTTCTTTGCCATTTTGCACATTTGTAGGCCAAAGAAAAATTTTTCTGGACTGCTGTCTGTTTTATTGTAGTATGAGAAATAAATAATTATCATCAGCCAACTCGTGGCCATTTGTAGGTCATAGTAATAATTTTTCAGGATCGCTGTGTCTTTTTCATTAGAGTTGCAAATGCATAATTGGCATCAGCCATCTCATTGCCATTTGTAGGCCAAAGTACAACACTTTTTGGACAACTGTATGTTTTTTTAGTAGTGTTGTAAGTAAATAATTGGCATCAGCCATCTTGTTGTTATTTGTAGGGTAAACTAAAAATGTATTTGGACTGCTGAGTGTTTATTAGTAGTGTGACAAATAAATAATTGGCATTAGATATCTTACTTCCATTTGTAGTCCCAAAAAATAATTTTTAATTGGCATCAGCCATCTCATTGCCATTCGTAGTCCAAAAAATATTTGTCTGTTTTCTAGAAGTCTAAGTAAAAAAAATTATTGGCAACAGCTGTCTCTTTGCTAATTGCAGTCCAAAGAAATAATTTCTCAGGAATACATTTTTCTGTTAGTGTTATGAATAAATAATTGGCATCAGACATCACATTGCCATTTGTAGGCCAAATAAATAATTTTTCTGGACAGCTATGTGTTTTAGTCTGAGAAATAAATAATTGGCATCAGCTGTCTCATTCCCATTTGTCGTCCAAACAAATAATAATCATTTTTCAAGTCCGTTTTTTTTTTTTTACTAGTGTTGCAAATAAATACTTGGCATCAGCCATCTTGTTGCCATTTGTAGGAAAAGAAATACTTTTTTCTGGACCACTGTGTTTTTTAGTTTAGCGTGAGAAATAATTGGCACCAGCGTTCTCATTACCATTTGCATGCCAAATAAGCAATATTTCTGGTCGCTGTCTGTTTTCTAGTAGTGTTGTAAATAAATAATTGGCATCAGTCATCTCACTGCCATGTGTAGGCAAAAAAATTATTTTTCAGGACAGCTTTGTGTTTTCTATCAGTCTGAGACATAAATAATTGGCATCAACTGTCTCGTTCCCACTTGTAGTCCAAGCAAATAATCATTTTTCAGGAACTTTTTTTCTCAATAAATATTTGACATCAGACATCTCGTTGCCATGTGTAGGCCAAAGAAATTTATTTTGGACCTCTGTCTGTTTTCTAGTAGTCTGAGAAAAAATAATTGGCATCAGCTTTCTTTTTGCCATTTGTAAGCTAAAGAAATAATTTTTCTGAACCTCTGTGCCCTTTCTAGTAGTCTGGCAAATAAATAATTGGCTAAAGCAATCTCGGTGACATTTGTAGGCAAATAAAAAAAATGACTAGTGTGTGTTTTTAGTAGTGTGGCAAATATATAATTGGCATCAGCAATCTCATTTACATTTGTAGGCCAAGCAAATAATTTTTCTGGACTGCTCTTTGTTTTCTAGTAGCGTTGCAAATTAATAATTAATATAAGCCATCTTGTTGTCATTTTTAGTACAAACAAATATTTTTTTCTGGACCAATGTGTGTTTTCTAGTAGTGTGGCAAATAAATAATTATCATCAGTCATTTAATTGCCATTTATGGGCCAAATAAATAATTTTTCTTGACTAGTGTGTCTTTTCTAGTAGTCTGACAAATGAGCATCAGCCATCTCATTTCCATTTGTAGGCCAAACTAAATAATTCTTTGAACCGCTGTGTGCTCTCTTGTAGTCTGGAAAATAATAACTGGCATCAGCCATCTCATTGTCATTTGTAGGCCAAACAATATTTTTTTAGTCCTCTGTGTATTTTCTAGTAGTGTGGCAAATAAATAATTTGCATCAGCCATCTTGTTGCCATTTGTATGTCAAACAAATATTTTTTCTGGACTGCTATGTGCTTTCTAGTAGTCTGAAAATAAATAATTGGCATCAGATGCTTTTTTGTCAGTAATGTGCACAAAAACCATTTCCAAAAATGAGGACAGCATGGTGTAGCTAGTGATGGTGGTGGTGGTGTATCTGCTGCAGGGAGAGAATGTGGTCATTCTGTGCCTGCTACATGCCTTAAAACAACACTTTCCTCTGGTGCATGCAGGCAACAAGACGTTATGCGTCCTTCCAAAGGATTGAATACCACTGAACAAATGGTGAGGTCACAAGATGTTGAAAAGGCTAGATTATTTGTATGAGAGTGGTTCCAGTTCCTTTGCGTTATTTCTCACCTGGCCCACTGTGGAAAGTGTACCGTTGGCACCTGTGGAATCTGGTTTCCACCTCACTCCCTTAGAATTCAATCAAGCAGTCTGAGTTCCAAGTCATACAGCAGTCTCTTCTGCTTTTTGATGACTCTGCTGGCTGGGATTCCATGACCCATCCACCTGGCCCTTCCTCAGAAAGTTACCTCGTCTTCCTAATCTACTTTCTCCAATGCCTCCTCTTCAAGTTCCAATAAGACCTGAACCATCATCTACAGCACAGCAAGGGGAAAATGACAGCAGGCTGTTTTTCATCTCACACCATGCAGAAGCTGTAGACTGGGATCAAACATCAGACAGATGAGTGGTTGGTACCAGTGAACCTCAAGCCTGGCCTAGTGGTGTGATAAAGGGGGAAATATCATATCAGTTCTAGGCATAGCTGACTTGATGTACATGCATTGCCTTGCGTTTGTGCTAAATTTGATGGTGTGGAGTTTCCTTAAACATTATCCACACATGCCAGATCTGCTGCTGAAAGTGATGTCAGGGTGTGCTCGCTTTTCGTGTTCTCACACTGCTACTTCTTGACTGTCTGAGCTACAGTGTCACTTCTACCTTCCCGCTCACAGGCTGATATGTGATGTAGAAACAAGGTGGAACTTTACCTTGCATATGCTTGAGAGACTGTGTGAGCTGCAGCAGGTAATAGTGGAGTTTTTGCTGCAGTTTTCATGGCTGAGTCTCTGTGCAGAATAACACCACTTCACAAGCAATGAGTGGGCCTACATGTGTGAAGTGTGTGCCGTGATTCACTGCTTCCAATACTCCACCAATATGGCCAGTGTTGATGACGCCATCATCAGTGTTACTCAGGCTTGAACAGGCGCACCGGCGAACAGGAGAATCCATTGATGGGTTTCTGTACAAGAGAAGGCCAAGACCCTCTTATATGAGCAGTACTTGGCACAGTATGCTTGAATCATTATGTACAGACAAAAGCAGCATCTTATTCATTTGATAATCTACCCAGCTACATTTGCATGTAGCTGAAAAATGGGGCCCTGGAGGTGGTTACTGGTGAGCTCTTGGCACCCCAATCCAACATTCTCATTATTATACCGCATATATATGTCTGCTAGAAAAAGCAATTCGGTCTATGATGGGTGATGTGGTGGCACAGAAGGAAGAGTAGCAGGGCCCATTCACACCTTTATCAGGCTTGCCTTCCACACAAGGCTCAGTGGGTGGGTTACTGATCCATCAGCAGCCAGGTACCCAACTATACAGCCAGGGAACAGTTTGGGAGAATGTTGAGGAAGAGGAGGAACAATTATGCTCACAGCAGGGTGTCAGTCAGATCAGGGTGGCATTCAGCAGGGTGGCTTTCAGATCAGGGTGGCTTTCAGATTTTCTAGTAATGTAGCAAATAATTAGCATCAGCCATTTTGTTGCCATTTGCATCACTTGAGCGAGGATGGGGGATAAAAAGAAGTCAGATGAAATTCCTCGAAAAGAGGACAGCTTGTCTTTGCCTCTGGGCAGCCTGGCACAATAAATGTTGCTGTGTGTGGATCATACAGGACTTGTCCGCACCTTTGGATGACAACTATACCAGCGGCACCCAGCCAGTCATTAATTCTATTTCCCATTTGTTTCATTTGAGTAACTACTCCCCAAGTAAAAAAAACAAAGAACTGTGTTGGCTACCTCCTTCTTTGCCTTTTCCACCAACACCACTGTGTCCACCTCTTCCTCCAATTGGATGTACACCTCGATGTTCTAGATTGCTAGTTTTAGTTTTGTTAATTCTAGGCTGAGTTAAGTCAGATCCATAAAAAAAAAAACATGAAAAACTTAAAAACAAAAAGAAAACAAAAGCAGAGTTGGACTGCTTCTCCCTTGCTTCGTCTACCCATACTGCCAGATCCTCCTCTTCCTCCACTTGGTGTGCACACAAACATGAATTGTGCAGGTTTGACGCTGCATATTTATGCAGCGTCAAACCCACAGCGGCCAGCTGTGACAGCATAGTGCATGGGATTTCTAGAAGACACTGACATGTGGAGAATGCTGCATGTCAATTTCTCTTCCGGAGATGCTTGTCTCTGCAACAGAAATGTAATCACTAGGATTTATTGAATGCGGTAGATCCACATGGTTCAGTGAACACATGCGGGTTTACCTGTGCTCAACAAAAGGTAGCACTTTGGATGCAGCAAACATCTGCTACTTCCGAATCATGGGAATGAACTCTTAAAGGTGCATAGACCCATTTCTCTATGAACCTCATCACTGATCTGCCATCCCCATAAGGGAAGACTGTTGTATGTGGGGAGGAGGGGAAAGTTGTTTGTGGACAGAATTTGCAAACATTGTCACTTTGCTCCTGTTTCCAGATTGCCTAGCTCCCAAACCTTAAGTAACTTGTTCATTTAATGTGCGGTGTGTTTACATGGGATTCCGGGATACATTGTTTTTGAACAAGGCATTCAATTTGCTTCCAGCTTTTGGAGGATATTCTGTAATAAAATAAATATTGAATATTCTTTTTATTTGTTTATTACTCAGAAACCAATGGTCTGACAGAGCGTGACAACCTGCCACTCCAAAAATGTATTTAGAGATGTGTCTCTGATCATCAGTTTGACTTGATGGAATATCGGCCTTTAGCTGAGTTTGTCATAAATAAGCAATATTAAGAGTCCATTTAGATTTCTCAGTTCTTTAGTAATCTTGGTTATCGTTCTGGAATATTTTTATCAACTTAATTGGATATTCCATAGGCTGGTACATCTGTAGACAAGTGGAAGCTAGAAATTAGTGAATTTATTTTAGTTGGACTGAATTCCATTAGAACACAGAAAAAAA
Organism: Dendrobates tinctorius; assembly: GCF_039654945.1. Lineage (NCBI taxonomy): Eukaryota > Metazoa > Chordata > Amphibia > Anura > Dendrobatidae > Dendrobates > Dendrobates tinctorius. The sequence continues at coordinate 4,624,994 of NW_027361828.1, read as the reverse complement.
TTAGCATTTTTGAGAAAGCAGATTTTTGTAAATTCATTTCAAGCAGATTTAACAAAATGATGGCAGGCTGTCCACCATTTTGCTGAACTCTTGATGACTGGCAAATAGTTGAAAAAATAACAAAATTTATATTCACGGTTCACCTGTCCTGGTCCACTGATGTTCACTGTTCAAACTTGGTCCTCAGACCTGCCTTTTCTTTTTTCCTATTGCTAGCCAAATATTCCAGCTTTTTCACTCTAGGTCAGGACTGCAGGTCGCAACCAGGCCCCAGAGTTCAATGTGTGCTGTACATGGTGACATCACAGACATGTGGCATGCAGTGACCTCTGAGGCCTGGTTGCAGCTGGAAGTTGTGACGAGATTGCAGATGTACCAGTAGAAAAAATGAGGACCCAGCTGGTCAGCAAGTTCTCAGGGCAACTTCTTTCTGTTTATGCAGCTCCAGCATGTTCATTCAAGCTTGAGACTTCTGGCTGTGACCAAGCCTCAGAGATTCTGCACCTCTCATATCCCAGACATCATGATGTGTGACACACAGTGACCTCCGAGGCCTAGTCATGGCAATAAGTCCCAATTTAGAGTGAATAGACTGGTAAATTGCATAAATAGGGGCAGCACTGGGACTGGACAGCGGACAGCATATGGGCTGGACAGGTGAGAGGTGAGGTGATTATAAGTTTTTTTTTTTTTTTTACATCTTACATTTATTATGCTCTGGGGTCCAGAAAGGGACATAATGAGGGTCATTTAGGTCAAAGGCAATAACTTTGATGCAAATGTTTTAGAAAAATACCTGCATAATTTAACAAATTCAAATTTTTTCAGATCCGCTCTTCTCTAATTGAAGCTTTTCTGATTTGAGATGAAAGAAAATCTGAAAAATGGCACATGGTAGACAGTCAGCTTCTGCTAATAAAAGATGAATGGTTGAGCTGAACATTGTTGTTTGGGACGTAGTGGGATTAACCATTACAAATATCAAGTTCAAGGTCCCTTGCACCAAGCTAGGACCCCAGTTCATTGTTTTATACAAAATTACAAAGGTCATTAAACCTGTAGCCCTCAGTTTAAAGCTTCCCACTTCCATTCGAATTCCCAATGTGTTTCATAAATCCATACTTAAAGTATATAACCCCCCAGTCCCCAATGTTAACAATCCTCTTTCTGTCCTGGTTGGGGGCAGTCATGAGTACGACGTACAAAAATGTTTTGACTCAGGTTACGATAGGGTCCTCAAAATATGTTTTACATTGGAAGAGTTGTGAGCTAAAAGATCTTATGTGTTGGCTACCATCATCAACGCTGGCAACCTGATTCCAAGATCATGTCATGGTAAGCCTGGTTTTATGTTCCTATTATATGCACTTTTCTATGTATCTTCCCTCTTTTTCTATTGGTGAGCTGAGCCTTTGTTTTCTGCATTCTGTGCAGAAAATTCTGCAAGCAAATATGCAACGTGTGCACATACCCTAACAAAGGCTCAGCTTACCAATTGAAAAAGAGGGAAGATACATAGAATAGAAACTTCCTTTTTTGGAGTTGTTAGATATCAGTGCAGCAGTTTTAAGATGTTATCCTGGAACTATTTTTGTGCACAGTTCAGACATGGAGCTTGGGGGTTTACCAAGAGAGAAAAATCAATCGGATGTATATATATGTATATATATATATATATATATATATATATGTATTCCTCTTACTCAGTGGAATCTGGAGATGGACATCAATATGTTCCACAGGGAGCCACTGATCTCTGATAACCTAGGTAGAGTACCAACCACCAATGTACATGGCATGATAATCTGTTAGCTGTCACAGCTGAAGGCCATTATAGGGGAAGCCAAGCACTGCCACGCAAACCAACATTAACCCTCTCACTGATTTTTTTTCTATGAATCATGATTGGCGGATTCACATGGAACAGTAAATTTCAGGAAATGCTACTCAAACTTAATCCTTTGTGGATAGATCCACTCATCTATCAAAGCTGCCAGTTACAAGCAAAGCTAGACCTAATTTCACCTCATCTTCATGCTCCTCCCTGCTTAGTTTATTCCTCATTTATTTTACTTTGGACCCTATTTTGACAACCCTTTCACTTGATATTTCTGCTCATGTTCTGAACTTCCTGATATTGACTCTGCATCTGGACCATCTACTTTCAGCCTGAATATCCAGGGACTAGTCGGTCTGTGAAAGCACTTTTATGAATTGCCAAACAGACTATCAAACAATTTGATACTTGTGAAAAAGTCCTAATTCTTCTGTGGTCCAGCTCCCTGCTACAACCCCTGGTCTCTGTGTTTTTGCTGCATCAGTGACATCACAACTGCCGTATACATCACCACTGCAGCCAATCACTTAGCCCACTGACTCTGTTAATATACATTGCATGCTATAGCTAGTGATTGATTAACCCCTTCACTACCAAGGGTGGTTTGCATGTTAACACCCGGGCCAATTTTTACAATTCTGACCACTGTCCCTTTATGAGGTAATAACTCTGAAACGCTTCCATGGATCCCGGTGATTCTGACATTGTTTTCTCGTGACATATTGTACTTCATGTTAGTGGTAAAATTTCATTCATATAACTTGCGTTTATTTGTGAGAAAAACAGAAATTTGGCGAAAATTTTGAAAATTACGCAATTTTCCAACTTTGAATTTTTATGCCTTTAAATCACAGAGATATGGCACACAAAAAAGTTAATAAGTAACATTTGCCACATGTTTACTTTACATCAGCACAATTTTGGAACCAAAATTTTTATTTGTTAGTAAGATATAAGGGTTAAAAGTTGACCAGCGATCTCTCATTTTTGCGACACCATTTTATTTTTACGGACCACATCACATTTGAAGCCACTTTGAGGGGTCTATGTGATAGAAAATACCCAAAAGTGACACCATTCTATAAACTGCACCCCTTAAGGTGCTTAAAACCACATTCAAGGAGTTTATTAACCCTTCAGGTGCGTCACAGGAATTTTTTGAATATTTAAAAAAAATTAACATTTAACTTTTTTTCACAAAAAAAATTACTTCAGGTTCAATTTTTTTTATTTTACCAAGTGTAACATTAGAAATTGGACTGCAAAAATTATTGTTCAATTTGTCCTGAGCACGCTGATACCTGATATGTGGGGGGAACCACTGTTTCGGCGCATGGCAGAGCTCAGAAGGGAAGGAGCGCCGTTTGACTTTTTCAATCCAAAATTGGCTGGAATTCTGATCGGACGCCATGTCGCGTTTGGAGAGCCCCTGATGTACCTAAACAGTGGAAACCCCCCACAAGTGACCCCATTTTTGAAACTAGACCCCCTAAGGAACTTATCTAGATATGTGGTGAGAACTTTGAACCCACAAGGGCTTCAAAGAAGTTTATAATGTACAGCGGTACAATTAAAAAAATCATATTTTTTCCACAAAATGATCTTTTCACCCCCAATTTTTATTTTCCCAAGGGTAACAGGACCCTAAAAGTTATTTTGCAATTTGTCCTGAGTATGCTGATACCCCATATGTGGGTGTAAATGACTCTTTGGGCACATGGCAGAGCTCGGAAGGCAAGCAGCTCCATTTGACTTTTTTGGCTGGAATTGAGATCGGACACCATGTCGCGTTTGGCAAGCCCCTGATATACCAAAACAGTGGAACCCCCCACAATTTACACCATTTTGGAAACTAGACTCCCCAAGGAACTTATCTAGATTTGTGGTGAGAACTTTTAACCCCCAAGTGCTTCACAGAAGTTTATAACGCCCAGGCGTGAAAATAAAAAATTTATTTTTTTTCCACAAAAATGATATTTTTGCCCCAAAATTTTTATTTTCCTAAGGGCAACAGGAGAAATAGGACCCCAAAAGTTGTTTTGCAAATTGTCCTGAGTAGGCTGATACCCCATATGAGGGGGGTAAAACACTGTTTGGGCACATGGCAGAGCTTGGAAGGGAAGGAGCACCATTTGACTTTTTCAATGCAGAAATGGCTGGAATTGAGATCAGACGCCATATTGCGTTTGGAGAGCCCCTGATGTGCGCAAATAGTGGAAACCCCCAATTCTAACCCTAACCCTAACCCTAGCCCTAATGGGAAAATGGAAATAAATACATTTTTTTTATTTTATTATTTTTCCCTAACTATGGAGGTGATAACGGGGGGTTTGATTTACTATTTATGGAGGTTTTTATATTTGGCAGCTGTCGCACGCTAAAAGACGCTTTTTATTGTAAAAGTAGTTTTTGCATCACCACATATTGAGAGCTATAATTTTTCCATATTTTGACCCACCGAGTCATGTGAGGTCTTATTTTTTGCGGGACGAGTTGACACTTTTATTGGTATCATGTTCGGGCATGTAACATTTTTTGATCGCTTTTTATTTCGTTTTTTGGGACACAGAATTTACAAAAACCAGCGTTTCATGAATTTCTTTTGGGTGGTGCGTTTACGCCGTTCTGGGTGCGGTAAAATTTATAAGGCGGTTTTATTCTTCGGGTCAGTACGGTTACAGCGATACCTCATTTATGTCTTTTTTTAGGTTTTGGCGCTTTTATGCAATGAAAACAATTTTATATAAAAAATAATTATTTTTGCATCACTTTATGCTGCGAGCTATAACTTTTTTATTTTTTTGCTGATGATGCTGTATGGTGGCTCGTTTTTTGCAGGACAAGATGACGTTTTCAGCGGTACCATGGATATTTATATGCATCTTTTTGATCGCGCGTTATTGCACTTTTTGTTCGGCGGTATGATAATAAATCATTATTTTTTGCTTCGTTTTTATTTTTATTTTTTAAGGGGTTCGCTAAAGGGGTTAACTAATGGGACAGTTTTATAGGGCGGGTCGTTACGGACGCGGCGATACCAAATATTTTTTTAATTTATTAAGCAATTTTTTTAAAATTATTTTTACACTTTTTTTAATTTTTTTTTTACTTTATTACAATGTCCCAGTGGGGACATAACTGTCCTGTGACAGATCGCTGATCTGTCACATCACAGATCACTGACAGATCAGCCATCTGTCACAGGCACTGCACAGGCTTCCTCATGCCTGCGCTTTGCAGGCACTGAGGAAGCCAGCTTCCTGCAGGCCCCCGGAGGTCCCCATCGCCATATTGGATCTGGGGACCTGCAGGAAAGGAGCCCCCCGCAGCAGCGCTGCACATTGCGCTGCCATGGGGGGCTCAGGGAAGCACGGAGGGAGCCCCCTCCCTGCCGATGCTTCCCTTTAACCCCCGGTACACCGCGATCGTGTTTGATCGCGGTGTGCAAGGGGTTAACGTGTCGGGGGTGGTTCGTGACCACCCCTGACACATTGTGCCGGGTGTCAGCTATGATAATTAGCTGACACTCGGCCGCGATCAGCGGCGCTCACCACTTGGGCGCCGCTGATCGCGATGACGTAATATTCCGTCCATGGTAATTAGGTCCAGGGTCACATGGACGGAATATTACGTCAATTGTAGGTAAGGGGTTAAGTGGAAAAGGAACTTCTTTAAAGCAGATAAATTAAAGCATGCTTATGAATGCGGTAATGTATGCAAGCAAAAAAAATAGGTTATAGTGTGTCAAAAATTATTTTAAAACTTTTGGGACCCTATTGAAAGGATAATTTAACAGTAAATGTATGTCCTGCCAGTGGCAGTTATCCTATAAAATGTTATTAGTGTTAGGATCACATTACAAGAGTAGTAAATATGCTATGTTGGAACTTTGTACGCAAGAGCAAAACAGATTGTGTTTTTTGGATTGTGGCATTTCATTAGTTTTAGATTTAGCACACTGCAATTCTATTATCTATAAAAGATTACCCTTATTGCAGACATGGCTAAGTAATAAAATAAATATTCTCAATTTTTCTACTCTCATCCTATTTTATTCCAGTTTTATTTAATATCTAAAATAACAAAGGATGTAAAGGATATTATATTTCACTCTTGCTTGGGAAAAGGTTATATGGGTTTGACTGTTGAAAAATGAGAAAGATAAATTTGCATTAAAATGTAATTGCGAGAGAGATGTTTGAAGAATAATAAGAATGTGCCTGGGAAAAAAATCCTAAAACTGTACCAGTGTTTCAAAAGATAATATAAAATTTTTACTCAATTGCAAAATGCTTCAAAAGAATGTCATAAACTTGCAAAGTTACTTGTCAGTTGATACAGCCCTGACATTAGATAAAATTGAGTAAAAACACAATCTAGTCTGTTTTATTCTCTACAATGAAAATATATGAAATACAAGAAAATGCATATGAGAAAATGAGAAATGCAAACTGTCTCGTATATATGCTCTTACTAGTGATGAGCAAATACATTCGGCACTATTGGTTACTCGCACGAATAGTATGCTATTTGAGCTATTCGTTACCCAGCGAGTAATTTGGTATTCGCCTTGGTATGTTTGGAGCTTTATTTGCTTGCCAATCACAGTAATGACGGCACGATCTTTGGTGTGGAATTACTGTGATTGACTGCTCAAACACCTTGCGTTTGTTGCGCTGTCATGTGCATGACAGTGCTGCAAACACTGCTTCTAATTGAGGATTAAATCATCACTGTTGGTAAGAGAGCTACAGTTCCCACACTGTCAAAAGACAGCATGTGTGCGCAGCTGTGATCAGAGATATAAAGTTTACCTCTGGTCACTAGTGTCAGCAAATGGGACTACAGCTCCCATCAGCAGACGCCTGCTGCCACTAGTAACAGTGAGAGCAGGAGCGGCTGATGGGTAAATTCATCAGCCGGCTCCTGCACTGTAAATAAATAATTTAAAAAAACGGCATTGGTTCCCCTGTTTTTTTGATAACAAGCCATGCAAAACTTAATGCTGGGAGTTGCAACCCTCAGCTGTCTGCTTTAGCAAGGCTGGTTGTCAAAAATGGGCAGGACCCCACACCATTTTTTTAAATTATTTGTTTAAATAACTGGACTAGACTTAAGGGGAGCATATAAAAGGGTCCTTGGAGCGCACATCGGAGTGCTAAGATCCTCTATGTTTTATGTGAGTCAGTGAATATGTTACCACTCTGTGTGCACGAGTGCCACCTCTAGCATGGTGATTGTGTGTCTAGGCAGGCAGTGTAGGGTGTGAACTTCTGCTTGACTTAGGATCTGACTCCAGGCATCCTAAATCGCATGTGATATTTAGCACAACTGAGTGTCAGAGCAAGCTCAACCACCAGCCTAGACTGTCCTGGGGGTAGCCATAGGGACCCCAACTAGCGTCATTACTTACTATACTCCTGTGAAGTCTAACAGGGTATAGCTTCGAGTGCTCTGCTATTGTACCAGTCTGTGGATCAACCAAGCAGGTATATTTGCACTCTTTACACATGGAGTGACCTTTAACTCCGTGTGTTTATGGTGCGCCATTGTTTATTAGCTGCTGTTCCTCCATCACCGCACAGTGGACCAGGGGTTGCGATCGCACCTCCTCAAAATTTATATTTAGTGCAATCTGCAAACCCTAACAGTATCTTAGCACCAGGGTCTGGCTAGCAATGGTGGACGAGGAGTGCTACATTCAGCAGCTGGAGGGCAGGTTGTCTGCTTTAGAGCGCATGACTGCAGCTGTGGATGTTACTGTGGTAGCAGCTCATGCAGTAAGTGAAACTGTCTACAGTTTCCGCTGCCACCCCTGGTCCGTCTCTCACGCACTTCCCCCTGCTCGATAAGTTTTGGCTGACAGCAAAGTCTGTTGGGGATTCGTGAACCAGTGCTCTATTCATTTTGAGCTACTGGCATCACATTTTCCATCAGAGCAGGCCAAGGTGGGATTTGTGGTCTCTTTGTAGGTTATAGCAGGTATGCAGGATGCAGTGACAAGACGCGAGACTGGGTTGTACTTTGGGAAGTAACTTTTATAAATTGCAGCCGCTAGGGCTATACTAAGCAACCAAAACAAAATAACAGCAATTGTCCTCGCAGTACTCTCTACAACCAAACACTATTTAAAGCGAACACGACTAACCTGGCAAAGGCCGGTTATTATAGGGCCATGATATGGCCGACTACGGGTCCTTATTTCCTATAGTGTCACTTATCCACCCTGACGTCCCTCGGTGTCTCTGTTGGAGCTGCTTTGGCGTTGCAGCCGCTGGGCCCAGCTGCTGAGGATCTGGCATAGTCTTCGGGCGCTCCAATGCCCAGGAGGGGTAGGGACACAACAGGCCCTGGGTAAGTCCTTTGATGAGGTAACCCCCCTGGGAAGGCAGCGGGGTACCGCTCGTTAGCGAGTTAAGGGAGACTCCAGTCCCCAAGCAGGGGTGTGTCGCAGTTACCAGGAGTGGCAGTTAGTCGGCCACATGCACGGCCTGAGGCTGTACAAAGAGTCTCTCTGTTAGCGAGAAGCAGGCCCCAACTGCCGGCTGCAGCGGGGTGATGGCAGCCGCGGGCAGTGATGAACAGGCCGCAGATGCGGGCTGAAGCGGAGCGGCGGCGTCTGCGGGCGGCAGCGGGCAGGCCACAACCGTGGGCTTGAGTGGGGCGGCAGCGGCCGCGAGAGGCAGCGGACAGGCCATAACGGGCTGGAGCACAGTGGCAAGACCACGGACAACCGTGGGCAGGTAGTGGCTCTGGATCGGAGTGAAATTACAGTCTCGTCGGTAAGCTCGGCATCTCCTACCCGAAGGCTGCTGTAAGTCTCCCCTCAGCTGCTGGCCTCCTGTCTGGTCACTGTATGTCGCTCTGGCTCTCACGCCCCCACAGTCTCTTGCTCCATGTCTGCCATTCAGCTAACTGCCTCTCTTATGCGCTCCCTGCCCCTTTTATACTCGCCCCTCCCCTTGTTGTCCTGTCACTCTCAGCCGTCCACCTTTCCCCTCCATTCCCCAGGTACAGTTCCCTTAGGAACCTAAATGGCGGTCCCCTCAGTTCCGGCCTGGACACTCTGCATGGGGCCATCCCCCCTACACTCCCCCATCCTGTATGCTCGCCAGTCCTCGGGCAAGGGCCTTAGTATACTTGGGTTAGTCTGCGCGGAGATGTCAGTTTTTGTTGCCATATGAACTGGTCCTGTTCATATTGTTTGGGGGGTTTGCCAGCTGTTCACCGCTCGGAGCGTCTAAGTTCGACTAGGGTGTAGTCTTCTGGGGTGGTGGACGTTGGTGGGCTAGCTGGTTCGGGCAGGCTAGTTGGATTAGTTGAGTTGTCATTGAGTGTAGAGCCCATGGATATCGTGGGGAAGTCTTCTTCGTCGTCCGGGTCCCAGCCACTGGCAATGGTTCAGATACCTGAGGAGTAGGTTCAGGTTGTACCGGGTCAGTGGAAATACATGGACGTAACATATTACGGTGCACAATGCGAGTGGGCAGTGTTCTGTCTTTCTCGGGTTGTATTTCGTATACAGGTCCTTCAGGGTTTACACGGCGTAGGACTCGGTAGGGACTCTCTACCCAGCGTGGCTCTAATTTGTTCTGGGGCCATTGGTCTAATACGAGTACTCGATCTCTGATTTGGAGGTTGGGAGGTGGAGGTAGATTCCTTCCTGGGTGTTCTCAGTCTTGGGGTTTGCTATGAACAATTCGATGGAGAGTTTGCAGCTGGAGTCCCACGATGATACCCCTGTCCAGGGCTGGGGCTCCTCTGGGTCCCACTCTACCTCCGTGATCCCTTTGCATTCTCGTCCAAATAGCAGTGAGTAGGGGGTATAGCCGGTAACTCGGTTCACCCGGTTGATATAAACCCATACTAGTTCAGGGACATATTCGGGCCAACGGGCCTTCTTGTCACTCTCCAGAGTACGCAACATTAGGATTAATGTCCGATTAAATCGTTTGCAGGCCCCGTTCCCCTGCGGGTGATACGGCATGGTCCGGGATTTGTCAATACCATAAAGACGGTGTAGTTCCTCCATAATTTTCCCAAAAGGCATGCTCCTTGGTTGGAATGTATACGTTGAGGACAGCCGTACACTTGTATGAAGTTTCTACAAATTGTGGAGGTGGCCGACTCCGTGGTTTGGTACCAAGTGGGCGTGACCACAGCAAACTTGGTGAAATGGTCTACCATGACAAGGCAGTGTTCATACCCATGGAATGCGGAAACAATGGTCAGGTAATCCACCATCAGAAGCTCGAGGGGCGACGAGGTCACTATTGTTTGTACTGGGGCTCGCTGGGCGGGCAGTTTGGCTAATTTGCAGTGGCAGGCCCGGAAAGTTTCATCCACAACAGCATGCAAGCGTGGATGGTAAATTGTCTGCTGTAACCATTGCAAGGTCTTTTGAGCTCCGAAATGAGCCCCTTCTTCGTGGGCTTTTTTTGCCAGTTCGCTGAGTTGGGCTCCGGGCGCAACTACCTGCCAAATCGTCAGAGATGTTGTCCGTGATGTCATTTTACGATACAATAGTCCCTTTCTGATTACCAGCCTCTCCCATTGTCGTAACATCAGCAACATGTCCTGAGTCAAAGTTTGTCTTTGGGAGTCAGTGGGCAGTTTGCCAGCAGCTACCCATTGCCAGAGGAGTCCAATTTCTTCATCTACTTGCTGCTGTTGGATCAATTTATCACGGGATTGCTCCAACATGCCTCTAAGGTTTCCTTAGGGTACTTTCTGGGTGGCAGCCATGAGTACGGAGGCGGTGAGGGCGAATGGTATCTCTTCCACTGCCAGTTTGTCATCTCGACTTTTCCCTGGAGTTGTATGTCGGATCCTGGAAAGGGCGTCAGCGTGTACATTTTCAGCCCCTCTTTTATAGATGATCTTATAGTTGAATTTAGCCATCCGGGCCACCCACCTTTGTTCAAGAGCTCCCAGTTTGGTGTTCTCCAAATGGGCTAGCGGGTTATTGTCAGTTCGCACCACCACTTCGGAGCCTGCCAGGTACTCTGCGAACTGCTCCATCATGGCCCACACTACTGCGAGGAGCTCGAGCTTAAAGGAGCTGCAATTGTCAGGGTTGTGCTCGGAATCATGAAGTGAGCGTCTTCCGTACGCGATCACTCTCTCCCGGCCGTCTTGAACCTGTGACAACACAGCACCTAGCCCGTAGAGACTCCCGTCAGTGTGCAGGATGAACGGTTGCGAGAAATCCGCATGCGCTACCACCGGGGCACCCGAGAGTGCAGCCTTAAGGTCTTGGAAGGCCTCTTCTTGGGGTTGTTGCCACTGGATTTTCCATCCATTTGCCCCAGCGGGAGCACCCTTCAACAGGTCGTGTAGGGTTTGGGCTCGACATGCAAAATTATTTACGAAACGACGGTAGTATCCTGCCAACCCCAGGAAGGCCCGCACGTCTTTTATCGTCTCGGGGGTAGGCCATCCCTGGATGGCGGTAACCTTTTCCTGGGATGGTTTTACGCCCTCCGCCGAGCCGGTATGCCCCAAATATTCGATTTGGGTGCGAAATCGGTGGCATTTCTGGGGTTTTACCTTCAACCTGTACTTTTGCAGCCGGCTGAGTACCTGCCCCAACCGCCTCAGGTGGTCCTCGAACGTGGCAGCATAGATGATGATATCATCTAGGTATATTAACAAGGCCTTGAAATTGAGATCCCCAGACACCGCTCCATCAACCGCTGAAAACTCCCCAGGGCGTTGGCCAGTACGAACGACATCCGATTGAACTCAAATAGTCCCATGGGAAGTATGAATGCCGTCTTAGCCCTGTCTTCTTCTGACATGGGCACCTGCCAGTACCCGCTGGCAAGGTCCAAAGTCGAAAAGTACGTCGTCTTCCCCAAGGCGGACAAGGATTCTTCTATACGGGGTAGCGGGTACGAGTCTTTGATGGTGCAGGTGTTCAGCTTTCGATAGTCCATGCAGAACCATAGGGTGCCATTCTTTTTGCTGACCAACATGATGGGAGCTGCCCAGGGGCTTTGGCTTTCTCGGATAACTCCCTTTCATAGCATTTGAGCCAGTAAAGTTTTCACCTCTTGGTAGAGCTGTGGAGGAATCTGCCGATATTGATCGTGGATTGGGGCCACTCCTGCCGTGGGAATTCCATGGGTGATGGCGGTGGTGCATTCAAAATCATCTTCATGACTTGCAAATACCTTGTGATACTGTCCGAGCAGTGTTTTTACCTGGGAGAGTTGAGCTGAAGTCTGGCCGGAGAGCTCGGACCACATTTGTTCCAGGATGTCTCGACCCTTCTCCTGAGTTGAGGTCTCAGCAGCCTGTAGAGTTCGGAGAGTCACTGCAAAAAGGGTCTTCGGGTTGCACTCTCAATTGGACCGCAGGGGCCGGCAGCACTTCTTCCAAAGGCCTTACTAGCTTGGCCATTTCGGTTCGCGACTTCAGGACGATGTCTTGGTCTTCAAGGTTGATGCAGCGCACCAGGACCGTCCCCTTCTGCACTGTGGTCAGGGAGCGAGCCACCAGTATGACAGGAGGCAAGCGCTCCGAGTAGCATGGCTCCACCTGCATTTCCACACCCTCGAAGGGTATCGAGGCTCGAATTGGCAGGGCCACCACCGTCTGCCCAGGGGGTAGCACAAGCAGAGGAGCCGCTGGTGCGATGACTTTGCCCAGAGCCTTGCCCTCCCAGCAGTCCTGGTGTACTCGCGCTTCCCGCACCAACTACTGGAATACCTGTACTTGGGCCGTGTGGGAACCCCACTGCTTCAGGATCTCGTGCGTGGGATCATTGAGGAGTACATTGCCGAACTCCCACAGTATGTTCATGCCCAGAATGACTGGATGCTGCTTATCGTTTCCCCTTGGGTCAGAACCACTCCTCTGCAGCCGAGGGATTTACCACACAGCGTCACCTGTACCCACACCACCCCGGCAACAGGGACCGGTAGTTGATTGGCGGCTAACAGTCTGATCATGGGCCCCCAATGGGGTCTCGCTGTCTCATGGAAATTCTGTCGGAAATAAGTTGCAGGCATAGTTGTTACTTGTGACCCCGTGTCCACTAGGCACCGGACGGCACGGCCCTCGACTTCTGCCCATACCTCCGGACACTGTGACCAAATCTTCAGGACTTCCACCACCCCTAATCATGGATTCTGGATCCGAGCGGCGTCCCCCCAGCCCGGAGTCCTCTAGTTTAATGGCTGCCGGGGTGGGTATTTCCCACGCTGCAGACACTCTCGGGCAAAGTGACCCGGTTCCGCGCGCTCATAACACCGGGTCTGCGAAGACCGACCGCCCCGGGTGGAGCGGGGCCCCCAGGGACCGGGATTGAAACTAGACCGTCCAGTCCTGGACTCAGTTCTTCTTTTTACTTCAGCCAACTCGCACTTGATGTTCTTCAACTCTTGTTTCATCTCCTCTACCCATTGAGGCTCCTCAACTGCGTTCACGGAAGCCTCCGCTCTCCGGACCTTCCCCACGGGGACCGCCACTCCCTGCTCCTGTTCTTGAGCGCGTGCTTGACTTCCCACCTCTGAAAAGTCCATACGTGGGTTCATTCTGACCTGCTCCCATAATGCCTGTTTTATTAACGGGTCCCGCAGTCCAGTCACCAACAGGACACATAGTGTAATGTCAATAGGTCCTACCCCTACACCGTCCTTCCTTTCGATGGCCGTGTGTAACTCTTGGAGGACATTCATATACTGGGTGATTGTTTCCCCCTCCTCCTGCATCCGACTGAACAACCGGGTTCTTAACTCTCCCAAGTTGGTTGGGTCCCCATGGGTCTGTTCTAAAATCTGTAAAACTCTATCAAAGGTGTTGCGGTGTCCCGATGGCCTCAACATTACTGAATTCCGAGCCTCCCCGTCTAATGCCATGAGAGCTGCTTCGGCTTCCAGGTCAGGAGTCATCGGGTGCATCCGAAAGAGCCCCCGCATGTGCTCTGTCCAGCTCCATAGCATGGTTTTGAACCCAGAAAACCTAGGCAGGTTGCTCAGCATAGACCCCAACGAAATGCTGGACTGGGAGCCCTCATTATCTGTTGAGTTCATGGCTCTGCTCTGATCTGAGGTGCCGTTGTCCGCGCTCAGAGACTGCATCCTGCCGACTATGCCAAATGTAGATTATAGCAGGTAAGCAGGATTCAGTGACGAGACGCGAGACTGGGTTGTACTTAGAATCATAGAATCATAGAATCGTAGAATTGGAAGGGACCTCCTGGGCCATCTGGTCCAACCCCCTGCTCAAAGCAGGATTCGCTAAATCATCCCAGTCAGATGTCTGTCCAGCCTCTGCTTGAAGATTTCCATTGAAGGAGAACTCACCACTTCTCGTGGCAGCCTGTTCCACTCATTGATCACTCTGTCAAAAAGTTTTTTCTAATATCTAATCTGTGTCTCCTCCCATTCAGTTTCATCCCATTGCTTCTAGTCTTTCCTTGTGCAAATGAGAATAAAGATGATCCTTCTACAATGTGACAGCTCTTTATATATTTGTAGACAGCTATTAAGTCTCCTCTCAGTCTTCTCTTTTGCAAACTAAACATTCCCAAATCCTGCAACCTTTCCTCATAAGACAGGGTTTGGAGACCGGTCACCATTCTGGTCGCTCTTTTCTGAACTTGCTCCAGTTTGTTGATGTCTTTTTTAAAATGTGGTGCCCAAAACTGGACACAATATTCCAGATGAGGTCTGACCAAAGAGGAGTAGAGGGAAATAATGACTTCACGTGATCTAGACTGTATGCTTCTGTTAATACATCCTAGAATTGCATTTGCCTTTTTTGCTGCTGCATCACACTGTTGACTCATATTCAGTCTGTGATCTATTAGTATACCCAAGTCTTTTTCACATGTGCTGTTGCTTAGCCCTATTCCGCCCATTTTGTATATGCTTTTTTCATTTTTATTGCCCAGATGTAGTACTTTGCATTTTTCCCTGTTAAAAACTATTCTGATAGTTGCTGCCCACTTCTCCAGTTTATTTATATCTTTTTGAATCCTCTCTCTCTCTTCTCTAGTATTAGCTATCCCTCCTAGCTTTGTGTCATCAGCAAATTTAATCAGTTTACCCTCAATTCCTTCATCTAAATCATTGATAAAGATGTTGAACAATACAGAGCCCAGGACAGAGCCCTGTGGTACTCCACTTGAGACATTCTTCCAACTGGATGTGCAGCCATTTACAACCACTCTTTGGGTCCGATCACTAAGCCAGTTATGAATCCACCTTACAGTTGCCTTGTTCATTCCATTTTTTCAATAAGGATTGTATGAGATACTTTGTCAAATGCTTTGCTGAAGTCATGATATACTATATCTACAGCATTTCCTTGATCCACCCAATCAGTGATTCCGTTATAGAGGAAATTAAGTTAGTCTGACATGACTTATTAGTTACAAACCCATGCTGACTCTGTTTAATCACTTCATTCTTATCCAGGTACTGACATAAATGTTGTTTAATAATTTGTTCAAAGATCTTTCCTGGTATAGAAGTCAGACTCACCGGCCTATAGTTGCCTGGGTCCACCTTCTTCCCCTTTTTGAAGATAGGAACAACATTTGCTCTTCTCCAGTCTTCTGGGACTTTTCCTGTTCTCCAAGAATTTTCAAAGATTATGGAGAGGGGTTCAAAAATTTCTTCTGCTATCTCCTTCAGTACTCTGGGATGTAATTCATCTTGACCTGAAGACTTGAATTCATTTAGGTTGGCTAAGTGTTTCCTCACTATCTTTCTGTTTACAGATATCCTGGATTCTTCTATTCCCTTAATAGGACAGTGAAGAACAGTTGATGTTACATTTCCTTTCTGAGAGAAAACAGATGCAAAATAGAAATTTAAAAGTTCGGCCTTCTCAACATCCTGTCTTACCATTTCATCCTGTAAAAATCCTATAGCATCTTTGACTTTTCTTTTACTTTTGACATATCCCCAAAATCCTTTATCATTGCTTTTGACATCTCTTGCAAGCCTCAATTCATTGTCAGCTTTAGATAATCTGATTTGTGCCCTGCAGGTTCTGCAGACAGAATTATATTCTTCTTTAGATATGCCTCCCTCTTTCCATTTTATAAACATTTTTTCTTCCTTTTTAGCATGTGCTTAACTTCTGTGTTTATCCATCGTGGTTTCCTTAAATGCTTGCTATTCTTCCCTCTTTTCGGAATTGTTAACAATTGTGCTTTGAGAATTTCATTTTTCAAGATTTCCCATCCGTCCTGGACATTTTTGTTTTTAAGGATATCCAGCCATTGGATCCCTCCAATTCTCTTTCTGAATCCCTTAAAATCTGCCTTTCTGAAATTAACCTTGATGTCTGAGTCTTCACAGGTCTTTCTCCTCTAGTTATCCAAAATTCTAAAATAGCATGGTCGCTACCTCCTAGGGTCCCAGCCAATTTTACCTCCTCAACCATTTCCTCCCTGTTTATAAGGATTAGATCCAAGGTAGCAGTTCCCCTTGTTTTCTCCCCTACCTTTTGGAAGATAAAGTTGTCAGCAAGAGAGGATAAGAATTTCCTTGACCTGTTAGTTTTGCCTGAGAGAGATTCCCAACAAATGTCTGGATAGTTGAAATCTCCCATGACAACTATGTCATATTTTTTGGAGAACTTGGCCATTTGATGCATAAAGAGTTCATTCATATCTTCAGCTTGCACAGGCGGACTGTAGTAAATGCCTACATTGGTGTCCTTTCCATTGTTCTGTCCTTGTATTATTACCCAAACAGTTTCCACAGAACTCCCAGTTTCTGAAGCTTTAATCTCTGTGCAGATATACGTGTTTCTAACATATAATGCGACACCTCCTCCTCGTTTATCAAGTCAGTTTCTTGCAAAGTCTGTTTCTTGCAAATTACTTTGGGAAGTAACTTTTATAAATTGAAGCCGCTAGGGCTATACTAAGCAGCCAAAACAAAATACCAGCAATTGTCCTCGCAGTGACTCAGTACAACCAAACACTATTTAAAGAGAACAAGACTAACCCGGCAAAGGCCTGTTATTATAGGGCCGCAATATGGCCGACTATGGGTCCTTATATCCTATAGTGTCACTTATCCGTCCTGAAGTCCCTCGGTGTCTCTGTTGGAGCTGCTTTGGTGTTGCAGCCGCTGGGCCCAGCTGCTGAGGATCTGGCGTAGTCTTCGGGCGCTCCAACACCCAGGAGGGGTAGGGGCACAAACGGCCCTGGGTGAGTCCAGTGAGTTGTGGCTTAGTCTTTGGGCGCTCCAATGCCCAGGAGGAGTAGGGGCACAACAGGCCCTGGGTGAGTCCTTTGTTGAGGTAACCCCCTGGGAAGGAAGCGGGATTCCGCTCATTAGCGGATTAAGGGAGACTCCAGTCCCCAAGCAGAGGTGTGTCGCAGTTACCTGGAGTGGCGGTTAGTCGGCCACGTGCACGGCCTGAGGCTGTGCAAAGAGTCTCTCTGTTAGCGAGAAGCAGGCCCCAACTGCCAGCTGCAGCAAGGTGATGGCAGCCGCGGGTGCTGATGAACAGGCCGCAACAGCGGGCTGAAGCAGAGTGGCGGCGTCCGCGGGCGGCAGAGGGCAGGCCGCCACTGCGGGCTTGAATGGGGCGCCAGCGGCCACGAGAGGCAGCGGACAGGCCGTAATGGGCTGGAGCACAGTGGCAATGACCGCGGACGACCGTGGGCAGGTAGTGGCTCCGGATCGGAGTGAAATGACAGTCTCTTGTCAGTAAGCTTGGCATCTCCTACCCGAAGGCCGCTGTAAGTCTCCCTTCAGCTGCTGGCCTCCAGTCTGGTCACTGTTTGTCGCTCTGGCTCTCTCATGCCCCCACAGTCTCCTGATCCGTGTCTGCCATTCAGCTAACTGCCTCTCTTGCGTGCTCCCTGCCCCTTTTATACTCGCCCCTCCCCTTGTTGTCCTGTCACTCTCAGCCGTCCACCTTTCCCCTCTGTTCCCTGGGTACAGTACCCTTATGAACCTAAATGGCGGTCCCCTCGGTTCTGGCCCGGACACTCTGCAGGGGCGCTCCCCCCTACACTTTATTGATGGACAGGGTGTTGGAGTGGGCTACGCCGCTGTGGGAGTGCAATGACCGGGTGGTGCAGACTGTCTCAGCTTTCTGAGCACTCTGAAACCGGTCTTCTTAGGACCTCAAGTTACCCATGACACTGCACTCCAACTTAGGCGTTAACCCAGGACTCCTCCATGGTCAGCCAGTTTGCCATCCAATTTCTGACTCTAGCAACCGAGTTGGACTGGCCAGATAAAGTTCTAATCCCGGTATTATGGAAGGGACTAGATGATCATGTAAAGGATGCTCTGGCCACTAGGGAGATTCCTGCCACACTGGAGGACTTAATATAAGTCTCCATCTGCATCAACCTTCAGTATCCCGAACGAAGGTTGAAGCGAGCCCAGTGTAGGCAGAGGTTTCAACTGGTGCCAAATTTCGCCAAACCTTTGTATTCTCCAGCTCATTCTAGCGAGCCAGTGGAGGCCAAGGAGGCATCTCGAGCAGAATCTAAGTCCCGTTTCACTCGCACACCCCTGACCTGCCATGTCTGTAGGCAGGCAGGCCATTACACCAACAGGTGTCCCCAGTGGCAGGGAAATGAACGCATCTAGTGACTATTGGAGGAGGCTCACTCGACACGTCGGAGATGTCCCCCAAACTAACTTTCAGGGTGACACTGTCATGGGTCGACACCCCACACTACTTAGGTTTGGGTGGATTCCGGGGCTGAGGGTAATATAATGTCTTCCTCCTTCGCCCAATGGCACGCAATACTTCTAGTAATGCTCACCAAGCTGATCACCATCCGGGTGGGTCCGTGTTATCCTCTCAGATCATACATCAGACCATTCCTCTCTCCCTGGCTATTTCTACAAAACATCAGGAGTTAACTTCTTTATTAATCATTCCTGAGGGCATTGACAAGGTATTTTGGGGTATACCTTGGTTGCATCATCATTCACCTCACATTGACTGGTCTGCCGAGAGCATACTGGGATGGAGTAGGTCATGTGAGGGACAGTGTTTGGGCTCCCAGGTTCAGATCGGTTCTACAGAGGACACAACAGATCTAACCTTTCTCCCTAAACATTATTGGCAATACGCACATGTGTTCTCAAAAAAAGCCGCGGAGACTCTTCCACATCATCACCCATATGACTGTCCTATAGACTGTCTTACCGGGTTCCGAGCCTCCCCAGGGGCGTGTCTACCCTTTATCTCTCCCGGACACTGAGGATATGTCCCTATACATCAAGGAGAATTTGGATACAGGGTTTATTAAGAAGTCAGTGTCTCCTGCAGGAGCTGAGCTCTTCTTTGTTCAGAAGAAGAATGGAGAACTTTGTCCATGCATTGACTCTAGGTGGTTAAATGCTATTACCATCAAAAATAAATACCCTCTTCCACTCATCTCGGAGCTCTTCAACAGACTGTGAGGGGCTAGGGTATTTTCCAAGTTAGTTCTGCGTAGTGCCTATAATTTGATTCGTATTTGTGAAGGGATGAATGGAAAATCACGTTTAACATGCGGGACAGTCATTATGAGTATCTGGTAATGCCGTTCATTCTCTGTAACGCTACCGTTGTCTTCCAAGACTTCGTTAATTACATCTTTTGGGAGTTACTATCCTTCTTGGTAATAGTGTATCTGGATGATATATTTATTTTCTCTCCAGATAATGATACTCACTGAAGAGATGTCTGTAAAGTCTTTGAGTTATTACACGATAATTTGCTTTACGCTAAGTAAGAGAAGTGTGTGTTCTTTGCTTTTCCTTAGGTATATTATCTCGGCTAAAGGGTTGGTTATGGATCCTGCCAAACTGGAATCTGTGATGAACTGGCAAGAGCCACATTCCCTTAAAGCAGTGTAGCGCTTTATGGGATTTGTCAACTACTATCGTCAGTTCATCCCTCACTTCTCTACCCTGGTAGCTTCTTTGGTAGCCCTCACCAAAAAGTGAGCTAATCCCAAACAGTGGTCAGAGGAGGTCTCCAAGGCTTTTGCTTCAGTGAAGTCAGATTTTGCTAGGGCTCCTGTGCTACTTCGGCCCGATGTGGATAAGCCCTTCATTCTGGAGGTGGATGCCTCTTCTGTAGGTGCAGGAGCAGTCCTTTACCAGAAGGATGCCCACAGTTGGAAACGCCCATGTTTCTTCTTTTCCAAGACCTTCACACAGATGGAGAGGAACTATTCCATCGGGGGTAGGAAGTTAATGGCCATGAAGCTAGCCTTTTCTGAGTGGAGACATCTCCTAGAGGGAGCTCTGTATCCCTTTCAGGTCTTTACTTACCACAAGAATCTGCATTCCTTGCAGGCGGCCCAGCGCCTGAATTCTCGCCAGGCCAGATGGTCCTTATTCTTCTCCCAGCTTAATTTCACTTTTCATTTTCTCTCTGGGGAGAAAAATTTGCATGCCAATTTCTCGTTCCATTTTCTCATCCGAAGAGGGAGATGAGCCATGGCTTATTGTCCCTTTGGAGAGTTTTTGAACGGTGGCTCCAGTGTCTCTGTAGCGGGTGCCTCCGGGCAAATCCTATGTACCACCTAATCTGCGCCCGGAGGTCCTCTCTTGGGCTCGCTCTTCAAAGTTAGGAGGGCATTTTGGCATAAAAAAAAAACACTGAGCTGGTGGCGAGAACTTTTTGGTGGCCTCGGTTGGCATGGGATGTAAGGGACTGTGTTTAGACTTGCGTCTCATGTACCAGGAATTGGTCTTCCTGGCAGAGGCCCGCGGGCTTGTTACATCCTTTGCCGGTGGCAGATAGGCCCTGGGAGATGGTTGGGATGGATTTTATTGTGCACTTGCCCAAGTCTCGTAGCAACAGGGTTATTTGGGTAGTCACCGATCATTTCTCAAAAATAATCCATCTGGTTCCTCTTCCGCTTGTGCCTTCGGCACAGTGGTTGGTGGTACTTTTTGTAAAACATATCTTCTGACTTCATGGGATGCCTGACAGCATTGTCACTGATCAGGGTGCCCAGTTTGTGTCTCAGTCCTGGAGGGAGCTTTGTCGGCTGCTAAGCATAGAGCTCATCCTCTCTTCAGTGTACCATCCAGAGACAAATGGGCTGGTGGAGAGAGCCAACCAGACTCTTGTTATGTACCTACGGTACTTTGTTTCTGCCAGGTATGATGATTGGACATTCCTGCTGCCCTGAGCAGAGTTTGCTTTGAATAACTCCATTGCTGATTCCACTAGGCAGACGCCATTTCTCCTGAATTACGGTCAGCACCCACATGTATCTGTGTCTAAGACCATCTCGTCTTCCAATCCTAGGGTGGTGGATTGGGCTGTGGAGACGTTTGACATCTGGGATCGCACGCAGGATGCTATTAAGGCCTCTAAGGAGAAAATGAGGGTCTCCGCTGACGTACATAGCTGCCACACTCCGGCTTTTCCCCCTTGCAATTTAGTGTGGCTCCCTGCTTGTAACATCAGGCTGCATGTAGAGTCCACTAAATTTGCTCCCCAATATTTGGGTTCATTCAAGGTCCTGGAACAGGTGAATCCTGTGGTATATAGTCTCAGCCTTCCGGTACATCTGAACATCACCGACACCTTCCATGTCTCTCTGTTGAAGCCCGTATATATGACACGGTAATCCGGGGCTCTTGCCAGGATCTCAAATATGTCCTCCGACGATTTTGAGATCAATGCCATTGTCAGATCCAAGTTGGTGCATGGCAAAAAATTATTTTTGGTGGACTGGAAGGGGCATAGGCCAGATGATAGGACCTTTGAGCCAATTGAGCACATTCATGCCCCCCAGCTTACTGCGGCTTTCAAGCATGATGGACGTCACTGGGGGGAGCCTAGTGGGGGGGTAATATTAGGTGCCAGGAATCTCCCGCTGCACAGGGTAGACCTCAATCCTTGTCTGCCTATGCGGTCTCCCATTCTTCTCCAGCCACAGTGTAGGCTGCTCAGTAAAGACGTCGGTCTCAGCGTCTTGCTGAGACCCATGCAGTTTGCTTGGTTACTGCTAGCTTTCCAGCTAAAGCTATGGTAACCAGCAATAAGCAGCCGCTTATAACTACTGAGCATGCTCATGAGATGGCGACCTCTCATTGGTGGTCGGTTGTCAGCTGCTCAGGTTATGTGGCAGTTCCAGATTGGTCCACGAGCAAGGTCCTATCTGACTGGATGTAAGCGGAGCATATAAAAGGGTCTTTGGGGCGCATGTGACCTTTAACTTCGTGTGTTTATGATGCTTTCATGCAGCATCGCTCCACCATTGTTTATTAGCTGCAGTTCCTCCATCACCCCGGGTTACGATCGCACCGCCTCTTAATTTTATTTGGTGCAATCTGCAAATGCTAACACGTGGTTAGCACCTTGAACCTCCAGGTGCTTCACAGAAGTTTAAAATGTTGAGCCGTGAAAATAAAAAAAATCACATTATCACAACAAAAATGTTATTTTGGCCCCAAATTTTCCATTTTAATAAGGGTAACAGGAAAATTTACATCATACAATTTGTTGGGCAATTTTTCCTGAGTACGCTGATACCCCATATTTTGGGGAATACTACTTTTGGGGCACAGTGCAAAGTTCAGAAGGGAAGAGGTGCCATGTTGGAGCTCAGATTTTGCTGGAATAGTTTGAGGGTGCCATTTCATATTGGCAGAGCCCCTGAGGTGCCAAAACAGAATCCCCTATATGTGTATTTCACAAAATACACTACCGAATGAATTCATCTAGTGGTGCAATGATCATGTTGACACCACATGTTCCTCATTGAATTTTATACAACTGAGCGATGAAGAAAGAACAAATTACATTTTTGCCACTAAAATGTTGTTTTAGCCGCACGCCATTAGTGCGCTTTCCAGAAACTAAGCTTAGGCTGGTTAATGGCATCCACCAGAGCAGCGCTGTATGCACTTCATGTGATAATCTATCCACGTAGCCTCTCCTGGCGCCTCATAGAATCATAGAATCATAGAATCATAGAATCGTAGAGTTGGAAGGGACCTCCTGGGCCATCTGGTCCAACCCCCTGCTCAAAGCAGGATTCGCTAAATCATCCCAGTCAGATGTCTGTCCAGCCTCTGTTTGAAGACTTCCATTGAAGGAGAACTCACCACTTCTCGTGGCAGCCTGTTCCACTCATTGATCACTCTAACTGTCAAAAAGTTTTTTCTAATATCTAATCTGTCTCCTCCCATTCAGTTTCATCCCATTGCTTCTAGTCTTTCCTTGTGCAAATGAGAATAAAGTTGATCCTTCTACAATGTGACAGCCCTTTAGATATTTGTAGACAGCTATTAAGTCTCCTCTCAGTCTTCTCT
Source organism: Dendrobates tinctorius (assembly GCF_039654945.1). Taxonomy (NCBI): domain Eukaryota; kingdom Metazoa; phylum Chordata; class Amphibia; order Anura; family Dendrobatidae; genus Dendrobates; species Dendrobates tinctorius. The sequence goes on along the minus strand of NW_027361828.1, from coordinate 4,601,891 downwards.
TTTGCAAACTAAACATTCCCAAATCCTGCAACCTTTCCTCATAAGACAGGGTTTGCAGACCGGTCACCATTCTGGTCGCTCTTTTCTGAACTTGCTCCAGTTTGTTGATGTTTTTTTTAAAATGTGGTGCCCAAAACTGGACACAATATTCCAGATGAGGTCTGACCAAAGAGGAGTAGAGGGAAATAATGACTTCACGTGATCTAGACTGTATGCTTCTGTTAATACATCCTAGAATTGCATTTGCCTTTTTTGCTGCTGCATCACACTGTTGACTCATATTCAGTCTGTGATCTATTAGTATACCCAAGTCTTTTTCACATGTGCTGTCACTTAGCCCTATTCCTCCCATTCTATATATGCTTTTTCCATTTTTATTGCCCAGATGTAGTACTTTGCATTTCTCCCTGTTAAAAACCATTCTGTTAGTTGCTGCCCACTTCTCCAGTTTATTTAAATCTTTTTGAATCCTCTCTCTCTCTTCTCTAGTATTAGCTATCCCTCCTAGCTTTGTGTCATCAGCAAATTTAATCAGTTTACCCTCAATTCCTTCATCTAAATCGTTGATAAAGATGTTGAACAATACAGGGCCCAGGACAGAGCCCTGTGGTACCCCACTTGAGACATTCTTCCAACTGGATGTGCAGCCATTTACGACCACTCTTTGGGTCCGATCACTAAGCCAGTTATGAATCCACCTAACAGTTGCCTTGTCCATTCCATACTTAATCATTTTTTCAATAAGGATTGTATGAGAGACTTTGTCAAATGCTTTGCTGAAGTCAAGATATACTATATCTACAGCATTTCCTTGATCCACCCAATCAGTGATACCGTCATAGAAGGAAATTAAGTTAGTCTGACATGACTTATTAGTTACAAACCCATGCTGACTCTGTTTAATCACTTCATTCTTATCCAGGTATTGACATACATGTTGTTTAATAATTTGTTCAAAGATCTTTCCTGGTATAGAAGTCAGACTCACCGGCCTATAGTTACCTGGGTCCACCTTCTTCCCCTTTTTGAAGATAGGAACAACATTTGCTCTTCTCCAGTCTTCTGGCACTTCTCCTGTTCTCCAAGAATTTTCAAAGATTATAGAGAGGGGTTCAAAAATTTCTTCTGCTATCTCCTTCAGTACTCTGGGGTGTAATTCATCTGGACCTGGAGACTTGAATTCATTTAGGCTAGCTAAGTGTTTCCTCACTATCTTTCTGTTTATAGATATCCTGGATTCTTCTATTCCCTTAATAGGACAGTGAATAACAGTTGATGTTACATTTCCTTTCTGAGAGAAAACAGATGCAAAATAGGAATTTAAAAGTTCAGCCTTCTCAACATCCTGTCTTACCATTTCATCATTTTCATCCTGTAAAAATGCTATAGCATCTTTGACTTTTCTTTTACTTTTGACATATCCCCAAAATCCTTTATTATTGCTTTTGACATCTCTTGCAAGCCTCAATTCATTTTCAGCTTTAGCTAATCTGATTTGTGCCCTGCAGGTTCTGCAGACAGCATTATATTCTTCTTTAGATATGCCTCCCTCTTTCCATTTTATAAACATTTTTTTCTTCCTTTTTAGCATGTGCTTAAGTTCTGTGTTCATCCATCCTGGTTTCCTTAACTGCTTCCTATTCTTCCCTCTTTTCGGAATTGTTAACAACTGTGCTTTGAGAATTTCATTTTTCAAGATTTCCCATCCTTCCTGGACATTTTTGTCTTTAAGGATATCCAGCCATTGGATCCCTCCAATTCTCTTTCTGAATCCCTTAAAATCTGCCTTTCTGAAATCTAACCTTGACGTCTGAGTCTTCACAGGTCTTCCACCTCTAGTTATCCAAAATTCTAAAATAGCATGGTCGCTACCTCCTAGGGTCCCAGCCACTTTTACCTCCTCAACCATTTCCTCCCTGTTTATAAGGATTAGATCCAAGGTAGCAGTTCCCCTTGTTTTCTCCCTTACCTTTTGGAAGATAAAGTTGTCAGCAAGAGAAGATAAGAATTTCCTTGACCTGTTAGTTTTGCCTGAGAGAGATTCCCAACAAATGTCTGGATAGTTGAAATCTCCCATGACAACTATGTCATATTTTTTGGAGAACTTGGCCATTTGATGCATAAAGAGTTCATCCATAGCTTCAGCTTGCACAGGCGGCCTGTAGTAAATGCCTACAATGGTGTCCTTTCCATTGTTCTGTCCTTGTATTCTTACCCAAACAGTTTCCACAACTCCCAGTCTCTGAAGCTTCAATCTCTGTGCAGATATACGCGTTTCTAACATACAATGCGACACCCCCTCCTCGTTTATCAAGTCTGTTTCTTGCAAATAAGTTGTATCCTTCTAGTCTTGTATTCCAATCATGTGTATTGTCCCACCAAGTTTCAGTGATTCCAATGACATCATATTTCTTTTCCTGTGTTAGTAGTTCTAATTCTCCTTGTTTGTTGCCCATGCTTTGTGCATTAGTATAGAAACATTTTAGTTTGTGATTGGTTTCTCTTTCTCCAATATTTTTATTAATTAGATTCTTTCGTCTTTGTTCTTCCTTTCCACTTCTAATAGCAGAGTTCTCAATAGCATTTGTCAGGTGTATGGCTTTTTCTGGTCTTTTGCTTCCCTTCCCATGTTGTTCTAGTTTAAAGCTCTCCTTACAAGTGTAGCAAGGCGACTTCCAAATACATGCTTACCAGTTTTCGTAAGGTGCACCCCATCTCTAGCAAGTAGTCCATCGTATAAGTAGTTCACTCCGTGATCCAGAAATCCAAATCGTTGCTGACGGCACCATCGACGTAGCCAGTTGTTCACCTGCAGAATCTTATTCCACCTCCTTGTTCCATGGCCATCCACTGGGAGGATGGAAGAGAAGACCACCTGTGCTCCCAGTTCTTTCACTTTCTTGCCTAAGTCTTCAAAGTCTCTGCAGATGGTTTCCAGGTCGTTTCTTGCAGTGTCATTTGTCCCCACATGTAGTAGCAGGAATGGGTAGTCATCTGTAGGTCTGAAGAGTCCTGATATCCTGTCAGACACATCTTTAATTTTTGCACCTGGAAGACAACACATTTCTCTTGAAGTTATATCCGGTCTGCAGATAGCGGCCTCAGTTCCTCTCAACAGGGAATCCCCCATGACCACCACTCTCCATTTCTTCTTCACAACATTTTTCTTTCTCCATCCAGGAGGACTCAGTTGCGGCGCCGAGCATTAGTGGATCTAGAGGGACTCTAGACCTGTGTCCTTGGGGAGGAGTCCTGTGACTGCACACCAGCGCTCACCTTGCCGAGATCTGTGAGCATAACAGGCCACGGTGTTTATGTTCCACGTTGGCGAGGCAACAGAGTCCGCCTCTGTACACACCGGGTGACATTAACCCACGTGTGTTCATCTGTTATACTGCCATATTGTGTCCACCATTACCGAGCAGCAGGTAACATCTCTGCACGGTGGACCCTGGGCTGTGAACACACCCTATACCATCATTATTGTTTGGTGCATTCCGCAAACCCTAACACCTGCCATACCCGCATCAGCAGGGGTAGCACAACTACCAGCCTGACCGCCACCAGCATAATCAGGCACATGGCAGAAAAGCACCCAACTTTGTGGGCCGAAACCCAGGGTCCAGGAAGCCAATCCCCTGTCCATGGTGCCTGTGAAGAAGCCTCCTGCCCTGCACCTGTCATTGCACACACTCAACTAGCACCATCATCAAGCACATCCATGTTCTTGTCCCAGCGCAGCGTTCAGTTGACCATACCCCAGTCCTTGAAAATATGGGAACCTGGTGGCGGCTCTGAGACGAGGCGAGCTCACACATGTACCATGTCTGGCCGATGTGCTTAACCTCATTGTTCAACGGTTTCTCAAAAGCTACCCGAAGCTGCCAGATCTGCTTGTGAAAATTCACCGACTGTGTGCCCTTTTTAAGAAAGTCAGTTACAGCTTCCGTCGCCCTTGCCATGCTTCAGCAGCGTTTGCAGCTTTTAGCTCACCGACTAGGGTGTGATGTCCCCATGAGTTGGAACTTTACACTTCATATGTTGGAAAGGATTTGTGAGCAGAAGAGTGCAGTTGTTGATTACCAGCATCAACAAGGCCATCGGTATTCAGTTCAGACTCCACACATAAGACCTCAGGAGTGGATATGGATGTCAGACATATGTACCAACCTCCAAAACTTTGTGGAGTCTACCAAGATGATGAGCGACGTTAACGCCATAATTTGCATCATCATCCCACTTCTATGTTTTCTGAAAAGCTCTCTGCTCACAATGAAAGAGGATGCATTGCAGGCAGAGCAAGATGAGATGGAGCAAGGAACCATACAGGGTGATAACACACAGTCAAACCTCATGTCATCCCATCATGGATTGGTTGACAATGAGGAAGAGGAGGAGAAGGAGGAAGATCAGGAGCTACTTTTGTAACGTCCGTCTGCGGTTCTGGGCTGCAGCCAGGCAACACCCCGAGAAACACTGATACCCTTTACCCCTATACAGGGATCTGGATTTACAACAGAGCCCAGGAGGTACTGTCTGAATAGGAGCAGCGGCCAGAGCAGGACGGTCATCAGAGTGAAGTACAAAAACGGCAGGCAATAGCAGAGTCAATTTCAGGCCAAGGTCAGAGTCAAAAACCAGGAGGGCAGCAGAGGTACAGAATCGTTAGGAAGTAGCAGAGTCAGAATATCCAGGCCAAGGTCACAAACCAGGAGAGTAGCAGAAGTACAGAATCGTCAGGCAAAAGAGGGGTCAGAAATCCAGGCTGAGGTCAGAGTCAAACAGAAATCAATCACACAGGGGAACCAAGAATATATCCGGCGGCTTGCAAGACCAGTCCCAAGGTATTTGAGGGATCAGGTCATCACTCACAGGTTCCTGGACTGGTGATGTCATTAGGGCCGCCCCCAGGACCAGGCCAGATGGTGTTGCAGTAACCCCCTGATGACTGACAGAGGGGCGGAGCCTGCGCCCACCAGATGCCTGCGCAGGAGCCACTTCTGTCACCACCATAACTCACGGGCGGACCACGGCGCCTCCCAGTGGCCGAGGCAGGAACAGCCGTCCCCGAGTCTGACAGTGAAGTGGCGGTCTGGCGCCTCCTAGTGGCCGTGACCGGAACAGCAGGCCTTGAATCCAATGGTGACTTGACAGACCGGCGCCTCCTAGTGGCTAAAGCTGGGACCATAGGCCCTGAGTCTGACGACGACGTAATAGAACCACGGCGCCTCCCAGTGGCCGAGGCAGGAACAGCCGTCCCCGAGTCTGACGGCGAAGTGGCAGCCCGGCGCCTCCTAGTGGCTGCGACCGGAACAGCAGGCCCCAAATCTGACGGAGACGTGACAGTACATCCCCTTCCAAGAGGGGCCTCCGGACCCTCAAAACCTGGTTTGTCAGGGTGAAGGAGGTGAAACCTTCTAATTAGTGCTTTTGCATGGATGTCCCGCACAGGGACCCAGGACCTCTCCTCCGGGCCGTAGCCCCTCCAGTGTGCCAGATACTGTACGGACCCTCTTACAAGGCGGGAGTCAAGGACACCCTGGACTTCATACTCCAAGGACCCTCCGACCGAAACGGGAGGAGGAGGGGACGGGACAGGGTGAATTGGGGAGTGATACAACTTGAGGAGAGACTTGTGGAAGACATTGGGTAATTTGAAAGACTGAGGGAGTTTTAAACGGAAGGCCACCGGGTTAATCACCTCTATAATCTCGTATGGACCAATAAATCTGGGACCCAGTTTGGCAGACGGTACTTTAAGCTTGATGTTTTTGGTGGAGAGCCAAACCTTGTCTCCGACTCCCAGGTGCGGTCCTTTGGATCGCCGTTTGTTCGCTGCCGAGGTCTGTCTAACCCGGGCCCCTTTCAAGTTAGAGTTTACCTCAGACCAAATGGTTTTTAAACGATGTAAATTTTTCTCTACCCCAGGAAGCTCCGACATTCTGGCCGAGAATGAGCCAAAGCGCGGATGCAGCCCGTGGTTGCAGAAAAAGGGGGTAGACTTAATGGAGTCCTGATACTGATTGTTTAGGGCAAACTCGGCTAGTGGCAGATGTTCTGCCCAATCGGACTGGTGTTCTGAGATGTAGCAACGAAGGTATTGCTCCAGAGCCTGGTTGACACGTTCGGTTTGCCCATTGGTTTCAGGGTGGTAAGCCGAGGAAAAAGATAGCTCAATACCAATGCGTTTACAGAATGCCCTCCAGAACTTTGACACGAATTGGGTACCCCTGTCAGACACAATATTGACCGGGGCACCGTGTAAACGTACCACATGTACAATAAACAGTTTACTCAACGTTTCCGAGTTAGGTAACCCCGACAGGGGGACAAAATGACATTGTTTACTGAACCTGTCCACCACCACCCAGATACACGTCTTTCCATCTGAGGACGGTAGGTCCGTAATGAAGTCCATGGAGATGTGGGTCCATGGACTCTCGGGGGTGGGTAAGGACTGGAGCCAGCCGGCAGGGCGAGTATGGGAGGACTTGGCGCGGGCACAGACCTCACATGCTAAGACATATTCTTTGCAGTCCTTAACCACCGTCGGCCACCAAAAATTCCTAGTTATCAATCTGGCGGTATTATTGAGACCAGGATGGCCTGCCAAGACAGAGTCATGTAATTCTCTAAGCACTTGTAGGCGAAACGCAGGCGGAACGAACAATTTGTTGGGTGGCGTAGTGTCAGGGGCTTGTTCTGGGGATTTACGGATCTCCTCCAGAAGGTCCAATGACACTGCGGACACAATGATCCCAGTGGCCAATATCGGAACTGGTTCACAGTCCTCGGCTTGTGAGGGGCAGAAACTGCGAGAGAGGGCATCGGCCCTCACATTTTTTGTACCAGGGCGGAAGGTGATTATAAAATTAAACCTAGAGAAAAACA